>NC_091438.1:25240140-26635035 GCF_964237555.1 Oryctolagus cuniculus | reverse complement strand
CCCTGTAATCAGCAAGAGATTAACTGGCTGTCAGTAAGATTTCCCTAAGATCACACATGTGCTGCTATTTTTTTTTTTAAATTTGTTATTTATTTTGAAAGTCAGAGTTACAGAAAGAAAGGGAATGACAGAGAGATCATCCACTGCTGGTTAGCTACCCAGCTGGCCCAAACCCAAGGGCCAGGAGCTTCATCTGGGTCTCCCATGTGGATGACAGGGGCCCAAACACTTGGATCATCTACTGCTTTTCCCAGGCCATTAGCGGGGAGTTGGATTGGAAGTGGAGCAGCTGGGACTCGAGCTGGTGTGCTTATAGGATGTTGGCGTCTTAGGTGGAGGCTTTACCCTTTTCACCACATTGCTGGCCCCAGTGTGCTGCTAAATCTTATAAGTGCACAACAAGGATAGGACCTGGCCTCTAGTTGATTAATCTTTAAGGGCCCTTTTATGAGATCAGTTCACTTTGGTTAGGTTGGTTTTGTGTGTGTATGTTTTACTCTCCAGAAGAGTTTTTTTGTGGTCTTTTATGTTGAGTAAGAGAAGCATTATATAAAACAAATTAATTAAGCACATAAAATTTCCTTTACTCAGCAAAGTTGACATTAACAGTGTGTGTTTAATGTATGGAAACCATGTGTTCTCAATGAAATAATATTTTTCTTTGAAAACACAACTTATGAAATAGACATTTATATATGAATTTATTTTATACTTTTATGAGATTTATTTTACATTTAAGTCACAAATTAAGGGAAAAATACTTTGCTAAGCTGTGTGCTCCATTTCTATCCTGAAAATATAAGATTCCCATTGTTTATAGCTACTTTGGCTGCAGTGTAATAGGTTAAAGATAATTTTTGCCAAATGACCATAGAGAGAGATACCCCAAAGAACATTCAGTCTATATGCTTCTACTGTGGGCAGCTCTGTGATTACCAGAAAACATGATTCTTCAATAGAAGGCCTGTACATGAAATAATTAATGATGCTGTTATTGGCTTGTTTATAAAGTTTTTATGCTAGAAGAAAATAGAAGTCAATCTAACAGTCAATTATTTTGTATATCTTGAAATAGAATAGCTAATATGCAGCCTGTAGACCTGATGGTGAAGAGGTATATTTATTGCTAAGGAATAATATTAAGTTACTGAGTGAACAAGGTAAGTTGAAAAACATTATGTAGAGTGTGGCAATATTTTAGGGAAAATTATATGTGTAAAATTTTCTGGAAAGGCTTAAGATAAAATATAAGTTACCAAAAAATTTTTCTCTTTAAAATAGATCTTTTTGCATTCTAGACTTATGATTTTTTGTTGAATTTTGAAATAATTCCAAACTTATAGAAGAGTTGCAAGAATAGTACAAAAATTTTCATAGAAATTGCCACATTTGCTTTATCACCCCATTTCTTTCTTATTGTTTCTTTCCCTTTACATACACATGCACATAAATACACGTATATGTATTAGTTAGCCGGCGCCGTGGCTCAATAGGCTAATCCTCCACCTTGCGGCGCCGGCACACCGGGTTCTAGTCCCGGTTGGGGCGCCGGATTCTGTCCCGGTTGCCCCTCTTCCAGGCCAGCTCTCTGCTATGGCCAGGGAGTGCAGTGGAGGATGGCCCAGGTGCTTGGGCCCTGCACCCCATGGGAGACCAGGAAAAGCACCTGGCTCCTGGCTCCTGCCAGGATCAGCGCGGTGCGCCGGCTGCAGCGGCGGCCATTGGAGGGTGAACCAGCGGCAAAGGAAGACCTTTCTCTCTCTGTCTCTCTCTCTCACTGTCCACTCTGCCTGTCAAAAAAAAAAAAAAAAAAAAAAAAAAAAAAAAAAAAAAAATACACGTATATGTATTAGTTGATGGTTAGTGTTCAATATTAAGCTGTTTTACTTCTTAACATTTCAGCATGTGGTTACTAACAATGTTCTTTTTTATAACTACATAGATATCCATCCATATTTAGTTTACCTGTTACTGAATAATATTCTTTTTTTTTTTAAAGATTTATTTATTTATTTGAAAGTCAGAGTTACACAGAGAAAGGAGAGGCAGAGAAAGAGGTCTTTCATCCGATGGTTCATTCCCCAATTGGCCGAAACTGCTGGAGCTGCGCCGATCCAAAGCCAGGAGGCAGGAGCTTCTTCCGGGTCTGCCAAGGGGGTGCAGGGGCCCAAGGACTTGGGCAATCTTCTACTGCTTTCCCAGGCCATAGCAGAGAGCTGGATGGGGAGAGGAGAAGCTGGGACTTGAATCAGCCCTCATTAAGGGATGCTGGCACCACAGGTGGAGGCTTAGCCCACTGCACCACATTGTTGGCCCCTATCCTGTACTTTTAATATCCTTTAATCTGGAATAATTCCACAGTTTTTTTATTTTCTTTCATGACACTGATATTTTTGAAGAGGATAGGTCATTTGTTTTACAGCCTAATTCTTTTTTTTTTATGTTTAAATTTTTTTTGACAGGAAGAGTTAGACAGTGAGAGAGAGAAAGGTCTTCCTTTTTCCGTTGGTTCACTCCCCAAGTGGAGTGTTATGGCCAATGTGTTGCGGCTGGCGTGCTGTGCCGATCCGAAGCCAGAAGCCAGGTGCTTCCTCCTGGTCTCCCATGTGGGTGCAGGGCCCATCCTCCACTGCCCTCCCGGGCCACAGCAGAGAGCTGGACTGGAAGAGGAGCAACCGGGACAGAACCAGCGCCCCTACCAGGACTTGAACCCAGGGTGCCAGCACCACAGGCGGAGGATTAGCCTAGTGAGCTGCGGCGCTGGCCCAGCCTAATTCTTAATTTTGGTTTTTATGATTTAATATTTTTAAGTTCTAGTCCCGGCTGCTCCTCTTCCCATCCAGCTCTCTGCTATGGCCTGGGAAAGCAGTAGAAGATGGTCCAAGATTTTGGGCTCCTTCACCCACGTGGGAGACTGGGAAGAGGCACCTGCCTCCTGGCTTCAGATCAGTGTAGTTCTGGCCATTGTGGCCATTTTAGAGTGAACCAACGGATGGAAGACCTTTTTCTCTGTCTCTCCCTCTCACTGTCTGTAACTCTACCTCTAAAATAAATAAATAAATCTTTAAAAAATTTTTTAAGTAAATGACTTTACTTTTTTTTAACTTTTATTTATTAAATATAAATTTCCAAAGCACAGTTTATGGATTACAATGGCTTCCCCTGCCCCCCATAACTTCCCTCCCACCCGCAACCCTCCCATCTCCCGTTCTCTCTCCCATTCCATTCGCATCAAGATTCATTTTCAATTCTCTTTATATACAGAAGATCAATTTAGCATATATTAAGTAAAGATTTCAACAATTTGCACCCACACCGAAACACAAAGTGTAAAATACTGTTTGAGAACTAGTTATAGCACTAATTCACATTGTACAACGCATTCAGGACAGAAATCCTACATGAGGAGTAAGTGCACAGTGACTCCTATTGTTGGCTAAGTAAGTAACTTTATATTGTAATTTTATTTTTATTTATTTATTTTTTACTATTTTTTTTTTTGACAGGCAGAGTTAGACAGTGAGAGAGAGAGACAGAGAGAAAGGTCTTCCTTCCGTTGGTTCATCCCCCAAATGGCCGCACACTGCGTTGATCTGAAGCCAGGAGCCAGTTGCTTCCTCCTGGTCTCCCATGCAGGTGCAGGGCCCAAGCACTTAGGCCATCCTCCACTGCTTTACCGGGCCACAGCAGAAAACTGGACTGGAGGAGGAGCAACCGGGACAGAACTGGCGCCCCCAACCAGGACTAGAACCCGGTGTGCCGGCGCTGCAGGCGGAGGATTAGCCTAGTGAGCCACGGCACCAGCTGTAATTTTAAAAACTGCAAAAGCATAAGGAAGAAAAAATTCACCTTGATTCCTAAGTTTATTGTTTACATTTAGATGTATTTCCATTTTTTCCTGTGAATATATTTTTCTGTGTAATTGAGATAATTTTGTGTATGCAATTTTATATTTAACTTTATGAGAATTCTTCTGTTTCATTACTCCTTGAAAGTATAATTTTGGTGGCTTCCTAATATTTCTTATTATATAAATTTTCATATATCTAGATATTAGTGCTTGGCATCTAAATTCTTTTCTATTTTTCTATTAAAAATAACACCATAGAATGAATACCTTTGGTCTGCAAACTGCATTGTGATTCATTTTATTCCCTTAAAGTTAGTTAAATAAATATATATATAATAAGAGGATTTTCATGGTATATTTAGTCATAAACTAGTAATTAAAGTCTCAGTGAGTGTCAGGAGCACAGGTCCTCTTTCTACATAAGAGTTTGCCTTTTCCTAGGGTGTCTGTTTTCTCAGTGTGTTTGTTATACTGTCTGTAGTGACAGTTTATTGTCACTTTTGTAGCCTGACTGCAGGGCGAGTGCAGGGAGATAAATGGAGTTGACTTAAACAAATGTTCAGCTTGGCTGCATCTTCAAGGTCTTGTCTGGTTCCAGTCCTAAGAGAACTTCTGGGTTCTGAGAAAAGAGAGAGCTTCTATCTTAAAGAATATCTCATTATTTCCCATGGAACTGCAGTCCATGTATTCTGATATAGTCATGTTAGTTCTTTTAGAGATTTGTATCAATGGTCAAGAATCAGAGGTTGGTTAAGTATGTTGCTTCTCAAAGCAGTTCTTTTTCCAAGTAAAGAATATGCATAATTTCTTCTATGATGTTTTTCCTTGTATGCCTGTCCATCCCTCCTTGCTGGACTCAGCATGATTAATCAACCTCACCTCTGAGGTATCCATTTTTTTTTGTCATTTTATTTGTTATATTCCCTCATTCTTTATTGCAATGAATTACACAGAAGTCTAGTTTCCCTGTAAAGCTTTGAGTTTTCTATCTGTTAGATCTGTTTGCCCTGCAACAAACCACCCCAAAAACTTAGTGGCTTAGAACAATAGCCATTAATATAGCTCATGGTTCTGTGGACTCAGCAGTTTGACTGTACCCAGTAGGGCTCAGCTGATTTCTGCTGAAAACTCACTCACGTGCATGGCTCCTGGATCAGCTAGGGGCTGGCTGATTGGTAACTAGAGCACCTCAGGAGTTCTCTCATGGTCTCCCATCCTTCAACAGGCTAGCTTAGACTTCTTCACATGATGTCAGTAGAGTTCCCAAGAATATTAAGAGTGCAAAGACTCTAATGTATAGTACTTTTTAAATTTCCACTTTTTATACATTTGCTTCTGTCTCTTTGTCCAGAGCAAGTCATGGTTGAGCCTAGAGTTATTGTTTAGGGACACTACCAAACAGTGTGGATACAGGAATGTGTGAACAAAGGGGCCATTGCTGCAGTCTCACCTGTTCTATGATGTCAGGATTGCATCTTACTTTTCCTTCTGTTGCTAACTCCCATCTTGGTGTTTGGCATAAGGTAGGTGCTTGGGAAATGTTGAATTGAACTCTACAGTTATCTGACCCCTTTACTGTTCCCCCCAAGTGTGGGTAGTCTGTAAGGCACAGTGAGGGCATTAAGGCTGTGTTCTTGGATAATGAGCTTTTAAAGACTGCTGCTGACTGGTGAGGAAAAGCTATTGAAAGTGGATATGACACTTGGTTAATAAAGTCAGGAGATTGTTTTATGGAACTCAGTAATGTATTTAATCTCCTAGGCAAAACACAAATACTTTTATTGTCATTTTATACCTTTATTTTCTTTCAAAGGATGTCCTGATGTTAATTTTAATCTTGTTTTATTTTGGAAATAAATGTGGAGAGAGCATATAGCTGTCTAGCCTGAGCCCTCTATCCTCAGAGTCTGAATAATTCTCTGACAGTTCAAATAGCAGAAATAGTACTGCCTTTACCCCAGAGCAATGGGGGCCTTTGTCCTGGATCTCAGGTTTTAGAGGGCTTCACTCTTGCTTTCCTTTGGCTTCACCCCTCCCTATTTTGCTCAATTTTTGAGTGGTCAAGGATGTGCTACGGGCTAGTGATATGCCCACCTAGAGTTCAAACCTTCCCTCCTCCTAAACATTATTCCAGATGATAAGAACCTGAGAATTCTCTGCCTAAGTGACCTCAAGCTGCTTTCAGGACTGTGTGGACCTCTTTGCTAAGGGCAGACCCTAACAGTGTGCACCCTTCTAATCTCAGGGGTGGCTGTTTGTACTGAGGGAGTTAGGGAATCACTGGATCCTGGACTTTGGGTTGGCATGCCTATAACTTCCTCTTGGGGTGGGATGAGACAGGCTAAGGAGTAGGGGACACTTTGCCCTGTACTGCAAAGTTTGGGAGGGGGCCTGATCAGGAAACTCCAAAGCAGTTGCCAGTAGTGAAATCTCCCAGGGGACCAATAGCCAGCTTTGTCTCAATTTGAATTCTGGGAATTCTAGAATGACTTCTGGAATATAATGAGCTAAAAAATGCTAAATAGGTATTTAACTTACTGTATTTTAGGGCTGTGAATGGATTGATGCTTCTTTTGTGAGATAAAGTCTGTCATGTTGGTTGTTATTAATATGTGGTTACAGTGTGAGATTGTACTCTCATTTTTAAGGAAACATGTCAAGTTGTTAGGCTACTCTTTAAATGATTTCTCTTTTGGGTGTCACAGATAGCAAATCTGGCCAGTACCTTGTACAGGAGACTTTAGTGTTTGTCTATAAAGCAGATGGCAATTTAGTGAGTATTTAGTAGAGGGATGATAATGAAGGTTCATAATGAGATGTTTAAAATAGTTTTAAGAAGAGTCAGTTGGGAGTCTTGAGAGCAAAATATATATAAAAACAACTGAGAGTTACTGTTGTTATTGCAGCTAAAACAAATTTTAGTGATGTCTGTCTTGTCCCCACCACCCCATTTTTTTTTAAGTTTTAAGCTTTTTATTCAGCAAGAAAAATGCATAGGAGAGTGAGGGCCCTATCTATGAAAGAAAGAGAAATTTGGATTCATATCGAGCACCAGGAGCCAGCCACGTGGAGGAGCATGTAGTCCAGAAAGCATGGGGCGGGTGGCCTGAAGACCACATGCCCTAAAGGCACAGGGGCAGCAAATGGGTTCAGTGCAAAAGGGAAATGGGCCAAAAAGGGCCAAAAGGGCTGGGCCCACCATGTCCCAGGCCTTTTATTCACTTCCAAAGGGGAGTGGTTAATTAGCCTGATTGGCAGGTGGGCACACAGGTGTGTGTCCAGATAGGGGCATGAGGTCACACAGAGGCATGGTGAAGCATGGTCTTCCAGTACACAAACCTGATCAATTTTATCCTATAGGCCTGCCTACAACATTTCCCTCTCAGAGACTCCATTCCCTTAATCTTAAGGGATGTTGAAGGGCATAGAGTCAACATATCTTTTGTAGCTGCTTCCTGCTTATAAGGGGCGTGGCACAGGCCCTGCTTATCCTGGGTCTTGAAGTCTCTATCTCATCTAACAGATTTGTGAGTGGGAGCAGTTTCGGTCACCGCCAATGTCTGTGTCCCCTGGATGGTTGGTTATTCCCAGAAGTTGAGTTCTGAAACATAGGAGTTTGTTAATTAGCATAAGCAAAACTGGAACAAAACCAATTGTAAGTAGAGTGCCCCTTAAGATGAACATACCTTACAGACTCCCAGATAGCCCACCACCCCATTTGAAGAATGTTTATGGCCTGGAAAATTAGCTTTACCTTCCTTGTTTATATTATGCTTTTTGACATTTTAGAATATCACAGGAAGCCTGAAAAGAATTGAGATCAAAGCTTAGTGTTTATATTTGAAGTAAGAAAGGGCAAAAATAGGGGTTGGCATTTGGCCTAATAGTTATGCTGCCAGTTGGCATGCCCACATCCCATATCTGAGCACTTGGATGTCAGTCCTGGCTCCTCCCCAATTCCAGCTTCCTGTGAATGCAGGCTCTGGGAGTCAGCAGTCAAGTGTTGGGTCCCCATCTACCCACATGAGAGATCTGAGCTGAGTTCCTGGCTTCTGGCTTCAGCTTGGTCCAGCTCTGGCATTTTCAGGTATTTGGAGAGTAAACCAGCAGATGAAAGATCTCTGTCAGTCTGTTTCTCTTACTTTCAACTAAAAAACAAAAAAAGTTTTAGCCTTAATAACCCTATTATTAGGTTTAGATGTTATTAGCAGTAAACATGTCTAGTAATGACATTTACAATGCATTTGATTAATAAGTATTCTTTTTTTAACTTTTATGTAATAAATATAAATTTCCAAAGTACAGTTATGTATTAATATGGCTTCCCCCCCCATAATTTCCCTCCAAGCCACAACCCTCCTATTTCCCACTCCCTCTCCCATTCCATTCGCATCAAGATTCATTTTCAATTCTCTTTATGTACAGAAGATCAATTTAGCATATATTAAGTAAAGATTTCAACAGTTTGCACCCACACCGAAACACAAAGTTTAAAATACTGTTTGAGAACTAGTTATAGCATTAATTCACTTCGTACACCACATTAAGGACAGAGATCCTACATGAGGAGTAAGTGCACAGTGACTCCTGTGTTGACTTAACAAATTGACACTCTTGTTTATGGCGTCAGTAATCACCCTAGGCTCTTGTCATGAGTTGCCAAGGCTATGGAAGCCTTTTGAGTTCACTGACTCAGATCTTATTTAGACAAGGTCATAGTCAAAGTGGAAGTTCTCTCCTCCCTTCAGAGAAAGGTGCCTCCTTCTTTGATGGCCCGTTCTTTCCACTGCGATCTCACTCACAGAGATCTTTCTTTTTTTTTTATTTTAAAAAGTTTATTCTGTGTATTTAGAAATTTGAGATTTTTAATAACTGCAAAAGAAATTCAGTCACACCTAATGATTAACAGAAAGTAGTGGTGTATTATCTGAACAGAAGTCGTGCTGATGTGCCATAATAAATTGTCTATTAGTAAAAAAATACACTTTAGGGCACAGCATTGTATCACAAATTACAATAAGGATACTTTGCAAGAATTTAATCAAACTAGAGAACTCTGAATAACTGTCTTTTAAATGCAGCACTTAAAAATGTAACAACTCTGTGCATTCTTTTTCTTTAAAAAATGACCTTGTGTGTGTCATAGAAATGCTGCTTTATTGCTGCAGAGGTGGAAGTTCAAGACTTGAGAGGTACAGGAGAGAATATAAAGGTAGCCTTTAGAAACCTGCTCTTGTTTATGTATAAAAAAGGTAAAGTTTATAAAAGTTAATTTACAAACCAAGAACCAAAGTGGTATGCACGCATTATGTACAAGCATCCTTAAAACATCAAAGTGTTCAAATGCAAGCCCAAAAGAAAACAGCCACTGCCCCTTGGCAAAAAAAAAAAAAAAAAAAAAAAAAAAAAAAAAAAAGGAAAATTCCCTAAATCACACCATTATTTTCTTCTGGGTGATTTATACGTTTCTGAAACCACCAACTCCACCTTGATCCAATCTTGTTCTGTTACAGTCTGAAAAAGCCCACCGCCCGAGGAACGACTCCAAGAGACTTTTCTCTCATGCAACCAGCAAAGGGTTAAATATTTATTGATTATCCAGCATGCTGGGGCTGTCTGATCATACATGAACAGAGCAGCCCCGAATAACCAAAGGTTAGGGTTTATAAAGGCAAAAACCGCAAAACCGGGAAGGGGAGAATACATGGTTGCTATGCACGGTTGCTATACACAGTTGCTAAAATCAAAAGAGAGTACATAAAATCAAAAGAGAGTATATGGTTACTGGGGTCAACATAACCTAAAACCTAAGTGAAATTAATATTTATCATAATCTTGACAATACCAGTTACAATATTACAATTAGCAATTAGGACTTGACATTAATGTAAGACACAGACAAATCACATCTTTATTATTAGCCCAGGTAACCCAAGTGCAACCTTTTTACTTTTAAGCTTGAGCAATCATGCTAGGGGGTTTTTGTGCTCTGCCAAGGGTGATGTAGTGCACTATTGTCCAACTATTTGAGATCATAGTTTCAGACCAGAGTCTCACAGTGGGGGGGTGCTTTCTCAGAATGGAGTCTCAAGTGCTCCAAAATGGAGTCCCTACTATCAAGGTGCTACTTCACTCTGTCTTATTTTTACAGCTGTACCAGGAAGGTTTAAACCTGTAAGCTTAAGCTTAACTTTTTACACTTGCACATATACAATTTTAACTCTTCAGTTCATGATACAGTATCCAGATGTGCACAAAAGCCATAAGAACTTAGTAATACACAGCGAAACTGATCTAAGAATTAAAAACATGAGGGTAAGGCATTCCTGCTGGTCAGTACATCGGTGGTGATATGGTGAATCTCTAGATCCAAAGAGGCCACGGAGCCAGTCTCACATGCTTTGGTGTCCTTCCCTAAGAGAGGTGTGTAATTGTCTTCACCTGAAACCCTCTCCAACCGAAGTCACAAATTCCCCTTGCTGTACACTTCTGTTAAATCCACTATACTGGTTATATATTCCAGGTGTGTTTAAAAAACAAGTGCATATTACTTCATGCATAATAAAATAAAATATGTGTGTTAGGCCAGAGCCATAATAAAGTTTGAAACAATGTACTTTGGAAATAACAGAACTAAATGCACCCCCATTAGTGGCTGGTATTTTAACGGAAATCAGTATGTGAAGTGAAGCAGTGACCATAAAAACAAGTACAAAATCATTACAGAGTAAAGTATCTTTGAACCTCCAGCCAATAGCAAGAGTTCTTCAGTCGCAGACATGCAGTTTGCGGCATGTGTTCTGATCATGGTTCAGGGGCATGCGCATAGTCTTGACCAGTCCAAACAAATGTTTAATATGAAAAAACTGTAGTATCAATTCTAAGCCGGCGCCGTGGCTCAATAGGCTAATCCTCCACCTTGCGGCGCCGGCACACCGGGTTCTAGTCCCGGTTGGGGCGCCGGATTCTGTCCCGGTTGCCCCTCTTCCAGGCCAGCTCTCTGCTATGGCCAGGGAGTGCAGTGGAGGATGGCCCAGGTGCTTGGGCCCTGCACCCCATGGGAGACCAGGAAAAGCACCTGGCTCCTGGCTCCTGCCAGGATCAGCGCGGTGCGCCGGCTGCAGCGGCGGCCATTGGAGGGTGAACCAGCGGCAAAGGAAGACCTTTCTCTCTCTGTCTCTCTCTCACTGTCCACTCTGCCTGTCAAAAAAAAAAAAAAAAAAAAAAAAAAAAAAAAAAAAAAAAAAAACTGTAGTATCAATTCTAAGAAAAATAGAATACTTGATAGAGTGGTTCCATTTTAGACTTGGTAAATTTAACCCAGCTTCACATTATTTAATCAAGTTCCTGTAGCTTCAGAATTAAAAGTGGTCAATCAAGACAGACACACAGTTTGTTCCCACAAGGTAATTTGGATCTCCAGGAAGACACTTGTTTTGCCAGGTTTTAGGATCACCCGACGAGGAGTCGGATGATTTTAGAGCAGAAGACCAACCATCAGGAGTCATGGATGCACAGTGTGGCAAGCGCAGCTCCACGGGCTTCAGGAACTTGAGGCCATGGGGCCCGCACATCACTAAGGGGCTTAGCAAGGTTTCACCTTTCTCTTTATCCAAAGGTGGGAGGAATTTAGTTGCGGGTTTGTTTTTTTTTTTTTTTTTTTTTTTTTTTTTTTTTTTTTTGCCACAATGTCTTGGCTTTCCATGCCTAAAATACTCTCATGGGCTCTTCAGCCAGATCTGAATGCCTTAAGGGCTGATTCTGAGGCCAGAGTGCTGTTTAGGACATCTGCCATTCTATGAGTCTGCTGTGTATCCCACTTCCCATGTTGGATCGTTCTCTCCTTCTTAATTCTATCAGTTAGTATTAGCAGGCACTAGTCTTGTTTATGTGATCTCTTTGACTCTTAGACCTATCATTATGATCAATTATGAAATGAAATTGATCACTTGGACTGGTGAGATGGCATTGGTACATGCCACCTTGATGGGATTGAATTAGAATCCCCTGGCACAGGCTGGCGCCGTGGCTCAGTAGGCTAATCCTCCGCCTTGCGGCGCCAGCACACTGGGTTCTAGTCCTGGTCGGGGCGCCGGATTCTGTCCCGGTTGCCCCTCTTCCAGGCCAGCTCTCTGCTGTGGCCAGGGAGTGCAGTGGAGGATGGCCCAAGTGTTTGGGCCCTGCACCCCATGGGAGACCAGGATAAGTACCTGGCTCCTGCCATCGGATCAGCGCGGTGCGCCGGCCGCAGCGTGCCGGCCGTGGCGGCCATTGGAGGGTGAACCAACGGCAAAGGAAGACCTTTCTCTCTGTCTCTCTCTCTCACTGTCCACTCTGCCTGTCAAAAAAAAAAAAAAAAAAAAAGAATCCCCTGGCACGTTTCTAACTCCTTCATTTGGGGCAAGTCCGATTGAGCATGTCCCAAATTGTACATCTTCTCCCTCTTTTCTCCCTCTTTTATTCCCACTCTTTATATTTAACAGGGATCACTTTTCAGTTAAATTTAAACACCTAAGAATAATTGTGTATTAATTACAGAGTTCAACCAGTAGTATTAAGTAGGACAAAAAAAAATACTAAAAGGGATAAAGTATTAAGTTGTTCCTTGACAGTCAGGACAAGGGCTGATCAAGTCACTGTTTCTCATAGTGTCCATTTCACTTCAACAGGTTTCGTTTTTGGTGCTTGGTTAGTTGTCACTAATCAGGGAGAACATATGATATTTGTCCCTTTGGGACTGGCTTATTCACTCAGCATGATGTTTCCCAGATTCCTCCATCTTGTTGTAAATGACCGGATTTCGTTGTTTTTGACTGCTGTATAGTATTCTATGGAGTACATGTCCCATAATTTCTTTTATCCAGTCTACTGTTGTTGGGCATTTAGGTTGTTTCTAGGTCTTAGCTATTGTGAATTGAGCTGCAATAAACATTAATGTGCAGACAGCTTTTGTGTTTGCCAATTTAATTTCCTTTGGGTAAATTCCAAGGAGTAGGATGGCTGGGTTGTATGGCAGGCTTACATTCAGGTTTCTGAGGAATCTCCAGACTGACTTCCATACTGGCTTTATCAGTTTGCATTCCCATCAACAGTGGGTTAGTTTCCCTTTTTCCTCACATCCTTGCCAGCATCTGTTGTTGGTAGATTTCTGCATGTGAGCCATTCTCACCGGGGTGAGGTAAAACCTCATTGTGGTTTTGATCTGCATTTCCCTGATTGCTAGTGATCTTGAACATTTTTTCATGTGTCTGTTGTCCATTTGGATTTCCTCTTTTGAAAAATGTCTATTGAGGTCCTTGGCCCATCTCTTGATTAATAAGTATTCTATAAAAATTAGTTCAGATACACATAGCTCTCTTAAAGCCAATTAAAATATTTTTAATTCTCAGGAATTATTAATACATTAGATTGTCAGGATCACAACAAATACATAATAATTACTACAACAGAAGTCTCATTTTAATGTAATATTAATATAAAGTGAACAGATTTAATGTAGTTTATGGATACAATTCTTAGAATATGAAACTTCCCTTCCCCTCCCTCTCTCCCTGCCTCCCCTTCCCTTCCCTTCCCTCCCTTCCCTTTCTCTCCCCTCCCCTCTCCTCTCTCAGTATTTTTTTTTTTTTTGGTCTAGTGTTTGAAAGAGTTGTTATGCATCTCCTGACAACAATGTTATTTTCTTGGGTTATAGTAAAATTATATTTTAACATGATATGATTGGATAATAACACATTATCATCAAATACAAGAGCAGAAGAAGGTTTCATTATCAGGTGATTGAATTACCAGAGGTGTATTGCTGTGAGGGGAAGTCCATTTTTTGTGGGCTGTGTACAAGGAGCTATTACCTGCTGGAGAGCTGAAATTAATTAGATTCGGGCCTGCAGAAGTCTTCTACGATTTCATAGAATCACAGGAGTATAGAGATGGAAGGACTTTAGAAATCATAATTAATACCCTTATTTAAAAAGTCGGGATAATGAAGTGAAAGTTCTTATGTCCAGGGTCACACTGTAGCCAGTGGTTGTGACCAGAAACCAAGACCTTGGCTGTACACTAGTGACTTTGATCACAAACTAAATCGGTCCTTTGTCTATATAATGTACATTCTAGAAGCAGATTATTTTGTTTTATGTATAAGATTTCAAAGATTTTCTAATATTTTATAGATACAAACTGCAAGCCAATTATTTTTTTTTGAGATTTATTTTATTTATTCATTAAAAAGAGTTACAGAGAGAGGTAGAGACAGAGAGAGGTCTTCCATCCTCTGATTCATTCGCCAAATGGCCTCAATCGCTGGAAATGAGCTAATCTGGAGCCAGGAGCCAGGAGCTTCTTTTGGGTCTCACATAATGGTGCAGGAGCCCAAGGACTCTGCTGCTTTCCCAGGTGCATTAGCAAGGAGCTTGATTGGAAGTAGAGCAGCCAGGACTTGAACAGAACTCTCATATTTCTGAGGATACTGTATTGTAAGTGGCAGCTTAATCTGCTGTGCCACAAAATGCCAGCCACTTAACATTTTTTTTGAGAATTCATAAACACATGTGTGTCACATACATAGACATGCATACCTGAGAATATTATGAAACATTTGGTGTTTATTTAATTCATCGTTAATTTATTATAACAAATTGTTAAATTATTCTAAGGCATCTATGTAGGGTTTTTTTTTTTTTTTTTTTTTTTTTTTTTTTTTTTTTTTTTTTTTTTTTACATTGTCTCTTTTCTCAATATGGATGGATGAGAACTTCAGGATTTAAAACTATCCTCATGCCTGAAAACATGGTTGGATTTTGAAAGCCAGAATAATTGTGACTCCATTATGTTTTCTCCAACCTTTCTTGTATTTTATGTTTATAAAATTTAAACATATGTTTGTTTAGAAGTTATTGGCTGTTTCCTGCTAAAACTTTCTTCTTTCTTCTTAGTCTTTATTTTTTTTCTTTTCTGTTACCCAAAAGTTGGAAAATCAGCTTGTCATTATTGTTATATATTAGGAGTTATATAAACTTATCTTTATTTTTAAGCAAATTGTATGCTTGTGAAATGTGAAAAAAATATGTTTGCAGTACAGGTAAGAAGGCAGATCTAAGGGCTATCTTATGAAAAGATAGTGGAGCTGGGAATAAAATGAAGATCACATGAAATTCAATCTCAGAAAAGGAGAAAATAATGTTATTTCTTAGAAAACAAACTTTGTTTCTACTAGACACATTTAAGAATTCTTTATCTAAATCCACACATAATAATTGTACATATTTATGAGATACAATGTGATAATTTGGTACATGTATATATAATGTATAATGATTAGATCTGTGTAATTAGCATTTCCCCCTTTATACACATTTATCTTTTCTTTGTGTAGAGGAGCTATGAATTCCTGTATTAATAGTTCTTTGTGAAATATATAAATTAGAACTTATCCCTCTTGTCTCACTGTATATTGGTATTTGTCATCTAACCTCCCTCTCCCTGCTATTTTTCCAAATCTCTGCTGATCAGTACTCTACTTTTGACTTTTGAGAAATCACCTTTTTTTGCTTCCCTGTATGAGTGAGAACATGCAGTGTTTTCCTGTGTCTCACTTATTTCACTTAATATAATGTTAAGTTTCATCCACTGTCCCGCAGATGACAAGATTTTATTCTTTTTTAGGGCTGTGTAATTTGCTTTCTTCATTTATCTGTTGATAGGCACTTCAGTTGACTTCTGTACCTTGGCTTTTGTGAACAGTGCAATATGCAGGAGAGTATATAGGTAACTCTTTGATGTATTTACTTTGTTTGGGTAGAGGAGGGGGTCTTCAGAAAGTTCATGGGGAATAAATACAGCAGAAAAACTATGGATTTTAGGTTTTTTTGTTTTTTAACAAAATAAACTTATCTTTTAATTCTGTTTTTCCATGATCTTTTTCAAATACCTTCCTATGTTACATAGCTGAATTATATGGTAGTTGTGTTTTTAGTGTTTTTTTTTTTTTTTGAGGAATGTCCATACTATTTCCCATAATGGTTGTACTTATTTACATTCTTGACAACAAGTTTGTAAGAGCTTTCCTTTCCCTGCATTCTCACCAACACTTATTTTTTTTTTTCAGTTTGATTATAGACATTCTACTCAGGTAAGATAATATCTTACTTATTTATTTTTTTTGACAGGCAGAGTGGACAGTGTGAGAGAGAGAGACAGAGAGAAAGGTCTTCCTTTACCATTGGTTCACCCTCCAATGGCCACTGCGGTCGGTTGGCATGCTGTGGCCAGCACACCACGCTGATCTGAAGCCAGGAGCCAGGTACTTCTCCTGGTCTCCCATGCGGGTGCAAGGCCCAAGCACTTGGGCCATCCTCCACTGCACTCCTGGGCCACAGCAGAGAGCTGGCCTGGAAGAGGGGCAACCAGGACAGAATCCGGTGCCCCGACCGGGACTAGAACCCGGTGTGCCGGCACCACAGGCGGAGGATTAGCCTATTGAGCAGAGGCGCCGGCCAAGATAATATCTTATTTTGACTGATTTGCATTTCCCTGATGAGTAATAATGTTGAAGAATTTTTGATGTATTTACTGATCATTTATGTATATATATAATCTTTTGAGAAATGTCTATTCAGAACCTTTGCCCACTTTTAAAACAGACTTTTGTTTTTGTGGTAGAGTTTTTTTTTTTTTTTTTTTTTTACTTCTTTGTATAATCTGGTAGTTAATCTGTTATTGGGTGGATAGTTTGCAAATATTTTCTCTCTTTCTGTAAGTTTTATCTTCACTCTGTTGATTGTTTCCTTTGCTGTGTGGGAGCTTCTTAGTTTGATATAATCCTGTTTTATTTTTATTTTAGTTGCCTGTAATTTTGGAAATTTATACAAAAATTATTGCCTATAGTGATATCTTAAAATGTTTTCCATGTTTTCTTCTAGTAGTTTTGTAGTTTCAGGTATTATGCATAGATCTTTTATCTATTTTCAGTTGATTTTTTTATATAATGAAAGATAGGGATCTAGTTCCATTTGTCCATATATGTATATCTAGTTTTCCCAGCACCATTTATTAAAGAAACTGATCTTTCTCTATTGTTTTTTTTCTCCATGCCTTTGTAGAAAAATCAGTGGGTATAAATATGTGGGTTTATTTCTGTATTCTGCATTTTATTCCATTGGTCTGTGTCTCTTTTTATGCCACTACCATGATGTTTTGGTTGTTATAGGTTTGTAACAAGTATCTTTTAAGGTCAGATGTTCTAAAGTTCCCAGCTTTGTTCTTTTGCGCAAGATTACTTTTTTCAAATCATTAAATTTTTTAAAGACTGTTTATTTGAAATACAGGGTGTTGGAGAAGGAAGGAGGGAGAATGAGAAGGAGAGAAAAACATAGTGAGAGGGGAGAGGGGAGAAGGAAGAGGAGAGAGGAGAGAGAGAGAGAATTTTCTATCTTCTGGTTCAGTCTCCAAATGCCTACAACAGCCAGGGCTGGCCTGGGCAGAAGCCAGGACCCAGAAACTCCATCTGGGTTTCCCACGTGGGTGATAGCAACCCATGTAATTGGGCCATTATCTGCTGTCTTTCAGGTGCATTAGCAGGAAGGTGGATTGGAAGCCTGGAGTAGCTGGGACTCAAGCCAGCATTCTGGTGTGGGATGATATGGGGCATCCCAAGAAGTAGCTTAACCCACTTCACCATAATGCCTGCCCTGGGCATCATTTTCAAAAGTAAATTTTAAGAAGCTTAGAGAAAAAAATGGTTATTTTAGAAGCAACTGTGACTCGTGAAGATAGTAAATAATAAAATTCTGATTTTTTACTTATGAATGACCTAAACAGGAGAAAAATATGGGGGCAAAGTGGTTTAAGATATTTATAGAGAAAATTCTCTGAACATAAAGCGTGTGAAAAATATACAGAATGCTAAGCCAGGGACATGTAAAAAAGAAAAATCCAAGAGTAGCATTTATTTAAATTGGAGTGGGTGACTTTCTAGTAATAGAATTTGCTTTAATGTGTGCTTTTAGCAGAAAATATTACAGGTGTAAGAGTGGTTACTAGCTACTCTTTCATGTGGACAGAAATGAAATTAGATAGGATAGTGTCAGGGAGGCTAAAACTGATAATTAGCTGAAGTTAATGGGAAGGTTAAGGTAAGCAAGGAAAAACAGGTTAGGAGAAAGTATTTTATTTATAAAAGTTCCTCTGGAAGACCAAAAATAAGACCACTGATCAGGAAAGATGTAAAACCCTCTGTGCAACTATTCGTTACTGGAATTATATTAGCAGAGACTAATGACTGAATATTCATCAAAGTTAATTTTAGAAGGTAAAATACTGGGCTTTGAGTATATTTTTAGAAATTTCTAGCATTAATATTTCATATATGTAGTGTGACTGTGTGTGCTTTCAGTGTCTAGATGTGTTGTAGCCATCCTGGTCTGAGTGTATGCCTCATTTTATGTTGTTCTGGTTAGGACTTACCAGCCCTATTTTGCAGATTTATAGTGATATTAAGTACTGAGGACTAGAGTTTAAGGAAAAATTCCAAGTACAATTTTCATTTTCCAAACTATCCCTGAATATGTATAGTAGGATAAGTGTACCAAATGGTGACTTGGTACAGTTCTTCAGGTCTCAACCAGTATGGTTTCTTCCAATTGGAGGGCCGGAGGAAGAGAATTTGTTGGACATAGAGCATTAGTGGGCATCCCTTTTTAAACCTCTCTTCTAAAGCTGATATGTAATGCCTTCAAATGAGATGTAAATTTCACTGTGCATGCTCATTTACATTTTGTGTTCATATTCATCACAGCTTACATCAAAAAGAAGAATTGAGTTTGATATAGCTCCATTTATTTAGTTTTGCTTTTGTTTCCTGTGCTCTGTTTTTTTTTTTTTTTTTTTTTTTGGCAGTTGAATTTTTTTTAAACTTTTATTTAATAAAATAAATTTCCAAAGTACAACTTTTGGGTTATAGCAGCTATTTCCCCTCATAACCTCTCTCCCACCCGTAACCATCCCATCTCCCATTCCCTCTCCCACCCCATTCTTCATCAAGATTCATTTTCAATTATCTTTATATACATAAGATCAATTTAGTATATAGTAAATAAAGATTTCAACAGTTTGCACCCACAAAGAAACACAAAGTATAATGTACTGTTTGAGTACTAGTTATACTGTTAATTCACATAGCAGAACACATGAAGGACAGAGATCCTACATGGGGAGTAAGTGCACAGTGACTCCTGTTGTTGATTTAACAATTGACACTCTTATTTATGGTGTCAGTAATCACCCTAGGCTCTTATCATGAGCTGCCAAGGCTATGGAAGCCTCTTGAGTTCACCAACTCTGATTTTATTTAGACAAGGCTACAGTCAAAGTGGAAGTTCTCTTCTCTCTTCATAGAAAGGTACCTCCTTCTTTGATGGCCCGTTCTTTCCACTGGGATCTCTCACTCACAGAGATCTTTCATTTAGTTCATTTTTTTTCCCCCAGAGTGTCTTGGATTTCCATGCCTGAAATACTCTCATGAGCTTTTTGGCCAGATCCAAATGCCTTAAAGGCTGATTCTGAGGCCAGAGTGCTGTTTAGGACATCTGCCATTCTATGAGTCTGCTGTGTATCCCACATCATTCTCTCCTTCTTAATTCTGTCAGTTAGTATTAGCAGACACTAGTCTTTATGTGATCTCTTTGACTCTTAGACCTATCATTATGATTAATTATGAACTGAAACTTGGACTAGTGAGATGGCATTGGTACATGCCACCTTGATGGGATTGAATTGGAATCCCCTGGGAAAAAAAGTTGTCTCCTACACCAATGTCCTGGGGTGTTTCCCCTGTGTTTTCTTCTAGCAACTTTATTGTCTAGATCTTAAGTTTAGGTCTTTGATCCATCTTGAGTTGATTTTTGTATATGGTAAGAGATATGGATCTAATTTATCTCTTATAGATACATCCAGTTTTGCCAGCACAATTTGGTAAGAAATTATCCTTACTAGTAACTCTGTATGTTCTGAGCAGTTTAGCAGAAAATAAGTTTGCTGTATGTATGTGGAATAATTTCTGGGCTCTATATTCTGTTCCATTGATCTATGTTCATTTTTTACACCAGTACTATACTGTTTAATTGCTATAGCTTTGTAGTATGCTTTGAAGTCAGATATTGAGAAGCTTTTGCACAGTAAAGGAAATGATCAATATAGTGAAGAGACATCAGCAGAATGGGAAAAAATATTTGCAAGCTGCATATATGACAAAGGATTAATATCCCAAATATATCAGCAACTTAGAAAACTCAACAAAAACAAAAACAAAAACAACCAATCCAGGAGGCTGGTGCTGTTGCGTAGTAGGTTAAGCCTCTGCTTGCAGCACTGGCATTCTATATGGGCACCAGTTCGAGTCCTGGCTGCTCCTCTTCCAATCCATCTCTCTGCTAATAGTCTGGAAAAGCAGTGGAAGATGGCCCAAGTGCTTGGCCCCTTGCACCCACATGGGAGACCTGGAAGAAGTGCCTGGCTCCTGGCATCGGTTCAGCCCAGCTCCAGCTGTTGCAGCCATCTGGGGAGTGAAGCAGCGGATGCAGCCGATGGAAGACCTTTTTCTCTGTATCTTCCTCCCTCTGTAACTCTGCCTCTCAAATAAATAAATAAATCTTTAAAACAACAACAACAACAACAAAAACCATGAATTCAGTTGAGAAATGGGCAAAGGACTTCAGTAAACTGTTCTGAAAAGAAGAATTACATCTGGCCAACAATTATGTGAAAGAATACTCAACATCACTAAGTATCAGGGAAATGCAAATCAAAACCTCAATGAGATATTACCTTACTCTTTCAGAATGGCTAAAATACAGAGTAACAAATGCTTGTGAGGATGTGGACAAAGAGAAACAAACCCTTATACACTGTTGTGGGAATGGAAATTGGTGCAGCCACTGTGGAAAACAGTGTAGAGATTTCTTAAAAAAACTAGGAATAATTTCCCTGGCCATCTTTTTGTGGCCCACTTGGTTGGAGGCTGTCCCACACCCAAGACAGAAAGATGGTGGCCACAAAGAAGACAAAAAAGTTGCTGGAGTTGATTGACTCTAGACTCCAACTTGTGAGGAAGACTGGAAAATACGTGCTAGGGCACAGGCTGTCTTTGAAGATGGTCAGACAAAGCAAGACAAAACCGGTCATCCTTGCCAATAACTACCAGGCTCTGAGGAAATCTGAAATAGAGTATTATGCCATGGCCCAAACTGGTGTCTGTCACTGCAGTGGCAATAATATTGAACTGGGCACAGCATGTGGACAATACTACAGAATACACACTCTATTGTTGATCTAGGTGGGTCTGATATTATTAGAAGCATGCCCGGACAGATTGGTGAAAAGTAAACCATACAATTTTTTCTTTAATAAAACCTGCCAGAGGTTGTTAAAAACAAACAAACAAACAAATGAACAAACTAGAAATTGACTTGCCATATGACCCAGCAGTCTTACCACTGGTTATATAGCCAAAAGATTTGAACACAATGTATCAAAGTGATAACTGCACCACCATATTTACAGCAGCACTGTTCACAGTAGCCAAAATTTGAAACCAACAAAGGTGTCCATCATGAAATGAATGGGTAAAGAAAATGTGGTGTATATTAACAATGGAATATTATTAGGCTATATATAAAATGAAATTCTAACATTTGCAGCAAAATAGATGAAACTGGAGGACATCATGTCCTGTGAAATAAGCTGGTCCCAGAAAGACAAATACTGCATGTTTTCACTAATATGTGGGATCTAAAATTTAAAAAACAACCAAAGAAATAAAGAAAGGAGTATCTGTGTTTATTAGTATTGCTGCAAATACAGTTTTGTAAAAGTTTGTTTTATATATTTGTCAAACAAATGGTTAAGAATATTATACTACTATAGTTTTAATGATCTGATTAAAATTTACTGTATATGGGTGAAATAGTCATTTTTTTGTTCAGTTATTTTTTATAGCCATTGCCTATATTCTCACTAAACTAGGGCCTTTTTGCTTTTTATATGGTAAACTTCTTATTTGGTGAAATATTTATTTTTATTTTTATTTTTATTTATTTATTTTTTGACAGGCAAAGTGGACAGTGAGAGAGAGAGAGACAGAGAGAAAGGTCTTCCTTTGCTGTTGGTTCACCCTCCAATGGCCGCTGCGGCCAGCGCACTGCAGCCGGCGCACCGCGCTGATCCGATGGCAGGAGCCAGGAGCCAGGTGCTTTTCCTGGTCTCCCATGGGGTGCAGGGCCCAAGCACTTGGGCCATCCTCCACTGCACTCCCTGGCCACAGCAGAGAGCTGGCCTGGAAGAGGGGCAACCAGGACAGAATCCGGAGCCCCGACCGGGACTAGAACCCGGTGTGCCGGCGCCGCAAGGCGGAGGATTAGCCTAGTGAGCTGCGACGCCGGCCTTATTTGGTGAAATATTAAGGCTTTTCATTGTAATGTAAATTTAGCATGTTATCTCAAGAACTAAATAAAAGGCAAAAATGGAGAAGGAAAGAGGGTAAGAAAGATAGAGGGTGTAGGGGGGAGGGTAGGGAAGGAAGAAGGGATTATTATTATGTTCTTAGAAATTACATTGAATCTGTTAAAAACTAATTACAGTTTTAAAAATAATAAAATAACAACAGCTATGAAAAGAGAAGAATTGAGCCTGGGCAGCAACCTTTTTGTGAGGACATATTTAAAACTTAGTTTGTTAGTGTACTATAAGAAGGGTACTAAAAATAAAGTTCATAGTGAGTCTGTTTTCTGGTTTAAAAATTTGGCTTTTAAAAGCTTTCTCCATCCATGTATGCAAATACTTATTCTGTGAATTTATATAGAAGTAATGTTTCTAGCCAAGTACAAAAAATGACTAGTTGGTTCATTTTCCTAGAAAACTACCAGATGCTTTCCTAGAGATAGGAAACCAATTTACTTAAAATTGAGTTAGTAGTTTCCCTGTGTAAAATTAATTTTTTAAAATTTTTATTTATTTATTTTTTTTTATTTTTGACAGGCAGAGTGGACAGTGAGAGAGAGAGATAGAGAGAAAGGTCTTCCTTTGCCGTTGGTTCACCCTCCAATGGCCGCCGCGGCCGGCGCACCACGCTGATCTGACGGCAGGAGCCAGGTGCTTCTCCTGGTCTCCCATGGGGTGCAGGGCCCAAGCACTTGGGCCATCCTCCACTGCACTCCCTGGCCACAGCAGAGAGCTGGCCTGGAAGAGGGGCAACTGGGACAGAATCCGGTGCCCCGACCGGGACTAGAATCCGGTGTGCCAGCGCCGCAAGGCGGAGGATTAGCCTAGTGAGCCACGGCACCGGCCATAAAATTGATTTAAAAATTGGCATTTAACAGAGCATATGTCAAAGTTATGGCTACTAGCTACTCTGGCTCTAAGAATGGAAAATAGCTCATATATGAAGTTTTAGATGTCAGTTCAATTAACTTATAAGCAACACCCAATGGGAAAAGATATCAAGTCAAGTTGGTTTATTTAATTATTATTTATTTTTTGACACTGATCCTACAAAACACATTTTATACTTAGGATTTTATCCCAATGTTGCTTTATTTTTTGCTCAAATTGTTCCCTGAGAACTCTTTTGTTTGGCTCCTGAGTCACTCTGACATTTTCCCATCTGTGTGTGTGTGACATGAGTGATTCCTAACTTTCTGTCACTACATGATGCTCCTGAATCATCTTTTATATTTTATATACTAGTTCTAGAATCAGAATAGTATTGTTAATAATTTTGTAAATGGGTGTGGCCAGAGAACATGGATAAATCTATCTTGGAGGATATCTTTTTTGTCTTGATTATTAGAGACTCATTATGGCAGCAAAAAATTAGTAGTCATATATCATGAATTGAAAGTGAAATAAAACAGGATATATTTTCTAAATCACTCCTCATAGCTATTGGAAACTGTCCTTAAAAATACTTGGTGTCCGAAAATGTCTCAATTATATGATTTGATATGGATTTATGGCCAAATTGTTCTGGGTTGGCCCACAGCCTACCTAAGAAAGAAAGAGCATCAGAGTGAAAAGGCCACAATGGCCAACACATCAGGCTTAAGAATGTCCTGTGTAAAAAGCTGAATGAGGTGGGTGATGCTGATTATGAGATTAGAGATCGAGCTGTAGATGTCAACTTGGTAGCCATCACATGTAGTAAACAGCTCTTCCCATAATACTTTTTGGGTAGACATTTTATTTTAAAACACTTTTAGATTTACAGGAAAACTGTAAAGATAGTAGGAAGTCCCAATAGGCCGTATACTCGGTTTAACCTATCAGTAATATCTTACACTGATATAGTAGGTTTGTTGCAATTAATGAACTACTATTGATATATTTTTATTAATTGAAGTCCGTATTTTATTCAGATTTCCATAGTCTTTAGCCTATTGTCCTTTTTCTTTTCCAGAATCATATGCAGGATGTCACATAGCATTTCACTGTCGTGTCTTTTTAGGTTCCTCTCAGATGTGAATTTTTTCCACTTTTCTTGTCGTTGATGTTCATAACAGTTTTGAAAAGTATTGATCAGGCACCTTATAGGAGATTTGTTTAATGTTTTTCTCATAGGTTTATGTGTTTTTGTGAG
This sequence comes from Oryctolagus cuniculus, assembly GCF_964237555.1. NCBI lineage: Eukaryota > Metazoa > Chordata > Mammalia > Lagomorpha > Leporidae > Oryctolagus > Oryctolagus cuniculus. The sequence continues at coordinate 26,610,559 of NC_091438.1, read as the reverse complement.
AAAGCCCATAGAGGATGATTGCTGTTTCCATCGCATCACATCAAAGTTTGTAGTGTTAACATGGCTTATCACTCTTGATGCTGACTTCTTTACCTGGCTGAGGCGTTGTTCATCAGGTTTCTTCCTTTCCATATTTTTTCTTTGGAAGGAGGTCACTATGTTCAATCCATGGTTAGGGAGTAGGAGTTGTACAGCCTTCCTGAGGGTGAATTATCTATACAAATTATTTGGAATTTGCATGGGAAATTTATCCATTTTCTCTATTTATTCAATAATTTATTTATATCAATATGTACTCATGGATATTTATTTTACACCTAGAGTTATAATCCAATATTACTTTATTTTGTAACTTAAACTGTCATCTTGAGAGCTCTTTCCATTGGCTCCCGTGTTCCTGTAACATCCTTTCACTACTGTGTGTGTGTCCTAAATTTCTGTCTTTACAAGATTATCCCAGACCATCTTTTTATATTTTATGCCTACTTCTAGACTCAGAAATCCCTGTAAGTAGCTCTGAATCCTTTTTCTTTTAAAAATTAATACAGGGTTTTATTATATATCATACTTATAAAAGGTACAGAAATCATAAGTATGTAGAGCTTGCAGAATAAGCCCAAAATTGACCATGACGTGACCAATCCTCTTTTATAAAATTCACCTCCAAAATCATTGTTTCCATCTTTGTCACCAGAGTTAACCTTGATCCTAATATGTAACTTTATCATTTGTTTTTTCCATTTCTTGATCTTTGTGGTATAAAGTTTTTATGGGGTTTGACAATGCATAGCGTCATGTGTTCTCTATTACAGTAACATATTACCAAAATTGATTCAAATTACTTAACATTTGACCAAAAAACAGCAACTTTGGATAATTCAGTCTAATATAACTTGAAATGTAAGCCAATGTATTATTTGCATGCCAGGTATAAGAAATAGTTCAGGGGGCTGGCGCTGTGGTGTAGCAGTTGAGGCTGCTACCTGCAGTGCCAGCATCCCATGTGGGTGCCGGTTTGAGACCTGGCTGCTCCACTTCTGAAACCAAAAGCCAGGAACCCAATCCAGGTCTCTCAGGTGTATAGTAGGAATTTACTTGAGCTATCACTTTTGCCTTCTGGCATCTGTATTAGCAGAAAGCTGGAGTCAGGAACTGCAGCTGGGAATTGAACCTGGGTACTCTGATGTGGGTTGCAGGTGTTTAACTACCAGGCTAAATGCCTGCCCCTCTTATTTCATTTTTTTAAACCTATTAAATGATAAGGTTTTTGAACCATTTTTAAGTGACCCAATCACATCCTCTACATGAAAAAAAAAAAACCCTATGTATCTTTATGCAACAAATAAATTTTGAGCATATTTTGCATGTATGACATTGTGTCATGGACAGAATTTCACATTGTAGATTAGCCATCTTCTGGGTGGCTAAAATGCTCTTGGAATCACTGACTTCTAGACTTCTGAATTTTATGGGCCAGTTAAAAACAATGGTAGTGTGTATGGAGTGTATGGTAGTGTTTTTTTGCCACCTCTTTCTTTGGCCATGTTAGGACATTTAAAATGAACAGCCAGTTTCTACCAGATAAAATTTGTTTCATCTCTCCCAAACCAAGTGTCAAATTTAAGTCTTACATGATACATTTTCCTTAATTAGAATATTTAAAAATTCTTCTAATCTACTTTTATTTGAAGTCCTTTTTCTTAAACAACTTCAGCTATTATCCTATTCCACAAATGTCAAGGATAGACCTTTAACAAGTAGAACAGATGTCAGCGATTTGACAGTAGTGAATAATCATGTCTATCTCATGTTAGTCTTCTGTTTTTAAGTGAGGAAAATATTGTGTAGAAATGTTTCCTTGGGTGAAAGCCTAGGCTGGTACATGCTATGCCACAGTGAATGCTTCATAAATGCCTGCTAAACAAATAAAACACAAATGTTTAATTATCTCATTAATTAATGTGAAGGTAGGGAATCTAGCATATCAATATCATTGAAATTCCTGAAGCAATCCTGTGATGGATTTTATTCCTGTTTGTTTCTTTTCCCAGTTTCTCTCTCTGCTTACATTTTTAACACTGTTCATCTTAATATTGGCTTGTGAAAATCAGGCCAATCTAATATATACAGTTAAATCTTTAAATTACTTTTCACTGATTTGCTTTTATTCGATAAATGCTATGAAAAGGGAATAATCATGTTTTTAGGTTTGAAGTTCATTTTCTTTTAACTAATAGTTGAATTTGTGTACCATTTTTTCTTCTGATGTTACTATTATTGTCTATAACATTGTCTAGATTTAAATAGCAGAGGGATATCCTGTCCAGTGTGTGTACAGTACAGATTGTGAGGCTACACCATATGAGCCATACCTTACTTAGAATCATGTTGCCTCTGAAAACAAAGCTTCATTTGATCTTAACAATGTGACATTTCCTACACTTTAATAGATTAAAATAATAAAAATGTTATGTTTGCCCTAAATATGAAGTAGTGACATTTAACTTTGGTTTTCTGACTTTCTCTTGAAATTTTTTTAAAATAAAAAATTTGTTTAAACTTTTCATTTCTTACTTTCTCATTTTGATCCTAGTTCCCAAGAATGCATTTATTGAGCATCTCGGGATATCCCTTTGCTCTCGTGGTGATTCTATAAATCTGATACCCTTTCCTACAAAACCACCAAGACTTTCAGAAAAAAAAATCTTAGTTCTCCAGGATATAAATAAAAAGGAAAATATTTATGAAGATTTAGAGATTTATAACTTTTATTTAAGGTGACCATTTCATTTTTTAAAATATGCTTTTTCTTGTTAAAGAAATACATGTTCATAAAGAATACTCAGAAAACATGGATAAAATTATAAGAAAATAAAGTCACCTTAATCTATCTAATCATTTAGAAATTAAGCACTTTTAACATTTTGGCATAGATTTATCTTACACTGTAATGTTATATGAATATATATATATATATATATATACCTACACATACATGCACACACACGCACACACATTTGGGCTTTGTAAATGGTTTTCCCAGTTAATATTAGGGAGTGATTTTTTATGTGAACTCTTCTATTACCTCATTATCAATGATCACTGAATATTCCACTGGGTAATAAGTCCCCTATCTTTAGATGTTGGTATTATTTCCAACAACAATTTAACTGTATTTCTTTTTTTTAACTTTTATTTTATTTAATAAATATAAATTTCCAAAGTACAACTTTTGGATTATAGCAGCTTTTCCCCCCCATAACCTCCCTCCAGGTTATGCTTTTAGTGATATAGGAAAAAGATTGATGAGTGTTTGAAGCTACCATGGGTGTGTAGGGTCGTGAAGCCCTCTGAGTCCTGGGAACCACTGCTCCGGGTCACCCATTCTGACTGGATGCTTGCCTGGCTGGGCTGCAGGCCGCGAGGTCTGTTTGTTGTTAGCCCAGCTGAGAGAGCAGTGGCTTCAGTAGCGTCAGCAGGAACAGAACGGGCTTCATCTCTGCTCTTTGTCTCACTTCAGTGCTGGTGTGTTTCCCCCGCTGCTGCCATGTGATGGCTCGAAAGCAGCACTACACACAGGCTCTGTAACCCCTTTGAAAGCCCTATTGTGAGATGCTGCTGTGTGTTAGTGGAGGGGAAGTTTTTGCTAGCGTGTTGCTTTTGGTTTCTTTCAAATGTGAATGTACCTTCCTCTAAAGAACTCTAAATAAGGAAAGCCTAGTTTTGAGGCAACTATAAAATGAATTAAGTAGTGTTTTCTTTCATGCCTCCTATAACAGAAATATAATAAAACAGTCGTAGGACAGCAAGTTAAGTGCTCAGATGTTCTTGTCTACTTTGTGTTGCAGTGAATTATACCAGGAGGGGTGGGGAATCAGAGTGGAGTGGAATTGGAATCAGAGGTTTCTTAAGTGAATGAATATTTAATGAATTGATAAAGAATGATAAGAGGTGACAGGAAGCACAGAAATGTGGACAATGGGAGTTACTCATGTTTGTTTTTTTATTTATCCACAGAAAAGATTAAAGACCTATGATAAACCAGGAATTACGCTACAGTTTGAATACCCAGGGATAAAAATTGGACATGGCTCCTGCTTTTTTGGTTGACAGTCTGGTTGGGAAGATGGAAAATAGGCAAGCATATACAGTAGCGTCTGTAGTGAATGAAGGTTTTTACAAATAATGCGGGACCTCAGCGTAGGAGTATCCTAGCTCTGCCTAGGCAGGATAAGGAAAGCTTGTAACATGGGAGTTGACACCAGAGCTGAATTCTGAAGGACAAATAAGCAAGAGGGAACTGCAAGTACAATTCAAGGATGCATGAAACAAGATGGAATATATGAGTTCTGTGTTTAACAAAAAGGGAGGATGCAAAGTGGGGGAAGACAGGCAGTAAATCATTTATGAGGATTTGAGTGAAGAAAGTAAAGGATGGGGAGAAAACTGCAACTGATTCCCAGATTTTTGCTTGGTTTACTGAATGGTTGGTGGTGCCATTCACAATTTTAGGGAATAAACAAAGAGCAGATTCAAGGAGGACAATAATGTGTTCAGTTTATGACACGATGACTTTGGAGTGCTTGTGATATCTTGATATAATAAGTAGAAGTCAGCAGCTCAGAAGAGAGATTGGGGCTGCAGAGTCATAAATAGAAACTATTAGTCAGGCGTGGATAAAACCACCAAGGGGGAGAACATGTAGAGTGAGAATATGGCTGGAAAAAAAACCTTACACATAGGAAGTAGACACCTGCAGATGCTGAGAGGGAGTAAAGATGTTGGAGGAAAAGCATCAGCTTGACACAGGAGAAGAAAGGGGATGAGCAATATCATGTTTTTCTTAAGGAAGTAAGGTAAAATGTAGGAATCCTGTTGTTTTCAGAAATATGAAGGTTCTTGATGATCTTGGTAAGGACAGCTTTGAGGGTGAAGAAGGGACCTGAATTGATTTGCATTGTTGAAGGCACATGTTCTAAATTGGGGATGCATGGTGTAAGAATTCTCCTCTTAAGAGGATTGGCTGGGCCGGCGCCACGGCTCAATAGGCTAATCCTCCGCCTGTGCGCTGGCACACTGGGTTCTAGTCCCGGTTGGAGCGCCGGATTCTGTCCTGGTCGCTCCTCTTCCTGTCCAGCTCTCTGCTCTGGCATGGGAGTGCAGTGGAGGATGGCCAAAGTGCTTGGGCTCTGCACCTGCATGGGAGACCAGGAGAAGCAACTGGCTCCTGGCTTCGGATCAGCGCGGTGCGCCGGCTGCAGCGCATTGGCCATAGAGGCCACTGAGGGCTGAACCAACGGAAAAAGGAAGACCTTTCTCTCTGTCTCTCTCTCTCACTGTCCACTCTGCCTGTCAAAAAAAAAAAAAAAAAAAAAAAAAAAAAAAAAAAAAAAAAAGAAAGAAAGAAAAAGAAAGAAAAAAAAAGAGGATTAGAGGATTGGCTGTAGTGCTGGTGCTGTGGTGCAGCAGGTAAAGCCACTGCCTATGATGCTGGCATCCCATATTGGTGCTGGTTCGAGTCCTGGCTGCTTCTCTTCTGATCCAGCTCTCTCCTAATGTGCCTGGGGAAGCATCAGAGCATGGCACAAATGCTTGTGCCCCAGCACCCAAGTGGGAGACCCGGAAGGGGCTCCTAGCTCCTGGCTTCAGCCTGGCTCAGCCGTGGCTGTTGTGGCCATTTGGTGAATGAACCAGCAGTTGGAAGATCTCTGTCTCTGTCTCTCTCTCTGTCTCTCTCTCTCCCTCTTTGCAACTCTGCCTTTCAAATAAATAAAATAAATAAACATTATTTTTAAAGAAGGTTGGCTATGGGCCGGCGCCACGGCTCACTAGGCTAATCCTCTGCCTGTGGCACTGGCACCCTGGGTTCTAGTCCCGGTTGGGGTGCCAGATTCTGTCCTGGTGCTCCTCTTCCAGTCCAGCTCTCTGCTGTGGCCTGGGAGTGCAGTGGAGTGCAGTGGAGCTTGGGCCCTGCACCCACGTGGGAGACCAGGAGGGGACGCCTGGCTCCTGGCTTCGGATTAGAGCAGCATGCCGGCTGTGGCGGCCATTTGTGGGGTGAACCAACGGAAGGAAGACCTTTCTCTCTGTCTCTCTCTCACTGTCTAACTCTGCCTGTCCAAAGAAAGAAGAAAAAAAGAAGGTTGGCTGGCTATGGTGGAACTGGTCAGGGAGTGTGTGAAACAGGGGTGCAGACATTGGTGCTGTTTGTTTGCTGGTTTCTCCCCATAGATGGAAAGCTAGGACATTGTTAGAAGACCCCCTTGAGAGAGCAGGTTGAAGTTGTAGAAGAAACTGAAAGTATACAAATGGCTGGAGGGAGGTCTCAAGGGAGGTGTGAGGGAGGAGAACTCTGAGCACATGAGCAAAATTGCACCAAGGAGCCTCTCTCAAAGACATCTGGGTGATGTTGCATATAAATAACCTAGGGCAGAGGCTTTATTCCACAGGGCTTTTATGCTGTCTCTGTGTATGTCTAGAGTGTTAGTCAAGACCTATTTGCAAGCCTTATTTTTTGTATTTCTCAGGTAAATAAGGTCTGAGCCTTCTAGTTTTCCCTCTGACTCTGTCTTTCTCTCTGTAGCTAAACCTATGATCTAAAGAAATATTTTTCCCTGGTGGAAAATGGCTAACCTCTGTTAAAAAAAAAAAAAAAAGACAAGAATTCTTCACTTATTTCCCTTGAAGTTGTTAGGGCCATGTTTCTCACTAGCTGTGGAAGATCCCTGGAGAGAGAACTGCAGATCTGGGAAAATTTCTTTTTGAGCAATTTCTTCTTTAGGAAAAGTGAAGAACTGGAAATTAGAATATCAAGCGCCAGCTCAAACCATGGTTCTAATGAAATCCTGTGACAAAGGATGAATCCCTTAACTCTTCCTGGTCTTTCCCTGCTCTCAACAGGAGACTACCAACAGCTATTATACCTATATCCTTTGCTGTACAGAGAACAAAATTTAATAATATATGCACATTCTCTGTGCTTTGAATATATAGGGTTCAGTGCCTACGGAAGGTGGTGTTACTTTAGTCATTATCTTGAATGGCCAGAATTAAGGTCCCCTCAAACCAATTGGTCCCCTGTAATTTTGGCAGTAAAAACATGCATTATGCCACAGGAAACATTTTTCCACCCTTAACTTTTCCATTTAACCTTAAAATATAACAATGCTGAGAACAAGAGGTGGGTGAAATTGGCTGCTGTGAGCAACTGAAATGATGTAGCAGAGTTCTAGGTTACCCTTGGTAAATAATTGAGGCTGATTTCAGTGCCTACTCACTTCTATCCAACTCTTACAGCTTGTATTATCTGATGTCTGTATCCATTAGAGAGAAAGAGCTGCAGACCAGGAATAAGGAAGAGAGGCATGGCTAGGAGCAGGTACACAGATGCCAGGGAGAAGCTACTGATGATGACAACATGGAGGAGACAGATATCTTGCAAAATATCTCCAAAGATAATAATGATAATAACAACAGCAACAACAACAGGGTGATCAATCTCCTCTTTAATATCCACTAAGGTATTACCATAATTTAGCAATAATTAATATTTCAAAGGAGGACTCTATCAGGAAATAAAGACATGTTATTTTTTTATTTAGTAGAAAGAGAGGAAGTGAGAGTACACATGAGTGAACTCCCATCTGCTGGTCCTCTTCCCAAAGCTTGCAATTGCTCCTGTCTACTCTGGAAGCTGGAAGCCAGTAGCTCAGTCCAGGTCTCTATGTGGATGACAGAAACTCAATTACTTGAGGCAGTACTGCCTCTTAGAGTCTACATTGGCAAGAAATTGGAAGCAGGAGCCAGAGCTGGGTATCAAACCCAGGTGCTCAGTATGGGTGATGGGTATCTTAACCCTAGGCCAAATGGGTGCTCTGATAGGTTTTATGAATACCAACAACAGTGAATGGATTGAGCTGCTGCTTGTCACTCTGGCATCCCATATCAGAGTACAAGTTCAAGTCCTGGCTGCCGCACTTCTAATCCAGCTTCCTGCTAATGTGCCTGGGAAGGTAGGGGTAGATGGCCCGAGTTCTTGGGCTCTTGTCACTCAGGTGGGGCACTGGGATGAAGTCCCTGCCTCCTGTTTTCAGTTTGGCTGAGTAAGACCTGGCTGTTACGGATATTTGAGGAGTCAACCAGAGGATGGAAGAGCTTTCTTTTTCTTTGTCTTGCCTTCTCTCTCTGTCACTCTGCCTTTCAAGTAAATAATACATTTTCAAAAAAGAGTGCCAACAAGAACATGCCAACTCTACTTTTAAATTTTTCACTAAAATAAATTTTTGATAATTAAAGTGCTAAGTTGTGGCCTTTCCTTAAAGGTCTAACTCTGTTATTTGTTGTATGCTCAAGAGTTATTCCTTCTTACATAAAGAACTGAAAGATAAAATTGTGTTGTGTATAAGGTACAGAAAACCTGATTATATACAGAGTAAATGCCAAGGAAGCTTTATATGTCAGTTCAAGTTTACATTTCCACAGCACACTGCGGCCAGCGCACCGCGCTGATCCAATGGCAGGAGCCAGGTGCTTCTCCTGGTCTCCCATGGGGTGCAGGGCCCAAGCACTTGGTCCATTCTCCACTGCCCTCCCGGGCCACAGCAGAGAGCTGGCCTGGAAGAATGGCAACCGGGACAGAATCCAGTGCCCCGACCGGGACTAGAACCCGGTGTGCCAGCGCCGCAAGGTGGAGGATTAGCATATTGAGCTGCGGCACCTGCTTCCATAGCACACTTCTAAAAATAATTATTTTAAGTCTGTATTGCCCTATTGGCTCAAAGAAAGGTTAATAATTAGGAATTTTCAAGAATAGAGCAATCCTGTCCAAGACTGTATTTTGACACTATAGAACACATTACTTTATTAGCTTTGGAGTAGCAAATATTCATCCTTTTTATTCTGAGGTATAGTATTTTTCCTTTTACTATCTTTAATCAAAATGGTAACTTATAGTAGAAATTATTAAAACATCAAATATGAAAGGCTCTTTAGATTTAGTTTTACCAAGTCAAAAGAAATGAGTATTTTAATTTTTTTGAAATTGCCAATGAACAAAATTAGACTTATGTAAAATGAAAGTGAAAATGCTCATGATTGAATTGGGATTTCCCTGTTGACATTCAGGAAGGATAAGCCTTGAGACCTTCTAAGACCCAAAATTCCTGATGTAAGAAATACTTTTATAAGCAAGAGTCTGAAATCTGGACATTGGCTTAAAATCAAAGTAGTGACCTGGAGTGTTGTTGATGCTATAGAAATATGTTTGGGCATGATAATCTTTGTTAAAAAGAAGAGGGTATTTTTAAAGATTGATCAAAGACTCAAATCTTTGTTACTGTTTTGCTAACAGTTGGCCCAGGGAATGTTTGTTATTATCTTTCACATTGAAATTTACTTGTGGGACGTTTGATAAGCTTGAGACAAAGTCATTATCTGCAGCAATACACTCTGGTGATTGACTTCTCTGCTGGTGGTGACAGGTTGCTAGGTATTTGTCAGGGACTGGTAATTTCAATTTGCCAAATAAAAGTATTACTCCTGGTTAGAAACTGTTGGATTGGGTCATGGTGACTGAAGTGTCCTATAACAACTATGTTAAGAATAGTTTTTTTTTTTTAAAGATTTATTTATTTATTTGAAAGTCAGAGTTACACAGAGAGAGGAGAGGCAGAGAGAGAGAGAGAGAGAGAGAGAGGAGAGAGAGAGAGAGAGAGAGAGAGAGGTCTTTCATCCAATGGTTCACTCCCCAATTGGCCGCAATGGCCAGAGCTATGCCGATCCGAAGCCAGGAGCCAGGAGCTTCCTCTGGGTCTCCCACGTGGGTGCAGGGGCCCAAGGGCTTATGCCATCTTCTACTGCTTTCCCAAGCCATAGCAAAGAGCTGATTGGAATTGGAGCAACTGGGTCTTGAACAGGCGGCCATATGGGATGCCGGCACTTCAGGCCAGAGCATTAACCTGCTGTGCCACAGCGCTGGCCCCAAGAATAGTTTTTTAAAAGGGTTGAATGAGGGGTGAAATTGAAGTCAGTGTATAGGTAAAGTGTAATTGAGTGAAATAAGGTAAAAGAAACGTGTCTGATTATAGAAAAGGTTTTATGTATGTAGTGAAGTCATAGATTGGAGACAGGCAAATGATTTTATCACAGATCTCTCCTTTGTGCTCTTTGATTTTTTAAAATTATTCTTTATTTATTTGAGAGGGAAGGAGGAAGGGAGAGAAGAAGGGGGAAGAAGTAGGGGAGAGAGGGAGGGGAGGAGAGGGTAAGAGAGAGAGAACTCCCATCTACTGGTTAACTTAAAAAATACCAGGAGCTGGGAATACAATCCAGATCTCCCATGTAGGTGGCAGGAACTCACTTGAGTCATCACCATTGCTTCCCAGGGTTAGCATTAGCAGGAAGGTAGAGTCAGGAGCTTGAGGTGGGTATTAAACCCAAGTGCTCTGACATGGGATGTGGGTGTTTTGTTAGGCTAAATGCTAACCCTTGTGTGAGCCTTTTCAATGCTGGTATGAAGGAATATACCTTTTTATCTGTTTTATAAGTTTTGTTACATATATTACATCTAGCTGTAATTTAAGAGACAGTTTGGTTTATGATGTGTCAAAATATGAGTTTATCAAGGCATAGACTAAAGTATATCCAGAATATATATGAATACCTGCTGTGAAATCATACTAAGGCAACTGTGATCTGGCTAATGACCACATTAGAGGAATTAACATCTCTCTTTTCTTAAAAAAAAATCATTTCCTTATATTAGGAATCTTCAAGCTCTTCTGTTTTAGTTCTTCATAAAATATAATAAATCGTTTTAAACTTTAGTTGCCCTACTGTGCTGTAGACCACTAATACTTTTTCCTCTTATCTAACTGTACTTTGGTGTCCATTATCCAACATCTCTATTCCCCACCCTTTCCCTTACTAGCCTAAAATGACCACTCTTCTACTCTCCACTGTGAAATCAACTCTTTGAACTTTAGCATTATGAATGAGAAATACAGTTTTTAATGTTTCTGTTCCTGGCTTATTTCACTTAACATAATGTCCTCCGTTTCAAGGATGGTCTTCTTTTTGTGGGTAGATTAAACTGGCATTCTGTTGAAGGCAGTGCCTTAGACGCTCTGCAGTGTGTGTGGTTATATGAGTGTTGGAGAGAACTTAGCACTGAGGTGATAACTTTAATATCCACAGTGTAGGTCTTCATAGCTGATTTGGCACAGAGACTGGAGAGAGTGGCATGGAGGGTAAACAGCAGATCCTACCAGTGGATTTGAGTCCCCTTTAGTAGGGTCACAGGATTTGGACAGAACATCTCCAGTGGGTTGGTACAAGCCAGGAACTATAGCCCTTGCCTATAGTTTTCTTCATTGCATCATCTTTAGGGTACTTCTACAAGCCAACAGCAAGAGAAGAGCCTGTAAATGTGTCTTTTGCTAGTAGAATTCTTACTGATGTGACTGAATCTTGGCCTTGGAATCTGAACTGATTTAAATTTAGAAAACCAATAGGCATTTTTGACATTTCTTACATCTTGAGTCTAGTGGAGGAGTTCATAGCTTTCTGTGCAAACATTCTTATATATACACACATATGTTAATATATACATACTTCTCTTATACCTTCCTGGCCTTTACATATCCATCCCAAAATGTCCTCATCCTCATTTGACAATCTGAAGATGCTTCTTCATCATTCAAAATTCATGTCAAATATCACTTTTCCTGTTTGAATAAGCAGAGATTGTAGAGTCTAAAAATAATTCTGGATTTACTAATTTGCAATATAGAGATAACTCTTGCCTTGCTTAAATCACAGGCTGGTTATAGGGATTGAATGAAACTACTTATATTAAAGAGACAGAAGGTATTTAAGGTTGGGAGAGTCGAAGTAGCAAAATCTTGGAGCTGAGGAATTTGGTATGCATGGGGGAAGGCTCCATGGAGATCTGTCTTAAAGAAGCTAAGACATTTTTTAAAATTTTATTTGATTGGTAGAGTTATAGACAGTGATAGAGAGACAGAGAGAAAGGTCTTCTTTCCATTGGTTCAACCCCCAAATGGCCACTACAGCTGGCGCTGCACTGATCCGAAGCCAGGAGCCAGGTGCCTCTTCCTGGTCTCCTATGCGGGTGCAGGGGCCCAAGCACTTGGGCCATCCTCCACTGACCTTCCGGGCCACAGCAGAGAGCTAGACTGGAAGAGGAGCAACCTGTACTAGAACCCGGCGCCCATATTGGATACCAGCACCACAGGCAGAGGATTAACCAAGTGAGCCACGGCGCCGACCCCTGACATTTTATTTATTTATTTATTTATTTATTTATTTATTTATTTATTTATTTTGGTGTGTGAGTAGGGAGGAGAATAGCCTGAAAATGTTTACTTTATGTGATACTGGATTTAGAAAAAGATCTTGAAAACCAGGAAGAGGACTTTTATCATAATTGAGGTGGTTAACAGGAAGCAGTTTCTTAATAGGCAAAGGAAATATTATAAGTATATTTAGGTTTGAGTATGGCACATACAATTATTTGTAAAAATTATTTATTAATTTTATTGGAAGGAGAGGGGTGTTGGAAGAACTCTCTCATCCTCCAGTTCCCAAATGTCCACAACAATGGGGACTGGAGTAGGCTGGAGCCACATCTGGGATTCAGGAATTCAATTCAAGTTTCCCACATGGGCAGCAGGTACCAAGTACTTAAGCTATTACCTAATGTCTCCCAGAGTGTGCAGAAAGCTGGAATTGGAATGGAGCTGGAGCTCAAACCTAGACACCCTGAAATGGGATATGGGTATCCCAAGTGTCAACCTAACACCTGTCCTCTACAAAATTAATTTTAGTCAAGGATATGGAGACTGGGCAGACAGTAAAATCAACTTGAATACAAGTACATTGTGAGGGTGAAAACACTGAGTAGGCTTAAAAGCAGTTTAAATAATGAAAATATAACAGATTGTCTTGAAAATACAGTTTTTAGTCTTAGGAAGCTGCTCACTACTGATGAAGGTAGAGTGTTATTTCTGCATATAAAGAATGGATGTAAGAATGTGAGTTTCCTGAGAGGAATGGCTGTTACTGAATTGTCCAAACTCTGTAATACCTATGAGATCAAAGATTTGATGAAGAAATGAATGAAGTAGCTTTTCAGGCAGTTGCTTTTTTTTTTTTTTTTTTTTGGACAGGCAAAGTGGACAGTGAGAGAGAGAGAGACAGAGAGAAAGTCTTCCTTTGCCGTTGGTTCACCCTCCAATGGTCGCCGCGGCCGGCGCGCTGCGGCCGGCGCACCAAGCCTATCCGAAGGCAGGAGCCAGGTGCTTCTCCTGGTCTCCCATGGGGTGCAGGGCCCAAGCACTTGGGCCATCCTCCACTGCCTTCCCTGTCCACAGCAGAGAGCTGGCCTGGAAGAGGGGCAACCGGGACAGAATCCGGTGCCCTGACCCGGACTAGAACCCGGTGTGCCAGCGCCGCAAGGCGGAGGATTAGCCTACTGAGCTGCGGCGCCAGCCAGGCAGTTGCTTTTTAAATATCTTGGACCCATTCTGAATGCTCAAAGACTCTTGCACCTGCGAGCTGCTTTTTGTATCCCACCATGAACTAGTCATAGGTGGTGACATGAAACAGATTGTGAAGAAACTTTTGCACAGAATCTCATTGATAATGTGCTTTAACTTGAAGAGCCTGACACACCCCTGAACTTAACCATGTTTTTTTTTTTTTAATACAAGTGCATTAATCTTTTATTTTTTACAGATACCAAATTTATTTTGGGAATTTGTAACTTTGATTAAAATTCAGCTTCCTGGAAATGTCCACTTGATATGGTTTCCTGTGTATTTTGTATTTTAAATGTCTCTAATAAAAGGAAGAAAAGGAGGTCATGTTCATTGAAGTCCTGCTATGTGATTTGTGCATGTTGTTTAGTCCTTTCAAAGTAAGTTTATAGAAATGGACTGTGAGTTTTGAACAGATGGTGTAGAATATAGCCAGGGTAATATAAACTCAGTGAGAGACAGAGTTGGGGTTTGAACCCAAGATTTTTGGAAACAAAGTTTGTCCTTGTCCCACCACATTGGTTTACAAAGCAGAAGTAATTCATTGTGCCTTTGTGTTTAAATATGTCCAGATTCTGACTACCTCTTACCTCCGCTGCTACCACACCCCTGATCTAAGACTCTGATGTTTTCCCTCTATTGCTCTAGTATCTCCTAACTACTTTCCTTGCTTCTCTTTTTGACCCCAACTGTTTTATTCTTAATAGCTGACATTGTAAAATATAAGTTAGGTCATATCACTCCTTTTCACAAAATTCGTCAATAGCTCTTCATTTCACAGGGACAGAAACCAGAGTCCCCACAGTGGTTTAGGTGACCTGGCTTCCTTTACTCTCTCTCTGACCTAGAATCTGATTTCTTCCCCTTGTGCTTCTTCTCTAGTATGCCAGACACATGGCTTCTGGGATCTGCATGTCTAGCACCTCTCATGTCATTGCTCAATTCTCATTTTCTTCTGAGACTTCCTTCCTCCCTTCCTCCCTTCCTTCCTTCCTTTCTCCCTTTCTTTCCCCCTTTCTCTCTCCCTCCCTTCCCCCCTCCTCCTCCCTCCCCCCTTCCTTCCTTCCTTCCAATTTTTAATTTTTTTAATGTCAATAGATTTCATGTATTTCATATGTGTAGATTTAGGAGCATAGTGATACTTCCCTTCCTCCTGCCCATGCTCCCACCCTTTCTCTTCCTTCCTCTCTTATTTACTCTACTAGTTTTTACACTGATTTACTTTCAGTTTACTTTATACTAATAAGAGTGTAACAAATAGTAAGAAAAAAAGGACACTATTCCTCAACATTTGAGACAGGGCTATAAACAATCATGGAAGCTCAAAATGTCAATTCCACCCCTATACATTACATTTTTTGTATTCTATAGTTACCACAGGGCAGGGAAAACATAATATTTGTCTTTTGGGGACTGGTTTTTTTCACTAAGTATAATGGCTTACAGTTACATCCATTTTTTTGCAAAAGACAGGATTTCATTCTTTTTTATGGCTGAGTGGTACTCATTTATAGCTGAGTAGATGTCATTCTTTTTTATGGCTAGTGTATATGTGTGTGTGTGTGTTTATGTGTGTATAATTTCTTTACCTATTCACCAGTTGATGGACATCTGGGTTGATTCCATATCTTAGCTAATGTGAATAAACATGGGGTACAGATCGTTATTTCATATGCTGATTTCTTTGGTTTGGGTAAATTCTCAAGAGTGGGATGTATGGGTCATATGGTAGATTTATTTTCAACTTTTTGAGCTTTCTCCATACTGTCTTCCACAAATGCTGTACTAGTATACATTTTCATCAGCACTGGACTAGGATACCTTTTTCCCCACATCCTCATCAGCATTTATTGTTTGTTGATTTCTGTGTGAGAGCCATTCTAAATGGGGTGAGGTGAAACCTCACTGTAGTTTTGACTTGCATTTCCCTGATGGCTAATGATCCTTTTCGTGTGTCTTGGTCATTTGAATTTCCTCTTTTGAAAAATGCCTGTTCAAGTCCTTTGCCCAATTCTTAACTGGATTGTTTTGTTGTGGTGGAATTTCTTGAGCTCTTTACAGATTCTTGATCTCTGTGTGCAGAAGTAAGAAACAAAACCCCTACCTTACACCTTATACAAAAATCGACACAAAATAGATCAAGTTTATCAGTTGCATAGTTTGCAGATATTTTCTCCCACTCTATTGGTTGCCTCCTCACTTTGCTGAGTGTTTCCTTTGCAGTGCAGGAGCTTTCTTAGCTCAGTGTAATCCTATTTGCCTATTTTGGCTTTGATTGCTTGTGCTTTCTGGGGTCTTTTCCAAGAAGTCTTTGCCTATGCCAATATCTTTCAGAGTTTTTCAAATATTCTACTCTGTTAATTTGATGGTATCAAGATATAGATCTAGATTATTGATCCATTTTGTGTTGACTTTTGTACAAGGTGTAAGGTAGGGGTTTTGCTTCTTACTTGTGCATGCGACATCCAATTTTTCCCAAAACCATTTGTTGAAAAGGTTGTCTTTTCTCCAGGGATTGATTTTTACCTCCTTTGACAAAGATAAATTGGTTGTAGTTGCATGGATTGATTTCTGGAGTTTCTATTCTGTTCCATGGTCTACATGTCCCTTTTTGTGCTAGTTCCAGGCTGTTTTGATTATAGTTGCCTTGTAGTATGTCTTGAAATCTGGTATTGTGATGCCTCCAGCTTTGTTTTTGTTGTTGAAGATTTTGCTGTTTAAGCTTTAGCTATTTGAAGTCTCTTGTGTTTCCATATGAATTTTAACATTTTTTTTAGATATGAGAAGAATATCATTGGTATTTTGACTCATGAGGCTTATTCTAACCTGTTATTCAAAATTGAACCTCAGTGAGTCTCAAGATGCAGTGGCTCAGGATTGTCAAGCTTTTGTTAAAACTTTAAATTTCCAGAATTTTCTGTTTCTGTGTTCAATAATAACTATTTTTTATGTTTAGAAACAATTGAAATAAATCTAAAATGTGATAACATTTGTGTTTGTAAGTGGAATAGTACTGACTTACATAGCATTTTATAATCACTGATCATGTCTTTTTGTAAGAAATACATTTTACATTGTGACCTAGTGCTGTGTATGAAATGGGAACAAAAGTTTTACAAAAATTCTTAAATTTCTGTGTGTGATATGCTCAGATTCTTTTTTAAAGATCCATTTTATTTATCTGAAAGACAGAGTTACAGAGAAAGGCAGAGACAGAGACAGAGAGAGAGAGGTCTTTCATCCGCTGGTTCACTCTACAATGGCTGCAACTGCCTGAGCTGTGCCATTCTGAAGCCAAGAGCCAGGAGCTTCTTCTGGGTCTCCCATGTGGGTGCAGGGGTCCAAGGACTTGGGCCATCTTGTACTGCTTTCCCAGGTCACAGCAGAGAGCTGGGTCAGAAAAGGAGCAGCTGAGGCTAGAACCGGCACCCACATGGGATGCTGGTGCTTCAGGCCTGGGCTTTATAAACTGCTGCGCCACAGTGCTGGCCCCTGCTGATATTTTGTTAAATTCCATTATTTTCATTTAAAAATTATATTGGTCATGATTTACAAAATTGACCTCGCAGATCACTTATTGATTATAATCCATGGTTTAAAAAGTATGGAACTATTTCTCAAATCCTTCTAGTTCAGGAGATAGGATACATGTGCATTAATTTCATGAAAATAAACCATGGAAAATGATGACTGAGAATTCACTTATTCTTTTAAGTCATTGCCATGGGACTATTACTACAAATCTTCATTTTGATGTTAATATCAACAAAGGTAGTATAGATTATGTTGCATAAATATGTAATTAAATAATTTATTATTCTTATGTTTTATTAATCTTATTTACTTTCATATTGGAATTTCCTTTTTCTATCCAGTGGATCAGAAAGTTTCTATCTTTTCTTCTTTCACTTCCAGGCTCCAATATTTTTATTTTCAGTTGATTGGTGTATACTATTTTCCTACCCATATTGATAATAAATACAGTGGTAAAAATATTTAATAATGAAAATAAATTTATACTATTTATTTTAAAACATCACAACAACAAACAGATTACCAAACATAACTTATTGTATACATTTGCATTTTTATATCTTCTGAACATAGAAAATATTTAATAGATATCTCAGTATATTCTCTAATAAAATATATTTTCTTACTTTCAAATTCCTTAGTAAGATTTTCTCTTAAAAGTAAGAAATTCATATTGAAAGCTCATCTTTCACCTCTGTCCTCTCTCACACGCAGTGCTGTGGTCATCTACCCCAATCCCTTGCTCCCTGCCTGCCTGCTTCTGTCTCATACTCCTTTGTTTTTCTTTCCTTCAACTAATATTGTTGAGCATATGCTATGTGCCATGTGTGGTGATGGTGGACAAAATTAAATCTCTGCCCTCACTGAACCTAAACTAAATATAACATCCCTAGTGATAGAAGTGAAAATAGGAAGCCTTAAGCTTACTTAGAAATGCCAGACATGGGATTATTTTCTTTGTGTCTTGGTTGACTCTAGCATCAGAGAATGATAGAATGCTACAGATAGCAGAAGCATTAGAAGAATCATGTTCAGTCTTCATATTTTAAAGATATAAAAACAGTGTCACAGATTAAAGAATGTGGTGAGGACACAGTTGGAACCTAAGCTGGTTTCTTGACCAGGGCTCTTTCCACACCCTCTGCTCTCTCCATTGTGATATTGCCTGCCCAGATTCCATGTTGTCATAGTTTTATATGTGGTTTGTGCTGTTAAAGGCCTCTTTTCACAATGCACATACTGAAATATAGACATTTACCCTTATTGGTTTTGTTACTTGAAATTATAATTGGAACAATTAGAGATGCGTCATTGGAAAGGCTATGAAAGGGAGCCATTAAGTGCTAATAAATGCCTCTCCTCATGGGATTGGAGATCTTTTCTTCTGTAAGTATTTGAGCTCTTTTCACTGGTGCTTCTAAGTGGCTAGAAATAACACTTGCCACACGCTTGTGGAATACTCTGGATGCCAGGGGGTTCATTTTGTTCTGTATTTGAATTGAACACACTATGGTTGGAATGTGTGTTGATTCTTTTTGTTGATTTAAGAGTTCATTCTATGTTTTGCATTAACCTTTTATGGTAGAAGGCAGTAGAACAATCATGAGAGCTCTTAGAAAATGAAGACTTTAGGTATCTGATGACTTTCAAGGAAGCAAATGAAAAGGTTAAGTTGTAGGTATTTATTTTCATGTATTTTCCTTTTCATAACACACAAAAATCTAGATACAGTGTGACAAATTCAAAGTAGCTTACCCTAAAGCCATATGCTTTGGCTAGCAAAATATAATCACTACTTGTTCATATGAAGATATATTAGCTTCAGAGATGAATTTGAGTAAAAAATTGCTAAGTGATTTTCAAGGTAATTTATCACTACTTCTAAACATAGTGATAATGATGATAATGATAATAATCTTCTAGGTATTACTATAAGTACTTTAATCTTTCTGTCTACAATTTCAAAATGCAAAATACTCTGCATGGCAAATACTATTTTTGTAACTCATTTGGCAAAATTTATATTGATTTTAATTCATTTATTTGCAAATTTGACCTCAGTGACATGAGGCTATTCAGTTTGTGTTTACTTATCTTAGTGAGTATTCCTTTGTTTAGTCACAGAAATAGTAGTATGTTTGACGAGGATATTATGCAGTAACAGTTCTATGCATCATTTTACCTTTCTAAAACCAAAAAAATAATCTGGGTTGCACATGACATCTGGGCCACCTCACCAGCCTTCACAGTGTACAGATGAGGAAACTGAGTGGTAAATATGGGTCCTGAATTCAGACTTAGGCATGTTAGTACTAGCATCTGTAATCTAAATCACCATGCTATGCTGCCTTAAAAAGTGGTGTTTAAAAGCATTTCACAGAAATAAATATTCCATTATTTATTTATCTAATAAAGCTCTAGTCATGATAGAGAATTCAGATTTGAATAAAATTGCTTCATTAAAATCTCTGTTCTCAGTTTTTTGTGTTAATTATTGTTATTAACACTAATGGCATGGATTTATTAGTGCATATTGCCAGCCCTGATTCTTTTATTTTCAACTTAATAGTCTACTATCCTTTGGACTTTTAAAAAATACATGTTTATTTATTTCATATTTGAAAGGCAGAGAGAGAGAGAGAGAGAGAGAGAGAGAGAGATAGATTTTGGTCTTCTATCCACTGGTTCATTCTCCAATGGCTGCAACATTCTCAGCTGGGCCAGGCTGAAGCCAGGAACCAGAAACTGCATCTGGCCTCCCATGTGGGTGACTGGAACTCAAATACTTAAACAGTCATCCACTTCCCAGGCACATTGTCAGGGAGCTGGATTGGAAACAAAGTGGCTGGGACTTGAACTGGAGCTCTCATGTGGAATGTTGGCGTCTATGAGGTGGCTTAACTTGTACCACAATGCCCACCCCATGGACTTCTTAAATTTTCAAAATAGTTTATTTAAAAGATATGTTAAGGGACTTAAAGGGAGACTTAGACTCCAAGACAGTAGTATTGGGGGACTTCAATACTCCACTTTCAGAAATAGATCACATTGAACAACACATTAAGAACAGAGATCCTACCTGAGGAGTAAGTACACAGTGACTCCTGTTGTTGACTTAACAAGTACGGAAACAGTATTTTACACACACTTTATGTTCTGTGGGGGTGCAAACTGATGAAATATTTACTTAATATATACTGAATCAATCTTATGTATATAAAGATAATTGAAAATGAATCTTGATGTGAATGGAATGGGAGAGGGAGTGGGAGATGGGAGGGTTGCAGGTGGGAGGGAAGTTATGGGGGGGAAAAGCCATTGTAATCCGTAAACTGTACTTTGGAAATTTATATTTACTAAATAAAAGTTAAAAAAAAAAAAGAAATAGACAGATCAACTGAACAGAAGATCAACAAGGAAACAGCAGATTTAATCGACACTATAGCCCAGATGGATCTAACAGATCTACAGAACTTTTAATCCTACACTGAAAGAATTTACATTCTTCTCAGCAATACGTGGAACCTAATCTAGGATTGACCACATACTAGGCCATAAAGCAAGTCTCAGCAAATTCAAAAGAATTAGAATCATACCATGCAGCTTCTCATTCCACTTAACCAAGGACGTTAAAGATCTCTATGATGAGGATTACAAAATCTTAAAGAAAGAAATAGAAAAGGATATCAAAAAATGGAAAAATCTTCCATGCTCATGGATTGGAAGAATCAATATCATCAAAATGTCCATTCTCCCAAAAGCAATTTATAGATTCAATGCGATACCAATCAGAATACCAAAGACATTCTTCTCAGATCTGGAAAAAATGATGCTGAAATTCATATGGAGACACAGGAGACCTCGAAAAGCTAAAGCAATCTTGTACAACAAAAAAACAAAGCCGGAGGCATCACAATACCAGATTTCAGGACATACTACAGGGCAGTTGTAATCAAAACAGCATGGTACTGGTACAGAAAGAGATGAATAGACCAATGGAACAGAATAGAAACACCAGAAATCAGTCTAAACATCTACAGCCAACTTACATTTGATGAAGGATCCAAAACCAATCCCTGGAGTAAGGACAGTCTATTCAATAAATAGTGCTGGGAAAATTGGATTTCCACATGCAGAAGCATGAAGCAAGACCTTACACAAAAATCTTACACAAACCTTACACCTTACTCAAAAATGCACTCAACATGGATTAAAGATATAAATTTATGACCCGACATCATGAAATTATTAGAGAACATTGGAGAAACCCTGCAAGATATAGGCACAGGAAAAGACTTCTTGGAAAAGACCCTGGAAGCACAGGCAGTCAAAGCCAAAATTAACATTTGGGATTGCATCAAATTGAGGAGTTTCAGTACTGCAATAGAAACAGTCAGGAAAGTGAAGAGGCTACTGACAGAATGGGAAAAAATATTTGCAAACTATGCGACAGATAAAGGATTAATAACCAGAATCTACAAAGAGATCAAGACTCCACAACAACAAAACAAACAACCCACTTAAGAGATGGGCCAGGGACCTCAATAGACATTTTTCAAAAGAGGAAATCCAAATGGACAACAGACACATGAAAAAATGTTCAAGATCACTAGCAATCAGGGAAATGCAGATCAAAACCACACTGAGGTTTCACCTCACCCCAGTGAGAATGGCTCACATGCAGAAATCTACCAACAACAGATGCTGACGAGGATGTGGGGAAAAAGGGACACTAGCCCACTGTTGGTGGGAATGCAAACTGATAAAGCCAGTATGGAAGTCAGTCTGGAGATTCCTCAGAAACCTGAATGTAAGCCTACCATGTAACCCAGCCATCCCACTCCTTGGAATTTACCCAAAGGAAATTAAATTGGCAAACACAAAAGCTGTCTGCACATTAATGTTTATTGCAGCTCAATTCACAATAGCTAAGACCTAGAAACAACCTAAATGCCCATCAACAGTAGACTGGATAAAAGAAATTATAGGACATGTACTCTATAGAATACTATACAGCAGTCAAAAACAACGAAATCCGGTCATTTACAACAAAATGGAGGAATCTGGAAAACATCATGCTGAGTGAATTAAGCCAGTCCCAAAGGGACAAATATCGTATGTTCTCCCTGATTGGTGACAACTAACTGAGTACCAAAAAGGAAATCTTTTGAACTGAGATGGACACTGTGGGAAACAGTGACTTGATCAGCCCTTGTCCTGACTGTTGATGAACAACTTAATACTTTATCCCTTTTAGTATTTTTTTTTTGTTCTACTTAATACTATTGGTTGAACTCTGTAATTAACACACAATTGTTCTTAGGTGTTTAAATGTAACTGAAAAGTGATGCCTGTTAAATATAAGAGTAGGAATAAGAGAGGGAGGAGATGTACAATTTGGGACATGCTCAATCTGACTCGCCCCAAACGGTAGAGTTAGAAACGTGCCAGGGCATTTGAATTCAATCCCATCAAGGTGGCATGTACCAATGCCATCTCACTAGTCCAAGTGATCAGTTTAAGTTCATAATTGGGCCGGCGCCGTGGCTCAATAGGTTAATCCTCCACCTTGCGGCGCCGGCACACCGGGTTCTAGTCCCGGTCGGGGCGCTGGATTCTGTCCCGGTTGCCCCTCTTCCAGGCCAGCTCTCTGCTATGGCCAGGGAGTGCAGTGGAGGATGGCCCAGGTGCTTGGGCCCTGCACCCCATGGGAGACCAGGAAAAGCACCTGGCTCCTGGCTCCTGCCATCGGATCAGCGCGGTGCGCCGGCTGCAGCGGCGGCCATTGGAGGGTGAACCAACGGCAAAAGGAAGACCTTTCTCTCTCTGTCTCTCTCTCTCACTGTCCACTCTGCCTGTCAAAAAAAAAAAAAAAAGTTCATAATTGATCATAATGATAGGTCTAAGAGTCAAAGGGATCACACAAACAAGACTAGTGTCTGCTAATACTAACTGATAGAATTAAAAAGGAAAGAATGATCCAACATGGGAAGCAGGATACATAGCAGACTCATAGGATGGCAGATGTCCTAAACAGCACTCAGAATCAGCCCTTAAGCCATTCGGATATGGATGAGGAGCCCATGAGAGTATTTTAGGCATGGAAAGCCAAGACATTGTGGCAAAACAACAACAACAACAACAACAACAACAACAAAAAACCTAAATGAAAGATCTCTGTGAATGAGATCCCAGTGGAAAGAATGGGCCATCAAAGAAGGAGATACCTTTCTCTGAAGGGAGGAGAGAACTTCCACTTTACTGTATCCTTGTCTAAAAAAGACAAGCAAGGACAGAGTTGGCAAACTCAAAAGGCTTCCATAGCCTTGGCAACTCATGACAAGAGCCTAGGATAATTACTGACGCCATAAACAAGAGTGTCAATTCTTAAGTCAACAACAGGAGTCACTGTGCACTTACTCCCCATGTAGGATCTCTGTCCTTAATGTGTTGTACAATGTGAATTAGTGCTATAACTAGTACTCAAACAGTACTTTACACTTTGTCCTTCGGTGTGGGTGCAAACTGTTGAAATCTTTACTTAATATATACTAAATTGATCTTCGGTATATAAAGATAATTGAAATGATTCTTGATGTGAATGGAATGGGAGAGGGAGCAGGAGATGGGAGGGTTGTGGCTTGGAGGGAAGTTATGGGGGGGATCCACTGTAATTGAAAATCTGTACTTTGGAAATTTATATTTATTAAATAAAAGTTAAAAAAAAAGTCTCTGTGGGGGGGGGGGGGGCAGAACAAAAAGAAGATTGAGAAACATTGACCTAAAGTATAGTCTGTTTACCTCTGTCTATCTTTCTTTCATAGGTAGACAGAGCTGATTTCAGTGACTCAACATAATCTAAGCTTTTTGTCTTTTGCTGTGCCATTTTTAGCACATAGCTTCTGTCTGCAAGATTGCCTTTTGCTGTTAAGATGATTGCTGCAACCCTGTTGTCAGAGAGAAGGAGGAAGAGGAAGGGAAAAAGATACATATCAGTGAAATCATATCTTTTTTTAAAGATTTATTTGAAAGTCACAGTTACACAGAGAGAGAAGAGGCAGAGAGAAAGAGAGAGAGAGAGGTCCTCTCTCTCCAATGGTTCACTCACCAATTGGCCACAATGGCTGGAACTCACAGATCGAAAGCCAAGAAATAGGAGCTTCCTCCAGGTCTCCCATGTGGGTGCAGGGGCCCAAGGACTTGAGCCATCCTCTATGGCTTTCCCATGCCACAGCAGAGAGCTGGATGGGAAGTGGAGCAGCTAGTTCTTGAACCTGTGCCCATATGGGATGCTGTCTCCTCAGCCCAGGGTGTTAACCTGCTGTGTCACAGTGGCAGCCCCACTTTTAATTCTTTAAAAGAAATTCTTCTGATGTCACTCACAGCATCTAATTACCTCTTGATGGGTAACTTTAGTCATGTAGATGCTCCATTTGCAAGGGAGTTTGGGAAGTGCAGGTTGATTTATTTATGTCTTTTAAAGTTGGACATTGCCCTCCTTCCCTAATTGGGATTCTGTAAGAAAGAAAGAAAGGGAGGAAGGGAGGGAGTGAGGAAAGAAAGAAAAGAAGAGAGGAGAAGGGAGAGGATTGGAGGGGAGGGGAGGGGAGGAGAGGAGCTAGTCTTGCTTGCCATTCATTTTCATAGGAGATAATCAGGGTAAAGTATGATCAATTATCTGTAGTAAACTGAGAGCCAAGTGACTCTGTTTTGTGCCAGGACTCATAAAATCTGATTTTTAAACAAAATTTTATTCATTTATTTACTTGAGAGACAAAGTGACAGAGAAGGGGAGAGGTGGGGGGAGAGAGATGTGTTTTCTCTCTCTTTTTAAAAAAGATTTATTTATTTGAAAGAGTCACAGAGAGAGAGAAGATGAGGCAGAGAGAAAGAAAGAGAGGTGTTCCATCCGTTGGTTCACTCCCCAGATGGCCGACAATGGCCGGAGCTGCACTGATCCGAAGCAGGAGCCAGAAGCTTCTTCCAGATCTCCCACACAAGTACAGGGGCCCAAGAACCTGGGCCATCCTCCACTGCTTTCCCAGGCCATAGCAGAGAGCCGGATCGGAAGTGGAGCAGCCAGGACTCGAACCAGTGCCCATATGGGATGCCAGCACTGCAGGCAGCAGCTCCACCCACTACACCACAGTGCTGGCCCTGAGAGATGTGTTTTCTATCTGCCAGCTTTCTCCCCAAATGACTGCAACAGTGGGAGCTGGGCCAGGTCAAAACCAGGGACAAGAAACTTCATCCAGGTCTCCCACAGGGGTGGCAAGGACCTAAGTATTTGGGCAGTCATCTGTTGCCCATCAGGGTCTTGCATTAGCAGGAAGCTAGATCAGAAGCCGTGGTGGGACTCTATATGGTGGAACTCCAGAGGTGGGACTTTGTGGGATGCTGGTATCCCAATTGGCAGTTTAACCCTCTGTGCCATATGTCTGCCTCTAATCTGGTAAATTAAGTTCTCAAACAAACTGACTTTGGGAATAAACAAATAATAATTAAATTAAATATTAAGTCATTCGGTTCCTGAGAGTGTTGGTGGAGAGAGTACTCATATTTGTAAACCAAGGGCTGGCTTCTTAATTCACTTTACAGATCGCTGAATTAGAAATTTTTGCATTCTTAATGTTTCAGTGGGAACCACTAATTATTGATTAATTAGATTTAATGAAAACACACATTGCTGAGGAATTTTGAGATTTGTGGACAAAAGCTTAATATTGAACTTTCTTTGATGTTTATAAAAAAATAAGAGCATTTTATTTCCAGCAATTGAATTTGTAACTATGCTTTTCAAATAAAATGATGTTGGCATTGAATATTTCAAATTATAGAGTGCAGCTAAATGTGATCTTTTACAAATTTGCCAAGTGCCAATATTCTTAATGTATGCCAATAATTTGGGGGGAGGGAAAGAAACTGCAGTGGAACATTTCCATTTAAATCTGTGGATTTTGGTATAATTGCTTCCTTCAGCAATTAAAGAGGCATTGTAATGGTTAGCAAAGCTCAGGGATTAAGGCATGCAAGCACAGAGCTATTTAACAGCGCCCTCATGGGCAGGTGTGGAATCAAATCCACGACCTCAGTGCTTCTCGGGCACAGATGATCAGTATTTAGTCATGATTTGTCTGTCTCTTTTTGTCTCTCTAGTCCCTTTCCTTTCTCTTCTTACCTATCTTCATTTTCTTTTCTCCTTTTTGTCAGATTACCATTTTGAAGTATTATAAAATAGTTGTTTAAGAGTACAGACAATTCTAGTTTAAAATCAAATTAAAAAAAATTCCCTATTTTTAAGGGCTATTTTTTTTAAATATTTTTTATTTATTGAAAGGCAGAGTTACACACACACACACACACAGAGAGAGAGAGAGAGAGAGAGAGAGAGAGAGAGAGAGAAGTATCTTCCATCTGCTGGATCATTCTCAAATGGCTGCAACAGCTGGGTCTGGGCCAGGAACTCCATTTGGGTCTCCCACATGGGTGGCAGGGACCCATTTTGGCCGTCCTCTATTGCCTTCCAGGGTGTAGTAGCAGGGAACTGGATCAGATGTGGAGCGGCCATAACTTGTAATGGCATTCATGGGGCCGGCGCTGTGGTGTAGTGGGTGGAGCTGCTGCCTGCAGTGCTGGCATCCCATATGGGCACTGGTTCGAGTCCTGGCTGCTCCACTTCCGATCCGGCTCTCTGCTATGGTCTGGGAAAGCAGTGGAGGATGACCCAGGTCCTTGGGCCCCTGCACCCACATGGGAGACCCGGACGAAGCTCCTGGCTCCTGGCTTCCGATTGGCACTGCTCCGGCCATTGTGGCCAACTGGGGAGTGAACCAGCAGATGGAAGACTTCTCTCTCTCTCTCTGCCTCTCTTTCTCTCTCTGTGTAACTCTCATATGGGAAGCTGGTGGCTCAGGTGGCAGCTTAACCTGCTGTACCACACCAGCCCCTAAGGGCTAATTTAAAAAGTATATTTGTTCTTGGATTTAGAAATATTTCTTTCCAATTCCTTTCCATGTCTTTAGAAAATCAATTATATTTGCCTTGCTGATGTTTTGTATTTTGGGGAATATTTTTGGATCTTAAATGTTCATAATGAAAACATTCATATAAATTTGACAAAATATTGGTATGTTGGATGACTATCTTGTCTCTTTCTGTCCATATGGTGCCACTTAGCTGTCTACTAGTTGGGGAATTAAGATATGGGAATTTCCTCTCCATGTTATGAATATCTAGAGCACTGACGAATATTCCTGAAAGGGTAGGTAGAAAGTATTATAAATATTTAATACCTGAACACTGAAAGTAGCCCTGGGGGAACACACAGAAGTGGGGGAGCAGACATGTAAACAGACCATGGTGACAAGGGTGTGTTGAAAGCTTAAATAGGGGCATGTATGGGGCATCTCAGAGGAGGCTCCCAGAGAGGAAGGCAAGGAGCTGAGTGGTGAAGATTGAAGAATTGGCTTGAGCAAGAAGCACAAGGAGGGAATCTAGGTGTGATGAGGCATCAAGCTCGAGAGTGCAGGCGCTCACAGAAATTTTCACAAGAGACAAAACGTTTTTTCTACTTTGTGTCCTGTTGTATTTTCAGTGCCTAAACCTTCATTTAGTATGTAGTAGGCAAAAAATGCATATTTGTTGAAATAAAAAGTTCAATGAATTGTAAGAAGTCCTATGCCTCTGATGTGGATTTCTCTGGGGAATATTGAGAAATGAAAGATTTTGTCTGCTATACTAAGATCTGGATGTCGTGCTAAAGACAATGGGGAGTCATTTAATTATTTAAAATTTGGAAATGAGTGATGGGGCTTATGTCATGGTTGATGTTGGTTTGAATTGAAGAGTGATTAAATTTAACACAGGAAATTAATTATAAGATTATTTTAGCAGTTGTACATAAGAGTTGTGGCACCTGGAATGGTGACTGAAATAGAGAAGGAAGGCTGAATGTTAGAGATATTAAGAATAGAGAATCAGCAGGACTTGATGACCAATTTGGAGCATGGATATAGAGGAAGTTGGAACATGGATGATTTTCAGGTCCTTTGCATGACTGACATATTTGGGAGCTGATTATGTGAATAATGACTAGAAATGAAGGAGGAGAAACTACCCGCTTCGTGAATGACAAATTATTATCTCTGGGGCAGGCATTGTGGCGTAACAAGGTGCTGCCTGAGACTGGCATCTCATACCAGAGCACCTACTGGCTGCTCTACTTCCAATCCAGTTTCCTGCTAGTGTGCCTGGGAAACAGAAGATGGTTTGAATACTTGGGCACCTGTCTTCCTCATGGGATACCTGGCTGGAGTTTCTGGTTCCTGGCTCTGATCTGGCTCCAACCATCACAGCCACTTAGGGAATGAACCAGTGGATGGGATATCTCTGTTTCTTTCTGTCTCTTTGTCTCTTCATTGCTCTTTCAAATAAATAAATACACCTTTAAAATTATTATCACTAGACTAGATTTTTATCCTGAGTTCCAACTGTTCAATATAACTATGTACTTGCTATTTTTATCTGTACATTCCCTGTGCACCCAAAAAGCAACATGTCCAAATATTGACTCCTTATCTTCCTTCTCTGTTTCTTTTACAGTGTAGTGTAGTGTAGTCTAATGGTCAAGAGCGCAGATGCTTGAGTTAGAATATCTAGGTTTGAGTCCCGCATGCCACATACTAGCTTTGTGGCCCTATGCAAGTTATATGGCTTTCCTATACTTCAGTCTCCTCATTTCTGAGGTGAGAATAACAGTAGCTACCTCAAAGGGTTGTTATGGGATAGAATAAATTAATTTATATAAAGCACTTAGATTTGCACTTCAGAGATTCCTGTGAAGTAGGCAGGAAAGACTCCAAATAGCAGGATTTGATTGCCAAATGTTTTGACTTCTGATAAAAACATATGTGTTGAAGGTACATGAGTGAGAACTGTGAAGGCAATCAGTGAGCCTTAATTATTTAGAAGGGAGTAGAGGGTGGACATTGTGGTGTCGCAGGTTAAGCCACTGCCTGCAATGCCAGCATCCTATATGGGCGCTGGGTCAAGTCCTGGCTTCTCCACTTCCAATCCAGCTCCCTACTAATGTGCCCCAGAAAGCAATTAAAGATGGCTCAAGTGTTTGGGTCCCTGCACCCATGTGGCAGACCCAGAAAAAACTTCTGGCTCCTGGCTTCTGCCTGGTCCAGCCTTTGCTGTTGCAGTAATCTGGGGAATGAACAAGCGGATGGAAGATTCTCTCACTCTCTCTCTCTAATTCTACCTTTCAAGTAAATCTTTAAAAAACATTAGAAGAGTGTGCAGTTCCCGAGTCCAGTTTTTATTCTCAATGCAAAGTTCTGTATACTTAATAAAAAAGGACAGAAGAGTGCTAAATATAAATGTGGATTTACTTTCTAGCCAAACACATGACACTTTTTTGCTAGTTTGCATGCCTGATATATTCTACTTTGCTTTAATAATGTTCAAATGAGCTGTTATTACAAATGTGTGGTCACACAAGCATGCATCAAAATAGGTCCCGGCATGAAGAAATAAAGTGATTAAACCTCCTTCTTCGTTTCTTTTCTTCT
Organism: Oryctolagus cuniculus; assembly: GCF_964237555.1. Taxonomy (NCBI): domain Eukaryota; kingdom Metazoa; phylum Chordata; class Mammalia; order Lagomorpha; family Leporidae; genus Oryctolagus; species Oryctolagus cuniculus. Next base: position 26,580,894 of record NC_091438.1, on the reverse strand, counting down.
TTTTTTGAAGAAAATATTTTATTGATTTGTTAAGTAGCATTATTCAGGAATTTAATACCTTTATACTTCCTCTTTGGCATGTATACATTTAAAAAAGTCATCTATGGTCTTCACAGCTCAGATTACCTCCAGCTCTTTTCTCTGGGTATTTGTTTTGTTTTGTTTTGCCTTCATTCCTTTGGATTCTAGATTAATCTTTTCCATTTTCATTATAGGCAGAGAGTACATGCTGTGTTAATTTTGATTAAATTTTATTGATATCATCTGAATTGGCAATTATTCTAATATAGTTCCTGGAGAATATTAAAAATATTTAGTTAGATATATTCAGTCTTATAATGAGAGTATTGCTTCTCTCTCTTTAAGAATTATGTTTATTTATTTAACTATTTAAAAGGCAAATCGAGAGAGAAAGAGAGGGAGATTTTGCATCTGCTGGTTTACTCCTCAAATGTTCATAATAGCCAGGGCTGGGAGTCTGCCTGGAACCAGGAGTCAGAAACTCCATCCAGGTCTCCTATGTAGGTGGCAGTTGCCCAAGCACTTGGGCCATCATCTACTGCCTTCTTAAGCACATTAGCAGGGAGCTGGATAGGAACCAGAGCAGCTGGAACTTGAAGCAGTACACCAAAATGGAATGTGTGTGTTCCAAGTGATAGCCTAACCTACTGTGCCACAATGACAGTTCTAGATTTCTGTCTTTTGTAAATTTCAATGTAGTTAAAACATTTTTTAAAAAGATTTATTTATTTAAAAGGCAGAAATAGAGAGAGAGAAGGGGGAGGGAGGGAGGGAGGGAGGGAGAGAGAGAGAGAGAGAGAGAGAATCTCCCATCTGCTGGTGCATTCCCCAAATGGCTTCAATGGCCAGGCTGCACCAGGCTGAAACCAGGAGTCAGGAGCTTCTTCTGGTTCTCATATGTGGGAGTTGGGCCCCACACACTTGGGTTATCTTCCACTGCTCTCCAGGCACATGAGCGGGGAGCTGGATCAGATGTGGAGCAGCAGGGACCGGAACCAGCACCTATATGGGATACTGGCACTGCAGATGGAGGCCTAACCTTGTATACCTCAGAGCTGGCCCCAGTTTAAACACTTTTTAAAAACTATTTTATTTGATGGGGCTAGCATTGTGGTTCAGTGGCTTAAGCAGCTATCTGTGATGCTGGCATCCATTTGGGTGCTGGTTTGGGTTGTGGCTGTTCCAATTCTGATCTAGCTCCCTGCTACCGCACCTGGGAAAGAGCAGAAATTTTTATTTATTTTATTTAAAAAGAAAGATAGAGGGGGGGGAGAGAGAGAAAGAGAGAGAGAGAGAGAGAGAGAGAGAGAGAGAGAGAGAGAGGAAGAGAAAGAGAAAGAGAGAAAGAGAAGGAAAGAAAGAGGTGGTAATTTTTCATCTGCTGGTTCACTCTCTAAATGCCTGTAACAGCCATGGGATTGGCCAGGTTTAAGCCAGGAGACCAGAACTCAACACACGTCTCCCAACATAGGTGGCAGGGACACAAGTGCTTGAGCCATTATTGGCTGCCTCTCAGGTCTGCCCTAACAGGAAGCTGGGTATCTGAATTAGAGTAGTTGAGTCTCCAGCCAGGCCCTCCAATAGGGGATGCAGCTGTTCCGGGTAGTGACTTAACTGCTGCAACAAATGCCCGCTCCCTCCAGTATAGTTTCTGTATTCCCTTCTTCAATGGTTTTTCAGTGTGAATATCTTTATGTTACCATTAGATTTTTTTTTTTTGAAGATTTATTTTATCTATTTGAAAGACAGAGTTACAGCGAGAGGCAGAGACAGAGAGGTCTTCCATCTGCTGGTTCACTCCCCAGTTGGCCACAACGGCTGGAGCTGCGCCAATCCGAAGCCAGGAGCCAGGAGCTTCTTCTCGGTCTCCCATGTGAGTGCAGGGGCCCAAGGACTTGGGTCATCTTCTACTGCTTTCCCAGGCCGTAGCAGAGAGCTGGATTGGAAGAGGAGCAGCCGGAACTAGAACCGGCGCACAAATGGGATGCTGGTGCTTCAGGCCAGGGCTTTAACCTGCTGTCTTCAGTGCTGGCCCCGTTATCATTAGATTTCAAACCCTGCGTGCACCTTAGTAGTGTTCATCTAGCATGAAGCCGTGCCTACTATATCTCCCTTATAGTCTTTGATTTCTTAGGAATTTTTTCATGAATAAATAATAATCTTTATTTCAGGTGGCATTGTTTAGAGCAAATACACATCTGTAGTTTTACTATTTTTCATTTTAGTCCAATGCATACAGTCAGATTTTAAATGAACTTTGAATGAACTTATGTACTTAAATGTCTTATGGTTAGGAAGAAAAGCCATTCACATCATTTACAAGCTGTTTGGCATTATTTCTTCTCTCAGAATATACTCTAGTACTTGCAAAGTAAGTTTGTTGTGGCAGGGGAATTTTGCTCAAGTAACTGCATTCTAACGTATCAGTGAAGCTAAAGGGATAGGTTTTGGAGCATTCTCACTGGCCTTTTCCTGTTTCATAAGTTGCTCTTCAGTGAAATCTCACTTATATTTAAGCTCTGTCCTGGCAAACTTCCTACAAAACTTATAGTATGGCCCATACTGTTATCATTCACTGAATTGTTGAGTAGCATATCTTGCCTTGGAGCCAGTGTTTGGTTCCCAAAGCTTGGTGAACCTCAGAATCCCATGAGAGCTTGCTAGGAGTACAGGTGCCACATGTGTTCCACTGAATATTATGGATCTGCAAGTTCCCAAGTGACTACAGTTAAAACAGTTTCTGGTGATTCTGGAACAATTTTTTGAGAAGCACTACTGTTGAGTCATTTTGAGTGGAATTCTTTGGTGATTCCTCTGAGAGTTATGAGGAATTGTAAACGTGTTTAAAAACTATTTCTTAGCATATTTGTGAATTATTTGATATTGCACCATCAACAATGATGTATGTGGCATTATATATGCAATTTACACAATACTTTCTGATACAGCTTATTGATCTAATACATATTAAAATGCCAGTTTAAAGATGGCATTTGTGGCCGGTGCTGCAGCTCAATAGGCTAATCCTCCCGGCACCCCGGGTTCTAGTTCTGGTTGGGGCGCCAGATTCTGTCCCGGTTGCTCCTCTTCCTGTCCAGCTCCCTGCTGTGGCCTGGGAGTGCAGTGGAGGATGGCCCAAGTCCTTGGGCCTTGCACCCGCATGGGAGACCAGGAAAGCACCTGGCTCCTGGCTTCGGATCAGCGTGGTGTGCTGGCCGCAGCGCGCCGGCAGCAGTGGCCATTGTGGGGTGAACCAACGGAAAAGGAAGACCTTTCTCTCTGTCTCTCTCTCTCGCTTTCCACTCCGCCTGTCAAAAAACAGGATGGCATTTGTAAAACTAATTTTGCCTGTATGGGAACAAACAAAACTCAAGTTGCAATATTTTTTTCTGCTGTTAATTTCTAGACACAATAACTCTACTTGATCACACATTTTGTATTTCTTTATTTTAGAAAAACTTCAGTATATTTAAGAAGATACAATCTAATGTATCTTTAATAGTGTTCAGTACTTGATGGTGCTAAACTTGATCCTGAATTTAGAGAGAATACTGATTTGTTAATCACCAAAATGTTTAAGAATCGATTTCAGCATTAAATGTTCTTCTTAATGATATTTCTCTGAAAACAGATTGATAACACACAGAAACTTACTGCAAAGTTTTATTAAATATAGCTAGATGAATGAATGGCATGGCATATTACAATGAAGTGTTTACAATAATATGCATACATTAATATTAACCATAAGCCCTCTCCTGTCCTTTATAACTTTTCAAATGTTTCTTTTAGTGCTAAATGTAGAATTCTTCATGTACGTGATACACTGACAGGTGAGAAATTAGGAAAATTACTGTGGAACTTGACTGATAAATTTATAGTTGGTCAGAATTTCTTGATGCCTTCATCTGTTATTTCTTAATTTTTTTAGGGACTTTCTTCCCCGAGGATCAGGCATCGTAACAAGACGACCTCTCGTGCTGCAGCTTGTTACTTCTAAAGCAGGTAATGAATGAGGATGCTTACTGCATGGATGGCCACATCCCATGACACCTGTCATTTCCTTTCCTGGGCATTAGGTCATACCAACAGAAACGTTTTTGTGTTCACTCTGCTATGGGCAGCTGCCTAAAATCTTTTCAGAATGCTTCAATTTTCACTGCTGATTTAACTCTTTTGATTACATTAAAGGGAAAGTCTCACTTGTATATAAATTCTTAACAATATTTTATATGTCTAGAAAATAATATTTGATCATTGTAATCTATCTAAATAATTTTACAATATACATAATCACTAATACTCTTTTGGTATGCTTCCTTTCTGCATTGTCGCTCCCCCTCTTCGTGGAGGAACGACACAGGACCCTGCGCTGTTCTTTCAGTCTGCTCGGCCCTCCCCGGGTTTGCTGCTGGTTCTTCCCGGGTTGGCTACTATCCCTTCCACCTCCGTGGAAGGGCAGTTCCCCCTGGCCGCATTCCCCACTTCCGCAGGGGAGCGGCACACCGCCGGCCGGCTCTCTGGGGGGCTGCACGGGTTCCCTTAGATGTTCCCCATAGATGTTACCCGGTGCATGCCGTTTCTCTCCTCCTTTATAGTCCTTCTCTGCCAATCCCAACTCGGCTGCCCACACGCCGAGTACGCTGCTCTCCAATCAGGAGCAAGTCCTACAGTTAATTGGTTGAACTGGAGGCAGCTGTGCGGAAGCTGTTTACTTCTCTCCCAGCGCCATATTGTGGGAGAGCAGATGCATAGAATAAGTCTTAATTCCAGTAACTTAGTCTAGTCCGGATTGCTCCCCACAGATCCCCCTTTCTTTTTATTTTTGGCGTTGATACGCGCCTGTCTTCGGTGTCCCGCGGCACACACTAGAGTTGCCACAGGCTCTTACAAGTCCTATCCATCAGGCAAACCGAATCCGGGTCCTCTCTTCGCCATGTTGTGAGGAGGTTTTTAGGCGCTGATGCGTGCCTGTGTTCGGTGCCCTGCAGCGCATACTCTGCTCTGCTAGAACTGCCTGCAGGTGTTTACAAAACCTATCAGGCAAACCGAATCCAAGCCTTCTCATTGCCGTATTGTGGGGGAGACTTATTAGTGTTGGTTTGTGCCTATCTTCGGTGACCTGCAGCTCATACTCTGGTCGAGCTTTGCTGGCGCTTACCGCCTTAAATCAGGCAGACCGAATCCAAGCCTCCTAATTGGCATGTTGAGGGGAGGCCTTATTTTTCTCTATTTCTCTATCTCCGGGCATTCCTACCTCTCCCATTTCACTTCTATCTTCCAGCATTCCCATTTCTCTTTTACTTCACTTCCAAACTTCTGTTTCTCTTATCCCTGCGGCTTTCCGGCACCTCGCCCCGCCGGCGGGTTCCCGGCTCTGCGCCGCTTCAGCCCGCGCGCCTCTCTGCGCGGCTTCCCGGCTTTGCGCGGTCCGCGGTCTCCACGCTTAACCCTTTCGCGTCTGAACCACGGCCTACGCCAGCGTTCCCTATCTATTCACGCCCCGTGCTCTCTCTGCACGCGGCGGCTTCCGCGAGTAACACAGCGTAGCTTGCGTCTCCGCCACTAGGATTCAATCTAAGTTCCCCGGGCTAGCCTGGCGAATTCAACCCAGCGTACGTCTCCGCCCCACGGTTTGGCTTCCCGTCCTTTGCTCCCCGGGCTAATCAGACGGATCCCAATCTGGCTTGCGTCTCAGCTTCTGGTTTTAACTTTTCGCCCCCTATTCCCGGGCTAACTTGAGAATCCCAAAGTGGCTTTCGTTTCCGCCTTGGCCTGCCCCCCGCGGCTTCAATTTTTCTCTACCCGGTATGTTTCCCCAAGCTTTCCTCCAACGATACTCCTCCCTCATTTCTCCTGGCCTCTCCCCACAGTCCGCGTCCGAGTCTGTTTGTTCTAGCTTTCACTTTCGCTTTCGACCTTAGAGATTTCTCCCAGCTTCCCCCCGTAGTCCGAATCCGAGTCTATGCCTAGGCTTTCAATAGCTTCTTCCGGCTCCTTTTTCGTCCGGCTTTTCCCTAGGCTGTTTGCTAGTCTCTCTCTCCGATATTTTCCCAGTTCTTCCCGTTTCTTCCCTCCTAAGTTTCATATCCGTCCTAAGTTTCCTATCCAAGCTAGGTTTCCTATCCGAGTCAGGTTTCCTATCCGAGCTAGGTTTCCTATCCGAGTCACGGCACCATTATGTCGCTCCCCCTCTTCGTGGAGGAACGACACAGGACCCTGCGCTGTTCTTTCAGTCTGCTCGGCCCTCCCCGGGTTTGCTGCTGGTTCTTCCCGGGTTGGCTACTATCCCTTCCACCTCCGTGGAAGGGCAGTTCCCCCTGGCCGCATTCCCCACTTCCGCAGGGGAGCGGCACACCGCCGGCCGGCTCTCTGGGGGGCTGCACGGGTTCCCTTAGATGTTCCCCATAGATGTTACCCGGTGCATGCCGTTTCTCTCCTCCTTTATAGTCCTTCTCTGCCAATCCCAACTCGGCTGCCCACACGCCGAGTACGCTGCTCTCCAATCAGGAGCAAGTCCTACAGTTAATTGGTTGAACTGGAGGCAGCTGTGCGGAAGCTGTTTACTTCTCTCCCAGCGCCATATTGTGGGAGAGCAGATGCATAGAATAAGTCTTAATTCCAGTAACTTAGTCTAGTCCGGATTGCTCCCCACATGCATGTATATGCGTGTGGATTTTTTGAGTCACAAAATCTAGATCTATTTAACATCTGTGTGTGTATGTATATATATGTGATTGAGTATCTCTCTTTATCTCTAGAGCTATATTTAATGGGCTGGGCTTGTCCATGTCCTTATGAACAGCATGATAGTTTGATAGGCAGGTGATTTTTTTGTTCATTTTTGTTTATTTTCATTTTATTTCAGCAACTAGTGGTGCTGGCTTTTTCATGTTTATTTGCTATTTGCATTTCTTGTGAATTCACTATTTTGTCTTTGACCATTTCTTTCTTGCGAATTTTACGACTTTTCCTATCAATTTCTTTGAAGGCTTAAAATTCAAGCATTTGTAAAAATTATACCTCCTAAACTTCAAATATTTGACAGCTTTTTTGAGATATGACTGTAGTTGACACTATATGTGCTTCAGCCAATTAATGCACAGAATTGAATAGTTTTTAGTATATTCATGGATGTGTGAAGCAACCTTTACAATTAGTCTTAGAAGTTTCATCTGTCCTAAAAGAAAGCCTATATGCTTTACTATCACTCCTTCATCCCTCCATCTTTTCCCATCAATTGAGGGAACCTACATTCTGTCTCTTTTATATGAATGGAATCACCAATTGGTAGAATTTTGTAACTGCTTTTTTACTAAAATAAAAAAAAAATCCTATGTTCATTGATGGGAAGACTTCACAATGCTCAAATGGCAGTGTTCTCAGAACTGCTCTATGAATACAGTGTGTTTCCTGTGAGAATCCTAGCTGACTTCCTTGTGGAAATTGCAGATATTTTAAACTATTTTGTTATGTGAAAAAACCTAGTGCCAGTGTGGTCACATAGCATATTAAGCTGCAGCTTGGGATGCCGGCATCTCCAATTAAACTGCTGGTTCAAGTCCCAGCTCATCCACTTCTGATTCAACTTCTTGGTAATTCACCTGGGAGACAGTAGATGATTGCCCAGGTACTTAGGTCCCTGTCCCCCAATTTGGGAGACCTGGATGAGTTCCAGGCTCCTGGCTTTGGCCTGTCCCAACCCTGGTTGTTGCAGGCATTTGGGGAATGAACCACCAGATAGAAAAGATATTTTTTTTCTCTCTCTCTCTCCCTCCCTCCCTCTCTTCCTTCCTCCCTCTCTCCATCTCTCTGTTACTCTGTCTTTCAAATAAATAAATAGATGAAACAAGAAAATCTATGTTAAGTTTGAGTCAAAGAAATAGACTTAAATGCTGTTGTTTGAAAAACATGAATTACTTGTCATTTACAATGCAGCAGTCACTGCTATAGGCTCTGAAGATAGAGCAGTGACTAGGATGAACTCTGCACTTCTGATGAGTTACTTTCTCACTGCATCATTTTTTATATACAAAGAGAGTTCAAAAAGTTCATGGAAACTTGGAACCAAAAGGTAAGTTTATTTTGGTACAAATGTTTTTTGAAATCCCTGCATAGCTTCTTTTTCAAGATACATAGCTCCAGTGAACTTTTGAAGACTTTTTGAAGACTCTTTGCATATAAGTTTTACTCATTATAGTTGTGAAATCTATATATTTAGACTTAAAAGAATGTGAATATTTGGCACAATTTTCTTTTCAGACTTTAAAATTTTATTTTTTTAATTTTATTTTTTATTTTTGACAGGCAGAGTTAGACAGTGAGAGAGAAAGACAGAGAGAAAGGTCTTCCTTTTCCGTTGGTTCACGCCCCAAATGGTTGCAATGGCTGGCACGCTGAAACTGGTGCTCTGTGCGGATCCAAAACCAGGAGCCAGGTGCTTCCTCCTGGTCTCCCATGTGGGTGCAGGGCCCGAGCACTTGGGCCATCCTCCACTGCACTCCTGGGCCACAGCAGAGAGCTGTACCGGAAGAGGAGCAACTGGGGCAGAATCCAGCGCCCCAACTGGGACTAGAACCCGGAGTACCAGCGCCGCAGGCGGAGGATTAGCCAAGTGAGCTGCGGCGCCAGCCTAAAATTTTATTTTTGATATCAGTTCTTTACCGCAAATATATTTTCATGTATGCTGAAATAACTTTCCTTAATCTATCTATATTACATTTAAAGATGCTTATTTTTTTCATCTACTTGAAAGAGAGAGACAGAGAGGGTAAGAGAATCTTCCATCTGGTGGTTCACTACTCAGATGCTTGCAACAGCAAGGGCTGGGCCATGCCAAAAGGCAGGAGCCCAGAACTCTATCCAGGTCTCCCAAATGGGTAGGCAGGAACCCAGACATTTGACCCCTCTTTGTCTCCCAGGTCACATTACAGGAAGCCACTACAGAAGAACAGCTGGGATTTGGATGGCATTTTTATGTGGGATATGGGCTTCCCACAGGGCAACTTAACCTGCACTGCTAGAATGCTTGCCCCTATATTGCCTTCTTCTAACTCCCACAGTCATTTATGAATATTTTTACTGTTTTATCATGCCAATGCCATAGTGATTTATTTTGTTGGCTTACAACTTTCTGAATTTTAAATTTATTTTATTTTATTTTTTTTAGAAACCTTTTATTTAATGAGTACAAATTTCTTAAGTACAACTTTAGGAATATAGAGAGATTATTCCCATTATACCCACTCCCCCACCACTATTCCCACCCCACCTCCTCCTCTCTCTCCAATTCCCAGCCCCCATTCTCCCTTAAGATTTGCTTTCAATTAACTTTATACACAGAAGACCAACTCTATACTAAGTAAAGATCTCAACAGTTTGCACACATACACACAAAATATAAAAACTATTTGAGAACACGTTTTACAGTTAATTATCATAGTACAACTCATTGAGGACAGAGGTCCTACATGGAGAGTAAGTGAACAGTGACTCCTGTTGTCAATTTAACAATTAGCACTCTTATGTATGATGTCATTGATCACCTGAGGCTCTTTTTTAATATTTATGTATTTATTTGAAAGACAGAGTTACAGAGAGACAGAGGCAGAGAGAGAAAGAGAGAGAGAGAGGGAGAGAGAGAGAGAGGGAGAGAGAGAGAGAGAGAAAGTATTCGATCTTTTGGTTCACTCTGCAATTGGCTGCAATGGACAGAGCTGCGGTGATCTGAACCTGGGAGCCAGGAACTTCCTTTGAGTCTCCCATGTAGGTGCAGGGGCCTAAGGGCTTGGAACATCTTCTGTTGCTTTCTCAGGCCATAGCAGAGAGCCAGATTCAGGTGGAGCAGGACTGGAACCGGTGCCCATATGGCATGCTGGCACTACAGGTGGCAGCTTTACCCACTATGCCACAGCACCTGCCCCTGTCACCTGAGGCTCTTGACATGAGATGCCAAGGATGTGGAAGCATTTTTTTTTTGTCCACAATCTCCATCAGTATTTAGACAAGGCCATAAGCAAAGTAGAAGTTCTCTCCTCCCTTCAGAGGAAAAAGTACATCCTTCTTTGATGGCCCCACTGGGGTCTCACAGAGATCCTTCTTGTAGGACATTATTTTTGCAACAGTGTCTTGGCTTTGCCTGAAATGCTCTCATTTCCCTTGGGTAAATTCCCAGGGATGGGATGGCTGAATCATATGGTAGGTATATATTCATATTTCTGTGGTATCTCCAAACTGTCTTGCATAGTGGTTTTATCAGTTTACATTCCCACCAACAATGGATTAGGTTACCTTTTCCCCCACATCCTTGCCAGCATTTATTTTTTGTTGATTTCTGTTGTTTGTTGATTTTCAGCCAGACCAGAATGCCTTAAGGGCTGATTCTGAGGTCAGAGTGCTATTTAAAGAGATTATCATTCTGAGTCTGCTGTGAGAGGTGCTTCCCATGTTGGAACATTCTCTCCTTTTTAATTCTATTTATTGTTATTACCAGACACTTGGTCTTATTTATATGATCCTTTTCATACTTTATCCTATCTATATGATCAATTTAACACTTAATATGATCACTTTAACACTTAGGAAGACGTTATTACCACCCAGCTTAATGGGATTTGGAGTCCCATGGCAAGTTTTTAGCTGAACCCTTAGAAGTATGTCCGTAGGAATTTATTCAGGACAATACAGCTCCTCCCTCTCTTTTTCTCACTCTTAGTTTTTACTGGGTTCTATTTTCACTTGACTTTATACATATATGATTAATTCTATGTTAGATAAAGAGTTCAACCAATGGAATTAAGAAGGAAAAGGAAAAAAAAACCTGTTCCTTGATAGTCAAGACAAGGGCTGTTTAAGTCATTGCTTCTCAAAATGTCAGTTTTGCTTCTATAGGTGTCCTTTTAGGTGCCCTGTTAGTTATCACAGATCAGGGAGAACATATGGTATTTGTCCCTTTGGTAGTAGCTTATTTCACTAAGTATGATATTTTCTCAATTCATTCATTTTATTGAAAATGACTGGATTTCATTTTTTTTTAGCACCGTGTAGTATTCCATAGAGTACATATCCCATAATTTCTTTATCCAGTCTTCAGTTGATGGGCATTAGGTTGATTCCATGTCTTAGCTATTGTGAATTGAGCTACATAGGGGTGCAGATAACTCTTATTTGCTGATTTCATTTCTCTTGGGTAAATTCCCAGGAATGGGATGGCTGGATCATATGGTAGGTATATATTCAGATTTCTGTGGTATCTCCACACAGTCTTCCATAGTGGTTTTATCTGTTTACATTCCCACTGACAGTGGATTAGGGTACCTTTTCCCCCCACATCCTTGCCAACATGTATTGTTTGTTGATTTCTGTATGAAAGCCATTTTAACTGGGATGAGGTGAAAGTTCGTTGTGGTATTAATTTGCATTTCCCTGATGGCTAATGATCTTGAGAATTTTTTCATATGTCTGTTGGCCATTTGGAGTTCCTCTTTTGGAAAATATCTATTTAACTCCCCAGTTGGCTCAGTGGCCAGAGCTGAGCCAATCCAAAACCAGGAGCCAGGAGCTTCAACCAGGTCTCCCAGGCATGTGCAGGGGCCCAATGACTTGAGCCATCTTCCACTGCTTTCCCAGGCCATAACAAAGAGCTGGATCGGAAATGGAGCAGCCGGGTCTCGAACTGGCACCCATATGGGATACTGGCACTGCAGGCAGTGGCTTTACCTGCTGTGCCACAGTGCCAGCTCCCTATTCTCATTTTTTAATTAACCATCTCAGTCAACATTTGACTGACTGAAATATTTTTACATTGATTCTCTTGGATTCTCAGTTATACAGTCATTTCATCTTCATTTTTAATTTAATAATAAAAGTATTTGTCACACAAATAGTGGGGTAGCTGGAAAAAGGCACTTATTAGGCAAATATTGACAAGCTTCTTTACCTTGGGGGAAGTATTCTTCAACAAGGTATAGCATGTGCCTCTCCTTTGTACTCTCTTGTCATTAGTCTCCCAATCTTCTCCTTTATAGGTTCCTGACCATTCTTTCTTTACTTCTCATTTTAAATAAGGATCATATCACAACCACAAATACATTTTCATGCAAAATGGACTAGATACTGTTCCCTCAGTGAAAAGTTCCTATGTTGAAAATCATTTAGGTACCTCAAAATATGTGGCTCTTGCATTATAGCACTTTAGTTGATGCCAGATGAGAAACAGACTGCTTTTAATTTTATCCTAAGTTGAACTGTTCATGGGGAAATCCTCTGTGGGCTTTAGGGTGAGATTGAGAGCTGAGAAAAGCTGGAATGTAGAAAGCTGGTATGTTTGTCTGCTGCTCATACAGTTTACTTCTATATTTAAGTCTTCTTATATTTTTATTCATTTATTTTGTTTGAAAGGCAGAGGGAAACACATGCCCTTCCATCTCCTACTTTACTCCCCAAATTCCTGTAATTGTTGGGGCTGGGCCAAGCTGAAACCAGGGGCTGAGAAGTCTATCCAAATTTCCCACATAAGTGGCAGAAACCCTAGGACCTGAGCTATCATCTGCTGCTTCCCAAGGTGTGCATTAGCAGGAAGCTGGAACTAGGAGCAGAGCCAGGATTCAAAACTTGAAACTGGGCACTCTGATATGGAATGCAGGCATCTCAAGTGGCATATTAACTGCTGTGCCAATTGCCAGCCCCATTGTCTTCAAAACTTAATTTGGATCAGTTCCATAAATACAACTTTCTCTTGATTGATTCATTCAACAAATATTTATTGCATGAGTACTGTGTTTCAGGCAAATATTATTGTCATCTTGGAGCCTACATTCTAGCTGAGGAAAAAACAAAAATAAGAAAAACAAATACACAGAATTCTAGGTGATCAAGAAAGTAAGCATTCAAGTCATGCTGATGGTTGTATGGGAAGAGGGAAATTAGAAAGTGTAGGATGGGAGCTGCTGATGTGTTTGAAGTTAAACAAGGGATAGAGGTAGTTTGAGTGAGGACAGATAGAAGATGGGCCAAAGAGAGCCATTGTTGTCCAGACAATAAGAAAACTGATTGCAGAGTCTTGTGGGCTAGGGAACTTGAATAAGATGTGATGTGGGGGCCAGGGCTGTGGCACAGCAGGTTAACGCCCTGGCCTGAAGCACCGGCATCCCATATGGCCGCTGGTTTGAGACCTGGCTGCTCTACTTCTGATCCAGCTCTCTGCTATGGCCTGGGAAAGCGGTAGAAGATGGCCCAAGTCCTTGGGCCCCTGCACCCATGTGGGAGACCTGGAAGAAGCTTCTGGCTCCTGGCTTCTGATCAGTGTAGCTTCAGCTGTTACGGCCAATTGGGGCATGAACCATCGGATGGAAGGCCCCCCTCTCTCTCTCCTTTGTTCTCTCTGCCTCTGTTTTCTCTGCCTCTCCTCTCTCTGTGTAACTCTGACTTTCAAATAAAAATAAATCTTAAAAAAAATGTGATGTGTAGATTAGAACCTTAGGTGCTAGTGGATATAAGGAGATGAAAGGATAGAGTGATTGAAGGATAGGAGAGTGAGTTGTGGTAATTCCTTTACACATGAGGAAGATAGAGGGATACTCTGGGCAGCCAAGTGAGGGGAGGAAAATATGGGAGAAGATGCTTGGTGGTGGAGAGTTGAGGGATTCCTCTTTTGATGACTTTATTTCTACTAGAAGTAGGAAACATGATATCTTATAATAATGATCATTTTTTAAAATTTTCATTAGTTATGTATCTCATTTCTCTTCAAACACTATGTTGGCCAGGACTTCTAGAGCTGTATATTTTGTTGTTCTCTGTGATAAAAACACCCCTTGTGTTAAGTTATACATATATTATTTACTGTTTGTTGATCTTCATAAATTATTTTATCTCTAATTTTAAGAAGATTTTAAAGCATACAAAATAGATTATAATTTTATTGAGTGCCATTTTGGCCTTTATTGAGATGATCATTTAAAAAATTCGAGGGAGGGGCAGGTGTTTCATACAGTGGTTAAGACACTACTTGGGATGCCTACATCTCGTATTGGAGTTCCAGTTCCATTTTGGATTCCAGCTTCCTGCTAATGCACACCATGGGAGGCAGCAGATGGTGACTCAAGTGGGAGACTCAGTGAGTTTTGAGCTCCTGGATTTGGCCTCACTCAGTACCAGATGTTGTTGGCATCTGGGGAGTGAATCAGCAGATAGGAGATTTCTCTCTTTCCCTCCCTCCCTCTCTCTCTTTCTCTCTCTTCCCTTCTCCCCTCCCTGCCTACCCACCTTCTTCCCTCCATCCTTTACCCTTTCAAATAAAATAAATGAGAAAAAATTAAAAAACACTCTGAGGAGTGAGCATTTAACCAAGCACTTGCCTGGGGTTGATTCCCAGGTCTGGCTCCTGATTCTAGCTTTCTGCCAATGCAGACCTTGGAAGGAAGCAGTGATGGGTCAACTATGTGGGTTCCCGCCTTCCATGTAGGAGATCAGAATTAGCTCCTGGCTCTTGGCTCTTGGCTCTAGCTCTGTACAGCCCTATTTCAATGCTGGTTGTTACAGGCATTTGTGTACTAAACCAGTGGGTGGGAGCTCTCTTTGTCTGTCTGTCTCTCTCTCACACACACGTAAATAAAAATAAAGCAATTCTGATAGTTTCATCCATATTTGAAGCATCCTTTCATTCCTAAGTTGTACTTGGTTATAGTAATTTATACTTTTATTCTACTGTTGAAGTAATTCCGTTAGTTTATTTAGAGTGCATGCATTTCTTTCTCTATCATTCTATCATCAAGTTTTTGAATCAAAGCTATACTGGTTAGGATAAAATAAATTGAATAACTCTCTCTTTGTTTTTTAGATTCTCTTCTATTAAATTTTACAACTCTTAAAAATTTGATGATACATTTTAGTTTCTGTTCCAAATTAAGGAGAACTAGCCTTGCTTTATGCAGACGGTAATGCCTTAGACCCAGGGGTTCAGATATAGCAGCCATTGGCAGGAAGAGCCTAGACTAGGTTAGACTTGTGGCTGTAAGGATGTACCTGGCCACAATATCATGGAATGTGAGAGCACTTGGGGCATATCTGAAATCACATTCATGTAGTGTCCTAATGCAATGTCTTTCCTATCACAAGGATAGAAACTTACAAAGGGATTGGTAGGCACAGGACAGATACTATATAGAAAACTATAATAATGAGTAGGTACAATTTTGTGTGCATTAATCAGTGTTGTCAGCACTGTGCATTTTGATATTTCCATTTAATCATTGTAAAAACCCTCTGAGATAAATATTATAATTCCAATTCTAGAAAAAGAAATGCAGCAAGATTAAAAGGCACACCGTTGGCAGAAATGGGAATTTTTTTAAAAACCTATTTTATTTATTTGAAAGGCAAAATTAGAGAGAGGGTGGTAGAGATGGAGGATCCTCCATCCACAGGTTCACTTCCCAAATGTCTGCAATGGCCAGGGATGGGTGAGGCCAAATCCAGGAGCTCCATCCAGGTCTCCTACATGGGTGCAGGGGCCCAAGAACTTGGACCATTTCTGCTGCTTTCCCAGGTGTATTAGCAGGAAGCCAGAAAGGAAGTAGAGCAGCTAGGGCTCAAACAAGCACTCTGATATGGAATGCTGGTGTCACAAGTGCTCCTAAGCTTTATTGTATATAATTTATTTGAAGACATTCAGTACTTGCAAAGAGGAACATTACAAGAAGTCATGTATTATTGTGTTTTTTGAACAAAGGTAGAAGTTTTAAATGATAGGTAGTAGAAATTTGGTTTTAGAGAGGACGATTCATGAAGGTGTGGCTTGGGAAGACAAGAGTTGGACAAAGCCCTGACAAAGGTGCAGTAACAAGAGCCAGGGAGCAGGGATAGGGGTCTTTCTAAGACAATGGTTCAGTTTTCAGTTCTTCACGACTTTCTCCACTGCCACACTGGAACTGATGTATGCCAGCTCCTGTGATCTGGTTGTGCATCTCTCTTCCTGTCTCCATTCTCAGTGACACTGTGGTGATAGCTTGAAATTGGTCATGGTAGGAAAATTTACACTATGGAAACTGACAAATGCCACAGAGCAGACTTTTCCCCAAACCCAACTCAGGGAGCTGGTTGTTAAGTATCAGCCAGGACATCTCCTCAACATATGATCTTCATTACTGTTTAAATCATGTCAAACTGAGAAGACAAATTTATCTGGGTGTAGTATTTTTGGTGAACTATTGAGCACATTCAGCATATTAAATTATCACTGCTTTAAGAAGTGATTTTTGGGCATTTGCTATGCCCATTGAAGGAGAAAGTGGCTTTTTAAGGCATCGGAGTCCAAATCCATCTGCATTTAAAAATTATTATTGAGGAATTTAGAAAAGTAAATCCTGTAGGTCATTGCTAAGGATGACTGATTCTCTTTTCTGAAGAACTTATGTATGTTAACATATTTCTCTAAGTGATATTATATTATTTGTTGTGATTTGTTTCAGTAATACTAGTGCAAGAAAGGAACATATTAAAAATAAGAAATTATTAAGAGTAACTGTTCAGATGACAAATATTCTTTTCTCAAAAGAAAGGTTTCCTTGCTGCTTTCTCCTTTCATGCATGCCTGATACATTTTTAACTCATCAAAAGTTGATTTGCTGCTTTTATATTGTATTTACTGCACAATGTAAAGTTTGTACATGTTTTAGAAATTATATCTGATGTGTAAATTACCAGAAAATTATTACCATGTTTGGGTTCTTGGTTGGAGTTGCTTTAAACAATCCTTTAAGTGAAAAAGATATTTGGTAACAGAAATCAGAAAGCTTCTTTTGGAGGCAGCAGGCCGCTCACAAGGTGAAGTAGAGACACAGAGTCCAGGCAGCAGGTCTGAGAACCAGCAGGAAGGTGTGGATTTCTGTGTTCTGAGAGAGGGGTTGGACATGGAGATCCATCTTTAGGCCAGCCTTGTAAGTACCCTAAGTCTAGGGGCAACTGAACAAAGAGGGTTTGAGGAAGCCACTTTCTGATGGGTCAGGGCATAGTTAAGTCTAGAAAAAATGTTCACTTTTCATGGATGACATATTTTAAAGACATTTATGGATTAGCCTTTCCATATTGATTTATGTCCAGTGACCAGGACATGTTTCCTAGTTTCACAAATGGGAGTTATGCATGCTGGAAGTGTTCTGGTGTTTTTTTTTTTTATATTAATTTATGTATTTGAAAGTTACACACAGAGAGAAGGAGAGGCAGAAAGAGAGAGAGAGGTCTTCCATCTGCTGGTTCACTCCCCAACTGGCCGCAATAGCCAGAGCTGCGCCAATCCAAAGAAAGGAGCTAGGAGCTTTTTCCAGGTCTCCCAGGTGGGTGCAGGGGCCCAAGGAGTTGGGCCATCTTCCACTGCTTTCCCAGGCCATAGCAGAGAGCTGGATCAGAAGTGCAGCAGCTAGAACTCAAACTGGTGGCCATATGGGATGCCGGCACTGCAGATGTCAGCTTTACCTGCTACATCACAGCACCGGCCCCATCCAGCATTGTTTCGAATTACAGCATTGCAGACTGTTTAACACTACACATTTCATTTCACTTTACATTGAAATATCTGAATTTCATTAGAATTGGTATTTTACAATAAGGTAGTCTGCATTTGTAGAGGACTGAATATATATATATTTTTAACTATAACAAATTAACTGTGGGGGGAAAACAACCGTGTTTCTGAACATATTCTTTCTTAGCTATAGCTTCAGCCCTGTGCTGCTTCAGTGTTGGTTCCCTGTTGCCTGTTAGAGATTCATAGTTTAGAGTCTCTTGAATGTGCTTGTTTTAAAATGTTAGTGTACACAAAATACCCTGGGAATATTGGGTTCCTTCCACTCACATAGCATTTTAAAGATGCAGAGTCCTGGGGCCGGCAATGTGGCACTAGTGGGTAAGGCCGCAGCCTGTGATGCTGGCATCCCATAGGGGCACCATTTTGAGTCCCAGTTGCTCCCCTGCTGATCCCACTCTCTGCAATGGCCTGTGAAAGAAGTTTGGCCCAAGTGCCTGGGTCCCTGTACCCATGTGGGAAACCCAGAAGAAGCTCCTGGCTCCTGGCTTTGGTCTGGCCCAGCCCTGGCTATTGTGGCCATTTAGGGAGTGAATCAGTGGATGGAAGATCTCTCTCTTTCTTTCTCTCCTTCTCTCTCTGTAATTCTGACTTTCAAATGAATAAAATAAATCTTAAAAAAATAAAAAAAGAGGGGCCAGCATCATGGCTCACTTTTTTAATCCTCCCCCTGTGGTACTGGCATCCCATATGGGCACCGGGTTATAGTCCCGGTTGCTCCTCTTCCAGTCCAGCTCTCTGCTGTGGCCCAGGAAAGCAGTGGAGGATGGCCCAAGTACTTGGACCCCTGTAGCTGTATGGGAGGCCAGGAGGAAGCTCCTGGCTCCTGGCTTCAGATTGCTGTAGTGGCCATTTGGGGGGTGAACCAATGGAAGGAAGACCTTTCTCTCTGTCTCTCTCTGTCTCTGTCTCTCTCTCTCACTGTCTAACTCTATCTGTCAACAACAACAACAACAAAAGATGCAGAGGCCTGAGCTTCACCCTCAGAGGTTTTGATTCATTAGTTCTAGGGTAGGGCCAAAGGATCTGCATTTTAAAAGACAACTGCCAGGTGCTTTTTTTGTTTGTTTGTTTGTTTTAAATTACTTTCATTTTATTTGAGAGAGAGAGAGAAGAAGGGGGGGGAGAGAGAGAGAGAGAGAGGGAGAAATAGACTACCCAAATGTTCACAATAGCCAAGGCTGTCCTGGGCCAAAGCCAGGAGCCAGGAACTCCATTCATCTTCCACGTGGTGGGTAGACCCAAGTACTTGGCCCATCATATGCTGTCTCCCAGGGTGTGCATTAACAGGAAGCTGAATCAAAAGTGGAGGAGCCAGGATGCAAACTAGGCACCCTCATGTATGATGTGGGCATCTAAAATGGTGTGTGAGCTGTTGTGCCAAATGCCCTCCCCTGCCAGATGTTTTTAACACTGTTGGTCTTTGAGTCACATTTTGAAAAACACTCATGATAGCTCATCAAATTCTTTTCCTGTTGTCATCTTTTGTCCTGACATCTTTTGTTTTTCTTTTTGCTCAAAAATGTCCTATCATTCTATTAAAAATTCCTTAACTGGGGGTGGGTATTTAAACTAATAGTTAGGGTTCTGATTGAGATTCCTGAATCCCATGTCATAGTACTTGGGTTTGATACACAGTTTGAGCTCCTGTAGACCTTGGGAAGTAGTAGTGATAACTTAAGTTAATGGGTTCCTACCACTCACATAGAGGACCTGTGGAATTCCTAAATCCTGACTTCAGTCTGTCCCAGCCCTAGCCATTGGAATTTGAGGAGTGAACTAACGAATGGAACTCTGTCTGTCTTATTCTCTCCCTCTCAAACATCGATTAATAATAATAAAATTTAAAAAATTTTAATTGCCAACCTGATCATAGAGTGTGTATGATAGTCTAAGTACTACTGCATGTAGAACATGCCAGGCACTCACCCAGGGCTGAACTTATATTCTCCTGTGGCCTGAGCATCTAGCCCAGACAGCACACCTGGGCCTAGTGTTTCAAGAGCCTCCAGATCTTCAAAAACTATCAGAGGCTGAGATTTCAGTAACACCTAAACACCAAGTTTTGTTATTACATAACTCTTTCACCTTCTAGGCACAAATGTAGAGTTGAAATCCATCACATCCTGCTGAAATCTCTGTGACAAGTACTTATCCACTCATCATTCCTCAGAGCAGGTTCCTCCTCTGATTTCTGATAAACCCATGATTTCCAATGACCCCATGGAATGCCACGCAGTTATCAAGTTCACAATTTTAATCCTGGTAAATTTAACTATAAAAAACTAATGAGAAAATATTTGGGGAGGGGGAGCTAGAGAATGGGAATGTTAGATTTTCCAAAAGGTTTGAGGATTAGAGGCATAGAAGAGATGGAAAGTATTCACCTTTCAGAGGGATGCTTTGGGTTACTTTTCCTTGAATTCTGGACACAAGGTAATAAATGTGAACTTTGAAAGGTCCTTGATGCATACTTGTTAAATGAACAGATATGCATATACTACATATATATATATATATATATATATATATATATATAAGATAGGACTTTTACCAAGTATTCCCATGATTTCATGGAGAGGTCAAAATGGTTCTCTTTTAGGAATCTCATAAACTTTATTTTTGAGGCAGTTGATACTATCTGGGACTTTTATACAGACCTAATTTTTTAAAAAATATGTATTACTTATTTATTTAAAAGTCAGAGTTACAGAATGAGGGAGAGACAGAGAGACAGAAAGACAGAAAGACAGACATCCCCTGGTTCACTCCCCAAATGACTGCAATAGCCAGAGCTGGGCCAGGCCAAAGACAGGAACCAGGAACTGAATTTAGGTCTCCCATGTGGGTGACAGGGACCCAAGCACTTGGGCCATCATCTACTGCCTTCCCAGGCACATTAGCAGGGAGCTGGATCAGAAGTGGAGCAGCTGGGACTCAAACTAGTGCTCATATTGGATGCTGTTGTTGCAGGTGGAAGCTTAACCCACTGTGCCACAACAGTGGCCCCACTCAGACCTGCTTTAAATCTGATTTGATTATATTTTCCAGGTCATTGCTTTTTTAATATTTGTATAATTTCAGAAATTGAATGTGCTTTTATTTTATGCTTGGTTATTGGAATCTTTGTGGATCCCTCCCTCCCTCCCTTCCTTCTTTTCCTCCTCTCCCTCCCCTTTCCTTTCTTTCCTACCTCCCTCTCCTCTCTCCCTCCCTCCCTTTCCTCCCCCTTTCTTTTCTTCCTTCCTTCCTTTCCTTCCTCTCTCCCTTCCCTCCTCCCTCACTTTCCTTCCTTCCTTCCCCTTCCTTCCTTCCTTCCATACTCTGAAGCTATCATTTTACCTGTTTTCCTAAATAAAAATAGTTTGTGAGGCAGAAACACACACACACACACACACACACACACACAGAGCACAACAGAGTGAGCCCCCGTATGCCAGAAAAACCTCCAAATGCCCATAACCATTGAGTCTGGGCTATATCTGAAGCTGAAGACATCCAGGAACTCAATGTAGGTCTTTCATGTGGATGGCAGAAACTCAGTAACTTGAGCCATCACCATTGCTTCTTAGGGTCTGCATTAGCAAGAAACTAGAGTCAGGAGCCAGACCAGAGGTGACCATGCTCATCTTAACTGGTGTCCTAACCACCCAACTTTGCAACACCCAACTTTGTTTTGACCTCTACGCCACCCCTGGCTTAAGTATTGCTACCTATTTATTAATAAATTTAGAATTTTTAGTAACTTGGTTATAGATCTTCCAATATGAAGTCAAAAGCAATTTTCACTCGACTCAAAATTGTGAGAAAAGCAAAAGAACTGAGTAAACTGATCCAGATTTTATTTCTTCACTTTTAGATTCTGACCCTTAATACCATAATACATTTCCATTTAGGAGGGAAATGACTGAATTAAAGGTATTGTATTATGTTTCTACTTCAGAAAAGTGAATTAATATTTCAGTGCTTTAGCCATCACAAGAATGAGGTTAAGGTGACTTTTGAGTTGGTGATGATTTGATTGTCTTTAGGTATATTTGTGAGTGTTCTGTTTTAAGAGAAGATGCTGATGTGTGTAGCAGCCTTGAGTTTCCAAACTAAAATTTATAGTTGTTTGGTGCATGCAATGTCTTATGCCTGCTTAGAGAGATTGGATGGAAAGGAGATAGTAAGTTCCTTAATTTTAGGACTTCTCTCCCTTTTAATCCCTTTCCTTTTCCCATTAAAATATGCATTATCTTAGAATAATTGATATTGAAGAGAACTGAAGGTCAAGCTGTGGAGCTGTTTGTCTAAGCCTTAGAGGAGGAAGTATGACTTTTTATAGAAAGGAAATAGACTTGTTGTATGCCATGCCTATGTGTATTGTCAGTTACTAGTTATTCATTACCTGCCCTCTCCACATTTCTTATTCCTTCTTGGGCTTAAAACAACAGAAATCATAGATGACAGATGTTCTCTGAATCTTCATTTGTTGAATGACCTGGGATTGTGTGAGAAGCATTTTCTTGACCTGCTCTTCCTTGGGGGATGCTTTATCCTTCCTGTTCTACAGCCTGCATTGTACTCTTTTTTTTTTTTTTTTAGTTTTTTTTTTGGACAGGCAGAGTGGACAGAGAGAGAGACAGAGAGAAAGGTCATCCTTTTGATGAAAAAAAGGTCATCCTTTTGCCGTTGGTTCACCCTTCAATGGCCGCCAAGGCTGGCGCACTGCAGCCGGCGCACCGTGCTGATCCGAAGGCAGGAGCCAGGTGCTTCTCCTGGTCTCCCATGGGGTGCAGGGCCCAAGCACTTGGGCCATCCTCCACTGTACTCCTGGGCCATAGCAGAGAGCTGGCCTGGAAGAGGGGCAACTGGGAAAGAATCCGGCGCCCCGACCGGGACTAGAACCCGGTGTGCTGGCGCCGCTAGGTGGAGGATTAGCCTATTGAGCCACAGCGCCAGCCGCATTGTACTCTTCACTCTGAAATGCTGAGCAACAGGGCAGAATGAGTTACTTCCTCTGCTGTTGAACATCTGTCTTTAAGAAACTGGTTGGTGGGTCATCTGAACAGCATAAGTACACATTATGGGTGAGTGACTCTGTGGGCCTACAAAATGGTTTTGTATAAGTGCAAGTGTTTAAAAAAAAGTGCAAGTGTTTAATTTTCAAAGTGAACTAAATTCACATTAAGTACTTTTCAAGTAACTCTATTAATTTAATATTTATCTGTTTCCTGCAAGCCTGGTGGATATTTTCCCCAATATATTCTCAAAGTCTGTTTTTGTAACTTTATTTCCTCCTGTTTTTGCGTTCATTCATCTGCTCATTAATCAGATTGTGAATGCCCACAGTGTCCCACACCTCAGAGGAGTTGCCAGTTTGTATGTTACATACCATGTTTCAATTGTTTTTTTGTTACTCTCATCTTGGCTAATGTCTAAAAGAGACCTGATTTTTTTTTTTAAATCTCTGCATAAGTAACGCACTGGATAAGATTTTCTCTAGCACTTAACTTCAGTTTTTATTGTTCAGCTATATAGGAATTTGGAGTTATGCAATACTTTACAAGCATTACAAAAAGCAGGGCTTAGGAAGAACATATCTCTGTAAGGCATATTGAAAACAATTGGAGAGTCGACCTTGAGGGGGTCTTTAAAGCATGTTCAACTGCAGTTTCCACTTCATCTGTTTATCCTTGTTTTTTCTTATTCACCATTGAAAAACTGGTTTTTCTCCTATATTTTTATTTATTTATTTTATTTTTATTACATTATTTGTTTTTATTGACAAACAATAAGTATATGTATTTATGGGGTACAGTGTAATATTTCGATACATGAATAGATTTTAATGATCAAATTAGGATAATTAGCATCCATCACTTCATATATTCAAGATTTCTTTGTAGTGTGAACATTCAAAAATCTTTCTTCTAGCTATTTAGAAAAATATAGTATGTTATTGTTAATCATTGTTACCCTATGGTGCAATAGAACACCAGAAGGATTATTTTTACAATAAGGAAAAAGATACTTTTTAATTCACTAAAAGCAAACCTTTCTGAAGTGTAATTTATATAAATATATATGTATATATATATTTGAAAAACTTAATTAACTTTGAAGAAGAACCCAAGAA
The DNA here is from genome assembly GCF_964237555.1 of Oryctolagus cuniculus. Taxonomy (NCBI): domain Eukaryota; kingdom Metazoa; phylum Chordata; class Mammalia; order Lagomorpha; family Leporidae; genus Oryctolagus; species Oryctolagus cuniculus. The sequence goes on along the minus strand of NC_091438.1, from coordinate 26,557,171 downwards.
TGATATGTCTTCTGTGAGCACTTGGACATAACTATAGCTTATGAGAGACATAGGAATATCCTCCACTTAATGCACTTAAATGAAGTTAATCTTTGAGAACAGAAAAACCTGTTTCTTTCATGTGCATGTAATATGTAACCCTTTGTACTATTTAATTTACCATTATACTATTTTAGTGTTTTCATTTTGCTGTGTACACATCTGCTGATATCCAAATTAGACTCTAGACTTACTTGATGATGCATTAGTGCAGAATCAAAATGCACATAAACCTATTTAAATAAAATACAGGTATATTTTCATTCATCAGGTAAGAATAATCTTGAAAAGTTGTCTGGATTATTTAATATTATCTAAATTGTTGTTTGCCTTTTAAATGAATCTTTTAATTATTTTGTGTCTATGTTACTGGTATTGTTAGTTTGGGTATTCATTAAAAAACACAAAAAGAGCACCTAACAGATGTTTATAGATTTATTTTTATAGATTTATGAGGGGTGTACAAAAACATACACATACCACAGTTCCTACACTATAGGAGTTATACTACGGTGCCCAGAAATGAGGGTCTGTTTGAATTGATAGTGGACAGGTAAAGGATTTATAAGACAGATACAGAATGGATTTAACAAAGGTGACTTGGGGGTATTTATTCTAATCTGTTAGATGTTATAGTACCTTAATACCCTTTTCTGAGTGGGATATGTTCCAAAACCCCTAGTAGATGCCTGAAACTGTGGATAGTGCTAAACCTTGAACAGTGCACATACTGTGTTTTTTTTTCTATGCATATAAACCTGTGCTAAAGTTTAACTTGTATAGTAGTCACAGTAACAGTTAACAACAGTAACTAAAAATAAAATACGACAACCATAACAGCATACAGTACAAGAGTCATTTAAAACTTAGGAGTTATTTATTTCTAGAATTTTTCCATTTATATATTTGAATAACTGAAAGGGAGAAGACTGAAATTGCAGGTAAGGAGGGGCAACCACTGACTAACCCATTTAGTGGTAGCCAAACCCTTAAATACTTCCTGGATAATATAATACAAGAGAATAAAGCCACAGGAGTGCAATGAAAGGATTTTGTGACTGCAGCTAAAGAGTAAGCAGGCATAGCAGAGGCAGGTGTTTGGAGCGAGGCCATGAGAACCCTACCCACGGGAAAGGCCAGCCTCCCTCTTCTTTGTGCTGCCCCAGCTCTGCGTTGTCTGTCATAGAATTCATCCTGGTGTATCATTGACTGGTATATCTGTGTCCATCCTACTAGGTTGTCTGCTTCTCAGAGACAGACACCAAGTGTGTGCAGCTTGGTTTCCTTATTCATAGTAGCCACGCCACACACTCTGCTTTACTCACATGCTCACATACTCATATACTCAAAGGAAGGAAAATGATTTTACTGAATGAGTCCCTCACCAACCCACACACATTTGCTATTTCTATGACAGTGCTGCCTTTTTCTAACTATCTCCAAGAGCAGTGGCTTGTAATTCATGCATAGTAAAAATGAATTTCTCTGGTTAAGGAAAAGCATGCAGATATGAATACATACACATTTTTGCATGGGGGGGTTATGATTAGAGATGATTTACTATAGTTTTTTTTAAATATTTATTTATTTGAAAGTCAGAGTTATACAGAGAGAGAAGGAGAGGTAGAGACACAGAGAGGAGAGAGGTCTTCCATCCACTGGTTCACTCCCCAGTTGGCCACAGTGGCTGGAGCAGCTCTGATCTGAAGCCAGAGCCAGGAGCTTTCTTCCAAGTCTCCCACGTGGGTTCAGGGGCTAAGGGCCTGGGTTGTCTTCTACTGCTTTCCCAGGCCACAGCAGAGAACTGGATCAGAAGTGGACCAACCAGAACTTGAACTGCCACCCATATGGGATGCTGGCACTGCAAGCTTTACCTGCTACGCACCAGCACCAGCCCTGATTTACTATAGATTTTTTTTTTTTTTTTTTTGACAGGCAGAGTGGATAGTGAGAGAGAGAGACAGAGAGAAAGTCTTCCTTTTGCCGTTGGTTCACCCTCCAATGGCCGCCAAGGCTGGCGTGCTGCGGCAGGCGCACTGCGCTGATCTGAAGGCAGGAGCCAGGTGCTTCTCCTGGTCTCCCATGGGTTGCAGGGCCCAAGCACTTGGGCCATCCTCCACTGCCTTCCTGGGCCACAGCAGAGAGCTGGCCTGGAAGAGGGGCAACCAGGAAAGAATCCAGCGCCCCGACCGGGACTAGAACCCGGTGTGCTGGCGCCGCTAGGTGGAGGATTAGCCTATTGAGCCACGGCGCCGGCCTTTACTATAGTTTTTATTTGCTTTTCTGCTTTTGTTATATCAGTCAATGCTTTCTTTGCGTTTTTGTTATAAATATGTATGTGTAAATTTTGTTCAGATGTTTGAGGATGGATAAAGAATTTATAAAACAGATACAGTGTGAATTTTAAGATTTTGTTTATGTATTTGAGAGGTAGAGTTACAGACAGAGGGAGGGAAGGAGAGAGAGAGAGAGAGAGAAAGAGAGAAAGAGAAAGTCTTCCATCTGCTGGTTCACTCCCCAGATGGCTGCAACAGCCGGAGCTGGTCTACTCTGAGAGCAGGAGCCAGCAGCTTTTTCCGGGTCTCCCGCACAGGTTCAGGGGCCCAAGCAGTTGGGTTATCTTCTGCTGCTTTCTCAGGCCATTAGCTGAGATCTGGATTAGAAGAGAAGCAGCCAGGACAGGAACCAGCACCTGATAGGATGCTGGCGCCTCAGGGAGAGGCTTAGCCTACTAAGCTACAGCGCTGGCCCTACAGAGTGAATTTAACAAAAGTGTTTTGGGTGCTTATTGAATAAGATGTTGGGGAAAGAAAGTTGATGTGCTCAGTCCAGAATGTTTTCAAATGTGACTCATTTGATTTGATTTTGTTTTGTTTTAAATGGAATGGGGTGGGAACAGGAATTTAGCCTGGTGATTAAGACATCTGAGTCCTACATAGCAAAACCTGTATTTAATTCCTCTCCCACTCCTGACTCCAGCTTCCTGCTAATGCAGATCCTGGAAGGCAGAGGGATGGCTCAAGTAATTGGGTTCCTGCCACCTATGTGGAAGATCTGGATTGCATTTCTGGCTCCCGGCTTTGGCCTAGCTTAGTCTTGGCTGTTTGGTGGGAATTTGAGGAGTGAACTAGCAAATGGGATCTCTTGTTCTCTGTCTGTCTCTCAAATAAATAAATAAAAGCAACTTAAAAGTTGAAATGTAGTGTTTTTCAGCTTGGAGTCTGGATCCCAGATGTGGGATATAACTTACTGCTTCCTGCAGCACTAGCTTAGAGTTAAGTCTCTAACAAGGAACTGTATGTTACAGCAAATTTTTATGTAGGAAATAAACAGAATATAAAACTAATATATTTAATTAAACAATACAACCTCAAAAAACTAAAATAACAGATGACGTCAGCGCAAAGGAAAATACTAGGTATACAATAGATGTTGGCTAAGAATTTTATTCATGCATTCACTCATTTGTTCCACAAATATTTATTGGGAGTTTCTTTATATAGACATAATGAACAAAACAGGTAACTCCGACATTATGGTGTAAGATATACAATGAGAAAAACTGAGTAAATCACATACTATATGAGATAGTATTAAATGATAAGGAGGGGGCCGGCGCTGTGGAACCATGGGTTAAAGCCCCGGCCTGAAGTGCCGGCATCCCATATGGGCGCCAGTTCTAGTCCCAGCTGCCCCTCTTCCGATCCAGCTCTCTACTATGGCCTGGGATAGTGGTAGAAGACGGCCCAAGTCCTTGGGCCCCTGCACCCATGTGGGAGACCCGGAGGAGGCTCCTGGCTCCTGGCTTTGGATCAGCGCAGCTCCGGCCATTGCGGCCATCTGGGGAGTGAACCAACGAATGGAGGACCTCTCTCTGTCTCTACCTCTCTCTGTAACTCTTTTAAATAAATAAAATAAATCTTTAAAAATGATAAGGAGTAAAGAAGGCCATGATAAGGGGATTGGGAATACTGGATTGCAATTTTATGCAGTTTTTGAATGTCATGAGGTCTTTGAGGACCCGAGAGTATGGGAAAGCATTTCAGGTAGAAGCAAGAACAAGCACAGGACTCTAAGGTGGGCTTTTGCCTGGCTTAAGAAAAGCAGTGTGATCTATATTGTAGGGAACTCCTTTTTTTTTTTTTTTTTTTTTTTTAATATCTAGTGGTTGAGCTTTAGAGTGTCTTGGTTGATTACTAGTTTGACTAACAGGGACCAATCATTTGTTCCATAAATGTGTTACTGATTTTTTTCAAATAAAACATTAATAAGGTATATTTAAGGAGAAATAATAATTATTATTTTTAAAGATTTGTTTTTATTTGTTTGAAAGGCAGAGGTACAGAGAACTAGCGAGCGAGTGAGAGAGAGAAAATCTTCTGTCTGCTGCTTCACTCACCACATGATCGCAATGGCCAGGGCTGGGCCAGGCTGAAGACAGGAGCCTGGAATTCCATCTGAGTCTCCTATGTGGGTGCAGGGGACCAGGCACTTGGACCATCATCTGCTTCTTTTCCAGTCACATTAGCAGGGAGCTGGATTGAAAGTGGAGCAGCCAGGACTTGAACTGTCACTCATATGGGATGTTGGCATCACAGGCGGTGGCTTAATCCACTGCACCATGACATGAAATAGGAGTTGGAAAGCTTTTTCTGCAAAGGCCTAGATGTTTTAGGGATCATACAGTCTCTGTTGCAACCTCTCAACTTTGCTGAGGTGCCAAGAAGACAGTCATAGACAACATGTAAAGGGATGGGTAGTGCTGTGCTCTAATAAGCCTGATGGACCCAGAAAGAGGAATTTATTATGATATTCACATGCCAGAAAAAATATTCTCAGCCATTTAAAAGATAAGATCATTTTTAGTTTATGGGCTGAATAAAAAACATAGATTGAATTCAGCTCCGAGGTCATAGTTTGTGAAACCTTGATTTTAAGAAACTAACTTCCACTTTGACCATGGCCTTGTCTAAATATGATCAGAGTTGGTGAACTCAGGGGGCTTCCATAGCCTTTGCAACTCATGACAAGAGCCTAGGGTGATTACTGATGCCATAAACAAGAGTGTCAATTTGTTAAGTCAACAACAGGAGTCACTGTGCACTTACTCCTCATGTAGGATCTTTGTCCTTAGTGTGCTGTACATTGAGATTTAATGCTATAACTAGTACTCAAACAGTATTTTTCACTTTATGTTTCTGTGTGGGAGCAAACTGTTGAAATCTTTACTTAATGTAAGCTAAACTGATCTTCTGTATATAAAGAGAATCGAAAATGAATCTTGATGTGAATGGAAGGGGAGAGGGAGTGGGAAAGGGGAGGGTTGCGGGTGGGAGGGACGTTATGGGGGGGAAGCCATTGTAATCCATAAGCTGTACTTTGGAAATTTATATTCATTAAATAAAAGTTTAAAAAAAAGAAATAAAAATTTTGTTAATTTACAAAAAAGTATGATTTTATACTGCCTAAGTGATATTAGCCCAAGAATCACTTTTTATTATGTAATAGTTAAAATGGATTATTTTGTTATGGGTTTATAGTGAGGTTCTAATTGCTGTAGAAAGAATGCCACATAACTGTATATTTTTTCCAGAAATGATGATCTAAAATTTGGAAATCATCCAGTTATTTTCAATTCTTGATCTAAGAGGTTTAATTTAAGTAAAATGTTCTTGTATAGGTAATATACAGCATAGATCGATGTATTAATGAATCTAGAATCATCTTCTGAGAAAGTGTTAAGTCTGGTAATATATACAGATGTCTCATAAAGGGGAATTTCAGACAACAGATTTTTACAACCCATATTTTTTATTGAAGTTAATTTTTAAAAAGATTTATTTTATTTATTTGAAAGTCAGTTATAGGAATGGGTGAGACAGAGAGAGAGAGAGAAAGAGAGAGAGAGAGAAAGAGAATCTTTCATTCACTGGTTCATTCCCCAAATGGCTGCAACAGCCAGAGCTGGGCCAATCTGAAGCCAGTAAGTAGCTTCTTCCAGGTCACCCATACAGGTGCAGGGACCCAAGCACCTTAGGCCATCTTCCACTGCTTTCCCAAGCCATAGCAGAAAGTGAGATCAGAGGAGGAGCAGCAGGGACAGGTACCAGCACCCCATGGGGTGCCAGCGCCGCAGGTGGAGGCTTAGCCCACCATGCTGGCCCTGAAGTGAATTTTTAAAAGACCTTATTTAGCAATTAAGTCTGATAAATTATTTGAAAATGTCTAAATATGTTGCATATCCTTATTCATCAAGGAAAAAAATGGGGGAAATGGAGGAAGTTGATGGTTGAAGCAAAAAAGGTGAACTGATAGAAGTTGGTGGATTGGTGTTCCAAGGAGATTTTTTTTAATGGTTAGCAAGTTGCCAAAAAAGTGAGTTAATAAAATAATTTTCAGTTTCATCTTACTCTGAAATAGAGGCTGAAATTGGGAATAACAGGAATTGGCAGTTGGATGGTGGGCAACTTTACATAGGACAATCAAAAGTCCTTTTCGAGGTGTTGGCATTCAAAGTGAGATTGTAAGGATTAGGAATGACACATGTAGAAAATGAGGAAGAATGTTCTAGACAGGAGAGATTGACAAGTGCAGTGCCCCAAAGATAAGACAGAATTGAGCTTGCTGTAGGAACCTACTTATAAGACCAACATGGCTGAGTCACAGGGAGAGTCAAGGAATGTGCTACCTTATGAGGCTGGGGAGAAAGGCTGGGGAAGAGCTTGCAGGATGTGCAGTTTGCATTGTATTCTAATTGCAATAGAAATTTCTCAAGAATTTTAAAACAAGGACCAACATATTCTGATTTACATTTTGAGAAGATCTCTCTCTGCTTTGCAAAGACTATATTCTTCAAGAAGCAGCTCCTGGGGAAGAAAACCTCGCCACACCACACATACACTTTATGTTCAGCAGTTGGAGGCCTTCTAATTAAATTGACAAAAGACAGATTAGCAAGAGACAGATTTTTATTCATGTATGTACAGATATTTACCAAAAAAAATGTAGCTCAAAGAGGTTGATAGAACTTGGGAGTTACATACCATTTTAACAGGGAAAGGAGGGGGAGAAGAAGGGGAAACCAAACGATTTTTGGGAAAGGAAAATGAGCCCTTAAGAGAACAGATGGGAAATCTGATAGTTATGTGACAATATCTGCTGGGTATTGTGTGCAGGGTTCTCATTTCTCTGGTTATTCCTAGAGAGGGGATTCATGACAATTGAATTCTTCTGAGTTCTTTTGGGAAACTGTATTTTTAGACAGAGATTTCAGGAACTCAAATGCCTCTGCTCAAAATAATTTTTATGCCACCGTGGAGTATTGTGGAACTCTTTCACACCAGCAGAAGCAAAAAGGATTAGTGACTTAATTTTCATCAAATTTGGAAAACAGTCCAGACATTATTCCTTCAAATGATTTTCTGTCTCTACTCATGTTCTTTCAGTGTTCTCCTTCATTACTTGTATTTTCTCTGGGTCATTGCTATTCTATTTTTTTTCCTGTAGTTTTTCACTCTATGTTTCATTTGGAATCTTTCCTATTGCTATGTCTTCAAGTTCATTAATCTTCTTCATTATAGTGTTTAATCTGCTGACAGTTTTTCATTTGAGATGCTGTATTTTTCACCTCTAGAAGTTCAGTTTGCATTTTCTTTATGTCTTCCATTTTTCTCCTCATCAATTTCATAGTTTTGCCTATATTCTCGGACACATGGAATATATCTCTATATAAATATATGTGTGTGTATTTGAGCATATATAGTAGTTTTTAAAACATTCTTGTCTAATAATTCCTTCCTTTTTTAAATTTATGGTTATTCCTATTGATTGAATTTTATCCTGGTTATAAGTCATGTTTTCCTGCTTCTTTGCATGTCTGGTAATTTTTACTAGATACTGGATATGGTGGATTTTATGTTGTGCTGAGTTTTGTTTGAATCATTTTGGATATGGTTTTAATTTGTGTCTTTGAGACTTGCTTTTAAAATCTATTAGAGCTTTGTTTAGCTCGGGCAGATTTGACTGTATTGATTCTATTTGAAGCCCAGGTACCAGTAAATATTTCCACTTTGGCTGTTTGGAACACCAGCAGTTCCAGTGCTGTTGTGAGCTCTCCTGATTAGTGTCCTCACGTGTGTTTGCTGATCAGCGCTCAGGGGATGTCTCTACCAGTGTCTGAAACTTGCTCTCCATGTAACTACATTCTATTATTTTACTCTACAAAAGAATAGCTGCCTTTGCTTCCTTAAACTCTGACTTCTATCTCTTCATCTTAGTGAGGCTACTGAGATGTGTTTGGGTGCCTCCTCCTGCGACATTGACATTTTCTCCAGGCAGTGAGCTGGAGCAGTTGAAGTGTTCACCTTGGATATTTCCCTTCTCAGGAATTACTGTCATGTACTGCTTGTTGTATGTTTGAACACTGTTTTTCATAAAATTGGTCATAAATTTAGGATGGAAGGGTAAATCTGATGCCCTGTTTTTCATTATGGCTGGAAGCAGAGTTGAGATCCAGTTAACCTTTTATCTGGTTTTTAAATGATCAATATTGAGGATCTCATTGGTTTTCATTACTCATGAAAATGTCACCAGGGTTGTTTTTGGGTATTGGTTTGTGACTGTGAGTCATAAGAAAGGTGATAAGAAAACTATAATTATGCCTCCTAAAGTATTCAGTTCTCTCCTCTCTCTCAATGTATCTCCCACTTGTAGATACACCAAATAAACGCAAAAATACTAAACGAGTGAGGCATTTTCTCTAAGTTAAATATTCCAGGTTTACTAACATCTTGATGATGCTTTTGAGTTACCATAGGGATGTGAAGCCCAAATTTTTTTAGGTTACAGAGGAATTTTCACAATGCTGCATGTTAAATGTCAAGAGCTTTGATGTTACATATAACTTGGGTTTGTAGCTGTCAAATTTAGAAACTTATCTTAAAACCCACCTCTGTTAGATGGTAGAGGTGGTTACACTAATAATGGCCATGTTTGTCAGTGGAGAGATCAGTCTTAAGAAGAGTTTCACCACGACTGTTTATATTGCTTGCTTTATCAGCTTTTGACTGTTGAAAGGATGATCCCAACACTAGTCTTCTAAGGAATAATGGCAGAGAGAGCAGGAAAGCTAAATCAGAGACCACCTTTTCCACATAAGGATTATACATCTACCTGATGTAATTGCATTGTCTTTAAATTTTCTGGTTGGAATGTGAGTTAAATATTAGATGATGCCAAGACTGAGAATCTCACAAAGTCAGTTATTTAAAGGTATAAACACATTATGTAAGTATACGGTTTAGATCTATAATTTTAGGTTTAACATTAAATAACTTTAATTACCTTTAACTAAATAACCAAGAAGGGAGTTACGTGGTAACTGAAGAAGCAAGTGGATAGCCCTTTAGACTTTTACAAAGAGCCATCTTGTGTAGGCCACTGATAGCTAGGGTTTCTACCTGTGTACTTCTGCAAGGGAGAGGGAGATGGGGAGGTGTGCTAGGCTAATACTGATTGATTAACACGCTTTCCCAGCTGACTTGCTGTTGGCTGGATGATAATTGTAAGCATGTGCATGGATGTACTCAATGCTGTGCAGTTTAGTGGACTATCCAGTACATGTTCATTTCAGCTGATGGGATTACCATACCATACTTTCAGAACTTAGTCAAGAATAATGAGCAGATCTTTGTAACTCTGATGGCAACATGGTGGTAGGCAAGTGGAGTCTATTGGTTCTTGTGAGTCAGCGGGTTAAATTTGGATGGAGGCTTCATTTATTCCCTTTATGCCCTCATCTTTTCTCTAGTTTCAAAAAAGTTGTAATAAATAGAAAACATTCTCTCTCTCTCTCTCTCTCTCTCCCCCTCTCCCTCCCCCTCTCCCCCTCCTTCCCTCCTCTCTCTCTCTCTGTGTTGGTGAGTTGATTTTTTTGGGGTAGATTTTGTAGTCTGTAGTATGTATTTTAGGGATGTGTATTATACAAAAAGGCTTCTAATTTGACTAGACTTAGTTATCTTTAAAAAGTAGAATTCAGAGTTTAAAAATTCAATTTCATCATAATAAGCTGAGAAAAACATCTAGCATTTCACAGCAAATCCTGGAGCTCTTTTATTTGGCTTTACTTTCAAAAGTTAATTAATAATATTTTAGGTATATTATACTTCATAACTTCCAAAATGTATGTGTAAACTTTTAGGATTTCTCTAAGATAAAATAATGTTAGTTGTGCAATGCAATTTGTTTGTTTTAGCCTCAACCTGCCTTCCTGTTATCTGTTTTTATTCTTTATGGCTCTCATCCCTCCTGGTTCCTAGAGTTTCCTATCTTCTTATCACCTTGAAAGCCTTTCTGAGAGCATCTGATAAGCTCATTTACACTCAGATACAAGAAACTGATATAGTTTAAAGTATTGCATTTTAACAGAAAAAAATGAGAAATCCTTTCCCGAGAATGCTCTCTACTGGTTGTACTTTCTGTTGGGAACTGGGGGAGGATCTTTTATTTTTGTTTTCCTGGTTGTTTGTTTCTTAGTCTCTAAAGGCTTTTTCAAGCTCCTAAAATCACACTGTATGTGACCGCAGCTCTGCTTCTACCCAGGGTTAGCACCTTCATGTAATTCTGTCTTCAGTAAGTTCGGAGTGCTTTATAAATTATTCCTGATCTTTAAAACACTGTACTTGTAGTGAACAGACAGAAATTCAATCTGTTTGACAGCTGATGAGACAATAAAACGTTCTAGGGAAGTAAAATAGCATATTTGAAAGCACTTGAAGTGTTGATGTATTAGACAAATACACATTTTTACTGTAAATTGCTTAAGACTGACAATTTAAGCAGTCTCACTAAATTTTTAATCAAGGGACTAATTTATAATGAATAGGGAAAGTAGGAGGAGTTAGAACTGAGATGTGTAAAGAATGAGTCAGGTTAAGAATACTAGAATTTATTATTATTTTTTTTTTTGAGTACCTAAGTTAAACTGTCACTTTTATTTTTGAGGGTTCTGGGTGCTTGAGAATGAAAAAGCTCAAATGATAGGCTTTTAAATAGGCAATGACAAGGTGAAAGTATCCACCTTAAATAGATAACCTGCATTTGAATGAGCTTCTCATTGGCTGATCACATCAGGGAGGAAAGAGAGGGTGGCTTGTTGCTGATAAGACCAGTAATTGAAAGAAGTGCTGCCAAGGGAAACAGCCGCTGCGTGTTACAGGTTCTGCTGGAATCTTTGTTCACGTATTCCCCAAACAGATGAGTTTCCTGAACAATCCAGTAATCTGACCAAAATACCAAATGATTCTTGTGTTTAAAATAGAATCCAGGTAGAGGAAATACTAAGGTCAAGATTTGTACACCACAACTAAGTTGTGAAAATAATTCTATATCCGAGTATTCAGACATTTAACAGTTCAGAAAAAAATGTAGTATTATGTGACTTCCTCAATTATTTAATTTGTTTAGGTATATTGGTCAGGAAGTGAAAATATGCCTCAGATTTTATCTGATTTTTATAGTAAAGATAATAATTTTATCTGTTGTGATTTTTCAAGAGAAAAGTCTCAAAGTAACATAAAAGCTAAATAATATTTTTTAATGTGGTGAAACCTCAGAAACTTAGTAATTTCATGAAATAAATAGCTTTCCTATGTCTAAAATTTTATTCATAGAAGTAATTTGGAGTATATTTTAAATATTGTTAAGTAAAAATTGCGAATTTATGTACCAGTAATGGAGAAATTTTATCCCATAAATACCTGCTTCGAGTTTTAGCTAAATATATGAATAGAAATGCCATGTATGAATTTTCCACTCAGGGACAAGGATCAGGAATAAACCAAGGGCAGGGTGGAGAGAGTTGAACTGAGTGCAGGCATAAGGAGGGATGTCATATGAGCACATGAAAAGATGCTCAATATCATTAATCATTAAGGAAATGAAATTGAAACCATGATAACACATTGCTATATACCCGATGAAATATCTAAAATTAAAAAGAAGGACCACACAAAGTGCTGGCTAGGACACAGAGGAACTAGAATGCACACTGTTGCCACATGAAATTAGCACAGCCACCTTGGAAAACAATTTGGAATTTGCTTAAAAAGTTAAAAATATTCCTACCATATGACCCAGGCAATCAACTGCTAGGTATTTATTTACCCAAGAGAAATTGATGCATTTGCCCTCACAAAGACTTGTACAGAAAAACTGGAAACAGTCCAAACGATTGTCAGCAGGTGAACGGATAAACAAATGTGGAACATGCATACAACTCAGCAGTAAAATGGAGGGATACACTCTCTTTTTTGAAAAATAGCTAATGGCATCCTAAACAAAGGACTGTAATTTGACATTTTATGTCCCTACCCAGCAGTTTTCCAAAGGATTCTCTAACTTCTTCCTTGCTAGATTTTGTATTTTTTTCTCAGAAAAAGTTAGTACTTATTTTTTTTTAAAGATTTATTTATTTATTTAAGAGGTGGAGTTACTGACAGAGAGAGGGAGAAAGAGAGAGAATGGTCTTCCATCTGCTGATTCACTTCCCAAATGGCCACCACGGCTGGAGCTGGGCCGATCTGAAGCCAGGAGCCGGAAGCTTCTCTTGGGTATTTCACATGAGTGCAGGGCCCAAGGACTTGGACCATCGTTTACTGCTTTCCCAGGCCATAGCAGAGAGCTGGATTGGAAGAGGAGCAGCCATGATAACAAATCGATGCCCATATGGAATTCCGGCACTGCAGGTGGAGGCTTAGCCCACTATGCCATAGCGCCGGCACCTAGGTTACTTGTAGCACATATATCATATGGTACAACATAGGGATGGCCTGGGTCGTAATGTTAGTCAGTGTTACCTTACAGGAAAGAGGACTTTAAGGAAAAATTTGATGTCCTCTGAAAGTTAGTACATAGGAATCAAGATTTTCATACTTCTTAAAAAGATTAAAAATCATGTCCTCTGCTCTGTGTATCAGTCAGACCTATTTGTTCATTTGTTTAACACCGTGAACTTCTGGTACAGTTTGCCCAGCACAGTGAAAGACCTGATGGGGACCCATCGTGGAAGTAAAAGCCATGCCCTGTGTTTTTGTTTGAGGAAAGGAGAAGTCAAAGTGAGTTTAAGTAAAGAAGGTGCAGTAGTGGCTCTGACCTGATATGTGTGTTTTTGATAAATAGGGGGTAGTGTGGGTGATGTTCTGGGTGGAGAAGCACAGTTAGGTCCCAGGGTGGCACATGCAGGAAACAATTAGCTGACCTGTCCTTTCATATTGAGGATGACTTGGCATAGGGTGAGGCCAGGTTAAAAAAAAATTGAGAACTTGATGAAGGAATCAGAATTTTTTGGTAAAAGACAAAATTGTATATTTCTGAGCAGAGAACTCCCATGTTTTAAGAATGTATTTTGGGCATTCTATCTTGAAGTGATTATTCAATGCAGAGTAAAGTGAGTTAGAGGTAGACATGGTAAGGGGTCAATTGTTTTACCTAAAAGACGAATAAATTATGTAGGATTTTTCTCCCCACAGACTTCAGAGCTTGGTTCCACCATTCCAGTTGTCATTTTCTTCTTTGCTCTTCAGTCAGCTTTTTATTTTTGCAACAGCAAGCTCAGGCTTATCTTTCTTTATGTAATTATTTCTGTCATCCTTTCTTTCCAGTGTTGTTCAGCTCTTTTTGAAGGGAGCTGACACCTCTTTTTTAAACCTTCTCCAAGGTTCTCCTTTCTCTAATTGTTTGGGATCTTTTTCATGCTCTGTTGTACTTGGTGCAGGCTCTTCTAATAACATCCAACAGACATCATAGCTTGCTGCTTAGGTGTTTATCTGTTTGTTTTATTTAGTAGTCTGTGAGCTCTTTGAGGGTACAGGCCATGCCTTATTTACACGAATGTTTATATTCCAAGAGCCTAAGTACAGCTCCTGAGAAATGATAGGCATTTATTAAATGCTTCTTGAATGAGTGAGGTGATTTCTCTCTATTCCCACTGAATGTTGGATTTGAGATCTGGTGAGATCCTACCCAGTTTATACTTTATTGGGTACAAATACAGTGGAAGTTTATAGTCCATGCAAATTTATTTTATGTATTTATTTTTTATTTTTAAAATTAGTTTTTAACAGTTTCAACATAGTTCATAGACATAATTCCAAGAATACAATGATATTCTCTTCTTCCTTCCCTCTTTCTTTTTCTTTCTCCCACTCTCCTTCCTTCTTTTCTTTCTTTCCTTCCTTCATGCCTTTCCCTCTTTCTCTCTTTTTTAGGTCTCGAGATAAAAAAGTGACATAAAATTTAGTACCTGAAACTTAAACGGATAGACTGGTAAATGTACTGCCTATTTTGAAGAGTTATTTTGCAGTGTAAATCATCAAATCATTCATACAGTGGCTTCTTTGCTGCTGTAGAAAGCAAGGGACTTTCTAGGGCTGGAATGAGTAACACATCTACATTTTCAAATAATCGTGGTTTCCTCTTATGGAGCTGCAATTTATATTTTCATCATTAACCAAACTGATTTTAATCTACCAACATGTGAATAAGACACTCTTCTTTTTATATTGTTTTAGTCTCAATTCAGAGAGATAAGTTATATCATAACTTTTGGTAAGAAGTAGGTGAAGATGCTAGGCATTTATATAATGTCTTTTATTATTTTTTGTTTTTTTTTTTTTTTGAGGGAAGAACTTCAAAGCTTTAAAATTCCCAAATCCCAACTAAATAAACATTTTCACATAAGAGATAATCTGCTTATTTAGTTTGTATTAAATGAAGGTATCAAGAGAATGAATATGTTTATGTGCTCCCATTCATTTCTAGCTCCTGCAGACTTATTCCTTTTAAATATCAAATGCTAGCAGAATGTGATATTTGCTAGTATCTACAGATCACAGAATTGGCCGTTATTTTACCTTTTGTAATTATGTTGTATGCATACCTTCAATGTGATAATTACTATGGTTTCAGAAACTTAGAGAACTCATCTTGTATTGTCAGTGATGCTAGGCATCTGAGTTTTAAATAGGTGAGATCTTAGGGAAGTATTGAATGTATTTCTACATTTATTTAACACAAACACACACACACACACACTTCCATCTGCTGGTTCACTTCTGAAGTGTCAACAAGGGCCAGAGCCGGGCTGAGCAGAAGCTGGGAGCTAGGAATGCAATCTAGGCCTCCCACATGGGTGGCAAGAACCCAATTAACTGGATGCTCACCACTGCCTACAAGGGTCTTCCTTGACAGGGAGCTGAAGTCAAGCTGGCTCTGGGAATTGAACCCAGGTACTCTGACATGGAATGTGGATATCATAAATTGTTAGACTAAAATGCTCATTCCCCACTTTTTATTTACAATACTTTATTGTATCTCATTTTGCTTACCTCTTTTTAAAAACTTTAACTTAGAGGATTGCTAGTAGCCAGGAATGATGCCAAGAAGGCTTAGCTTTTTTTTTTTTAAATTTATTTATTGATTTGAAAATCAGAGTTACACACAGAGAGAAAGCAGAGAGAAAGAGAGAGGTCTTCCATCCCCTGGTTCACTCCCCAATTGGCCGCAACAACGGAGCTGCGCCGATCCGAAGCCAGGAGCTTCCTCCGGGTTTCCCACGTAGGTGCAGGGGCCCAAAGACTTGGGCCATCTTGTACTGCTTTCCCAGGCCATAGCAGAGAGCTAGAGAGCTAGATAGTAGAGCAGCCGGGACTCGAACTGGTGCTCATATGGGATGTCAGCACTGCAGGTGGTGGCTCTACCTGCTACGCCACAGCTATGGCCTCAGAAGCTTTAACTTTAAAAGAAATTTCTGCAAAATAAAAAGTCATATAGTTGCTGTTATTCTTTTGTTTTGATTTGCTTTAGGAAAGTTTGTGATATGGGGCTGAGTTTCCTGAATATAGTAGTCATTATCCTTTTTTATGTACTCCACTTTGTCAGCAAAGCTATTGAGGCACACCATCCAAAACTGAATGCGATGTATCTGAGCTCTTACCAGCGTATCAGTCAGAGGCAACATTGCCTCCCATGTTCTGGACAGTAAAGCTGTAATTAATGTAGTCATAGATCACATTGGTTTTGGGGTGGCAATATTTTATTACTGGTTTATAGTAATGACAACATTTACTAGGCGTGCCATTTTTTTTGTTTGTTTGTTTTGTTTTGCACTTTGTCTGGTTCCTATATCAGTGTTATTGATTTAAGACCAGGACACTACATTTATTACTACAGTAAGTGCCCTTTGTTAAATTTGATGAATCTGTTTCCTGATTCTCTTTTGTAACTTGATTGCAGTTCCTCCTCTGAAGTTGTAACAAGCTTAGCAGGTAACCTGATCCAGACTACTGAGGGAGAAAAAATACTTATCAGAACAGGATCAAGAACTTTCCAGAGTAGCAGGAGGACCTTGTTTTATCCTCACCCATTCTTTTTCTTTTTTGATGTCTGAATGCATAATATATTGTTCCTTGGTGACAAGATGGAAAATGAAATCCTCTTGAGATACCAAAGTGGCTGTCAATGTTGATATTTTTAAATAACTTTGCTGCTTATTGTTCTCATGGTTGGCATGTAGTTCCCTCTGGGAGAATGACATCCTATATTGGTTCACCTTCCATTTCAATTAGTATGGCTGCTCATCCTGCAAGTGGAAATTTGTCCTTTGCATTGAGTCTAGAAAATTCTAAATCACACCAATGGAAAACACAGGCAGAAGATAGACATCTTTAACAAAGACATATTTTTGTCTTGTGGCTTTTCAAGATGAGTAGCTAGAATTGAGAGAACTGGGGCAGTGCTTTGTTATGTAATTTTTTCCTGAGAAATCTAAAAATATGTTCTCAGCAGAGAATTAATGAATTACAGTGATTTGATGCTAAGCAGTTCTATTTTTTTTTTTTTTTTTTTTTTGACAGGCAGAGTGGACAGTGAGAGAGAGAGACAGAGAGAGAAAGGTCTTCCTTTGCCGTTGGTTCACCCTCCAATGGCCGCCGCTGCAGCCGGCGCACCGCGCTGATCCTGGCAGGAGCCAGGAGCCAGGTGCTTTTCCTGGTCTCCCATGGGGTGCAGGGCCCAAGCACCTGGGCCATCCTCCACTGCACTCCCTGGCCATAGCAGAGAGCTGGCCTGGAAGAGGGGCAACCGGGACAGAATCCGGCGCCCCAACCGGGACTAGAACCCGGTGTGCCGGTGCCGCTAGGTGGAGGATTAGCCTATTGAGCCACGGCGCCGGCTCAGCAGTTCTATTTTAATCAGGGATATTTAATTTATTAATAAACTGTCACCACAGTTTGAAGGTAGAAAAGTTCTATTAGCTCAGCCTAAAATGATAGTCCTTTTTTTTTAAACACACAACTCAGCATGTTAAAATAAAAATTTGGAGTGTGTGTATGCTAGTACTATTATATGATAGTAACCTTAAACATTGTGGATCCAAGT
This sequence comes from Oryctolagus cuniculus, assembly GCF_964237555.1. Lineage (NCBI taxonomy): Eukaryota > Metazoa > Chordata > Mammalia > Lagomorpha > Leporidae > Oryctolagus > Oryctolagus cuniculus. Next base: position 26,539,699 of record NC_091438.1, on the reverse strand, counting down.
GGGTGGGCTCTTAGCTCTCATGCTCTTATGAATAGGTAAGTTGCTGGAGAAGAGAGAGTATTTGCCGTAAGTGTGTGGCCCATATGAATGCTCTGGCTAAAATGAATTACTTAATGGCATGAAAGCTATGCAGGTCTACTTTAGGAAGTTTCATGAATATCTGTTTGCACAACAGATAAATCTGATCAAATCAAAATGAGTATAATGTTCTTTTTTTTTTAAAGATTTATTTATTTACTTGAAAGTCAGAATTACACAGAGAGAGGAGAGGCAGAGAAAGAGAAGGAGGTCCTCCATCTGCTGGTTCACTCCCCAATTGGCCACAACGGCCGGCCGGAGCTCCGAAGTCAGGAGCCAGGAGCTTCCTCCGGATCTCCCACGTGGGCGCAGGGGCCCAAGGACTACTGCTTTCCCAGGCCATAGCAGAAAGCGGGATCGGAGGAGGAGCAGCCGGGCCTCGAACCTGTGCCCATATGGGATGTCGGCACTGCAGACCACAGCCTCACCCGCTATGCCACAGCGCCGGCCCCCAAGTATAATGTTCTAAAACAGGATCTTAACTTTCATGTATACATAGAACAATTATAAAATAGCTTACTTTTCATGTATACTTCAAAAAGTTTATGGAGAATGGAATTAAAAGAAAAGCTTATTTTGATGCAAAAATGTTTTTGAAATCCATGCATAGTTCTTTTAAAATATACATTTTATATGAACTTTTTGAACATCTCTTGCATATTTTATCACAGTAAAAGAAGAAAGTAGGTGCAAAAGTTTTTTTGAAAGGTGTTCATCAAGGATATTTGGATTCATGTCATTATATTCAGTTATTAAAAGTAATACTTTGCATTTTGAGGGTAGTTTACTTTAAGTACAAGCAGGATTATTACAACAGTAAATGGAATAAGTAGAATTCAAGAAAGACAGAGACTTGTGTCACTTAGCTCCCACAATGATTTCTCTTCCATGGGAGTCTATATTGAGATACCATTACTATGAGAAGTTTCTTGCCTTTTTTTTTTTTTAATACTAACAGGCAGCTGCTTTTCTTCTTCTCATGGAACTTATGACATCAAATGTGTGGGTTTTCTATACCAAGGAAATCTCCAGTTCTCAGAGGATATCAACTGGATGTCCTCGATCTTTTTTAAACATTTATTTATTTATTTGAAAGGTACAGTTACAGGGAGGCAGAGAGAGAGAGAGAGAGAGAGATCTTCCACCTGCTGGTTCACTCCCCAAATGGCTGCAATGGCCTGAGCTGTGCCGATCTGAAGCTGGGAGCTTGGAGCTTCTTCCAGATCTCTCCCATGTGGGTGCAGGGGTCCAAGGACTTGGGCCATCTTCTAATGCTTTCCCAGGCCATAGCAGAGAGCTGGATCAGAACAGAAGAGGAGCAACTGTGATACCAACCAGCGCCCATATGGGATGCCAGCACTGCAGGTGGTGGTTTTTTTTTTTTTTTTATTCTTTGACAGGCAGAGTGGACAGTGAGAGAGAGAGACAGAGAGAAAGGTCTTCCTTTGCCGTTGGTTCACCCTCCAATGGCCGCCGCGGCAGGCGCACTGCGCTGATCCGATGGCAGGAGCCAGGTACTTCTGGTCTCCCATGGGGTGCAGGACCCAAGCACTTGGGCCATCCTCCACTGCACTCCCTGGCTACAGCATAGAGCTGGCCTGGAAGAGGGGCAACCGGGACAGAATCCGGCGCCCCGACCGGGACTAGAACCTGGTGTGCCAGCGCCGCAAGGCGGAGGATTAGCCTAGTGAGCCACAGCACCGGCCTGCAGGTGTTGGTTTTACCCACTGCACCACAGCACCGGTTCTAAGGTTTCCCAGAATTTAATTCAGTTCTGACACTAACTATCTGGAGTTAGCACAGACCCCACAGGATGAAGGCTCAGTCTCATAAGACTGTCCCCCAGTTCAGAAACCCATTTCAAGTAGTGGGTTCCCAAGTGATTTGGCTACAAATTAGGGCTTCACACAGCCCCCATCCACAGGTCCAATAGTTTGGTACAACAGTTCACAGAATTGAGGGAAACACTTTACTTAGGTTTATTAGTTTACTGTAAAGGACATAGATCAACAGTCAAATGAGGGTATATAGGATGGGGTCCAGAAGGGTCCTAGGAATAGGAGGTCTGGTCCATTTAGAGTTGGGTTGCCAATCTCCCATCAAATGGATGTGTTCACCAATCTAGAATCTCTTTGAACCCTTTGGTTGGGGTTTTTGTGGCTGTTCAATCATTATATAGCATGACTGATTAAAAATCATTTTGCATTGATGATGAATCTCCAGCTCAGTCCTAAAGGTATTTCAGGGCCCATGAAGAGTCACCTTTTTAGCATACATTCAGTTATTTTAAAAAGGGCTTATTACAGATAGCAACAGATGCTCATCTGCCCCCAATTATTCAGGACAATCCCAGCATTTTAGAAGCCTGGTGTCAGAACTGTGGGCAGGGAGAAAATATACATTTCTTATTCTGCCACCCAGACCCCTGTAGTCCACGTAGACATAGCTTCTCCTTAGTGGAGTCCCTTTACCTCTCCAGATGGTCCCCTCAATATTTAAATGTCCTCTGGGCAGCATCTTTTGTTCTACAGGAAACACTTCAGTAGTCTGTCCCTTGCCTTGATGCTGTGGGTGCACAGGCTGCCTCAGGATCCCTTAGCTACAGGATGTCAAGCTTTCTCAAAGTCTCTCACCAAGACGGAGGCACGGAAGACGGCATCTCCTTATCCTGCCCATCCGTGTGCAGAAGGTGGGGTCACAAGCTTTCAGTTCTCTGGATCCTTTTGTGTTATGTTCACAGAAGTGTTTAGGGGACCCAAGAAGTAGTTCTGAGATGTTTCCTGTGCCAATTCTGTACATGGTAACAGCCTCACACCTAAAGGTTTACATTGTAAATGAAATGCTGTTCCAGCAGGATGCAGCTTGGTGTGGTGAAATGAGTTTTGGTAAAGGGGTGACGTGATCTGACTTCTCATATTCCTACTATTTAGTTTTGCAACTTTATACAGAAATCACTTAATCCTTTTAATAATCACTTTCCATAAAATGATTTTGAAGATCTAATGAGCTAGCACAAAGAAGGTGCCTTGAATGTTATAAATGTGCTAAACATGTGGAAAATGCTGTTGTTATTTCAGAGTACTTTCTCTGTTTCTAATGAATGTAAGTCTGTGATCAAAGAAGCTCCCAGTGCTTAGCTCTATTTCTTCAGTACAAAAAACATTGGTCTCAAGGGATTATCATATTTGGAGTGGAAGTCCATTCTTACGTCACCTTTGTTGACTAGGCTATCCTGAGGAAAAATGAGACTAAATTGACTATCCTATACTGAGGAAAAATGAGACTAAATTTAAATATTGTTTTAAATATTGGAACAAATAAATGATTGCTACATTAAGGCAATTTTAAGTGCCAAGTGCAAAATTACACTGTTGTGTTACCTGTCAAAAGATAAAATTATGACAGATTTAGTTTAAAGATCTTAATTAGCTTTCATTTTGTATCTCATTTTCTAAAACAAGATGAATTTTCCAATGAGCCCAGCAGAAGAAATTGGTTTTGTGGACAGAGGCTAGGGAAAACAGAAAGTATAATGCTGATAAGTCATTTCAGTTACTTTCCTTGTAAAGATTAAAGCAGAGTAGACTGCTTTTTCATGTTGGTTAAAACTAGCCCCTTAGGGAATTTGGACATGTTCTCTCTCACTCTCTTTTGATTTCTGGGTAGGTCAGATACACAGATCGGTTTTGGCTTGATGTTGTGGAACTTTAGCGTGAGAAATTTCATTTTTGTTTGGTCTGCTGAGCCTAGTGCAGAGCTCATTCCAGACGAGTTGCCTCCTACAGGTTTTATTTAACATGTCCAAGGATGAACTTTGGTGATAACAGCTGTCACTCCTAGGGATGTCTCAAATTCTGCCTTCTTTGGGGTCATTTAGCTTTGCTATAGAAAAATTGTAGAAAAAAGCTCTAGAAAATTTATAACAATTGCCATTATTATTATTTTAACATGGTGTTGAACATGTATATGTTTACTAGGCACTTCGCTGTTATTTGCATAGATTGGCTTACCCAATCCTGTAACAATCCTGGGAGTTTAGTTGTCGCTCCCCGTCTTCGTGGAGGAACGACACAGGACCCTGCGCTGTTCTTTTGTCTGCTCGGCCCTCCCCGGGTTTGCTGCTGGTTCTTCCCGGGTTGGCTACCGACCCTTCCACCTCTGTGGAAGGGCGGTTCCCCCTGCCACTTTCCCCACTTCCGTGGGGGAGCGGCACACCACCAGCCGGCTCTCTCGGGGGCTGCACAGGTGTTCCTTCAGGTAGATGTTCCCCTTAGATGTTCCTGGTGCATGTTGTCTCTCTCCTCCTTTATAGTCCTCTTCCACCAATCCCAACTCTGCTACCCACACGCCGAGTACGCTGCTCTCCTCCAATCAGGAGCAGGTCCTACAGTTTATTGGTTGAACTGGAGGCAGCTGCGTAGAAGCTGTTTCTCCCTTCTCAGTGCCATATTGTGGGAGAGCAGATGCATAGAATAAGTCTTAATTCCAGTAACTTAGTCTAGTCCGGGTTGCTCCCCACATTTAGTGACATTATTATTATTCTTATTTTACGTGGATGGAACTGTAGCATTGAGAAGTTAGAGTTTACTTCGGGTAATAATACCTACATCCCAGGGTATTGTGGATATTAACATGAGATATTTGTGGGGCTGGTGCTCTAGCATAGCAAGTAAATCCTCTGCCTGCAGTGCTGGCATCCCATATGGGCACCAGTTTGAGTCCTGGCTGCTCCACTTCTGATCTGCTCTCTGCTACTGCCTGGGGAAGCAGTAGAAGGTGGCCCAACTCCTTGGGTCCCTGCAGCTGTGAGGAAGACCCGGAAGAAGCTCCTGGTTCTTGGCTTCAGATCAGTGCAGCAGATGGAAGAGCTCTCTCTCTCTCTCTCTCTCTCTTTCTCTCTCTGGCTCTCCTTCTCTCTTTATTATTATTTCTATTTATTTCAGATAAATAAATAAATATTTTTTTAAAAAATGAGATATTTGTGTCTGTATATAAAAGCTTGATGTATAATAGATTCTGTTATCTTTAACTTACTTTGATGATTAAGAGTTAGCAATTGGAGAAGTCTACAATCATGTAACTTTGGATAGAAACATAAAAATAAGCACATTTTTATTTAGCTTAGATAATTCCTTTTTATGCATCCTACTCCCATTTTTACTATATACATGGACTACTTTAAAGTGCAGAATATCATATCTTGAATTAATTATTTAAGTATTCCAATAACAATCCTAGCATTTTTTTAAAAGATTTATTTATTTACTTAAAAGTCAGAGTTAGAGAGAAAGAGAGGCAGAGAGAGAGAGAGAGTGTCGCTCCCCCTCTTCGTGGAGGAACGACACAGGACCCTGCGCTGTTCTTTTGTCTGCTCGGCCCTCCCCGGGTTTGCTGCTGGTTCTTCCCGGGTTGGCTACCGACCCTTCCACCTCCGTGGAAGGGCGGTTCCCCCTAGCCACTTTCCCCACTTCCGCGGGGAGCGGCACACCGCCAGCCGGCTCTCTTGGGGGCTGCACAGGTGTTCCTTCAGGTAGATGTTCCCCTTAGATGTTCCTTGGTGCATGTTGTCTCTCTCCTCCTTTATAGTCCTCTTCCACCAATCCCAACTCTGCTACCCACACGCCGAGTACGCTGCTCTCCTCCAATCAGGAGCAGGTCCTGCTGCTTATTGGTTGAACTGGAGGCAGCTGTGTAGAAGCTGTTTTCTCCTCTCCCAGCACCATATTGTGGGAGAGCAGATGCATAGAATAAGTCTTAATTCCAGTAACAGTCTAGTCCGAGTTGCTCCCCACAGATCCCCCTTTCTTTTTATTTTTTGGCGTTGATACGCGCCTGTCTTCGGTGCCCCATGGCGCACACTCTGCTCTGCTTGCTAGAGTTGCCCACAGGTGCTTACAAGCCCTATCAATCAGGCAAACCGAATCCGGGTCCTCTCTTCGCCATGTTGTGAGGAGGTTTTTAGGCGCTGATGCGTGCCTGTGTTCAGTGCCCTGCAGCGCATGCTCTGCTCTGCTAGAACTGCCTGCAGGTGCTTACAAGCCCTACCAATCAGGCAAACCGAATCCAAGCCTTCTCATTGCCGTCTTGTGGGGAGACTTATTGGTGTTGATTCGTGCCTATCTTCGGTGACCTGCAGCTCATACTCTGGTCGAGCTGCCTGCTGGTGCTTATCGCCTTACTAATCAGGCAGACCGAATCCAAGCCTTCTCATTGCGGTATTGTGGGGAGACTTATTGATGTTAATTCGTGCCTGTCTTCGGTGACCTGCGGCGCATAAGCTGCTAGCCGCCCACAGGTGCTCACCACCTCCCTAATCAGGCAGACCGAATCCAAGCTCTCTCATTGCCATGTTGAGGGGAGGCCTTATTTTTCTCTATTTCTCTATCTCCGGGCATTCCTATCTCTCCTATTTTACTTCTATCTACCAGCATTCCTATTTCTCTCATTTTACTTCTAAACTTCTGTTTCTCTTATCCCTGCGGCTTCCCGGCGCCCGCCCGAGGCTGCTTCTCGGTGCCTCACCCTGCGGCGGCTTCATCCTCCCTAACATTTTTCTCTACCCGGTATGTTTCCCAACTTTTCTTCCAACAATATTCCCCTCTCACCTCTCCTGGCTTCTCCCCACAGTCCGCATCCGAGTCCAAGTTTCTTCTAGGTTTCACTTTCACTTTCAACCTGCAGTCCGTATCTGAGTCTAAGTTTCTTCTTGCGTTCACTTTAAATCCTAACTTCTTTCCCACAGTCCGTATCCGAGTCTATGCCTAGGCTTTCAATAGCTTCTTCCGGCACCCTTTCCGTCCGGCTTTTCCCTAGGCTCTCCGCCAGTCTCTCTCTCCGGTATTCTCCCACTTTTTCCCGTTTCTTCCCTCCTAGGTTTCCTATCCGAGTCACGGCACCATTATGTCGCTCCCCGTCTTATGGAGGAACGACACTAAGCCCTGCCTAGGCTTCATATCCGAGTCACGGCACCATTATGTCGCTCCCCCTCTTCGTGGAGGAACGACAAGGACCCTGCGCTGTTCTTTTGTCTGCTCGGCCCTCCCCGGGTTTGCTGCTGGTTCTTCCCGGGTTGGCTACCGACCCTTCCACCTCCGTGGAAGGGCGGTTCCCCCTAGCCACTTTCCCCACTTCCGCGGGGAGCGGCACACCGCCAGCCGGCTCTCTTGGGGGCTGCACAGGTGTTCCTTCAGGTAGATGTTCCCCTTAGATGTTCCTTGGTGCATGTTGTCTCTCTCCTCCTTTATAGTCCTCTTCCACCAATCCCAACTCTGCTACCCACACGCCGAGTACGCTGCTCTCCTCCAATCAGGAGCGGCTCTTGCAGCCTATCAAGTTGGTAAGGGGCAGCTGTGTAGAAGCTGTTTTCTCCTCTCCCAGCGCCACATTGTGGGAGAGCAGATGCATAGAATAAGTCTTAATTCCAGTAACAGTATAGTCCGAGTTGCTCCCCACGAGAGAGAGAGAGAGAGGTCTTCTATCCGCTGGTTTACTCCCCAGTTGTCTGCAACGTCTGGCGCTGTGCTGATCTGAAGCCAGGAGTCAGGAGCTTCTTCTGGGTCTCCCAGGCAGGTGCAGGGGCCCAAGAACTTAGGTCATCTTCTACTGTTTTCCCAGACCATAGCAGAGAGCTGGAAATGAAGTGGAGCAGCTGGGACTAGAACCAGCACCCATATGGGATGCCATCACTGCAGGTGGCGGCCTCACCCACTAAGCCATAGTGCTGCCACCCCCCAGCATTTTTTTAGAAAGATTTTATTTATTTGAAAGAGTTTCAGAGAAAAGGGGAGAGGGAGTAGGAGAGCATAAGGGAGAGAGACAAAGAAAGAGAAATGTGTTCCCTCTGCTGGTTTCTTCCCTAAATGGCCACGGTAGCAAGGGTTTGGCCAGACCAAAACCAGGAGCCTGGAACTCCCTCTGTGTTTCCCACACTGGGGGGGGGGGGCAGGGCTACAAGGACTTGGGCCATTTTCTACTGCTTTCCAAGCACATAAGCAGGGGGCTAAACTCAATATTATTAAATAATAATGCTAAGGCCATATATATATTACCCACTATGCCACAGCGCCAGCCCAAGGCGATTTATATTAAATATTTTAAGGGTAACAATTTTTGAAAACTTTGACTGTTAGGGGGATATTGTTATTTTTATCATTATTATTTCTCTCATTTTATATGGGAAGAAACAAAGATACAGAGAAGTTACAGATTAGCTAGGTTGATGATCTGTTTTTCACGATTTTTGAGGATAGGTGGAGTTAATATGTGTTAATTCATATCCTGACTTGTGCTGTAGATGTGTCTCACAAACACAAGAGTACTTCAAAAGTTTGTGGAAATGGATATTATGAAAAAAGCTGTGGCCCGGGAGTGCAGTGGAGGATGGCCCAAGTGCTTGGGCCCTGCACCCCATGGGAGACCAGGAGAAGCACCTGGCTCCTGCCTTCGGATCAGCGCGGTGCACCGGCCACAACGTGCTAGCCGCGGCGGCCATTGGAGGGTGAACCAATGGCAAATGGAAGACCTTTCTCTCTATCTCTCTCGCTGTCCACTCTGCCTATCAAAAAAAAAAAAGTATGCATAAATTTCAAAGTTTTTTGTACCAAAATATAATAATTGTTTAATTCAATTTTCCACGAACTTTTTGAAGTACCCTTTGTAATTTAAATGATACAAGAGGAAAATGATCTTTATTCTCTTTATTTATCCCTATTCATTTTTATTCTCCAAATTTTTACAATCTAATTGTTGGCCGGCGCCGCGGCTCAATAGGCTAATCCTCCACCTAGCGGCGCCAGCACACCGGGTTCTAGTCCCGGTCGGGGTGCCGGATTCTGTCCCGGTTGCCCCTCTTCCAGGCCAGCTCTCTGCTGTGGCCCAGGAGTGCAGTGGAGGATGGCCCAAGTGCTTGGGCCCTGCAACCCATGGGAGACCAGGAGAAGCACCTGGCTCCTGGCTTCGGATCAGCGCAGTGCGCTGGCCGCAGCGCGCCGGCCGCGGCAGCCATTGGAGGGTGAACCAACGGCAAAGGAAGACCTTTTTCTCTGTCTCTCTATCTCTCTCACTGTCCACTCTGCCTGAAACAAACAAACAAACAAACAAACAAAAAAAACTAAAAAAACCCAATCTAATTGTTAAGATAAAGACACACACACACACACACACACACACGAGTAAACATTGATTTCCAATTTTCTTCAAATTTGTTCCTTTCTTTATTTGAAAGTTCTAAGTGAAAGAGAAAGACAGACAGACAGAGAGTGATCTTCTATCTGCTGTTTTACTCCTCAAATAGCTGCAACAGCTGGCACTGGGCCAGCCGAGGCCAGGACCTGGAACTCTGTATGGGTCTTCCACATGAATGATTCATCTCTGCCTTTGAAGGCACATTAGCAGGGAGCTGGATTGGAAGTGGAGCAGCTAGGACTTGAAGATTAAGGAGTGCTTTAACCTGCTTCACCACAATGCTGGTCCCATGGATTCCTAAAGTTTTTGCAACAAAATAAACTAATCTTTTAATTCATTTTCTGTGAACTCTTTTAAGTGCCTTTGTATGTGTATAAATTTTTCTGGATTCAAACTCTATTTTAGATGTGATAAGTGAAAATATTTCTTAAGGTGCATAATTACCCTCCAAATTATCCTTGGGGTAAGTTTGAATTTTTATATGCAGTAATGGTTCCATCATGTACAAATCTGTATTTTAAAATCAGATTTTAAGGCAAACAAAGATGGAATTCAGTTAAGATTACCATTGGACCCCAAAGTTCAATACCGGGTTTGTGGTGTTATGTATATGACTATTATCCTTTTAACTCAACTGCTCCTCATTATCAGTGGCCTCCAATTAGTTCTTTAATTTCTTCTTTCAGGGTGTTAAGAAGGAAGAATCAGGTAACTATTATCATAATTTAGTTTAGTTTTTTTTTTTTTCAGAAACCTCTTTCCCTAATGAGTCATAAAACGCAAATGACATACTTGCCAATTTCAGCCATTACCTTTTTGTTGATTACTTGAAAAATAGAAATAATAAAATAGCCTACATGGTTTACATTCTTAGTATGGAATGCGCACTATGCAAAATGCTGTATGCACATTAGCTTATTTAACATTTACCTGTGAAGAGGGATGCATTCCTTCTCTTATAGTTCTGTATAAATACTTCATGCTTTCATTCATTCATTACATAAATAAGCTTTAAGTGGGATATTTGTTATTTGCCTAACTGATATATCCTAATTCTATTTTGCTCTTATTACCCATTTGTTTGTAATTGTTCTTTGTTCCTCTTAGTTTTTCCCTACTGCTATGTACCTTCCCAAATCTAGCTCAGCCTGCCCTCTTCCTATATGTCCTCTAGAGACCACCTCAGCCTAATATTTCCCTTTGTGATATTTACACAGCACCAAGGGACACAGTTCATTTGACTGTTAACACATTGAGATGTTCTATATCTTGAAATCTTATTTAAATCTTTTGCTTAATAATTTTTCACAAGTTTGCCTTCTGTCTTAATATTCTTTATTCCTGTTGTAGTAGTTTCTTAATGAGTAGCAGATATCCACATGGCCAGAAAACTCAACTTACAATTGCAAGGCTAATATTATATTACAGAATGTAAAACACTCTCAATTCTGTAACCTAAGGAGCATAATATGTAATGAAGGCTTTTTCCACCAAGGAAATAGAGAACCTTATCACAAAAGTCAGAACAGATTTTGAGAACATGAACATATAATATTTTTGTGGTGTTAAACTTCTTACTAAAATGAAGTCCGGAGAGCCATAACATACTCCTGGAAGTTTTATCCTGTGTTCCTCTGTGAAGCTGATTAGACCAGAAGGGAGGAGATGGCTCATGGAAAAGATCCAAAAAAGATCTGCTTCTAACAGGAGGCAAGAGGGTCCCAGGAAAAGGCTTTGCTTCAGAATGTTTTATAATCAGTGAGGGAAAACAAGTACTGGAGGGGCAGGTGTTTGTGTTGAAGCAGGTAAAGCTTCTGCGTGCAATGCCAGCATCCCATACAGGCACCAGTTGGTGTCTCAGCTACTCCAATTCCAATCCCAACTCCCTAAAATGGCCTGGGAAAAAGAGTGGAAGATGGCCCAAGTGTTTAGGACCCTGCCATCCACATGGGAAACACAGATGAAGCTCCTGGCTCCTGGCTTGAGCCTGGCCCAGCCCTGGCCTTTGTGGCCATCTGGGGAGAGAAGGGCAGATGAAAGATCTGACTCTCTGACTTTCAAATAAATAAAGAAATAAAATCTTAAAAACAAACTACTGAAAGTTCAAAAACACTGGAAGAAATAAGACTTTGGAATGTTTGGAAAGTAGTGAAGAGTAATTCAGTTTTGACTTGAAATTATTCATTTATTCACTCATTTATTCTTTTAATTATTCCTGTGCCCCAAGGAATGCTAAATTGAAGATGTAAAAGATGCAGTCTCTAAGCACTTTGATTATAGCATTGGAATGGAGCTATATAAAGAAATAGATACTATGCAATAGAATGCGTTATACATGTTATATAAATATTCTCAGATATGCTATTTATCCTCCTCGAATTTCATTTCCATATTTACAAAATGAGAGTACTGGGGCTGGCGCCATGGTGTAGCAGGTAAAGCTGCAGTCTACAATGCTGGCATCCCATGTGGGCATGGTTCTAGTCCCGGCTGCCCCTCTTCCGATCCTGCTCTCTACTATGGCCTGGGAAAGCAGTAGAGGATGGCCCAAGTCCTTGGGCCCCTGCACCCCTGCACCCCCCTGACTCCTGACTTCGGATTGGTGCAGCTTCGCTCGTTGCAGCCAGTTGAGGACTGAACCAGCAGATGGAAGATCTCACTCTCTCTCTCTCTCTCTCTGCCTCTACTTCTCTCTCTGTGTAACTCTGACTTTCAAATAAATAAATAAATCTTTTTAAAAAAATGAGAGTACTGGCTTTGGTAGAAAATCTTTAAGGCTCTCTCTTCCTGTAAAATTGTTTTTATAAGAGAAAAATATTTGTCACAGTGGAGTGATCAAAGGAAGTTCTTTAATGGAAATGGTATTTGAGTACAACCTTGTTGGGTTCTGTTTTGATAGGCACAGAGTATAATCACAAAAATGATATCGGTCATTTACTGAGTTTTTGCTGGGCAAGATGCTTTAAATACAAATTCATGTAGGGAAGAGGGTAGATTTATCTGTGAATACCCTGAAATTATTTTCAAAATTGTATATGTGTATATGTAAGCTTGTACTTTTTTAATGAGGAAAGGGCCCATGGCTTTCCTCAGTGAGTCACTGTGGTCCATGATACCAGGAATGTACGTAAACCATGGTATGGAGAATAGGCAAATGTCCATGGAAGAGTGGAGTGGGAGACTGGTGGCAGGTGAAGGAAGGAAGCGTTGAGAACAAAGAAGGTGTGAGAAGCTGAGAATTTGAAGCTGTTAGGAGGAGAGAGTTTGAAGTAGTGAGAAGCAATTAATGTGAGGTAGTTAACAAATTGTCCTCAGGAGTCAGAATGTTTCAATTTAAATCATGGATAGTCACCTCCTACCTTTGTGACCTCAGGCACTGTATTTAATCTGAGACTAAGGTCTGTGCTGTCTAGATTAGTTATTACATATTTACTTAAAATTTCTTTGTTTTTTAAAATTAAGAACTTAGGGGCTAGCACATCCAGCACTGTGGCGCAGTGGGTTAACACCCTGGCCTGAAGTGCCGGCATCCCATATGGGCTCAGGTTTGAAACCTGGCTTCTTCACTTCCGATCCAGCTCTCTGCTTTGGCCTGGGAAAGCAGTAGAAGATGGCCCAAGTTCTTGGGCCCCTGCACCCATGTGTAAGAACTGGAAGAAGCTCCTGGCTCCTGGCTCCTGGCTCCTGGCTTCGGATTGGCTCAGCTGCGGACATAGCGGCAAATTGGGGAGTGAATCATTGCATGGAAGACCATTCTCTCTCTCTCTGCCTCTCCTCTCTCTGTGCAACTCTGACTTTCAAATAAATAAATAAATCTTTAAAAAAAAAAAGGAACTTACTATGTGTTAAATGTCTTCATCACTTATTCTTTGATATAATAACTGATCACAGAGAAAACATTCGGTGAATGAAATACTTGTGGTCATTCTTTTGTCCTTGTAGCAACCTATGAAAGAGAAATCATTTTGTAGGGGAGGACAGTGAGGTTTGAGGAAGTAAAGTGACTTCCCAAATCATGTGATGAAGAAATGGCAGCACCTTGAAACAGAGGTCTGGGGGTGGCACTGTGCTATAGTAGGCTAAGCTTCTGCCTATGGCCCCAGCATCCTGTATGGGCTCTGGTTCCTGTCCTGCTGCTCCTCTTTTGATCCAGCTCTGCCATGGCCTGGGAAAGCTGTAGCAGATGGCTCAAGTGTTTGGGCCCCTGCACCAGCGTGGGAGACCCGAAGAAGCCCCTGGATCCTGGCTTCAGATCGTCCCAGCTCCGGTTGTTGTGCTTAATTGGGGAGTGAACCAGTGGATGGAAGACCTTTCTTTCTCCCTATTCCTCTCACTGTCTATAACTCTACCTCTCAAATAAATAAATAAAATCTAAAAAAACACAAGGCAAAAAGGTCTGACTGCAAGTTCTCATTCACGATTGTTCTTGACTACAGAATTCTATTTGGGCATGGCTGACCCTGTGAGAACATTAGCAAGGGAAGCCTGCTTTCTTGCAGTAGTGATTTACATGCATGCCCACAACTGAGAGAGGAATGATAATGATGCAGATATTTTGGATGGACTCCTCAAACTTCATGAAATTACCAAGAGAGATTAACACATAATAGAGTATATTTCAAATCAGTTTTTCATATGATGATACTGTTAGATGACTAAAGCAGTTACTACATGGTTATTGGAAGGTTGCATTTCTCATTGTGATCCAAGTTTTGTATTCATATTCAATGGCTTTCTAAAATGAGTGCACTTGTCTTTCAAATAACATGATTTTTTTCTCATATATTTGTCACTGATTGTCCTCCTTCTAGCTCCCATAACTGATTACTTTCCATGCATGAGCTCCTTTAAGGAAGGCAAGTGTCTTTATTGGAGAGTTTTCTATTAAATTCCCATTGAGAAAATCGGTGACTACTATAGCATTAATTTATATGTGAATTGAGTTGAAAAGCTTTCATATTAGAGCTTTAATTTTGTATAGATTTTTTTTTGTTAGCATCATTTAATCTGACCACAGTGCAGTAGGGTTTGCTAAGTGGTAGATAGTCTTGCAAGAATTAAAACCTTACAAGAATTAAAACCAAAAATAAGGCCGGTGCTGCGGCTTAATAGGCTAATCCTCCACCTAGCGGCGCCAGCACACCGGGTTCTAGTCCCGGTCAGGGTGCCGGATTCTTTCCCGGTTGCCCCTCTTCCAGGCCAGTTCTCTGCTGTGGCCCGGGAAGGCAGTGGAGGATGGCCCAAGTGCTTGGGCCCTGCACCCACATGGGAGACCAGGAGAAGCACCTGGCTCCTGCCTTCGGATCAGCGCGGTGCGCCGGCCGCAGCACACCAGCCTTGGCGGCCATTGGAGGGTGAACCAATGGCAAAAGGAAGACCTTTCTGTCTCTCTCTCTCACTATCCACTCTGCCTGTCAAAAAAAAAAAAAAAAAAAAAAAAAACCTAAAAATAAAAAAATACAAAGGAATTAAAAAAAGAAATGACTTAATGGAGATACTAAAATATTTTGTTTATCTCCATTTAGCTAATTCATACACTAATTGACATATTTTATTAATTGAATTTTCTTCATACTAGGAACAATATTTAGTTTCTCTTTTTCTTAAGATTTTGTTTATTGACTTGAGAGGTAGAGTTACAGACAGTTGAGAGGAAGAGACAGAGAGAAAGGCTTTCATCTGCTTGTTTACTCCCCAAATGGCCTCAATGGCCAGAGCTGAGATGATCTGAAGCCAGGAGCCAAGAGGTTCTTGGGTGGTACAGAAGCGCAAGCAATTGGGCCATCTTCCAGTGCTTTCCCAGGACATAGCAGAGAGCTGGATAGGAAAAGGAGCAGCCAGGACTAGAATAGGGCACATATGGGATGCGAGCACCACAGGCAGAGGATTAACTTACTGTGCCATAGCACCGGCCCCTTTTCCTTTTTATAAAAAAGTGTTTTAAAGAAATGTTTTATAACTGTATTGTGAGTCACAGAATCATTTTTCACCATTTGCCATTTATCAGGCAAAGGCATTTTATCAAGGAAGTTGCTTTGCATTTTAGTTTTATACTATCAGTTGTGAATACTTTGCTGAAGAATTTACATGATGTTTACAAGATAAAATCTTTACTTCTTTAGACTTTTTTTTCCACAAATATGTACTTTCATTACCAAGCTATGCTATACTAACAAGTTAGTATTTGAGACATAATTGATAATAAATAAGTCTATAATGTCTTTCAAAATACTTGGTGAATTCTCTTGGGTCAGAGTTTAGAGGAGGTGTATCTACCAGTTTTAAGAATCTATAAATTTTGTTAACATTGAATTCAGTGATCAGAGCAAGCATTCGAGGGAACATTTTTGTGTTTTTAATTAAAAATGCCTTGTGCATATGTACAAGCTCAGTGCAGAGGAGAAAACTTTTTCTGAGTGATATTAAAAAGAATTTTGTAGAGGCTAAAGAATAAAAAATTAAATTGTTTTGTAGAAATTGGCAAGCTGATTCCAGAATTCATATGGAAATGCAAAAGACCCAGAAGCCAAATAAATAAATAAATCTTTAAAAAATTTTAAAAAAAATAAGTTTGAGAAATAACAAGTTTGGAGAATTAACACTACCTAATTTCAAGACTTATTATTGCAGATACAATACTTCATGTGGCATTGTCATGAAGATGGGCAAATTTATCAATGGAATAGGCTTAAAGATGGATCTACACATACGTAGATGACAGATGTGCAGAGACAATTTGATGGATAAATGGTAATCATTTCAACAAATTGTATGGAAAAAATTAGATATTCAATGCAAAAGATGAGTTTCAACCCATATTTCTCACCATATACAAAGATTAAGTTGGCTCTATTTTCAGCAGATAACTTAAAGGAATTTAATTTGAAGGCATTTGAAGAGTTTACCAAATACACAAAAGATCTTTAAATATTTACATGGAATAGTAATTGCAATTTGTACTTTAAAATGAATTTTCTGGAGTGGGTATTTGGCCTAGCAGTTAAGATGCCTGCATCCCGTATCAAAGTACCTAACTTCAAGTCCCAGCTCTACTGCCTGACTCAGCTCCTAATGCAGACTCTAGGAAGTGGTGGTGTTGGCTCAGGTGATTGGGTACCTCCACATGGGAGTCCCAGGTTGAGCTTCAACCTGGCCCAACACAGCAGATGGTAGCTCTGTCTGTCTGTTTCTTTCTACCTCTCTATTGTAGCTCTCATATTTTTTTTGAAAACAAATTTTTAATCACACTATGACTACTACTTAAGTGTCTAGTAAGCTTCATTCCATGTTTCCAAGATTCTGTGGGGAAATATTTTCATTAAGCAAAGTTTAGAGCTTTTATTGTAATTTAAATCTGATTACTTGAGTTTTCATGACAAAGTATTTATTTCACTTTTAATTATGCTACAGTTTACTTGGTGGGTCACTTTTTAAAAATTTTTTTAAAGATTTATTTATTTATTTGAAAGTCAGAGTTATACAGAGAGAGGAGAAACAGAGAGAGAGAGAGATAGAGAGAGGTCTTACATCTGCTGATTCATTCTCCAATTGGCCGCAATGGCCGGAGCTGCGCCAATCCGAAGCCAGGAGTCAGGAGCTTCCTTCAGGTCTCTCACACAAATGCAGGGGCCCCAGGACTTGGGCCATCTTCTACTGCTTTCCCAGGCCATAGCTGAATTGGAAGTGGAGCAGCCGGGTCTCAAACTGGCACCCATATAAGATGCTGGTGCTTCAAGCCAGGGCATTAACCCACTACACCACAGTGCCGGCCCCTACAGGTCACTTTTATATATTATTAAAACAAGGAATGACATTGAATTGCTTGCTATTTCTGAATTTGTACTTTCAATTATTCTCAAATGACATAATAATTCACTTATTCAAAAACCTCTTTTTGATATTTCTAGTTTTTAACATAATTATTAGGAGGGAGAAAAAAATAACTGAGATTCCAAAATTGATAATACATGTTTACTATACCTAATCTGGCATCTGAAATACTGAAAAATCTGAAACTTTCTGAGTGTCATCATATCACTACAAATGGAAAAATCCCACACCTGACATCATGTGATAGTTTGCAGTCAAAATGCTGGCTCACTAAAAATATTGGATTAAATTACCCTCAGACTATTTGCGTAAGGTGTATATGAAAAATAAATGAACAATGTATTTGGACTGGAGTCTCATCATCATGCCGTCTCGTTATGTATATGTAAACAATCTAAAATACAATATCCAAAACCACTTCTGGGTCCAAGCACTTTGGATAAAGGATACTCCATCTATATAAAGTCTGTGATTTAAAACTCATCCATGGCAGTGTCCTGATTGTATTCTTTTTTCCAGTCTTATTTTAGACTCACATCATACATACTGGATTGTTGGATTTTTCAGTCTAAAATTTAAAGCGACAAATTAGAATGGGACTATAATTTAAAAATCTATTCATTAGAAGTGATAGTTACAAACATGATGCAAGGGAAGAACACAAAGAATTTTTTTAAAGGCATAAAAAACACACATAAAACATTTTTTCTTTTTTCCCCAGAAACCTTTTATTTAAGGAATACAAACTTCATACACTTCATAATTACAATTTTATGTATATAGTGATTGTTCCTACCATACCCTCCTCCCACCAACTCTCCCACCCCTATTCCTCCTCCCTCTCTTATTCCCATTCTTATTTTTTACTAAGATCTATTTTCAATTAACTTTATTAGTATATGATTAAATCTATGTTAAGTAAAGAGTTCAACAAATAGTATGGAAAAAAAAAACCTGTTAACCTGTTCCTCATTAGTCAAGACAATGGATGTTCAAAGTCATTGCTTTTCAAAGTATCAATTTCACTTCTATAGATTACCTTTTAGGTGCTCTATTAGTTATCACAGGTCAGGGAGAATATATAGTATATGTCCTTTGGAAACTGGCTTATTTCACTAAGCATGATGTTTTCATCCATTTTGTTGCAAATGATCAGTTTTTTTAACTACTGTGTAGTATTCCATAGAGTACAGATCCCATAATTTCTTTATCCAGTCTTTAGTTGACAGGCACTTGGGTTGATTCCATATCTTTGCTATTGTGAATTGAGCTGTTATAAATATGGGGGTACAAATAACTCTTTCATATGCTGATTTCATTTCCCTTGGGTAAATTCACAGAAGTGGGATGGCTGGATCATATGATAGGTCTACATTCAGATTTCTGCGGTATCGCCATACTGTTTCCATAGTGGTTTTACCAGCTTACATTCTCACTGACAGTGGATTAGGGTACCTTTTCCCCCACATCCTTGCCAGCATTTGTTGTTTGTTGATTTCTGTATGAAAGCCATTCTAATGGGGGTGAGGTGAAACCTCATTGTGGTTTTGATTTTCATTTCGTTGATGGCTAATGATCCTGAGCATTTTTTCATATGTCTGTTGGCCATTTGGATTTCTTTTGGAAAATGCCTGTTTAAGCCCTTTGTCTACTTCTTAACTACGTTGTTTGTTTTGTTCTTGTTAATTTCTCAACCTCTTTATATATTCTGGTTATTAATCCTTTATCAGCTAAATAGTTTGCAAATAATTTCTCACATTCTTTCCTGAGTGTTTCTTTTGATGTACAGAAGCTTCTCAATTTGATGTAATCCCATTTATCAATTTTGGCTTTGGTTGCCCACACCTCTGGGGTCTTTTCCAAGAACTCTTTGCCTTTGCCAATGTCTTGCAGGGTTTCCACAATGTTCTCTCTCTCTCTCTCTCTCTCTCTCTCTCTCTCTCTCTCTCTTTTTTTGACAGGCAGAGTGGACAGTGAGAGAGAGACAGAGAGAAAGGTCTTCCTTTGCCGTTGGTTCACCCTCCAATGGCCGCCATGGCCAGTGTGCTGTGGCTGGCGCACCGCGCTGATCTGTAGGCAGGAGCCAGGTGCTTCTCCTGGTCTCCCATGTGGGTGCAGGGCCCAAGCACTTGGGCCATCCTCCACTGCACTTCTGGGCCACAGCAGAGAGCTGGCCTAGAAGAGGGGCAACCAGGACAGAATCTGGTGCCCCGACCGGGACTAGAACCAGGTGTGCTGGCGCCCCAAGGTGGAGGATTAGCCTATTGAGCTGCAGCGCCAGCCACAATGTTCTCTAATAATTTGATGGTATCAGGTCATAGATTTGGGTCTTTAATCTATTTTGAGTGGATTTTTTGTGTAAGGTGTAAGGTAGAGGACTTGCTTCATACTTCTGCATGTGGAAATACAATTTTCCCAGCATCACTTTTGGAGAGACTGTCCTTTCTCCAGGGATTGATTTTAGCTCCTTTATAAAAGACAAGTTGGTTGTAGATGCATGGATTGATTTCTGGCATTTCTATTCTGTTCCGTTGGTCTATCTATCTGTTTATGTATCAACGCCAGGCTGTTTTGATTTTAACTGCCCTATAGTATGTCTTGAAATCAGGTATTGTGATGCCTCCAGCTTTATTTTGTTGTATAAAATTGCTTTAGCCTTTTGGAGTCTCCTGTGTTTCCATATGAATTTCAGCATAATTTTTTCTATATCTGAGAAGAATGTCCTTGGTATTTTGATTGGTATTGCATTGAGTCTGTAAATTGCTTTTGGAAGAATGGACATGTTGATGATATTGATTCTTCCAATCCATGAATGTGGATTTTTTTCCCCATTTTTGTGTGTCTTTTTCTACTTCTTTATTTAATGTTTTCTAATTCTCATTATAAAGATCTTTGACATCCTTGGTTAAATTTACTCCAAGATATTTTATTTTATTTTTTTGTAGCTATTGTCAGTGGGATCTTATAAGTTTTTTCTTAGCTTTGGCATTGTTTGTGTTTACAAAGGCTGTTGGATTTATGTGTTGATTTTATATCCTGACACTTTACCAAACTCTTCTGTGAGTCCCAATACTCTCTTGGTGGAGTCTTTTGGATCCCCTATATAAAGAATCATATCATCTGCAAACAGGGATAGTTTGACTTCCTCTTTCCTGATTTGAATCCCTTTGATTTCTTTTTCTTGCCTAATGGCTCTGGCTAAAATTTCCAGGACTATATTGAATAGCAATGATGAGAGTAGGCATCCTTGTCTGATACTGGATCTCAGTGGGAATGCTTCCAAATTTTCCCCCTTCAATAGGACACTGGCTGTGGGTTTGTCTAAATTGCCTTGATTATGTTGATGAATGTCCCTCTATACCCAATTTGCTTAGATTTCTCATCATGAAAGAATATTGTATCTTATCAAATGCTTTCTCTGCATATATTGAAATAGTCATGATTTTTGTTTTTCAGTTTATTAATGTGATGTATCACATTGATTGATTTGTGAATATTGAACTAACCCTGCATACCAGGGATAAATCCTGCCTGATCTTTCTGATGTGTTGGATTAGATTGGATAGAATTCTGTTGAGGAGTTTTGCATCTATATTCATCAGGGAAATTGGTCTGTAGTTCTCTTTCTGTGTTGTATCTTTTTCAAGTTTAGGAATTAAGGTTATGCTGGTTTCATAGAAAGAATTTGGGAGGATTACCTCCCTTTTAATTGTTTTGAATAGCTTGAGAAGAATTGGAGTTAGTTCTTTAAATGTCTGGTAGAATTCAGCAGTGAAGCCATCTGGTCCAGGGCTTTTCTTTGTTTGGGAGGGTTCTTTATTACTAATTCAATTTCTTCTTGTTTAGTGGTCTTTTTAGGTTTTCTATGTCTTAGTGGCTCATTTTAGATAGGTTGTATGTGTTCAGAAATCTGTCCATTTTTCCTGTGTTTCCCAGTTTGTTGGCATATAGCTCTTTGTAGTAATTTCTGATGATTATTTTAATTCTGTGGTATCTATTGTAACATTTCCTTTTTCAACTCTAATTTTATTGATTTGGGTCTTCTCTTCTTTTTTTGGTTAGTTGGGCCAATGGTGTGTCAATTTTGTTTATTTTTTCAAGAAAAGAGCTCTTTGTTTTGCTGATCTTTTGCATTTTTTTGGATTCAATTTTATTTATCCTCTAATTTTAATTATTTCTTTTTTTCCTATTAGTTTTGGGTTTGGCTTGCTATTATTTTTCTAGGTCCTTGAGAAACATTGATAGCTCGTTTATTTTCTGCCTTTCCAGTTTCTTGATGTAGGCACCAATTGCTATAAAATTTCCTCTTAACACTGCTTTTGCTGTATATCATAAGTTTTGGTATATTGTATTGTCATCTTCATTTGTTTCCAGTTTTTGATTTCTCTTTTGGCTTCTTCAGTGACCTACTGTTCATTCAGGGGCCTTTTGTTCAGTTTCCATGTATTTGTATAAGTTCTAGAGATTCCTGAGTTGTTGAATTCCAGCATCATTCCATTGTGGTCCAAGAAGATGCATGGTATGATTTCTATTTTTTTGAATTTGCAGAGACTTGCTTTATGGTCTAGCATGCAATCAATCCTAGAGAAAGTTCCATGCACCAGTGAGAATATGTATTATGCAACTATTGGATGGAAAGTTCTGTAGATATCTGTTAGGTACATTTGGTCTATAGTGTCGATTAGCTCTGTTGTTTCCTTGCTGATTATCTGTCTGGTTGATCTGCCCATTGCTGAAAGTGGGGTATTGAAGACCACTATTACTATTGTATTGGAGCCTTGTCTCCCTTTAGATCCATTAACATTTCTTTTAAATAGCCAGGTGCCCTGTAATTAAGTGCATATACATTTATAATAGTCACATCTTCCTGTTGAATTTATGCCTTAATTATTACATAGAGACCTTCTTTGTCTCTTTTAACAGTTTTATGTTAAACTCTATTTTGTCTAATATTAGGATGGCTATACCAGCTTTTTTTTTGGTTTCTGCTAGTGTAGAATATCTTCTATCCTTTCACTTTCTTTGTTGATGAGGTTTGTCTCTTGTAGGCAGCAAATAGATTGGTTTTGTTTTTTAATCCATTCAGCCAGTCTATGTCTTTTAACTGAAGAGTTGACTCCATTTACATTCATGGTGACTATTTTTAAGTAATGACTTGGCCTTGCCATTTTTTCCATAAATGTTCCTATTGTTTACTTTGCAAATTCTTTGTACTTTTACTGGGAGATTTTCTGCCTTCACCTTCTCTCATAGTGATGACCATGTTTCTGTGTTTCTGTGTGTAGCACATCCTTAAGCATCTTTTGTAAAGCTGGATGAGTGGTGACAAATTCTTTCAATTTATGGTATTATGGAAGGTCATTATTTCACTTTCATTCATAAATGAGAGCTTTGCAGGGTACTGTATTCTGGGTTGACAGTTTTTTTCCTTTTAGGACCTGGAATATATCTTGTCATTTTCTCCTAGCCTGTAGGGTTTGATGAGAAGTTAGCTGTGAGTCTAATTTGAGATCCTCTGAAAGCAATCTGGCATTTCTCTCATGCACATTTTAGAATTTTTCTGTATGTCTTACTGTGGAGAATTTGACTACAATGTGTTATGGTGAAGATCTTTTCTGCTTATATCTAATAGGAGTTCTGTATGCCTTGTGTACTTGGATGTCCCTTTATTTCTCCAAATTAGGGAAGTTTTCTGTAATTATTTCACCAAAAAGACCTTCTATTCCATTCTTCTTCCATACCTTGAAGAACTCCTAGGACCAGTATATTAGGTTGTTTGATTGTTTCCTATAACTGTCCTACAGTGTTTTTTTAGTTTTCTAATTTTTTTCTTCTTGTTTTTGGTCTGATTGTAAAATTTGAAGAGATTTATCTTCAAATTTGGATATTCTTCTTCTGCTAGACTGAGTCTGTTATTATGGCTTTCCTCTGCATTCTTTATTTGTTCTATTGGATTCTTCATTTCCAAGATTTCATTTTGATTTCTCTTTAAGATCTCAATTTCATGGCAGAAATTTTGTTTTATGTCCTGTACGGATTTCATTAGTTCATAGATTTGCTTCTGATTACTTCTAGATGATCCTATGATCAGTTTTTTCAATTACATTTCTGGCATTTCAACCTCTTCATCTTAACATTCTAGTATTGAAGAGTTGTGTTCTTTTGGGGACGTCATGTTGTATTCTTTATTCTTATTTCTTGAATTGGTGTGTTTATTATCTGGCATTTGTAGAGATACTTGTCTGTTTTTTGTTTTGTTTCTTTTTGTTTTTTTTGCCTGTGATGGCTTTTATCTTTGGACTATGCCTCTGTGGCTTAGTGGAATGTTCTCTTTTTCAGTGAATACTCAGAGGTGTGTGGTATGTGTGGCTGGGGAGCTCTATTCAGTGCTCCAGAGTGAAGGGAGTGTCCAAGGTGAGACCCAGGTAGGGTGTGTTAAATATCCTCTCTCTCTTTTTTTTTTTTAATTAGAGGGTAGGTTTGTTATGCTCTGTTTGTGTAGTCTCACACTCACTTCCTCTCCTCAAAGGATACCAGGGCCTGGGCATTAGCCCCAGTGGATACAGTATTCATCCACTCTGCCCAAGGAACCACACAAAAGATCTGTGCAGTCCTTGGTTTGAGTATGGATCCCACAGCAATGACCCTCACTAGAGTATCAGGAAGCCCTGAGAATGTGGATCCTCTCACAGTGACAGCCCAAAGTCCCAACCACACCCTATGCCCTCTCATGCAGCCACAGTGTTTTCATAGTCCTAGCACACAAACCTCCCGCAATCACAAGCTCCTAGCCCCTGTAAGTTATCCCAGCCAGACTGAGGCATCTCTGCTCATCTGGTTTTTGGGCACATAGACACGAGCTAGTGCAGCTGTTATGTGTGTCCAAAATGGCACCCACCTCTCTTGGCTTGTTATAGGAGTGAAGTGATTGGAACAAGGAGGATGGAGATAGTGATAGCAATGGCATAAGAGAGGTGGGCCAGACTGACTGGGGCTTGGTAGACTGAATGAAGAATCTGGATTTTTCTAAACATACTAGGACACCTATAAAGGCTTTTAAACAGGGGAGAGTTGATCTGATGTATGTTTTTAAAAGATCTTTTCAACTGCTGGGTAGAGAATGGATTCTGAAGAACAAAAAGAGTGGAATCAGGAAGACCAATTAGATTGCTTTTGTGGTAGGAGGAGTGGGCTGAGAAGTTGTATGACCACATGTGAAGACTGTGGGAAAGGGTTTGGGGGAGAGCTGGGAAAAGAAGGATGAAAAGGTGGCTCTTGGTTTTGGTTTAAGAGCCTGATTCAGTGGTGATATCAATGTGGAAGACTGTGGAAGAAGGTAGTATAGATGATGGGAGGCTAGGGCAGTGGGGAATTAAGAGTTTAGTTTTGAGCAGGCTAATTTTTTTAAAAGATTTATTTTATTTATTTGTAATTCAGATTTACACAGAGAGTGGAGAAGCAGAGAGAGAGAGAGAATGAGAGAGAGAGAGAGAGAGAGGTCTTCCATCTGTTGGTTCACTCCCCAATTGGCTACAATGGCTGGAGCTATGCTGATTGGAAGCCAGGAGCCAGGAGCTTCTTCCAGGTCTCCCATATGGGTGCAGGGACCCAAGGACTTGGGCCATCTTCTACTGCTTTCCCAGGCCATAGCAGACAGCTGACTTGGAATTGGAGCAGCCAGGTCTCGAACGGGCACCCATATGGGATGCTGGTGCTTCAGGCCAGGGCGTTAACCTGCTGTGCCACAGCGCCGGCCCCAAGCAGGCTATTGAGATTCATATCTAATATACATTCAAGAGGAAGTATCTGGCTGGTGCCGCTGCTCAATAGGCTAATCCTCCCCCCGCGGCGCCAGCACCCAGGGTTCTAGTCCCAGCTGGGGCACCTGATTCTGTCCCGGTTGCTCCTCTTCCATTCCAGCTCTCTGCTGTGGCTGGGGAGTGCAGTGGAGGATGGCCCAAGTGCTTGGGCCCTGCACCCACATGGGAGACCAGGAGAAGCACCTGGCTCCTGGCTTCGGATCAGGGCGGTGCGCCGGCCGCAATGTGCCGGCCGTGGCGGCCATTGGAGGGTGAATCAATGGCAAATGGAAGACCTTTCTCTCTGTCTCTCTCTCTCACTGTCCACTCTGCCTGTTCATAAAAAAAAAAAGTATCTGTTATGCATTGGAATTAGAGGTATACAAGTCTGAAGTTCAGGGGAGAACTGAGTGTGGAGGATATACATAAGTAATTATAAGGCCATGACATTAGATAAGATCACACAGAGAGAGGACAGAAATGTTAAAGATTTGAAGGTATAGAAGGAGGTCTGGGGCCCTCTGATATTTAGAAGTGTAGAAGAGAAGAGCAGTGAACAAAGGACACAGAAAAGGAACAATCAGTGAAAGAGAAAATCTGGAAACTGGGAATAATAGGATTCAGTAGAACAAAGTATTTCAAGGAAGAGGGAAATTATGTAAATGCAGTTGATACTTAGAATAATTATCTGCTTTGCAAGTGCTTGGTGTACTTCCTGTTTAGTTAATCTCTTCATTGGGTTTTACTTGGAAACTTTGGGGTATGAAATAGAGTTGATTTATGTTATACTTTTCAAGCTCCTTTGTAAAAAATACAGAACCAAATCAAGCTGCTGTTAATCTGTTTTTGTGGATACTTGTAGTAGAATATTCTACACATGTCCACCATCTCTCGGGATTTCTGTACAATACTGGCACCAGTTATCTGTAGCCACTTAATTCTCAAATGTTGGCTTAGCCTCATCCAGTACTTAGAACCAGACAGCCCCTAGGAAACTGTGAACACCATCATTGAATGGTAAATATCAAGGCAACGTTGGTATTTGTCTTTCTCATGGTTCTGAGTACTGTGCTATATCTACCATTCCATGACTGAGTTCACGTTTTGTTCTTCTGCTTTGTATCATCTGGCTCATTTGGGTATGGAGTTCTGTTTTGATTTCCTAGTCTGTCTTGGATGTGCCAGAAACCTGGTCCCCTACTCTAATCTGTGTCTGGTCTCTGGTACCAGCGTGGTATTACCATTTGTCTGGTAGGAAGTTTTGTCTTTCCTTTCTCCCACCCCACCCCACCTTATTTTTCTTAAGGTTGCTACTGAGACTCTGTCTTTTACTCACTACCTTCTGAGGTTAATGGTTTCTGCCTTTAGATTTCCTCATCTTTTCTTGATTGATGAACTTTCCCTGTGTACCTTACTGACACAATTGAAATCTGCTTCCTATCTGTGTGCCATAGAATTCATAGCTAGCAAAACCGTATTTTTAGCATCTTTGTTTCAATTCAAAACAACTTTAAGACTTGCTGGAAGCATTGCTGTTTAAAACTGGCATTACTCAATAGTTTAGGCAAAATAAGCCTTATAAAGAAGTGAGACATCTACAGATATTCTTTTCTCCAAATATGATAACCACTGGGCAAATAAAAGTAAAATGTAACCATTGTCTTTGAGGAAATATGTTTTTCAATTTAGTCACATATAGATACTCTTACAGCCAGCATATTCAGCTATTTTCACTAAAAATTGTTCCTTATTTTTGTAATCTATTACTTTATTTCATTGTAGCTCTGTGCTCACAAACCATCACTATTAAAAACATTTTGGAAATAAGATTCCAACTAAAATACCGAGGATCCCAGTTCTTAGAATAAAGATTGACAAGAGGATATATGCTTGTACTCCATAATTATTCTTTTCTACTTAACCTTGATGGATTAAAACATATGCATGCTTTTCCCTGTGGAAAGGGCATATTGGAAATATTTAAATTTTTATGGTCATGCTGTACTTTTCACAGATGATTGGAACAGTGCCCAGGCATAAACCATCTTCTCTTTCCCCCAAACAATTTGTCAGTTGTTTAACCTAGCATAATTTGTTTTTCATGACAAGTAGAAATGACAGTACTAAAATGTGTTACAGAGAAATAAAAAGAAAATAGAGCTGTAGTTGTGATATATTTTTTTTTTTGACAGGCAGAGTGGACAGTGAGGGAGAGAGACAGAGAGAAAGGTCTTCCTTTGCCGTTGGTTCACCCTCCAATGGCCGCCACAGCCGGTGCGCTGCGGCCAGCGCACCATGCCGATCCGAAGCCAGGAGCCAGGTGCTTCTCCTGGTCTCCCATATGGGTGCAGGGCCCAAGAACTAGTGCCATCCTCCACTGCACTCCCAGGCCACAGCAGAGAGCTGGCCTGGAAGAGGGGCAACCGGGACAGAATCTGGCGCCCTGACTAGGACTAGAATCCTGGGTGCTGGTGCCGCTAGGCGGAGGATTAGCCTATTGAGCCGCGGTGCTGACCAGTTGTGATTTTTTAATATGCTTCTTTTTCCCCCCTCTCATTATTCTTTCATATAACAATGTATCTTACCCTTTGTTTTAAATGTAGCCTCTTTTTAAGATTGGGAAAACAAGGAAGATATTTTAAACTAGGAATTTACTTTGTGAAACTGAAAATATACCAGAATTTTTAGTAAGATAGGTTATACTGCAACAAAATTCTATTTTGTGGGTGCATTATCAGGGTTTCAAAGTTTATACACACATAACCTTCAACTTCTGTAAGAGCTCATGGCTAAGAAATTGAATACACTGTCTATAAAGATTGATCCTGAGCTGAAGCTGCAGTTGTTAGAGAAAGCAAGCATTTCATATAAAAATTGCCAAGCTTTGAGAATGAAAACAACACTAAGAACATGTTGAAAGAACTTCTGCCTTTGGAAAGTTATACCTTTTTATGAGAAAGAATGAATCTGAAAACCATAGATGAGATCGTGTAGCTCTTCAGGTGTATTAGTTTACCATAATGTGAAATTCTTAGAAGACCCATATTTGCCAGCTCTTAAAAAAACTAAGATATTGGTTGGCTAGTAATACTGTTCTATAGGGCCTGGCTTAGATTCTGGAACTTCCCTCATCCCCAGACTCTTGCAAAAACTCTTTTTCAGGTGTGAGTATAATGTTTCATTAATTTTGCTATAGTCTTTTCCAAGACTTTTATCTGTGCTTGTATTTTTGAATCACAACGAGGTGAAGATGTGATCTTTTTAACTCTTTGTTGCTAACAAAGATTTATTTAATGTTGTGGTACAAACTAATGGATTATCCTCCTTGATAGCAACGGTGGTCAGGTCAGTCGAACATTCTTACTACCTCTGCTATACAAATATCCCTGGTCTGCACACTAAGGGGCAGGCATGCCATAACAGGACTGACTGACTTTGTTGCTGGTAAAACTCACCTTACTGGCAATATAATCCTGTAGCTATGAATTGTGTGTTTTGATTACTATGTTTTTCTATAA
Source organism: Oryctolagus cuniculus (assembly GCF_964237555.1). Lineage (NCBI taxonomy): Eukaryota > Metazoa > Chordata > Mammalia > Lagomorpha > Leporidae > Oryctolagus > Oryctolagus cuniculus. Next base: position 26,511,291 of record NC_091438.1, on the reverse strand, counting down.
GAAATGGGATGTATATTCTGAAAGTGATCACTGTACTCTTAGAGACTAGGGAACTACAGGTAGCCACCATTTTTAAAATTTTATTTAAGTTTTACAAGTTTCATATATTTCATATGTACAGATTTGGGAACATAGTGATGATACTTCCCATCCTACCCTACTTCCCTCCCACCCACGCTCCAATCTTTCTTCCTTCTCCCTCTCCCATTCCTACTCTTAATTTTTATATGAAGATCTACTTTCAGCTTACTTAATGATCATGAATTTAACCCTACACTAAGTAAAAGAGTTCAATAAATAGTATTAAAAAAACCCACTGTTCCTCAACAGAAGAGACAAGAGCTGTAAATAAACATCAAAACTCAAAATGCCCATTTCACATTACATTACATTTGAGGTACTCTATTACCTTGAATCAGGGAAAACATATGGTACTGTCCTGTTGGGACTGGCTTATTTCATTAAGTATAAAGGTTTCCAGTTGTATCCATTTTGCTGCAAAAGACAGGATTTAATTTTTTTAACTTTTATTTAGTAAATATAAATTTCCAAAGTACAGTTTATGGATTACAGTGGCTCCCCCCCCATAACTTTCCTCCTACCCGCAACCCTCCCATCTCCCTCTCCCTCTCCCATTCCATTCACATCAAGATTCATTTTCAATTTTCTTTATATACAGAGGATCAATTTAGTATATATTAAGTAAAGATTTCATCAGTTTGCACCCACACAGAACATAAAGTGTAAAATACTGTTTCAGTACTAGTTATAGCATTAATTCACATTGAACAACACATTAAGGACAGAGATTCTACATGAGGAGTAAGTGCACAGTGACTCCTGTTGTTGACTTAACAATTTGACACTCTTGTTTATGGCGTCAATAATCTCCCTAGGCTCTAGTCGTGAGTTGCCAAGGCTATGGAAGCTTTTTGAATTTGCCGACTTCGATCTTATTTAGACAAGGTCATATTTTTATAGCTGAGTAGCATTCCATAGTGTATATATACCATAATTTCTTTATCCAGTCAACAACTGATGGACATCTGGGTTGATTCTGTATCTTAGCTATTGTGAGTTATGCTGCAGTGAATGTAACAGTATAGATAACTGTTTCATATGCTGATTTCTTTTGGTTTGGGTAAATCCCCAGGAGTGGGATGGCTGGATCATATGGTAGGTCTATATTCAGATTTCTGAAATATCTCCATCTGTCTTCCACAGTGGCTCAGGTAGCCACTTTCTGACAACTGAAGTCATCTGGGTCCATTTGAATTTTTCATCCTATAGGATGAATTCTTTTCCAGAAGGCTTTCTGGATTCATAAAAAAAAAAAAAAAAGAATATCATGGTTCCTTCCCCATTAATTTTCCTGGTATGCTGGGGAATGCTGAACCCCAGTGATGGACATAGATTAGTATCAAGTTGACATCCTTGATACTGTCATTCTTAGGCCAGTCATTTAGGAGCACTCTATGGATATGTATGTGTGTATGGAAGAAATAGTAGTATCTATATGGTTTAACCAGTGAGAATGTATGCAAAAATGTTTTTAAAAGACATTCAGACAAATGTCATAATTTCCCAGTCTCACCTAATGAATTTTCATGCTCCCACCACCATCAATTGTACAAGTTTGTCTCATCCACACTCATAGGTCTGCTTCCTTACTGTTCCCATGGGTGCAGTGGCTCCTGCCTTCCTTCCTTCCTTCTTCCTTCTTCTTTCTTCCCTTCCTTCCTCTCTCCCTCCTACCTTCCCTCCCTCCCTCCCTCCCTCCTCTCTCTCTCTCTTTCTTTTAAATATTTATTTTTTTATTTGAAAGGCAGGTTTACAGAGAGGCAGATCAGGGTTGGGGGGTTCTTCCATCTCTGGTTCACTCCCCAAATGGCTGCAATGGCCAGAGCTGGGCCAATCCAAAGCCAGGAGCCAAGAGCTTCTTTTGAGTCTCCCACGTGGGTGCAGGGGCCCAAGGATTTGGGCCTTCATCTACTGCTTTCCCAGGCCATAGCTGAGAGCTGGATTGGAAGTGGAACAGCCAGGACTTGAACTGGCACCCATATGGGATATTGGCGCTGCAGGCCATGGCTTTACCCACTACATCACAGCGCTGACCCCATGTTTCTTTCTGGTTCCCTTGTCTGTTTCCAAGATATCACTTCCACATTTGTCCATTCTCAGTCTGGATCATCATTTTTCTTTTAATGCTGATTTGTTACCATCAGCCCATGAACATGCTATTAGTTTTTCCATCTTCACAAAACTTTCCCTTGACTTTGCATCCCTTTCTAGCTGTCACTTCACTTCTGTTCCTTAAAAGAAATGTCTATAGCGGCCAGTGTTTAGACATAATGGGTTAAAACTGCTGCCTGCAATGCCGGCCTCCTGTATCGGTACCAATTCGCATCCCGGCTGCTCCACTTCTGATCCAGCTCCCTGCTAATGTACCTGGGAGAGCAGCAGAGGATGGCCCAAGTCTTGTGCCCCTGCACCCATATGGGGGACCCAGAAGAAGCTCCAGGCTCATAACTTCAGCCTAGCCCAGCCCTGGCTGTTGTAGCCATTTGGGGAGTGAACCAACAGATGGAAGATCTCTCTCTCTCTCTCACTCTGTAACTTTGCCTTTCAAATAAATAAAATAAATCTTTAAAGAAATCTATAATAATTTTCTTTCATCTCTTCTTTTTCTCCCTTAATTCTGTTTCCGTCAGGCTTTTATCAAACTCCCCCCACTTGCCTGTAGCAGCTCTTGTCAACTTCTCGAAGGCCCCTCAAGTTGTGAAATTCTATGAACCATTCATTCCTGTGCTCATCTTCCCTGACATGTTGGCAGGTGTTTGGTGGAGTAGAAGGTCTCCTTCCTTCATGGAATACTCCCCTCACTCAGCTTTGACTCACCTGTTTCTTTGGGTACCTCTGCAACCTTCTCAATCTTCATCTCCTGACCTCCAAACATTAGAAAACACAGGGCCCAGTGCTTTGACCCTACTACTCTCACTCAGTGATTTTCTGTGTGCCTGGTTTTAATGAATCCCAAATACATATTGCTACCTGAGATTTCTCCCTGGCTGAAAAGACTCCTGAGTCTAGGCCCAAAGGCCTTTTTTTGGTGTGTACTCAGGAAAAGGCTGCCCTTTTCCTCAAGTTCTTGGCCGTCATCTTCTGGAAAGTTTTCAGAGTAAACACGCACCTTTCAGATGATTGGCTGCGTGAACGTCTCCTACAGCTCTGAGATTCTCAGCCATTAGCTGCAGTTCTGCATATGTAAAAGGTCCTTAACAAAACTTTTCATTCTCAACCCCTATCTCATCTTTTCCCCTGTCTTCCCAGCCTCTTCCCTTCAGTCTTTTTCTGTGTCAAAATTCTTCTGGCTGTTGATGTTAAATTCCTTGCTGTGGTTTGAAAATGGATTTGGTTCCTGAACTCATACAGATATTTAAACCTCAATCTCATAAGTTAATGATACTAACAGGGTGGCAACTTAATCCAGTTGTGGTGTTTAGGAGGTGGGCCCAGTGGGAGGTCCATAGGTAACTGGAACTGTGCTATCAGAAGGTAGTTCTCTTGAGTTGGCTATAAAAGCCCGAGTTTGGCTCAGTATCTGTCTCTCCTCGTGATCCTTCCTCTGAGCTGCACTCTTATCAGAGGCCAAACCAATGGGGTTGCCTAGTCGTGGACCTGAACCTCCAAACTTGTGAGCTAAATAAACCTTTTCTCTTTATCAAGTTAATGCCTCCATTATTTCATTGTAGAAATGAAAAGCTGGTAAATACACTCCTTGAAGTTATCCTTGACACCTGTTTTTGCCATACTTCAGCTTTAATTCATAAGCTAATCCTGTCATTTTTTCACCTCCAAAATAATTAGAACTTAACCAATTCTTGCCATCCTAGTCTAGGCCTCATCATGTCTTGCCTAGATTATTCCAACAGTAAGCTTTCTTTCTTGCTCCCCACCGTCTGTCCTCAATCTGGTAGCCACAGTCATTCATTTCAAACCTCAGTCACATCATGTTCCTTCTCAATCCCAAATTTTTCTGGTGGTCTGCCATCTCAGAGTGAAAGCCAAAATTCTTGGGTGGTCTGCAGACCCTCCCACCATCCAGATCTGGACTGCAGCTCTGACTTCATCTCCTGCCTTTCTCCCCATGCCCCATGCTTCAGCCACACTGGCCTTCTTACTCTTCTCAGCACGCCCAGTGTCATCTGTTCTGGGTACTCTTCCTGGATGCCTTTACATAAAGCATTGTTTGCTCTCTCCCTTTCCTGAGTCTTTGCTCAAATAAACTTTATCATATAGGAGAACCTTCTTCAACTACACCATATAATGAAGCAATCCTTCCCTCCTCCAAGACATTTAATATCCCCTCCTATTTTATTTTTCTGTATCCTTTATCAGTTGGCACACACATTGTTTACTGTTTCACCTCATTAGGTTTTAGGTTTTGTGGGGCTACAGACTCAATTTTTCCCCCTTTCCTTATCCCAGTTTCTAACGCAATGATTAGCAAGTAAGTGGTAGAAGCTTGATAAATAGTAGAATAAATAAACAAATACAAGTATCTATCCCTAAATCTGCTTATGGGACCCTATCCTTTAAAAAAATACAAATATTTTAAATGGTCCTGCACAGTTAGAATCTCTCAAATCCAAGATAAAGCCATTTTGAGGAGCCTAGTAACTAATTTAAGTCTAATTTGAAAATTGTGTTGATTTTTCCACCTTTTGGAAGGACATTAGTTTCTTTCAGAGAAAGCAAGTAAGCGCCATCTAGTGGCTACAAAAGAAGTCCCATTTGTGTTACTTTAGATGTTAACTGATAAATAACAATTGAAAATATAGTCCCCATAATAAGAAGCTTATTAACTCGATGACAGGAGTAATTGTGATCAGCGTAAGGCATTACGTGTCTATTTCCTCAGAAGATATTAAATTGAAAAAGACAGTTCCATTTCTTCTGAAATATTTCTCACTCATTTTTTCTTATTTATTCTTATTTGTGGAATTTGACCTCTGATGTTTATTTTTTTTCTCATTTAATCTTCCACTTATCTTTAAAGTCTTATGTTCACATGGTACTGGATTAAGGGTTGAATGGGTAGTAAAATTAAGGCTGTATCTTCTGGGAATTTATGATGTTATAAAATAGCACCTGTCTGGGTAAATATGTTAAAGAATATGCCAAGTGATGCAGTTATCTCTTCAGGCAAGATCTCTGCAGCCTGTTGAATACTTACTGTTGTGCGCACTTTCACCATTAGAAGAATGAACTCCCAGTTGATTTAAAGCTTGCCATTTTTCAGAAAATGCACGGAGGCTGGCATTGTGGTGCAGTGCTTTGGGCCACCACCCACAATACTGGAATCCCATATGGGTGCCAGTTCAAGTCTCAGCAGCTCCACGTCTGATCCAGCTCCCTGCTAATGCACCTGGGGAAAATATCAGCATGCCTCAAGAACTTGGGCCCCTGCCACCCATGTGGGATATACCCAGGTAGAGTGCTGGGTTCCTGCCTTTGGCCTGACCCAGTCCCAGCCTTTACTTTACTACCATTAGGGGAGTGAACCAGTGGATGGAAGATTTTCATTCTCTCTCTCTCTCAAATAATTCTTTTTTTTTTTTTAATGGTAGTTAATTTTATGGAGAAACAAAAACAGAAAAATATTTATATCCATCCACATTGGCAGGAAACACAGATATGAAGTCTGTCTCCAGCTGTCATTCTGACATCCAAAATGCTAGATCATTTCTGTTCTTGGGTAAAGTAAAGCAGAATATCCTTGGCCCATATCAGGAGTCTTTGGCTCTTCTGGTCCTGAAGAGCTGAGCTGTGCAGGGAAGTCTTGGCCACCATGTAGTCTGAGCAATGGTCAGATAAGCAAGGAAGCATGGTGAGAGAGGCCTGGCAAGGGCACGGATTCTGGGGGTTGACAGTCATCTTTGTCCCTGGACTTTTACATGGAAGATTGTCTGAATGGCTCCAGTGGACAAAAGCTGGACTGAGGGAATATGTCAAGAACAAAGATTTCATACCAGTAGAAAGAAACATTTTCCAATGAGAATTTTCCACAAAGAGGTCACAGCCTCAGTACCCTATCCATGGATGGATCTCTGCAGAGGTACATAGTTAGCCTGCCAGGGTTGTTGAAGCTAAGAAGATTCTCTGGTTTTCTGAAAGACAGTTCCTTCTCCCTTCATGAATGAACTCCTCCCCATTCTTCAGTAGTCAGTTCATCCCTACTTCCATTCTTTGAACACTGCAGTATGAAGCTGTCTCTTCTGTCTGTACCTTTCCTATCATTTGAGTACAGATTAGCACTTTGACAGTCAGCAGCTATTGTTTGTTTTATCCTATAGACAGTCACAATTATCTTTAAGTTATTTTATAGGTTAGATAATATAAGAACTGCTTATAGTACTTAATTGCTTATTTGAAAGTTATCAAATTTAGTATTGATAGCATTTGAATATTTAATATTTCTATGGTATTCACTGTGACTCTTAGAACTACTGTGTTCTATTTTGATGACTAAGGAGACAACACTGAATGTGTTGAAAATTAAAGTAATACTGTTCTCCAAAAATTATGGCCCAAAATCCATAAATTTAGATCATTTTAATTTGTTTTTTTTTTTTATAGAATATGGTGAATTTCTGCATTGCAAAGGAAAAAAGTTTACAGATTTTGATGAAGTTCGCCATGAGATTGAAGCAGAAACAGATCGTGTGACTGGGATGAATAAAGGCATCTCCCCCATACCCATTAATTTACGAGTTTATTCTCCACATGGTAAGTAAAATTACTCTTTCAAAAATGTTATTATATTAAGTAACATGGATTATTTGTATAGAGGATACAAATGGTAGGGTCTAGGATAATGTTTGGATACTGCCATAAATACTCTTAGAATCTTTATGAAGAGGAGATGACTTGTTAAAAAATCAGAATTTGGTTACTCATTTTAGAAATTCCCATTGGCCAGCCCCGCGGCTCAATAGGCTGGTCCTCCGCCTGCAGTGCCGGCACCCCGGTTCTAGTCCTGGTCGGGGCACCGGATTCTGTCCTGGTTGCTCCTCTTCCAGTCCAGCTCTCTGCTGTGGCTGGGGGGTGCAGTGGAGGATGGCCCAGGTCCTTGTGCCCTGTGCCTGCATGGGAGACTGGGGGAAGGCACTTGGCTCCTGGCTTTGGATCAGCATGGTGTGCTGGCCACAGCGCGTTGGCCGCAACGGCCATTGGGGGTGAACCAACGGAAAAAGGAAGACCTTTCTCTCTGTCTCTCTCTCTCACTGTCCACTCTGTCAAAAAAAAAAAAAAAATGAAAAAAGAAATTCCCATTACGTTTGTTAGAAATGTGTAGAATTTGAAAGAGGTATACATTTTCCAGTTTTAATGTCATCAGTCTTTGCAGAATCTTTGAGACACATGATACGAATGCCTTAAGGGCTGATTCTGAGGCCAGAGTGTTTAGCTTGATTTTATATACAGAGGACCAACTCCATGTTGAGCACAGATTTGAACAGTTTGCACCCCCCCCCCACAACATATAGAGTACAGTTTGAGGGGCCTATATATTTTAAATTATTTTCTTCCCAAGGATTCAGGTTGTGTTTCCACCCAGACTATCCATGGAAACTTTTATAAATTAGATGAGCAATTCATGATACATGATGGGAAAAGCCTCTGTTCTGACAATTTCTAGTAGGATAAATTTTTTTTAAAAAAGATTTTTTTAATTTATTTGATAAGTAGAGTTACAGAGAGAGAGAAAGATCATCCATCTGCTGGTTTACTCCCCAAATAATTGCAATGGCCGGAGCTGAGTTGTTATTGTTGTGACCAGATCATCGGATCCCCATGAATGCTGCCAGACTTGAACACACCAAAATGCAAGAGCAAGGTTTATTTCGGAAGTACAAGCTGCAGCAGGGACCCGTCTGCTCAACCGCTCAGCGGAGGGCAGAGGAAGGCCCGGAGCTGTGCTTGGGAGCCTCTTTTAAAGCCAGGTTACGTCATCAAGGGGTGTGGGGTAACGGTGGATTGGCTGGGGTCACCTCTGGTACTTCCAGATCAAATGTGGCTGTTCCTGTTTGGGTCAGACCCAGGGGATTTTCCGTTGTAACTTTAGGTTTCCCCAGAGTGAGGCTGCTTTTACTGGAAGTCAGGCCTGCCTCTCCTAATGGAGGTACTTTTTGGAAACATAGTTACTCCGGTCCTTCATTATGAAGTCAGGAGCTTCTTCTGGGTTTCCCACCTGGGTGCAGGGGCCCAAACATTCAGACCATCTTCTACTGCTTTCCCAAGCCATTAACAGAGAGCTGATCGAAGAGGAGCAGCCAGGATGAGAACTGTGCCCATATGGGATGCTGGCACTGCACGTGGAGACTTAGACCACTACACCACAGCACCAGCCCCTGGACAAATTCTTGTTTCCATTTTTTTTTTCCTAGTTCTGTTTCTTTTAAAATAGAGCATGAATGACATAAGCTCAGTTATTACTCCCCAAAGGACGTGGTGCCAACACTGTTGTGAACGGAGAGGTTTGATGGAGTCACATCCTAACTGTTCCTACAATCTACTCACTCAACTCAGAGCACCAGGGGAGGCTATAACAGCCTTCCAATAGGCTACATGAAGAATCTTCTCCAAATAATATATGATGATTTTGAAGGGAAAGCAATAGCTTATTCTGAGAATATTTATACTATTTGAAGATGATATACAAGACTGGCAGGGAATATATGTATTTATTGTTAGTGTTTTAGTTATAACCCCCAGTTAACAACATCTAGGATATGACAGCTCTCTGAGTAAACTGTTAGACATGCAAGTCAGTGTGTTTTAAATTATGTTAAAATGATCATTTGTTACAGCACAATGATATCACAAAAATAGAGAAAACTAGCACAACCTTTTTGTATTCTATGCATACTTGGGTTGGAGTCTTTCACATGCATGATGTGTGAAGCTCGGGTGATTCTGCATTGTTGTTTTCTTTTAGCATTGAAGCTGTGTATAAGACTCTTGATTCTTTTCTTACAGTGTTAAATCTAACCCTGATCGACCTACCTGGAATAACTAAAGTACCTGTGGGAGATCAGCCACCAGATATTGAGTATCAGATCAGAGATATGATTATGCAGTTCATCACAAGGGAGAACTGTCTGATTTTGGCTGTCACCCCAGCCAATACTGATCTTGCAAACTCAGATGCACTGAAGCTAGCTAAAGAAGTTGATCCTCAAGGTGAGTGTGTGATCCCTGAGAGAGAATTAATTTAAAATGTGGAGAGTGTTTGTATATTTAATGCTAACACATATTCTCATGACTTGATTTCATTATTAATTAAATTAGCCACTATTAGTGTTCTTAATTCTTTGTTTTTAAAATATTGAAAAAAATATTATTAGGGAATATATTCAAAACCTATATACATAAGATTAACTGAGATTTAAGAAAATAGATGTTTCTAATAAAATAAGCTTCTGGTACAGCAGAATAAAGACAGTCTACCTTACTTATTATAAGCGCTATCAGAATATAATACCCGTGGAGGATCTACCTGTGTGTATTTGGCTTCTTTAAGATAGGAAGCTCTTTAAATGCACAAAAGATATTTAACTCATAGTTATTTGAGATAAATACATGTGCATGTACCTCAAAAAGTTTATGGGATTTGGAACTGATGTTTTCAAAATCCACATATAGTTTTCTTCATAATATGCATTTCTCCGTGAACTTTTCAAAGATTTGTTTTATTACAAAAGCAGATTTATCTGCTGTTGGCATTTCAGAATCCAGAAAAGTCACTTCCTTATGTTGATGTTTTAACTTTTCTTCTTTCAACTGAATATTGATATTGTCTTCAGGAACCTCAGTGTCTGAAGTGATTGTGGAAGGCACTTAATAACAAGTCCTTTCAATATGGAGATGCGTGTTTTTTAATTCTAGGGAGTTTTCTCTTTTTTTGATAATCAATTGCCGCTATTTTCTTTATTTACAATTGTTGTTATCATCTTGTTAGAACAATTGGATTACTCATTGTTTTTTCTTATAAATCTTTATGCTCTCTCATCCATTTCTTTGCTTCTTTTATCTATTATTTTTCAAGATTTACTTGATGTTATCACCTCCTCTGATTAATTTTTCATTTCTAATAGTTCCAATGTCATTGTCTTATTTTGTGAATGTTATTCTTACTGTTAAAAATAGCATTCTGCCCCTGGTTTCACAAGTAGAATATCTTCTCCAAGGATTTTAATGAGAACTCTTGAGGTTCTCCTTTTGTGATTTATATATCATATTTACATATCCATATTTTTCTAGTTGTTCATTTTTGTCTTTATCTTTGATGTTAAAGACCTTTTTCAAATGCTTGATCATCTAGAGCTGCTTGCTCATTTTAGGAGAGTAGAGCTCTAAAGAGCTGATAATGTACATGAATGTAATTCATTGACTAGTGGATGGACTTTCCTATAAGGTTTTAGGCTGAGACCAAACCATCTGGTTAGGTGACTTCCTCACCTTTTAGATTCTATAAATATTTTTCTGTTGTCATTTATAGTCTTGTATAAACCTGATGTCCATTGTTATTGGAGCTAAGAGGAAGAATAGATTTGACAGGGCAAGGAGGGAGGAGATGGGGGGTAGGAAGAGTAGTTCTTCTAAATGTTTTAGTTAATCCCTCTGCTTTCATCATGGCATTTCTGAAGGTCTTCTTGAGACCAAAATCCTCCTGGTTCAACTTACACTGAATGTAAATCTTCAGTACTTTGTGGAGATTGAGGAAGGGAAGCTGTGTGGCTGTGCAAGTTGGGGAAGAGTGCATATCTAACAATGTTTTATATGAACTTTCAGCTGGTTCTGTGTTTAGCTCCTTCTATACTCTGGCTTTTGTGTTCCAGTTCTCAAACCCTTGAAGAGTTCTGCAGTGGTAACTGGTTTGTTTCTTCCTGATGTTCCCTCCAGCATCCCTTATGCTGGGGCTTGGAGCAAAGTAGGTAGTAAGGACTATCACCAAGGCTCCCTTTCCAGCACCAGTGCCTTGGAAGAGTCAGATTATGGACTGGGATTGAAGTCTAGCTATAAAGATATTGCTAAACCATGCCTGTCTCCACAGTTCTTGTCCCACAGCAGGCTAAGATATGTTCGTCGGACTGGATGGGGCTAGTCCTTCCGTCAGTGAGTTTTAATGAGTCCAGCAAAATCACTTTTCTGAAAAATCCAAACTTAATCCAGATGAAGCTTTATGGAGAAGCACATATAATGCCACCAAGTCCCAGGTTCCTCTTTTGTCCTCCTTGAATTAGGCCTCCTTGAAATTGGTTCTTTTTCATTTAGATGCTCCTTAGAGTTGACCAGATGGCTGCAGTTGCTTCTGTCTCACATACTCACAATAGTAGAAGAAAAACTAATGGAACATCTTTTATTTGTATAAACTATGAATTTTATTGAAAAATAAACTAAAATAAATTATGCAATTAATATATACTATAAGTGTCTGCAGCTGATTCCCAAGACTGAGTTAACATATTTATGTATATTTAGGAAATGGGGAGTGACTACATCTCATTTCCCAGGCTCTTTGAAAAATGAGTCAGTTATAACCTAAAATAACAACTCTCATATGATTGCAGATCATTAAGTAGGAGCAATTAGTGTTAGTGAAAGGAGTTGTTAGTTTTCCAGGAAAGAATTGATCTTCACAGCCTCATTTCCAGTGTGTATAATGTGTTGCTACAGCATATGTGAAATACTGCATTAACTTCCAGTCATAGGTATGTACTTGTATGCCACAAATTTGCATCCAGAAAGTGTAATGAGATTTTATTTTTACTGTCATAGACCCAGCTTGTTTGCAAGCTTGCTTTTATTAGATGCCATTTAGAGATTTCTTAATTTCTTCTGAATCATTAGAACTGCTTCTCTATTATAGGTAAACCTGCCATACCCCAGTTTTTAATACTCTATAGATGGGAGTCTTAAAAAAAGGTTTTTGAATGTTCTGGTGGGATACTTTGGTGGAAATGCAGAAAAATTTGGTGACAATATGTGCCACTTCCTTGTCTAGCAACTCCTAAATGGCAAGTGCTAAGGAGAACCAGCCCACTGCTTGTGGGCTTCTGTTAATCAGCATTATTTGTTAAATATGAATCAATATGATTCTTAGGTTAGTTACTAGAAGTTTCTTGCTCATCTCAAGGTTCATTATTTGTTTTATATCTTAATTTCAGCTCTCAAACTTCAAAACCCTGAAAACTGTCTGTAGAGTTTGCATGGTGATCTATCCTGAGATTTCAGCTGGCCTTGGAAATTACTAGGCTCTGAAAGAAGAAAGCAATTTTTTGCCCAAACTAATAGGATTCATGCTGTGTGTTTTAATTAGAGTTGAATCAAATTAAAATAGAGAAAAGAAAGGAGCTGTAGATCTAAAACAGGACCTAGTGCAACACTTATTTAGCATATGGTATTTAGGGTTATAGTGTGTTAGGGTGGGCAAATAGGTATCTTCATTTGCCATTTGTGTTTGCCTAGTTAGTCTGTGAAAAGGTTTCAAGTATTTGATTCAAAGGCAGGTTTTCCTTAGATTTACAGTTTCAATTGGAATAAAAGCAGGGACATGAACTTTGTGTATTTAGGAATATTCATCTTGCTTAGTTCCTTCCACATATCCAGGAATTTTCCAAATTTCATTCTGTTATTGATTTGTAATTACATCTCACTGTGGTCAGAGGTCATACTCTGCATCATTTCAATACTTTTGAACTTATTCAAACTTTTATGCCCAACAGCTGTTCTATGTGGATTTCAGAAAAATGTATATTCTGCTGCTGTTGGGGAAGTATTCTATAGATGCTTGTTAGGTCTAGTTGATTTGTATTGTTTGGGTGTTCTTTTTTCTTGTTGATCTGTCTGGTTATTCCATTATTGAAAATAGGGTATTGACATCTCCAAATTGTTGATGGGCGATCTAATTTTTCCTTCAACTGTGTCAGTTTTTGCTGTATTTCTTTTGGAGATTTTTAAGTGCATTTTATACTTATAATTCTTATGTCTTCTTGACTTGTCACTATAAAATGTCCTTTGTCTATAGTAACAATTTTTGACTTAAAGTGCATTTCATCTGATAATGTTTTATCTACTACAGCTCTCATTTGATTACTGTTTGCTTGGTATATCCTTTTCTATCCTTTACTTTCAACTTGCTTTTGTTTTGAATATAAAACATATATTTTACAGACAGCATATAGTAGGATCACGTGTTTGTTTTTTAAAATATATTCTGCCAGGATCTGTCTTTTGGAGTCTTTAATTTGTTTACACTTAATGTCTACCTTAATGATAAGGTAGAATTTGTGTTTGTTATTTTACTATTTGTTTTGTGTATCTCTTGCAAGTTTTTTTCTCATTGCTGTTTTTTGTGTTAAATGTCCATCTTCTAGTTTAATTCCCTTATCATATATTTTGTTATTTTGAAGTTATTTTCCTAGTGGTGGCTCTAGGATTAAAATTGACATCTTAATTTGGAACTATCTAGTTTGAATCTATATCAACTTGGGAAAAAAGAATTACAATCAAATGAACAAGTACATTTATTCTGTCTATTATATTTAATTACTTTATTATCTTTGTTAATGTTCTTTATTTCATGTGGAGATTTGAGTTACTGTTTGGTGTCCTTTCATTTCTGCCTGAAGCACTGTCATCAGTATTTCTTATAGGCACATCATAAAGTACAGTAGTCTATGTTTTTATTTACCTGAGGATTTCTTAACTTCTCCTTAATTTTTAAAGGAGAACTCTTAATTGACAGTCTTTCTATTTTACCACTTTGAGTGTGTCTTTCCATTACCTTCTGGTTTCCCTGGCCAAAATTCAGCATTAATCTCTTTGAGGACCCTTTGAACATGATGAATCTTTTTTCTCTTGTTGTTTTCATGATTCTCCCTGTCTTTGATACTTTGATTATTGTGTGTGTAGGTGTGGATCTTGTTGAGCTTATCCTACTTGAAGATTGTCGAACTTCTTGGTTGTACAAACTAATATTTTTATTAAATATGAAAAAGTTTTAGGAATTCTTTCTTTTTTAGAGTAGTTTATTTTCACATTCTTTTAAAAATTTTTATTAATGTAAGATGAACATGTATTTTATATATACGGGTTTAGGGACATAGTGATACTTCCATTCTACCCTCCTTGCTATCCATGCTCCTACTTTCCCTACTCCTTAATTTCTTATTTTTTCTTTTAATTTTTACAATGACATATTTTCAGTTTATTTTATAATCATAAGCTTAACCCCTTACTAAGTAAAGAATTCAACAAATACTAAGAAGAAAGTAAACACACTGGTCCTCAACAGTATAGACAAGAGCTGTAAACAATTATCCCAAAATATCAATTTCACTCACATACATTATATTTTTTGTTCTTTTAGTTACTGCAGATCAGGCAAAACATAATATTTGTCTTTTGGGGGCTAAACTGACTTATTTCACTAAACATAATGGTTTCCAGTTGCTTCCATTTTTTTTTTCTGAAAGGATTGCATTTTTTTTGGCTGAGTAGTATTCCATTATATATATATATATATGTGTGTGTGTGTGTGTGTGTGTGTGTGTGTATAAAACAATTTCTTTATCCAGTCATCAGTTGGTGGACATCTGTGTTGATTCCATATCTTAGCTGTTGTGAATTGAGCTGTAATAAAATGGGGTACAGATAATTCTTTCATATGCTGATTTCATTTCATTCGGGTGAATTCCCAGGAGTGGGATGGCTGGGTCATATGGTAGATCTGTTTTCAGATTTCAGATCCTGTGTTCCATAATGGTTGTACTAGTTTACATTCCCACCAACTGTGGATTGGGGAATCTTTCCCCCACATCCTCAGCAGCATTTATTGTGTGTGTGTGTGTGTGTGTGTGTGTTTTCCTGTATGAGAGCCATTCTACCAGGAGTAAAGTGGAACCTCACTGTGGTTTTGATTTGCATTTCCCTGATGGCTAGTGATCCTGAGCATTTTTTCATCTGTCTGTTGGCCATTTGCATTTCATTTTTTTGGAAAAAAAAAATGCCTGTTCATATCCTTTGCCCATCTCTTAACTGGGTTATTTGCTTGTTATTGCTGGGTTTCTTAAGTTTTTATAGATTTGGATATTAATCCTTTCTCAATTGCTTAGTTTGCAAATATTTTTCTCCCATTCTGTCGGTTGCCTCCTCATTTTGTTGAGGGTTTCCTTTGCAGTGCAGTTCTTCTTACCTTAATGTAATCCCATTTTTCTATTTTTGCTTTTATTGCCTGTGCTTCTGGAGTCTTATCCAAGAAGTCTTTGCCTATGCCAAAGTCTTGTAGGGTTTCCCCAATGTTTTCCTCTAGTAATTTGGTGGTATCAGATTGTAGATTTAGCTCCTTGATCCATTTTGAGTTGATTTTTGTACAAGATGTATGGCAGGGGTCTTGTTTCATACTTCTGCATGCAGAGATCCAGTTTTCAAGCAGCATTTGTTGAAGACTGTCCTTTCCTCAGGGATTGATTTTATTTTCTTTGTCAAAAATTAGTTGGTCATAGATGTATGGATTTGTGTGGTTTCTATTCTGTTCCATTGATCTGTATGTCTATTTTGTGCCAATACCAGACTGTTTTGATTATAACTGCCCTGTAGTATGTCTTGAAATCTGCTATTGTGATGCCTCCAGTTTTATTTTTGTTGTTTAAGATTGTTTTAGGTCTCTTGTGTTTCCAGATGAATTTTAACATCATTTTTTTCAAGATCTATGAAGAATGGAATTGGTATTTTTATTGAATTGCAATGAATCTGGAAATTGCTTTAGGTAGTATGGACATTTTGATGATATTAAGTTTTCTAATTCACAAACATTGAAGATTCCTCCATTTTTTTGTGTTTTATTTTATTTACTTTTTTTTAGTGTTTTAAAAATTTCAGTCTAGAGATCTTTAAACTCCTTGACTAAATTTATTTCAAGTTATTTAAATTTTTTTTTTAAACTATTGGGAATTGTCAGGATCTCCCCCTTCGGGAACTGGCCGGGTTATGGTGAAGGAAGGGTCGAGGAGACTGAGGAAGGTCAAGCTAAACACACTTTATTGATACTCTAGGCAACTAGGAGGAGAGATCGCTCAAGCCTACTCCTGCGGACACTAGGCACTATGGACCAGGAGCTTCTCCCCGCGGGCACTAGGCACTACGGACTGGGGAGAGAGGCTGAGCAACCTCTGGTTTACAGCATCTGAGGGTCCCCTTATATACAGTTTCTAGAGGCTAGCCCCACCCACATTCTGACCACCCAGGGTCCCGTAGTCAGGGCAACAACAGTTTGTGGTTAGGCTATCTAATTAGGCGGTCGGTTTTCAAATCTTAACAGCTGTGCTACTTCGCAGTTACTTTCTTTCAAATGGCACTACAGTTACTTTGTTTCAAATGGCGCTACTATTACTTTCTCCATGAATGGTTTCCTAACAGGAATGGTATGGCTATTACAAGTTCTTTCTTAGTCATGGCATTGTCTGTGTTTACAAAGGCTATTTTTTTGTGTTGATCTCATATCCTGCAACTTTACAAACTCTTTTATGAATTCCAGTAGTTTCTTAGTGGAGTCTTTTGGTTTCTCTCTATATAGGATCATGTCATTTGCATACAGGAATAATTTAACTTCCTCCTTTTCAATTTGTATCCCTTTGATTTCTTTTTCTTTCCTAATGGCTCTGGCTAAAACTTCCAGAACTATATTGAATAGCAGTGGTGAAGATGGAAATGCTTCCAGTTTTTCCCCATTCAATATGATGCTTGCTGTAAGTTTGTTGTATATTGCCTTGATTATGTTGAGGAATGTTCATTCTATACCCAGTTTGCTTAAGGTTTTTATCATGAACGGATCTTGTATTTTACCGAATGTTTTCTCTGCATCTATTGATATAATCATGGTATTTATTCTTCAATTTTTATATGATATATCACATTTATTAATTTGCATATGTTGAATCATCCCTGCATACCAGAGATAAGTCTCACTTGATCCAGGTGAATCATCTTTCTGATGTGTTGTTGGATTCAATTAGCTAGTATTTTTCTTTCCTTTCCTCAGTTTGGAAGGAAAATTTTTAGCTGACCTATATTCAACTTTTCTGATTCTTTCTGCCTGCTTAGATATGCTGTTGAATCTCTCTAGTGAAGAATTTATTTCCGTTACTTGGATTTTAAAAGAATTTATTTATTTGAAAGGTAGAGTTAGGGTTGGAGAGAGATAGGAAAAAGAGAGAGAGAGAGAAAGAATCTTTCACCCACTGGTTCACTCCCCAAATGGCTGTAACAGAAAGAGCCTGGAGTTCTAAGCAGGTTTCTCACATGGGTGACAGGGGCCCAAGCACTTGGGCCATCTTCTGCTGCCTTTCTATGTACATTAGCAGGTAGCTGATTCAGAAGTGAAGTAGCTGAAACCCAACTCCATACTCATATCGGATGTCAACATTGCAGGTGATGGCTTATCCCTCTGTGCCATAATGCCAGCCCCATTATTTTGATTTTTATATCTAGAATTTTTATTTGGTTCCTTTTTTAAAAAATGACTTTTGTTTCTGCTGATATTCTATATTTAGTGAAACATCCTTGCCATACTTTCTTTTAGTTCTTTAGATATGGTATCCTTTGGTTCTTTGAACATATTTAAAATAGCTGATTTAAAGTCTGTCTGGGCTGATGCTGTGGCATAATGGGCTAAGCCTCTGCCTGCAGTGCTGGCATCCCATATGGACACTGGCTCGTGTCTTGGCTGCTCCTGTTCCAATCCAGCTCTCTGCTATGGCCTGGGAAAGCAGGCCTCTCAAATAAATAAATAAAAATCCAAAAAATATTATAAAGTCTATCAATTTCAATGATTGGGTTTCAACAGTTCCTATTGACTACTTATTTTCTTGTGTATGGACCATACTTTCTTTGCATATCTTGTATGTGTGTGTGTATGTGTATAACTTGTGGCAATGCTCAGATTTCTGTCTTCTAAGATTTGTTTTTGTTGCTTTTTGCTCTTGTTGCTGCCTTGGCTATTGCTATTTGTATGGTTGGTAATTTTCCTGAATGAATTCTTGTAAGTCTTTTCTTCATAGTTTGTGGCTACTTAAGTCTTTGCTCAGTTTTCTTAGTGGTCAGCTAATGATTAGATGATTTCCTTAAATTACCAGAGCCAATAAGCCTTTTCTCAGTGTCTACTGGAACTATTTGCATCTGGGGGCCTGGCCTCAGTGTGGGGTCTTCTGAACTCTTTTCTAAGCATGTGTAAAGCCTAGACATGAGTGTGCAAATTTCCAAAGGCCTATGTGGCCCTCTCATTCCAGAGGTTTTCCTTTTACATTAGGTCAGCTTCTTTTCCCCCTCCCAACTGTTATCGCTGCCTAAGGCAGCTGAGGTATTAAATAATAGCCACTGATTGTTTCTGACAAATGCTTCCTGAGGAAAGAGGCTGTTCACACTGAGTAAGCTCTGAGTCAGGTCAAATAAAGAGAAGCTCTTTGAATGGAAGGTTTTAGGGAAATGCGAGGCAGTTAAATAATTATAATTCTCTGAAAATGACATTTTTGGTGTTTCTCAGCCCAGCTCTTTCCCTTTCAGGGGTTGCTAGAATGCTGATTTTCCTCATTATTGTGAGGGTTTTGGATTTTAAGGCTACTGTAGCACTGAGGAGGCAGAATGGGAATGAGGAAAATTCAAACACCACACAGATTATCATTATTGCTGAGACTCAGCTGTTTTTCTTGAGTAAATGCCCCATAGTATTAATACCAGCCTTCAGCTGATTTTCCAACTTTTGAAAAATGTTGATTATGACAATTTTTCCCATGTTCTTTCTCACTGACTTCATGGAGAAGTGGCTTTTTCAGAGGTATTTATTCCAGCATTTACACTGATGTGTCTTATTCTGACCTCATACAACTGTAGTCAACAGAAACTTTCCATATAACAGTCATTGAATTCAGATGGTGAGGGCATTCTGGTTATGACATCTGTTCCCACTGATCTTCAGGGCTGATTTGGCTGGCTGTGCAAGTGGCCTGTTCCTGCCACTTCATTTATCTTTTTCTGAAATTTTGCCCTTGGCTAAAGAAGGATGACCTATTTAGATAATAGATTAGGATGAATTATTCAAGAATGTTTGGATTACAATCTTATCTACCAGCGTACATAATTATACAGTTTGCTGAGATGTTATCTATTTTAAGTAGTAGCTACTTTCTACTACATTAAGTCTATTACTCATGGGCCATTTTCACCTAAGTTTTATTTGGTTTTATTTGAATATAGACTTGGGAAGGAAGTTCATGTTGGTAAATCAATTATAAATTATTTGCATAATGATACTCAAAAGGAAAAATTCTCTAAAATAAATAACTATTAATATTATGATAATGCTGGGATATGTTTATTTTAAAATAAGTTTCATGGCCGGCGCCGCGGCTCACTAGGCTAATCCTCCGCCTAGTGGCGCCGGCACACCGGGTTCTAGTCCCCGTCGGGGCGCCGGATTCTGTCCCGGTTGCTCCTCTTTCAGGCCAGCTCTCTGCTGTGGCCAGGGAGTGCAGTGGAGGATGGCCCAAGTGCTTGGGCCCTGCACCAGCATGGGAGACCAGGAGAAGTACCTGGCTCCTGCCATCGGATCAGCGCGGTGCGCCGGCTGCATCACGCCGGCCGCGGCGGCCATTGGAGGGTGAACCAACAGCAAAGGAAGACCTTTCTCTCTGTCTCTCTCTCTCACTGTCCACTCTGCCTGTCAAAAAATAAAAAATAAAAATAAGTTTCATGATGAAATTATTCTCCCAGGATATGTAGACTATCACAAATTTGTGACTAGGCAAAACTTAGGCTTATCTTTTACATCATTTGTAAAAAATGATTTTCTGAGTAAGGATTTTAAATAAAATTTCAAGGGAGAATGGCTGTACTGTTTGAAATGTCAAACTCATAGCCATCATAACGATATTATGTTTTGCATATAGTTTCAGAGTATAGTGGTCTTAACTTTTCAAAATGGTCTGCTTTAGTTTCACCACAATCCTGAACGTTGTGTGAGGTAAGGCTCTACTTTGGGGTGAGGAAGTTTATCCAGGTGATAAACAGAATGATTGAAAAACCTACCTGCAACCACACAGTGTTATGATCTCGTGTTCTTTCCACTTCGTCAGACCACTCCTCTATGAGTTGCCATATGAAATAATGTAGATAGATAAAAGATCACAGGGCTTGGAAGATTATTTAACGTCTTTGAACATTATTGCCTCATCTCTAAAATGAAATGAAATTATAATAAACTTTACCTTAAAGGGTAAGAGATAAATTATTATAAACAGAATGATAATTAAAGATAACTCTAACTCTTAATGGCAAACCAAATGCTAGCAATTATTTCTCTCTTAAAAATATTCAAAGGAAAAACTACTAGGATTTGTTATTTTATTATTGCATATAATTTGTGGTTTAACAAATTTGTCTTTAAAACAATCTATAATATTCTGTAATTCAAACTGCTGCCCTTACCAATGTGAATAATGATGCTTGATAACACAAAAATAGCATTGGAATAGAATTATTTTAAATATTTTAATAATGTGTCATAAAAATAAAAATGATTTCAAACTCAGCTGCAAATTTCTAGATTAACTGCAGTTGAAAGAGGCATTAATGGTAGGTTGGGGCCAGAGTAAGATGGAAGGAGGACTGATTGACCTTAGCTCAACTTGATGTATTTCAAGCCTTATACTATTTGCTGCTCACAGATTGAGAGTAAGGGGTGGGGAGGTAGACTAGATTCTAGACAGAACTGAATACCTTCTTTAAATTTTTTAAAAAAATTTATTTGAAAGGCAGAGACAAAGAGGGAGGGCAGCAAAGAGAGAGAGAGATCTTTCCCACTGGTTTACTCTCCAAATGCCTGAACAGCCAGGGCAGGACCAAGCTGAAATTGGGAGCCACAAAGTCAATCTAGGTTTCCTATGTGGATATCAGGGACCCAGGGACCCAAGCCATCAACTATTGCCTCATAGGAAATGATATAGCAGGGAGCTGGAATGGGAAGTGGAATTAGGACTCAATTCCAGGCACTCCAATATGGAATCTGGACATCTAAAGTGGCATACTCACCTCTGTACCAAACACCAGTCCTAGGGTTGATTGGTTTATAGAAGAAATACTTCCCCCAGCTATTTATAATTCTTTCTCATAAACACTAACAATTGAGTCATTTCTTTGGTTAGTTAATTAATTTATTATTCAGCAGACATTAGTGAGGCATCTGTTGAGCCAATAAAGTGCTCATGGTCAGTTGTGTAAATTCCACATGCTAGACTACTTAGTAGGACACTAAACTATGTAGGTACTCAGTTCGTATTTCTGGTTGTTTTCTTTACTACATGCAATTTTAAAAACTAAAATGTTTATTTACATGGCCTCTTATGTGTGAAGCTATAAAAGTCCCCAGTTTATCAGTTTTATGAAATGAAGATTTTCATATTTTAAGAGACATGATTTGCACAACAGCATTTGTTAATTCTACTACAATAAGTTGTGTAACAACACTGTGTGTCATATGGTATCATCCCAAATATGCTAGCCAGCTGGCAGCATGCCAAGCTTGTATAGGGTAAGCTTAGAGGTTATGCAGTTCACTCATAAACAGCTGGTAGGAGCAGAAGCAATTGAGGCCCCTGTCTCAGATGCTGATAGTGCTCATTTTTTTCCATGATATCATCTATCTCTCTCATACCTGCTCTATTTGAAACCTTCATGATGACATTCTGTGGTCCTATACATGACGAAACACTATGAAAGTTACCTTGAATTAGATTTTGCTTTAGAATTTTTCTGTTGCATGCTGGCAAGGATGTGGGGAAAAAGGCACTCACTATTGGTGAGAATGCGAACTGGTAAAGCCACTATGGAAGACAGTTTGGAGATTCCTCAGAAACCTGAACATAGCCCTACCACATGACCCAGCCATCCTATTCCTTGGAATTTACCCAAGGGAAATTAAATTGGTAAATAAAAGAGCTATCTGCACCTCAGTGTTTATTGCAGCTCAATTCAGAATAGCTAAGACATAGACTCAAACTAAATGCCCATCAACAGTAGACTGGATAAAGAAATTATGAGGTATGTATTCTATAGAATACTATACAGCAGTAAAAAAAAAATGAAATCCAGTCATTTGCAACAAAATGGAGGAATCTGGAAAACATCATGCTAAGTGAAATAAGCCAGTCCGAAAGGGACTAATATATGTTCTCCCTGATCTGTGACAACCAACTGAGCATATAAAAGGAAGCCTGTAGAAGTGAAACTGACACTATGAGAAACAATGACTTGATCAGACCTTGTCCTGACTGTCGAGGAACAGCTTACTATTTTATTCTTTTTAGTATTTTCTTTTTCTACTTAATACCATTGGTTGAACTCTTTAATTAACACACAATTATTCTGAGGAGTTTAAATCCAACTGAAAATTGACCCTTATTAAATATAAGAGTGGGAATAAGAAAGGGAAGAGATGTACAGTTCGGCACACGTTCACTCAGACTTACCCGTAATGGTAGAGCTAGCTCCAAATCCCATTACTTGGCAGGTGCCAATGCCATCTTACTAGTTAAAGTGATCAGTTTAAGTTCATAATTGATCATAAAGATAGGATTAAATGTCAAAAGGATCACATAAATAAGACCAGTGTCTGCTAATAATAATTGATGGAATTAAGGTTGATTCCCTGTCTTAGCTATTGTGAATTGAGCTGCAATAAACACTGAGGTGCAGACAGCTCTTTTGTTTGCCAATTTACTTTCCTTTGGGTAAACTCCAAAGAGTGGGATGGCTGGGTTGCATGGTAGGGTTATATTCAGGTTTCTGAGGAATCTCCAAACTGTTTTCCATAGTGGCTTTACCAGTTTGCATTCCCACCAACAGTGGGTTAGTGTGCCTTTTTCCCCACATCCTCGCCAGCATCTGTTGTTGGTAGATTTCTGTATGTGAGCCAGTCTCACCGGGGTGAGGTGAAACCTCATTGTGATTTTGATTTGCATTTCCCTGTCGGCTAGTGATCCTGAACATTTTTTCATGTATCTGTTGGCCATTTGGATTTCTTTTGCAGTACAGAAACTTCTCAATTTGATATAATCCCAATTCTTAATTTTGGCTTTGACTGCCTATGCCTTCGGGGTCTTTTCAATGAAGTCTTTGCCTGTGCCTGTATCTTGCAGGGTTTTTGTTGTTCTCTAATAATTTGGTGGCATTAAGTCATAGATTTAGATCTTTAATCCATGTTGAGTGGATTTTTGTGTAAGGTGTAAGGTAGGGGTCTTTCTTCATGCTTCTGCATGTGGAGATCCAGTTTTCCCAGCACCATTTGTTGAATAGACTGTCCTTGCTCCAGGAATTGGTTTTAGATCCTTGATCAAATATAAGCCACAGGACTCACCTTCAATTGTTTAATGTCAGTGCTATGAAGAAAAGTGAAACAGGATAAGAGAAGAGGGACTGCTATTTCAGAAAGGTCGTCTAAGAAGTCAGCATCTGAACAGAGAACTGATGAAGTGAAGGAATCAGCCCTGTGTGTATCTGGAGCTAGAGCATTCCAGGCAATCACAAGTGACTGGAAGTGGAACTTGGCATGTTGAAAAATAGCAAGGAGTCCATTGAGATTGCATCCCAGTGAGAAGAGAATGATAAGTAGTATAATTGGATAGATAGGCAGAGCCCAGATCATGTGGGGTCTTCTAAGCCATGAAAAATACTTTATATCTTGTTAAATGTGGGATGCAGGGCCAGTGCTGTAGTGTAGTGGGTAAAGCTGCTGCCTGCAGTGCCAGCAGGTACCAGTTTGAGTCCCAGCTGATCCACTTCTGATCTAGCTCCTAGCTATGGCCTGGAAAAGCAGTGGAAGATGGCCCAGGTACTTGGGCCCTGCACCCACTTGGGAGACCTGGAAGATGCTCCAGGCTCCTGGTTTCAGATTGGTGCAGCTCCAGCTGTTGTGTCCATTTGCAGGGGTGAACCAGTGAATGGAAGGCCTCTCTCTCTCTCTCCCTCTCTCTCTCCCTCTCTCTGTCTCTCTCTCTCTCTCTCTGCCTCTCTGTAACTCTGCCTTTCAAATAAATAAATAAATAAATAAATATTTTTTTTAAAAAAAGTGGGATGCACAGTCACTGGAGGGTTTTGAGGTTAGAGAGATGAGATCTGATTTATGTCTTCATAGGTGAGTATGGCTGCTGTGAGAAGAAAGGTGCATGAATATAGGCAGACCAGTTAGGTTATTTTATCAAGAAGGCCAAGCAGGGAGAGAGCTAATTTGGTTTGGAACAAGAGAGTAATGGTACTGAGGGAAGTTATTTTGTGAAAATAGAGCTGATAGAATTTACTGATGGTTTGCTTTGTGTGTGTAAGAAGAAACAGGTCCAACATGACTGCAAAGGTTCTAATCAAAGAAACAGATTAAATGGTGATACCACTTACTGAGATTGGGAATATTAGAATAGGAAAATATTAAGAGGGTTATATTTTGGATTAGAGGATTCTATTTTGGATGTGTAAAACTTGAGATGATTTGATTAAACAGCTAATTGCTTATGTTAGATATAAGGGACAGGAATTCAGGATAAAGTTTCAAGCTGGAATTATAAATCTCAAGTTATCAGTCTCTAGTGGTAGAGTAGGTTGAATTGTGTCCCCTCAGAAGATATGTCTGAGTCCTAAACACTCCTCATCACTTGTTACTGTGCTCTTAGTTGGAAGGAGTCTTTGCATATGTGGCTAAGTTAAGGATCTTGGGCTGAGGCAATCCTGGTGTTAGAATGGACCATAAAATCCAATGGTAGATTTCTTTATAAAGGAAAAGAGAGGGACAATGGGGTCACACAGACAGGGAAGAAAGGCATGTGAAGATGGAGACAGAGATCGAATTTTACTTCCCCAATCCAAGGAAAGCCAGGAGCTTTTGGAGGTTTGAGTGTGGCATTTTTGGCACCATTATTTTGTACTTTTGGCTTCCAGAGTTGTGAGAAAACAAATTCCTATTATTTAAAGCCATCAGATTGTGGTAATTTGCTATGAGAGCCCTTGGAAATTAATTCAGGTGGTATCTAGAATCTTGAGACTAGTTAAGTTGAGATCACTTAGGAGATGAATGTAGACAGGGAAGAGGACCCGAGAAAGAACCTGGGGCTCTCCAATGTTTTAGTAGTAATGATGAATAGGAGGAGAAAAAGCAAAGATGACAGAAAAGTAGTAGAGAACTAAATGAGTATGATATTCTAGAAGCCAAAGGATGGAAGGTTTCAAGAAGGACATTGTGATCAGTAATGCCAAATGTTGCTAAGAGATCAAAGAGGGTGCTGTGGGAAGACAACTAGGCCTACTGCTCAGAAACTGTGAGGACGGCCGGCACTGTGGCATGGTAGGCTAAGCCTCTGCCTGCAGTGCTGGCATCCCCTATGCCCCTATGGGTGCAGTTCTAGTTCTGGCTGTTCCTCTTCTGATCCAGCTCTCTGCTTATGGCCTGGGAGAGCAGTGGAAGATGGCCCAAGTTCTTGGGACCGTGCACCCATGTGGGAGACCCGGAAGAAGAAGCTCCTGGCTTCTGGCTTTGGATTGGCCCAGCTCCAGTTGTGGCCATTTGGGGAGGGAACTAGAAGATAGAAGACCTTTCTCTTTATCTTTCCCTCTCTCTGTCTGTAACTCTGCCTCTCGAATGAATAAATGAAATCTTAAAAAACACACACACACACAAAAAAGAAAGAAACTGTGAAGAAGTTCCTTAGCACAGTCAGCACTGGAAAACATGAGTTGGTAACTGTAGAGTAATGAGATTCCTCTCACATTGTAATGAAGTGATTTGCACCTAATCTAAAGCTGTAAAAGGCATGCACTAGTATTTCTTTGTCTTCCTAGCTTAGCAATTTTCCCCAGTCCTCACAGACTCTATTCAGTTTCATGCTTAAAGTGTTCCTCTGTGAGGAACCAAGACAACACTGGAAAGCTGCATCCATTTAAGCACTTGTATTCTTAGCCCATGATCCTTTCCATTGCTTGCTGGAATTTTCAGTTGTAAATAGGAAGAAAACAATCTTGAATTGGGTATGTTTTCATTACCTTCAAATTTTGTGTCTAAACAAGATTTTAATGGTCTCATCTGGAGATGAGGGTGAATTGACTGTTGAATTTGGCCCATGAAAATCGTTGATGACTTTTGGGGACAGGGATTACAGACCACTATTTCAGATTTTCCTTTAGAGGGGAGCAGGAAAATGGGACACTAGCTATTATAACATATTTGTGTGCTGAAGGCAACAACCTTGAAAAGTGATAAGATTGGTGCTAGGAGACAGAGATGGGACAAATGCAGAAGTATAGGATAAAACCAGGATTAATAGGTGAGAAAAATCCTTGATTTAGGAGAGTAGGGATGAGATAAAAGGCACTTTGAGAGTCCTAACCATAGATAGATGGGAGAAGATTGGATTATTATTCTTTTTTAACAGGTAGAAAGACAGATGACATGCTACAGATGAAATTAGTGGGTACACTAATTGATGGGTAAATAGCTTCTATTATATTGGGTTTATTTATGATAGCTTGATAGCCACATATCCTGATAATTCTAATGGTCACATAAGAAGGCAGTGTGTTTACACTGCCATTAACTGTGGCTAGCAGTCACTGACATGTGCATGTTTTATAGGTACTGCTATACCTTAACTGAGCAGTTCATCATGAAGATACACTCACATTTTCTATATGGAAAGCAAAGGAGTCCATGGTGGTGTTGATTTATTACTTGAGCAAGAGTTCATTACCCACAAAGACTGTCATTGTGCCTTTTATCTTCAGGACACAGCAGTATTTCAACATTACCCATCAAGCTTGTTGTCTACAATAGAGAGCTCTTCAGAGACCACACTAGGGAGGCAAATATGTCTGCAAATTCCTTCCATGGTGATTTATTTCACAGAAGACGAATTTCATTTCTAAATTCAGCGTGACCAGAGGTCTTCCTGGAGTATAAAGTCATCCCAAGAGGAAGGTTAGACCCCTGGCTGAGAAAAAGGGCAGGGTTTTCTTTTGCGATGGCATTTGTGAATTGGTCCAGAATTGACCACTATGTTGGAGGCAGACTTCTTGTTTTATGGAGGAGTGTTCCTACCTGTTTGTGCAAAGTTTTGTATTTTTATGTCATCCTTTTGAATCTGGAGCAAGTTGAATTCCATGAGTGATGTAAACTGATGCTCATTGATCTTTGCCAGTATTTAGCAGACATCCACTTCTATGTCTGGCATGGAAATGCTGGAATTGCTGCAGAGCCAGACAGCAGCCTGAAGCATCAGGCAACTTTAAGTCATTACTCATAATCATTATGTTTATAAACTACAAGTAAATGAGCAGTTCATGGGGAAAACCTATTTTCTGGGCATTGTGTCTGTTTCTTCCTCTGCACCTGTTCTTTCTCCTCAGTTATATTCTCATTTTACCTTGAAATTCTTAGCTTAATTATTGAGTAAAAGATAACCTCAATGAGTGTTGAATAATTGCATTGAGAGCATAAATCCAAGTTAATGTTAATTTAAAAATTAAATATATATGAAGGTCTTATTCTTTAAGTAGAAGTAACAGTGTTTATCTCATAGTAGTCATGTTTTGCCTTCTTAGGGGATTTTTTAGATTATTTGTAACATGATTGAGATTCATAAAATCAGTTTCTTTTTTTTTAAATGAGTAAAGTGTTAAGAAAAGGGAGTAAAACCAAAAGGCCTATGGTATTTGTAAAACTTTTTATCCGTGAGTTGTGTTTAGTTCATCCATCTTTTAAATTGAGCATTTCCTAGATATTAAGTTGACCAAGGAAAAACATGTCTGATATGAAGAAAGTAGGGCCTACAAATACGCATGGCTTTACAATCTTGTTTAGATAGAGTATATGGAAAATATTATCATAATATTATGCTCTGAAGTCTGAGACTCACAAGCACATTTCAAATGCATGTTGTTATTTTGCATTGTATGAAAATATTTGCATTTTAGGAATTTCATGCATATATAATTAAAATAAGCTTGTTAAGTCTTGATAAAACACAGCCTATTTGCAAAGAGTGTACAACATCTATCTGTTGATACATGGGGAAGCTCAAGTATAGAGGAAAAACACCAAGGTTGAAAAAGAAGTTGAATTGTTTTTATAATTGAAAATAAGACATCAACAAAGGAATTCATCTTTCAGGCCTTAAATAACTTTTATGAAAGTACATATTCTCTGATATGCTCTTTTAATTTGGAAAATAAAATAGCCTGAATTATGAAATTTACTGTGAAAGAGAAGAGAGTATATTTAGAACTTAAATGTGAATTATATGCCTATAAAACTTGATTATTTTTGTAAATAGGAATGAGTTCAAAAGGCATGTGGACAAAATGAACATGCTGTTAAATGGAACTTGGTTTTCAGAGATGTGGGTTTCTAAAAGTCATAGTTCATTCCATTGCCACTGGGGGTCACTGTAAAGACGTTGCTTGAACTAGTTTAAAATTTCTTTGAATCGCTGTTTGTGGAGTTTGAACATAGAGATTTAATACAGAGAAGAAACACTATGAGAAAAACTAATAATGTCAGAAATCAATAAGACAGTCTCTTCCTTGAATTTACTTGCATGTTAGTAATAAGTCTTTTCTCAGGCATTCTCTTTATATTAATATATTGATAAGTTTTTGTTGCTATTCAAGGTAAAAGTGTTTAATTAAAATGATTTTAGTATTAAAGAATACTTGTGTTCTTATGTCCCTTATTTTGAAATTCAAAGGCATTTAAATCATAATTAATAGTTACCTATGCAATTGAATCTCATCCTGGATTGTGATGGGACCATGAGCATCTAACATTCCATTAGAATAGTAGCTCTTTTCCTAGTTGGTATAAAGCATATTCTACAAGCCATCCCTAGAATATATAATCAAACTAGATCAATGCAGTTATTTCATATGCAGTGTAAATACCATATGACCATAAAAGTATAAAATAAAATTTCTAAGTTTTTGTAATACTTTCATTTTCCCCGGTGCTTTTTCAGGATCCCTTCCTTTTCCTGTCTTCCTCATCTAACCATCCTTACCTCTCTCCTTTTCTTCTTTTTCTTTTTTCTCCCTCTCTGTCTTTCCACCATTTCTGGAGAAATGGCTAGTACTTGTGATAGTAGAACTGTTTCTTCCACTGAGACAAGAAAGCAGTAAGAATATGATTTTTTTCTTTGTTTTGATTTTTAAAGATTTTATTTATTTATTTTAGAGGTAGAGTTATAGACAGTGAGAAGGAGAGAGAGGGTGAAAGGTCTTCGGTCAGCTGGTTCACTCCCCAAATAGCTGCAATGGCCAGAGCTGAGCTGATCTGAAGCCAGGAGCCAGGAGCTTCTTCCAGGTCTCCTATGTGGATGCAGGGTCCCAAGCACTTGGGCCATTTTCCACTACTGCCCAGGCCATAGCAGAGAGCTGGACTGGAAGAGGAGCAGCAGTCAGGACTAGAACCAGTGCCCATATGGGATGACAGTGCTACAGGTGGAGGATTAACCTACTGTGCCACACAGCGCTGGCCCAGAGCATGTTGATAAAGGCTAATTTATAGGTATCTGGAGACATTTTGAAGAATGTATTGCCCAATGACAGATTATTTTTCTGTGAGTGGGAAGCACAGCTATTTGGAGGATGGAGTAATGAGAATAGAAGAGAAGGGAGTGGAATGAGACATTTGAGGCGAAATTTATTCTGAACAACCACTGTGGAAAAAGATGGGAGGAGAAGGATAACACTGCAGGACTCTTTTGAGGCTGCAGCCATCTGTTCCAAGCTTCATGGTTGTGTGATTCCCAGAAATAGCAGCTGGAGGATTGTGGGAGGCAAATACTTGGATTACTTTTGGGTCAGATTTTTGCAGGGATGGGGTCAGTGCTGTGATGTAGTGAATTAGGCCTCCACCTGTGGTGCTGTCATACTATATGGACACCAGTTCATGTCTTAGCTGCTCCTCTTCTGAACCAGCTCTCTGTTATGGCCTGGGAAAGCAGTGGAAGTTGGCCCAAGTGCTTGGGCCCTTACGCCCACATGGGAGACCTGGAAGAAGCTCCTGTCTCCTGGCTTCAGATTAGCTCAGCTCTGGTCATTGTGGCCATTTAGGGAATGAACCAGCAGATGGAAGACCTCTGTCTCTGTCTGTCCTTCTCTCTGTCTATAACTCTACCTCTCAAGTAAATAAATAAAATATTTTTTTAAAAAAGAATTTTTTAGGGTAGATTGAAAGGCAGGTAAAGTGATCAAAAAAGTTGATGATAATGGCAAAACCATCACTACAAAGGTAGAGCTTGAAATCCTTGGAAGGAGAAAAAGTGATACCAAAAAGGCCACATAAGTTTTGGAGAAAATGATGGTTCACGAATGGGGTTCTGGATCAAGTTGAGGAATAGCAGTGAATTCATATAAAGAGAGCAAAGGTACTGGAGAATATGAGTTGGTGGTTAGAAAGTAGAATATTAGAGTTTATGATTTACAGCTGGGGCAAGCCTCGGTTATGAATTGCAGGATGTGGTCATGGGAAGAAATTGCCAGACTTTTATGCAGGCAAAAAAAAAAAAATCATGGAGTAGAAGCAACAAAGAACTAAATGGCCGGGGAACTGGGTGAACCCTCTTTGCTTACACTGGTGCTGCCTTGAATGGTGGAATTAAGGGCTTCGAGGAACACCTTGATGTGAAAACTTCCAATATTGGGGTTGTGTACGTGTGTGTGTGTGTTTGTGTTTGTGTGTGTGTGTTGGTGTTAAAAGTGGATGTGGGGCATTTGGTTGATTAAAGGAACCCTCTTGCTGCATTTACCAACTGCATAAATAGAGAGTACTATAAGCAGATGATATCAGGATCTAAGGTGATATTTTTGTGTGAAGATAGAAGATTTCAGTTTGGCAATGTATTATGGTATAAGAAAATTTCTTTTTAACTTTACTCTTTCCTCCAACTGTGGGCTGTATAGGTTCTAGGACAATATACAGTCTCCACCTGAAAGAGAGAAGTGGGTTTAAATAAGGGCAAGGAGGTGAGTGCTGTTGTTTAGGTCAGAACATGAGTGTGTTGGAGTAATTTGGTGACAGTAAAGATAGTTTCAGATGGCATAGCAAAAAGGACTGGCAGACAAGTAGCAAGAGGAGAAAGCAGGCAGCATGTTGGAATGCAAGTACAAGCTGTTCTGCTAAAGTAACAAAGAAACATTCCTAATAACTATGCCTTAATAAGATTAATAGAATCAGGCCGGCGCTGCGGCTCACTAGGCTAATCCTCCGCCTAGTGGCGCCGGCACACCGGGTTCTAGTCCCGGTTGGGGCGCCGGATTCTGTCCCGGTTGCCCCTCTTCCAGGCCAGCTCTCTGCTGTGGCCAGGGAGTGCAGTGGAGGATGGCCCAGGTGCTTGGGCCCTGCACCCCATGGGAGACCAGGAAAAGCACCTGGCTCC
Source organism: Oryctolagus cuniculus (assembly GCF_964237555.1). Taxonomy (NCBI): domain Eukaryota; kingdom Metazoa; phylum Chordata; class Mammalia; order Lagomorpha; family Leporidae; genus Oryctolagus; species Oryctolagus cuniculus. The sequence continues at coordinate 26,479,765 of NC_091438.1, read as the reverse complement.
TGGCTCCTGCCATCGGGTCAGCGCGGTGCGCCGGCTGCAGCGCGCCGGCCGCGGCGGCCATTGGAGGGTGAACCAATGGCAAAGGAAGACCTTTCTCTCTGTCTCTCTCTCTCACTGTCCACTCTGCCTGTCAAAAAAAAAAAAAAAAGATTAATAGAATCATAAAACATAACAAAAATCATGTATACAACAATACAACCTAGTGACTAGTAGCAGAAACTTAAAAGCCATCTGCCTGAGTTTGAAACCTGGTTTCATCACTTACTAGCTATATAATCTTGGGCAAATTTCTTAATTTTCTGTGCCTTAGTTTCCTCATCTATAAAATGGCAAAAATAAATCCTCCTGGCATCCCATATAGGCACTGGTTTATGGCCCAGCTGCTCTGCTTCCAGTCCAGCTCCCTGCTAATGATCTGAGAAAAGCAGCCCAAGATGACTTAAGTGTCTGGGCCCTGCCACCCACATGAGAGACTTGGATGAAGTTCCTGGCTCCTGGATTTGGCCTGGCGCAATGCTGGCCTTTCTGGCCACCTGGGGGAGTGAACCAGCAGGTGGAAGATCTCTGTCTGTTTCTCTGTCCCTTTCCCTGTAACTCTCACTTTCTGAATAAATAAATCAATAAATGATACCCTTCTGATAAGATTGTTCTTGAAGTAATGTCTGCAAAGTACATAGAAAGTGACTGGCATTTAATAAGCTACACTATGAAGTTGTTACATATACATTATTTGTTTCATTGGTTTCATTGGTTAAAGAGTGGGTTTGTGACTAATGGTTTCAGACTCGTAAAGATGTTTTTCCAGCAGAAATTTCTGGTATAAAGACTAAAAATACTAGTAGTTATAGCAGTTTCAGGAAGCATAAAGCTATTAAACTTAAATTTCAGTCATTAAGTTAACCTCTGCTTTACACTTCCTTCTTATCTTTCTTTTCTTAGAACTGCCAATACTATCACTTGTCTAAGGGTCACTACACAATGATGGGTTATATTACCTTTAGAATCCACTCTGATGTGCAAGCCAGAGCCATTCTTTCCAGGAGCATTTGTATTATGCAATTGTGTGTATTTTGTTTTGCATAAAGACATAATGCTTGTAATGGTATATTTGATGCAAATAATGTTCCCTGTTTGGTAGGTCCCAGCAGAGCCAATTTGACTTAATGGAAACTTTTTGCTGAAGAAGGAGTTCCTTTTTAGGGAGGACAGATGACCAGAGAAACTGGTCACAGATTCGGTTTAGTAATAAAGGAGAACATAGAATGAGAGGGATTTGGTGGCACTAACTAGGTACAAGTTAGCCCAGCTGGAGTAAGAGTTTCTCTGCTGTTGCTGACAATTCCTGGATAGTGTTCTGGACCAGTGTATTTTGTGGTCAGGAACCAATCATCTGGGATATCTATTTGTTCATGATTCTAAATAGATTGCTAAGGACTGTGTATAAAGCATGATGAGTTATCTGCAGTATGAACTGCTGTATAAGAAAAGGAGAGGCCAGCGCTGTGGTGCACTACAAACCATGGCATGTAGCACTGGCATCCCATATGGGTGCTGGTACGATTTGAATCCCAGCTGCTATGGCATGGAAAGCCAAGACACTCTGGGGGGAAAAAAAAGACCTAAATGAAAGATCTCTGTGAGTGAGATTCCAGTGGAAAGAACGGGGCCATCAAAGAAGGAGGTACCTTTCTCTGAAGGGAGGAGAGAACTTCCACTTTGACTATGACCCTGTTGGAATAAGAGCGAACTCAAAAGGCTTCCATAGCCTTGGCAACTCATGACTAGAGCCTAGGGAGATTACTGACGCCATAAACAAGAGTGTCAAACTATTAAGTCAACAACAGGAGTCACCGTGTACTTACTCCTCACATGGGATCTGTCCTTAATGTGTTGTCCAATGTGAAGTAACACTATAACTAGTACTGAAACAGTATTTTACACTCTGTGTTTCTGTGTGGGTGCAAACTGATGAAATCTTTACTTAATATATACTGAATCGATCTGCTGTATATAAAGATAATTGAAAATGAATCTTGATGTGAATGGAATAGGAGAGGGAGTGGGAGATGGGAGGGGTGCAAGTGGGAGGGAAGTTATGGGGGGGATAGCCATAAAAAAAAAACTTAAATTTTAAAATTGGGCATTTTAAAACTACACTTTCCTCCTAAGCCCTTAGTTTAGCCACATACCACAGATTTTGATATGGTGAGTTTTTATTTTATTCAGTTCAAAACATATTAAAATTCTCAGTGATTCCCTTTTTTGGCCCATGATTATTTAGAGATAGATTTTTAAATTCCCAAGTGTTTTGAAATTTTTCAGATAATATACTCACATTAATTTCTGCATGCTTTTATTTCTTAAAATGTACTGATATTGGTTTGATGCCATCACTGTGTGGTTCATCTTGATGAATTACCAGTGTTCCTTTCGCAAGAATGTGTGTTTCACTGTTGTTGGACAATGTGTTCTATAGATATTCATTAGGTTAAGTTTGCTGATAGTGTTGCTTAAAACTTTTATATCTCTTGATTTTTCTGTTTTCTTAGCTCTTCAGTTACTGAAGTGGAATATTATATCAGAGGTCTTCAGAAAGTTTGTAGAGAATGCATATTATAAATAAAAACTCTCCATGCATTCCAAAAATAGAGTTATCTTTTATTATTTGAAAAAAATTAAAATTTTATTGGGAGGTAGAGAAAAAGAGCTAGACAGACAATAAAAACAAGAGTAAGAGCTAGAGAGAGAAAGAGAGAGGGACACAGAAAAAGAGAGCTCCTATCCCATTTTCTGGTTTACTCCCCAAATGCCCACAATGGTAGGGGCTGGGCCAGATTCAAACCCAGAGCTGGGAATGCAGTCCAGGTCTGCCCCATAGGTGTCAGGAACCCAGTCATTTGAACCATCACTGCTGTCTCTAAAAGCTGGAATTAGCAGGAAGCTGGAGTTAGGGGACAGAACTGGAAACGGAACCCCCAAATACTCTGATGTGGGTTGCAGGTTTCTTAATTGCTAGGCTAAACATCTGCCTCCTAAGCTTATTTTTTAAATTCATTTTCCACAAATTTTTTGAAATACCTTGTATCTTCAACTAAGGTATGTTTATGAATTTGTATATTGCCCCTTCCTGTTCTATTAACATTTGCTTCGGTGCTTTTTTTATCTGAACTTTTTTTTTTTTTTTTAAGATTTATTTATTGGGGCTGGCGCCATGGCTCACTTGGTTAATCCTCCGCCTGCAGCGCCAGCATCCCATGTGGGCACTGGGTTCTAGTCCCGGTTGCTCCAATTCCAGACCAGCTCTCTGCTGTGGCCCAGGAGGGCAGTGGAGGATGGCCCAAGTGCTTGGGCCCCTGCACCTGCATGGGAGACCAGGAGGAAGCACCTGGCTCCTGGCTTCAGATCTGCACAGCACTGGCCATAGCAGCCATTTGGGGAGTGAACCAACAGAGGGAAGACCTTTCTCTCTCTCTCTCTCTCTCACTGTCTATAACTCTACCTGTCAAATAAATAAATAAGTATTTTTATATTTTATATATTTTATATTTTATATATTTATTTATTTATTTTAAAGGGAGAGTTACAGAGATAGAGAGAGAGACACACACACACAGGAGAGATCTGCCATTCGCTGGTTCATTCCCCAAATGGCTGCAACAGCTGGAGCCAGACTGATCTGAAGACAGAAGCCAAGAGCTTTCTCTGAGTCTCCTACGGGGATGCAAGGCCCAAGCACTTTGGCCATCTTCCACTGCTTTCCTAGGTGCAAAAGCAGGGAGCTGGATCGGAAGTGGAGCAGCAGCTGGGACTCAAATCGGTGCCCATATGGCTTTATCTGCTGTGGACTCTTCCAGTGAAGTCCACATTGCTGGGGAGAGCAGGACAACGGTGTTCTCACAAGAAGCGCTGGGGACAGGCTTCAGAGAACACGTCCATCTTTATTCATTACCATGTACACTTTTACAGGACAGGCAGAACGGGCATAACTAATTCAAGGCAACAGTAATTCTATAGGACAGAACTGACACTGTGCCAATATGCCTCTCCAATCACCTTGAAGGTCATGTAGGTGGGATAGCTTTCCAGGTGGGCCTGAGCCACACCCAGGAGCAGTTTACCTGATTGACAGAAGGCGGGGGTGGGGAGAAATGTGCCTGGGGTCCCGCTGCCTGCCAGCAGTCAGGCTGACTGCATGGGCTAGGCAGCCAGCCTCACCATAGCACCACACCATAGCACCACCACACCATAGCACCAGACCCTAAATCTGAACTTCTAATATCTGCCTTTTAATTACAGTATTTAGATTATTTGCATTCAACAAATTATTGATATCATTATTTAAAACTATAATTTTGCTATTTTTGTTATATGCATGTTATTAACCTTTCCATATGTAATACGTATAGCTTCTACATCTTATAAATGACACCCAGAAAGAATGGACATTATTTGTGCTTTACATAAACATGTTAAAAACGAGAAAGAAATAGTATACATTTACCTATACATTTATGATTTTTGGAAATTTTTGTACGTTTATGTAGATCTGAGTGTCCGACTTGTATTACTTTCCTTCAGCTTGAAGAACTCCTTTATAAATTTTTATAGAAAAGGCCTCCAGAAATAAATAATCTCAACTGTTGTTTGTCTAAAATGGCCATCATTTTGCCTTAATTTTTGAAGGTATCTTCATGGGATATAGAATTTTAAGTGACTTTTTTTTTCCTTTTAGAACTTTAAATATATTTTCTAATGTCTTCTTGCCCTCGTAGTTTCTGATGAGACATCTATAGTTATCTGTATTTCTGTTTGTTTTTTCCCTTTGCATTTTAGACTTTCTCTCTATTTCTCTCTGTTCCTTTCTCCCTTCTTCCTTCCCTCCCTCTCCCTTCTCTCCCTTCCTCAGGTTTATTTTATTTATTTGAAAGGTAGAGTGACAGAGAGGGAGAGGAAGAGAAAGAGATAATCATCTGCTGGTTCAGTTCCAAAACGGTTGCCAAAGCCCCAGTCTGGGTCAGGCTGATCAGGACCCTGGAACTTTATCTGGGTTTCCCACGTGGGTGGCAGGGGCCTAAACACTTGAGCCATCTTGCTCTGGTTTCCCAGGGAGCTGAATCAGAAATGGAGCAGCCAGAACCCAAATTGGCCCTCCAATATGTGTTGCTGGGGCCACAAGTGGCAACTTAACTCACTGACACTAACTTCTGAACTTTGTTTTATCATTTGTATTAGCAGCATGGTGTGCCTTGGGTCTGGTCTTTTGTGTGATTGGTGTTTTTTGAGCTTTTGGATATGTGAGTTTATAGTTTTCTTCAACTGTATTTTTTCAGTAACTCTTTTTATTTACTCATTATGTTTCTGTTTCTTTTATATCCTTGAACATTTTGTGTATATTTGTAATAATTGTTTTAATGCCACCTGTGAATTCCATTGTTTCTAGCTGACATTCTATTGAATGATATTTTCCCTTTATTATGGATCATCTTTTTCTTTTTCTTCATATATCTATTGGCTTTTGTTTGACTCATGGATACTTTTGAATTTTACTTTATTTAGCATTGAATGTTATCATAGTCCTTAAAATTGTGTTGGACTTTGTTTCTGTAGGTAGCTACATTACTTGAAGATTGGTTTGAATTTACTTTAATGCTCATTTTAGGTTTTCAAAGCATTAGTCTGCAGTAGGGTTTACTAAAATTTGACCCATCTGGTGTCTAATAAATGTTGCATCTCAACAAGGTCTGTCTAGTTTGAATTGGTGCTGGTGGGAATTTAAATGATTCCAACCTCTGTGTTAGCTCTAGGAGTTACCTGGTTTACAGCTTCCTGGAAGTTGTTTTTTGCCTAGCCATGTGGAGTTACATATGTGTGTATGTGTGTGTGTGTGTGTGTGTGTGTGTGAGTGTATTTGAAGACTCAACACTGTTTTTGTGAAAAATCTCTAGAGCTCTCTCTTTTCATCGCTCCCTTTTATCTGGTGTACTGTCCTACAAAGTCTAACGTTTAGGTCTTTTTTAAAAAAATATTTTATTTATTATTTTGAAAGAGTTACAGAGAGCCAACAATGAAGAGATCTTCCATCTGCTGGTTCACTCCCTACATGGCTGCAATGGCCACGGCTGGGCCAGGCCAAAGTCAGGAGACAAGAGCTTCATATGGGTTCTCCCAGTATAACAGTTGTGCCATCTCCCGCTGCATTTCTCAGGCCATTATCAGGGAGCTATATTAGAAGTGGAGCAGCTAGGACATGAACTGGTACCCATTTGGGTTGCCAGCATTGTAAGTGGCAGCTTTACCTGCTATGCCATAATGTGACCCCACTTTGATCTTCTTGAACTCTAATTTATGTCTCCTAAATTAGAATGTCCTTGAATTTTTCCTCCTTGCAGTATACCTAGAATTGCCTCCAATTGGGTTTTTGTACAACTTTCTTATTTGTTTCTCTTCTCTCATCTATTTCAGCCCTGCAAAACCTCTTGTTTAATATTTGAAAATAATTTTTCTTACATTCTATCCAGTTTTCTACTAGTTTTCAGAAGAAAGATATGTCTGAACTCTGCTACTCTCTTATAGCCAGAAGCAGAAATTACTGAAATTTCCTTAACTGAAAATTGTTGTGGGCCTTTGTTGTTTAGAGTTTTTTCAGTCTTTTTCTCTATAGTTTGGATAATAAGAACAGTTAACTTTTCTAAAATAAATGGATATACATTTCCAAATGTTTTCTAATTACTTTTATTTTTACATATAAAATGATAAATTTCTTATGTGAACTCGTATCTTAAATACAACGGTACTTCAAAAAGTTCGGGGAAAATAAAATTACAAGATAAGTTTATTTTGGTGCAAATATTCTTGAAATTCTTGCATAGTTTTTATAATGTACATTTTTCCATGAAGTTTTGAAGTATCCTCCTACCCTGCTTTATGCAGCATGGAATAATCAAGAGAAATGAACATTCTGGCTCATACCAACAGTTTCAGCTTTCAACTGGCACTTAAGAGGGTACCTCAAAAAGTTTGTGGGAAATGGAATTAAAAGATAAATTTATTTTTGATGCAAAAATTTTTGAAATCTAAACATATCAGCTTTCTTCACAAAGTTCATGGAAAATGTGTATTATGAAAAAACTATGCACAGATTTTAATTTTTTGCATCAAAATAAATTATTTTTCATTCAATTTTAGATTTTTTAAAGATTCATTTTTTTATTTATTTGAAAGGCAGAATTAGAGAGAGAGGAGGAGAGAAAGATAGAGAGAAGGGTCTTCCATCTGCTGGTTCACTCCCCAAATGGCTGCAATGGCCAGGGATAGGCCAGGCCAAAGCCTGGAACCTAGAGCTTCTTCCAAGTCTCCCACATGGGAAGCAGGGGTCAAAGCACTTGTACCATCTTCCACGTCTTTTCCAGGGTTCTTTCTAGTTCACACTATTTGTATCCTTACACCTAATCTTGCTTGCCAAGTTTTCACAATGGCAGCGTTCTTCTTCAAATTACCACTATTTCCACAATATGCAGTAACAAGTACACTCAAACTGGATTTCAGGGTGGCATGGTGTGTCTTCTCCCTGATACCAATCCAAAAATCCAGAATCCTTCCATCTTACCATCCTTGGGGGCTTAGGGACTTATTAAGGTCCCTAAGGTCTTTTGGCAAATGAATGGCCAAAAGAACATATGTGAGGCATTGCATACATCAGCTTTTGAAGTGGTAAATTACATTTGTTTTTGTACTCTGTATATTAATTACCACATGTCACCTGTGCTCACATCCAATAGTAGAACTCAATGATAGGCAAAATATAAGGGAGATTGTAACTCAGTGCAAGGGAAATCTGCTTGAAACTGCAATTTAGTGTTGTGCCAAGGAAGAGGAAAATATAGTCAAGTGAGAAAATAGCAGGGAGATTTAGGTGCACATAAATTCCTTTCCCTTTGTTTCTCGATGGCTTAGTCAATTTTGGAGCGAATGTTCTTGGCGAAAGAACCACTTAATATCTAATTTTATTTTTTCATTTTTGAACTAGTTCTTCTCCTATCTTATTTCTCACCTCCCTTTCTCCCTCCTTTTTCTCTTCTCCCCTCTTTTCATAAATATTAAATATTAAATCTTCAACTCAGAACTATATTGATGAGCAAGAGTCTCTGCCATTATAGTGACTGCACTTTTAATGATCTCAATTATTTAATTAATTTTTTGCTAAGTATCACATTCAGTATATTATCTGATGATTTTGCAATGAAAATGATGTTATTCAGAATTGTTGGAAGTAAAATAAAATAATGCTCATGGAAAACTTAGAGGAAAATGATGACAAGGTGAGTATTGTGGCACAGTCAGGTGCTTGTGGTGCCCACATCCCATATCTGACTGCTGGTTCATGTCCCGGCTCTTCTGTTTTAGATTCAGCTTTCTGCTAATGTGCACCCTGGGGACTGGTAGGAGAAGGCCCATGTACTTGGATTCCTGCTACCTGCTAGGAGACCCAGATAGAATTCTTGGCTCCTGGCTTCAGCCTGGGCCAGTCCAGGATACTCTCTCGCTCTCTCTCCCCTCCTTTCTCTCTTTCTCTCTCTATCATTTTTAAATAAATATGTAAATCTTTTAAAAACAAAGAATGAAACTCTACTTATTACCAGTTGCTCTCAGAAATAACATCAATGATCTTTGCCAAACAGAAAGAAGAATGTTTATTTCAATTCTCTCTCAAATCCTACCAAATCCCAAAACAAACAAACAAAAAATGTATTAAGTGATGGGCATCTGATTTTCTGTCTGTTTTCAATTTTTCTGTATACATTTTTTGCATCAATTCTATATTGACTTTTTTGTCATTGTCGTTTCAGTGTACACAGTGTTCTAGATTATTTTTCTGGCAATTGCTAGTGTGGTTTGTGGCTTGGTTTTGTCCCATTTCTTAATTAGATGAAACAACACACTAATAATTTAGTTGCATATATTAATGGAAGGAATAGCAATGTTCTTATAAGAAAATCATGTGCTGACAACAAACCTAGGTAGAAAGGTGGGATAGAGTTGCATATCTTTTTTGAAACATATAATTCAATTCTTGTCTGATCCTATGACAAATAAATAAGCTTATGTTTTTCATTGTTTTATTCACTTAATAAATAAACATTTATTGGGTACATTCTGTATTTGGCTATATTAATGGTTTTGACTAAGTGGACTGAATGTAGATTCCTGTCTTTGAAGAGATTGTGGCCCAGTGAGTAAGATAGACATTGAGGTAGACTCCTACTGTTGGTTAAGAACTATGATTCCAGTGCCCATATGGGGCTTTGAGGGCTTAAATAAATGACACTAAATTACACTGATTAAAAACCTATAGGTGGGGCCTGACAGGAATTTTGAAGGGTAGGTTAACCAAGAAAAGAGGAGAAGAGAAGGATATTTGAAGCTAAGGGAGATGGGATTGTGAAAGTGCAGAGGTGAGAATTATAGGATCACAGGGAGGACGGAAAGCAAGTTTTATTGTGACTTAGAGTTGACTTTGTTTGGAGGTATTGATGAAAAGTAAAACTGGCGAGATCACAGCTTTCCTTTACTGAGTAGATTTATGGACCACATATGAGGCTACTTCAAAAAGTTCGTGGAAATGTAATTAAAAAATAGGTTTACTTTGATACAAAAACATTTTGAAACTCATACAGTTTTTTTTTTCACAACATATATTTTCTGAGAACTTTTTGAAGACCCCCTCCTACTTTACATACATTTTGTGTTTTGGGCAGCTTTAGGTACAGAGCAAAGTTAAGCAGAAAGTACAGAGTTCCCATACGTACATCTTCACCATGTAGACCCTCCCATCCTGTCAACATTTCACACCAGAGTGGTGCATTTGTTACTATTGGCAAACTTATTGGCATGTTATGATCACCCAAAATCCATAGTTTACATTAAGTTCACATACAGTGTTATGTGTTTTATATGATACACTTCCACAACTATAGTATCATATACAATAATTTCACTTGCCCAGAAATCCTCTGTGTTCTGCCTGTTCCTCTCCCTCCCCTTGTGCCAAACTTTGGCAAACACTGATCTTCTGCCTTTTCCTGAATGTCAGATAGTTTGAAGCATACAGTTTGTAGCCTTTTGGGTTTGGCTGCTTTCACTTTCACATATACATTTAAATTTTCTCTATGTCTTCTCATGGCTTATTAGCTCATTTCATTTTAGTGTTGAATGATATTCTTTTGTCTGGATATGCGAAAGCTTATTTATCAATTCACTTATGGTAGATGTCTTGGTTGTTTCCAAGTTTTGGCAATGACGAATAACATTGCTGTTAACATCCACGTGAATATTTTTTTTGTGGATCCAAGCATTCAGTTCATTTGAACAAATACAAAGGGGCTCAATTGATGGATCATATGCTCAGAGTATGTTTGGTTAAGTCAGAAACCACCAATCTGCTTTCTAAAGGGGCTGTACCATTTGGAATTCCCACTAGCAGTGAATAAAGTTCTTGTTGTTCTACTTCCTCACCAATATTTGACATTGTCAGTTTTTTGGATTTTGGTCTTTCTAATATGTGTGTAGTAGTGTATCATTGTTAATTTGCAATTTCCTGATGACAAGATACTGAACATCTTGTTTGGTGAAGTAACTGTTCAGGTCTTATTCCTAATTTTTTAAACTTAGTTGTCTGTTTTCTTACTGTAGGTTTTTAAGAATTCTTTGTATATTTTGCATAGAGTCCTTTATCAGATGTGGAGTTATTTTTGCAAATATTTTCTTCTAGCCTCCAACTTTTTCTTCTTATTCTGATGATACTGTTTTTTGCTAAGCAAAACTTAAATTTTAATGTGTGTCTGCTTATCAATTATTTCTTTCATAGGTTATTCCTTTGGTGTTTTCCCTAAATAGTATTGCTATAACCACCTAAGTTTTCTTTTACATTGTCTCCTATAAGCTTTATACTTTTTGGGTCTGTGATTCACTGAGTTAATTTTTGTGAAAGGTGTTAGTTCTATGTTTATATTCATTGTTTTTCATGTGGACATCCAGTTGTTCCAGCACCATTTATTGGAAACAGTGTCTGATCTATTGTATTGCTGATGGTCCTTTGTTGACGATCTGTCAATTATTTTTATATGGGTCTGTTTCTGGGTTATCTGTCTTGTTCCATTGACCTATTTGTATATTCTTTCACTTTTGTTTCCACTATTGTAAGTCTTGGTGTTGGGTCATGTCAGTCTTCCAACTTTGTTCCTCTTCTATTTTGTGTTGACTGTTCTGGGTCTTCAGATTCTGTCTATAAACTTTAAAGTCAATTTGCCAGCATCCACAAAATAACTTGCTGGAATTTTGATTGAATTGTGTTGAACCTCTAGATCAAGTTGGGAAGAACTGACATCTTTGCAGTATTGACTCCTCCTATACATGAATATGTGATATTTATTTATTTGTTTAGTTCTACTTTGGTATATTTTATAAGACATTTATAGTTTTTATATAGCTGTTGTATATATTTTGCTAGGTTTAAACCTAAGTATTTCGTGAGGATTATAATGTTCATAGTTATACTTTTTAATTTAAACTTGTTGTTTATTACAGATATATAGGAAAATAATTGACTTTTATATAGTAACCTTGTGTCCTACAACCTTACTACATTTATTTATTTATTCCAGTAGGATTTTCCTCCATAATCAAGTTATCTGTGAACAAAGGCAGTTTTATTTCTTCCTTTCTAATCTATAAATATTTATTTGGTCTTACTGCATTAGGTAGGACTTCCAGTTTATGCTGAAAAGCACTGGTGAGAGAAGATATCTATGTCTTTTTCCTATTCTTACCAGGAAAGTTTTGAGATTTTAACACTAAGTATGAGCTTAACTAGTTTTTTTTGGCTAATGTTCTTTGTGCAGTTGAAGAAATTCAATCATTCCTATTTTGCCAAGATTTAAAAAATCATGAATGGGTGTTGGCTTTTGTCAAATATATTTTGTGCATCTATTGATAGGATCATTGATTTTTCTTCATTAGCATGTTGATGGGGTAGATTATGTAGTTAATCTTCAAATGTTCAACCAGTCTTACATACCTGTTATAAATTACACTTGGTCATGTTGTATAATTCTTTTTATACATCATTGGAATTAATTTGCTAATTTGCTTGTTGATGATTTTGTCATCTATATTCATGACAGGTATCAGGCTGAGTTCTCTGGTTGTTTCTTTGTGTGGTTTTTCTGCTAGGGTAATGCAACTCATAGGACTCTTTCCTCTGATTCTATATTCTGGAAGATATTATAGAGAATTGTTATAATTTCTTCCTTTAATATTTGGTAGAATTCATCAGTGAACCCATCTGGGTTTAACTAAGTTCTTGTGGATTTCTCTATTTCTTCTTTTTTTTTTTTTTAAAAAAAGATGTAATTTAATTATTTGAAAGAGTTAAACAGAGAGAGAGAGAGAGAGAGAGAGAAACAGAGATCCTCTATCTGTTGGTTCACTACCCAAATGGCTGCAATGGCCGGAGCTGGGCTGATCCAAGGCCAGGAGCCTGGAGCTTCTTCCAGATCTCCCACATCGGTGTAGGGGCCTAGGACTTGGGCCATCCTCAACTGCTTTCCCATGTGATAGCAGACAGCTAGATCGGAAGTGGAACAGCCAGGTCTTGGATTTGGGTCTATATGGGATGCTGGCACTGTAGGTGGCAGCTTTACCTGCTATGCCACAACGCTGCCCCCTCTATTCCTTCTTGAACTTCTTTTGGTTTTGTCTGATGTATTTTGATGCTTGGTTGTTAGGTACATACCTGTTAAGATTTGTTTTGGCTTCCTGGAGGATTGATTACTTATTATGTAGTGCTCCTCTTTGTTCCATCGATAACTTTCTTGTCCTGGATTCTATTCTGTTGGAAATTTATAAAGCTACCCTAGCTTTCTTTTGATTAGTGTTAGCATAGTGTATATAGTTCCCCATCCCTTTACTTTTAATCCATATGTGTCCTTTTAATTAAATTGAGTTTTATTTGGTAGATAACATATAGTTGGGTCTTGTTTGTTCAGCTGCTCTGACAGTTGATCTTTTAACTAGTATAGCAAAGGGATTGCTGATATATTTGGACTAAGTATATTTTTTACTGTTTTCTACTTGTTGCCCTATTATTTGTTCCTATTTTTGTCTTTCACTTTTTTCTGTCACTTGTGCTTTTTTAATGCATTTATTTGAAAGGCAGAGTTACTGAGGGAGGGAAACAGTGAGAGAGCAAGAGAATCTTCTGGCCGGTGCCGCGGCTCACTAGGCTAATCCTCCGCCTTGTGGCACCGGCACACTGGGTTCTAGTCCCGGTCGGGGCACCGGATTCTGTCCCGGTTGCCCCTCTTCCAGGCCAGCTCTCTGCTGTGGCCTGAGAGTGCAGTGGAGGATGGCCCGGGTGCTTGGGCCCTGCACCCCATGGGAGACCAGGAGAAGTACCTGGCTCCTGCCATCGGATCAGCGCGGTGCACCGGCCGCAGCGCGCTGACCGCGGCGGCCATTGGAGGGTGACCCAATGGCAAAGGAAGACCTTTCTCTCTGTCTCTCTCTCTCACTGTCCACTCTGCCTGTCAAAAAAAAAAAAAAAAAAAAAGAATCTTCCATCCACTGGTTCACTCTGCAAATGACCACAATGGCCAGGGTTGGGCCAGGCTGACGCCAGGAGCCAGGATCTTCATCTGGGTCTCCTACATGGGTGCAGGGGCCCAAGTACTTTGACCATCCTCTGCAGCTTTTCCAGGCACAATAACGAGGAGCTGGATCAGTACGTACACTTTCAAATAGCATTATACTCGTTTATGACAACCAAATAATCCTAAGTTTTACCTTCTGTCTCTTGTATGATGGTTGCCATTCATTTCACTTATACAAAAACATAAATAATGAAATACATGTTGCTATTATTTTGAACAAATTGTTATCTGTTAGATTAATTAAGAATAAGCAAAATTGGAGTTCGCCCTGTGGCTCACCAAGTTAAGCTGCTGCATTAAGTGCTAGCATCCTGTATAGGTGCTGGTTTGAGTCCCGGCTGCTCCACTTCCCCACTTCTGAACCAGCTCCCTGCTAATGCACCTTAGAAATCAGTAGAAGATGGCCCAAGTCCTTGCGCCCCTGCCATCCACATGGGAGAACCAAATGAAGCTCCTGGCTCCTGGCTCCTGGCTTTGGCCTGGCCCAGTCTCAGCCGTTGTGGCAATTTAGGGAGTGAACCAGCAGATGGAAGATCTCTCTCTCGCTCTCTGCCTGTCTCTACGTCTAATATTCTCTCTCTCTCTCTATCTCTCTCTCTCACTCTGCCTAGAGTGGGCTAGAGTTTGACATTTCCTTTCTCCTATGTGGAAAGCTAGGCAGTTGGTTTTTGGATGTTTCCCTTCTTCTAGATCTGTCTGGGCTCTGAACCCCAGTAGTTTAGGCTTTGATTAAATACATTCTTCTGAAGGTAAACCTTGTTAAGAAGAACGGAATATTTCCAACTGGTTAGTTTCCCCATCTCCCTGCCAGAAGCATGAGGGGATTTCCCTCCAATGTTCATTGTGATAACTAGATTGAGCTCCTGGAGGCAAAACTTACCTAAGCATGGGTTCCTCCTATAAAAAAATAAATGACGAATTTCCACACCAACGCCCCAGCCCAGACATTTCTTGATCACAGTTTAGGTCTTCCTGTCCCAGCACTGATTCCTATAGAGGTTTCTGCTCTGGCAAGCTGTAATTCTCTGAATATACCAATGTTTCGAAATTTGGGAGATAGCTGTTTACTCTGTGATCTTACTTCCCTGAGAGACATAAGGAGGTATTTTGTTTTTTCAATTTGTTCCAATTTTGATTTGTTGTTAGGTTGTAGTGGTGACTTCCAAGTTCCTTACCTGCCAGACTGAATTTTAAGCTTTGATTTTGATTTTAAGTCGTCAATTGGTTATTTCCCTTGCATTCTGATGAATTAAAGTGAACATATAATTTGTCATTCAAAAAGGAAGTCTTTTAAGAGTTAGAGATGATATTAATAATTATCCCAGGCCAAGAAACATAAATTATGATGTATGGATGTATGTTACCTTGTTAATTCAGTTGCTTTCTGATGAGGCAACTAATGTCTCAGAGCTAATAATTCTCACAGATGGGACTTGAATCTACACAATCCTAACCTTGAGATTAAGTGCACTTAATCTGTGTGATAAGTATCAGACTCCGGAAATGCCTCATGTATTTTTTTAGGGTCTTCAGTTGGACTTTTCAGTACTTATTGTGATACTATGTTTTCATGATGTTTCTCTTCAGTAAAGAATAGCCACAAGTTTTTGGTAGCTCTTAATTTATTACTATTATTTTTATTTTTCCTTTTAGTAGGAGGCAATACTTGCATTAAATTATTCTTTACTTCTTATACATAACCTCTTCTAAATCTGGAAGTTGTTTCCTCCCCCAGAATTTTGGATTTGAAAGAGACATCTGGTCATACTTCTGGTTCTGTAGATAATCCTGCTTAGATGATATGAATAAGTTGCCAAGTTAAACAGTAAACTATTGTAGACTGTAACTTAGAATTGGGAGGTAGAAAAATGTATTGATTAAAAATGAAATTAAGTTAATGGATTTGAATGCTGGTTGCAGGCTGTGCCCCCTTAGGCAAATGTGTTTTTCTTCTCCAGATTTACCTTTTCTCATCTATGTAATTGACAAAATTACATGCCCATCTTCCTTGGTTGTTGTTTTGAGTCCTTGATGAGGTTGGCACATAGAAAGGGCTCAACAGTGTTCTCTTTTATCCAGATCATAAGGTTTCCAGTGGGGCGTTTCTTCTTTTTATTGTTTGAACCAGCGTGCTTCCTTGGAAAGCTCTTCCAGAAGTTTATTGATTATCATTATTATTATTATTTTAAAGATTTATTTAATTTATTTAAGACGGAGTGACAGAGAGAAAGGGAGAGGCACAGAGATAAAGACAGCTTCCATCCGCTGGTTCACTCCCCAAATGGCTGCAGTGGCCTTGGGATGGGCCAGGCCAAAACTAGGAGTCAGGAATTCAATCCAGGTCTTCCATGTGGGCAGGGTGCCAAATACTTGGGCCATCGTCTGCTACTTTCCCAGGCACATTAGCAGGGAGCTGGATCAGAAGTGGAGCATCTGGGACTCCAACCAGCACTCTAATATGAGATGCCAGTGTCACAGGCAGCAACTTAACTTGCTGCGCTACAACACTGGCCCTAGTTCATTGGTTATTTTAAGTTCCCTATTATGCAAATAAGTGTGACAAATAAAATGGTTCCCTTTGCCATTTCTGGTATACCACTAACTGTAAATTCAACTCCTTTTTCAGAAATAAGGGGATAGTAAAAGAAGTCAACTTTTTATTAAAGCTATAAACATGTTGTTGTTTTTTTAAAAGTCAGAGTTCCAAAGACTTTTCATAAAACTCTCCTAGCCTTGCCCACCCTCCTAACTCTCTATTACTGATTTCCAGAGGCTTCCACTTGTGTGCTTATGTCCTTGAATATTTACCTCCTTATTTCTATGTAATCTTATTTATACTATTGCTTGATTTTTTTTGTTTTAGATATCCTCTTTGACTTCCTACATGCATCAAGAGGATTTAGCACTCTTATATCCCTCTTCTACCTATACTTACATGCACATACATTTGCTTATCTTTGTCCATTCTGCCAGTGCAGTGACAGAATTATATCTTGCTAAATGAATTTTTGATTTCTGAAATGTTGTTCACAGCTGAAACACATGGTACATTATGATTTTTTTTTTTAAATTTTTTGACAGGCAGAGTGGACAGTGAGAGAGAGAGACAGAGAGAAAGGTCTTCCTTTGCCGTTGGTTCACCCTCCAATGGCTGCTGCAGCCGGCGCGCTGCGGCCGGTGCACCGCACTGATCCGATGGCAGGAGTCAGGTGCTTCTCCTGGTCTCCCATGGGGTGCAGGGCCCAAGTACTTGGGCCATCCTCCACTGCACTCCCTGGCCACAGCAGAGAGCTGGCCTGGAAGAGGGGCAACCGGGACAGAATCCGGCGCCCTGACTGGGACTAGAACCTGGTGTGCCGGTGCCGCAAGGTGGAGGATTAGCCTAGTGAGCCGCGGGGCTGGCCGGTACATTATGATTAAATTTCCCTTCATGAAAGGTACTTTTTTGAGATTGATAATTGCCCATCTTTCTGGTTTTTTTATTTTGTGCATCATCTATACATCTGTATCTATCCCTAATGCATCTCAGCCTCTCCTACAGAGCTTTGAGTCTCTTGATAGCTAAAAAAATTGGAGCATTAGATATTGTATTGTTTTCAACCTTGTAGAAGAAGACATCTCTTCAGGACTTTGTCTCTTGTTACCCCGGTAGATATGAATCACTCTCTTGTTTTTGTACTGGGATCTACACGATTGTAAGGATTTTCTTTTTTTTTTTCTTGGTGATGTCTCTGTTTCCTGGATTACATGTCTTCCTCTTTATTACTATGCTCTATTGTTTTTTGGAACATACCCTTTTTAATAGCTCCATTGTAGGGGAAAAAGGTGCCAAGATATTTTTAGATTTTACAAGACTGAAAATTTCTTTTTTTTTGCTGTTATATTTATTGATTTTTAAGAATTATAGGTTAGAAATTATTTTTCTCTCAGGAATACAGGTGTTACAGTGCTTCTCAATTCTATTTTTGTGAGTTTTCTTTTTCAGATGTTTCTGGGAGCTTTTTAGGATATATATCTGCTACCAGTGTTTTGAAATCTTACACTGGTATCCTGTATTGTGTGTGTGTGTGTGTGAGAGAGAGAGAGAGAGAAAGAGAGGGAGAGAGAGAGAGAGAGAGAGAGAGAGAGAGAGAGTTTTTATTTAGTTTTGGGCATTTGCTGATTTTATTTAGTCCATAAAGTCATATCTTTTACTTATAGACATTTTCTTGGATATGTTGTTCCTCACAAAAGCTGTTTTTCTTTTAACTTCTTTCTTTGCAATGCCAGTTATTCAGATAATAGATCTTCTGGTCATTTCTGTAATTTTGAAAACATGTTTTTATTATTTATTTCTTTTACTTTCTGGAAGGAATGTTCAACTTTATCATCCAATCATTCTATTAATGTTTTTATTTCTGCTATTTTTATTATTGAGATTTTTAGTTATTTGTAGTTATTGACTTTTTTCATCTGAATGTTTCTTTTAATGATTTTCTAATCTTGTTATATGAATGCAATAATTTTTCTTTCAGTATTAATAAAAATCAAAAAGTATTTTCAGTGTTTTGCATTATCTTTGTTTTCTCCCGATTCCACTTTATAATATATATTTGTTTTGGTTTCTAAGAATCTCCATGGATATCCATTTATATTTAAAGGTGAAGTATTAACAAACTGTATATAAGTGTGCTTAATCTATTGGGTTGTAGGTTTTACAACAGGGTGATTTATTGGGCTATTTTTAAGAAAATCATTGTATTTTCATTGAAAGAGAAACAGAGAGAGACATGGAGAGAAATCTTCCAACCTTTGGTTCACTCCTCAAATGCTTGCAGGGTAATTGTCTAACAGCTAATCTTGAAGCCAGATTAGAGAACCTAACTGGGAAGGAGGTTATTACCATTCATTGTATAGAATATAGTTAATTATCTTTCAATTCTTGATCCCCCAGACTGGGCCAGCTGCCCTTGAATTAAGAGGTTTCTCTAGTTCAATTCAAAGAATAAACATATGTAATCCTGAGAGGATGGACCTTGGAAATCTCCATGATGTGATAGCTATGTAAAATAGGGCTCCTGTTTCAGCTCAACTGCCACACTCTCACTCCATGGTTTTAGGTTCATCTCTCACATCATAAGCATTTCTGAGGTGCTGTAATTTAAATTATCCAGCTACTAGGTTCCTACTGTTGGGTTTCTTGATTGAGCTTTCCTCATTTGCTGGTCTGTTAAGTTAGTTAGCAATCATCCTTCTGGTTTCCAGTTATGCAGTTTTTTCTTCCTGCGGTCCTCTCTCATTCTTTTGACCTTTTTGTTTTAGACTTTTTTTTAAAGTTTTCTTATAACTTGAGAAGTAAATATTGATTGAAAGCACAGACTCTTAACCTATATTGTTTGGACCCATATCTATGACTGTATGGCCTTAGTCAAGTTATTTAACTTTTCTCCCTTCACTTCCTCATCTTGAAAAGATAATAGTTGGACTATTTTTTTAAGACTAAATTATTTGAGTCATATAAATCATTTAAAACCATGGCTAGGTTAATGAATATTTGCCATTATTATTTTAGAGTAATTTTAGGTAAAAGATAATTATGTATTTAAATAACCATGTTTAATAGGACATTCAGAGAAATGCACTTGATCACTATTCAAATAGTGTCCATGTATATTTGATGTGCTACATAAAATATCTAGGTTCTTATTTTATAACTGAAAGGAACTTTAGAGATCATGGTTTTTTAACTCTTCATTCTACAGATGAGGAACATTGAGAACTAGTGGTTATAATAGTTAAGTGACTTGCCTTGAGACTATAATCCAAGCCTCATAATTCAGTCTTCTTTCCATTAAAGCACACTTCCTTTTCTAAGGAACAGTAAATGTTGTGACACTTGGCAAAGATATTTCAGCTGATGATGATATCCTATAGCAGATTTTCTTATTTTTTGATTTCATATGATCAGAACTGGATAGATAATAATTCTTGGTCTATGACTTACATGGATCATTTGTCATTGTGTAGCTTATTTGTTTTTTTTGCTTTTAACCGTGTAATACAGGAAAAGTTTAAAGCATCCTTATTACATGGAATACCTGGGGACAAAATTGAAATCTGTAATTTCTATTTAACATTATAAAAAATAAACCATATATGAGGGAACTTCAGAAAGTTCATGGAAAATGAAACTAAAGGATAAATTTATTTTGGTGCAGTTTTGAAATCTATGCATATGACTCATCTTCAAAACATGAATGGAAAAGGTGTATAATGAAAGAAATAAGCATGTATTCAAAAATTTTAGCACCAAAATAAACACCTTTTAATGCCATTTTCCATGGACTTTTTGAGGTATGCTTATATTTAGAGGGTTTTTTGGTAAGACTGATTCTTGTTTCCTGTAATGAAAGGCATCTTTTTTTTTTTTTTTTTTTTTTTGACAGGCAGAGTGGACAGTGAGAGAGAGACAGAGAGAAAGGTCTTCCTTTGCCATTGGTTCACCCTCCAATGGCCCCCACAGCCGGCGCGCTGCGGCCGGCGCACCGCACTGATCCGTTGGCAGGAGCCAGGTACTTCTCCTGGTCTCCCATGGGGTGCAGGGCCCAAGCACTTGGGCCATCCTCCACTGCACTCCCTGGCCACAGCAGAGAGCTGGCCTGGAAGAGGGGCAACCGGGACAGAATCTGGCGCCCCGACCAGGACTAGAACCCGGCACGCCGCAAGGCGGAGGATTAGCTTAGTGAGCCGCGGCGCCGGTGAAAGGTATCTTCTTAAAGATGGTTTCAAAACTCTCTTCCTCATCACGTTGAAATTCACTAGACTGGGTAGCAGTAGATTAGAAAACTCAGCAAGACAGAGAGGAACAGGAAGCAGGCTAAGATTGTGTGCTTTACATTTTGCATTAAGACATATATATCTTTAAAATCTGTTGGTCTTCTGTGAATTGTGTAATGCTGGCTTTGGTTATGATGCAGGTCTGAGAACCATTGGAGTCATCACCAAGTTGGATCTTATGGATGAAGGAACAGATGCCAGGGATGTTCTAGAGAACAAGCTGCTGCCTCTTCGCAGGGGTAATGTACTGTGATGTATACAGCACTTCCGTGGATGATGGGGCTGAGAAACAATTGGGAAGCCACTTAGAAGATGTGGTGTAATGCCTTTTCAATTGAGAGGAACAAGTTTATCATTAGTTATCCTTTTTATGTAGTGGCACAGTATTCAAGTGAAGATCCAAAGGGAGAACTATTCCTCAAACTAACAGAAAGAAAAGAAACAGGAAAGGGAGGGGTTTCAAGGAGGGTTATAACTATTCATCATGGGCTGCTTAAATGTACTGTTATAAGTCTGATTGCAAATACTTCAAGATGTTTGTGGAAAAACAAGTATTATGAAATATTATGTATATATTTCAGAATTTTGGGCACCAAAATGAACTTAACTTTTAATGTTCCACTTTTACACAAACTTTTTAGGTACTTTTGTATTATGTCACAACCAGTGAGAGACATATTCTGTAAAATGTGCAGAGATTTTTAAGGAGGAAAACATTATTAAGGTGATGCTAA
Source organism: Oryctolagus cuniculus (assembly GCF_964237555.1). Lineage (NCBI taxonomy): Eukaryota > Metazoa > Chordata > Mammalia > Lagomorpha > Leporidae > Oryctolagus > Oryctolagus cuniculus. Next base: position 26,458,509 of record NC_091438.1, on the reverse strand, counting down.
AATAATTACCATTAGCCTATTCAATTTTGTAAATGAAAAAAATTGTTGTAAATGAACTCAGTCTTAAACTGATCTTATTTTTGTTCAGTCTGAGAGCATGGCAATTCCTAGAGGAAGCACAGAAAGAGTGCCAAACTCCATAGCTTGTGCCTTATTTCAGGTTACGTGGGGGTGGTAAACAGAAGCCAGAAGGACATAGACGGGAAGAAGGACATCAAGGCGGCCATGCTGGCAGAGAGGAAGTTTTTTCTTTCCCACCCGGCTTACAGACATATTGCTGATCGAATGGGGACCCCACACCTGCAGAAGGTCCTGAATCAGGTAAAAATGTTCTTTCAAGCAACAAGAACCTTTATTACACACAAGAGAACTATTGGAATTCATATTTCTAATTTTTAATTCACTTTTTTCCCAAACACAAGACATTTAGGTTAAATGATAGAAATTAAACAATGCTTATAGATACTTAGAGCCACACTGTTACTTTTCTTAGTGAATAAAAGTCACCTTAATATTATTGAAAGAACAATTATGAAAGCAGAAACATGTACTTGGGAACAAGGAATAGGGGATGTACATTTGAGTGTGCATTCATTCACAAAATGTAGTTACCTTAAGAAGCTGAGCTTGTGTAGATCTGTAACAGTGATCTCTAGGAATCTGCATTTAAAATACCACTCTAATGATTAGGCTAGATTTTCTGTTGAAAATGTTATCTGGTTTTGTTTAGGAATGATTTATTTTGTACTTTAAACTTTTCCAAACAGTAAATTCTATTGCCAGTCATCTCAGAAGCTTTTCCTGATAACCTGTTACCCCAAAATAAATAAATTTGGGTCTTCTGCCTCCCTTCTTCCCACCATGTACTGTGTACTTCTCTTCCTTGGTTACATATTTTCCACCCTTATTGGAGTTGTGTCATTGTCATTTGAGTTTTAATTATGTTGACTTTGTATGGTGAGCCATGTTCCTCACAAATATTCTCATAAGTTTTGCTTAAACTCTTATCTATAACTTAATCAGCCAATCTAACAGTTTCGTTCTGATTGTTAGCTTCTTGAAGGTATCAGTAGAAGCTGTCACAATATGTGACATTGTGTCTGAACCATTCAGGCAAAATAATTGAAGAAGTTTTAGAAAATAAAAACTAGTTGTATCCTTTTTTTTGTTTATGCCTTTTGTGGTATTTATAATGTCCCTTTTTATTGCTGAATAATATTCCACTTATTTTAGTTTTTTTAATTTATGAATTGTTTGTTTCTAAAATTTCCTATTTAATTTTTTATTTTCTATTTTGTGTGTTTCTATGTATAAAAATAATTCTAAAATTTCTAATTAATTTTTTGACAGATTCTATATAGCTCATAGATACAGTTCTAAGAATATAATGATATTCCATTTCTCCTTTCCTCTCTCCCTCTCACCCTCTCCCCTCCCCTTTTTTCCTTCTTTTTCACTTTTTGATAGCAAATTTTATTTTATTTTATTTATTTTTTTGACAGGCAGTGTGGACAGTGAGAGAGAGACAAAGAGAAAGGTCTTCCTTTTCCATTGGTTTACTCCCCAATGGCCGCTGCGGCTGGCATGCTGCAGCCGGCGCACCGCGCTGATCCGAAGTCAGGAGCCAGCTGCCTTCCTGGTCTCCCATGCGGGTGCAGGGCCCAAGGACCTGGGCCATCCTCCACTGCACTCTCAGGCCACAGCAGAGAGCTGGAATGGAAGAGGAGCAACTGGGACAGAATCCGGCTCCCCAACCGGGACTAAAACCCGGGGTGCCGGCGCCGCAGGCGGAGGATTAGCCTGTTGAGCCGTGCACCGGTGGCCTGATAGCAAATTTTAAATTCACATTACAATAAAAAGACTTAATGCTTCACCAAATAAAATAAAACAATAAAATACCCCTAGTCTAGTAAGAATATAGAAAATAGCTGTAAACAATAGTTGAATGGAAAAATGACCATTTCCCCCATATAATAAATTTTAAAAGTAATCACAAATCATTAAAACTATAGTGCTATAAAATTCTTAACCACTGGTTTGACAAAGGTATAAAACAAAGTTTTATAAAAGTACATTTGCAGTAAAATATACAGTAAAATATGCAGTAAATACACATAAGCATGCCTTTCTTTTTGTTTGTTTTTTTGAATTTTAGCTCTCATATATAAGAGAGGACATGTGGCATTTGTATTTCTGTGTTTGGCTTATTTTATTCAACATGATGTCCTCCAGTTGCATCCATTTTGCTTCAAAAGACAGAATTTTAGTCTTTTTTAATAGCTGAATCATATTCCATAGTGTGTGTGTGTGTATATATATATATATATATATATATACCACATTTTCTTTATCCATTCATCTTATGATGGGCACATTGGTTGATTTCAAATTTTGGCTATTTTGAACAGGGCTGCTATAAACATTGTGATGCAGGTATCTCTTGATACATTATATTCAAGTCTTTTTGCTATATTCTCAGTAGTGGGATTGCTGGATCATATGGCAAGTCTAGGTTTTTAAGAAATCTCCATACTGTTTTTCACAGTGGCTGTATTAATTTACATTCCCACCAACAGTGTATAAGTGTTCCACTTTGTCCACATCCTCGCCAGCATTTGTTATTCTCTATATTTTGGATTGTAGCCATTCTGACAGGGATGAGGTGATATCTCATTGTGGGTTTGATTTGCATTTCCCTGATGGTTAGTGATGTTGAACATTTTTTCACTTATTTGTTGGCTGTTCATATTTATTCTTTGCAGAACAGTCTGTTGAAGTCCTTTGCCCTTTTCTCAACTGGATTGGTTGTTTTATTGTTGTTGAGTTTTATAAGTTGTTGCTGGTATATTCTGGATATTAATCCTTTGTCAGATAAGTGGTTTGTGAATATTTCTTCCCATTCTGTTAGATGTCTTTACTCCAGTGATCATTTCCTTTGCTGTGCAAAAGCTTCGGAGCTTGACATAGTCTGATTTGTTTAGTTTTGCTCCTGTTGCCTGTGCTTTTTCTAATTCTGTAAAGAATGATGTTGATATTTTGATAGGGATTGCATTAAACCTATAGGTTATTTTAGGTAGTATAGAAAATTTTTAAAATATGTTTCATTTCACATCCAAGAGGAAAAGTCAAGCAAGTTGTTTCAGTAAAGATAAGGAGCTCTGTTTGGCTATCACTTTTAGCAGCTACAGGTGCCTGGATACTTATTAAAGCCACAGAGAGAATGCTGTCACCCAAAAGAGCACAGAGAATAAGGGAAAAAGAGGCTTAGAATCCCAGATTTGAGAACTTTCATGAGTTACTAGTAGTGAGGAGAATGAATTATCAAGAGATAAAGAAGGTATAGCCAAAATGATTAGGAAAAATGTGAGAGGAGCTGGGATCATGAAAGCCAAGGAAACAAATATATTAGAAAGCTGAGACTGGTCCCCATGTTGTCTTGCTATTGATACACCTGAGATGCAAAATGTGAAAGCCAAATGTATTTATTCACCAGCTCACACCGAAGTTCAGTGGCTGCTGGTTTTTCATGGTTACTATTACTCTTAGATTTGAGTCCTTTTCTCTTGTAGTATTACTCTTGGTACTGAAAACATCTCCAATGTTTTTGTTGCCTTCTTCAAAGCTAAAACAGCAACCAAAGGCGGGGTAATTTCACAATGATTCATAACTGGAAAAAGTAAAAATATAGGAGTGAAATATTGACAAGAAATTGTATATTGAATAGTTTTATAAACATATAAACATAAAGGTGATCTGAAAGAATTTTATCAGTCACTCTGGGTATATTTATTCTCATTTTAATTATTTTTCCTTTGCCCACATTGCTAATCAGTTTATATTCTCTCTTTTTCTGATTCCAAGGTTATTACATCAGCAGTTCAAGAAGATGATCATTTTTTTCTTTTAGTTCAGATTCTTCAATTGCATTATAGTAGAAAGAACCTAAGACAGCACTGAGTTATCTGGGCTCACAGTCCCACCTTTGTTGTTCTTTCATCATAGATTCCTAGAAAATCTCTTAGAGAGGTTTTCACTCACATTGAAGTCAAAGTGCCAGCTGATCTTACGGGAAATGCCAAGTAAAGATGTCAGGTAGAGGTATCAATAGCAGAGAAAGCTTTTCCTCACTCAGTTGAGACATTTTTATATTAAATTTCTTGAAGGCATAAGCTAGTTAACGACCAACCTGAGTTGAACTGGGTCCAAGAGGTGGAAGTCACAGAAAGTAGTTGCCTGAATTATACAGTGTAGGGAAAGTTAACAGCTGACAGATTATCCCTCACACCCTTGACTACCTGAGATCCAGTGGTGTGGTAAGCTACTTAGTTTGAGAACAGCAGGCAGCACCTGTAACTCTTGTCTTCCTTCATTTCTACCATATCCTATCTTAAGGTTCTTGTCCATAAGATAGGTGATCTGATAAATCAATCCATGCTAATGTGTTAAAATTGAGCCGCCCCCTTAGTAAAATTTGTGCATTTTGACATGGTCTTTCCATATATAAATTGATAGCCCAAGTGAGTGACTCTAATTGAAAATTTTTTGAGCATCTCCTAAGGGCTGTGGAAGACAAAGTTGCACTTCTCATTATCAGCCTACACAAACTGGAATGTCTCTTTGGTTTCTAAAATTTTGAGTGATTAGGAAAACAGTGAAGGATGGTTTTTGTTTCATGAGTTAATCTTCAATGTGTTATATGCATGTATGTTTTTGTTTTGTTTCATCCAGCAACTTACCAACCACATTCGAGACACCCTGCCAAACTTCAGGAACAAACTCCAGGGACAGTTGCTCTCCATAGAACATGAAGTAGAAGCCTATAAAAACTTCAAACCTGAAGACCCCACCAGGAAGACCAAAGCATTACTGCAGTAAGTCTCTTCTGCCTTTCTTTGCTCCTCATCTTAATAGAATTCCTTCAGTTCGCTTTTGCTTTGGTCTATTTGTCATATTGTTTTCTAGGTTTAACAGAGGAAGCAGGTTGAGAATGAGTCTTTTTCTGTGTTACCCAGTGGCCCTTGAATCTTTGTTTTCCTGAAAAATAATTATTGATCTTATCCTCTTGCTATAAATTTCATTGCACATCCCTGTGTCCAATTTGTGTGTTTTTTAAAAAAGATTTATGTATTTATTTGAAACACAGAGGGGTAAAGAGAGAGAGAGACACTAGGCTAATCCTCCGCCTTGTGGCGCCGGCACACCGGGTTCTAGTCCCAGTTGGGGCGCCGGATTCTGTCCCGGTTGCCCCTCTTCCAGGCCAGCTCTCTGCTGTGGCCAGGGAGTGCAGTGGACGATGGCCCAAATGCTTGGGCCCTGCACCGCGTGGGAGACCAGGAAAAGCACCTGGCTCCTGCCATCGAATCAGTGCAGTGCGCCGGCCGCAGTGCGCTGGCTGCGGCGGCCATTGGAGGGTGAACCAACGGCAAAGGAAGACCTTTCTCTCTGTCTCTCTCTCTCACTGTCCACTCTGCCTGTCAAAAAATAAATAAATAAATAAAGAGAGAGAGAGAGAGAGAGAGAGAGAGAGAGAGAGGGAGAAAGTGAGAGGGAGGAAGAGATAGCAGTGGCTTAATGTGCTGTGCCAGAATACTCAGCGCCAATTGTGTTTTTAAAATTGGATTCAAGAACAGCATTGTAGCACACCCAGTTAAGATGTCACCTGTAATACTGGCTTCACAGATGAATGTTGATTGACATTCTGGCTGCTCTACTTTCCATCCATCTTTCTGCTAATGCACCTGGTGAAGCAATGGAAGATGGCCTGAATAGTTGGGCCTCTGCCATGCATATCTGTGACCTAGATGGAGTTCCAGGCTCCTGGCTGTACCCTGGCCATTGTGGCCATTTGGGAAATGAACCAGCAGATGGAAGATCTCTCTCTCTCTCTCTAACTCTGCCCCTTTCAAATAAATTAAATAAATTATTTTAAAAAATTAGATTCAGTAAGTAAAACCAGTAGTGATAATTCAATGGGGTTCTTAGCCCTTAGTTTTACAAGTGGGTGTATACAGAAGAAAATGTAATCTTATTTTACAATGGCTTCTATTGATGTCACTTATTATATTTCTATTTCAAGTGATTTATTTGTGTGCATTTTTCAGTGGAAGGAGAACCAATGATTTAATTAAAAAGTACAGAAAACAAGGACTAGTTTGAATTTCTTTTTTCTTTTTGTTGATGATTTTAATGTATCTCTTTAAGCATGCAAATATAAGAACTACCAAACATCTTTTTACTCCTTCATGATCTTCCTATTTTATCCCTGGGTTGCTAGATTTCTCCCTGAGGGATCTTGGGGGTAGGGCAGCAGAATTATTAGAGAATTACCAGTCCCTTAACATCTTCTGCTTTTATTTTCTCCTTTTACCCTTTCTGCACTCATCTGTTCCTTATATAAGCTCTAGCTTATATTCAGGTCCCTCTCAGCCAGGAGGCCCCTCTACTCTACTTAGGTTCCAGGACACTGGCGGTGTACCTCCAAAGGTGAAGTTTGATGCTTTTTATGGTCTTTGTCTTTCTGCAGTCTTGCAGTCAAAACACTCTTAAGTTGATGTTAAAGATGCATGATATAATTCATGTATTTGCAGGGAGATTTCTAAATTTTGAGTTTATTATTATTCTTTTAAATTTTTCAAATTTATTGGAAAGACATACACCCACACACAAAGTGTGTGCATGTGTGGGGCAGATATCTCACTCACTAGGTCACCCCCTGGAATGCCTGCAACAGTTGGGGCTTGGTTAAGCTAAAATCAGGAGCCAGGTACTCAACACAGGTTCTAGGTCTCCTATGGGGGTGGCAGGGACTCAGGTACTTGAGCCATCACTGCTGCTCCTATGACGCACATTAGCAGGAAGCTGGAATTGAGAGTGGAGCTGGGACTTAAACCCAGGCACTCTGATATGGGATGTGGGCTGTCCTAAGTAGCATCTTAACTGCTATACCAAATACCTACTATTCAAGTCATTTAAATAGCATCCTAAATATATTCTTATATTTCTTCATTTCCTCAAAAAAAAAAAAAAAACAAACCAGGTGAGATCATACAAAGGAAGTTCCCTTGCATATAACTCCTTCTTAATCTTGTTTGAGCTCTTATAAAAACTCTACAAATTATAAAGAAACTAAAGTTATTTGTCTTTTTAGGCCCTAAGTCATTATCTTAGTGTCTCTCTTCAACCGCTTTCCTTGCAAAGACTGAGTCTTGCTTCTGTGACTTAAATGCACCCAAAATTTTTAATAGCTGGATTCTGACTTGTGGAGGACAGGGTCAGCTCCATCGTATGGCCCTATTATTTCTGACCTATTTCTTTTCTCTCTTTTATTTCTTGCCTTCAACCATCCTCTCTACCTTCCTTTCTTCCTCCTTCCTCTAATGTCATTGTGCACTTTACTCAGTGTCTGGTTCTGTGTTGTCTCTCAGGGATTCAGCAATGAGCAAGATTTTTGTCCTCAAGAAGAAATCATAGCAGAACAAGATAAAACAGACATCTAAGCAGCTAACTGGGTTAAAATTGGATAAATGCTGTTTGTGGAAAAGACAAAATGTTAAGGGAGGCTTGATGAGAAAGCAGTTATATGCAAGGAAAGATGTGAGCTCACAGAGGAAATGATATTTGGGACTATGAAGACTGAGAAGAGTTTGTTAGGTGGAAGGAGAGGGGGGCACAGCTTCTTTTAGAATCAGTAAGTGGGCCAGGTAATTGGCATATAGGATATGGGAAAGGAAGGGTTGGAGACAAATTTTCCAAAATTTCTTACTGTTTCAGTGCATATTCCACATTATTTACCACTCCAGGGGTTTTAAACAATATTAGCATAGACATGAACATAGATAAACCCAATTGCCTTATTTTTTTCTGACCTAGTTACTTTTAATTCACCTATGATTTTGATGAAAAACAATAAAAAGATAATTTAGATGGTTTGAATTTTTCTATTGATTTTGAATTTAAAGAGGTTCTAATATGTCAGAATTAGAGCTTCTAAACCTAGTAATCGTGATTGGAAAAGTTGTTTTCTTATTTTTTTTTTGTTTTTCTTTAAGCAATCACCTTAAGGTAATTCATTTTTGTCACTGAGCAGATATTCATTTATTATAAGATAAATATCTTATTGCTTAATTACAATAAGAGATACATTCTGAAAAATTCTTCATTAGGCTATTTTGTCACTATGCAGACATCTTCACTTTACTTACACAAACCCAGATGGTTTGGCCTCCTACACACCTAAGTTATTTAGCATACATATAGCTTATTGCTCCTATGACTGTACTGAACAAAAAAAATGACAGTAAATGAAGCATGAGATGAAGATGATACAATCAAGAGACTTGGTAAATATGAGATGTGAGAGGCTGCTGATATTGTAACATGGCACACTGTTGTGTAGTAAACTTTTTAAATTAATAAATAGGAGTATACTCTAATGATAACGATATAATAAATACATATACCTGTAATATAGTCTTGCATTATCATTATTGAGTATAATTATCAGTATCATTATTATTACTGAGTCTTTTATTATCATTATTGAGTATTATGTGCTGTATATTATCATATATGCTGGACTTTTACACAATTGGAAGTACATTTACATCAGGAAAACTACAAAATGTGAGTAGTATATTACAACACCTATAAAATCACTGGATGATGGGAATTTTTCAACTCTTTTGTCATTTTATGGGGCCACTCATATATGTGGTCTCTGATCAAAACCTTGTTATGTGGCAAATGTCTGTATTGTGAACAAGGAGATGTAAGTAAAATTATTGAGGAGAGTGACCAATAGATAAGCAAGCAATGGCAATGTACTCTGCTAAATGCTATGCTGGAACTATGCCAAGAAAGTCAAGGAAGGGCCCTTCATCTGGGCTATGGAGAAAGGTAGGGGTAGATAGGGCCACGGATCATGGAAGGTTTCCTGGAAGAAAGAATGCTTGAGCTGAATCTTGAAGGATGGATAACAGTTAACCAGGCAAAACAGCGAAAGGCAGAGAGAGTGGTGCTCTAAACACAAAGAAAGACAAGTGAAAGCTCAGGGGCCTGGTATATTTGAGAAACTGCAAATGGGTTCCTGTGGCCAGCCTAGAAATGAATCTGAATGAGTCGTGAAGAAGGGGGTTGCAGAGGGAGCCAGGACCAGACAATCAAGAGTCTTAGGTTGAGGAGTTTTGATTTTATTAGCAAATTGCAGTGATCCCTTGAAAAATGAGACAAAAGCTAGTTGTAGAGGGGCCTAGGAGTTAAAGTTTAATTGTTCGGGCAAAGTGAGGTCTGACCTTGACAGGGATAAACCTGAAAGCAGAATGGTCACTTAGAGGGGCTTCAGGAATCCCAGGAGGAACTTCTAAAGACTGAGACCAGGCTGTATCATTGGTTATGAAGAGGAAGAGGCTGTGGTCTGAGATAGTGGAAGGATGTAGAAGCATCAACACCAGGTGGCTCCTGGCAGTGCAGCATGATGGAGTGGGGGAGTGCAGGATGCCCCAGAGTTCTGCCTTGAGTGGGAGGAGAAATTGAGAAATGCAGGAGAATCAACAGTCTTAGGAGTAGCAGGAGTTGAGGGGTGCAGTTTTAGGTATATTGAATTCAAAGCAGCTAAAATGAAATAAACGTCCAGTAGACCTTTGGGCTTATGGGCCCATTGTTTATGTCTGGGTTGTGGGCTAGAACCAAAGGCTTGAACATAACCCTGAGGCTATAGCCAACCCTCAGATCACATAGGACGAGCCTCAGGGACAAGCAGGAGAGACCAAGGCTGTGATATAGGGGGAAGAACGAGTAGCTCATGAAGTATTAGGGGACTCAGTTGGAACATCTGGGACATGAGGCAAGTGTGGGGTCATAGCTCAGGTTCGTTTGACTATTATTCTACATTAAATTTTATGGTTTATATTTAATTTTCAGCTCAAGTACTATTTAAATACCATTTCATGGTTGAAACCAAATGGATCAAATGGGTGCATTTGAAGTCAAGGATGTTTCACATATTTACTATAATTAAATGTCTAAAATAAATCTTGTTGTTTATGCCACGGTCACACTTTGAGTTTGAGAGTACAATAACTGCCAGTAGGTGCCGCTAAGAACACCAGGAAAAGAATTCTAAAGGCATTGCCACAGTAGAATAAAATGAGGCATGCAAAGCATTGTAACTTAACGTGAATTTGTTCTCTCTCACAATTACAGGATGGTTCAGCAATTTGCTGTGGACTTTGAGAAAAGAATTGAAGGGTCAGGGGATCAAGTAGATACTCTGGAGCTCTCGGGTGGTGCTAAAATCAATCGTATTTTCCATGAACGCTTTCCTTTTGAGATAGTAAAGGTTTGTACTGAATGTCACCTTTTATTTCATTTAATTTTCATATTCTGTTTTACAAATCTCTTGTGAGTGGTATGAGACTAAGAAAGTTCTTCGAACAAAATTTCTACTCTGGTAATGAAATTCAAGAAATATTTTCTTGCTCATGTTCCTGATTTTATTTAATGAGATTTAACTACATTTCAAATTATTTCAAGGAAATACTAATTGAGTTTCCTATGATGTTTACTTGTTGTTTACTTAATTTAAAAATATTTCCTGAGTACCTATTATGTGCCAAAGTTCTAGAATGCTATGATGAAGACATATAAGATTCTTACATGTCTTGTGGGGAAAGACAGAAAATAAATATGTAGACAAAATAAGAGATTAACAAATTCTATTAAGGTAACATACTGTGAGAAAGGGGCTAGGTGAAGCACTTTAAATGAGGTGCTCATGTCCATTCTCATGAGTAGGGGAGTGATCACAAGGACGTGAAGAGGTCAGCCATATAAAGCTCTAGGGGAAGGGGTTGCTTCAAAGCAGAAGAAGTATCCTTGTGCAAGGCCCTAAATCAGACTTGATAATGGCAGGTAAAGAGCAGATGTGGCTGGTGCACAGCTGACGAAGGGGAAGATTGAGAAATGAATTTAGAGAGGAAGGAAGTGCCCAGTTCAAGTAAGGCTTTTGAATTGAGGTCAAATGTTTATATTTAACAGTGGGGAGTTACCAGAGTGTTTTAAGCAGGGAATATGATCAGATTTTATTGGTAATTTTAAAAGAGAATTATGGCTGCTGGATTATAAAGGGGTATGAGAATAGTCAAGGGATATGGTAGGGACAGATCCAGGATGGATCCACTTTCTTGGGTTTTCAAGCTTCTACAATCTTGGAAGCCTCCTTAAAGAAGTAGAACACAAAATTTTAAGTACCCAGTTAAGCATAGAGTCTTAGAAGAGATCTTATACAAGAGAGAAAACCTGAAACTTAAACTTCTTTGGCTTCCCAGTATAAGTGGCCTTACAAGACAAGATGGATAGTAATGTATGGCTTTGGGAGTTTTTGGAGCTAAGGCCAATCAAGAGAGCTTGGATTTATATGGGTGATGAAAAAAATGAGAAGACTTGAGGTGACTCCCAAAGTTTTTCCATTCACAGTTGGATGAGTGATGGTGCCGATCAGATGAGGGAAACTGAGGAAGAGTTTTGCATGTGTGGAGGTGTGAATTGAGAGCTCTATTTTGGACTTACTAAGTGTGAAATGTCCAGTAAGGTGGCCAAGTAGCAATAGGGACTATGCTACTTGCTTTGTATACAACCAAGTGGATGTTTATGTCTTGGTGTGGGAGCCAGATGGGTAAATAGATAGTTACATTAAAATGTGCTAAGTAAAATGATAAGCCTCAGCACAGGGTGCCATGGAAACCCAGCCCACAGCTGTGAATCCCAGCCCAAGTGTGTAAAGAAGCCAGGCTGCTGAGCTAAGTCTGGAAGGATGAGCAGCTAGTTTAACAGGAAGGGGTGGAGTAGGGGAGGGGTGTTCCAGAAAGAAAGGGAGGAACAATAAAGGGTCTGGGCTGGGAAGCCACAGGATGTGGGTAGAGACCTAAAGCAGTTCATGGTTCTAGGGTACAAATTGTGAGAGAGGAAATAAGCAGATGAAGGGGCTGGATGGAGCTGAATCTCAGGAGTAAGGGCTGGACCTGATGTTCTCTGGATACCCCTTCTATGTCTAAATTCCAACACACTTTGATCCTACTTCCAAGTAGATTTATGGTACCTAGGACTTCTGGGAAATATTTATACAGCAATCTGTCCTGTGTTGGCTTGATGCAATTTTATTAATTTCCTTTTATAAAGAGGCCTTGAACTCAGGAGGTTAAAATGGCCAGGGAGAAAAGATGGCCAATGTTACTCTAGGACAGCTGCACTGCTGCACATCAGGTGACAGTCTTCCTTGTGTCCTCAAATTTGCTATATTCACCAAAAGAAGCAAATGCATAGTTAGATTTATGCCCAGAAGGCATCCTTTATGCATAGCACTCCTTATATATTATACAGTTAAAATCTGCTACACTGAAACTCCCAGAAATCCCTAGTGTTCTATGCTGCCTTGAACTTTATATAAACAGATGTTTTGACCATCTGGGTTTAGGTTCAGAGAGACATGAGTATCCATTTATTAATAACTAACTCAAGTTATTCTCATTTTATAATATTAAACAATATTATTATTCAAAGGAATTAAGTGTCATAACTATGGCTCATTTTGCATCTGCAGATGGAGTTCAATGAGAAAGAATTGAGAAGAGAAATAAGCTATGCAATCAAAAACATACATGGTATCAGGCAAGTGATTCACATTTTTTTTGTCTCCAGTTCAAGCTACCAAAAAAGTCAATTTTTATAAGTTGCCAGCAAAGTAGCCTTTTTATCGTCTAAGCAGAGTAAACTACAAAGGTGGGCCTAAGAAATAGGAGATCATAGTTTGGGTTCAATGGCAGTTTCATGTATTGCTGTAGTTTTTGCTGTGCTCACAGCCTATACTATGTACAACAGAGTTCAAAGATGAGCAAGATTTTGTCCACCAAAGCCTTCTATTTTAGTGAATGAAGCCTGACATATTCATAAGTAATCATTACTTACAGAGAGAAGGTTCATTTTGACTAGAGTTGTGGAGCAGGATTTGGAAAGATTAATGAAGGTGGTTACTTCTGAGTTGAACTTTTGGCTGTTGAGAGAATGATTTCCATAGGCCGACGTATGTTGGGTGTACATGTGTGCTTTGATATGTGTGTGTGCATGTGGCTGAGGTGAGTAGTGATAGAGTGAGTGTGAGATGATGGAATGGAGGTTGTTGAGGATAAAGGGCAACAGGAAGGACTTTTGAGTGGCAGGTATAGCATGAGCTGAGGCACACAGGTGGGAAAATGCAGCTTGTTTTCATGGAGCCAAGAGTCTTGCATTTTGATTGGTCTGAGGAATGGGAATAAAAGACCAGAGGAATATGAGCTGGAAGGGTGGGATGGGGTGGAACTTGCATCTAAACTTCCTTTTGTTTAAAGTGAGATTATTCCAAGTTACTTTCTATTTTAGTCTGTTCATGCTGATATAACAGATCACCATAGACTGGCTGGCTTAAAACCAATAGAAGTTTGTTTTTCACACTTCTTGGGGTTGGAAGTCCAAGATCAGGGTAGGAACTTGGACAGGTTTTGGTAAGGGCCCCTATCCTGGTTTGCAGACTGCTGACTTCTCATTGTATCTTTCTATGGCACGGGGAGAGCTAGCTAACCTTTTCTTATAAGGCCCTGGTCCTATTCATGAGGGCTCAACCTTCATGACTTAAGTACTTCCCAGTGTCCCATTTAATGTATCACATTGAGGGATAAAGATGCAACGTGTACATTTTTGGAGGGATAAAAACATTTAGTCTATAACACTTTCTTTAAAGAATTATGATAAGAAAAACAATTATTTGAAAACACACATTTCTTAAATTCATATACAGAAGGTCAAGCATCATTTAATGAGCATATTCTAAATTAAGTCTTGAATTCAAGGTGATGAAACTTAGGTTGCCTCGTTCTTAGATTCTGTCATATGAAGGAGGTATCCTGTCCCTGTTGTCAATTGTAGTTCAGTTTCTGCCACAGGGTCAAGTTGAGACTGTGCTAAGATCAGACAAAACTTGACTCTGAGAGGGAAAAGTTTGACATTGATATGCATGTGATAGGTGATTTTCCAAAGGAGTTATGAAGTGTAAATTTTCAGTCAATTTACCATTTAAATAAGCTGCTCCAGGGGTCCCAAATAGTATGGGTAAATAAGAATTTGCAAAGTATAAAGGAGAAAACATCTAAAACCAAATCCAATATTTTTCTCTCATTGTCTATAGGATTTCTAAGTTGGCTATTCTATTTCTTTTCCATCAATTCAGAAATACATTCTTGTAGAAACAGTCTTTTTATTGAGCTGAGTTGACTTTAGTGTTTGAATATGTTGTTCTGATAAATACAGTGGAACCAAATCACATTTTTGGGGTCATAAAGTATTATTAATGGAATCAAATGAAGCACTTTTACTTACCTTGTAAAACGCCTTACCAAATACATTTTTGTTGGATAAAGCTGCAAAAGCTCAGTAATTCAGAGTTGTAGATTTCTGATTTATACATATGCCAACTGAAAAGATTGGTTATTATTCTGGGATGAATTTGCCTATAAGATGATAAGGAATGAACAATAGCCTGAGTAAAATGCCAGCTAGTGGTATGATTATTTAGGCCTTTTAATTATACTTAAAACATTTTACATTTGATTCTGTTATACATTTAAATAATAAAAGCCATCTTTGATTCATCTTGGATTCTATTCTTTTCTTGGTTGACCTTATTGCCAACTATGGAATAGGGAGGGAGACAGTCCTTGTGGAGCAAGCCAAGATAAGTAGGATAACAGCTCTCTGTACCAGTGTAGTACTGGGACTAAAATATGTGCCCAGCTTACTCCATGTGAAATAGAATCCTGAGCTTCAGAGAAGGAAAGCTTTCTCAGCAGCATGTCTGGAGAATGACCAGAGCCATAGGAAGTGGCTATTTTTGAAGCACAGGTGGATTTGGACAGGCTGAAATTATGGAGAGAATGACATGAACAGCATAGTAAAAGGCAAAGATATAAAATATTGACTTGAACATATGAAATGAGAAGACGCCAAAACTACAAAAGAAGGTTACAATCAGACCATGTAAAATTTTCATATTAGACTAAACAGTTTGGATTTTCTTCTATGTCCAATGTGGAGAAATTATAATTCTAATATAAATATGCTGTGATTCCTATAGTTAGAAACAAAGGTGACCACAAGTGCTCAGCAAATAATAAGGAGGGATGTTGAGTAAAACTGATATAAGAGAAATGTTAAAGAAAATGTCCAAAAGAGATACCATACTATTGAGTATTGAAGGAAAAAAAGTTAATCAAATAATGAGAGGTGGGAAAGAAAGGGGACCAGGTTTAGGAATGGGAAGAATCAATGCTAAAGTCTGGAGCCTGCAAGTATTTAGTCATGGTCAATGCTGGATTGAAGAGGCCCTCTTATTGTAGCTTTTCTATTTTGACCTCTTAAAAAATAGGTCATCTCTCTCTCTCTCTCTCTGTCTCTGTCTGTCTCTCTCTCTGTCACACACACACACACACACACACACACACACCTGCTTCCTGAGCTCCTGCTCAGCGTAAGAAAAACATTGTTATGATGCCAATTTGAGTTAATTTCAGCCAAAGGTCAGGTATTTGGCTATTTTGGTCCTCATTTGTTATTTTTATAAATTTATAATTTAATTTGGGCATCTGGAAACATTAATATTCATGGATTCCATTGTTGTCTTTTTCCTTCAACCCTCTGGAACCTCAGGTTGGGAACCATCAAACTTTCTGTAATGTAGCTCTCTTGGAAGAATTGGTTTGCATATTCTAGAGACTCTGCTATTTCAGTGTACTAAAATGAGGCTCACTTGCTGTTCCATAAAGGACAAAGGAGGATAGCTTTTAAAGAATTCTTTAGAGATAGGAATTTAAGCTTAGGACATTATTTCTATTTTAACACAGTAGTTTATAGGGGATTGGCTCCAGAACCCCACCTTGGATACCAAAATCATTTATACTCAAGTTTATTATATAAAAAAGTATTTTCATATAACCACACACATTTTCCTGTATATATTTGAGGGTTATTCATAAAATTCATGGAAAATGATTATTATGTAAAAGTTAAGCAAGGATTTCAATTTTTTTGCACCAAAACAAATATCTTTTAATCCTGTTTTCCATGAAACTTTTGAAATACCCTTTATTTTAAACTATCTTTAGATTATTTGCAATTCCTAATACATTGTAAGGGCTGTATGTAAATGATTGCTACATTGTTTTGTTTAGAAAATAATGCTTAAAATAATGCCTATGCATATTCATTACAGATACTTTTTTTCAGATATTTTTGATCTGACATTGGTTGAATCCATTAATATGTAACCTACTGTTAGAGTCAAGTGAGACAAATTTTAGTTAAATATAAGTTAACAATCATATTATATGCCATGAGAATACTTTAGGCACTGTTTTTATATAATATTAATATTCTATAGGTGGGAACTTATGGCTTAGTAGTATTAAAAATATTTTTCAAAGATTATTGGATATACTAAATTTTTAAAATCTAAAATTATACTTTGTTTCTTTCATTCAGGACAGGGTTGTTTACTCCAGACATGGCATTTGAAGCAATAGTCAAGAAACAGATTGTAAAACTGAAAGGGCCTTCCTTGAAGAGTGTAGATCTAGTAATGCAAGAATTAATCAACACTGTCAAGAAGTGCACCAAAAAAGTAAGTGAATATTTAAATTTCCAGCAAGTGACTGTTTGATCTTCCTACCTTTCCTATCCCATTACATGAATCTCTTTCCCTGATTCTCCACTCTGTTATAGATGTTTTATGTTTGCAGAAAGGACTGAATAGGAATTGCTTTCATGATGGACATACAACTGTCTCATATCATTTCATTCCAAATAATGTTGGTTAGATCAGAAAGAGTATATTTTAACCAGCTAATTATTTTCTTTGTTGTCTCAAACAGATAAACATCACTTTAGAACAATTAGATGAATACCGTAAGCAAATTTTCTTATGGTTCATGGATGGACATGATCATTAGGGGAAGGGAATCATTGGCATTGTATGTTATATAGTAATATAAAAATTCTTCTAATTTATGAATGAAATCCACTTCTGGGTGGTCTGAGAAAAGCCAGCATAGAATAATGGTTAAGAGCCTAGCCTCTGACAACCGATTAATTAGATATAAATCTATCTATGATACTTTCTTTGTAACCTCAAACACCATACTTAATCCCTTAGTCTTGTTAATTTACCTTTGAAGCCAAAATTAAGATGATACTACCACTTCAATGAGAATTAAGCATGGAAATGCCTGAAACTTTTGAGGCAATCAACACACAGTGCTCAATAAATAATGACTAATCTATAAATGGCCAATTTAGCAGTACCCAGTATTCTCCATACTGAATATCTTTTGATTCTATGCTATGGATTTGTGGAAGAGAAACTTCCTAGTTTAGGAGCCTCCTTATTGAGAAATCTAGAATGTGTGATGAATTTACTTATATGGGAGAACATAAGAAGAGAATTGGTGGTTGTGTTTAGGGCACTGTAGATGTAGCCTGCTTAGCCTTGTGAGCACTTCTTGAAAGTATAGACCTGTTTTGTCAGTTTCATTACTCTTACCTTTGTATATGGCAGGAGAGGGGAACATCTGGTTCATCAGTTGTATAAGGCTTGTGGAATCATTTGGTCTGGCCCTGTCAAGGCAACCACAGACAGGACTTGAAATTCAATAAGTTTATAGTAGGTTAATCTTTTAGCTGATAACTTTGTATGGCCTGCAAATAATGTTACAAATAACCAAATTGTCCTTGGCAGAAGCAAGATTCTCCACCCTTGATTATATAGTGACTAGGAGTAATCTCTCTGAAAAAGTAGTGAGAGGAAAGAGAAAGAGAGAATGAGAGAACGCAAAACAAAACAAAACAAAAAAGCAAAAACCCCAGAATATTGTCCCTAGCAGAAAAGTTCAGTGAAGAAATGTGCATTGTGAAGGAGACAAGCAGGCTAAATTCTAAATTGTGAATGCTAAAAGAAAAAGAGTAAAGGAATAAATGGAATGAGCTTGGGACCCATAAGCAACTCTAGAGTTTCAGACCTCTCTTCTTGAGCACTTACTGCTCTTCCACCTTGTTCCCTGACTCCTGATCTCTCCTCTCCCAAATGGGAAAAGCCATAGGAGTCAAGGGACTGAGAACAAAGGAAAAGAATGCATATGGGGGAAGAGAACAGCTATATATCAGCTCTCCTTTTGGAAACTTTAAGTCAGTTAATAATAGTACAATCCCTGATGTCCTTGCCTACTTTTCAAATTGCAACCTATCTTGTCTCCTGTACATTTAAAGCTCACTTACTTGATCTCTTAGTTGACAAACAGAATTTAATTGATACTGCAATCCCTACTAACCATATGGATTTTCACCCTCAGCACATGATGTGCTCAGCCAGAAGGTTTCTCTTTAGGTTGTCCATATATTCTTGCCCCCACCAACTGATCTGTGCTCTTTCCAAGAGTCAAGTATGTTGTGTTTGTCCTCAAACCTACTTAGCCAGCTGTAATTCTTATTATTCTTATTTTAATTATATACAAAAAGAGTAAATATACTGATAAATATAAAAAGAATGTTGAGTTTTTTTTTTCCTATGAAAACCAAGCTGAATGCTTTCTTAAAAGACTTGATAAGTATTATCTATGGAATCTTTGCTTTTGGCTAGGTGTTAAGCAGACTAGTGAGGGGGGTGTCAAGGGGGAATAGGGTTATACAAATCTAGGTAGGTTCTGCATTCAGAGTATTTCACAAGTGACTACAGGTTCTCCCTCCACTTTAAAGAAAGCAAAACTGAAAATTGTAGAAGAAGGATGTGGTTTATGTAAGACAGAAGATGCATAACTCCAATCAGCAAATCCATATGCAGAGAACAGGCCTTGGCCTCACATCAAAAGATTGGCACATGTGTGTACATTTATGTTTTAAGTTATATAAAGTGTTTATGGTATGTATGAATCTTTTTTTTATCATTTCCCATTTTATCCATCTTACTGGAAAATCAACAGTCAGTACTGATGGCATGGGATGAGACAGCTTGTTCCCAGATCCTTTTTGGCTTCTATTCTTGCTCTCTACCCTTTGAAACTCCTTCCCATTTTGCTCTCCAGATCAATCTCCTGTATATTTTTCCTGCTTTCTCTAAGCATTCTATAGTTTTCTTAAGTAAAACAAAACCTAGCTTTTCTACAAGATTGTTCTTTACCCTGCAGCTTTCTTCAGTGAAGAATGTATTTAACAGCCCCAACCTGAAAAATATAAGGGCCTGGATGGGCATGGCATTTGATTACTTCTGCTTTTATGGCTTCCAAAAATGATTCATTTATCTTCCTGTAAGAGATCTTCCATCAAGGCCCAGGTTATAACAGCTCTGTCAAGATTCACAGTTACCATTAAGTCTCTGTATCTCTATCATATCATCAGGATCTTTAGAACATGGCTTACAGTTTTCCTCTTCATCCCAAATTCACCTTCAACTTTGCACTTAAGTGATCATGTAGAGATTGTGTCTAATACCCAGTAGTCATTGTTCTTTAAGATCTTTGACTCCAGTGGCTCTCCATTCAGTCTATATCTATGACTGCTTATATTTATGATTGTCGAGAAACTGTAAATTCTGAATCTGGAATTTACAAAATTCTCATCTTAAATTTTTAAACCCATCAGAGGAGTTAATAGAAGAATTCAGAGACACTTTGAAATTTATTGCATGCTTTGCACCTTATAGATCTAGCTTGGAAAACATAGCTGTGACTCACCGCTGAAATATGATCCTCTTTAGCCTTAGAACCCACAATCATGAAAAGTTGGTTGAGTGGAACACCTTTATCCCAATTTATTATTTTAATTATGCTTGAATTAAGTTTGCCTCCTGTTAAAACTCCATGATTGGGAAAATTGATTATTATTTATCTTCCCCCAGGTTGCTGAAAAGCTTGGAGGTAATTCTTCCATTTATGCAGATTGGTACCACAATAAATAACAATCTTATACCTTGGTCTACTCTTATGTGCTGCTCAGGCATTCTACAATGTATTATTGATTAATGACTTCCTGTGCTTTCTACAATAGTGATGTTGAAGTTTTAACACTGTTTTCAAGACACTGCACTATTTATTGTTGTCCTTTCAGTGATGATGTCACAGAGAAAGTAGGTGGTCATAAATGTGAATATTAACTCATTGTCTTCCAGCCCCCAAACTTCCCAGCCTTCCTCAATCCTTATCGCTGTCTGTTGGAATAGTATCTGTAGCCAACATGAGTACCTACTGGTATGTTCACCTCCTTAAGGAACTTAGTCTTTTGATTCTTCTATTTCCTAAATAATCACCTTCTCCATCACATTTTAAAAAATCAGCATATAGCAGAGCAGCAAAATGGGAGAATAGGAAGGGAGCACACTGATAGTCCTGGAAGAGACAGTTTAATAAAAGTGGAGATACTGCAGGTTCAAGGAAGAGTTGGGGAAGAAACAGCAGAGGAAACTCTCACCGTGATTCATGGTGGACCTGTGTGGGAGGTGTGGGAGTCCACAACTCGGGACACCAGCAGTGGAATAAACGCATCAGTGCTGGAATGCAAAGTGAGCCGAACCTCAATAGCCCAAGACACCGGCAGGAAAGTGGAAGGAGGAGCCTAGAGGGAACGAGGCTTGAAGCCCCCTGGGGGAAAGTTCACCAGGCTAGCTAGAAGAGAGAGAAAAAAAAATGACCGGTATGGACATGAGTTTCTCTGTCTCCGCTCACCTCTCAAAGGCAAGCAAGACAAAGAGCAGGCGCCATTTTGGACATACGTCATAAGTGGTACAACCTCAGGGCTGCACCTGCCCTCAGCCAAGCAGAAAAACCTGACTCTGGTGGGGTGTGTGTGTGTGAAATAACAGGAGATTAAGACCTAGTGAATGTGTGGTGCTAATGAACTGAGACTGAAAAAAAGAGATGGTAGGTGAGAGAACTCATGGAGTTCATGTGAGTACTCTCCAGAGACGCTACAATTTGGTAACCTTGGCTCCCCAGTGGGAGACTGCAGGAGAATTTGAGCCCACACTGAGGGCAGAACAGATTCCCTGTGTGGTCCTTGGGAAAGAGCAGGCGAATGATATACCCACAGGAGCCAGAGATTGGAAGTTGACTACCTTAAATTCTGCTCAGCTGTGCAGAATTATTTCCCTTCTGAATCAAAATAAATAAATAAATAAATAAAAAGAGAGAGAGAGATTTACCACGCCTAACCTGGGAGTGTCACCTTTGGCACACCTTAACCTGAGGAACCAAACAGAGCTCTCTGGCCACATCCATCTCAAGCCTCTAAGGCTCCATCGAAAGCAGACAGTCTGCTTAATACAGTCATAGTATAACAAGAAAAAAACACCACAGTGAGGGAAGAAGAATCCAAAGAATATCTCCACAATGCCAAGCAACAAACGCAGAAACCGAGGAAACAAGAACAAGGAAGACACTATGACGCCCCCAAATGAACAAGACACCCCAAGCCAAGATTATGAAGATGATGAGATGGAAGAAATGCAAGATACGGATTTCAAAAATTTATGATAAGAACATTTAGAAGTTTTCAAACACAAATGCTTGAGCTACAGAAATCCTTACTGGACAGGATAGAAAATCTCTCTCGTGAAAATGAAATCTTAAGGAGGAATCAAAATGAAACACAGAAACTAGTAGAACAGGAAAGTGTGATAGTGAAAAGAAATCAAAATGAAATGAAGAATTCAATAGATCAAATGAGAAACACATTAGAGAGCCTTAAAAACAGAGTCAGTGAAGCAGAAGAGTGAATATCGGACATAGAAGACAGAGAACAGGAAAGGATACAGTCAAACCAAAGAAAGAAGAGGAAATTAGAAATCTAAAAATACTGTTGGGAATCTACAGAACCCAACATTCGGGTTCTAGGGGTTCCAGAAGACATGGAGAGAGAGAAAGGATTAGGAGGCCTTTTTAGTGAGATACTGGCAGAGAACTTCCTGTGTTTGGAGAAGGACAGAGACATCCTAGTACAGGAAGCTCATAGAACCCCTAGTAAACATGACCAAAAGAGATCCTCACCACAACATGTTGTAATCAAACTCACCACAGTGAAACATAAAGAAAAGATCCTAAAATGTGCAAGAGAGAAACTTCAGATTACTCTCAGAGGATCTCCAATTAGAGTCACAGCTGACTTCTCATCAGAAACCTACAGGCTAGAAGGGAATGGTGAGACATAGCCTAGGTACTAAAAGAGAAAAACTGCCAGCCCAGAATATTATATCCTGCAAAGCTCTCATTTGTGAATGAAGGTGAAATAACGACCTTTCATAGCAAACAGAAATTGAAAGAATTTGTCGCCACTCGTCCAGCCCTGCAAAAGATACTTAAAGATGTGTTACACACAGAAACACAGAAACACGGCCATCAATATGAAAGAAGGTAAAGGAAGGAAACCTCACAGTAAAAGATCACAGGAAGTTCAAAGCATATATTAGAAAATATCTTTGGGAAAATGGCAGGGCATAGTTGCTACTTATCAATAGTCACATTGAACGTCAGTGGCCTCAGCTGTCCAGTTAAAAGACACAAGTTGACTGATTGGGTTAAGGAACAAAGCCCATCTATTTGCTGCTTACAAGAAACACATCTTTCCAACAAAGATGCATACAGACTGAAAATGAAAGGCTGGAAAAAGATATACTGTACCAGCAGAAATGAAAAAAGAGCAGGCGTAGCCATCTTAATATCAGACAAAATAAACTTTAACACAAAAACTGTTAGGAGAGAAAGAGGGGCACTATATAATGATCAAGGGATCAATTCAACAGGAAGATATAATGATTATCAATGTATATGCACCTAATTACAGGGCACCGGTTTATTTAAGAGATTTGTTAAGGGACTTAAAGAGAGACTTAGACTCCAATACAGTAGTACTGGGGGACTTCAATACTCCATTCTCAGAAACAGACAGATCAACTGGACAGAAGATGAACAAGGATACAGTAGATTTAAACGACACTATAGCCCAAATGGATCTAACAGATATCTACCAAACTTTTCATTCTACCATAAAGAATTTACATTATTCTCAGCAGTACATGGAACCTACTCTAGGATTGACCACATACTAGGCCATAAAGCAAGTCTCAGCAAATTCAAAAGAATTAGAATCATATGATGCAGCTTCTCAGACCATAGGGGAATGAAGTTGGAAATTAGCAACTCAGGAATCCCTAGAGCATATGCAAACACATGGAGATTGAACAACATGCTCCTGAATGAACACTGGGTCACAGAAGAAATCAAAAGTGAAATCAAAAACTTTCTGGAAGTAAATGAGGATAACAGCACAACATACCAAAACTTATGGGATACAGCAAAAGTAGAATTAAGAGGAAAGTTTATAACAATAGATGCCTACATCAAGAAATTAGAAAGGCACCAAATAGATGAGCTTTCAGTTCATCTCAAGGATCTAGAAAATCTGCAGCATACCAGACCCAAATCACGTAGGAGAAGATAAATAATTATAATCAGAGAAGAAATAAACATGATTGATTCCAAAAAAAATTACACAAAAAAATCAGCCAAACAAGGAGCTGTTTTTTTGAAAAAATAAACAAAATTGACATCCCATTGGCCCAAATAACTAAAAAAAGAAGAGAAAAGACCCAAACCAATAAAATCAGAGATGAAAAAGGAAATGTAACAACAGACACCACAGAAATAAAAAGAATCATCAGAAATTACTACACGGACTTGTATGCCAGCAAACAGGGAAATCTATCAACCTACCTAAATTGAACCAGGAAGACATAGAAAACCTAAACAGACCCATAACCGAGACAGAAATTGATACAGTAATAAAGGCCCTCCCAACAAAGAAAAGCCCAGGACCAGATGGATTCACTGCTGAATTCTACCAGACATTTAAAGAAGAACTAACTCCAATTCTTCTCAAACTATTCAGAACAATCGAAAAAGAGGGAGTCCTCCCAAATTCTTTCTATGAAGCCAGCATCACCTTAATTCCTAAGCTGGAAAAAGATGCAGCATTGAAAGAAAATTACAGACCAATATCCCTGATGAACATAGATGCAAAAATGGTCAATAAAATTCTGGCCAATAGAATGCAACAACACATCAGAAAGATCATCCACCAAGACCAAGTGGGATTTATCCCTGGTATGCAGGGATGGTTCAATGTTTGCAAAACAATCAGTGTGATACACCACATTGAGAATATTTTAGGCATGGAAAGCCAAGACACTCTGGCAAAAAAAAAAAAAAAAAAAAAAGAAAAAGAAAAAAAAACCTAAATGAAAGATCTCTGGGAGTGAGATCCCAGTGGAAAGAATGGGGCCATCAAAGAAGGAGGTACCTTTCTCTGAAGGGAGGAGAGAACTTCCACTTTGACTATGACCCTGTTGGAATAAGATCGAAGTCAGCGAACCCTAAAGGCTTCCATAGCCTTAGCAACTCATGACTAGAGCCTAGGGAGATTACTGATGCCATAAACAAGAGTGTCAAATTGCAAAGTCAGCAACAGGAATCACTGTGTACTTACTCCTCATGTGGGATCTCTGTCCTTAATGTGTTGTCCAATGTGAATTAATGCTATAACTAGTACTGAAAAAGTATTTTACACTTTGTATTCTGTGTGGGTGCAAACTGGTGAAATCTTTACTTAGTATATACTGAATTGATCTTCTGTATATAAAGATAATTGAAAATGAATCTTGATGTGAATGGAATAGGAGAGGGAGTGGGAGATGGGAGGTGTGCGAGTGGGAGGGAAGTTATGGCGGGGCGGGGGGAGAAAGCCATTGTAATCCATAAACTGTACTTTGGAAATTTATATTTACTAAATAAAAGTTAAAAAATCAACATATAATATATTTATGTGTCTCCTGACTTAAGAAGAAACAAAGATAAAACCCTATTATCCCATTTCTTCTCTCTTTGTGGGCAAACTTCTTAGGCAAAAAGTAGTTTATGTTTACTATTTTTATTATCATATCTCCAGTTAATTCTTCAACTGAGATCTGGCTTCTGTACCATCACTCTATGGAACTAAAGCAGCAAAGGTCAGTGTCTGATTATCCACTTAGTAGGAACTCTTATTCTTGACACTGTGTTTGACTCTCTGAAGCTAATACTCCTCCCTCCCTCCATCACTGGCTTTCTTTCACCTTTCTCTTGATTCCTCCTCTACCTCACTTGACAGTATGTCCACCCTTGCTTTCCTCTTTTTTTTTTTTTAAATTTATTTATTTATTTTCTGACAGGCAGAGTGGACAGTGAGAGAGAGAGTGAGATAGAGAGAAAGGTCTTCCTTTACCACTGATTCACCCTCCAATGGCCGCTGCGGCCTGCGCACCACGCTGATCTGAAGCCTGGAGCCAGGTGCTTCTCCTGGTCTCCCAGGTAGGTGCAGGGCCCAAGCACTTGGGCCATCCTCCACTGCACTCCTGGGCCACAGCAGAGAGCTGGCCTGGAAGAGGGGCAACCGGGACAGAATCCGGTGCCCCAACCAGGACTAGAACCTGGTGTGCCGGCAACTCAGGTGGAGGATTAACCTATTGAGCAACAGCGCCAGCCCCTGACTTTCCTCTTATTCATGAGTCCTCAGAGAGCTTGTTCCTGATTTTCTTTTCTTTTTACTATTATATTTTCTCCCTGGCAGAACACATCTCCCCTCATTCAACTACCACTTAAAATATCAGTGAAACTCAACTAAATTAAGAGAGCACAGAGAAATGACCCAATATTCTAACATATTTTGATAGAGAGATGGAAGCAGTTAAATAAAGTAAAGCATAAGTCCTTTAATTGAAAAGCACAGTAATTGTTTAAAAATGTAATAGAAGTTATCAATAGCAGAATAGATCAAGCAGAAGAAAGAATCAGTGAATTAGAAGACTGGCTATTGGAAAATAAACAGAGAAGGAAAAGAAAAAGGAATCCAAAAGATGAAAGGTAATGTAAAACATGGGATAGCTTGAGAAGATCAAATATTTGAGTTATTGAGGTTACAGAGGAATTTGAAAATGCCAGAGATGTAGAAAGCATATTATTCAAAGAGATAATAATGGAAAAACCTCCCAAACTTCCCCTAAAAAAGGTACAGCTATCCAGGTACAAGATGGTCAAAGGTCACCAATCATATTCAGACCAATCAAATCTATCCCAAGATGTATTATAGGAAACCTCTCCAAGGTTAAGATAAAGAGAACATTCTGAATTATCAAAGCTGCAAGACACACAAGCAAATAACACATGAAAGATTCTCAATTCACCTGAGTGCGGACTTCTCAGCTGGAAGGTTACAGGCCAGGAGGAGTGGAATGAAACTTCTGCAGTACTGAAGGGGGAGGGGGCAAAAAACCTCCCTGCCTGTATCCAGGAAAGCAGTCTTTCAGATATAAGGGAGAGAAAAAGATACTCCCAGACAAAGAAAAGCTGAGAGAGTTTATCACCATCAGACCTGTGTTAAAAGAAATGCTAAAGGAAGTTCTTCAAACTGATAGAAATAGACACTAACAAGTAAGAAGAAAATATCAGAATATAGAAAACTCTCCAATAAGAGTAACTATAAAATTTCAGAATGTTTTGATATTATAAACATGGCACATAAACCATTTATATGTTCACTGTGAAAGCTAAAAACAAAATTATAATCACCATGTTAAAGTCTTCAGTGATAGGGAATATTGAAAAATATCAAAGGTAACAACAAAAATATAAAATGTGGGAAAGATTGGAGCACAAATGCAGTGTGCTTTATTAGGATTTCTTATCTCTTTGTTTTTTGGTTCTCTTGCTATCTTTATAATCAACATTAAGTTGTTATCATTTCAAATATAGCTTTTTATAGTTCAAGGAAGTTTTTTGTAAGCCTCTTGGTAACCACCAAGCAAGAACCTAGAGCACTTACCAAAAATAATAGGCAAGGAAAATCACTTATCCACAAATTAAGCTTGTGAGAGAGGGAGAAGTAAAGAAACTATAATGAAATTACAAATCAGGTATCAAGATGGCAATAGTCAATTACCTCGAATGTAGGTGGATTGCATTCTACATTTAAAAGACACAGAGTGGTGGAGTGAATTAAAAACAGGACCCAACTATATGCTGAATATAGAAACTCACTTCATCTATAGCAATACATGTGGACTGAAATTGACAGGATAGAACAAGATATTCCATGCAAATGAAACCCGAAAGAAAGCAGGAACAATAAGTGTCATTGCTGGTCTGCTTTCAGGGCTTGTTTCCTCATTCCATTGCACAAAATTTATTTTATTTAAAAATTTCTGTCGTTTTTCAAATTTCCTTAAAAATTCCCATTTTCTTCAGCCCTTCTTACACACATGGGCTAATATTTGCCAAGCTACTTTCGCAAAACCACAGATAATGTTAATGTACTGTATCTAGGGGCTGGCACTGTAGTGTAGCAGGTAAAGCTGCCGCCTGCAGTGCTGGTATCACATATGAGCGCCGGTTCGTGTCTCAGCTGGTTCACTTCCGATCCAGCTCTCTGCTATAGCCTGGGAAAGCAGTGGAAGATGTCCCAAGTCTTTGGGCTCCTACATCCACATGGGAAGACCCAGAAGAAGCTCCTGGCTCCTGGCTTCTGATCAGAGCAGCTCCACTGTTGTGGCCAATTGGGGAGTGAACCAGAAGATGGAAGATCTCTCTCTCTCTCTCTCTGCCTCACCCTCTGCCTCTCTCTCTTTGTAACTCCAACTTTCAAATAACAAATAACTCTTTTAAAAAAAAAAAGCTAGAAGGTAAGATTTTGGATGTTTTCACTGTATAGAAATACTAAATGGAGAAATATATTAACCTTGTTTGTATATTACAAATATACACATATAATGAAACATTACATAGCATAACATGAATATTCACGATTTTTTAAAATAAAAAAAAAGATTAGTGAGTGCCAAATCTATACTTCCAGCTAAAGCCCCTTCCTGGAAACTGTCCACAGACTGCTGCATTTATTCTCTTCTCTTACTTAGGGCCTTGTACTTTTTTTTTTTTTTTTTTTTTTTGACAGGCAGAATGGACAGTGAGAGAGAGAGAGACAGAGAGAAAGGTCTTCCTTTTCTGTTGGTTCACCCTCCATTGGCCGCTGCGGCCGGTGCACCATGCTGATCCCAAGCCAGGAGCCAGGTGCTCCTCCTGGTTTCCCATGCGGGTGCAGGGCCCAAGCACTTGGGCCATCCTCCACTGCACTCCCGGGCCACAGCAGAGAGCTGGACTGGAAGAGGAGCAACTGGGACAGAATCTGGCGCCCCGACTGGGACTAGAACCAGGGGTGCTGGCGCCTCAGGCAGAGGATTAGCCTATTGAGCCACGGCGCCGGCCGTACTTTTTTTTTTTTAACTGAATGATTCCAGTGGCCTCCTAACTGATCTTTCTGCTTTCAGTCTGATCATATTCAAATTCATCCTACCCACTACTTTCAAAATGGCCTTTCTAAAATACAGAGATATATTTTTTTCCTCAAAACTTTCCTATTGCTCTTGAGAGTCTTGAAAATCAAGTTCAAATCCTGTAGCGTTTATTTAGTTTCACTGCCTGACCTCTGAATACTTTTCTAGCTATGTCTGTTGTCACACAGCTTGCTCCAGCATTCTAAGTGATTTGTGCCATACTTAGAGGTATTTCATGTCTTAGAGATATTTATACATGTCGCTCTCTTTATCTAGACTGTTTCTCTTTCTCCTTTGTCTTCAACTGTCATCCCCTCTCATTTTTGAAACTCCAGATCAATTATTGTTATCATCTTTTCCTAAAAATCTTCCTGGAGGGACTCTATTCCTGATCTCTATCCTCACTCTTTCCTCAGTGCTTCACTTGGCATCTGTGTCTACTTTCGTCACAACTTTCACAATACTATACTGTGATTTTTTTTTTTCTGTATGTGTGAATGCCTCTTCTTGTTGATTATGAAATCCTTTCCCAAAATACTGTTTTTTTATCTTATGTTTACCACTTCACATCCTGGTGAACCCCACAAAAGAGATGTTCTGTGAAAACCCATTAATAATTTAGCTGTTAAAGTTACCATGATGTTCAAGAAATATATACTTGGTTTTTTAAGGAACACTTTTGTCATTCATTTTAAAATGATAATATTTGGATAGTTTCTCTTTCAAGCATATTATCATTTTATTTATATTTCATTTTGATGTTTTTTATTTTGACCTTGTTAGGTCTGTCTTCAACTTCTTTGATTTTAAAACTAGTCCAATTAAAATCTTGTTCCAAGTAAAATGATCCCCTAATTAAAATGAACGTAAACCATAGAGAAGGTAACCATGTAATTTATTGACCAATGAAGGATATTTTTGAAATTAAAAGGGAGTGCTATTAATTCTTCTACTGGAATAAAAAGAGAAATCCAAGATGATCCCAGGCAATATAAAAATGTATAGTTAGTCCAGTTATGGTAATTGTATGTATATTTTTATATATTATGAAACTTAATTACATACACATAATATATAGCTTAAAACACTATTCTCATTTACAATTCCTCATATTGAATGACTTATGTGTGAAATCTTTAAATGTTTCTTTTGTAAGCCACATAAATAAATGTCAGTGAAAAACATATGGAGTTTATGTGTGTTCAGATCACAAAGCACAAAGCTAGACTTCTAGCCTGGAGGAGTGCATTTCTTTTCAGATATTTTCTCACTGTTGTCTCTGGGGCACTGGAGGACAGGCCAGGAACATTAGAGCTTTATAAGCTATTTGGCTTCACTCCAGGGACATTCAACTTCGGAATTTTTCTGGTGGGCATCAGTTTTCAGCTGCTTCTCCTTACCTCTTCTTCTCCAGTGCATCATCACAGGGTCCCGAAGTTCTTTTCAGGAAGCACAGAGTGGAACATCTTGTTTTTTAAACCACAGTTTAGCAACGGTGCCATTTATTGGCCTCTTGAGAAACCACATTCTTGGATCACCATCATACCAATTAATTGATTTTTTTTCCTACTTAGGAAAGAAAAATGTTTTGCAAGGAGAATAAAAAGATACCTTAGTTGACTGTTAGAAGTACAGAAAAAATGTTCAATGAAAAAATACTATTGGAAAAAATGCTAAGTTTTGTGGCATGTTAGATAGTAAATACCTGGCCCTGAATATATATAACGGAACAAATGAGTCCAAAGTTCTTACCTTGGCTTGCAAAGCCCTGTTTGATCTTGTCCCGCTTTTAATCTCAAAACTCATCTCCTTCTTCTCTTTCCTCCCCACAGCCTAATCCTACATGGGTTTGCTTGTTTCTTCAGCAGGCCAAAAAAACGTGCTGACAGAGCCTTTGTACTTCCCAGTCACAGCGTTGGAGATGCTCTGCTTCAAGATGACCTGAGTAAATCATGCTCTTGCTTCCTTCAGGACTCTGCTCAAATACCAGCTAGACAGTCTTTTTCTGACTCTTGTATTTATCACTGCACAGCCATCCTCCACACACACACACAGACAGACACACACCTACACAGCACTCTTCATTTACTTAATAAATTTTATTGTTTGCAGCACACATGAATTATTCTACATATGTCGTTTTTTTATTGTTGAATATGAAGGGAGTTTGAGAATATAAGTTCTATGGGAGTAGGGACTTGGCATGTTAAGCTCATTACTCCATCTGCAATGCCTACAACAGCTACATTTTCAATAATAATTATTGAATCAATAATCAAAAGAATAAGTTAATCATGTCTCATTGACTTGGCAGGTGATGGTTAGTTTGGCCTCTGTATGATGAAGAAGAATGTCTACAAAGCATCATGCTCAAATAGAACTTTCTTTTAGATCTAGATAGATGTGCTGTGATTTTTATATTGTATGAAGAGATCTGGCTTTTCACCTCTGCTAATGGCTGGCTGTCCAGTGAAACAAACTCTGTGTTGTGATTTGAGTCACACAATAGGCTTTGATACCCAGCCTTCAGTTTCTGCCTGATTATTAAACTTTGATCCTTTAACTGTGTAGTACAAGGAATTTCAGGCCTAAGACTTGCCTTTAAAGGGATAGAACTTTCACCTTTGAACATTAAAATTTTTTAAGGATTTGTGATCTTTAAAATTAATTCTTAATTTATAATTTACCATGGCTCTGCTTTTCCTCCTACCTTCTGTTTTCACTTTTATTCTTAAATTTTAACCTCTTATAATGTGTCTACCAGAGATAAACTTGGGATGAAAGAAAAGACAAAAACCTTACTATGACTTTCTGGTGTTGTTTTGACATAGTGTAAACCCACCCTGACCTCCTGTTTGTATGTTTTCTGAGTTACTTAGGTAAGAGAGTATTCCTTTTCTGACTTCCTTTCAGTTTTATTTCACCCAAGCTTGGACTCTTTCTGTTTAAACGTTCTCTTAATTTCTCTATTTTGAAGTTTTTCCATCATATTCCTCATTTCTTCTACCATTTCTAGAAAATGAGGTTTAGAGATTTGGGATTTGCCCAGTGGAGAAGGGAGGCCAGTACTATTTTTTTTCTCTCTGACCATTTTACCTAGGTCCACCTACTTGGTATCTGGTTCCTTTTCCTTTTCTTCTAACTGCATGTAGGTCCTACTAGATTTCCCCTGTGCCACTCCTAAAGTATAGGGAATACTTCTAAAATACAGAATGTTCCCATTTGCCCCTATACAGTTTATAATCAACCATTTCTTGATTTCTTTATACTGGAATTGCTTCTCATCTCTGAGCACTTTTGCAAATATGAATGCATCCGTTTTTTTCCTTTTTTAATAGCAAATGTGTTGTGCCCAGATGAGTATTTTCTTGTCTCCAGGGTAAATCCATACAAAAATGCCATTAAAAAATAAAAGATTACCGAGAATTTAGTGGGGTGGTAGTTAATTCACAGAAAATTGAATAAAATTTTATGCTTTTATAAGCAGTAAAACTGTTATTGTTATTCAGTTTGTAGTAAGTGGCCAACATGTGACGGTTTATAGCTTTTTGATAAAAATAGAGCCCACATCTTTAGGTCAGCCGAACAATCAAGTCATGTCTTGTGCATGGAAGAAATTTCATTCTGGTTTCAGTTTATTTTTTCAGTGATATTTGGTATGAGACTATTAAACAGATGGTTAACTAATAACCAAATCTTTGCTTGAGGCATTGAGCTGGTTACTCTTGAAGCTATAGAAGTCTTGCCTGGGCTCATGACTGTTCCAAGAGAAACCTTATAGCATGACTCTTATGCACTGATTAATTAATGATTAATAAATTTTATGAGAGCATAATTTTTGTTTTGTTGGATAGAAATGTCTTTTAAGTGATTATTTTCCCTTGGGGTAAAATATGGTCCATGCTTAAATTACATTCCTGTACTGAGGTCCCACCAAAGTGATTAAATAATACCCTCAGTAACACTGAAAATATTGGACTTTATTGAATCATGTTTTTGCGTTATTTTTGACTTTTAAAGCTGCTTTCACTCAGAACATGTGTAACTAAAGTCTTCTCTGAAAATTGAATATTTGAGGTTTTGATTTCTAACTCATCACTAAGATATTTCAGAAAGTTCATGGAAATGTGTATTATGAAACAACTGGATTAGATTTCAATTTTTTCCACCGAAACAAACCTATCATTTAATTTAATTTTTCCAAGACTTTTTGAAGTACTTTAATGTATTGTTTTCTGCTACATCCCCTTTAGTATTGAAGAATATTATATGTAATCTTAGCAATAAGCTACTTAAAGTAATTTGCCATTTAAAGTGTCCAACTTTGACTGGAATTTTTGCTAATGTTATATGAGATTCAAATCCTCATAGACCTTCTCATAGCAGATTTAGCCATTTTTTTTGTATTATTCATCCTTTTTTTTAAAGATTTATTTTTATTATTTATTTGAAAGTCAGAGTAACACAGAGAGAGAAAATTAGAGGCAGAGAGAGAGAGAGAGAGAGAGATCGATCCTTCTATCCGCTGGTTCAATCCTCAATTGGCCACAACGGTTGGAGCTGCGCCAGTCCGAAGCCAGGAGCCAGGAGATTCCTCCAGGTCTCCCATGTGGGTGCAAGAGCCCAAGGACTGGGCCATCTTCCACTGCTTTCCCAAACCACAACAGAGAGCTGGATTGGAAGTGGAGCAGCCAGTACTCGAACTGGCACCCATATGGATGCTGGCACTGCAGGCAGCAGCTTCACCTGCTATGCCAGAACGCCAGCCCCCTTTCCTTCTTTTTTGAAAAATTTTTTTTCTCGCGTGACTATCTGTATAGCCAATGTGCCACTCAAAACTATACTGTTTTTAATATCAAGTTCTATGACATAATCTGACCATTGAGTTGGCAAATAAAAGTTTCCCAGTAAATAGCTGATGTAATATAAATTTAAGAATATAAAATTATTATAAATAATAGTGAAGCCTAAATTCTTTGATTCTGCATAAATCAATTTATAGAATATTTTAAGAGTAATCAATAGAGAATAAAAGCCTAGTGTTTTCCAGGTCAACATTCTTTAAGTATACATGGTTAGAATTTCAATGACTTTGACAAAATAACCACTACTGTAAGCTTTTAATTCAATATCCAGAGCAATAGAAATTAAACATTACAGTAATTTCAAGGATTGTGGAAGCTGTGATTGTACGCTAAATAAAAGACATAGAAGAGGTACTGTGGTGTAGTGGGTAAAGTCGCCGCCTGCAGTGCCAGTATCTGGGCACTGGTTGAATCCTGGCTGCTCCACTTCCAATCCAGCTCTCTGCTAAGGCCTGGGAAAGCAGTAGAAGATGGCCCAAGTCCTTAGAACCCTTCACCTCTGTGGGATACCCAGAAGAAGCTCCTGGATCCTGGCTTTGGTTCAGCCCAGCTCTGGCTATTGCAGCCATTTGGGGAATGAACCAGCAGATGGAAGACCTTTCTCTCTCTCTCTCTGCTTCTGCCTCTCTGCAATTCTGCCTTTCAAATACATAAATAAATCTTTAAGAAAAAAGACATAGAAGAGAGATGAGGTATTAAAATGAGCAGAGCTGATGATTTAAAGCTAAGTTTGGGGCCATTTAAACTGAACAGGGATTCCTTGGACCAGCTAATGAAATGAGTGATAGGAAGCCTGATCAGAAATCATTTTGAATGTCAGTGGGACTCATATTTTTACTTTCTTCTTATTTGTATCTTAAGAAGGAGCTAGAACTTTGCATTTGAGAGCCAGCAATTAAAAAAAGTGTTTTTATTATTTTTATATTTTATGTTCTCATTTATTCAAGATGCAGGGGAGACAGGGATGGGGGAAGAGAAAGTACTCCCATTCTTCTTGTTTACTCCTCAAATGCCCACAATGCCAGAGCTGAATGTGGGAGCCAAGAAACAGGATCTCCATGTAAGTCTTCCACCTAGGTGGCAGGGACCAAAACCACTTGAGCCATCAGTGGTCAGCATTGTCAGGAAGCTGGCAGAAGCTGGGGCCAGGACTTCAGGTCAGGTATTCTGATATGGGATGTGGACATACTAACCGCTAGGTCACATACCTGCCCCTAAAACCAACACTTTGATTTTTTTTAAGATTTATTTATTTATTTGAGAGGTAGAGTTACAGAGAGAGGGAGAGACAGAGAGAAAGGTCTTCCATCCATTGGTTCACTCCCCAAATGGCCTCAACAGTTGGAGTTGGGCTGTTCCAAAGCCAGGAGCCAGGAGCTTCTTCTGGGTCTCTGACGTGGGCGCAGGGGCCAAAGCATGGGCCATCCTCTACTGCTTTCCCAGGGCATAGAAGAAAGCTGTATTGGAAGTGGAGCAGCCGGCAGACAAATGGGTGCCCATAAAGGATGCTGGTGTTGCAAGCGAGGGCTTAGCTTACTGTGCCACAGCACTGGCAGCAACATTTTGATTTTTACACACCTACAACTCTTTCAAGATCAACCTTCTAGCAACAATACTAGTTCTAATCCTGCCTTTCAGCGATGCCTAGGTCTTACACTGCTTACTGTCTTCTTCAGTGTTTTTGCCCCTTTACCTCTTCCAGTACATTTTCTTCCTTTTTCGTTCCACTTGGATTTTAGGCTGATTGAATCCCACTTATTTCAGTTGTAGGTGCAAAATTGTGGCTCTGTTAGATTCCTTTCCTGGTAATATTGAGACTAAGGGTAGTAAGCTTAGATAGATGAGGAGACACACACATTTATTTATTTAAAAATAAATCCTCCTGCCACAGCCAATAGGCTGAAGGTATTCTTAGATATCTCTTCTTCATGGGATACTCTTGTCATTTTGGCCTTTCCCTGACTTAATGATGGCTGTGTACTGGCCTGGGGTCCTTCAGCTGTCAAGTATTTAGTTTCTGAATAAATATTTATATTACCACCATTCAGTGGTTTTAAAAATAACATTCTGCTGTAATCCATTTCCTAAATGTTGTCACAGGCATCCCATTCCTCAGTGGTAGACTGCTACTCTTTTCATAGTTACTTCTCTACAGCAATGTAACTCTGTAATAGTGTGCCTAACATGGAAAAGCAAGCATTCCTTGATAGCTTCGGATACTGTCTGCAGCGATGAAACTGCTGCGGTAGTGGCCTAAGGCAGGCTGATATCTAGTGCCAGACATAACCCCCCTAGATTTGTGTTAGTGAAGGAGGACTGATAATTGATCAGCTATCCCTTCCATACTCTGAAGGCTTTTATAACCCTCACAAAAAGTAAGTTTTAGTATTCTCAGAGTATTAAAAGAGGTCCTGAAGTGAAAGAGTTTTTCCTGGCAAATGTTTCCAAAATGGAAAACGGATGTTCCATATCTATATTGCACCAATTCATGAAATAAACCCCAAGATGAGCTTGCATCTCAGGATTCAGGTAAGGGTGCCAGTAAGTATGAGAGGGATTGGTAGCCTCATGGAACAACATTTCTTTCTTTTTCTTCTTCTTTTTTTTTTTTTTTTTTTTTGACAGGCAGAGTTAGACAGTGAGAGAGAGAGACAGAGAGAAAGGTCTTCCTTCCGTTGGTTCACCCCACAAATGGCTGTTACAGCCGGCGTGCTGCGCCAATCCGAAGCCAGGAGCCAGGTGCTTCCTCCTGGTCTCCCATGCGGGTGCAGGGCCCAAGCACTTGGGCCATCCTCCACTGCCCTCCCGGGCCACAGCAGAGAGCTGGCCTGGAAGAGGAGCAAATGGGACAGAATCCGGCGCCCCAACCGGAACTAGAACCCAGTGTGCCGGCGCCACAGGCGGAAGATTAGCCAAGTGAGCCATGGCGCTGGCCTTCAAGCAACATTTCTTTGTGATTTTGAAGTGGCCAAGACAGCCAGGTTTCTGTGTTTTTATGAAGTTGTTATGAATGTATTCTATTTTCACTGTAGAAAAATTTAGAAAATGTTGAGAAGCAAAATTATGCCCAATTCAGTTATTGCTGTTAAACATTGTTATTGTTTGTATAGACCTTATACACATACAATAGTTTTCAGCATTGAGAGAAGTAACATTTATATGTGATTCATGTTTATGATAGTTCCATGAAGTACTGAGGTTTATAATCTTGCTAAGAGAGTAGTGTGTATCACACATGCTATAAAGTCAGTGGGCATAGTGGCCCTGGTGACCATATAACAGCCACATACATGTCCAGGAGGTCAGCTTCTGCTTTCAAGTTTGGGGAAATACTATGTGCAATATTACTTATGAGCTTTGGAATTTGTATGTGTCTGGGACTACATTCTCGAAGAAAATTAAGCGTATATGATGGTGTATGACTGTGTGTATGTGTGTGTGATCCCGTTACATGTTTAACAGCCTGATTTTCTTTACTTAGTGTCCTGTTATAGACACTTTTCCACGTCATTGGATATTATTAAAAATAAAGTTTAAAAGGCTTACATTACACCACAAAAGTGGATCTACCTTAATTTTGTTAACATCATTGGATACTTAGGAAGTTTGTAGTATTTTTTGTCTTACTGTTGCTATTCCAACTGTGGTCAATGTCATTATCATTCTTGCTGAGATTCTTATGAAATAAGTACATGTACACATACACACAGCCTACATATATATCCATTTGTGTGTTTATGTGTGTATTTTTAAGATACTTAATGTATATTGCCAAATTGCTTTCTAGATTATTTTTTATTGATATCTCTTTAGTAAGTTTAGACTGTACTAATCTCAATATGCCTTAACCTTCATAAGTCTTACAAAAATAACTTGGAATTTGTCAATATAATATTGTCTTTCTTTGCATTATTTGATCTCTTGTATATTCTAATGTTTCTTTTCTGCCTTTTCACAATTAAATTTCTTCTCTAAATTGTGTTTTTGCATATTTCATTGAAATATTACTGATGCTTATCATAATTGGAATTAATCTTTTGCCTTCTATAAGCTGTGAGTGTTCGACTTTTCTCTGTTTCCTTTGCTGCTGTCCTTGTTGAAACTACTATCATTTTCCATCTAAATTGTTTTGGTAGCCAAAATCCCCAACACATTTGCAGGAATGTGAGTAATTTGGACACTGACTACTTTTCTAGCTTTATCTCCAGCTTGTGCATTCACTGTCTTCCCAATGGCTTCACAGGTGCTTGTGTACCTGGTTAGCTTCATCTTTCCCACACACACATTTGCCCCACTTATCTGGTCTTCCTTCCAGATCAGGTCTCCTTAAGCACCCTGTAGAAACCCATTCTTTTTCTTTCTTATATTGAAAACAACTGTGTTAATGAATTCACTTTTGTAAGCTAGATTTTTAACAACTAATTCTGTAATTTAGATGAGGTAAGTGATAGATTTTTTTTTCAGTTTTCCAAAAATATGTACATATATGAGTACACATTTTTAAGAGGAGAATTTATTAAAAAATGAAAGTAGTCTCTGTGTATTCATAGAGTGACTCATCCTCTAAGATTAATGGACAAGATCATGGGCTTTGCAGACCTAGGACTTAGGTTGGAGCCCTGGACCTAGTATTTATGAGCTATTTGGTCTTGGGCAAGTTACTTGATCTCTGTGGGTTTTACTTTCCTCCTCTATAAATGGAGTTAATAGTTACATCTGTCTCTTATGATTATTGTGAGTATTGAATGAGGTAATCCATGAAGTGCTTAGCATACCACACATGATAAGCACTGTATAATGTGAATCATTATTCTTTTCTTCATTCTCCTTCCTTTCTCTTTAAAGATCTATCTATCTATCTATCTATTTGAAAGGCAGAGCAATGGGGGAGGTGGAAGTGGGAAGAGGTTGAGAGATCTTCCATCGGCTGGTTCATTCCTCAGATGGCTGAAATTCCATCCTAATCTCCCACAAGAGTGACATGGGCCCAAGCACTCTTTCTGATGCCTTCTTAGGCTCATCAGAAGCAAACTGAATCAGAAGCAGAGCAGCCAAGATTCAAATTGGCCCTCTAATATGGGATACTGGCATTGCAAGCTGCAACTTAACCTCTTGGGGTACAACATTAGCCCCCTTGTCTTTTTTGTCTTTGAGCATTTATTAAGTTCCAGTGCTTTGAGCATAGTGCTAGAAGGTATGTAAGTGTCTGCTTTCTTTCTAGGCAGTTGCCCTGGTGGATTTGAAGTGTTTCTTCTCAGATAATGAAGTTGCTTTTTTTTTCCATCACTCTGCCATTCTTCTTTAGGATTTCATGACACTTCACTTTTGCTTCCAGAATTGCAATGAGTTTTTTTTTTCTGTAAGATAGCATAATTTATCTCTGCTTCACTTTTGAAACTTTGTATTTATTTATTTGAAAGAGAGAGAGAAAGAGCGAGCACTCCCATCCACTAATTGATTCCCGAAATGCCCCCAGTGGCTGAGAGGAAGGGAGGTCAGCAAAGCCAGGAACTGGGAACAGAATCCAGGTATTCCACATGGGTGGCAGAAAAGCCCAATTACTTGAGCCATCACTGCTGCCTCCTCTGGTCTGCGTTGGTAGGAAGTTGGAACCAGGAGCTGGAGCTGGGAATTGAATGTAGACACTCTGATGTGGAATATGGACATCCTAACTGGAATCTTGTCCAGAAGACCAAAGGCCTGCCCTTGGTTTTTTCCTTTTCTTGGTAGTATAACTTTTTAAATATTAATACTCTGTTTTCTTGACAGCTGGCAAACTTCCCCAGACTCTGTGAGGAAACGGAAAGGATTGTTGCTAACCACATTCGTGAACGGGAAGGGAAGACAAAGGACCAGGTGAAGAATGGCTTCCCCTGCTATGGAGGGTACTTGTGGGGAGTAGAGAGCTCTGGAAGGCTGATTATTGGTCTCCAATAGCCATTATGTCTCTTAGTGGGAATAAAAAGTGGAATACACAGCTTGTACTTGCTTTAACTTATTATGAATTAAATATACATGCTATTAGACATTATCTGTATTAAAAAATATAAATGAATATAAAGACTAGAATGAATTTAAAAACAGCAGCAGGAGTTCCATTAATTTTCCTCTCAACACTCAACACTGTGCATGCCTAGGATGTATGCATCTGACTTTCAAACCTCTAACCCAGAAACATACCACATCTTTTTCTTTAAGACAGGAGTTAATCTTTAATAAGCCCACAGATGGGCTCCAGGATGTTCACAAACTTCTAAAGTGTTATACAGAATGTTCACTGCTTTTATTTCCTGAGAGAAATGGAGGTAGCTTCTCATCCATTTATCCATGGAAACTACGATTGAAAAAAATATTTAAGAACTGCTCTTTTAAATGTTTCTGACTATTTTATAAGTGTAGATGGTATGTAGGGAATGGTTAGAAAAGATTATTTCAAGTCAAGATAATTTATTTTTAAAAAGTAAAAGACTACATGAAAACAATCTAACTTCTTACATTTAAATAGATTTTTCTTAGTTACTTATAAAGCATTATGATGGGAAATACAGAGGTTTTCAGATGCTCTTAAATTCCATGACACAGCTGCAATGTGATGCTGTGGAGAGAACACTGGACTAAGGCCATGTGTTCTCCGCAAAATAACAGCACATTCTTGTGCGAATCATTTCTTTGGATTGCTCTTTTCTCATGTACAACGTTGGGATGTTGGTCTATATAATCTCCTACTGTCTTTGTAAATTAGTATTCCAAGATTTTTTTATTCTCAGGTGAGTTGGAAGGAGGGGTGGAATGGGAGAAAAGAAAGAAGACAAAAGGGAGGAAGCAAATCACAGGTAGAGATGCATGTAGCACAAACTGCCCAAAGTGTGCTTGTGGAGCTGTGGGGGGGAGGGGGGTGGATGGTAGTGTGGCAAGAGAAAGTGAAGAGGCAGAGGCAAGAGACCAAGCGGTGTGGGACATTTGTGAGCTGATGTTGGCAACCTTTTCTCTGCTTGAGCTGTGAGATGCATTGTTACTACATTTTGCTATTGTACTCTGAAAATAGATCACTATTTATAGTTTTACTCATCTTTGAGCTTTATTTTTCTTTATTTATTTTCATTTTTTAATTTTAAAGGCAGAGATGGTGGAGGGAGGGGGAGAGAAAGAGAGAGAGAGAGAGTCAGAGTCTTCCATCCACTGGTTCATTCCCCAAATATTGGCAATAGCCAGGGCTGGGCCTGGCTGAAGCCTGGAGCTGGGAACTCCATTTGATCCTCCATGTGGGACCTAAGTATTTAAGCCATCTACTGCTGCCTCCCAAGGTGCACACTGAAAGGAAATTGGAATTATGAGCAGAGCCAGGACTTGAATCCAGGCGTTCCAATATGGGATGTCAGAATCCTATGTGGCATGTTATTGCTGCACCAAACACCTGCCTGTATTCCTGCTTTCATACTCTTGGATAGCTAAAATAGCCTAAGGTGGAGAAAATGGGATTGCTTAATTAGTGAAAATCAATCAATCAATATTAATTCTTAAACCAGTGAAATCAATCCAAATAAATAATCCAAGGCCATAGGATCCTAATGTTTTGGCTTTGTTGGACCAAGAAAACTTAAGTTCTGAAGAGGCATCTGTACTCCTGACCTTAAATAAATAAGCAAACTGTCTTAATTTAGTATCTTTAGTGTGCAATGTTCAAATTATAATCTTTCCTACTTAAATTAACTTGTAGAGATCTTATGCAGAAATAATATTCAGATAGAAATAATATAATTATGTGTGATCATATCTGTGTCTGTTGTTTACTTCTGCGTGTTTCACATTGTTTCACTAGAATTATATACTCAAATTAGCATTGTTAAGTTTATGGGCTCTGGGCTCAGATCACCTGACTTTGAACACAAGCTCTACCACCTACTCTCTGTGTAACCTCTGATAAGTTACTCAACTTCTTTACATTTCAGTTTCCTCATGTTAAAGTGGGATAATAATGGTAGTGAATGCAGACAGTTTGTAAGGATAAAATGAATTAATCTAAATATAGCTCTCAGTTCTTAATTTATTATTATTATTATATTATATACAATATTATATATTATATAATATATTAACATTATTATTATTAAGAAAAATTATGACATCTAGTAGAGGTGAGGAAGAATTGACTTTCCTGATTTCAAAGGGAATTATCTTTCATCTGCAGCTATGATATAGTCATATAGTGATTATTTCATTCCCACATGGGAGATAAAAGGCAGGGCAGGGATGTCCTAACTCACTAACAATCTCAGGTGGCCTGACCTGATAGTTACCCACTCCTAGAGAAGTTGGTGGGGTCCTTTTCTAATATGGGCCTGTGTGGCATAGTAGAAACATGCATACTTTTGGATAATGTGAACCGGTCATTTTGGATGGATCTCACATTTGAATTCTGCCTTAGGCCCTGTGATGCTTTTGAAGTATCTAGTCAGAAAGTCACCCATTTCCTCAGGCATCTGTGTCTGAACTGCTCTGAGACATTCTTGAAGGTTTCTTTCTTTATAAAAATAGAATTATGACCAACCTCTGATCTGGAAGTTGTTTTTTTGGGGGGAGGGGATCTTCAAAATTAAAAAAATATGGCAAATCATAAATCTGTCTGGGAGCTTTTTCCTCACAGGTCTTTGAAGATCCATGTGTGCCAGCTGTTATTCTAGAAGCTTCCATACATGTAACTTCAGGTTGAAGTGGTTGACGTTGTGGGTGATTATTTGTACCAGAGGTAGTTTCACTTCTATTCAATGAAGTATTCAATAACTATGGGTAGAAAAAGCAGTGAGAAACCCTCAGAAAGTGAAAAAAAATAAGAAAAAAATGTGCTGTTTTCCTTTTCATCCCCCACATGTGACCTGGCTCTTTTCCTAGGGTGAACACAGACTCCCAGTTTCCAGGAAAATGAATGAGAACAGCCATAGCTTTTATTTTTTCTCCACTTTTTTCCTATACTGCAGTCCAAGTTCATGTGTGTGAATGTCCAAGATATTTATGATAATTTTTGGCAATGCTGAGAATTATGTAGATATTTTGCTCTTTATGATGGCAACAATTTATTTGTACTTAACTATTATGGTGTGTTGATACAAACTGTGGGCCAGATTTTATAGTTTGGAACCATAACACTGAACAGAATCTGGCTTTATTATTGGGAGAGAAGACAAAGCTACAGTTAATGTAATAATAATTGCTCCTCCCAATTGTCAGTTTTCTTCAAGAGGTGAAAAACAATTGTACTTGAAGATATGGAAGTGTGAGTAAAGCTGCTACCTGTGAAGCTGGCCTCCCATATAGGAGAAGTTTGTGTCCTGGCTGCTCAACTTCCTATCCAGCTCCCTGCTAATGGCCTGGGGAAAGCAGCGGAAGATAGTCTAAGTGTTTGGGCCACTGCCACCTACATAGGAGACCTGGATAAAGCTCCTGGCTGCTGGCGTTGGCTTGGCCCAGCTCTGGCCAGTGTGGCCATCTGGGGAATGAACCAGTGAATGGAAGATCTCTCTCTCTCTTGCTGTCTCTCCCTCTCTCTCTGTAGCTCTGACTTCAAATAAATAAATCTTTAAAAAAGAATTTGGAATGTAAAATTATGAATCTAATGGAGAAATATTAGTATAATTTTTCACTGTAATTGATATACCCTTTTGGAAACTAAATGAAGATGAAATAATTTGTAGCCAGTCACTGAATTTAATGTTTGAGAATTAAAAGATAGCTTTTCACAGAAATGTTTCTCTTTGATTTATAGGTACTGCTATTGATTGACATTCAAGTTTCCTACATCAACACCAACCATGAAGACTTCATTGGTTTTGCAAAGTACGTGAAACACTGATAGTCACATGCATTCCTCTGCTAGTTTATTAGAACATGCGTTGTGACTTTCTACTACAACTCTCCTACCTTTTGAGAGTAAATCTTGTGTTAAGATGAACTATGAGGCTATCAATTTAGGAGGTCTAATTTCCACAGCCATGGAGTAAGAATATTCACTATTGTCTTGATAAAGTAATTAGCTCTATAATGCTGGATATAAATCCATGATGCCTTAAATAGTCATTATTTTTGGATGATGGTGTGCAGTTTGTACTTAAGGTCTGATAGATAAGCAGAAACAAATGCAAATTTAAAATTTCTCACATTAATTTGAAATATCAAGTACAATTCATAGGATACACAGTATTTTGACTTCCCTAAATCAGAATGTAGACACTTTGTTAGCTGTCCTTGGTGAATTAGATGTGTTCTGTTGAAGTGAACAGTATCTTTTTTAAAAAGTGTTTGTATTTTAAATATGCTACTCTGTGTGTGTGTGTGTGTGTGTGTGTAGTTATTCTTTACAGATTTTGTCATGTAGATATTATGGTTAGTTATATAAGGTTGATTATTCATTATGAGATGTTTTCAAGTCCCTGAATTCACAACTTTTTCTTGCCCAGTAGTGAAACCAATTTTTGTTTGATTTATAGAATCTTGATTCTAAGTCTAACATGTATTTATGGAATTTAAGTAGTTCCAAATTCAAGTTATGTGAAATATAGCCTATTTTATATAAGATGTAAAATCAAGGAGTCTATATGCTTTTATTTGAACTGGATGTCCAAGAGCAGGACAAACAAAACAAAACACAAAATGTCAAACTAATATATTTTATTACATTCTGACTTAGAAGGAACAAATATGTAGGCCATGTGACCTAAACTAAACAGTGGCCTATGGATTTTATAGACATGTTTTAGGGAGAAAATTCCCAATTTCCAAACAGAAAGTTGCCTCATTCTCAAGTTGGCTGTAGTTTTACTGGCATAGCCAATGGCATAAATATATTTTGAATCCAGTGGCTGCTGCTATCTAGTGGTAAATGTTTTCCTCCACAGTTTTCTGTCTGTTACATACATGTAAACGTGTTAGAACACCGTAATGAATATGTTCCCTTGTCTAGTAGCATTTTTCAGTGACAGTGATCACTATGACTTTCAGAGAGCTATTCACTATACCAGCATGTCACACAGACCCAGCCCCCTCTCTTTTAGCCCCTATGACTCTCACCATTTGTACTTCTCCTTTTCTTCTGCAAAACCGCCCATATTCCTATGCTTCCTTACCCTTTATGTAGAGGGATCTGAGAGTTTCTTTTTGGTTTCCCTGATAGCTGGTGATGTCCAGGTGGCCTGCACCAAACTCTTCTTTAATTTCTATGGGAGTAAAATAAAGAAAGAGAAAAATAAAATGTTTTTACTTTCTTTCTAGGAGCTTTC
Organism: Oryctolagus cuniculus; assembly: GCF_964237555.1. Taxonomy (NCBI): domain Eukaryota; kingdom Metazoa; phylum Chordata; class Mammalia; order Lagomorpha; family Leporidae; genus Oryctolagus; species Oryctolagus cuniculus. The sequence goes on along the minus strand of NC_091438.1, from coordinate 26,413,897 downwards.
TTTCTAGAGAAACACATGTAAAAATTTAAACTGACACATTCTCCATATACTTTACTTGCTTCTTTGAGGCATTTAAAAGGCAAACACATCCTTGAGTCATTTGAAATAAAAGTAATTCTGCCTGTAATGTTGATTTTTATGGATTACAAATGTCAGTTATGTTCTTATAAAAATGTAGGAGATATAGATGTAAACTTGACACAATAACTTGGAAATGAAAAGGATGTTGCCATGATACCTTTTTGTGGTATTTCAGTTCAAGAGCAGTTTGTAGTCATAATACTTTTTGAAGAATTCAAATTTTAAACCTTGTAACCAGTGCTACAATTCAAATTTTACCTCTATTCTATTCTTGAAACATTCTTCCTGGATTATGTTATATTTTTATTTTCCTTTCCTTTTTCAAAAGATAGATTACTAGGGTTTATTTCTTCCATATTAAGCTTCCATATTTTCTACCTTAGAAGCTATTGAAATATTATATTGATTTATAAGTTTTCAAAGGCATATAATTTTTCAAATTTAATGTTTTATTTAAAATTATTTATTTAAGAGATAGAGAAAAGGAGAGAGAGAGAAACTTAAAGAAAGAGGAAGCTCCCATCCATTGGTTTATTCCCTAAATGATTGCCATGTTCAGGGTTGGACCAGGCCAAAGCCAGGAGGTGGGATCTCAATATATGTCTCCTCTGTGGGTGGAAGGAATCTAATTATTTGATTAATCACCACTGCCTCCCAGGAATTAGAGCCATGTATTGAACCCAGGCACTCTGATGTGTACTCTGGCCATCTTAACGGTATTGCTACACACCTGCCCCAGAATCAGGACTTTCAAACAGTCTTGTTATGCAATTTTCCTATTATTCAGGTGAGTGAGTGGCTTCATTTCTTCAACAGTGATAGATTATGAACTTTTATAGTATTGGTGAAAAAAAAAAGAATTATTAAAACTGTTCTAGAAATCCAGCAACTTTGCATATTCTTAATCTAATTTAAACTGTGTGCTTATACCTTGGTTTGAAGAACTTGCCTGTGTCGGGCTGGCCTGTGGTGTAGCAGGTAAAGCTGCCTCCTGTGGAGCTGGCATCCTATATGGGAGCCAGTTGAAGACCTGGCTGCTCATTTTTCATCCAGCTCCCTGCTAATGTTCCTGGGAAAGCAGCAGAATATGGCCACAGTTCTTGAAGGGCCACTACATCCATATGGGAGACCTGGAAGAAGCTCCTGACTCTTGGCTTCAGCCTGGCCCAGGGTGGTCATCGTCACTGTGGAGTGAACTGGCAGATGGAAGATCTGTCTCTCTTTCTGTCTTCCTTTCTCTCTCTGTAACTCTGACTTTCAAATAAATAAATAAATCTTAAAAAAAAAAAAAAAGAACTAGCCTGGGAATCTGCAGTCCCAGTTATTTTTGCTGGATTTGCCCTGGGTTTTGGCAAGGCAGTTAGCCTTACTCTATCTCACTCCACTATGTCTATCAAGTAGAGAGACTTGTACAACTTTCAGGATTGTCAGAAGATCAAATTAGTGAGGTTATGTGGAAGCACTTTAGAAAACTGTGGTACAGTCTGTAAAATGAGAGTGTCTTTATCTCACTCTCTCTCTCTCTGTCTGTGTCTCCCTCTCTCCACACACATACACATACACACATACATTTGGTTACTAGATGAGATGTACCATTTTGCTTTGTCATGAAATTTATAATGATTTGAGTATTATTTCCCCTGGAATATTTTTTGTTTCTGATGTCATTATCTCTAAATGTTATATTTTACAATGAGATTCAGTGGTAAATGTTCTTCCCATCTGTATGCTGAGTTGGAATACATTTCAGTGTGACGTGGGATCATTATGAAGTTGAAGAAATGTTCATTTTAAAATCACTTTGACTAACTCTGCCAGGCAAAAAAAAAAATCACTTTGAGGGGTTGTGGTATTTTTTGTGCTTTTAAAAATTAAAAAAATATGGTTGTAGCTATAAATTTTAAAGTTGGCAGGAATGCTGTTTCCATCAAGGAAGAAAAGTCAAGCCATATTTGAAGACAATTATGTAAGTATTTTTAAGTTCCAAAGACAGAAAATTAAGGTCTGAGGTTGAGGAAAATAAGCATTTGTTTCATGAGTGTTTTTTTTTAAAAGAGTTCCCAAAAAGAGGGGCCACTTCACAGATTATCACATGGTAATGTACATAGTGTTTTACACACGTGATGTTTTCAACTGAGATGACTTTTTGCTCTAAAATTTTTTTTGCAAAAGGAAAACAAATGGCTAAAAGTAAATTAATAGAATATTTAGTTTCAGAGTAGTGCTCAGGATATCTCAGAATTCTCTTTCCTATTGTACAGTTTATTCTGCCATGTTGAATATGTAGAACTTCTTTTTCTATCCCCCAGTTGTTTGTCAAACATGGCCCGTAAAATATGTACCATGTGTAATATGTCCAAATAAGCATTGCTGTAGGCTTTCTTTGGAATTTCCTGACTCCTAAAAACTTGGTCTTTCAACTGTAATATGGTTTCTTAGCCTAAAAGTTCAGTACCTCAAAAGAAAGTGTCAACTTTACTTGTGAGTTAAAGGTTTTGATTTGTCCTTCTCTGTTGAAAAAAAAAAAAAAAGCCCTAAATTATATTTGCTTACATAATGCCACTAGTTTTTACTATTTAAGAAAAAAGAATGCATCCAATTGTTCCTTCATATACTTCTCATTCTTAATAATCCTGCTGTTTGAACAAAAAGACAAGCTTGTTAGCCAAATTCCTTGGGAAGTGAAATTTAAAATTCTTGTGCTCTTCTTCATTTGTTCCATTACACAATCTGCCTTCTGAGTTACTAAGATTTATGCAGTTCAGTGATTTAAGATAAAGATAGGCCCCAGATATGGGCCATTAAAGTAATATCTTTATACTGTAAGCAGCAGACCAAGGTCTGTGTTTTTCAATCTGTGGAGTAGGCCTCAACACCTGTTTTCTCACAGTTGAAATGATACAGTGTGTAGATTCCAGTTCTTGTTATTTGAGCACCATGAAAATTCTATGGGTTGTAACATTCATTATATCTCTTTCCTGATCCTCTGGAATTCCTCTGTTGCCATTTTACTAAAGGCAGCATATTTGAACCTTGCCACCAAATTCCAGAGCATTCTTGGTTTTTCCCTTCACATTCTCCTATTTTCCCCCTAATACATGATTATATTCTATTATAATAGTGTTTTCAGTTTTTAATCTTAAGTGAGAGTGTTTTTTCTCTTGTGGAGTCAAAACCTAGGTAGAGAAGCTATAAAATGGTCTTTCTTCTGACTCATTAAATTGCGCTTGAATGCTTACTGAAGTTATCTGGTAAAAAGATAGAGTTGAACACCCTGAAAGGACATCATTAATATCACCTGTTCAAATCATTTATAATTTTATCACTCCAATGTTGTGAGCATCTTTAAAGATAGTTTTATCTTTTTGAGAGAAAGAGAGTTTGGCGGCGGGGGAGAGAGAAGGAGAAAGAGAATGAGAAAGAGAATTTCCATCTGGTGGTTCACTCTCCAAAGGCCTACAAAGGCCAAGGCTGGGCCAAGCTGAAGCCAGGAGCCAGGAACTCAATGCAGGTCCCTCATATGGGTGGCAAGGACCCAATTCTTGAACCTTCATTGCTGCCTCCCAGAGTCTGCATTAGCAGGAAGCTAGAGCAGAGAGCCAGAGCCAGAAACTAAACCCTGGGCACTGTGATGTGAGACACAGGCATCTTAACTGATGAATGACTTCCCCACCCAACACCATTTTGAAAGTAAGTAGACTTTCATTTTTATTCTTCATACTCAAATCTATTTTGAACTTCATCTCTATCTTTAAAATGAATCTTAGGATATGAATGATCCTTCTTTTATAGGCCTTCACGTTCTACAGGATTTTCTTGCATAGTACTTAACCAGAAACTTTACTAAAGATCCTGTAGGTGGAAGTGACATAATTTTTTTTTCTTTTCCTTTAGTCTGGTTGGAGACAGCACTGCATGTGATGAGTAAAACTCCTGAGACTCTCAAGAAGTGTTTATATCTCTCTTAGGGGTAATATAAAAGAACACTTTAAAAGAGCTTTGTTATTCCTCAGTGGTGTACAATAGAAACTTCTGAGATGTTGGAAATATTTTCATTTGGAGATTTGATTATTGTTTACAGCCTTTGTCTGTACTCTGAAGAACAGTGATTTTTCTACTTATAACCTCTTGAATTCTTTATTTGGTGGAGGGTTAAGCTTCTGACTATAAAATAAACTCAAAGTATGCCATTGTAAGAATTTAAAAAAAATAAGAAAGGAAAGAAGAGGAAGGGTGAGAGTATGGGCAGGAGGAAGCGTAAGGTATGAAGTATCACTATACTCTTCAATCTTTACATATGAAACACATGAAATTTGTTCACCTTATGTAAATAATTTTTTAAGTAAAATAAAATGATAATTAAAATAATTTATAATCTGAGCTCTTTGGTATAGTAGTCACTTAATGTATGGAGCTATTGAAATATGGATAATGAAATGAGGGAAATAGCTTTTTAATTTAATTACCACATTTGGCTACAAGCTACTGTTTTGGATACACATCTCTACAATACACTGAATACAGCTGGTTGCCTTAGATCCTTGCTCAGTGGACCCTAATTTATTGATGGCTTGGGGGTGACCTACAGTAGTGGCTATTAAAAGAGAAAAAAAAAAAGTTTATATCTTAGCTGCTGCTAAACAAGCCCTAGGGCTCATGTATATAAGTCAACTTCTTATATGCCCTGCCAGTAAAATATAGAAAATGGGTGTTTTCCTCCCACTGCCCCACTTGTTAGTCAGAATGTTGCCATTTTGCTAGTATTTTCTCATCATGGTTACTACTGATGTTGTTCTAATTACAGCTTTCTTGTACAAGAAAGTTGTAGTGAGAGAAGTAGAGGAACATCCTGACATTCTCCATGTAATCCGCATCTCTGAGGGAGTCTCTGTTTTCTTGCTGTGTCTGAGCCCTCTTTGAGTTGACTTAGAGTTTGTACTTCTCTTTTCTTCTTACTCCCTTCAGTTCCCTTTTTGTCCCACTGAAACCTAATTTCTACCACAGCACTCTACTGAGACTGCCTTTGTCCAGGAAAACAGTTGATCTATTGGACAGTTCTAGTTCTTCATTGGATACCATTAACCACTCCTTCTTGAAGAGATCTGTTGTTTCTTTGCTTAATAGCCCACTATCCTCTTCTGTTTTTCCTCTTTCCATCCTAACCACTCCTTCTCAGTCTTCTTTACGAGCTCATAATCCTCTGTTCATGGCTTAAGAATTTTTTTTTTAAATTCATTTTTCTTCCCTAGAGCCTTTTCTTTTCTCATCCACTCCATGCCCCTTGACCAATCTCGTCCACTCCATTTGTTTCAATTACCAACTTGATTTGATGACCCCACACCTATTTCAGGACTTTCTCTTGGACTGTGTACCTCATTCAACTATAGTAGATACATCTCTACTTGTATATTCTAGAGAAACCTCATCCCAGTAATTCCAATGAAACTCATCTGCTCTTCTGATTTACATTTTCTCCATTGTTCCTACTCTCTGAGTGGTGACTCCCAGTTGCTCAGATTAGAACCATGATGTCATTCTTTAATCTTTATTCCCTTATCTTTGTTTTCCTTCATCTTTACCAAGTCCATTTGATTATATCTCCATAATATTTTTTGAGTTTGTCTATTCTTCCTTCATCATTGCTACTACTAAAGTGAATCCTCTCTTACTTGGTTTACTTGAATAGTCTTCCTGCCTCCTGTCATTTCTTTTTCTTTCTTTCAGGGATTCCCTATTACTTTCAGAATAAAGTCTAAACTTATTAGTATAATTTCCAGTGCCCTGGAAAATCTGTCTCCTGCTTATCCCTTCAACCTATTCTGTTGTCACAATTTATTTCTACCTTACTTCTTAACTCTGTGCTCCAGGCAGTCTGGCCACTTTGGGATCCCTAAATGTGTCATACTCTTGCCTCAGCACATATGCCTGTAATTAGCTTCTTTAAATTTTTTAGATTTCCTATCTTAGATAAGCATTGATCATCTGGTTATTAGGAACCTTGGGATCAAAATAGAATTCCATAAATATTTCTGAAGATACTACATTAAACCTTATGTTAAGTAATATTAATGGTGATAGGGGTAGTCATACCAAAATTAATGCAATATACCATGTACTGTCAAGGAGCAGACATTGTTGGGAGAGAAATAGAGACTTGACCATAACACAATCCTGTTTACAGAATTCAGGCACAGACAGAAGGCTTTAGGAATTCATGAAAAGGAAAGATAACTGGAGGTTTCTAAAAGGCATACTCCAGAAATATTTCTTGATAGGACTTTGAAGGCAGGGCATTATTCCAACAGTCAGAAGGAAGGGGTTGGGCTGCCAGCTTCTTGTCTTCCATGATTCAGACTCAATAGTGCTCATTTTCTGGAGGTAATTTTTACTGGACCATCGAGTTTATCATGCCATTTGCTGGCTCAGAAACTTTTAATATTTTTCTGCTGCCTACAGTGTAATAGCCAAATACTCTGTAATTGACCCCAACATACAGTTACTGTATAAGAAAACCTGTAAGTTCATTTACAAACCTGAATCTAGTATTCCATGATTCTGCTGTAGTAGTTTTACTCTCCATGACTTCTCTTGAAATGCATATTGTGTTCTGCTAATTTACTGTTCTTTCAATTTTTCTTTATAAATTTTGAATTAAATCATACCAGAAGAATATTTATTGTCTCTACAATATTAATCCAAACCAATTACTATGTATAGGGGGTTTATTTGATAAATTATCACACAATCCTTGGCACATTCCCCTGTTATTTTGAATCTTTTATCATATATGCTAGGACAGAAGAGAACGTGCACAAAATGTTTTAGGTAAGAGAAAGCACTCTGCATACTTTTTCTTTGAGTGTCTTTGTATTTGTTTAAAATATTAAACTTCCTGATACATACTTTTAGAGTAATTTTTTATACTCTTTAAATTTTAATTAGTTTTCAACAGATTCCACGTGATTTGTAGATAGAATTCTAAGGACATAATGATATGCCTTCCCTCCCTCCCTCTCTAAGCATAAACCAATAAAACTAGTTTAGTTTTATGGTTTTATATTTTAGTGGTCTAACAAATCATTCCACAGTGACTTGTGTATAGCAGGAACCTAAATGATTAGTAAAAAAATGTATAAACACTCAGACACACATAAGAAGATATGAGATAATTATGTTTCACATTTGAAACAAACGTATTTTTCAAATTTCTATTACATTCACACATACTGATTTTTAAATTTTGATTAATTTATTTATTTGAGGAGTGGAGGAACCGTTTCACTATTCACTCTCCACAGGCTCACAATGGCCAGGCATTGGCCAGACAAAAACCAAGAGCTGAGGCTTAAATCCATGTCTACCACATAGGTGACAGGAACTCAATTATTTGGAACATCACCTATTTCCTCCCAGAATATGCATTACCTGGAAGTTGGGATTTAGGTGTCTTAACCATTAGGCCAAACACTTGCCTCACCTTTTTATTTTTGTAGGTCTTATTGTTTATTTGTTATTTGTGTTTTGTATATATATTTTCTGATCTGTAATAGATAAATTATGAACTTCTGATTACAAGGACCATAACCTATACATGTTTATATTTTCCACAGACTTGGTACCCTAAATATTTTACTTGTATCAAAGCATTATAAATGGATATGTTCTATAATTTTGCAGAAAAAACCAGTTAAGGGCATATAACCAAAAATATGTCCAAGAACTTATATTAATTTGTAAATCTTAGAACGTTTTCTAATGCATATAATCTTAAATAAATGCTTTGTAATGCCTTTAGTTAAGTTATCATAGCATGCTGAAGAATTGTGGTAAATGATGTTTTCTAACTAGATAGCTTATTTATTATTATTATGTAATTTATGAAGTGACTTCAGTATTTACAATCTTTATCAACAACAGTAAGTATGTTTGCATTTGGGGGACAATAGGAGTATTCTTTAAGTGGAAGCATGTGTAATTTAGTGTTTATTCTAACTCTAAAATTTAATATTGGCTTATAAAATATCTTTCTGTATCTTCTTATAAGCCTTAGGTCAAATGTTTGGAATTTTTAAAAATATTTATTTATTTATTTATTGGAAAGTCAGAGTTACAGAGAAGGAGAGGAAGAGACAGAAGCAAAGAGAGAGAGAGAGAGAGAATGAAAATCTTCCATCTGCTGACTCACTCTTCACTCCCCAAATGGCTGCAATGGCTAGGGCTTAGCCAGGCTGAAACCAGGAACCAGGAGCTTCTTCCAGGTCTCCATGTGGATGCAGGGGCCCAGGGACTTGGGCTACCTTCTGCTTTCTCAGGTGCATCAGCAGGGAACTGGATTGGATGTGCAGCCAGAACTCACTGGTGCCCAAGTGGGAAGCTGGCATGATAGGCAGTGGCTCTACTTGCGACATCACAGCTCTAATCCCAGTATGGATTATTTTGAAAATAGAAGCAGGGCTGGCACTGTGGCATAGTGGGTAAAGCTGCCACCAGTGATGATGCATCCTATATGAATGTCAGTTCGAGTCTCAGTTTCTCCACTTCCAATCCAGCTCTCTGCTAATGTACCTGTGAAAGCATCAAAGGATGGCCCAAGTGCTTTGGCCCCTGCATCCATGTGGGAGACCTGGATGAAGCTCCTGGCTCATGGCTGTGGCCTCGCTCAGGCCTCTCTCAGCACTGGCTATCTGGCCGTTATGTTATCTGAAGAGTAAACCAGTGGTTAGAAGCTCTCTCTCTCTTTTTCTCTTTTTTTTTCTCACTCTCTCTCTCTCTCTCACTCCTACTTTCAAATAAACAAACAAATCTTTTTTAGAAAAAGAATATGGAAGCTCTTCAGTGGAAATTCTGAGAGTGACTTTGCATTTCAAGGAATTGTAGATCCAAAGGGAACTTAACAAACAGCTAATCCAGTCCCTGATCCCTTCCTTTTATGTCTGATTCTAACTCTTTAATACACACATACACACTTTACTGCTGAGAAACAGATCCATGAGCTCTTCCCAAGATAGTGCAAGGAATAATCAAAAATTTAGCTGCTTTTGTCCCCTGTTAAGTGATTTCAACAGGCTTTTCACAGAAGCTTATGTTCTCCAGTGACTTGTTCAAAGTAAACACCTGTGGATCTGTCACAGTTCCAAAGTTATCCCCACTAACCAGTGCTTAATTTTATAGAAGACCCCAAAACCCAATTATGGTGCTTGGAAGAGATAACTGTAGCCTGTGAAGAAGGCCCAATCACATTATGACATAGTTTTCTCATGTATTCCTAGACGAGAGGAAAACCTGCAGGGCCTGGAAAGGTGAATGTAGGAGATAGCAAGGGAGGGATTGGCAGAGGTCCTGCTGCAGGGGCACGGTGGGCAGCCAGAGGGCAGTGTGCACACTATGGGTGCTGGCCAAAGACAGGCACAAACTTTGTCATTTCCACAACCTTACTACAAAGCCCTGTGTAACTCTGTATAACGTAAATTCACATTATTCTCAGAGATGGTTCAGAAATGAATTCCCTAGGGGCTAAAGAAATTAAGCATTAAACTAAAAACTAGAAAAACAGCAGAAAACAAGGAAGGAAGAGAGAAGCTAAAATTTGCAAATTAGACATTGAAAAGCAAAAAATACACACAAAGTATTTGTTGCCACCAAATGCAGTGGAGACTTTCATCACACACCTCCGGCCACTCTCAACTGAATGTAGTGTGTGGTTTTCGTGAGCTTGAGTGAAGGGAAGCAGCTTAAATACATCAGGGCAGATCATATAAGACAGTTATTTTGAACAACAATTTTAAGAATGAAATTGATTTCTAACTTGCTTCTGAAACATAACATCCCATCCCTTTAGATGGTTGACCAATAGTTTTAATCTACCTTTTCTCTAATTTAGACTATTCCAATGATCTCTAAAAACTATGAGCTTCTACAAACTAACTATTAAACAACCTGGCAGAGGGTTGAGTGTTGATGGTCTTCCCAGAATAACCAAAATGAGTTGTCATTTCTTTTCTTTTCTTTCTTTCTTTTCTTTTTTTTTTTTTTTTGACAGGCAGAGTGGACAGTAAGAGAGAGAGACAGAGAGAAAGGTCTTCCTTTTTTTCCTTTTCTTTTTAATGATTGATTTGTTTATTTGAAAGATACAAAGAGAGAAAAATCTTGCATCCACTTGTTCATTCCTGAAATGGCTGCAACAGTTCTGTTTGAGCCCTGCCTAAGTTTGGAGCCAGAAACTCTATCCTGGTCTCCACGTGTTAGGAGCCCAGGGACTTGGGCCATCTTCTGCTGCCTTCCCAGGATGCATTAGCAGGGAGATGTATTGGAGTCAGAGCTTTGGAACTTCAACCTGTACTCCAATGTGAAATGCCAGCATTGCGGGTGGTGGCTTAATCTGCTGTGCCACAACACCAGCCTGAGTTGTGGTTTCATATCCTGTTGGATCCACCACAAGAAAGTGCTGGAACTGTTCTTTTGAGGGATAGAGTAACATAATGCTTAAATGTGAGTGCTCTAGGGATAAATTGTCCAACTTTTGTTTGGATTGTAATCGTCTGTGCTCACATGTAAAGTGCGGGTTATAATGGCATCAACCTCATTGGACTTTCATTAAACAGGTACTTATTAAAGCTAACTGTATGCCAGGTCCTTGGGCCTATAGCAGTGAACAAAACAGATACAAACCTTGATCACAGTAAGCATGCATTCAAATGGAGGGGAACTGGCACACAGAAAGTGAACTACATTATTATGTTTGAACATGGAAAATAAAAAGAGCAAGGAGGGTAAAGGGGGTAAGAGTCCTGGAGGGGGGTGGTTCAATTTTAAAAAGGGTGATCATGGTAGACCTTACTGAAAAGAGAAATTTCAAGCAAAGACTTGTAGGAGATGTTGGGAACCATGTGGATGTACATGAGAAACATTCGAGGCTGACATAAAGGCTCTGAGGTGGGAGTGTGTTCTATGCTTTGGAACAAAACAGAGACTGGTATGGCTAGAGCTCTCTGGAGAATGAGGCAGAAGGTAGTAGGGGTTGGATCAAAGACTGAGGGTGGGGGCTAGTTGAGCAGAGCCTTGTGTTCCTTTCTGAGAGCCTTGAATTTCACCTTTCCGAACAGAACGTATAGATGGCAGTAGAGGGTTTTGAGCAGAAGAGTGACACAATCCCCTTTTACAAGGATGGCTCTGACTTCCTTACTGGGAATAGACATTAGGGACAATTGTGGGAGCAGATGTCAGAAAGCAAGTGATTGTCATAATCCAGTTGAGAGATGTTGTTTGGACCAAGGGGGAAGCAAGAAAAGTGGTGTAAAAAATGATTGAATTTTAAATACATTAGAAGAAGGTAATGTCAATAGCATTTGCTGCTGATTGGGTATGGATGTGACAGAAAGGAGTCAAGGATTTTGGTCTAAGCACTTGAAAATGCAGCGTGCAGTTGCCACTAATTAAAAATGGGAAGACCATTGGTGCAGCAGGTTTTGGGGAGGAAATAAGTTCAGTTTTGAAATACTAAGTATGAGCTGCTCATTAAACATCAAAGTAGGCATGCTGAGTTGTCAAAAGCATATAAGAGGCCAGAGCTAGGAGGATAGGTCCAAGCTGGAGCTGCACAAAGGAACTTGTCAGAATATACCAGAATTCAAAGCAGTGAGATTGAATAGTATCACAGTTGGGATATATGGCCATACAACTTGGTATTACCACTTATCTGCTGAGTGACTTTGGGAAAGCCACTTAGCTTCTGTGTACCTCAGTCTTTTCATCCGTAAAATGAGAACGATAGTATTAACTGCCTCACATGGTTGTTAGAATTAAAATCAGTATGAATGGTAAATCATTTAAAACATGGTATGTACTCATTAAGCATTAACTTAACTTTCATCACAACTATTCTATAAACCTGTAAGATGATGCAAATACACCAACTCACATTGTGACTAATGCATTCAGGTTTTCTTCCTGAGATGTTATTACATTTTTGGTTTGTGATTGTTAATTGCTGTTAGAAATCTCACTGAGTTTGATTTTGCTTCCAGAATTAAACTGACCTGCCTCAGTTGTTGATTTTTTTCTCTAAAGCTTGAATGTATTTTAGTATCTGTTTTGTGTTCAGGAAGAAAAAAACTTTGCGAATTTCTTCAGTGCAACTTTCCTTTGCTTTTCTCAGTGCTCAACAGAGGAGCAGTCAGGTTCACAAGAAAACCACAATTGGAAATCAGGTAGGAATCCTATAATAGAATCAGTGCATGCATGCCCCAAAAAACTTGAACTAAATTGCTTTGATTGACCATTTTTAATGCAAATTAATCATGTGCAAATTTTGCTTGAAATGCAGCTTTTGTTTTATCTTGGTTTTGTTTCTAAAATTTTTGGAGTGAACTGCATTTATTTTTGGCTACTTTATGCTATTAACCATATTGATTTATTTTAAGTAACTTTATTGTTACTTGATTTGCATTTCAGATTTGACTCCTCATGTCCTATTTTGCTTGCTTACATTACCCCTAAAATTAACATTGAATCTATGAATCAATTCAAGGTTAAACTGTGGCAAGTAGTTGCATGAGCTTTCTGGTGCTGCTGACTAGTTCACACATTTGCACAGCTTGGTAACAGTGAAGGGACAGCTCAAAAAGAAGGCAGTTGTTGGATTTAATCTCTGCCATACGAAATTCCTGTTGGATAATGAAGATGTTAATTCTTAAGAAGATGTGATCTTTTTGAGTTTTTGTGTTTTGGGGCTGACCAGCTGTCTCTGACTAATAGCGCTCTGCAGAGATTGTATTAACTCCGACAGTTTGCTGTTTCTTTTATGTTTTATGTGATAATGATTATTTGTATTGTTATTTCTTTTCAAGTCAAAACAATGATGATTTATAGTTTTTTTTAATTCAGAGGTACAATTATTGAACAAATTGAAACCTCTGATCTAGATTTTTTTTCCATTGTTTTGAAAGGAGAAGAGGTAATAACAGACTTTATTTTAAAACCTTTTTTTTTTCTGAACTAAAGCATATAATTCTTTGCTATTTCAGGGAACCAATCTTCCGCCTTCAAGGCAAATTGTACGAGCTAAGTTCTGTAAGCTTTACTGTTGCTTTTTCATTTTGCTTTCAAAGGGCACAGTTTGTCTTTAACTGATTAACTCAACTAGCGCTTGCTACTAATTTTTTTGAACTTAGGTTGTCTTGTTCATAACACCCTATCATTGAAATAAAAATCCTCTTAAAAGAGAGTTCATCCCTTCACTGCTAATAACTTGCTGTGATTGAAAGGTATGAACTAGTAAATTCTAAAATGCTGTAATAGTAAGCCCTTAACATGTGGGTGCTTTGATATTTCTCTAATTTTAATGGGCCTTAAAATAATTAAAATCATTAATGATCTTCATCTCTGTCCTTTTATGCTGTGTTGTTGTAAGGTGTAAGCTTTTCTTTTCCCTTTGTGTGATAATATTTCCAATAAATGTAGATGATGCTTCCAAAAGGTGGGTAAATATTGAGTATCTGATTTATTTGTTGATAAGCCTATTCAATTCCTGCTTTTTGCATTTCATTTTAAATAATAAAGCAAAAAGCAAAAAAATACCAGTTTTCATTTTATATGGCTATAAATTTGAATTTTTAAAATCCAAATACGATCTCTTCTTGTTATTAGAGTGTAAAGACTCTGCCAAATGACTAGCCTTGGCATTTAGCAATAAATGATGTTCTCATTTCTACCAGGTATGAGCTAAGCTTATTCTTTCTTTTTATTTATCTATTTATTTATTTAATTTTTTTATTTTTTTGACAGGCAGAGTGGACAGTGAGAAAGAGAGACAGAGAGAAAGGTCTTCCTTTTGCCATTGGTTCACCCTCCAATGGCCGCCGCGGCTGGTGTGCTGTGGCTGGCGCACCGCGCTGATCCGATGGCAGGAGCCAGGTACTTATCCTGGTCTCCCATGGGGTGCAGGGCCCAAGCACCTCGGCCATCCTGCACTGCACTCCCTGGCCAAAGCAGAGAGCTGGCCTGGAAGAGGGGCAACCGGGACAGAATCCGGAGCCCTGAACGGCACTAGAACCCTGGGTGCCGGCGACGCAAGGCGCAAGATTAGCCTAGTGAGCCGCAGCGCTGGCCTATCCTTTCAACTTTGTACAAGTTAAGAAGGAGATTAGAACATGGGTCAATTATTTGTCCCTTGATGTTTTGGAAGATACAGACTTTGAACCTAACTATTCATGGATTCATATTCTGCTCTGCCACTGAATCATGTAGCATTGAATAAACTGAGGCTGGGTTGTGTGATAGGAAGAATAAAAAATATCTCTACAGGGTAATTTTAAGTCAGAAATAATATACTTAATGAGGTTTGCAGCCAATACCAGATATGTACCTATAAAGAATTAAAATCCTGCTCCTAGAAGCATGTGTTACTTCTTGAAAATTTTTTGGAAAGAAAATACTAAGTATAAGAAAATTATAAAAGTTATAAATGAGAACAGTGAGGCACTTGGGAAAATTAGAAGCTATGGCAAATTCTTTTGATGCCTGAAATGCCCAGATTATGCCTGGGTGTGGTGTAAAGAATTTACTATAAAAATTTCCTCATGGTCAGAGGTATCTCTAAGTATAAACACATAGGAAAACCATGGTAAATTGGCATAAATATATACTTTAAATCAGATCTGAACAAAAACTTATGACAGCTTTCTATTATATTACTTCCAAATGCTAAAATCATAGTAATTGTGATTCTGTGACTTGATTTTTGCTGAATACATCAAAGCCCACATGCTGAGTTTTAAAGCCCAAGATAATAGAATTGTATGATTTATCATAATAGAATGTAGATCCCTCATCCAACATGCTTGAGACCAGACATCTCTTGAATGTTAGAATGTTATGGGGGTCAGAGGCAATGCCATGTAATTAAATACATTGTATTTTTGCAGTGAGACAAATGAATAGTTACACCAAGTAGATTAATTTGAAAGGTACACATTTTTCTCATTTCAGGTCAGGTTTTGCTAAGACAAAACTCTTTCTAGTTTACAAGTAAACAAGTATGAATTTGAGTATCTTATTTTGCAGAATCAAATCATATAATTTCTACTCAATACAATATATGTAAGGAGTCCTTTATTGTTTTTCTTTCTTACCAGAAATGACCTATAATGACTTAAAATTGCTTTCTTTATGAATCTGAGTACCTAATGTTGATTTGGACTTGTATGAAAGCAATTTTGCCTATACAGAGACTCAAAGCCAGGGAACCTTGGAGTCCAGCCTCTGACTAATGCTGACTTATGTGGTTGGTGGGACTGAAATGCCCTGCAGTTTCCTAGCAAGTAGTTCATCCATTTTGCTACCCTCTTAGGACTGCTGACTATAAAGGAATACTGTATAGCATCTGTTCTGAAAATTTTAGGTGGATTTAGGTAAAGAAAGAAAAAACTCTTTAGTTTCTTAATCCCATTCATTTTGTCTATCTAGAAATTTTATTAGTTCCACAAGTTGGTATCAATGAATGTATAAAAACATGTGATTACACAGTTCACCTAGAGGTGGACTGTGCAGAAACTCAAATTTATATTCCATTCATCCATCCAACACCTCAAACATATATTCAAAACCCATATATGCCAAAAACTGGTGAGTGGTGAGAGCAGTACATTGAATCAATCACAGGCCCTGGCTTCCAGGGCTCATAGCCCCCAGTAATGATGATGGTAAGCGAACAAATTCAAGTCTGCCTCCTTCCCCAAGGCTAGATCCTGCTTATGCTTCAAAATCAATGAAACATCACTGCTGCAAAAGGTCAGCCCTGACCTTTGGGTCCAAAGTCACCCTCCTTCTCTGACATCTTGCATTGTCTATTTCATTATATTATTTGAAACAATTTTGCTTATTTGTTGTTTTTTGTTTTCCTTTATTAAAGCTACTTTCATGCTGCTTACAAAAACAGTGGAGTATCATTGCAAGGTGTTTTAAGCAACTTATGTTAACATTTTAGGGAGAAAATTCTGCCTGGAGCATAGAGAAAGACTTTGAAAAGGAGAAAAGCCTGGGAAAAGGAAAATAGTTAGGAGACTGTCACAGACAAGTAATTGTGCTGATCTGGGCTTGAGTATTTATACTAGATTTGATGAGAAGCTGATGAATTTAAGAGTCTAAAAGTAGGAAATGTAGAAAAGATCTTTGGATGTTGGGGAGAGGACTGGAGATTATCTCTATTGCCATCCAGATTTCAGATTTCTGATGTAGGCACAGGTAAGAAGGTGATATGTTTCATGAGTAAAGGAACATTGTCAAGAAGTCAGTTTTGGATCTAAAGTCAGGAAGAGTAGCTTTGAATGTGGGTCACTATGAGAAACTGGAATAAAAATGCCTAATGGAAAGTTGGATAAAAGTGCCTAGAATTCAGAAGAGACAGAGAAGTATTTCATCCAAAAGTATTGGAGAGGAGTGTAAGTTATTTCAGCAGGGAAGGAATACCAACTGATTTTTTTTATCTTAGGGAGGTCAGTGCATCAGCCATATGGAATAGTTTGGAGGAGAAAAGCTAGAGATCTGGAAATTGGCAAGGATCTTTTGGAAGTAATTTCAATGAGAAAAATATATATGTTGGTATCAGGATAAGGGTTGGATTCAAGATATATTTAGGGGTAGGATTTGAAGGATTATAAATAGTTGTTGGGGGGGTTACGTCACTTTCTCAAGCTTATGACTAAGGGGATCCACTGAGAAAGGAAGTACAAGAGGAAGATGCAGTTATCAGAGAAGATGGAAAAGAGAGTACTGAATTCAGTTTTGTGTTTGTACTTTTTTGGAGACATTGGTAGGTTTTGAGATTCAGGACTCATGCAGACTGGAGATGCAGGCTTTTTTATGGTGGCTGAAGCCATGGGAGAAGATGAGATTGCCTCCAAAGGGTGAGGACATAGAAGGAAATTCAAGATTTAAGGAATGATGGAGAAAGGAGAACAGGAACAGAATGAGGAACTGAAAAGGAGTCAAAGAGTAAAGAGAAAAGAAAACTTGGAGAGTAGTGGAATGGAAGCTAAGGTGAGAGAACATTTCAGAAAAAGAATGGTCAGGTTTCTGAGGGCTCAAGAAACTTGAGGGAAGCTGTCAGATAGTTGGAGTGTGGAAAGTTTTAATCAGTGCTAGGGACCATGTGAGGGTCCAGTAATAGTACCAATTCTTTTTTTCTTATGAATTATTTTATTTATCTAAAGACAGAGTTAGAGAGAGAGGTAAAGCCAGAGAGAGAGGTCTTCCATCCGCTGGTTCACTCCCCAGATGGCCGCAATGGCCGGAGCCACGCCGATCTGCAGCCAGGAGTCAGGAGCTTCTTCCAGATCTCCCACATGGTGCAGGGGCCCAAGCACTTGGGCCATCTTTTACTGCTTTCCCAGGCCATAGCAGAGAGCTGGATTGGAAGAGGAGCAGCCAGGACTAGAATCAGTGCCCATATGGGATGCTGGCACTTCAGGCCAGGGCTTTAACCCTCTGCGCCACAGCGCCGGCCCCAGTACCAATTCTTTTGGCACCATGAGATGCTCTTCTCTATAACTGGAAGGTGACATAAAGCTGAGAACTCAGGTGATTGAGATGATCTGTCTCCCTAGGAAGGTATCATGTAAGATCAAGACGGAAGTTGGATTAAAGTTTTTTGAATAGACACAAGTTGAGAAAGTGCCATGTAATCTAATATAAATGGTTTTACTGGTGTATTAGGATCAATCTATCAAGTAACAAGTGCATAAGTGCAGTAAAAAAAAAAATTCAGCTTACCACAGTAAAGTGTAATTCACCCTGCTGTAATAATCCGATGAAAGTCATCAATCTGGAGGCATCCTGCTTCACATGGTCAGAAATAGATTGGCCTTAGGAATCCTCTTCATTCTTCTAGCAGATGAGAAAGAGACAGAAGCTGAATGAGGGAGATTTTTAAGAACCATTCCACAGGCCAGCGCTGTGGTGTAGTGGGTTGCACATCCGCCTGCAGCACTGGCATCCCATAGGGACAGCGGTTCAAGTCCCAGCTGCCCCGTTCCAATCCAGCTCCCTGTTGGTGGCCTGGGAAGGCAGTGGAGGATGGCCCACGTGCTTGGTCCCCTGTACCTGCATGAGAGACCTAGGGGAAGCTTCTGGCTCCTGGCTTCAGATTGGCTCAGCTCCAGCTGTTGTGGCCTTTGGGGAGTGAACCAGCAGGTAGAAGACCTCTCTTTCTGTCTCTCCCTCTTTCTGTAACTTGCCTCTTAAGTAAATAAATAAACCGTTTTTTAAAAGAAAAAAAAAAAAAGAACCATTCCATTGGTGGCATCCATCACTTCTGTTTATATCCCATTACCCAGAATTCAGTCATCTGGGCTTAACTGGGGAAATAGGAAAATATGAGCTTGTCCACAGGGGAAAAAAAAGACAAAAGATGATGTTGACTGAAAATTGGAAGGAGATAGGTAAGCCGGGGCACTGAAGATATTACTGAAATCAGAGAAAATGTACATCAGGGGTAAGGTGAAGTAGTCATGAGTTGGGAGTCAGTGAGTGGGATGTTGTATTTTAAGAGGAAAGAGAATGCTATCTGAAAACCGAAAATAAGAGATGCTATTGGAATTAGAAGTAAGAGACAATGCAGAAGGGGCACAAAAGTGATATATAGCTACTGGTATTTCTGGAATACTGTTCATCTTCAACTGTAGATAACTCAAGAGAAACAGGGTTAAAATTTCCTGTGTCTGAAAATGTTAGCAGCAAGGAGGATTGTTGTAGCCTTTATATGACTTGTAATTCATCCCTTTAGCTTCAGGAGCCTAGAATAGGAAGACACCACTGGTATGCTCCATGGTCCCAGACTGCATCCTACTGCAATTATATAAATGGGGAGACTTTCCTCAGGCAGGGAGTAGAACAGGTGCTTACATGAGCTGGGGACCAGGGTATCTTCTAGACCCAGGCTTATCGTCTGTTTTGTTTGCCATCAATGTGCCCATTATAGTTCTAACTTTAGATTGGAGCATGAAATTTGGCTTTCTCAAACCCACAAATCTCCAGGCAACTGGATTATCAACCTTTTGTATTATAGGCTGCAAGCAGCAAAGACCTTTCCTATCAAAACATGGTGTCTTCTCTTCCTACTTTTAGAAACTTAGTTTAACTAGACAGTAGTCTCTCAGGACCTCCTACAGATCTGAAAAATTGCAACTGCACTTCAATATTCTGAAATATTCTTACCAAGCCCCCTAGTTCTTCATCCTCTGTAAGTACATGATTTGAGTTTAATATTAATAGAAGTGACAGTTTAACAAGTTTTACAACTGGTCAACAAGCATGCCAACTTCATAGACTAAGAGAATGCCTCAGAGGTCTCACTTTTGATTTCTCCAGTCAGCTAATACTTCTAGCCTTTAGAGTACATCACTGTCCCCCCCCAAAAAAAATTGATTATTTTTTCTTGTTTTTTCTTTTTTTGACAGGAAGAGTTAGACAGTGAGAGAGAGAGAGAGAGAGACAGAAAAGTCTTCCTTCCATTGGTTCACCCCCCAAATGGCCGCTACGGCTGGTGCACTGCGCCGATTTGAAGCCAAGAACCAGGCGCTTCCTCCTGGTCTCCCATGCTGGTGCAGGGCCCAAGCACTTGGGCCACAGCAGAGAACTGGACTGGAAGAGGGGCAACCAGGAAAGAATCTGATGCCCCGACCAGGACTAGAACCTGGGGATTAGTTTATATGTTCAACTTTTATTTAATAAATATAAATTTCCAAAGTACAACTTTTGGATTATAGCGACTTTTTCCCCCATAACCTCCCTCCCACCTGCAAATTAGTTTATTTTAAAGGCAGAGTTATAGAGAGGGGGAGGGAGGGAGTGAAGGGAGAGAGAGAGGTCTTTCTTTGACTGGTTCACTCTCCAAATGTCCATAAAGCCAGGAGCCAGGAACTCCATCAGGGTCTCCCATGTGGGTGGCCAGAACCCATGCACTTGGGCCACCTTTTGCTTCTTTCCCAGGAGCATTAGCAGGGAGTAGGATTGGAAATGGAACAGCTTGGGCTTGAACCACTTTGGTCATATGAGATGCTATAGCATCACCTCAAATCTGTCACTCTTAACCTTCACACTTAACCTGACTTTGTCTACCAATATCTGCATCAGTTAGGATTTTTTCAGATGTAAAATTCAGAAAAATCAACTTGACTTTACATCAAACAGAAATAAGAGTCATTATCCTAGGATTTCCAGAAAATATCCCTTGAAGTTCCCTTTGATTGGACTGGCTTGAATCATGTGCTCATTCCTGAACAAGCTTCTGATTCACTTAGATCATATGAAAAAGTCATGATTGGACTGGCTTGGATCATGTGTTCACTTGTGAACCAATCACTGTGGCCAGAAAATGAGATACAGTAATTGGCTTAGACCAGATTATATGGGACAGGGCTGGCAGCTCTAAAGATATTATGACCTGAAAGAGAAGTTGCACTGCCTCTCTCTGCCTGAAAGAGCCATTGTTTGAAGGAGAGAGGATAGTCACTGGGAGGAGGTACATCTCCAATGATGATGGCAGGGACTTGCTGAGCATTGTCTTTGGGACAACTTAATTTGGAAAATAGGGCTCTTGCATGTGTTATCTTCATAAAGGAAATTAAGAGGGCCACTGTCTCATTGTTTAAACTCTCATTCATTTGTTTATTAAATTTATTGTTTTCCAATTCATGCATTGTCCTTCCTTTCTTCTTCTTTTCCTTCTTTTTCCTCTTCTTCTTCCTCCTCCCCCTCCCCTTCCCCCTCTCCTTCCTCCTCCCCCTCCCCCTCCTTCTTCTTGTTCTTTTAAATAATTCAGTTGCCTACATACTAGGATGAGAAGCAACACAGTATAATTGTTCTTCAGAGCTGGGCCTGTCACGTCACTGTGTAAATGATGAGTAAATTATATAATGTTATTGTTCCTCAGGTTTCTAATCTATAATAAACTGATAATAATAACTGCTCCATAAGGTTTTTGTGAGTGTTAAATGTGATAATGATGGTTGATTTCTAGGTGTGGTATTAGGTGCTGTACACACATTAAATCATTCAGTTATCCAAACAGTCCTATGAGGTAGGCATCCTTATTTATTTTGCAAATAAGTAAACTATGGCATAGAGAGGTCAAGTTATGTTCCCCATCACACAGATTATAAATATCACAAGGATTCAAATCCAAGCAATTTAATTGCAGAACTTGTTCTCTAATCAGTATATAGCCATTGCTTCTAATAGTTTTTAAATTGCATCACAAATTTCATTCCATAATCTCAGTTATGGCAAATCACATCTGTAAATTTCATTTTCTGTTTAATTTCATTAAATTATATTTTCTGTAACAAAATGTATTCATTAAATTTTTTCTTTTACTAAAGCTGTCAGGTGTTGAAAAGAATGGAGTTGAGTTTGTAGAAATTACTCTGATTAACAATGAAAAATTATAATAGCTGTTTGAATTTGTTTCCCTGTCATTCCTTAACTCTAGGAAAATATCTCCAGAGGATCCAATCAACAGCTTATACAATACAACAATCATTATTTTTATGAAATAGAGAATAGAGTCCAGGAAAGCCACATCTTATGAAATGTACAGCCTGCTAATTTTTTCTGCATCTTTTAAATCTAGAGTTTTATTTGGAATAGCACTGAAGACATACTATCTAGGTTTTTCTCCTGAAAATACACAGATGCATTCACTGTATTTTTACAGCTGGGTTGCGTCCCAATTGAATGTGCCTGCAATGTTGCTAACCCTATTTGACTGTCCCCTCAGCAGTGGGTGGTTACTTTAGAAGCTGGGCTGAGTGAAGGGCTTTTCAGCTTTGACCCAACAAGTCCTTTGACTCCAGGGAAGTTCCATTTCCAGTGACCCAACTCTGGCTGGTAGAGTTGTCAGGACTCTTCATAAGCTGACTTCTGCTGAAGCCCTGGCTTTCCACATCAAAAACCACTGCAATGGACTGGCCTGTTATGTCTCCTTGATGGCAGATCACTATGCAAAGCAGCCATTAATTGGCCTGCCATGCATCTTTACATTGCTTCTGCTGCCCACCCTTCTTTTACTCCTGGTTTTTGTTAAAGCAGACCAGAGGAAACCTTTAAGAGGTTGCAAGTCAAGGGGGTGTTCAAGTCCCATCTCTTATTTTTGGTGGACTAAACTATTAGTTTATAGTCACAGGTGTGTTCTGATAATGGTTTTTCTGTGAAGTAGACAGTGCCCACGAGGAAAGCTGTGTTTTCACTTTAACATCAAACATGATGACCATCTTATATATAAAAGTTGAAGTCATTAGTAAAACTTTCTCTCCCTTCCTTTGTTCTGAAAGGGAGGTTTTGCCTATTTACTGTGCCCATGGCAAAGTAAATCTACCTGTGAAATCATAATTTAAACTCTCATTTTGGCTATGCTATTACTACAGAAAAATGTTAACCATCCCTTTTATAAGATCTAAAGATCAAACTGTACATTCCAGAGAGTCCTTCAGTATGGAGTCAGTTTTCCATCTTATATAACATACAAGATTGAACAATAAAACAGTTTCAGTAATAGATTCTTAAAACCTTTAACTTTTTAAATTACCAATTGGTTTGAATTACTTTCTGTTCTTAATAACCTCAATTAACCATACTTTCTCTCATTTGTAACCTGTAGTGCATTATTAGCTTCATTTGCTTACAGAACCATCCCAAAGTACTGAATACAATAGAGTTCACTGGAAAAAGTCCCTCAGAACATATAGGACAGTTAAACACAGAACCAACAATCTTTTAGTCTTATGAGCAGCAAATCTGATATACAAAACTGTGGATGACAAAAGACTTTAAATAGCCATGTTTAAAATTATAAACTAATTAACCAACAAGAGGCACTTGCTTACTCCACACAGTGTTTTTGAAAGCACCTATAGGATTTTGCCAAACATTTATCTCTTTTAGGCCTCTGGGCCTTTCTCATTAAGATAACTATCATGTCTGGTAACACAAGATCATTAGACTTTTTAACTTTTGGACATTTGTATCAGAATCACTTTATATTATCATAACTTAAAATTTAACACCACTTCACATCCTGACAGTAACAAACTGCACCACAGACAAGACCATGCCATTTTACTAACATCTTCCATCTGCTGGTTAATTCCCCAAATGACCACAATAGCCAGAACTAGGCTATTCTGAAGCCAAAAGCCAAGAGCTTCTTCCTGCACATGGGTGCAGGAGCCCAACCACTTGGGCCATTTTATACTGTTTTCCCAGGCCATTGGCAGGGAGCTAGATCATAAGTAGAGCAGCTGAGACTTGAACCAGAATCTACATGGGATGCTAGTGCCGCAGGCAGAGGCTTAACCTACTACACCACAGCACTGGCCCCAAGCAAGGATTTCTGACTCTTGTTTCTTGGTGTATCCCTAATAACATCTAGAATCTATGTGTACTAGGTGCTCAGTAAATATATTTGAACTCCCGTTATCTACACAATGGTATGCATCTCAGTAATTTTTCCATGTTAATATCCAGACAGGAGACCACAACACTTCTTCTACTGCCATATAACGTTATAGTTTTCCACATATAGATGTGTCATACATATTTAATGTACCCATAAGGATGGGCATTTGTGTCATTTCTAGTGTTTCCAAAACAGCTGAACCAGTTTATAGACCGAATAACTATATATATATGAGTGCCTAAGTCCCTAGGACTGAATAATGTCCATTGCCAATTTTAGGGGATTGTTGTGTTATTTTCTTACAAATTTTTAGGATTTGTTATAGTATGGCTATTATTTCACATATATTATTTATAGTACAAAAGTTTTCTGCTGATTTGTCACTTGACTTTGTTTACTGTGTTTTATAAAACATGAAGTTATAATTTTTATTTAGATAGCTTAAAAATTCTTATAGGCCGGCGCCGCGGCTCACTAGGCTAATCCTCCGCCTAGCGGCGCCGGCACACCGGGTTCTAGTCCCGGTCGGGGCGCCGGATTCTGTCCCGGTTGCCCCTCTTCCAGGCCAGCCCTCTGCTGTGGCCAGGGAGTGCAGTGGAGGATGGCCCAGGTGCTTGGGCCCTGCACCCCATGGGGAGACCAGGAAAAGCACCTGGCTCCTGGCTCCTGCCATCGGATCAGCGCGGTGCGCCGGCCGCAGCGCGCCGGCCGCGGCGGCCATTGGAGGGTGAACCAACGGCAAAAGGAAGACCTTTCTCTCTGTCTCTCTCTCTCTCTCACTATCCACTCTGCCTGTCAAAAAAAAAAAAAAAAAAAAAAAAAAAAAAAAAAAAATTCTTATAGCTTTATATTTTATAGGTCTTCCAGTTGCTTTATGGATCTTTACATTTAGCTATGTAAAAATGAAATAGTTTTCTTGCAGATTACATACTTCCACATTCTTGAACCATAACCACTTAATGCTATAACTTACCAGTGAGGAGAAACTTAATCAATCATGCTTATTTACCATTAGTATTCTCTTTTCAGATTGAACCATTCATGCCTTTGCCTATATTCTCTTTAACATTTTTTACTTTCATTGATTTTACTCTTACTGATTCATAACAAAATTTTGATGTAGTAATGATATTAATGTGTTGCCATGTTAACAAGTGTTTTCTTCATTTTCTTTTGTATGCTATTTATAAGATTCTTGAAAGTAAAATTTTACAAAATGTTTTATAGTAATATCTGTTGCTCTTTTTTCTCTTACGTCTCCCACTGCATTTACACTTATAAAAGTGGTACCCTTCTTTTTTTAAAAAAATTATTTATTTATTTGAAAGACAGAATTACAGAGAGGTAGAGACAGAGAGAGAGAGGTCTTCTATGCACTGGTTCATTCCCCAGATGGCCGCAATGGCCAGAGCTGAACCCATCTGAAGCCAGGAACCAGGCCTCCCACATGGGTACAGGGGCCAAGCACTTGGGCCATCTTCTACTGCTTTCCCAGGCCATAGTGGAGAGCTGGATTGGAAGAGGAGCAGCCAGGACTAGAATCAGTGCCCATATGGGATGCTGGCACTTCAGGCCAGTGCTTTAACCCTCTGTGCCACAGTGCCAGCCCCAGCGGTACCCTTCTTAAGAGGAGTTAAATATTCACCCATGTGTTTATAGTGTATTTTTTCGAAGCCATTGTTAATATTTGTTCCTGAGATCCATTGGGATTCATCTTGGCACATGATACCAGGTGAAGTGCTGGGAAGTAGAAGCACTAAGGTTGGGAGCAGAGCGCACAGGTTCAGAGTATGGCTTCTGCATCTAACTTGGCCAGCCAGTGATAAATCGCTTAATGTCTCTGTTCTTCTGTTTCCTCATTTACAAAATGGATATGATTATTGCATCTACCTGTTAGGATTGTTGTGGAAAATTAAACACATTAGTTTATGTAAAGCACCAAAACTGTACTTTGCACTTGGTAACAACTCAATTACTGGTGGCTACTATTATTTACTCCAAAGGAGCAAATATGCAAGTATACTCATATGAATGATACTTCATTGATTGTGTGGTAAAGTCAATGATAATAGTGTATTAATTATGGCAGCTCACATTTCTTTAAACCTTATCTATGGCTGCCTATTTCCCTCAAGTATGTTCCTTACATCAAATCATGTAGTTCTACAGCAACACTGTGAAGTAGGTTACATTATTTTGTTGTTGTTTTATAAATGATGTAATTGAAGTTTAAAATGTTAAATAGTTCACTTTAAGTCATACCATGGGTAAATGGCAAAAATCTGGCCACAGTTCCAGGCAAGGGTGAATTCATAACCTGCAGTCTGCATCTCAGCCATCTTATCTTCCAGCTCTCCCTCCTCCACTCCCACTTCTACCTCCATTTCCTCCACCTCTGCCTACTCCATCTCCTCCTCAACTTCCACCTCTACCTCCTGCCTCCTTTTTTCTCCTCCATCTCCACCTGCTCCTTATTGATTGGATGTGTGTAAGGCCTATAAATTCGTATGGAATGGAGTCGCATTTTCTCACATCCTGTTTTTCTACCAAATAGAGGATTATTTATTTTGTTTATTATAATTTTTTGTTTCTGTTTGCTGAATATAGGTAAATTCACATTTCTTGTTGCAATAGAAAATTGGAATACCCTTAAGTTATAATTGTAAGTGGTATTTTATTTATGTTTTCTAATTATTTATTACTATGTGAAAACTATTGACTTTTTGCTATTTATTTTGTTATCAGTGGAATTTATTGGATTCTCTAGTAGTTTTTCATTGAATTACAATTTTTATCTCAGCTGTGTAGTTATCTCTATTATTTCTGTTTTTATACTTTCTCTTTCAGAACAATATAAAACATAAATGAATTTTCTTGGCTGTCTTTTATTTTAATGGAATACTTTTGTTTATTGCCATTAGTTTTGATACAATGCATTTAAAATTCCTACGGAAAGAGAACTGTAGTGGAAACTAGAGAAAAGGAGAATATTGTATACTTTATTTGTGATCATTTCAATTTGATAGAGACTGGTTCATTTGTTGAGAGTAAAGGGAGGAGGAGTTACATGGAGGCTTAAAGAAAATGACACTATAGTGTAATTACTACGTGTGATGTGAAAAGGGGCAAAGGGGCTTTCAGCTGTTGATGGGCTGGGAGATTCAACATCACTTCATGGGCTGACACTCCTGGGTAAGGGTACCAATTTATTTGCTTTTTATCCTAAGAGAACCCAGTCCTTTCCATTTATCAATTTAAGGGATTAGCAGAGGACACATTATAAGACCTCCTTGACTATACAGGTACCATCTGATCTGTTGTTAGTGATGACATCCATATTCTGAATCAGGAGTTCCTTTTAGAAGGGTGTGGCTGATTCCTTATCACAGTGAACATAAAAGTAAATAGAAGCAGAGAAGTCTTTGTATGTATTTCCAGTAGTGCTCTTTTGTTATTTTGGTTCATTGTTTCCCATATTGAAATTAAATCCAGCAGCATAAATATGTCCCAAATTCACCATGACCAAGGCAAATTGCAGTATCTATCCTTAAAGCATGAATCTTTTCACAGTCAGTGCAATAACATTATAGAACTATTCTGAGTCAGAATATTTACCCCAGGATTCTTGAAATACAGAGGCATCTCTATACTCTTAAGTTTTTTCAACAAGTCTTGCAGTATACATTCAGAGGGAATAAAATTCATGTTGACCGTGTCAGTAAGGTAGGGGGATCTGTTGGTAAGCCTTATGGACTCCAGTCTCAGCCTCACTCTGGACTTGCTGTTTTATGCTGAGTCTCTGTATCAAGAATCTAAATATCAGGCATCATTCCTGGCATTAGTGTAAATCAATTGAGACATCATGCATTTTTAAAATTTTGTTTTGTAATGGGATAATCCCATTTGAGAGCAATCTTGTTTCTTCCCCTCATGTAAATAGATATCTTCTAATCTTAGGATCTTAGATCTCCCATATACATATGATATCTCAACATTTCAGGCCAAAATTCTGTTTTCCATGGTCTCCCACCCCTTTTTGAAATCTTTCCATCTCTCCTCTGAGATATTTGCAAGGAACAATTCTCCCATAGCTTCCAGGAATCATTTTTACTTTCCCTGGGAAGTAGATACCATGGTACAGCAAGATTGCGACTTAATTGGAGTAGTTTTAGTAACTTGAAAGAATTAATACTAGTCTCAGATTTATCTTTAAAAAATTCTAGAAAGATCAAAGTGTTTATTTGCTTAGCAGTATATATTTCCTAATTATATAAGGGCAGTAAACAAATAAAACTTACAGATTATCTCTTGAACAAAATGTAAACATGTATTGTTAGCTGAACTAAGGAATGAAATGCCTCACCCCCAAAGTTACTATGAAATTTCTTTAACTCAGCAACTACCCCATTCCTCACCCCAGGGAATTCTTTTAGGCTGCGTTCTCTGAGATGAATGTTCTCTATCCAGGAAATGAGTGTTCTGGTTTCATAATTGAACCCCAGTTCCTTGAAGCTTTGCGCTATGCTCTTGCCTCACCAAATAATTGGCTGAAATTTTTGTCCTGATTCCTAGTGACGTTATTTACACACTTAGCCTATGATGGATAGCCCCTGTGGGCAGATTGTTAGATGTGCTGCCATTTATATTGCCTGGTGGAGCACTACTTTGGAAAGAGTGCACATAAATAAAAATGAGCTTGAGAAATGTAAAAAAAAAAAAAGTCATCATCATCATAACTTAAATATCTTCTAATGCATTTATTCTTTGTTTGCAATATAATATGAATTTATTACCTATGCAGTTCTATCTTCAGCCCCTTTTCTGAGTTTTGAGTTTATTGACTTATTGTCTTCTATGAGAAAGCACAATAAAAGAAAAATGTTGGTTTTTTAGCAAGTCATTTTATTTTTCCTGCCCTGTCTACTAAACATGATTTTCTTAAGTAAGGTAAGAAAATTTTAGCATGCATTTGTGTTTTCAATTTTTTTTTGTTTCTTTTTCTTTTCCAGCAACTCTAATCTTCCTGTTGACCTAATGTAAAGTGGAGGAGGGGAAAGGGAAAAGGAGGATTTGTTTTTGAGAACCCAACTATCTGTAAATGACTTCCTCTTGTTTGGTACATCCACTCACACGGTTTCATTTTCAAATGTCGGGTTGCAGGATCCATGTCCTGGAGGAAGGAACCGTGTCATCCTTCACTCATCCTGTGCACAGAGCCTGCCCACCCCTCCGAATATTATCTTCTGTCACTTCTGGCATTTCTTGTGCTTCTCCTCTTCCTGAAGTTCATAATTCATGTCACTGATTTCCGGTGCATGCAGAGTCAGGTTTTAGAAATATGAGACAATTTTAAAATTACAGATGCAAAGCTGAGCTATTTGAGCCAACATCTGCAACTAGTTTATGGGATTAACAAAATAGCTGCTCTGGATGAATGATATTTACCAGGGCCTCTCCATTTCCCATAGAAATCAGAATGCCTGTTACTTATATGATCTCCAGTTTTCAATAGAAATCCAGCCTTCATCTGCTACATACTTTACTTTATTAAGTTTCCTCATGGAGTATCTTGAGTTACAGCCAATTTTCAATTAGTCATGATTAAGGAGGTAAGGAAGAACATGGATAATTAAAACCCACAAATAATTAAAAGACTGACTTTAACCAGGAGTTCCAACACTGTCCCCCAAAACTTTTTGCTAAAGTTGCAAATAAGTTCGCATTTGATGTGAATTTGTTTTGTTTTGTTTTGGTGAAAACAAACAAAAATTATGAACCTGTTACTCCTCAGTTTACAACCATTCAAAAAACACTTCATTGTATTTAGAATAAAGTCAAATTCTAAAATCATTATCCATTCCCGGCCTGGTTCCTGTTCTTTCTTTTGCCATTAACATTTTTGAATTCTGGGCTCGCATAACAGTGAATGTCAGTTATTTTCTTCAATGGTCCAGACTCTTCTCATCCCTGGAATATTTTCCCCCTCTGCCAAGTAACATCGCTGTATTTATCTCAGTCTAAATAGCACTTCCTTGAGAGTACTTTCAGTGACTTCTATGCTCTTCTCAGTTCTTAACTATGTTTCCCATAGAAACATGTACCTTTCTCAGACTTTGTATATTTACTTGTTCAGTGTCCATTTCTCATGCTTGCCTATAAGCTCTATTAGGTTGGGAGTAGTAGTTCTCATTTTCACTGCTATATCCTCAGTGTTTAATGTAGAATCTACTCATACTAAGTGTTCAGTCCATAAATATCGTATTATTGAAAATTAAATGTTCTAAAATCTGGAATCTGATATGTATTGTAATGTATAAGATAATGACTCATAGGCTGTGATGTTAACATCTAGGAAGGAAAGTTCAGACTATAATAAACTTGACTATTAATTTTGAACATATGGTCTGTTTTGGGGAAAAACCTGATTCTAAAATATTATTATTACTCATCTGTAGTTATCATCTCAGGCTTGCTTATGGTGACAAGGTAAGTTTCCTATCTAAATATGTCACCATAAAAATTGCTACATGTAGCTCTGAAATGTGGTAAATTCCAATCTTATAATTGAGATGATTTTTGATTGATTATAATTATAGATAACACCCAATTATTTTTATTTGAACTCTAGCAGGTGCTATTTTCATTTTAGATGAGAGTTCTTCGTTTATCATCCTTCTACTCAGTAACCATCTCCCAGACATTGACAATACAGTATACCTGCATCATGTTTACAGCTAGCCTTGGGTGTTGGTATTGCCCCTGGCTTAGAACCATTGTACTAACAACTTTCTGACTCACCTGTGATCTAGGGATGGCATAAACAGTTCACAGGAGCACAAAGTAGAATTGATCATTACATGATAATAGTACCTACCATTTCTTGTACAATTACTAGATGCCAAAATTCTACTGAGTACTTTATGTACATCCATCTCACTAATACTTAGAACATGTTTTTGAGGTTAGTATTGTTAGTTTTAGTTTTCAGATGAGGAAAAAAAATGGGACTTGGATAGATTAAGCAATTTTTCTAAATTCACATAATTAGTAAATGTCCAAACTGACCTACAAACTCAGAAAGCCATGCTTTCAACCAGTTAACTGCAATCTTACTGGGAAAATGGGCGCACAGCAACTGAAAGTAATAACTGAAAGTAATTCAAGGGGCCGGCACTGTGGCATAGTGGGAAAAGCTGCTGCCTGCAGTGCCAGCATCTCATATGGGTTCTGGTTCAAGTCCCGGTTGCTCCACTTCCAATCCAGCTCTCCGCTATGGCCTGGAAAAGCAGTAGAAGATGACCCAAGTCCTTGGGCCCCTGCACCCTCATGGGAGACCCAGAAAAAAGCTGCTGGCTCCTGACTTTGGATCAGCCCAGCTCCAGCCATTGTGGCCAATTGGAGAGTGAACCAGCAGATGGGAGACTTTCTCTCTCTCTCTCTCTCTCTCTCTCTCTCTCTCTCTCTCTCACTCTGCCTCTCCTCCCTCTGTGTAACTCTGACTTTCAAATAAATATATAATTAAAAAAAATTAATTCAAAGCAATATGGTATGAAGTGCCAATCAGTGAATAGTTAGAGAAGAAAGAGAGCTATAAGAGTTCTTAGAACTTTATTATTCATTAAGATAGTATCATACATGGATGATGGGCTCTTTAATTTTTTAATAATTATAATCATAATAATAGCTACAATTTATAGATAACTGTTTTGATCAGGCAGTATGTTAGATGCTTTGTTCTTCAAATTCCACCTTTCAGAGTAGATATTGTTCCCATTTTGATGAATAATAGTAAAAAGAGCTAATATATATTAAGCTTTCTTTATACATAAGCTCTGTTCTAAGCACTGCACACTTACTATGTTCTTACTCTTCACAACATCATTATGGTGTAGATAGCCTCAGCTCCTTGACATGAGGTGGACTGAGATACAAAGAGTTAAATAACTTGTCTGAGGTGACACACTACATCTCCCAACCAATAGCAGATCCTGTCATGCCTGGAGTCTAACTACTTCTCACTTTTTCCATCCCTACCACTCCACTGGAAGCATCCATCATCTCTCCTGAGCTATTGGTCTCTCTGCATCTCCCCATGCTCCCCTGAGTCTCTCTACTCAGTAGCCAGAGAACTCTCTTTAAGACACATTGTATGTCTTCCCTGTTCAAACCCTCTGATGATTTACTTCTTATTGAGAACCAAATCTGAAGACTTGTAAGCCTTACATGATCCGGACCCTCTTACCTCTCTGATCCTACTTTTTACTGCTGCTCCCTCTCTCACTGTGATTTAGGTAATGGGATTCCTTGCTGTTCCTGCCTCAGGACTTTTGTACTTGCTTCCCTCTTTGTCTGGAATTCATTCCTCACCTGCCTTGATCCATGCAACAAAAATACCCTCTGAGTGCTTTCTCTTTAAATTCCTTCAGATATCAACAGCAACATGATTTTATCAGAGAAGCCATTCCTGATTAAATGAGAAAGTGCTTTCTTCTCCCCCACACAAACTGAGGGCACTCATTATCCAACTTAGATGGCTTTGTGTCTTTCATAGTACTTACCTTCTGATATATAATTTCCTGGTTTTTGTCCATTTCTGACCTCCATCCCACCCCTACTCCACCCACAACATGAGAATGCCTATAAGTATATAATAGATAGCCAATTAACTGAGTAAATATTCAATAACTTTGTTCAATGGATGAGGACTGTGTCTTCTGTCTGTAGCTAATATCTGCAAAGGGTGGAGAAACTTTCTACTGCCAAAGGTAATTTGCATAATTATAATATCGTTTGTGGGCCTTTGGAAATTATTAACTAAGAAACTAGCCTGCTAGAGATTCCATGAATTTCAAGTCCCACCTGTGGTTGCCTAGGCAGGGCCAGACCAAATGATTTTTTAGGCCTTATATGGCCAGCGGGCTGGATGTTACCCACTCCTGATAGACTCAGTCTCTCTTTAGCCCAGAAAAGTTAGCCCTTGCTATGGAAATATAGTATTTTCATCCTATTGATTTACAATGAGTTCCCTCAGGGTTGGGCTCTTTATATCCGAAGCTGTGGAAGAGTCAGACATATTCTCCTCTGCCTGTATGTATCATGATCTCATCTGTTCACCTAGTGTGTGGCCTGTGATGGCATTTTCTGAGTTGTACTCTGGGTAGATGCATCTGTTACACAGGGATGTGATCATCCTGAAGAGAACCTGTAAGGGGTTCTCACATTTCTCTTCTCTTCCCTTTTTCATTACATGCTTGCTTTTCGATCTGTTTCCTTGCATTGCTGTACACGTATTTCCCCAATGCAGTCCCTCATTCAGAATTGCTTTCTCATATTTTCTATTTTTTGCTATTCTAAAACCAGTCCATGTGGTCTGTCAGGTGAGGTACTAGGCAAGGAAGATTGGAGAGGCGAGAGGAAGGTAAACCTCCCACAGATACTCTCTTCTTTCTTCTGTATTTGTGGACCATCTACTTTCACAGGCAGCTCTCAGCTCCACAAACCCACTGTTTTCTGAAGTACATTTGAAACACTGTGCAATGCAAAATTAGGGTTTCATGGTCAAATGTGGAGTGCCAAATGTGAAACAAATTCAGAGGTATGTTCACCTTGAGACTTCTCAGCATATTTGGTATAAGAGTGTGCATTGTGCATCTTGGAAAAGTAGATACGTTATTTCAGGAATTCAACTTATTTAGTCATCAAAACTTTTTTTGGGAGGATATAGCTCTGAATTGGCATTTCTTAGAACATACTTTGGGAAACCCTGAAGTTATCACGTCAGTCATTCCAGAATACCAGAGGCTTAAGCCTTGTCTCTGTTTTAGAGCATCAGGATGGCTACGTTTCCTCTGATATGTCTGTGGCACTTATGTTTAGTCTGTGACTCAGGATCCCGTGGATAACATCTTTGGTTCTTTTTTGAAAGCTGAAATGCATTTTGAGTGGAGCTAGAAGGATAAGAGGTTGTTTATAGCAATGAGCTCTTTAATTTTGTTGCCTTACACTTGCTAGCAGGAACATCCTTAGAAACTCTGAAAGGCTTCCAACACAAAAGGGTGAGGTAGAAATTTTGAGGTGACAACTGTGTCAGCTTAAAAGATTGTGGCACTGAAAGAGGAGCTGGTAAACTGTTCCCTGGGAACTCAGGCAAAAGTGAATGATGGTAACCAAGCTGACAGGAAAATATGTGTCTGGTTTTGTATAGAGAGGAGGCCCCAGTCACCCACAGTTATTCACTTGTTAGCATTAAAATCCTCAGAGGCTGCACTCTCAACATCCACAGAACAATTGATCAATCAAAACATGGGGAAGAGAGGCTCAGATTCTTTTCCATTGAGATGAAATTTGAAACTAAAGTTCCTTGTTGGATCTGTGCATGTGATTTTCCCTCTAGAACATTAGAATTTACAGTGGTGGGTGCTATATAAAGAATTAGCTAATAACATGTATTTAATACCTAAGTGCCTTGGCCATCTCCTCAGTAACACTACCGGCACACTTCCTTAGAGGTGTTACAGCACAAATAAATTTTTATTAGAGTTCTCTAGGGACCCTAAATCAGAAATTGTTAGCAATTCTTATCATTGATAAGTTTCTATAGCTTTAACCTGAATAATTGAGGGACAATGCATCTTGCTGCCTCCCTAAAGGGGCCAATGTTTCTAGGAACTGATTTAAAGCATATTCTCTGTTTGATATATGTTTTTTTTTTTTTTTTGACAGGCAGAGTGGACAGTGAGAGAGAGAGACAGAGAGAAAGGTCTTCCTTTGCTGTTGGTTCACCCTCCAATGGCCACCACGGCCGGCGCACCGCGCTGATCCGATGGCAGGAGCCAGGTGCTTCTCCTGGTCTCCCATGGGGTGCAGGGCCCAAGGACTTGGGCCATCCTCCACTGCACTCCCTGGCCACAGCAGAGAGCTGGCCTGGAAGAGGGGCAACTGGGACAGAATCCGGCGCCCCGACCGGGACTAGAACCTGGTGTGCCGGCGCCGCAAGGCAGAGGATTAGCTTAGTGAGCTGCGGCGCCAGCCGATATATGTTTTGTTCATTGACAATTGTAGATTTTTTTCTTTTGTACTTTCGAAGGGTTGTTTTTTTTTTTTTTTTTTTTTTTGGCATCTAGGACATGTTGGGCAGTATTGATTCATATAAAATCAGAGTGGCATGGTGCAACTTCAATTCTGCCATTCATCTATTCCATTCTAGCTGCTCTCCATTTCCATTAGCCACAGAAACAATACATGGGGAGAATCCTCAACCAGTATGTGTCATCTGGGCTGTGGGCACTCTCGTATTTAATGCTTTTTCCTACCACTTGTAACTGGCCATTTCTACGGTTTCCCTCTATCACCAGAGACACTGAAACCCTTGTCCCAGAATCTCGCCAACTTCCTTTCCATGTAGTACCCTGTTCTTACACCATGAGCTGGCATCCCTTTGGATTGGTCAAACTAATGTCACATATTTTGAATATTGCCTCTCTGTAACCTCCATGTTACTCAAATCAGTGAAAAACAAATTTTTTTAGTTTTAGTTTCACTTTCCCTCATTCTGACATTTGACCTCTATCCTTTTGCCTAATAACTTTCTCCTCCATTAACTTGTTCAGACAGAGTTCACTGCTTTTCTCTCAGTCTTCTAGCCACACTTCCATCACCTTTAAGGGCTCACTCATGTGTTCTTTCTTCTCACTCTGACTCTCATTTTAAGTCATTTTCCCCTACACTCCCAGATTCATTCACACCCAGAATCAACAATTCACAAACATGTATGTCCAGTCTAGGATTATTCATGGCTAATGTTCTATTTCATCTGCTCATGTTTTGACATGTCCAGATTGAAATTAGGACTCCTCCCGTCCCTAAACATAGTCTTCCCCCTCTCTCTCCATGCATGTGCCCTGACGATCTGTTCAACAGCCTTGGGAGTCAGCCTCAATACCTCTCTCAGCCTGCATGTCCAATCAATCTATCATTGTACTAAATTGTCTTCCCACGTATTGCTCTTCTGCACATCTCCTTTTCCAGCACTCTTGTCAACATTCTAGTTGTCTGTGGCTGAGGATTCTGTAGCAGTCCAGTATCTGATCATCCTGCACCCTTCCTCCTCCCTCTGATTGCTTTACCAATCTAGAGCTAGATGGGAACTTTTTATGATCCAAATCTTATGTTCCTGCCCTATTTTAAATACTTCAAAGACTTTCCATTCTTCTCAGGGTAAAGACAAGATTTCTTCACATAAATTAGATGGCCAAGCATGGTTTGCCTCCTGTGCAGGCTTGTCTTGCACAAGGCTCACTCTGGCTTTATGTGCTAATACAACAGTTTGCCGTTCCACTCTCTCCTCCACCCCATACCCTTCAGATTGTAATTCGTGTGCCAAAAATTTCTTTTAATGTTGTGAATCACTCCTTGGCAGCACCATGCATAGTTGTAACTTTCCATTTATCTGTGTGAGATTTTGTTTAGTGTGTATTAATCCATTTATCTGTCAGCTTCTTGGTGCTGCCTATCTTTGTTGTTGTTGTTTTGGCTGACCCTTTAATTTTCAGTGAGCTACCTGACACATACAAGTTGCTCACTAATTTTCTATTGAACGATTAATAACCTTTATTAGCATGCTTTTTTTCTCTGTGAAAGAAGCTTTCTGGATTATTGATAGCAAAATATCCAAATTTTATTCAGGCCTGGCTAATTGTGAAGTATCCTTTCCTTTGTGTATGTGTATTTTTGTCCTTGAATGTGAGAAATAGATGATGGGCTTAGTTCTTATTCTGTTTTGTATCACTTGAATCTCTTCCACATGGAAGGCCCATTAACTTCAAAGGAAACTCTGCACATGGAAAAGATACACAGGAAAAAAGTGAAAAAAGTAGAGCCCTGATTTTCATCATGGTTAATAGCCTGGATCTTGTAGAGGTTTAGGTGAGTAAACTGAGAATAAACAGCTCCATCTTAGTGAACTCCTCGGAAATAGTTGTGCCTGTGGCAGAAATAACGCATAAACAGGCAGCTGAGCAACATCTGGGATACAATGAGAGGGGAAGAAATTCCTTACGAATAATTTTGAGAATCAAGATAGTGCAAAAGCCTCATGAGCCAAAAAGGGCTGAAAAATGCCTTCACTGTGTGATCATGGGCTAATGATCTAGAAGGGAAATTCGGTGGGAAGAGTTTTCAGGTGACTTCACTGCACAGGATGAATGGGAGATGACGGAGGCTCTGCTGAAGTAGTTCTTGTAGAATTGTGCAAATTCAGAAAAGTGAGGAAGCTCCTTCAGTTACATCGTGAGATTATTTTGTGAAATAATAAACTGATGTTTAACTTGCAATATTTTATTTAGGTGGTTACAATTTAAATTCATGCCAGTGTTATTAGGTAGAGGTTGGATTTTTTTTTTTTTTAGAGAAACCAGAAATTTTTCTTTTGGCATCTTCATCTTCAAATAAAAAGAGATTTGATATGAATGTTAAATATTGGTTCCTAGTTTGCAGTCAGTCTTTACTGTACATTGTTAATATGTTTTCAGTCAAATCAATTCCTTAATTTAAAAAGCCCAGCTTCTTTCATCATGTGGATTTCCCACACACTACTTGAGAATCACTTTTTTTTACGTTTTGCTGTTGGGTTATTTTCTTGCCAGGTTATTTGTAATCTGCCTCAGTTTTCCAACATACTGTGTTCATTACACATTAAAGGGATCCTAAGAAATTGCCTGTTTTAAGTAAGCAGTAATGTGATGCTAGCTTGCATTTTTAGTAGCAATATTATTGGAAAATACAAGGAAATTGAAGGATATGAATCTTGCCACCAATTTTTATAATAGCTAACATTTTTTATATCCTTATGCTAACAAATATGAGGATATGTCAAGAAGTTCATGGGAAAATGGAATTAAAAGCACGAGTTTATTTTAGTGCCAATATTTTTTAAATCCATGCATAATTTTTCCATAATATCCATTTTCCAGGTAGTATGAAAAAAAGTTTAGGCCACAAGTTTTTTTGTACCAAAGTAAACTCATACTTTTTTTTTTTTAAAAAAAGAAGATTTATTTATTTATTTGAAGGCAGAGTTACAGAGAAGCAGAGGCAGAGAAAGGCAGCGGAAAAGGTCTTCCTTCTGTTGGTTCAGTCCCCAGATGGCGCAATGGCTGGAGCTGTGCTGATCTGAATCCAGGAGCTTCTTCCAGGTCTCCCACATGGGTGCAGGGGCCCGAGGAGTTGGGCCATCTTCCACTGCTTTCCCAGGCCATAGTGGAGAGCTGGATTGGAAGTGGAGCCGCCAGGACTTGAACAGGCACCCACATGGGATGCCAGCACTGCAGGCAGCAGCTTTACCTGCTACACCACAGTGCTGATCCCAATTCATACTTTTAATGCTATTTTACCATGAGCTTTTTTGAAGTAACCTCATATAACTGAAGTGATACCATACGTAACATACTGATAATTACTGATCTAAGTCCTTTGCATATGTTAGCTCAAGATCCTTGCAATAACTCTGTTACTGGTTTTACTATTATCCAGTGTTATGCTTGAGGAAATTGAAGCAAAGAGAAGTTAAATAACTCATACAGTGTCACCCAGGTAAACAGGTTTTTGGAACTGGGAGAGAATCCCAGATGGTGTGACTCTAGTATTGTGCCCAGATTAGTACAGTCTGGCAAAAATGTTTTTCTGATGAATTAAATGTTTTTTTCTCAACTTAATTTAATGTCAAAGAATTGTATCATAACCTGTTGACTAGTTTCCTGTTAGACTAATGGTTTACTTCCAGCTGTTTGGTATTAGTATAGCCAACAACCTTGCATGTGTTAGAGGCTGAGAGCTAGGACTCGGAAACCAAATCACCAGAAGTTTTGTTTCACTCAGGGGCTAAGAGGCTCAGTTCTCTGAGTGTCCTCTGTAGGGTGGAGCAAAACAGAAAACAGTATGTGGGTTCCTACAAGGAAGGCCTATTGATTGTTATAAGAATGGGCCTGAAAGCTAAATAGGAGCCTGATCTCTGTTTCCCCATGTCACATCAGGAAAATATTACCTCCTTCAAAGGATTGTTATTTAAGTAGCTTACAAGAAATGTGTGGAGCTCTTAGCAAAATGCCTGACACACAATAGTGTTTAGTAAATGTTAGTTATTGTTTTTATCATTGAATTCCTAGAAATGGAGTCTTTAATTGTAGTTTTTTCTTTGCCTGTTTTAGATACTTTCAAGACTCTGGTTTCCTAGAAAGTTAAAACCATGAGGAACATTCAGATGTACAATTACTTCACAGTAGTGGCAGATTGATTTTTTTAGAGTCTTAAAAATAATGAAAAATAATATTTCATCAAATTTTTGAAATTTTCATCTTAATTTATTAAGATAATTAATTTTGATTCATCTAAATTTCTTTGTGTTATCTTATTTGCTATTCTTCCACACTTCTTTGTCCCTGTGATAAGATTAGTTCATCAAATGTGAAAATTTATTTATTATAATATTTAGGCTAGTGGAAAGACACAGCTGGGCATGTGATCCTCAGGGCAGGGCACCTGGCATAGTGCCTGGTCCACATGCACTCAGGAAATACTGGCCGCCCGACTGACCAATAGTGTTAGGTGAGAAGGACCTTTGAGCACTTCCCTGAATTGAATTTATCCCTCACAGCTGCAGGCATGAACCTTCTTCTCTCTGTTTAGAGCACATGTCCTTGTGGGCAGGCCAGTTCCCACAAGGAATGGGAAGGCCAAACCTGTTTACCTGGATGACACTCTGTGAGTTATTTAACTGCTGTTTGCCTCAATTTCCTGAAGCATAACATCGGATAATAGTAATACCAGTATAGAGTTGTTACTGGATCATACTCCCTGCTTACCTTTCCCAATCCTAGAAGTCAAACTTTACACCCCCTGTGGTGGAATGAATGATGAGGAAACAACAGGAATGCTCCCTTCACCCAATCTCCTGTATTCCTTGGGGAAGAATACTTTTTACTCCACTGGGCTTAACCATGAAGCTGGTGGTTAACTGTGCGTTGACTATCCCCCTTTTGGAGGAGAGATCAACAGGCTCAATCCTGCTCCTACCTTCGTGAAGCCATTCCTCCAAAGCTAACTGTGGCTTCCCTGGCCTCCTTCTAAGACCCCAGTGGACAGAAGGCTCTGCTACAGGTCAAAACAGTGCTTCCGTATAGGGCTCCAAGACGACCAGTCTGTTCCCAAGTGTAAAAATTTGCTCCTTATTTTATTTTCTCTTTCAAATTACATTCAACCATGTTGTTTCCTTAGTCTTTCAGAGATTCTGCAGTGATCAAGTGAAACCAGTAATATATATCAGTAATAAAATGTCAATAATATAGACATGTTCTCAGTGTGAACATGAACCCCTGTTGCTATGAAGTTCCTGGAAATTAAAGCTGAAATGTTACGTTGTCAAAGGAGTTTTTGAAGTTTAAGATATTTGTGGAACATCAAATTGAAGTCCTCACTCAGTCCACACTGTATTGTCAGCCTCAGCCACACAGGTTCTCTTGACCAGGTAGACTTGGGGTTCCTTCAGCAGCTGCATCCTGAGCTGCGCTCCAGAACTACCTGTTATTCCTTCCAATTGAAATACCCTCTGTGTTCCTCACTTCATAAATGATACTAAGAATGGGTCACAAAAGACAATCCCAGCACTAGCTCTACAGCAACCAAGTTTAATGAAACAAATAGATTCCCTAGTCTTTAAACAGGTCCTGTTTACATCCCTAGACTCCTTTTCGAGGTGTTTCCACTAATTATAGCAGAAATTCAGGGGTACTGATTCAGAAAGAGTAGATGGATAAAATCTTCCAGGTTGTATCTCTGCCAGGCTGCAAATCAGCTGCATTACTAGTTTTTTTGTGAACCTACATATTTATTGGAAGACATCTCTCAAGAGGTTAGCTTTAATATTATACAATTTATCATCAAAACTGTACATACAGTCTCAGAGAAGGACACTTGAAGTGTTGCTGCCTATTGTGAAGTTTGAGAGTTCTCAGTAATGGCAACCCAAATCACCACTGTTTTTTTGCATTACCTTCATTTCTCATACTATGTATTCTAAATCTCATAATTTTTACTTTCCTTTTGCTTTTGTGATTCTCTCCTGGTATCCTGTGGTGATAGGGCCCTTAAGTCTGTGAATAAATCTTATGAGTTAAGATTTGGACTCTGCAGTTCCCTCTTTGCCCTGGACCAGAGTAGAGAATGGCTTTGAGGGCAACCAATCTAACCCGTTCTACCTGGGTATGTCCCTAATAAACTAAAGCTAGAACCAGAGGAATGCTCTGTGGTGCATTGAACCTCAGCTGCTATCTTATAGGGTAAAAATAATAGTTCTGACTTTATATCCTGAGCCTATCAGCCTGTGTTTTGGAAGGCTTTTTTCTCCTTGTGGTTGAATCTTTTGCTGAGAACATAGCTGCTCAGAAACATATCTGCCAGCCAAATTTAAGGATAAGCAGGCTATATCTTGAGAATGCCTGTGTGTCCAAAGGGAGACCCCTCCTAACCATCTGGGTGACTGGCCTATGCCTATGATGGACCCATGCTGCTCCCTACCATCTGCCCACATAGCCCTGTGTGTGTCAACTAGGCTACATATAAGCTTTTGTAATCTGCCAAAATCAAACTATCAAATGGGCTATGGTTTACCACCCCAACCTAGGCTGCCACAGTTAAAAGCCACCTGCATAGCTGGGAAAAACAAAGACAAACAACAAAACCTTGCATGGTCCACCATAAGTAAGGCCAAGTTCTAAACTCCTTGCTCACAAATAAAGTTGAAAGCCCTGGCCACATTAAAACTTTTCCACATGTCATTTTTTCTCCCCATAGCTTTATTCCTTGGCTGTGTATTAATTTTATGATTTAGTGTGCCTGCCAGATGTTGGGGTCTGAACTTAACCCTAACATACAGGCTTTGCCAACTCTAATGAGGTATTTTTTCTGATAGCATGGAGGAAACTAGAATGCTTACTCTGTTAGGGTAGTCTTGACATCAAGAGAAGAGGCTGTACTATTGCATTGTCCCCATTGTTGGTCTTGCAGTTGCTTTCAAAGTTTCTATATTTGGTGAAAGAAGCTTGGGTGATATTTATGGCAGTAAATTTTTTTAAAAAAGTTTGTCTCCAGTCAAACAAATAAGAACATGCCCTTTCAGCTCTCAAGGTCCTTTCTAGTCATATAATTATGGGCTTACTTGTCTTTGTTTACTCGGGGAATCAAAACAGAATTTGATATTCAAATAGTAAGAAACCATAAGTGGCTATTGTAGTGAATGTTGATAGAGTTTTTTGGTAATTTATATTTGAATATAAAGTTAACTTTTTGTATTCTCTCTTTCTTCTTGAAGGGACCCTACAACCAATCCCATTTGTTATGACATTCTTTTGAAATTTTATTTAATCTTTGTCTTCTCTTGACTACTCACTTTCCTTTGTTTTCTTTTGATGAATTTTGCCTTAGCATTCTTATCTCCTGTGTCCTGTCCATTTTTACTTGAATGTCTACATTTTCCTATCTTATTCCCCCCCCCCCTTTTTAACCTTGATTTCATGTTTTCTCTCTGTCACTAAATTTCTTAGTGGAAAGGTACATTAGGAACTATTTTTTCTAAATTCCTATTTTGAGCTGATTGCTGCTGGGAAAAGCAATTTGTGGCAAATATGCTTCCTCTGTTGTAAAAGGAAGGGCTAGGATTGGTTCAACTTTTCTTGAACTTTATGACAGCAACGTAATTGTTGACAGTGTTCAGTGCAGAACACACTTCCTAGGGTGGCTAGGAGGGAATGTGGGCCTTGTGTACTTAACATGATAGCTGTAAGCTGCTGCTTTTTTTCTCCAACTTATAAAACCCCTTGAAATGCAAATAGCTGTAATGACATAGGGATAATATTGAATCCATTCTAATTATTTTTGTGTCAATTATTTGCAAATGCCTTTTAAATTGTTATTTTTAACATAGTACTCATATAGCCCAAATTACTATATCTACTGGACTAAGTGATGTTTAATAAATGTCTTTTCCAGCTAAAACATTAAATGCATCTAAAACAGTGGTGCATCTTTGAGAGATGAATCTAATGGAACCAATAAAGTCAGGCAATTTTTTTCTTCATGTCATCTTAAACTCTGAAAACTCAATTTTTGCCTGTACTGGCATAGTATCTGCTTCCCCCACCCCCCCACAACTTTTTAATCACTCTAGTTCCTGTTATACTTTCATTTTCTACCTCTCTATTAGAGTTGCCTGACCTTATTTCTTTGCTTGGCATAGATTGAATTACCCTCTTGCCCCAACCCTTCATCATCTTTTCACCCAGGTAATTAGGTCACTTGAGTCCTGGAACTTAGAACCCTGGATTAAGTCCCAATTATCTTCTTCTTTTGTGTATCAAGTATGCAGAGTCTTCCTGGAAAATATAATGCAGCTGTACTGATTTTGTTCCTGCAGGTTTTTTATGTTCATTCTCTGCTTTTGACCTTTTTTTGTAATTCTAGTTGAGTTCAATAGTTCTATTTCAATACTGTATCCTATCTTCAATCCTTCCTAATCTCACCTCCTCACTTTCCTGCGGATACTCTAGTCTTTTCTCTTTTAGCAGGAGATCAAAGATCACCTTCTTCCCACACTTTTCCTCATCACATGTCTGTCCTTACCCTCCCAACTCCCTCCAGCTCCTAGGATCAGGCAGCTATTCCTGTTCAAGCCTGCTCCTTCCCTGGGCTCTTCTTCGCACCTGCTGCCATCTTCCTTGTCCCTCTATTATCTTGTCTGTACCACTAACCCCTTACTCTGTGCTGTTTAATTCCTCTCAAATCATAAATGTGAGAAGTTTTCAAAAAATTCATGAAAGTGTATGTAATGAAAAAGATGTCAAAAATTTTTTCCACCCAAATGAACTAATATTTTAATTCTGTTTTCTATAAACTTTCTGAAGCCCCCTCTTGAACTCAATTGTTGCCCAAAAACTCTCCAACCCCACCTTCTCCTGAAAACTGAACACAACCAACCATAACCACTTCCTTTGAGTCTGTTCCCTAGTCAGTGTTTAACTCTCTTGCCACCCTCTCTTC
Organism: Oryctolagus cuniculus; assembly: GCF_964237555.1. Lineage (NCBI taxonomy): Eukaryota > Metazoa > Chordata > Mammalia > Lagomorpha > Leporidae > Oryctolagus > Oryctolagus cuniculus. The sequence continues at coordinate 26,370,282 of NC_091438.1, read as the reverse complement.
AGTGACTGTCTCTTCTCGTTCACTTTTCAAGCCCGTGAACTCTTAACTCCTCACTCCACCACCACCACACTGGAAATGGCATAGCTGAAGACGCCGTGACTCTCAGCACTGTTCTTTAATGTCCTTTGCTGTGCTGATCTTGACAATCTTTACCACCACTCAATCCTGGAAATTCATTTCCTTTGGCTTTCACGACCTTGTTGGTTTTTCTTTCCCTGACATTTCTTCCAGATTATTCTGTGATTACCTCTGAAGTGTTATATTTCCCCAGGATTCCATGGAGAGCCATTGCTGTTTTGCTCAGAGTTTTAACTGCCAGTGACATACATGCATTTCTCCCACAAAATTTTAAAAAATAAAAACATACTGGGGCTGACGATCTGGCACAATGGGTTAAAGCCCCTACCTGCAGTGCCAACATCCCATATGGGCACCAATTGGAGTCCTGACTGCTGCACTTCCAATCCAACTCCCTGCTAATGTGCCTGGGAAAACAGCAGGGGATGGCTCAATTGTTTGAGCCCCTGCACCCACGTAGGAGACCCGGAAGAAGCTCCTGGCTCCGGATCGGCTCAGCTGCGGCACTGCAGCCATTTGGGGAGTGAACCATCAGATGGAAGGTCTCTCTCTCTACCTCCCTCTGTAACTTTGTCTTTCAAATAGAAAAAATAAATTAAAAAAAAGCCCTAAAACTAAAAGCTAATTACCCCCAAAATTAAAAAAAATACTATTTATTTCATCTTTATGTCATATGTTCAAATTTCCATTTTTATTTCTATATGATATATATAATTTATTGACACATAATCATATACATAATTTTAGTATATGTGCTGCCTAAGCAAGCACATATATATAATTTTTAAATAAATATACATGCATTAGGGGTGTGAACTTAAAGTTTAGTTTTGGTGCTGCTGCAGGAGTGAGAACATTGAAATTCAGGGTGTCACTCAACTGGATCCACTCCAGCTTTACCCCATATCTTTCTCCAGCCTCAACTTCTTCATCCTCACCTCACATTTTTTAGTCTAAGTGGTTCTTTCATACTTTGTTCTTATTTGTCCTTATCTGTGGAAAACAAGTAAAAAAAAAATAGGCAAATAAATCACTCCTTAGCCCACATCATTCTAATCCTCTTCAGGCCTTTCTGAGATACCAGTCTATTAAGACTTCCTAAGTTGCATCCAGTGTACCTCCTCCTCCTTGGCGTGCATCTGTTAATATACTGTTATATTGAAATTATGTCTCTATGAGTCTGCCTTCTGCCCTATTTTTTTTTAAAGATTTATATATTTATTTGAAAGTCAGAGCTGCAGAGAGGCAGAGGCAGAGAGAGAGGGGGGTCTTCCATCCGCTGGTTCACTCCCCAAATGACCGCAACAGCCGGAGCTGCACCTATCCGAAGCCAGGAGCCAGGAGCTAGGAGCCAGCAGTCAGAAGCCTTCTCCAGGTCTCCCATATGGGTGCAGGGATCCAAGGACTTGGGTCATCCTCCACTGTCTTTCCAGGCCACAGCAGAGAGCTGGATTGCAAGTGGATCATCCAGGACCCAAACTGGTGCCCACATTGAACATAGGCAATGCAGGCGGTGGCCCCACCTGCTGAACCACAGCACCAGGCCCCCTTCTGCCCTATTTTATAAGATTGTAGAGGGAAGGGATTGTGGTGTCAATACATCTTTTTCATCTTTACATATGGTAGAGTCTTAAGAAATATTCATTGTGTGAAATTTCATAATTCTGTTTATGGCAAACTGGTGATTTGCTTATGCCATTTGCATAGTATCTGGAAGACTTCTTTTCTATCCAAACAGACCTAATGAAATGAAATAATGACACACAACAAGTTTCAGATTTTGGAGCATTTTGGATTTTGGATTTTTAAATTAACAATATTCAGCAAGTGAAATATATGCTCTTATTCCAAAATCTGAAACACGCTAAAACGCTACTTTCCCAATAATTTTGGATAAGGGATCCTCAACCTGTTGTATGCTTTGATGGAGTACTATGATTGATATATTGTTTTTAAGCCCTATTAGGATAGATAATGATCTTAGTGTGAAATAATTTTTTTCTTTCTTCTTTTTTTAGTGAATATAAATTTCCAAAGTACAGTTTATGGATTACATTGGCTCCCTCCCCCCCATAAATTCCTTCCCACTCGCACCCCTCCCATCTCCCGCTCCCTCTCCCATTCCATTCACATCAAGATTTATTTTCAATTATCTTTATATACAGAAGATCGATTCAGTATATATTAAGTAAAGATTTCATCAGTTTGCACCCAGTGTGAAATAATTTAACCAGATACTTCTTACTAACAACTAGATTCGATCATTTTCTCTAAGGAAAATGAAATTTTGATTGTATGTGTACATGCGATGATCTTCAAATTTCAATATGAATAAATGTCACCTTGTGAGCTTGTTAAAATGTGCGTTTCTGAGTTTAATATGTATACATTCTGATTCATTTGAATTGGTAGGTGGCCCAAGAATCTCTACTTTTAGAAAGCATTCTAATAATTTTAATATAGTTGTTAGGAGCCATACTTTGAGAAATGGTGTTTCCTCTTTTCTAAAGCAGAAGGTAAAAAGAAAAAGATAATTCTGAACATTAGAAAAAGTTGCCTGAGTCTGGAGCTGAGAAGGATGCTCTGTGGGGCTCTGTAAAAGCAACAGAACCCTACGGGAAGAATGGGCACCTGAAAAATGCTGCAGTAGACAGAGAATCGAGGTGACAGGGAGTGCAAATGTGGAGAGGGCCTGGGAAGATCAATAATAAGAATTTTGACTCATTTCATAATTTTCTCCAGGGTTGACCTTCCTCCTCTACTAGAAAACTTAGTAGCAAAATAAAAATGAAATCTGATTATTAGGTTATTTCATCTTTCTTTGACCTAGCGCTCATTAGTTTTTCAATAAGTAATATTTAAAAATATTTTAGGTTCTCTAGGATATTGTGTGATTTTGTTATATGACAGTTTTTGACTTTTAGAACAATATCATACAATTCCATATAGTGTTTCACATCTCACTCTATGACAACAAAATTATCTAGCATGGAAGACATGGTAAACATATGGGAAACAGAATGTAACTTTACAACTGTGAGAAAAAAATTACATTTTCTCTTAAATGCCATTTATAAATAATTTCTGTCAAATCTGTAATCCAAGTTGTTTATGTTTAAAAATTTTAAAGCTAATAAAGGTTTTTATGAAGATGCTGCATGTTTTCTAGTATGGCAAATAACAATCAGAAGTAGATGGATAAATCAACACAATTTTAAAAACCTCAAACTTTTCATTTTAGTTTATTATTTCAGCTTTCTCTCTCAATCAGCCTTATTCAAGGCTGTTAACAAGGAGCTAATTGGTTGGCTTGAGTTTTTTCTTTTCACCATTTGCTGGCCAGTCTCTGCTGAAAACTGTAATGAGCTGCGAACCAGGCAAACAAATGGGCAAGTAGGCTGGAAGAGAAGAGGCAGTGGCATGGAGAGCTTATTGTCATCCAAGCAAATAAACATGTTTTAATTGTGGCAGCAATGCCATAAATAGGCCTGGCACAGTATTGGGCTGCCTCATTTCATTCCTCTCTGTTTCAGTCACTATGCTTCCACCATACATATGAGCCCGAGATTTTTACTTCATTCACTAATGGAAGAGACTGTCCTCCGGTCATCTGTACTTTGGGAAGATAAATTCTCTTGAATGGCTCAGTGAGGTTGAGCTTCAGGGAACAATGCTATTTTTATTGCAATTTATATCTTGTTTTTAACTTAGCCCAAGACCTTTAGTCTTCGTTGGCTGCTGTTGCACTAAGCACCTCTGCTGATGTCTGCTCTTTTGTAGGTGATTCGCAAGGGGTGGCTCACCATCAGCAACATTGGCATCATGAAAGGAGGCTCCAAGGGATACTGGTTCGTCCTTACGGCCGAAAGCTTGTCCTGGTATAAAGACGACGAGGTAAGCCACACATGGTGACAACTTGAGTTGATATTATTGTGATATGCAATTTCAAGGCCCTAGTGTTTCTCTTTCTATAAGATTTAGCTTGGAACGTTTGTTTAAAGACGCATTGTCTTTTTCTTTAGAGTTTTTTTTTTAATAACTTATTACAGAATAGGATTAAATTTACAAAGCAAAAATTGTGAGATGGTAATATAACATGTCTTCACAGATTTTTAATTTTACTACACAAGTGAACTTCAAAAGTTTGTAGAAAATTGAATTAAAAATTGAATTGTAAGGTAACTTTATTCTGGTATAAAACTTTTTTGAAATCTATGCATATGAGGGGTCTTTAAGAAATTTATGAAAAACTTATTGTGAAAAATATGCATAGAATTTCATTTTTTGGTTCCAAAATCAATTTATCTTGGAACTGGACTTTACCATAAACTTTATGAAGTATCCTTGTATTCCTCTCAGGTATCTTTTCATTTTTATTTCTTTGGTGTGGTCATATATTTGCTTACTTGAAGAAATGCAGTTGGGGTCAGTGATTGGAAATGTTCTTCTTTATAATAATGTCAATTTACTGGCATAATTAAAGTGATTTTTATTAAATAATGTGTTGAAAAAATTCCAAGGTAATAGAGCATCTCAAGAGTGAAATTAAATTGTTTCTGTGACGTTTGTGTCAAATGAAAGGCTTGTGAGAATGTCCACAACACTGGCATTCAAGTGAGTCCTAAATCTTTAGTAAATTTTTATCGAGAATGTATATCTAAGTAAAAAATATGATTTGCAATAATTACAGTGTTATGCTCATGTTAAGTTTCGTCCCATGACTTACTATTCATTTATATCCGATTGCTGAAGAAGTGCCAAAATAGATCATTTTGGTCTTAAAGAGCTATTAAAATTCTATAAAATGATGCAGCTGAACTTGGGAAGGCATAGATAGAAATTAAACTATGTATCTGTAATTTTAATAGCTGTAGTCTGACTGAGCATGCAAATATTAGGTAAGAGTACTCTGTGATTGCAAAAGCATGTGAGATTATCTCAATTTTATGTGGCTATGGAGTGCATGCATTTCAGAGTTAAAAGTCCTTTCTATCTTGGCTTGATAGCAAAAAGAATATCAAGCATTGCTAAGTACCTTTGTCATTTCTTGGGGGAAAAGTTTCATGTCTTTTATAGTTCTTTCCATTTCCAAAGTGTTTTAATGTGCAGTATTGTGTTAAAAAAATTGGATAATTGTTAAATTGCCACTAAATTTTCTGCAGTAAGGGAAATAAAATTCTATGGAAATATTCAAACAAAATTGCTATTCAAAAGCTCATTTAAATGTTTTGTCACTGACCTAAGTCAAAAGTGGACGTGGTGTGTGTGTGAGACTGAGGATTAGCAATGGTTTCTTTCCTGAACTGGCTACTTCGATACTGTTGTCTTTCCTGTGGGAGGCTCTGGTTTGGAATACCAGCAGTTGAGAAGCTCTCAGATACTTCCTTAGAAATAAAATCAGTTGTCTTCTTTGCTGTGTAGTTGCTGTAAAATATCTTCTTAAATACAGTTTTCCTTTCAAGAATTTATACAATCATTTATGTACATTTAAAAGCATACCAATTTTGGATCTTTTTCAGTTACACAAGGGCAAACAAAAGATTTTACTGAGGAATCATGATAGTCGTGGCTGGTATTTACCCATATTACAACCTTGAGAATCAGTACGCTTGTAATCTCTATTTTTCAGAAGAAAAAATTGAAAAATAACTTTTTCAAAAACCATTTCTACTGGACTCAAATTCCCTTGTTGAGGAACAGTTGGTGGTGGTGAGGCTAATTCGCTTCCGAAGTTCACATTGCTAGTTTGTGGCAAAGCAGAAATTTGAATGCAGGCTGTTTGACTCCACAAATGAAGGCAGGAATCTCAGAGGTACCTGGGGTTGTGCAAATCAACCTCATTCATGGAGAATTTATGAAGATGGTGTCCTGGCATCTCAACATTGACCTGTTCCTGGATGTTGGCACCAGGATCTGTGAAGTCACACTCATGTGACTGCTGTTGGAGTATGGCTTTTCTGGCTGTGAGGGTCCTGATGTGAAGTCTTTCAGAAGGTACATGATGCTCCTCTGGAGAAGGAAGAGGCCCTGTGGAGAAGGAAGTGGGGAGTTCATGGTTACCATTGGCCTCCTTGCTCCTCTAAAGACTTGCGATAACTTTTACAAAATCACTGCTGCTGACGTGCACTCATGTGCTCTCAATTACAACAAATAGAAAATAAGAGTGTTCAGTTGTAATATTAACTAACTGAGCATTTTTATTAAAGGTATGGCTTGGGATGGGGAGCAGAAGAGAGTGGGAATGACCCTTGAAATAAAATGGAATGATTTAAATGAAGAAACTCTGGGAAAGAGTCGTTTTCTTCATTTAGATAATTTCAAGAAAGAAGATCGTGGCTCTGTATTTGTCTGTAACTAAATAGTCTAGTTAAATAATATCAGATATTAAGTGCTCTGAAGGAAATGGGGCAATAAAGTGGAAAGTAATATGGGAGGCACCCCTATGTGTAGTTGGAAGGAAGTGACTTTTGCGCAGAGGCTGGAATATGATGAACCATGCAGAAGATTTTGTTGAAGAGTATCCCAGGTCGAGGAGCTAATGAGTGTAATGAGCTTGAAGACAGGAGCCAAAGCTGTGGTTGGAATACAGAAGCAGAGGAGAGAGACAGATAATAGTATCAAAGGTGCTATTAGCTGACAGTCCCCACCTAATGAAATGGATTTTAAACCATGGATAATTGACAGTTGTTGGACAGTTCCATGGGAGTGGCATGCTTGGATTTAGAAAGACCACTCTGGCTTCTCTACTTGTGCGTGATGTAAGGGGTGGGATGTGTGTATGGAAGGAGCAGGAGAAAAGAATCAATGACAGACAAGCTGGGAAACTACAGCAGTTTCTCCTGGTCCTGGGAATAGAAGACAGTGGCTTGCACTGGGTAGTAGCTGGTGGTAAGGAGCTTTCGAGTTCAGGGTGGCAAATCCTCGGGCTACGTACAACTATACTTTGGTCAGTAGCTACTGTTACTTAATTCAGAACTGTGCTCAAGAAACAAGATGGGATGTTTGTAAGAATATTTATGCCTTTTTGACTCAAGAATTAACTTCCAATTGTCTGTCTATGGCCCATTGCCTTTTTCCACTGGCGCCACTATCATTCATTCCCCTCTTGCCACTCCTCAGCTGCTACCCCGATATCCTCTGCCCTGCCCCATTTGCTTCTCTCACCAGAGCTTCCTGTCACTGCTGACCATCTCTGCACCTGCTGCCAGGGCAAAAATAGGAGAGAGTCCTGTTCCTTGCTCTTTGCTAGTACAGAATCGAACTAGTCACCAGTGTCTGCTGGGAGTCAAGGCTTCCAGGAAGGTATGGGGAAAAGAGATCAAGCAGAAAATGTCAGGAGGATTGGTGCTTAGGAAAAAGACCCATCTCTGGCTTCTCGAGTTTGCCTGACATTCATGCTTGAGCAGCAATGATTTAAATGACACTTAGACTCCATAAAGTTCTTGCTGTCATAATCCAATTACATATGGATTAAATATGGTTCTGTGCACAGCCTTAAGAATGCTTAATTTAGAATATCCCTCTGAAAATAAGCTTGTTACAAAAGATTTGGAACCAGATTGTTGGCAAGCTGCATGCTTGTGCTTTGTTCCCATGCACACATCAGCACCTATGTACTTTGAACACCCTGTTATATGAGAATTTCTCTTTTTTAGTCATGCACATGTCATACAGGAAATATCATTGTTACTTGTAGAGTCATCCATTTATTTTATGGTAAATTCATATTCAAATCTTTATAGAAGATTGCCATAATTTTATGTGTTCTTCCCTCCTTCTGCTTTCTTATTTAATTAGGCTGGCATGTTTTCATTATAATCTAGGATGACTATTTAATTAATAGCATATTATGTCATGAACATATATATGGTTTTATTTAACCTATGACAGATTTTTAATAAATATAAATGTCTTACAAAATATTTTTATAATGAAGGAACAATGGCTCAAACTGTTTTTCATGATGCCATTAATTGAGCACAAGACCCTATAGACTAGATGTCTGGTGTTGTGGAAACAGGCAAAAAAGTGCTGGCGGATGTGGGCTTCCTCTGACTGACTGCCAGTGCAGAGCGAGTCACTTCACTTATCTGAGCTGCAGTCTATTTACTCACCAAATGGGGACCTCTCCTCATCAAATCATCTCAAAGGCATTTGTGAATCTCCGAAAAAGCCTATATTATGTGCTCATGGTATCACACTGGCATACTTACTCTTGCCTTTGCAAGTAACACCACACCTTCCCATTGAAATGCCATTCTTTGACTCACACCTTCTAACTCCCAAATTTGTATTATTTTATATTGTGAGGTAAGATGTATTGGATCTGGTTTTTCTTAGAGAATAGTAATGTTCAGATAACAAGAGGGATATCAGAACTCATCTCTTCATTGAGATTTTCCATGCCATGGGTTCCCCCACATCTTAACCAAGAGTTAGAGAAGATGACATCAAACTGCATGGTTCCTATTTAAGCTGGCAAAGCTGATAGCATGAAAACTCTGTGTGATAATTTAAAGCTATAGTTGACATGACTGTAATAATAAGGCCCCAGCGTTTTTCTAGTTTCCTCTCTACCCACCCTACTCTTGAATTTTGGATGGCTTCATTAGCTCCATCAAGCATCTGGCATCTGTAGACCTCTTTTTGAACCAGTCCTATACAAACAATCATGTTATCTGTAATGCTACTGATAGAAGATCCTAACAGGAAGCCTTCCACCTATGTCCCAGGCAATGTTAAGTTCCCAAATGATGTCTTCAATGAGTCTTTATAATACACTGTGGTTAGAGCAGACACAGTTAATCTATCTACTTGACAGTATGTTATCCTCTAACTCCAAGACTGAGACTTTCTGCAGCATTTTAAGAAATGAGCCATCTTTCACAGAGTTAAACAATTTACAACTAATCATCAAGGGGATTTTCCTGAGTCAGTCTGACCTCCTAGATCATGCTATGCACCTCAGTCTCTGGAATTTCCTACACAAATGGCCCCAAGCACATTCCCTTGGCATGCATGGTCCTCTTCTTGGTTTCATCCTCACCAGGGCAGTCTGCCAATGTGCTCATTCCAAACCTGTAGGATCGTCAAGTGGTGGCCATTCGTGGGGCTGAAGACAGAACTAGCCCATGTAGACTTGTGTGTCCATATGTACCCCCATTGTGATATTAGATAGATCACACTTAACTCCTTTGATTTCTGTAAAAATAATAACATAAGCATATTTTTGCTACTTTTCTTTACCAAAGCTTGGGAGGAAGAAATATGGCAATTCAGAAAACCTCACGTAGAACGTGAGATTTCCCCTCTGCATAGAAATTTTTAGCTAGTCAATACCCTACTTTGGTGTGTCACTGGCAGCTTCAAACTTTGCTGGCCCAGCCTAAGAATAATACATTGGATTCTCTCTTTCTGTTTCTCCTCCCATCTCTCCCCTATGTGTTATCTGTAATTCTGGTATGCCCCAAATTCAAGATACCTAGATCTAGATCTAGAAATAACTCAGTTCATCCCTCAACATCAAATCAAGCCTTCATTGCAGGGTCACTTTTGCATATTCAAACTGGTCAGGATAACAAGGGGCCTTCCCGTTAGTAGTTGTGATTGTAAATAGCATTCTGTCTGTTAATTATATCTGCTCATGAATGCGAATTTTCAATCTGAATGATGATCTTGTTAATGATTATCATCATATACTGGCTAACTTTATTGAGTATTTATAATTTACCAGGCATTGAGCTAAGTCAGTACTATATTTACATTCTCCATTTTTGAGATTGAGGATCAAAGAGATTGAATAACATAGCCAGCTGCTAAGTGTCAGTGCTATGCTCTTAAATGCTTAAACATTTCCTGACATATATTTTCTGATTACCTGCTGATCACCAGACGTGATCCTAGTCACCCAGAATAAAATTGTTAGGAAGGAATTCATGGTACCTGCCCTGATGCAGGATGTTTCCCAATAAAGAAAACATACAAACAAATGGGAAAATCTCTCAGATACCAACTACAAGTTATGAAGAAAATAAAGCAACTTATCTGTTTGAGACATTGAGAGTGTCTGGGATGTGGGGTTAGGTGGTCTGAAGAGGTATGCGTTACATCCTACAATGTGATTGAGCTGGATGAGTTTAGAAATAGAATTAAGACTAGGTGATTGGAAAAAGTCTAGCGATGGACTCTACAGATGAAGGATTTTGATCTTAGAATGATGAAGTTTTTAAGCTAGAGAGTCACATGATCGTATTTTAAATTTTGTACAGACCCAATTGGTTAAATTGTGGAGAATGAATTGGAAAAGGCTAAACCTGATTGGGGAGTTATTAGGAAATTATTGATCTTTGTGTGAGAGACTATGGTAACAGCTTGGGCTGGGGTGAGTTGATAGAAATTAATAGAAATGAATGGATTGAAGAGAATTTTCAGAAGGTAAAAACTTACAGGGCAACTTATAACATGTGCAAACTTTTGAACCCAGGAGCCATTGTTTTGTTCACTTTTTATCACTAGGAGACACAGTGCTGAGAGGAAATCTTATTAGATTGTGACTGGATTAAGGTGGGCTGAGCACCTTAATGAATATATGCAGCACAAAAATTCATCATAGTATATCAAGTGCCTAAGCTAAATTATTGAATTACTTTTTTCCTTAAAGTTTTACTGTGAGTTTTCTGTTTGACATAGATTGTGTTGAGATTTTGTTAATGTTTGTTTTAGAAGGGTAGTAGACTTTTTTCAACCTCTGCTTATTTTCACCTACTTATAAGGCAGAGCAACACATATATATATAGATAAATATATAGTATATAATTTTTATATAATTATAGTTATATATCTATAATATAGATATATATAATATCTCTCTATATCTATATATATAGATAGATATATAGTAGAGAGAGAGAGAGGAAGAGCAAGAGCAAGAGCAAGAGCAAGAGAGATTCCGCTGGTTCACTACCCAAATGGATTTTGTAATCCATGGCTGGATCAGGCTGACGCTAGGATTCTGGAACTCCATCTGGATCTCCCACTGGGTGGCAGGAGCCCAAACACTTGAGCCATCATCTGTTGCCTGCCAGGATGCATTAGCAGGAAGCCAGATTGAAAGTGTGGTAGCTGGGACTCCAGCCAGCACTCTGACATGAGATGCAGGTGTCCCCTAGCAACAGCTGAACCCACTGCACTTGGTGATCACCTCTTGTCTGAGTATAAATGCGACTTTCTGGATTGATGATCATTAAAGAGAGCAAATTTCCTTATGTTAATTTTTACCTGTAAATTTATATTTCACAATTCTTGGGAGGGATTTAGAAAAAAAGCAGAGTGAGAATAAAATAGAAATGGTCATTTTAAAAGGCTTTTCTGGCCGGCGCCGTGGCTCACTAGGCTAATCCTCCGCCTTGAGGCGCTGGCACACCGGGTACTAGACCCGGTCGGGGTGCCGGATTCTGTCCTGGTTGCCCCTCTTCCAGGCCAGCTCTCTGCTGTGGCCAGGGAGTGCAGTGGAGGATGGCCCAAGTCCTTGGGCCCTGCACCACATGGGAGACCAGGAAAAGCACCTGGCTCCTGGCTTCAGATCAGTGCGATGCACCGGCCCCAGCGCGCCAGCTGCGGCGGCCATTGGAGGGTGAACCAACGGCAAAAAGGAAGACCTTTCTCTCTGTCTCTCTCTCTCACTATCCACTCTGCCTGTCAAAAAAAAAAAAAAAAAAAAAAAAAAAAAAAAAAAAAAAGGCTTTTCCAACCAGATAATGGTACATTGATAATTTAAAAATCAGATTTCTAAAAAAGTGATGGCTTTTCTTTAACATGTGCCTAAAATACAAATTTTCAAGAATATATGCAGCAGAAAAATTCATTGTATCCAAAGTATATCAAGTGCCTAAGGATACCCTATTCAAGGAGAAGAGATTTTTTTCTTATCAATGAGAAATGTATAAAAATGTAAAATGTATAAACTTTAACAGAGATAGTTAAAAATCTCTGAGAAAAGAGGCTGCTAATTTATGCATGATAAAAGTGCTCAGCCAATATTTGTACCATTTCTATCATCCCACATTAAGATTAACATCAACATAGGATCTTCCTAGGAAAATGTGGTAATGTACCAGAAATGTTTCCAAAGGAAGTGTGCTAACCTTACACTATTGAAGAAAATCCAAAATCTCCTTTGAAATAGGACATATTTTGGACTCTTAAGAAATTACAGGCCTCATATTTGTGGGTTGAAGTGTTTGGATAGCATGATAAGGAGATTATATAATTCCCTTATAGGGATATTTACTTAGTGTTGTTTTTATTGTGTAGCTCTAACAGATGACAAATGTAACTTCAGCAATAGGAAACAAAATGACAGCTACATCTCTCTGAGTGGTCAAAGTTATGAGGCCAAGAAGTTACTGAAATCTTCAGCTCTTTCCATTTTCACTTACATGTTCAAGACTGTGCATATTTCCTGCTGGATCTGTGCTCTCCCGTGATGCATTAGGTCAGCCACGACCCTTGGACACTGTTCATGTGACTTGCTGAGTGGTTATACTTACCCAGAACTGAGGGGTTTTGTTTGTTTGTTTATTTTTTATAAAAACTGTCCCTATATATTAAGCTTTCATCCATTTATATTACTTAAAATTCTTCCTGATCATAGTTGTTTATTTTTTTCATATACATAAACTACTTTATGTTGTGCTTTTCAATGTAGGATTATTTCATCCAAACATGTTCACATTCTGGCATTACCCAGGCATAATCTTGGAAAAAGCATTATTTAGTAATACTATTTAAAATACTATTAAATAATAATACTTAAAGTACTGCTTAAAATTTATTAAAAATATTCTCGGATCCAAACCAATTCACCTATATATATTTCTTGTCTGACTCAAAAGTTTATGCTGGAGGAACAATATTACTCTTTACATTACCCTTTCCCAAAATAGGAAAAATATAAAGTATACCTCACTGAATGGATTTGAAGTGTACATAACACCTTTTAAGAATTTTTGAGAGGCAAGTAAAAATGTTTTAAAAAACTTGTAAAGTCATATTTTAAGGCAAAAATATTTGAGATGCTGTCCTGGAATGCTTTGCTTGAGCACCAGTCTGCTGCCCTTCCAACTTTCCCTCTGGAATTTGATTGACTAAGAGCAGCCTCCTGAATATGCTGACTTGATTATTGTGTTATTCTGACAGCTGTAGGCTCTGTCCTAGGACTGCCTTGCAGTGTACATGGAATGATTCCACACGTAGACTCCTGTAGGCAGTGTTTGTCACAAGTTTTTCAAAGCATTTAAAATTGGGTGGAACTAGGTAGATACTCTGTGACACATTTTTATATTGTCTTTCTGGTTATTTTACATTCTGTGAAGTATTGTTTTGAATTGCTGTTGCTAGTCTTAGGATTTTTATTTAAGATAAAAGAAAAAAAAACTCCATCATAAAATGTGTCTTGCAGAAGAAAAAGAGTATTTTAGCAGATGATGTATTTCCATAAGGCTAAACTATCTAAATGCAAGACATTTAACTTTAAAAGCTATTTTTTCTTTATATTTTTGTCCATCACTCGGGTTTTTTTCTCCATTAAACTATAGTGTCAAGTTTGGTTGAAATAACACAGAATCAAAAATTTGAAACTTTCATTTTAAAACTGAAATAGCTAAATGTAAAATACTTTCCTGAAATCTAAAATATATAAGAGAATACTTCAGCAAACTCATGAAAAAATAAAATTAAAAGACAACTATATTTGATGCAAAAATTTTTGAAATCCATGTTCATGACTTGAAATGTTTAATTTTTAAATTTTTTTAAGTAGGAAGTTTGAGATAAAAATGTTACATTTTTTAAACTTGAGAATCTTTCTAAGAAAGGTGAAAATTAATGTTAAGTACTGTAATTAAGATATTTTAATGAATCAAACTAAACATGGCCAATTTCTAATATTACTCATCTTCCCACTTTTTACCCTTGAACGTTTGAAATCTTCATGTACAAAGCTAGCCCTGATCGTTTCACTCCAGCAAACACTATGTAAACTGAAGTTTTACTATTTCCTCAAAAGATTTGAGCAAATATACATTGTATATCCAGTAACCACTTTCCTTGTGCTTTGAAAACACTGAATACCTGTACATCTCAAGAGTCTGCAAGTTTATAGTGAATGGAAGCAAATATTCCGACCCCGTGGAGTCCATTCTGAGAGCTGTAGTGAGCCCCTTCTGAAGTAACAATGACACCGTTATACGTTTTTGTGTCTTATGATACTTGGAAATAGCAAAGTTACAATGTCCACTTTTCCTTTGTTTTAAGGCAGTTATTATTTAAGGCAATTATTTTTTAAATTTGAAACTTACATTGGAAATGAATACTATTTTCACTGTGTTTTGCCCAGACTCAAACTGCCAGAGTTTATTAACTCAAAATAGTTGATCCTCTGAGTATTAATTATCCTTTCCTCCTTTTTCCTCTCTCTCTCTCTCTCTCCCCTCTCTTTCTCTTTCTGGGCCTCTCTCTCTTGAAGAAAAAGTCATGATATGGAAAATTATACTTGTTTTGTGGATTAGAGTTACTAGAATAATTTATTCTTTGTGAAGCATCAGATTAAGGTTATCTTGTTTTGTTAATATTGATTTTTTATATTGATTATGGGATACTGCAAAGCTGCACAATAAATGTCAAGGGTAGTGGTTTACTGACAACAATTAGGAAAAGAGAACTATAGAAAGCACAGGAACATTTTCAGAAATGGGTTTTATTATATTTAATAGGCACCACTCACTTTACTTTTGGTGGGTTTTAATATTTGAATCAAAATAAAATAATAATACATACGAGTTAAGTATTAAGTTAACAGATTAAATTCCCAGGCCCCCAAGCCCCTCATTTTGGTTGTAGCTCTTGGTGTAGATTGTATGGTGTGAGGGCTGCCTTCTTTCAATGGCTGGTGGTCATTCAGGCTGGGTTGTCATGTGACTGCCTGTCTGTGCCTGCTGTACAGGTGAGCGGATGTTCTGCACAGCAAGTGTAGACAGGCAGACACATGACAACTCTGTCCAGCCAGGCCCTTGGTTCCTTCAGGTTTCCTTTGTTCATGAACAGATACAATCAGTCTGTTTTCCAGATTTGGTGATTTTGGAGAGTAAGGGGAAAGGGAGAAAAACACACAATAGAATTAAACATTAAAACATTATGGAACTAAAAACAAGTTAGACGTTTGACTTTATTCAGAAAGTACACTTATACATTTGTTCCAAACGTGCTAACATGGATAATTGGAATAACAGAACACTCACATTAAAACTTTAAGGAAAAATAAAGATTAAACACAAGGTTTATTCTTAAATCCAATCCATATTATTACTGGCCCACATGCAGTCAGAGTTCAGAGTAATTGAACCAGATGTTTTTCCTCTTCACAAAGACTCTGCATATTTTAATACTGAAGTTAAAGATAATGAGGTTGTTTATACATGTTTCTTGTAGTAGATAAATACCATAACTTTGTCCATGAAAAAGAAAATTTTCATTTATATGGAAATGACAGCCATTTTCAAAATAATTAATGAGCCTAATATAGTTGGCACTGAATCCAACAGCCTTTGGTGTCTGATGCTTTAATAGTGGGATTTTACAAGGGATGTATTGTTACCAACATTATGTTAAATGACACAAACTTATTTCTCATTTTCCTTTTAAATGCAAAGTTACTAAGTACGGATGTGAAATTCAGATAAAAGACATTGTGGGCCTAAGTTATCCTCCTCTTAATTAACTTCAGGGACCTGCCATACTGGGAGGCCTCTACCCACAGTGGTGCGCAGATGTGCTTGGGCATTGTCAGTGCCATCCAGAATAGTATGTGAAACCCAGAAAGGGAAAAATCTGCTTCATACCCCAAAACCAAAATCAGACCTTTTGGAAAATTTTCTTATAATTCATACAAGAAAGAGTTAATGGCATACATATATAGATATAATAGTAATCCTGATGAGTCAAAAACAATTAGCCTGGTGATTTTAATATTATTTATAAATTCAAATCTATAAAAATATTTAGCAAACTCCCCTCCCCAAGCAAAATATCAAAATGGTCAAATTTCTAGTAAGTGGGATTTCTTTAAAAAACAACAGAACACACATTATTATCTAAGGAGGTTTCTTGGGATTTTTTAAAGGAACTTTAAAGAAAACAAATAATTTATTATTTACCTTTAATTGTAAAATTCTGAGGAAATAGCAAATGGAAACTTTATGGAGAGAAAAATAGTTTTTAGAGACTGAAAAAAGTACAGTTGCCCACAAATCTGAACCTTTATGCAGTGATTAGATATCACAAAGTTTAAACAAAGAATTGATAAATACAGTCTTCTCTGTATTTAATTTCAAGAAATTAAACGTCTTATTGTTTCTGATAATCACTTCAGAGCAGAACTTTTTTTTTCTTAACACAATCAAAAACATCAATAAACTTGGCTGATATTTCAATAATTACAAGATCAAAGTATGTAAAAAACAAATACCTTCTGTTACTATTTTGTTATTGTTGCTGCATTCAATGCAACAGAAAATAATTATAGTATGATTCACTTACAAAGAATATGGTGGTGGAAATTAAAAATTACTATAATTCTATATAGTTTTCCCTGTCTCGCCCATAAATAATTTGATCCAGTTAACTCTGCCCAATTAAAGGAATGATGCATGCAACCTGAAAAAATAAAAAGAAATAGTTGTAAGTTCATATGTTCTCCTTTATGATGAGACAATTTTATTAAATTCAAATATCAAAAAAAATTTTGAGCCTGAAAAACCGTAACAGTTTTTCCAGAGAGGAAAAAAATCTCTCTGAAAAATGATGGTTTCATTCATGTAGCTTTTGGACAATTTAAATTTTCAATAGATTTTTAAAACATAACTACAAGTAAGTATGTGGCGTGTACACACTTCATTCTTATGTTGAACTTGCCCCTAAGTTTGTTAAAAAGATGGACTGAAAAAATATTGAACCTTCTTTTCTATGTCCCAAACTATACAGTGAATTCTAATTTATTATCACTTAAAATACTAACCAAAAGATAAAAGATTATTATCCCACCATGTAGTTTTTAATGTGATTATTACACCTTATTTCCTTATTTTGTTTGATTTCTTAAGAAGACAATGCAAGTAAAGAATTATCTTCCAAGTCTTTTGCTATAAAATTAAACCAAAGCAATTCCAGGAAACTGGTTGTCATGATAAATCAGGAAATGCAAAATGAAGATTTAGTTACTTTCCTCATTTACTTCATTATCCCTACTTATTAAAAGTGACAAAAATGTCTTCTTAAGAGACTTTTGGAAAGATGGGTAAATATTTACATCTACATAATTTACTGGACACCAAAGTAAAAAGGGATTGAAAGTAAGAAGGTTTCAGCTCAGGAATTTCCTGTCTCAGGTTAAAGCCTGACCTTCTAGTGATTTTAAGCCGGGACTTCTGACTGATGGTCTCTTGGTTATTATTTGGACATTATTGTGATGGGTGGGCTGTTCTCTTTAAGAGCAGTTCCCTTATAGAGGAATAGCTCTGGCTTCGCTGCAGTGAGCATGGATGCTTGTGGATAAGTGAATTTTTTAACATTATCAAGTTGCACTTTCTTTTTATGTCCTATAACAGCTTAAAACTTTAATTGAACAAAAAGGGAAAAATTCTTTCATTAGGATTTTGATGCCTAAACTCTTTCCCACAGAGTGAAATACTTGGGTGGTCTGTAGGCGAGAGGAGGGGGTAGATAGTATATTTTAGTCTTTGAAAAACATAAACATATTATCTGGGCCGAAAGCCTGGGTGCCAGACAAGACAGGAAGGATATGAAGCCTATTGGCTAATTGCAGGAAAGTGATCAGTGTGAAATGTGGTCCCACTGTAAACACACCTTCTTTGATTTTGAGATATTTAGCTTTAAGAAAAAAAACGCTTTGAAATTTTAGCTACATTGTTTTATACTGATCCTTTTCCTTTTAGGACATGCCTCCGAATTCCTTTCTGTTAGATGGTGGAAAAAGTTATTTGAACCCAATACCTAATCAAATTCATCAATCATCCCCATACCTAAATGAGAAAAACTATGAAATATCTATGAAGTCAACTTTGGACAGACTCTGCAAATAATGTTCCCTCTATGACCACAGACAATGTTTAGTTTTAATACTTACACTTACCATTAAATCCAGGGGTAGTTTTAGTTGAAGATATTCATTGTTGGTTAGTTTCCTCTGGAATAGATTCCATGATCCCTAAAATATTTGTATATCTCCCTTTAAAGTAATATCAAAGTACAATTAAACATTAATTACCCTGGAAATAGCTATGGGTGTTCTAAAGTATGTTTGTACAGATGTTGGCATAATCTACCATTCTGCCCTCATTCAGCAGGAGTTTATAAAACGACCTTTTTCTTTTTGTCTTTAACTCTTAATATTTTAAGATAAGTACTGTTCCTTTCCATTTGTTAAGTTTGCGTCATGAATGAGTTGTTTGCACTCCAGCGAGCATGTGCAGAGGTTCCTTGGTCACCCCCTTTATGAAGTAATTCTCTTATTTCTGTTCCAGTACTGTCGCCAAGGGTAACTTTATGTCCCTTTTACCCTTGTACTAAATATCATCCTGATGGAGAAAATAAGTGAGGGACCAGCAGTGGTTGGTTTCTTTGAGACACAAAGGATCATTTAATATGAACAAAGAAATTTAAATTAAATATAAATTAAATGAAAGCAGGTTAAAAAAAAAAAAAAACTTTGAGTAAACCTTAAACATGGCTATGGTACCTTGTAACTATCATTCCTCTTCAGTACTTGTATCAGTTAATAAAAATGCATTTTTTATAAAAAATTCTCTGCAAGCTACCCTCATAGATTTTTGTTTTCTTAGTCAAAAGGAATTATATGCATTTTTATGATCTTACTTGTTCTTGTAAATATAATTAATATGAAAGTGCCCAGTTCACAATATAAAACGAAGGGTGAATATATTGTATCATCTAATTGAAGATGTCTAAATTTCACCTTGCTGTTTATATTTTAACCAAAACCCATGAATAGATGAGAAAACTATGTGTTCTTTACACCAGTTTTGGGATGATTATCAGGGCAATTTTAAAATAAATTGTTTTGACAAAAGTGAAATTGGGTGAGTTTTTTTTTAATAAAATGCCTTGCAAAAGAGAACCTATGTCAATTTTTGAATCGTTGCAAAATGAATAATTCAGAGAAGAATTTATTCAGGAAGCCCTGGTCCTTCAGGGAAGTTAAAGCAAGACAAAGAGATTGCTTCTTCTTACAAAAGCCTACAGAAGAACAGATATTTCATTACATAGAATTGTTTGGGGGTGGAAATAAATGGGGATTGAGAGAATTAGGAGTGAGGCAGGAACATTTTTCCAGAACTTTCTTTAGGGCACCCACTTCTAAGTTCAGCGAGATCACACAGGTCATTTTGCAATCCAGACTGTTGTTTTTTCTATTAGGATTTCATTCAGCTTGAGGCTTTTCCCTCCCACCTTCCTCCCCCTCTCCCACCCTCCTTCACCTCCAGGACAGCTGGAAATCAACCAAAGAAAAGTTTTGCCTTCGTTTACAAATTCCTTTTTTATCAGTGGTTTCTAGACAAAGTACCTTATCATCTTAAATGCTGAGAGAAGTGGACGCATTGTAAAATGTAGGCAAGAGAGCTCAGCTGACCAGCGATTATCAGCCATTCTAGGATTCTTTTTAAAATATGCAAATACAGAGGATATATATATATATATATATGTATCTAAAGATAGAGGTTTCCATTCTCTGATTTATTCAGTTGCTGACTGAATAAATTTGTGGGTTGGCACTCGTGTCTGTGCAAGTCTCATCTGTGTTGTCTGGTGGGGCAAAAACTTGGCAGGCTCTTCCTTTTTTGATAGGTACTTTTATTCCTGATGTTGATATTATCTCAGTAAATATTCAGAAAAGCCTTATCTATTTGGTAAGTAGAAGATAACAACTATTCTTAAGGGCAAAATGGAGTCAATCCTGGGATGTTGAGAGTTACCCATACAGTCCTCATTCATAGAAATTTTAAAATCTCTTAATTATTAATTTCAACAATTTAAAGCTTGCCTCGTTAAGCTATTCTTAGGTGGAGCGGGTCTCTTCATATCTCATTTTGATGTGAGAAAAACCTGTGAACTTATAAAAACTCTTGAATGATCAATCTTCAGAGATCAAACACGGTAAATCACATTACACCACGCATTATTGCTCTTTCAACATTAAATGAATCGCTACACAGCACACATACACCTCTGTCTTCCTCGTATGTTCAGGCAAATCCTGGGACCCCCACCTAGGTTCGCCTGGTCATAGACCAGGTGAGCAGTCAAGAAGGCCTTACCCGCAGCTCTCCTCTCGAGCGTCCCTTCCCGGCACTGTCCCCGAGGGCTTCGTGATCCCTCGTGTGCAAAACCTGTGAAGAAAAACACTGGATATGAGATTCAAAAAGAGGAGCAAATAAACGTCTTCTCCTTGGACACAGCAAATTCTGTTTGTCCCCAGCAGTCCGTGGCGTTGCTCTCCCTTGCCCAGTCTAACCAATGTGCAGACTACTGTACAACGGCATTGTCCTGAACAGGTAGTCTGAACACTGGGGCGACGGAGCAGGATCTCCAGAAGCTTCCATCTATGTACTTAAAATCCTCTCCTGGTCCTTGGGAAAAGCCTCCCTTCCTGCACCAGGGGTTGCATTCGGCTTTCCCCCCTGAATTCTGCTGCACTGACTGAGACACACTCAAGGGCTGTGATTTCCAGTCTTGACGTGGCACATTTGCTGCAGACTGGGGAACTGGCAATGAATTTAGGACCAGGAAAAGGGGGAGGGCTGGGCTGGAGAGTCCATATATGGGATGATGTCACCCTGGGGAGGTTTGGGTATGCGCTGTGCCGCTGGAGAGACCGCTAGAATCGCCTGCTCTCAGACATGGGTCTGTGCATAAAATGGTACCAGATGTTTTAGTGTAATGTTAAGCAGTCATTTCATCTTCAGGCCAGATTTTTTTCCTCAACTGGGCAGGAAGTGGGCCCCAGTATGGAAAAGCTGTAAAAAAAAAAAAAAAAAAAAAAAGGAGTCAAGATGTACAATTCGGCTGTGGCCAACAGAAAGTGAGTTAGTGGAGAAGTAC
Organism: Oryctolagus cuniculus; assembly: GCF_964237555.1. Classification (NCBI taxonomy): domain Eukaryota; kingdom Metazoa; phylum Chordata; class Mammalia; order Lagomorpha; family Leporidae; genus Oryctolagus; species Oryctolagus cuniculus. Next base: position 26,349,012 of record NC_091438.1, on the reverse strand, counting down.
AAATTTGCTGTCCGATCCAGGCTGCAGAAGTAATTTGAAGATAGAAGGTAGATAAAATGGTAAATAGAAAGTGGAACACTGGAAAGCAGAGCTCGTTGAGAAACTTTTTGAGCTTTCCTGTGGTGATTAATTTTCTGGTATTTCCCTCCTCAAAAAGGGCAGATAAGTTCTCTCTCTCACACCCCCCTCCCAACTCTCCCTCCTTCTCTCTCTCCCCCTCCCCCCACCTCCCTTTTCCCTTCTCCTGTCTGTTGGATCTGTCAGCGGCTTGCAGGCTGCTCTAGACTTGAACAGTAATTATAGCAACTTCCTGAAAGTGAAGCCCCCATGAAAAGTCTGGAGAAATGTTCTTTGTCATGGCCTCTACATGAGTAATTAGTTCCACATGTGGCCTTCCCCGTTTCCCTCTGCTATTTTGGCTGGCTCTCTGAATGCGCTGCTATAGCTTGACCTAAAGAAACTATAAAGTTTGGATTTCAAGCCTCCCCTATGAAATAACGACTCTGGGCTCCTAACGAGTTGCCTCTGGTGGCTCCATGCTTTTAGATCTCACAGTGTTTTTTAATGATAATTCCTGATGCGATTGAAATGTGTTTTGTTTTCAGGGTATCCTCCTGCTCCGTTTTACCTCTGGCTAACTAAATCTGTTGAAATTTGCCAAGTGCTGCTTGACCAGAGGTTCTAAGATCAGCTCACTGGCATGGACTCCCCCACTCTCCCCGTACTGTTGTTGCTGTTTTCAATTATATACTATTGGATATTCTGAAAGTACAGTCCTCTGGCTTTCATTCCATGGTATTCTGATTAGAGTTGCCTCAAACAAGAGCTTGATTAATTGCCTTCCCAGAGATCAAAATGTGAGAAAATTTCTAGGTAGCTTCCAAACTTAATTTGACTAAGCAAACTAAGAAACAGCAATCTAAGGAATTACAGTCAAAGCGATTCATTTCCATTGGCCTTCTTCAATACTTTTTAGGAGTAGAAAAATATACCTCTTTTAGATACTTGGGGATGAATTTTTCAAAAAGCTTCAAGTGAGAGCTGTCTAAAAGCACTTACTTTTTATAAAATGGTTTTACTTGAATCAATGTATCACTAAAGAGTTTAAAAGTTATTACAAGCCCTGGTTACCTTGGGAGGAAGATTATACAAAATAAAAAATAATTATCTAGCAACCTAGGGAGTAACAAAGAGCTGAGTACTAGATATATCATTCATAGCTATAAATCACCAACGAAAATCAGAGGAATGAGTTCATATCACTGATCTTTTGCTTCCCTGCTGGTGTCTTTAGGGTCTTTTCCATCATGTTTGAGTAAGCCCAAAAGTTGACTGCTTTCCCCCGTCACCCCACTCCCCAGCCCCCCTGCCATAACTGCCTGAACATTACTGGAAAGAATGTATTACCAAATAAGATTTAGTAATTTTGTTACATGTGAATACCAATTCTAACCTTTTTTATAGTGTCTGTATGCTTGCTCACATTAAATCATAGAGGGGCCATGAGCCAATGAGACCATAGTCAACCAAGGGATCAGTGTTCCAGGCGCTGGCCTGTTTCTGCACCAGGTAGATAAAACCTTTGTCTACCCACTCCTATTGATGTTGATGAAATTCTTTGGACGTCTTTGCAAATAAGCAGTGGTTGTGATCAGCTGGCCCCATGCTGTCATGTTAGTTTATACATCTACACTCTCTCAAATGGTCCCACCTACACCAGTAGGGATTTCATGATGTTTTCACCAAGGCTCCTAAATGTATACTTATCTTGATGGCTTAGGAAGTATCTGAAGTGATTTTCTCCAGAGACAGTTACAGAAACTGTGTTCCTCTTATCAAATATGCCCATCTCCTTGGAGTTCCAGTTGACTGAAATATTTTAGAGTTTTATTTCCTAAAGTTGTTCAACAAATATTTATCCTTGCCTAGTCACGTGTCACAATATCAGGGGTCAGGCATGTAAAGGTTACAAATATCACATTCTGAGGGCTGACATTGTGATATAGTGGGTAAGGCTGCCGCCTGCAATGCCGGCATCCCATATGGCCACTGGTTTGAGTCCCAGCTGCTCCACTTCTGATCCAGCTCCCTGCTAAAAGCCTGGGAAATGCAGCAGAAGATGGCCAAATGCTTGGGTCCCTGCAACCCACGTGGGAGACCTGGATGAAGTTCCTGGCTCCTGGCTTCAGCTTGGCTCAGCCCTGGCCATTGTGGCCACTTGGGGAGTGAACTGGCAGATGGAAGATCTCTCTCTCTTTCTGTGTGTGTGTGTGTGTGTGTTCATCTGTCTCTTTCTGTAACTCTGACTTTCAAATAAATAAATAAATCTTAGGAAAAAAAGAAAGAAATATCTGACTCTGCCCCTGAACAAACACAACTGTGTCGATGTTAGGAATCTAATCTGGACCAGGTTCAGTCTAAAAAGTCTGTCAGGCCACTATGGAAACTTTGTGGCATTGATTTGGAATGGCTTGAAGAGATTTTTTTATGTCTGTAAAGTTATCAGTTGAATACCTGAAGTGTATTGGTCCATACTTTGAAGAACTGAAGTAATTTAGTGTACTTATTTCAAAACTTATTGACCAAAGTGGTGGTTTGAGTCAATGGATGGTTTTGGATGACTACAAAATTTTCTTCATTTAAAAATTTTGAGGAAAGGAAATGCTGTTTCAGTTAGTTATCATTCCCAAGCTTGGCAAATTTTTATGACTTTAGAAATTCTGAAATTGAAACCAGGACTGAGACTTGTTTCTGTATCTGTAAAGGAGCAAGAATTCCAGTGTTTATAATTATTTTGTGATATCAAAATAATGTACTTCAGCTATATAGCGTTAAAATCTTTTTGTTACAAGGTTAGTTCACAGGAATTATAAAATTTTAAATAAAAGAAAAGTAAAGAAAAGGTTAATCATCATCTCTTCCCACCTTCTAACTCTTTCTGCCTTCCCATAGTAACAGTAGTAGTTTGGTGAGACCCCTTTTACCAACTTCTCAATAGTCAGTGTATAGCCTCTTATGGATTACGAAATCTTTTCCATTTAATGGAATAATTCCTAATATTAACCCTTAGAGTATAGATATTACTACCATCCTCATTGTATTGATGAAGACATCAAGGCTCAAGACTCCAAGAGATTAAGTTTATTAATTCTTGGGATTATTGTAAATGGCAGAACTTGGGTTCCCCCTGCCCCTTGCCTTAATTTAGCCTGTGCTTAGAATAACAAACATTAGCATACAGAAATGATGTTTCCCATTCTGAATTCCTGACACTTTTATTCATATTAAAATGCCAGTTTAATACCTACTGCCTTGCCATAGATTTATACTGAAATGTTACCTGTATGTTTGTTATGTCACATATTTGTATTTCTTTCCTGGGCAGAAGGCAAGGCAGCATCTTTATTTTTTGTTTGATTAGCCCATAGTGGGCTATTCGGTAAACTGTTGAAAGAATGAGTAAAAGATATATAGTATATTTTGTGGTGTGTTATTAAACCTTTGTCATGATAATAACTCATTTAAAATTTTCTTAAACAATTCAAATCTTAAATGGAAAACATAGTGCAATTTTAACATCTATGTGTGTATACTAGAGCTTTGTAACAAATTGAACTACTCTTTTTGAAATAAATATGAGCATTTGGGCCAACCATATTTCCTTGCTTATTTTTGGCTTTCTAATCTTCTGGAAGCATCCTGTGTAGCTATCATTCATACAATCTTGTGTGAAAAGCAGGATCTCAACTCGTGGTGTTTCCTTTCTTGCTGTTTTCTCCTTCCCAGTTTGTAGCTGAGATAAAAATCTGGTTGACCTCAGTTCATTGCAAATTAGGGAAGATAGCCCCACTTATTTTGGTTTTATGTTGTGTGGATTAGCACTTTTTTTGTTGTTGGAGGCAATGCAGTTCTCTAATCTCCAGCATTTCCTATTCTATTAGGGCCCAAAGAACTAGGAAATTTGTCATAGCAATGCTTTCCACTTTTCTTCCCTGTCTGACTCACAAACAAATGGCTGCCTTCAAATCACTTCAGAGCAGTGCCTTCCTAGACAGAGATGTGACATTAGCCTGTTAAATAGAGAAGAAATATTCCAGAAGAGTCAAGGTATTTCCTTCAGTGATGAAAAAGAAGTTGAAATCAAAACAGCTATCAGTCATAACAGTAATGCAATTCATTTTCCATCTTCCAAAACCCTGCAAAAGGCAAAGATTGTGAGAAAGTTGATTTTAAAATGTACAGCTACAAATGCATGCTTTGTTTAGCCTGTCTCTAGAATTTCCAAGGCTGAGTTTGTTTATTTGGAAATCAGCCCCTAACCCAAAGCAGTGTAAGTTTTATGAACATTCTTTCCTCAGATCAATTGAGAAAGATAATGTTACATCCTCAAGTTTTACTCACTACTGGTGTGCACAGCAGCCATTTCTATATTTCTATAACACGAAGTATCTGGCATACAGATCTTAAAACTCTGGTTCTATTGAGAACCTATCACATGAAGGCAGATATATGATTTATAACTCCAGTAAAATTTGAAGCACTGTTTTAAAGTCTTTTGAGCGAGGCAAGAGAGAAGGACAAGAAAACTGTTGCTGGCCTTTTCAAGTGTATTTTAAGTGAGAGCGTACTAGGAATGCAGTCTGCTGCCTGCTTCAACCCTCAAAAGCTGACGAACATCATCTGAATGCTATGTGCTATGAACTCTCATTGAATTCCACATTACAATCAGACTTTAAAATGAGCACTGGCTCACTTGGACAAGAAAAACATGGTGTCCTCAGGTCACTGACAATTTTAGAAGATTGACTCCTGATGTCTTTTGGCATTACCAATATTTTATTTCCTTAGTGCAACTCTGAAGTGAGCATACATGATATCCCAAAGAAAACAATCTGTGTGTGCATCACAGAGAGACTCAGAAATCACCTTTTCGTGGCAGAGATAGAGAAAGTACCCTTTCTGTGGATGGGAGTGAAAGTTAAGCACATTGGCTACAAGGAAATAGATGTGTGAAGGGAAGCTTTCTGCTTTACTTAGAATACCTGCAATTTATGCAGTAGGTCATTTTAGAAGCTGCAAATCTTCCAAGTAATGATAGATGTACTTGCATAATACATGGCACATTGTCTTTATTTTGGGATTTATAATCCTATGGTATATACAAAAGTGCAAACACAAATTACATGAATTTCTAAAAGGGTTTGGTCCAACATCAACCTATTTGATTGTGGACATTGTAGATACTAACTGGCTTTTCAGTTCTTTTCAGTCTCTCCAAAATTCATTCAAGCTTCCAGGGACATATGAGACTTTATTAAAATATTTCTATTCATTTCACCATGGAAATGTGCTTTACTTTTACATGCAAAACAAAGAGCACTTGGTATATAAATCAGCTCATGTTGAAAGATTATGTGCATGTTGCAAATGAGTATTGATCATATATATCTTTATAAGCAACTATATTATTAAAATATTATTAATCAACCAAGAATGGCTTCATCTTGTTATTCAGCATCAATTTATATCTCACCTTAGTGCTACTCAGGACTAAAAGCTGTTACCACAAGGAAAATATTTCATTTTCCATTTGTAGAGGTTTGTTTTGTTTCTTTAGTACTTTCTTTGGAGCAGTATTTTAAACCAGGCCCTGGGGCTAGTGAATTTCACATGTGATGTAATTCAACCCAGCAAACCTGAAATGACAGGATTTCTCCATAGTGACTTAGGAGGAAGCAGCAGAGTGGGAGAGTTCTGCAGCTGGGAGGTACAAGTTTGAATCCTGCCTTCACAGCTTATTTTGCCATGTTGGCAAATGCTGTAACTCTTCTGAACTGTAGTTTCTCATCTGTAGAATGGGGTTTTCTGAAGATTAAATGAGTGAATGTCTGTGAGCAGCTTGGAACAAGGGTGTGGCCCTGAATTAAGCTCAATGCAGGTGAAATGTTGCTCTGAGGACACAGCAGGCAGCCATCTTTATTGGGTTTCTGATCTGGATTCCAGTGACTACAAAGCCCAAGCAGCAGCAAGTTCTGTTCAAGAAGAAAGCGTGGTATTTTCCCCAAGGTATTTATCATCTCATTGGATAGAAGTGAAAATAACAGACGCTTCCTTCTGAAAGACAGCAGGATGGTTTTTAAAACATTGCCATGGAAGCTGGCTCCTTAAGATGATCCTTTGGAAAAATCTTTTTGAAAAGCTATTACTAACCTTCATCTGCCTTGAGTTTGTCTAGTTTCATTACAGTTTGCACTGCCTTCCCCACCATACCTACATATACTTGTACTTCTAAAAGCTCATGTAAAATGGAGTTAAAGATAAGTTTATTTTTCCATAGCATTTACCAAATCATATATGAGAAATGACCTTTTTAAAATCCATTCTTGGGGTTGGCATTGTGATATAATAGGTTAAGTTACCACCTGCAATGCCAGCACACCATATGGGTGCCAGTTGATGTCCTGGCTGCTCAACTTCCATTCCAGCTCCCAGCTAATGGCCTGGGAAAAGCAGGTGAGGATGGCCCATGTGCTTGGGCGCCCTGTTACCCATGTTGGGAGGCTCTTGGCTTTGGCCTGGCCCAGCCCTGGCTGTTGGTGAGCAATTCAGCAGATAGAAGATCTCTCTCTCTCCCTCTCTCAGTAACTCTGACTTTCAAATAAATAAATGTATCTTTTAAAAACTTAAATAAAATCTATTATTTCCTTTTCTTAAGTAGCATATTTTTAAGACTAGAATATTTGTAATTTTTTTGTAATTGTAGGTATTAGTTTTAGCAGGTATACATTTCAGTTTATCTTTTTTCACTTGTACCTGTCAGAGTTTACAGTAGTAGTTGAAGGTTAACAAGGGAATATTATGTTAGAAATATATTTTCAAAAATATATTTCTTGCAAAAATGTAACATTTTGAGGAGATCTCTGTCTACATAGGTGGGGCTATCACTGCATTTGAGAACCATACACACACATAGTTTGTGTACTACTGGTTGTGTTGTTTGGGGAACTGGCCCTTTACTGCCAGCCTTCTGCCTTTTAACAGAATGTTTTCCTCTGCGACAATTTACTTCCTTTCCATTTCACTCGAGGTTTTTCAAGAAAGAACTAGCCCTGGGCTTCATTGGCCAGGTGGGATTATGATTGCCCTTGAAATAATGTTTTGATATGCTGAAGAAATAGTAGACTGTTTTAAAATGTTTCCTTTTTAAGGAGTCTGCTCTACATTTAGAATAACTGGATTGGCTGTTGTGTGTAAACTACTGGAATATGTGATTGGAGTTCAAATTGGCAGTACAGGAGTCTTCAGGGCCTCATGACGTTATTACTGAGTTCACTAGCTGTAGTTTGTTTTCAAATTTTCTGAAAAGAGAAAACGAGAGGGAGGATAAGTGGTAGATGAGCAGTCCCATGACCTTTCCAAAAGTAATTGCCTCCTGCCAGTGCTGATCCAGTTTGAGGAGTGTGGGCTTCCTTCCTTCCCTTTCCTTCCTTCCTTCCTTCCTTCCTTCCTTCCTTCCTTCCTTCCTTCCTTCCTTCCTTCCTTCCTTCCTTCCTTCCTTCCTTCCTTCCTTTCTTTCTTTCTTTCTTTCTTTCTTTCTTTCTTTCTTTCTTTCTTTCTTTCTTTCTTTCTTAATGATGTCATATGATGAAGTTTTCAGTACTACCTTTCAATTAGTTAATTTTGGGAAAGTTGAGCCCCTCATTTTTTAACCTTTGACAAAGCATGAAAAGGCTAGTGGGAGTTGCTTTTTCAGTAAATTTTGCCCTGTTTTGTAAATCAACTTTTAGTTCCATCTTTGCCTTCAGATCATAAAATAATTGGCAATGGTCACCAAGTAATGTTAATACTTGGTTATATTAAATCCAACTTGAGTTTATGTCAACTCTATCCATTTTATTATTATTCAGTTTGATTTTATTTAGGTTGTGTATTGTAGAGTCATACTAATTTAGATGAATGTCACTTCTATTGCATTCCTATTCTATATCATTTTCAAGGCATTTATCCTGGGTATGTAGATGCCAGGTGTTCTGAGTATTTCAAATTTTCCACTTGAAACGATCATTCCCATGATACATGTCTCCTTTAAATTCAATATAGAAGATTTTCAGTGAAATTTTTGTTTATGTGTATTCTGACAGAAACTTTTTAGAAAGGCCTTGTTAAAGGCAGTTTTAGCCATGTAATAATAAGATAATTTTCAGACTGTAGTTCTCTTTGAATACCAGTGAACAGTATGAGTGTGAAATATGAGTGTGAAATAGAGGTTTTGAGTTAACATTCATAGTGAAAACACCAGGGTCAAGTCTTTCAATGCCTAGAGCAGGAAATGGTGTGATTAGTATGCATACAAATTCACTTATTTATATTTATTTCAAAGTTTCATCTTTCTTGAACAAATTTTACTTATTTGAATTTAGTTGAAACTTTTGCTTTCTTGAGAACTAAGAGGAGGAGTACCCAAATTGACTGGCTCAAGATCAGCTCTGCCATTTTCTCACTTGTTGAATGGTGTAAAGATACCTACCACACAGGTGCTTGGGATACCTGATGGATGATATGGAGAAAATAAATTGGGAAACATTCTGCCACCGTTTGTATGGTAACAGCCTGGAGGATTGTCATGGTGGTGCCTTAGGACAGGCATTTATTGCACACCATTTCCACCCTTCTTGACTTTGTGGTGCCTCTGAATAGTCACACACGTTAATTTCCCATATGATACCCTAACTGAGTAAAAATTTGTTAGACTATTCAAAAAATTGTGTTTTTTTTTTCTTCCTTAAATTTCTAATTGGATAAATTCAGTCCTAGGGGTTGGAGTCATGGTTCCACCATTTGGGAATCCCACATCCCACCCCCACCCCCCACCCAGAGTGCCTGGGTTTGAACCTTGGTTCTGCTCCTTCTAATTCCAGCTTTCTGCTAACGTGAACCCTGGAAGACAGAAGGTGATGATTCAGGCAGATGGTTCTATGTCACCTGTGTGGGAGACCCAGATTGAATTCTGGGCCTACAGATACTTGGGGACTGAACCATTGAATGGAAAATCCCTCTCTCTCTCTCTCCCTCCCTCCCTCTCTCCCTCCATCTGTTTCTGTCTCTCGAAACCTGAAACCTGCTTTTCAAATAAATACAAATAAGTAAGTAAAACTTAAAAGCACATTATCTCTAAGTATACATTGCTTAACAACAAATAGCTCCTAGACCAAATCAAATGGCTTATATACTTCCATGTGTTCTTTAAAATAATTCTTTTATGAGCCAGTGGCCTTTAACTATTTTTTAAACAATGTCTTACAAAGGGAGATAGGAGAAAGTTAGAGCTATAGACTGATCACACCCTTATATTTTAAATCAGGTCTCTTACTGTTGCATACCAAATATTTCCTGATAACTCATTATAGACCTTATTGTTCATTCCATTCGTTTAGCCGCTTGTTGCCTGTGCTCTGTGAATTCTTCTTAAACTGATGGTTGGCTTGTTTTCACATTATAGCTTAACTTTCTAACTTGGTTACAAGTGCCTTCAGGGTAGGGTCTCTGCAATTTCTATGTATGTCCCACAATGGTTTCTCAAAGGAAATCAGTTGCATACGCATGTATGTATCAATCTGAAATTTTCCTGAATGGAAAGAGTAAAAAAAAAAAAAAAGTAGCATCAAGGCCACTAAAAATCATCTTAAGTTACATTATATAATCTTTATTTAGCCTTATAAAGACTTAAAACTGCAGTGTAGAACACTATCATGCAGAGCCACTTGCAATGTTTTGAGAGTGTGCTTAGAATGTGCCACAAAATGCTACAGATGCCATCTTACTTAAAAAGCATTCAAGGAGGAATTTTTTAGATGAATGTCTGCTGGGAAACTACTGCCAGGAGAAATGTGGAAACCACATGAAATTCACTACATACAGAAATCTGGTTTCCATTTCTGCACCACATTCTGTGCTAGCAGGAAAAAGATAAACAAGCTGTTTAAAGCTAAAGTGAATGGCAAAGGGATTCCATTTTAAAACCCTGTACATAAATGTATTTTGAAATTTGCCAAGTTTAATCCCATCACATAGGATCTTTTAAGAAGGGAGAAAATGTGTTGAATCTTCTAATCTTCCATATCTGAGTAGGACAGATGAGTAATTTTGCTTCCTGTTGGTGTGTAGTAATACAACTGTAACATTTGCTTCAGCTGGAATTAAAATGAAAGTCTCCTTCTAGTCTTTTGTAGGCAGGCATTATTATTATTTTGAGAGAGCGAAGCGGGAAGGAATCAGGGAAACCGTCTTTTGTTGTTAGTTTTACATCATTCCATTTAAGAATAGCAGAATGGAAGTACTTCGATACAGCCATTTAAAACTCCATTTGTGATAAGTTATACGGGTGGAGTAAACAGGAGGAGACATGTTAGACTGGTTCTGTTTTCAGAAAACTATTCTGGAGGTTCTTTTTCAGTTTTCTGTTTGGTAGTCCTTTTACAATTTAAATATGTTATGAGGTTGGCATTCAAAATAGAACAGTCTCAATGAAGGCAAACTATGTCTTGAGGAATAAAAATTTAAACATTATAAAAATAAAGACCCATCATTCAAATTGTGATTTTTTTCCCCTAATAAACATTACCAGATCATACATATGCATGTTTACAAGTAATAGCAACACATTTCTGAATCCAGTGGACCTTGAGCTTGGGGAAAAAAAATACACCTGTGAAACCAGGATTATAAAAGCTGACCATACACTGAAGTAGGTTAAAACTTTTCCTTTCAAATATGATTTCTCCCCCACCTTTAGGGATTTTATTTTTATCCTGTATGGTGCTTTTACAACACTACTGTACATTATAATCTGAAACCTTAATGATTTTGCCTGAGCCTACACTCGCAGTCTTGGAAAAGTGCCATTTTTCAGATGAGATGTACAAATAAACTTCTAGTAATTCCATTCATTTATTCTTTCATTCATTCACTCCATAAATATTTATCAGAATCCTACTGTGTTAAGCTTTGTGCTGGAGATACAAGATAAATAATACAAAATTTATGCCTTTAAAGGGCTTGCTAAGAATAGCTTAAAGGACACACAATTGTTAAGAAGAATTGAAATGATTTTAGTTTTTTTTGGAAAGCTATAATTATTTATGCAAATGTTCAGGCTTATCTAAAATATTCTATCATTCCTTTAAACAGTGCTCAACCAGTTTTGTTGGTGGTGATGTTAGGAAGTAGAGTGTAGTTGTAGAGGGTTGAGACCACAGAGCCAGACAACCAGGCACATGTCCAATTTCTCTGCTTACTTTCCTGTGTCACCTGGGGAGAATTGCTTATCATCCATGACTTTTTCTTTTTATCTGTGAAAACAGGATAATAAGAATTTCTGCCTCATAAGGTGGTTGTGAGGAATGCATGGGTTAATCCATGAATATTCTCAGCATAGTATCTGGGATATATTAAACACGTCATGTGTTACCTTCAGGGATGGTTTTCAAGATAGTTAACAACCAGATTAGCAGGGGCACCAATCAGCAGGCATGGCAGTTGGCTGCAGAGCTCTCATATGACCACATCAGTGTGTATGGTGTGGCTATCAGCTCAGTGAGTTCCCATTGGTATGACTGCTTCCACTTAAAACTTTGGGCCAAGCTTTGAGCCTCACCCCTTCCCATGTGGTAGACCATGTGTGTTACAATTCGTATTTTTGAAAATTTTCAAGCACCTAGACTTAGTGTAGACTCATTTTTCCTGTTGCAGACCATTCGAGATGTTTTTCCTGACTTTTTTTTTTTTTTTTTTTTTTGACAGGCAGAGTGGATAGTGAGAGAGAGACAGAGAGAAAGATCTTCCTTTTTCCCTTGGTTCACCCTCCAATGGCCACCAAGGCTGGCGCGCTGCGGCCCGCGCACCGCGCTGATCCAAAGGCAGGAGCCAGGTGCTTCTCCTGGTCTCCCATGGGGTGCAGGGCCCAAGCACTTGGGCCATCCTCCACTTCCTTCCCGGGCCACAGCAGAGAGCTGGCCTGGAAGAGGGGCAACCGGGACAGAATCCGGTGCCCCGACCAGGACTAGAACCCGGTGTGCCAGCGCTGCTAGGTGGAGGATTAGCCTATTGAGCCGCGACGCCGGCCTTTCCTGACTAATTTAAAAAGATACTAGCATCGGCTGACACCCTGGCTCACTTGGCTAATCCTCTGCCTGCAGCGCCGGTACCCCCGGTTCTAGTCCCGGTTGGAGCACTGGATTCTGTCCCAGTTGCTCCTCTTCCAGTCCCAGCTCTCTGCTGTGGCCTGGGAAGGCAGTGGAGGATGGCCCAAGTGCTTGGGCCCTACACCTGCATAGGGAGACCAGGAGGAAGCACCTGGCTCCTGGCTTAGATCGGCGCAACGCGCCAGCCTTAGCAGCCACTTGAGGGATGAACCAATGGAAAAAAAAAGGAAGACTTTTCTCTCTGTCTCTCTCTCACTGTCTAACTCTGCCCGTCAAAAAAAAAAAAAAAAAAAAAAAAATCAAACCTCTCTGTTTCTTTCCCCTAATGTTGGATAGTAATTGTTGCAATATAGGATGTCCTCTTTTTTTTTTTTTTTTTTTTTTTTTTTTTTTTAGGTTTATTTTATTTGAAAGAGAAACAGAGAGAGGTAGAGAAAGAAGGGAGGTCTTCCATCCACTGGTTCACTCTTCAGATGGACACAACGGCTGGAATTGCACCCATCTGAGGCCAGGAGCCAGGAGCTAAGAGCTTCTTCCGGGTCTCCCACATGAGTACAGGTGCCCAAGCACTTGGGCCATCTTTTATTGCTATCCCAGGCCATAGCAGAGAGCTGGATCGAAAGAGGAGCAGCCAGAACTAGAACCAGCGCCCATATGGGATGCCAGCACTTCAGCGCCGGCACCAGGATGTCCTCTTTGATTTTGTTTCCTCTTCCTCCAACAACTCTTCCTTTCCCTTCACCTTTTTTTTTTTTTTCTTTCTGGTAAAGTAGAAAATAATAGTAAAGCTAATTGCCTGGGGCTTGCACCGTGGTATAGCAGGTAAAGCCGCTGCTTGCAATCCTGGCATCCCATATGGGCACCAATTCTAGTCCCAGCTGCTCCACTTCTGATCCAGCACTCTGCTGTAGCCTGGGAAAACAGTGATAGATAGCCCAAGTCCTTGGGCCCCTGCACCTGCAAGGGAGATCTGGGAGAAGTTTCTGGCTCCTGGCTTTAGATCAGTGCAGCTCTGGCTGTTGTGGCTATCTGGGGAGTGAACCAGCGGATGGAAGATCTCTCTCTCTCTCTCTCTCTCTCTCTCTCTCTCTCTCTCTGCCTCTGCCTCTCTGTAACTCTGCCTTTCAAATAAATAAATAAATATTTAAAAAAAATAAAGCTAATTGCCTCAAATTCTTTTTAAAAGGGAACTATATCTCTAGAAAAAAATACACTTGATCTTAGCCAAAAGGCCGAGAAGTGATTGTCTAGAAAAATAGATTCACTGTTTGCAGTAGTTGACTAGCAATTTATGGTAAGAATAGAATGGATATAAGATCTGATAGCCAATATTAAAGACATATGAGGTACAAAATACTTGATCCTTTTGTGGTTAAGAGCTTGATTCCCCACACTGCCACTTGCTCATCACTTAGGTATATTTAATTCACTCTGTGTTATATTTCTTCATCTCCAAACTGGGGATGATAACAGAACATTCATCAAAGGGTATTGTGAAGATTAAATGAGATAATACTTATCAAGCACTTAGGACATATTTTAATAAATTCATTTAATTTATTAGACTTACAAAGCACTTACAGTATCTTTAACATTCAATAAATTCATTTAATTCTGCAGATATTTAGAGTACCTATTATACTCCAGACAGTTTTAAATTCCCATGAGTGATACCACAGCAAATAAAACAAAGTTTATGCTCTTGTGACAGTCCATTGCAGCAGAAAAAATATAGTAAGGAAAAGGAATCAGAAATTTGGAAATGTGGTTGCTGTGGTAAAAAGGGCAATTAGGAAAAGTGATATCTGAAGCAGTGAGCTTGTGGATTGCTGAAGAGGGAGCCTTTCCTATGGTGGGACCCGCTTGTGCCAAAGTCCTGAGGAAGAGTGCGCCTGGAAGCCAGTGGGGCTAGATCAAGGTGTGAGGAAGAGGAGGAGAAGGTGAGGTCAGTTTTAGGGATTTGCTTAAGATCTGAGCGGTACAATGAGGGGCACAAAGAAAGGGATCAAGGATGTGCCAGTGAAGACTTCTTGGAGCAGAAAGTGGGTGTTGAGAGCACCTATTAATGAGACAAATATGAGCCAAGGCAGACAGTGGAAGAGATAGGCCACGCGCATCCAAAATAGCTTGTCTAGAACAGAGTGTATGCAATGGGAAGGGAGGGAAACAGGATTCAAGAAACAGAGTAGGGATGGATGATGGAGGGCCTTGAAAGCTTGGCAGAGGAAGGACTTTTGGTTTCTGCTAGCTTGAGAAATAAAGGTTCCCAGTCAGTGGAAGCAAACCAATGATAAAAATCCAAATTTAAAATATATCAACTATATACATAAGATCCTAGGAGATTTGTTTTCAAAAACAAAAAAAAAATTAAATGTTGCTGATAGTTCTGATGTATAAAAATTATTTTTAAATAAAAATTTATTATTCAATAAAAGATTCCTAATACGTCTAGGTGTGCTACAGTTATAAGCAGTATGGTTTAATCAATTAGATGTTGCTTTAAATATGTAAATAATCTTTTGTAGGAATATTCTTGGTGTTGATAGAATCATGTTGGGGATCATGCTCTAATGGTTTTCTATATGTGTATCTTCTAAATATAAGGGTTGTTTTGTTTGCTGGTATGTATGCATGATCATGTAAGCATTCACAAATATGCTAGGAAATGAGAGAGGCAAATGATTCAGGTTATCTAAGTGGTAACATACTTCTTTGGAAAATTATCCTGCAACTTGAGACCCATCAGCATTATTTATTAGTTTCTGCTTCTTTTAACTTTGCACTCAATGCCAGGCTATGTAACAGGTGATGGGTATAAGGAGGAAAAGACATCTATGGAAAAAAAAAAAAACAACCACCACGACTTGTGAATCCTGTTAGATTCATCAGACTGTCAGATGTTTTCATTGGCTTGTACTTTTTTAATATAATCTCTTCAGAAAAGGGCTTTTATTAGTTGAAAATAAGTTTCAATCACAAAATGACATGACACTGTAGTTTCTGCTACAGTAAGTTCACCTAAGTTTGTGTTAATGTCCAAGACTGCCGTGGTGAGTATAACCTACCCCACATAGAACTGAGTTTATTTTTCATATGGATTGGTCCTCTTTAGAAATTTGGCATATGGATAAACATGCTTCTTTATCTTCCAAAGATTCATAGCAAAGCTGATTTTCATGAAATCTATTTTAAGAAATAGTTGATGTGATCATCAGTTTTGATCAGGATGAGATTTTAGGAAACTTTTGATTCTATTCCTTGTTTCATTATCATTTTGCAACAGGAATTCAGTAATGTATGTGCTCTGTGTGTTGCTGAGTTTCCTGTCTGTCCTCATGAAGTAGATGCCACATACCAGCTAATACCATTAAGAGATTTTCACTAAGGCACTAACCTGGTTTGTGTTGTAAAATATAAGTTACCTCAACAATCCTAACAATTACCCTATTAATAGATTGAAACACACTGTTTGAAACTAAGAATTGGGGCTGGAATTGTGGCACAGCACATTAAGCTACCACTTGAAATGCCAGCATCCCATATTGGAGCTCTGGTTTGAATCCTGGCTGCTCTGGTCCTCATGTAGGTGCTAATGCTCCTGGGAAAACTGCAGATGATGGCCCAAGTCCTTGGTTCCCTGCCACCCACCTGGAAGACCTGGATAGAGTTCCAGGCTCCTAGCTTCAACCTGACTCAGCTCTGGCTATTGTGGGCATTTGAGGAATGAACCAGTAGATGGGAAGATCTTTTTCTTTCTATCATTCTGCCTTTCAAGTAAATAAATAAATTAATCTTTGGGGGGAAAAGAGCAATATTAATTTATCACCTTTGGTTTGGGGGCTGGATTATTTTCACTTTTCCTCTTACTGGTTTTGGTGACAAACTTCTTAGTAAGTTTGTTAGTCTTTGGCTGATGGTATTTTGGATAGGTGGTGTTAACCTCCTGTATCATCCAAACTCAAAGTGATGCTTACCATTCCATCAAGCAATGAACAGTGAAGTATAGTTCAGGAGGAACAAGTGAATGACACGGGGCTAAAGAGAACAAAGCAAGATATGAATATCATCATGACGCAGTTCTTAGCTTAACTTCAGCATTATATTTAGGATTCATAAAGAAATTTTAAAAAGAGTTTTTTACAATATTAGAGTGAAATAAAATACTTGAAAATTTGTCACAATATTAGAACAATATGAAATAAATCAATAGACTTGCTGGGATGTGGTAAAGAGAGGATGCAAAGGTACTTCAGAAATTCATAGAAAAAGGAATTAAATGATAAGCTTTTTATTAGCAAAAATTTGAAATCCATTAATTTTTCTATAGTACACATTTCCATGAGCTGTTAAGACACCTGATATGATAGAAATCAATTTAGAATAATGCTTCCTGCTTCCTTGCTGCTTGGCATTGGTTGCGTTTATTTAATGAGATGTGACTCTATTTGAATAGATACATTTTAACAGAGGTATGAAAATTTGGGAGGGACATCACAGATGAACAACTGAAATGATCTGGCAGGGTGTGTGGCAGGGTCTCTGAAGGGAGGGAGAAGTTTAAGAAAGAAGGTGTTGTTTTGACTGGTGAAGAAGCTTAATATTGACTTAACTGCCTTTAAATAAATTAGATTTCAACGTAAGAAGAATGTTCAGCCACAATTCATCTTCAAGAGATAGTAAACAAAATAAATTAGTGTAAATTACTACCAGAGATTTAGATTGAGCAAAGGGAAGAACTCCATGGAACTGACTGCTGCTAAACTCCAGGAGGTACCGCAACCATAGGTTGTAGATTTTCTCTTGGTGATTATCTTTTAAAAAAAGGATTTATCCACTGGGCTTTGATGCTTACTAACTTTTTCCTCTAAGAGTATGGTTCTCTGAGGCAACATTTTGGCTAATGTATATTTCCAAAAGAATTAAAAAATATATTCTGTCATTTGGTTAAATTTCTTGCTGTTTCTGTACTTCAAAGGCTTCACTGAACAAGTATATTAGGCATAGACTTATGTTAGTAAATATTTGTATAATGTTCAGAAACATAGCAATATTTGCTATTATTGTCATTGAAAAGCAATGCATAATATCATGCCTAATCTCTGCTTTTGATTATTTATATGGTGTTTTATATAATGAAAATGCTTCAAATCTAGTATAACATAATGACATACATGTTGTTGCTCGATTATCAACGTAAGAGATTTCCCTTAGTGAATTCTTGATTTTTAAGTTCAAAAACCATCATTTTGGGTCAAATAAGACACATTAAGTCTGCTTTCCAAACATTTGGTAATAAATTCTGACCTCCTGATTAATGTTAGGTAGCTTAATGTAAGATGTTGTCATGGTGACAATTACTCAGGGACACAAATAAACATGCAGAACAGATTTTTTAAAAAGCAGAGAGATGGCTTTCTTATATATTTCTCCTGCTTTAAAAATACTGTAGTCAGGGTGAGAAAGATAATTATTCTTTGTATTTTTCTGATTTTTGAGTTTTGAAGCATATGAATATGTTGCCAATTTTTAAAATGTTACCTTGTAATATTAAAAATTTTTAAAAAACACTACAGTATCATTATGTAAGTATTTACAAATTTTCTAGAACTGAAAAAATATTTTACACAATAGTTTACTTCAATCTATTTTAGCCCTTATTCAGATCATTATGAGGGAATATTACTCGCTTCATTTTTTAGGGTTCGTGAAGAGACTTGAAAAGTAGCTGTGGAAGATGTTTTCAGAATGAATATCTCTTTACTTTACTTTAATACAGAAGCATAATCCATCTTTCCCTAGCTTGAGATATACTTGACAAGTAAAAATGATGCATGTATAAGCCATACAATTTTGATAAAAATACATTGCAAAATAATTACAATGAAGCTAATTAACATATTCATTACTTTACATAGTAACCTCTTTGTGTGTGTGTGTGTGTGTGTGTGTGATATAGAATACATAAGATTAAAAAAAGAATACTTAAGATCTCCTCTGTTAGCAAAGGTCAAGTATGCCATACAGTATTATTGGGTCTTTAGACCTTATTTCATTTTATAACTGAATGTTTTTACCCTTTGGTTAGCATTTCTCTCATTTTCCCAACCCCTGATCTCTGCCAGCAACCTTTCTTACTTTCTTTTTCTGTAAGTTTGACTTTTTTAGATTCCATATGTAAGTGAGATCATGCAGGATTTGTTTTTCTCTGTCTGGCTTATTTCACTTAACATGGTGTTCATCCACACTGTCACAGATGGCAAGATTTACTTTTACTTTTAAGGCTAAATAACTTATGTGTGTGTGTTTGTGTGTGTGTATCAATCACATTATCTTTTTGTGTTCATTTGTTAATGGTTATTTCCATTTAGGTTAAATCCATGTCTTGCTTGTTGTAATAATGTTGTAACAAACATGGGCTTGAGACTTTATAATGTATTAATTACATACTGAAAATTTTCAAATAGCAAAAGGAAGTACAGTTGGCATCTTAGTCTGTTTTGTGCTGCTGTATCGGTTGGCTTTTCTTGTCTGCAAAGAAGCAGGTTACTTGGGTAGCAGGGAGATTTATTTTGCCTCATTGTTTTGGAGGTTCCCAGTCCAAGATGAGGCAGTCCTGTTGATTTAGCATCTGGTAATGGTGCTCTCTCTGGCAGAGTCCCAAAGCAGTGTAGAAAATCACAAAGCAATAGGGAACGTGTGTGTACTTAACATCTTTCCATTTAAAGCTACCTTGATTTCATCAGAGGGACTGCACCCTAACAACCTAATACAGTTTAATCACCTCATCTCTAAATGCCATAATTGGATTAATTTTTCACTTTGTTAGTACCAAAAACGTAAGACTTTGGAGATGAATCCTTTCCTATAAAGGCTTTGGGGCACCCAAACTAATATCTAAACCATAATAGCCCCTGTAATAGACTATCACAGACTAGATAATTTATAAACAATGAAGTCTATCTGGTTCGTGATCCTGAAGGCTGGAAGGCTGGAAAGTCCAAGATCAAGAGGTCACAGCTATTGGGGACCTTCTTGCTGTGCCACAACTTGAAGACATCATGTGGTGGGGCAGGGGGCAACTTCTGTGATAGTGGCATTAATCCATTGATGAAGGCAGAGCCCTCATGGGCACCCCTTAAAGGCCTCATCTTCCTGTACTGTTGCACTGGGGATTAAGTTTCCAGCACATGAATTTTGGAGGGGTGGGCATATTCAAACTGTAACTATTGGAAAGAGCTCAATAATAGCTCCCTAACTCTTCTTACAGTAATAAAAAGAGGAGAAAATTAACTTCCTGCCTTCTCTCCTCCCCTCCCCTTTCCTCCCCTCCCCTTTCCTCCCCTTTCCTCCCCTCCCCTTTCCTCCCCTCCCCTCCCCTCTCCTCTCCTCTCCTCCTCTCCTCTCCTCTCCTCTCCTCTCCTCTCCTCTCCTCTCCTCTCCTCCCCTCCCCTCTCCTCTCCCCTCCCCTGCTACCAAGACAATTTTTTAGAAAAAAATAGGTGAGAGTATATGTGTTCAAGGGAATAAAGAAATTTCTATAATTTTAATATACACACATATATGGACACTTTTATGCTATCACACTGCTCAAAAAATTATGGTGACTTCCTTTAATTTACAAGACAGAGTTTGAATTCTTCAGCCTTAGAATTCAAACTCTTCATGGGTCACTATTTTACCCAGCTCCAAATCCCTAGCCAGACTCTTCAGCGACCTACAACAGGGATTTCTTGCCCTCATCCTTCTACCTCATAAAGTCTACAGCAGCTTTGCAAAGACCGTTCAAATTCTCATGGCCTTCAAGAAGCTTTCTAATGACCTCCAGTATAATACCTCATTCTTCTGTCTCTTAAAGCAAATATCACATATTAAACTTTAATTCTTCTAGTTTTTTTTTTCCAAAGAAACCTTTTATTTAATGAGTACAGCTTTGATAAGTACAACGTTAGGAATATAGTGATCTTTCCCACCATATCTCCCTTGTTTTTTTTTTTTTTTAAGATGTATTTATTTATTTAAAAGGCAGAGTTACAGAAAGACAGAGGCAGAGAGAGAGAGAGAGAGAGACAGAGAGAGAGAGAGAGAGAGAGAGAGAGAGAAATCTCCCCTATCTCCCATCTGCTGGTTCACTCCCCAGATGGCTGCAATAGCCGGAGCTGTGCTGATCTGAAGCCAGGAGTTTCTTCCAGGTCTCCCCTGCGGGTACAGGGGCTCAAGGGCTTAGGTCATCTTCTACTGCTCTCCCAGGCCGTAGCAGAGAGTTAGACCGGAAGTGGAATAGCAGGGACTGGAACCTGCGTCCGTATGGGCTGACAGCACTGCCAGCGGTGGCTTTACTATTATGCCACAGTGCTGGCCCCCTAAACTCCTTGTTTTTAATATTCACTTAATATAGCAGGGTATGTAAAACATTTATAAGAAATGGAATTAAAAGATAAATTTATTTTAATGCCCAAAATTTCTGAAATCCATGCAAAGTTTTTGCATAATACGTGTTTTCCGTGAACTTTTTGAAGATCCCTTGTTTATCTCCTTTGTTTCAGAATTTTTAAGCTGTTCAAATATTCACATTGCTTAAAATACTTTCACCTACTTTTATCAGTTGCCTTTTATGTGCCAGGCACTGTGCCAGGTGTTTGGAATACAAATAATATAATAAAGAGATTCTTTAAGGAAGCCTTTCTTGTTTCCCCATGGCTGACTTAGAGGGTTGCTCTTCTTGGCTTACATTGCATCCTGTCCTTACCACTGCTTCACTTAAGAGGTCCCATACCATATTGTTTGTCAGATTGTGCATGTAAAGTCTTCTCCTCTAGACTACACATACCTCAAGGATAAGCATTCCATCTTTTTTTCCATGTATCTCCAGAACACAGAACAGTGCATGTGGTAACGTTCACTGTATGTGTGTTGGAAGAGGCAAATCCTGAGAAACAAGAGCTGAAAATTGCTATTAATTGGTGTGATAATTGTCACTGAGGCCCTCACTTAAACAGGTGATTAGTTTTCGAGAAAAATGCCTGAGAATCACTTTGTTTTAATTTTTTTCCCTTTCTTCTCCAGTCTGTGTGGATTTTTAGTGATGATGTATATATCACTGAAGTGTCTCATGACAGGATTTACATTTGCTATAATATGAATCCATCAGCCATCATATATATCACTTTGTAGATACTGAGGCGGTGGACTGGAAGGAACAGTTGAGTCACTTAGGGGCAGTTTCTATCTCAAGGCCTACAGGATGTGGATTTGGCTCCCCTTTGGTTCCCCTTTGGTTCTTGCTCTGAAGATAAATGGATCCCTTTCCAGGATCATACAAGTTAGGGAGGCAAGCCTGATCTAGACTGACTTACAGCTCATTCTACACTCATTGTAATATATTAGCATGCTAGATGACACACCTACCAGCCACCATGATAGGAAACATAAGACCATATAAGGAGTGAAAAAGGGTGGTAGCTAGATTCTGGGAAATCTCTACTTAATTCCCAGAAAAAATCATGCATATTCCTTCCCTGTATTAGAATATATCTCCCTTTTCATTGAACAGTGCATATAATGCTAAAAATACTTCAGGGACAGGGTCACTCCCCTCTAGTGAGCCCACACTCTTACTGTAGAGTGTGCACTTTTGCTTTATCAGTGAAACAGTTGCTGCTTGATATTTTCTGTTCTCCAACTCACTCCTGAATGCTTTCTTGAAGTGAAGTCAAGAACCTGAGTATTGGCAGCACTTGTTGTCTGGCTTTGAGAGCTTTGAATACCAGGAGTGACTGAATGTATATTATCTCTAGCAATAGGCAGAAAATTAGCATTGGACCTATATCCCTTGAAGACAAATAATCCAATGTGAGTTTTAATCCATTTTTTAATCCTAAATACATACCATAAGCAAGATGTTCAAATATTGTATAGGCTTCATGTTTGTGGAATTAATGCTATAAGCAATTACAGTTCCTCAACCCATCCAACATCTTTTGTCACTAATTATTTTAGTATTTTATGTTTTTGTCATGAGCTCTAAAAAAATTAGACCTTACTGATTTGAAATTCCTGCTACTCTCCTTGCCTTTTTGTGCTAAAATCCTAAAATGGCAAAAGTGGTAGCTTAGGACTAAAATGGAATAAACTGATCCAGAATTTATTTTGAGGTCTATATGAATGGTGAAGAATTGTATTCTTTCTGAATTTTCAGCTGAAAATCGTTAATTATTAACAAGCAAAGAAAACTTTTTTTTTTTTTGCCTGAAACTGGGCTCCTCACTTATTTGCTTGGGACAAACAGGTACATAGTTTGCCTTCAAAGCATTTATCAAAAATAAGTGCATATAGGGCAGCACTGCAGCTCACTTGGCTAATCCTCCACCTGTGGCTCCGGCACCCCGGGTACTAGTCCCCGTTGGGGCGCCGGATCCTTTCCCGGGTGCTCCTCTTCCAGTCCAGCTCTCTGCTGTAGCCCGGGAAGGCAGTGGAAGATGACCCAAGTGCTTGGGCCCTGCACCTGCATGGGAGACCAGGAGGAAGCACCTGGCTCCTGGCTTCAGATCAGCGCAGCGTGCTGGCCGTAGCAGCCATTTTGGGGGGTGAACCAACGGAAGGAAGACCTTTCTCTCTCTCTATCTCTCTCTTTCACTGTCTAACTCTGCCTTTCAAAAAAAAAAAATAATAAGTGCACTGAGAATTTAAATCCAGCTAAAATTATTGAGCCCACGTTACTCAAGTCTTGCATTAAATAATACATGAAGTAGAGACACTTTAAATTTTTAAACCCTGTCTTGATAACTCATATGATCACAGTAAGATTTTTTTTAAAGCACAATTTCCTGCAAAGTAGAAATTAATTCCAATGCTTTGAGAGTTTGGGCTATTCAGATAAAAGACTATCTATATAGGGAAAACATGAACATATCATCCCCAGGAATAATTATGCTCTCTGGATTTCATGATGTTATGCTGTTTGTCTCAACATTAGCACAGCTTTGCCCTGTTTCAGAATAAAATAAGCATTTCCCTATGGCTTCAGTTACCTATATTGTAATTCATTCTGCACTAACTTACTGGGGGTGCTAGGTAAATACTTGTTTAGTGGATGTATGTTTTTTGATTTTTAGTTGTTCCATGCAGTTTTGTATCAGTGTTTTCAGTCTTTTTTTGAAATATTAAATACATTGCAATGGAAAAAATAAGGAAGCACACCTACTCTTTCCTCAGTAGGGTCCTTTTCATTTCCTCCTGCATGTGTTAACACAGAGGATAAAAGGGAACCTTGTATATTTTAACAGAAGGTCTAGTGGTCCTGGCAGTGTGGACGCTTTAAATGGGGCTGAGTATGCAATTGTTTTATTATCAAGACAATTGCCTGATTGAGAACAGCTCCCTGGAAAAACTCCAAGTATGTGTCTGGATTACCACAGGGTGCTGGAGTGATTAGAATTGCTCATGAGCAACCTAATGCCCTGGCTTGTCTCCACTAAGCCATTGAAGTATATGGGATCCCTGAGAGACATGACTTAGGTGAAAGTATTCTCTTCCTGTTGTGGCCTTCTTCGCCTCTGTGGAAGTATGAAATGCACCACAGGTCTCTATACAGAAAGCCTTAATGCAGACATTAAATTTGCAAGGTATCCCTGGTGGACACCTCATAAGACTGATCTTTCATACAATCTTACTGTTTGTACAGACTTGCATGGGTGAGTATTCACAGACATTTTACAATTCGTTATAGATTATCAAATTCTACACACCAAATTGCAAAATCAAAACAAAACAAGGGAATGAAGCCAAAGAGAAGGAATTTATCCTATCGCTCCAAGAGATGAAAATTATTACACATTTTGAGATGAAAATGACTCTTTTATATTTGCATTTTTGAAGTGCAAGTGTTTATAAGTGACTGATAAAAAAGATGGAGAAAATAGTAGTAGTCTTTGGATATATGTTTAAGCTTTTTTCTTCTAAGTAGCTGTTCACATAGTTCAGGTTTCACCTAACTGACAAGGTCTTAGCATATCTTGCTCAGTCATCTTCACCATGCAGCACTTGTTATAAGACAGAATACTTCCCATTTCTGCAGTTTGGGATAAAAATTCCATATTGAGTGACATTTCCTGTACTTCAGATACTTTTAAGAGGAAGATAGTTCTGCATCAGCCCTAGTGAGCAGAACTCAAGTATTTCCAGAGCTTGAATGGCTCAGACACTCCTTTATTTGCTAGTTTAGCTTTTAATGATTCCAATTCCTGTCTTCTGAGCTACATCTCTGTGACTGCTCCTTCTTAGAAAAAAAATTCATTTGTGTTATTTTCATGGAATTAGAATTTTTCATCCTTTCATCTGGGCTTTAAGTCTTAGGAAAAACAACTTTTTTGCCTAAGGATATTTAGTTTTCAGATCGTTAAAGTATTCCTTGGCTTTTTGGCTTCTAAGTTCTCTAAATGTGACCACAAATGTCACAGAGCCTTGATCAAGTTGTCTTTAAGAATGTTCTAGTAGTTAATTTGAGAAATTGAGCTTGGGGATAGGAAGATGCCTTAGAAAGACCTGGGGTGATGAGAAGCTTTCATATATAAGACCTACCTACTGGGAAAAGTATATTTGCAACTATGGACATAGGCTCATGTTATTCCACTTACTGATTGGGTAATGTTGGACTAAGTTGTTATTTGATATGAACATCAGTTTCTATAATTGCTAAATGGTATGTTGTACTGTTTAATTATCATTTTGAGTTTTTTTCTTTGAAGAATTTTGACTCTGTTTATTATTGAAGGTTTATTTATTTATTTTGAAAGAGTTACAGAGAGGGAGAGACAGAGATGGGGGGAGAAGAGAGAGAGAGAGAGAGAATTCCATCTGCTAGTTCACTGCCTAGATGGAGGCAGCGGCCAGCAATGGGCCAGGCAAAAGCCAGGAGCCAGGTGATTCATCTGGTTCTCCCATGTGGATGGCAGGAGCCCAGACAGTTGGGCCATCTCCTGCTGGTTTTCTCAGACCATTACCAGGGAGCTAGATCAGAAGTGGAGCAGCCAGGGCATGAACCAGCACCCATATGCAATGTCAATATTGCATGTGGCAGCTTTACTGGCTACACCAAAACACCAGCCCCCTTGACTCTTAGTTTTAAATAGCATCGAAGAATTGAGTTGAGAGCAGTGGTGGACATTTAACCTAGCAGGTAAGATGCCAGTTAAGACACTCGCATCCCAAATCAGAATACCTGCATTTGATTCCTGGCTCTGACTCCTGACCCTAGCTTCCTGCTAATACAGGCTCTGGGATGCAGTGGTGATATTGCGCATAACTGGGTTTCTCCCACCCATATGGGAAACCTGGATTGCATTCCCAGCTCCCAGCTTCAGCCTAGCCCAGTCTCAACTATCTATCTCCTTCTCAAACAAATAAACAGCAATTTAAAAAGGAACTTCAAAGCAAGCATTATAGCAAAACATTGTGTTGTTGAGTATGAGGAAGCCTCTTGCAGCTTTGCTTATTAACTTAGTTGCATTTTTTTCTAAGTATGCTTGGGAAGCTGATTTGAAGGGATCTAGAAATCTATGTACTGCACACTAGCTTGTACATAAACATCTTTAGCAAGGCAGGATTAGACAGTGGAAGAATATCATAAGGGAAAAAACTAGAGCTGTTAAAAATTATGTTTTATCATCTATTTGAAAGGCAGAGTGTGAGAGAGAAAATCTTCCATATGATGGTTGACTTCCCAAAATCCAGGGTTGAACCAGGCTGAACCCAGGAGACAAGAACTCCACTATGTGAGTGGCAAGAGTCCAAGCACTTAAGCCATCATGTGTTACCTCCCAGGATGCATTAGAAAGGAACTGG
This sequence comes from Oryctolagus cuniculus, assembly GCF_964237555.1. Taxonomy (NCBI): domain Eukaryota; kingdom Metazoa; phylum Chordata; class Mammalia; order Lagomorpha; family Leporidae; genus Oryctolagus; species Oryctolagus cuniculus. Next base: position 26,322,973 of record NC_091438.1, on the reverse strand, counting down.
ACTGGAATCAGAGCAGCTGATATTTGAACCAGTTACTGATAAGGGATGCAGGCATCCCAAGTGCTAGCTTAACCTACTGTACCACAATGCACACCCTGTTTTCTTCTACTGATATTTTAAATTCATATATGTTGAGCATTTAATATATCTAAAATGCATTGTTTTAAATCCTCTCAACATCAGATACCTTGGATACCTCCAGCCTTTAATATTTCTATTTGACAGATGAGGAAACAGGCTTGAGACATCAGATGCTTTACTTCATGTCTTGTAGCTAATAAATGGCAAGGCTGCTGTTTGATCACAGATGTGTTGGACTCAAGCTTTTACCTGCTAAGTGGGAGGGTAATGATGAATCGGGCCAACTCCAGACCCAGCCACCACTTAACCAGCTGTGAAACTTGGGGTCCTGATACCTTGGTGACTCCCCAGTTTCATGTCTATAAAATGTACTTGAAAATAGGATTAAATGGGTTAATTAATGTAAAGTGCATTGCATGACAAATGGACAACTCTAGGGACTTCTACATGTGTTGATGTCAGTATTATTAGCACCACGCTCTAACCAACTGAGCTAACCGGCCACCCTATGTCAGTATTATTATAATTGTTCCCTAAAGACGGTAATTTCGGTGAAAGTTGCTTACAATTTATGAATAACATGTCATAATGGTTTTTTTTTTCTGGCTCAAAGTGTTAGGGAACATTTGAGTAGACATTCTTTACAACTGACCTACTCTAGCCTGTCTGTCTACCCTGGCCTGAAATTCTTAATCCATGCTTAAAGAAGCCTGGCACATTCTACCTTTATATAACCAAATCATGAAGGAAAGCTGCATTTTTGAGTTTCCAGGGATCATGCCCAATCTGTCTTTGTTTTTACACTAACTTAAAATTAGAAAAAAAACTGAACTATCCTGTGGAGAAGAGTAATGTTCTTTTTCATCAGCCTAGAGTTTTGAACGTTCTTGAATGCATCATCTTTTGGAGCATCCTGGTCTGGCATTTCTGTTCCTTTTCAACATGACTTCTAAGAAATAGAGGACATACCTTCAATGGCTCTAATGAGTCCAAAGGAAGATGTGAGGGACAGCACATAATTTCAAACAGAAGAGGGTCTATTACTGGTATGAATTATCTATTGATATTGATTCTTCCCTCCTTTACTCACTCTGAATTATCTTCTTTATTCAAAAGCAGCTCTTTTGATTTTCTAAGAATATATAGCAACAGAATGATTTCTTTCTAGCTATTGAACAATTGATTATATTTTATTTTAAAAGTGGAATTGAAGGTTATAAAACACTTATCAGATACAGAAAAAGCAGTGTTAAGCAGGTAGTTTATAGCAACTGGTGCCTACATCAAGAAATTGGAAAGACACCAAAAAATGAGATATCAATATACCTCAAGGACCTAGGAAAAGAACAAACCAAACCCAAAACTATTAGGAGGAAAAAATAATTAAAATTAGAAAAGAAATAAACAAAATTCAACCAAAAATTCCAAAAGATCAGCTAAATGAAGAACTGGTTTTTGGTAAAAATAAACAAAATTGATATATCATGGGTCCAACTGCCCCCCCCCAAAAGAGCGAGAGAGGAAGAAGACCCAAATCAATAAAATCAAAGATGAAAAAGGATGAGGGGAGAAAGGTACCCTAATCCACTGTTGGTGGGAATGTAAACTGTGCAGCCACTGTGGAAGACAGTATGGAGATAACTCAGAAATCTGAATATAGACTCACCATATGATCCGCCCTGCCATCCCTTTCTTGGGAATTTACCCAAATGAAATGAAATTATCAAATGAAAGAGTGATCTGTACCCCTCAAGTTAAATTCAGCTCAATTCATAATAGCAAAGATATAGAATGAACCCAGATGTCCATCAACTGATGACTGGATAAAGAAATCATGGTATATATATACCATGGAATACTACTCAGTGATTAAAAAAATATGAAATCCTGTCTTTCCCAACAAAATGGATGCAACTGGAAACCATCATTCTTAGTGAAATAAGCCAATCCCAAAAAGACAAATACCATGTTTTCCTTGCTTTTGGGTAACTAATAGAGTACCTAAAATGTAATGTATAGGAGCCAGATTGACATTTTGAGATTCGATGATTCTTTACGGCCCCTGTGTCCAATGATGAGGAACGGTGTGTTTTTTTCTTTTCTTTTCTTCATACTATTTATTGAATTCCTTAATTAGTGTAGGGTTAATCTTATGAGTATAAAGTAAACTGAAAATAGATCTTTGTAAAAATTAAGGGTGGGAATAGGAGAAAGGGGAGGAAGAAAGAGGGAAACATAGGCGAGAGGGAGGGTAGGGTGGAAACTATCACTATGTTTCTGAATCTGTATATATGCAATACATGAAATTTGTATGTCTTAAATGAAATTTTAAAAGAACTATACAAGTGGACAATAATAATGATATGCTGATTACAATGTAGGCTGATAGACAAAATCCAAGTGTTTGTTACATTGACTGAACCAATATTTCTTGTGTAGTCATCTTGAGCAGTGCTGATTTCTGTTCTTAGATGATAGATATAAATAAATAGGGCAGCCAAAACAGTTTCTTGTAAATAGCAGCTCTTGAGTCTTTATACACTCCGTTGTAGAAGAAAGCTGAGAAGAGGGGATAAGGGACTATATTCCAGACTCAAGAAATCTGTGTAAGGCATCAGAGCGTGACTGAGCATAATTGTGTTCAGAAATCTTTACATGTGACTGGAGAACTGCACGTGGTACCCAGTGAATAAGAACTGCTTGCTGTTTATTTAATGAATAAATATTTATTGAAGGAGTAAACAGGATGCTGTGAGGAAATGAAACGTGTCTGGAGTGTAAAGATGGGTAAGGTGGAGGGCCTGCTTAAGAGCTGAAATTCCAGGTTTCTGGTAAGTGGTTGGCGACTACCTACTGAGGAAACTCAAACACTTCGTATGTGCATCATCGATTTTTCATTTTTGATACTTCTGTAAACACATTGTATTGTAATGATGTCTGCCAGCCTTAGTGCATCTTGTGAACAATACAGAAAAGTTTCATTCCATGTAGAGATAAAATGAAAGAGGTATTGCAATGCCAAGCCAACCACCAAAGAAAGACTAGAATTCAGGGTCCATCAAAGGACCTACTGTACTGAGGAATCAGGACAGCCTGTTGGGATGGGAAAATGTTTCTTCTCAAACAGAGAATAACACAGTCCTGAAGAGCTGCTGAGGGAGAATAGCTCAGTGTTGCTGGTTTTTTGCAAACTTGGCACTTGTAAGTCATGTTCACTTGTTACTGTCATCTAGGAATTGTGTTATCACTTGTGCCATGCTTATGAAGAATAGTATGTCACTTGTTGCAGGTAGTGAGGAGCTCTTAAAGTGTTTGAGCAAGGTAAGGATTTCATCAGCCTGTGTTCTAGGGGTAAGTGGGGGAAGGCAAAGGTGACAGTTATCTCGATTTGGGATGTATTGAGATTCATGTTCATGTGAACCATGTGTGAAGATGTCCATTTGAAAATACAGAACTTAGTCTCAATAGAGAACCCTAAATCCTGAAAGGAACCAGAGAGAAGACTCATTCTTTTTTTTATTTTTTATTTTTATTTTTTTATTTTTTGACAGGCAGAGTGGACAGCGAGAGAGAGAGACAGAGAGAAAGGTCTCCCTTTTGCCGTTGGTTCACCCTCCAATGGCCTCCGCGGCCGGCGCACAGCGCTGATCCGAAGGCAGAAGCCAGGTACTTCTCCTGGTCTCCCATGGGGTGCAGGGCCCAAGCACCTGGGCCATCCTCCACTGCACTCCCAGGCCATAGCAGAGAGCTGGCCTGGAAGAGGGGCAACCGGGACAGAATCCGGCGCCCCGACAGGGACTAGAACCTGGTGTGCCGGCGCCACAAGGCGGAGGATTAGCCTAGTGAGCCGCGGCGCCGGCCTGAGAGAAGACTCATTCTAAAGAATGGTTTCAGGTAAATTAAAAAGGAAATAAAACTATAGATAGATTTACTTGTGATTAAAAGTATTAAAGTTTAGAGTTAATAGTTTAGATAATTCTTAGCATTCGTGTTTGCCTTCCAGTACTTTAAAGTTCATAAATGTTGCTAGTCCAGGTTTACAGGGTGAATGTAAAGCATATTCATCTTTAACTGGAGATATCTACAGGTTTAAGTTTTAACTGGAGATATCTACAGGTTCAGTCTTCTGGATCCTATGGCCAGGACTGAGTCAGCATAACTGTATTTAAAGGCTTCATAGCTGAAAGGAAATTAGTCTTAAATACTGAGCTTGAAATCATAATGAGGCCATAGTTGTGCCATAAGAGAATGTTATAAGAAAACCAGTTCTGTTGATTTCATTGAAAAGGAATATTTTAAACGATGTAATTCTTTATAATATATGCTCACTGGAAAATGGAGACTATTATGCTTTCACGTATTATAGAACACTTTGCAAAAGTACTGTAGTTGAACCTTAAACATATTTAATGATGGAGTATAGAATGAATTTTTTATTCTTCTTTTTCCTGAGCTTGAGCCCATCAATTCAGGAAGGAAATATAAATTAATGAAGCATAAGATTGAGTACAAGTTTTTGCTTTCCTGCTCAACTGTGGGTCCATTGTGAATATACTCTATTTTGAAATAAATGTGTCCATAAGTGATTGCAGAAGATTTCGACCAAAAAATACTTTTTTTCTTTGGCAGCATCTGAGAATTGGATACCAAGTCTTGACTTTGCTGTTTGGTTTAGAAGGGACTGACAAGTTACACCTTGGTGATTTATCTTCCTTGGCTGACATTTTTGAACAAAGGCCTTAGTGTTAGAGTTGTTGTGCTTTATGTTTACTTTTCTTACTGTTTAACATTACTTGTTAATTTAACTTTTATCAGGGAAAGAACGCTAAAGTATCTTCCAAGAGCAATGCCTAATTGGGAAGAGGTGATGGACTATGCCATGAATGGTGCATAGATTGCAAATGGACAATTTGGTTTTCTTTCATTTCGTATTTTCTTATGTGAGTGAAGGATATTGCTGTATTTTAGGTTTATTCTCTAATAACAGAGTAATACAGTAATAGAACATACAGTAAGAATTTGTTATGAATATTAACAAAAATTTTCTAAGTAAGAGATTGCCAAATGGTTCAGGAAACTTTTGTAATTTACCAAAGTGGCTTTATATCTTTTAAGAAGAGACATTTGAATAGTAATATCATTATTAAATTGTGAATATATTGATTTTTTAAAAAATATATTTCATGTAGAGTAAATTTAGTTCATTAAAGCATGAGGGATTCTAATAAGACAAAATACAGAGATTATAACAACAGTCTGTCTTTTTCATTGCCACACACTCTCTCCTCACTTTAGTCAGGCGCTTTCCAAATTACTGCTGTTTATACAGCTGAAAAGTATGACTGGATCAGCACAAATGTGTATTCCCACTTTTGAAAAATAACAAAGGGCAAATATACTGACTTTGAATCTTAATATCTTTATTTACAAGCAATAATAGTCTTTAATTACTTGGTATACACCTTGATTTTTCATTTTAAAAATTTAAAAATTATTTATGTATTTGAAAGGTAGGGAGGAGAGAGAGAGAAAAAAAGGGAGAGAGAGAGAGAGGGAGAGAGGAAGAGATCTCCCATCTGCTGCTTCACTCCCCCATATAATTGCCACAGTGAGAGCTTAGCCAGGTGCAAGTTGGGAAATAGGAACTCAATTCAGGTCATCAATGTGGGTGGCAGGTAGCCAATCATCTGTTTCACCACTGTTTATTCCAAGGGTACACATTAGTAGGAACTTGGAATTGGGAAATTGAGTCAAGATCCAATCCCAGGCCTCTGATATGGGATGTGGTCCTCCTAAACAGTTAACTACCGCACCAAAGGCCCACCTCTCCTCCTAATTTTTAAAAGTGATTTCAAAACAAATATATATTTTAGTGTCTTGAAATATACTAATAATTATTTATTGATTATTGAGTACTTACTAAGCTATGGTTGTGCTGTGGGAAAAAGAGGGATGTGTGTTGTAGTCCTCATTTCCTGAAAACCTAACTGTATCATTTGGAAGTATCCATTCCTATATGAGAAAACCCATATTATTTGAAGCCAAGTGAGTAGCGTAGCTAACAAATACAAATAGGAGACCAGAGGAGAGAGAATTCTCTGAGAACTAATAGCATGGAAGATTTCATGGAGGGGCCGGCAGTGTAGTGTAGCAGGTAAAGCTGCCACCTGCAGTGCCAGCATCCCATATGGTGCCAGTTCGAGTCTAGGCTGTTCCACTTGTGATCTAGCTCTCTGCTATGGCCTGGAAAAGCAGGCCATACACCTGCATGAGAGACCCAGAAGAAGCTTCTGGCTCCTGGCTTTGGATCAGTTCAGCTCTAGCCATTGTGACCATGTGGGGAGTGAACCAGCTGATGGAAGACCTCTCTCTCTCTCTCTCTGCCTCTGCCTCTCTGTAACTCTGCCTTTCAAATAAAGAAATAAGTCTTTAAAAAAAGATTTCATGGGGATGAGAGCTAAGGGGTACTTTTCACCCAGTATTCTTATGAAAATTTTTAAACATTCAAATGTTGAAAGAATTTTACAGTGAATACTAGTATACCATCTACATTTTACTATATTTTCTTTACAGCATGAGATACATTTTAATGATAAGTGAAATTTAGAGAATACTCAACACTGGAACAAGGTAGAAGACAGGTTTTGTGGTAGGCAGTCTCCAGTGATCTCTCTACACATTTTTATAAATCCCTTCCCATATTGTCCAGGGTTGGTCTGTGTGACTGTGGTTGCTAAAAGGCATGTCTCCTCCAGCCCTTCCAAAGATGTTCGTGCACTTATTCTTGGAACCTGTAACTGTGGTGTCTCATATGGCTGAAATGACTTTTCCTTGTGATCCATTAGTAAGTGAAGGATGCTGAAATGGGGAGTTATCTAGGGGAGCTCAGTGTACTCTCAAGGAGTGCAACAATAGACTTAAAGAGAAGATCTAAGGATGGAAGCAGAAGTCAGAGAGGAGAGAAGGTGCTACTTGATGGCTCTGCAGATGGAGGAAGGGGCGTGGCCCCTAAAAACTGGAAAAGAAAGGAAATGATTCTCCCTTAGGCTCTCTGAAAGGAATGGACTCTACTGACTCATTGTAGATGTCTGATCTCCAGTACTATACGAGATAATTTGCATCTTTCATCCAAGTTTGTGGTAATTTTTAGAGGAGCAATAAGAAAGCCATACTGTGCCCAATAGAGTATAGTCTGTGCACAGAAAGGTGAAAATGCTCAGAAGTAGATCTCCCCCTACCTAAGTGCTAAGGTGACTGCATTTCACCAGGATGCTTGGCTGCCATCTGTGGGTGCCCTGAGCAACAGTCACCCAGCTAAGCATCTCACAGAAATTATGAGGTTACAGATATTTATTGTCTTAAGCTGCTTAGTTTGGGGACCATTTGTTATGTAGAAAAATGTAACTAATATGTAACTAAAAGCATAGGTTGGGAAGAGACTTGGAAGATTTCCAATGCTCAGTGGGAAACCCCCCCAAATTTTTGATTTGAGAAGTGACTGACTTAAAATAATGGAAAGGCTTATCTGTTTGAATATATTAGAGAAAGGGGAGCCTGGAGGGAAGAAAAGTAGATATAGTAACATTAAGGAAAGTAGTTTTAGATACAGCAATAACATCTCACTCTAGAACTGTGAATACTTACAGGAAGAGAATGAAAAGACCTATCCGGGGATTGAATGGGCTTCATAGAATGGGACACTGAAAAGTTGAAGTTGGTGGGTTTTGAGTTTAGAGAACAGTGGTGTAATTGTGAAAAAGGGTATTTACCATAAGACTGAGCTTTTAAAAAGTTTCTTATACTTTCTGAAGTTGAGTTGGATAGGTGAAAATGCTCAGAAAGAAGTTAGGGTAGAAGACTTCACTGCCTGCCTTGTAAGGGCTTAAGTAAGTAATGAAATTGAGGGATGAGACAATAACAGTAGGGAATATGGTGTTAAAAGTACGTAATTGCGTCTACGGCCATACCACCCTGAACGCACCCGATCTCGTCTAAAAGTACATAATTGCATGTTACAATGCCCTGTACACTTCTAGTTGACCTACATGCAACCCAGAGGAAACACTGACAGCTAAGTGGTTTTCATAGTCATGAGACAAGAACTTTCTGAGAGAAATATCTCCTTTGGATCTATTTTTTTTTGGGGGGGTCATATTTCTTAATGTGCCCAATGAGCATTTAATAGGTAAAAAAAAAATAATCCAATTCCAGGCCCAAAACAAGGGTAATAAATAACAAACCCAAAACTTGAGAAAATATCCAGAGGTTGATATTTCCATGGGACTCATTTATTCATTTATTTTAAAATATTTATTGAATATTTACCATGTGTTAAGATCTGTGTGCAATTTTTAGAGTATAGTTGCAAATATATATGAGGAACTTCAAAAAGTTTGTGTAAAATAGAATTAAAAGAAATTTATTTTGATGCTAGAAAATTTTAAATCCATCCTTGGTTTTTCCCTAATTAATACTTTCCATGAAATTTGTAAAAATTATTTATTTAATTTTTATGTGAAGGGCAGAAAAAGAGACAGATAGACACATTCCCATCTGCTGACCTACTCTTCAAATGCTTGCCGTAGCTAGGGCTAGGTCAGGCTAAAGCTGAGAGCTGAGAACTCAATCTGGGTCTCTCACATAGACCAACCACTTGAGTCATCACCTACTGCCTTCCAGGGTATGCATTAACAGGAAGCTGAAATACAGAGCAGAGTGGGTACTCAAACCTGGGCACTATGATATGAAATGTGGATATTCCAAGCAGCATCCTAACCACTGCATCAAACACTTGCCTCTTCCATGAATTTCTAAAACTAATGTGAATTTATTTTTTATGTCTGGGTAATATGCCATTGTGTATATAATTTTTCATATAAAATTTTAAACATACATATAAGGTTATAATATTTATGGGATGCTATTTGATGTTTCAGTACTTGTTTACATTGTATAATATTCAATAGAGGTAAATATGTTTATTTCTTCAAATATTTAACATTTATTCATGGTGAAAATTTCCAAAATTATATCTTTTTAGGGGAAGATGGATTAACAGGAACTAGATTATACCTAGATAAGAGTAAGAAGTTTTGGGGTTCTATTGCATAGTGACTATAGATAATGTACTGTTAAAAACATCTGAACTTTTGAAAATCCCCTACATATTTTACTGAAGTGAAGTTGACAGAGAGAAGAGAAGGTTGGCTGGTGCCGTGTCTCACTAGGTTAATCCTCTGCCTGCAGCGCCCGCACCCCGGGTTCTAGTCCCAGTTGGGGCGCTGGATTCTGTCCCGGTTACTCCTCTTCCAGTCCAGCTCTCTGCTGTGGCCTGGGAGTGCAATGGAGGATGGCCCAGGTCCTTGGGCCCTGCACCCGCATGGGAGACCAGGAGGAAGCACCTGACTCCTGGCTTGGGATCAGTGCAGCCCAGCCTTAGCGGCCACTTGGAGGATGAATCAACGGAAAAAAAGGAAGACCTTTTTCTCTGTCTCTCTGTCTCTCTCTCACTAATTCTGCCTTTCAAAAAAAAAAAAAAAAGAGAGAGAGCGAGAGAAAGAGAAGTCTGATTAATGAGTCAAAGAAAATCTACAATCAAGGAAGGAGTAGTGAGATAGTGCACGCCATGATAGTTTGCTGTGGTTCGAGTTGATATTATAGAAATATCAAAGGGAAGAAGTAAGACCAAGTCACAGGACTTGATCATGAGGTGATCATCAGTGATATTTAGGATTTCACTGTCAACATGGTAGTAAGATAAACGCTAGATTGCAGGTGGCTACATATTCAGCTTGTGGAGATAAAATTAAATCAGCAGTATCTGTCATTTTCCAACTCCATGAAAGGGACTACAACAATTTATTTCTCAGTCCATAAAATTGAGCAAAAATAGTGACTCTCTTTTAGTCTAAAATATAGAAGTGCTCTAAGCTGATGAGCAAGGTTGCTATAAAAGCTGAGCAGGGATTGATTGTAATACTGTTACAAGCGTGTGCATTTAACTTAGCAGTTAAGACTCCTATGTCTCACTTTGGAATTCTTAGGTTTGATTCCTTGCTCAGACTCCTCATTCTAGCTTCCTGCCAGTGTAGATCCTGAGAAGGAGCAGGTGGTGGCTCAAGAAATTGAGTCCCAGCCACCCATGTGGGAGACATGGAATGAGTTGCTGGCTCCCATCTTTGACCTTGGTCCAGTCCCAGCCTTTTGTGGGCATATGGGAAGTGTACTAGTAAATGAGAGCTCTGTTTCTTTGTCTCCTAGAGCATAAAACAAATTTAAAAAAAATTTACAACTTCTGAATTCAAGATGTGACTGAAGAGGTAGAGGAATCTTTTTATATGGTTGATTTCAGCTGCTGTGTAACTTTACCTGAACTTTCTAAGAGACAAATGTATAGGTAATAGTTATAAATATGTATATACTTTAAAGATGCTATGCCTAATCATTGTGATTAGATTATTTATAGTGTTATTTAATTCTGGATTTATCCCAGCATATTTTGGAGAATGGTATCAGTAAGTTTCTAGGTATAACCAGTAAGTATTAGATGACCACTATGCCAAAAGCACTTCTTTATGTCTTACCTCTTCATCTTCACAATAACCTTGTAAGAGTCGGTGTTATAACTTTCTTAAATGAAGGAAACTAAGGCTCTGAAAGGTTAATTAGTGTTTTGCCAATATTTACACAGCAGGAGTCTGAATTTTTGACTAGAATTCCAACATTAATAGACAATAAATTCTGACAATAAAAATTGATTTGCTTAGATAAAGTAGAATTGATATGTAAACTTGTGACAAATAACATATACTGTCTTGTAACCAAATTGGCATTGTTTTTGAAGCTGCATTTTTGCCTTCTATTACTGGACTACTTTTGGTCTAACTTTAGCATGAACACATGACAGATTGCCTTGTAGGGACCAATCTAGTCTCTATGGATTTGTTACCATAACTCCTGTTAGTCTTGATATCAGTAGATATCAAGTAGATTTGTGTAAAGTACAAGCTTTTGTGTATTTGGGGTTTTCAGTATAGAATCATGAGTAGAATACAAAATAACTATTGAAGTTTCATGGCATCCACTGTTTGTGCTTTATGATGTAATAATTGCTTTGCCTGTCTTTATTTTACTCATTTGATCCTCATGATCACGCTATAGATTAGATAGGCCTGATATTATTCACCTCATTTTACAGATTTTACAGAAGAAGAAACTGAAGGAAAGTTTTATCAACATTCTTCAAATGTATCTTCATAAAAAAAAGATTCTGATAGATACATACTTTAGAGTCAAATGGATCCAATGCAACAACTACTGGACATCTTATTGCTTATATAGTCAAGAACTTACTTCTAGATTATGGTTTGATCTGGGGGAAAGCTTCCTATTGTGTAGCATACTTGAAGCAAAACAAGAGATTATTAAATGTTTTCTTTTTCCTTTTTCTGTAGGGATAGTGCGCTGTTTATTTGATGCCTAATTGTCTCCCAGAGCAACACCTAACACTTTTTCCAACAGTTGTTTGTTTATATGTTTTTATAAAGGGTTAGAGGAGAAGCTGCCAGTTTCCTTCCTATAGTGATGTTACCAGTCCTAGCACTTTAATCTAGGACACTGCTCAGTTACGTGTATATATGGAAATTTCCCTATCTTTTGGCATTTTACAAAAATGTCACAATATTTGATAGATTTGTTTGCTTATCATGGATATAGTGCAAGATAACCTCAAATAAGAGTAAGTTGACTGTTGGGGCCAGTGTTGTGGCACAGAGGGGTAAGTCAGTGCTTGAAATGCCAGCATCCCATATCAGAGTACCAGTTTGAGTCCTGGCTGCTCTGCTTCTGATCCAGCTCCCTGCTAATGAGATCAGGGAAGCAGCAAAAGATGTGCTTGGACCCCCTACCACACACATAGGAGTTCCAGGCGCCTTGTTTCAGCCTGGTCCAACCCTGGCTGATGCAGCCATTTAGGGAATGAAGCAGTGAATGGGAAAGCTCTTTCCCTCTCTATTTCCTTCTCCATGTTAACTCTGTCTTTCAAATAAAGAAATCTTTTTAAAAAAAAAACAGTAAATTGTTTGTTTACCAACATTTCATTGTCAGCTGGAATTTCCTGAGAACCTGTTGAGTGCAGGCAATTTGGTAGGCTCTGGGGAGTATAGTTCTTCCTTCACTGGGCTCTTTTTTGAGACTATGAGGTTCAAACATCATGGCAAATGGCTTCAAGTTTCACTTTTCATATAGTACTCTTAAAATTATAGAAGTTTTTTTCAAAATCCAGTTTAAAACCAAGATGCTTTCCCACATTCTCTAAGATAAGTTTCTTTTCTTGGCAAAGGTGAATTTAATTGTTGGCTTGTTTCCAGTTTAGGGAGTGCAATCTGCTGACACTCCTCAAAATGGTCAGATGGAAACAAAGAACATAGATGTCCAACCCTGAACTCTCCACTGTACATCTTGATGAATCATTTTTAAAAACCAGTTCAGGAGAGATAATTGTATTGTTAGTAGGATACACACACACACACACACACACATATTTTACACACATACATATATATATGTATACACATACGGCTATTAGGGCAATTCTCTGAAAGATCACACTGCCTTCTTTATGCACAATGTCAATGCTATAATATTAAACAGAAATGAACTACGTGGCTGTGCTTTCCTTTTTTAAAAAAAATGTGAATGTATTTCTCTACAGACTTGTTTTGTAGCCATATTGCTATTAAAGTGGTGCCTAGTTCCAGGCTTGCAGACTGCTGACACACAATTAATCTCACAAATTTATGAATGCCAAAGCATGGAGCAAAATGAAAACAACTGGGGAAATGTTTAAGGGAAATAATTGGACTATATCCAGATGTGCATGTGTAAAGCATCACCCCTTAACTCCTCCCCCATATCCTGTCTGAAGATGGGATTTTTTTTTTCCAAAATAAACTGGGCTTGTTTGAAAGAAGTTGTGGCCTCTGACTGAAACAGAATAAGCTAAGTTATGCTGGTTAAAATTGTATATGTTCTTGATGTCTTTGTTTCTTAACTCATTGGGTACTGATGAATCAATCTGCCTTTTGGCTGTGTGCAGTGCTTTTGGCCACAACTTTATTCACTCCATTTAAAGATAATATGTAAGAGTTCTTAAGAATTATTATTGATTTATTTAAATTTTTGGTGATCATGAACTGAACTTTTTAATACTAGAAAGGGAGTAGAGTTGTCCAGTGTGAAATAGGTCATTAATACGGGAAGTGAAGACTGATAAGAAGAAGAAAAATGAGACCATTTCAAGAATTTTATTTTCTTTTAGTAGTCCAAAACAATGTTTCTCTTTAAGATGCTTAGCTCACTACATAATGCATGAAGATAATGGTAATAATGTTGACCTTGTGAGCATGAAATTAATTTAGGACCTAGAATGTCTAGACTATAAGAAATCTAAGGCCACGATACTCTGAACAGGAACCTTTGCAGGTTGAGGTCCATCCATCATCTGTGTCTGAAAAAGTGATGACACACTTTTCTCCCTTAAATGTAGAGAAATATTTCCTCAAAAATAAGATACTCAAGCCCAACAATAAATCCAACAGATTTCAGTAAAGGATATTTCTCCATAAACTTGCTTTTCTCTTGCTCTGTATAAGAACAAAACTAAAGATGAAACTACATTGCAATGAACCCCCTTAGAAGTTCTCGTTAACATGGAACACATGAAGACCTCCTGTGCTGCAGACTCCTCCCTTTGCTGCATGCGCAACTCCCAGGCACTTTCCCTGGAATTCGAGGTCTGTGCTAATGAGGCAGAGTCCTAAGACTGGATTTCTGTTTTGATTCAGAGAGAGAAAAAGAGAACCAAAGTAGAGGATTTGAGTGCCCGATCTTTTATCCCATTTTAAGAAAGATTAAGATCTCAATCCTCAATATTACCTATAGTTGGTAGCAGATTTTAAACAAATATTAGACTATCAGCACCTTATCTTAAGGATAAGCTTTGATTATTTAGTATCCTGTAAATTTCAAGCTCAATTTTAATGTCATAATTACATGCCAAGTCCATCCCCTTCTCTTTTTCCACAAACTGTTTGCTCTAAGCTATCTCACTGGCATCAGCGCCCTCTCACTGCCTCCTACCTTAACTCTCCTTCCGGGTATTCTCACATGCAACTTCCAGCATAATCTTTTAAAAGAATAAATCAGATCTCAAGTCATTCTCTTGTTTAAAACCTGCTGGTGGTTATTGTTGCACTTATACAAAGTCTTTAATTTGACCTCTATGACCTAGCCCCTTCTCATTTAACCCTTGTTAGCACTCCCAGCCCCTTTCCCACTATTTCTTCAAAGTGGGCTCTTTCCCACTCTATAGCATATATTCTTTCAGCTTTAAAATAAACATAAACGTGTAATTTTTGAGGGAAGCTTTTTCTGACTTCCACTTTTAGTCTAAATTAGACTTTTCTTGTTGTACTTCTCTCATGGCACCTTCTTGGTTTCCCTTGGAGCATGTATTCAAATGTATAACCACTTATTTATCCAGGCATCTGTTCTCTAGGATAAGACAAGGGGGCTAGAAAGTTTATCTCCATTTTTGCATTGCCAACTCCAGAGGGACAAACATGTTGTGCAGTATATAGAAATTTCTTGAGTGACACTATGCTAAGTGCTGGGAATGCAAAAAGTAATTTTGCCCCAGTCCCTAATCTCAAGGTGTTCACAGTCACTTAATGAGAAATAAGAGCAAATGTTACTCATAATCATTCTGTAGCTCAGAGAGTTTAAAAAATTACTCTCAAGATCAGGGAAAATAATTTATGTTTCAAGAAATCATTAAAATGCATTATCATGATTCAAGAGTCGAGTTGGAAGAGGTATCTACATTTCAGGACATTAATTCGTTGCCACTAGCATAGACAAGAGCTTCATTATATATTTAGATTGGAATCCACCATTAAACCAGAAAATGTTCTGGTTTGCAATAAGATTTTATGTTTGTTCTTGGTGCATATGTGCATTTTACAAAAAAAAAGTCATTTAGTTGAGAAGCAGAGAGACAGAGAGATAGACACACAAGACAGAAAGAGAGGGAGTTCTCACCTGTTGGTTAACTGCAAATGCCAGGAAGCCAGGGGCCAAAACTGAGAGCTGGACACTCAACCAAGGTCTCCCACAAGTTTCGAGGATCCAAGTAGTTAAGCTATCCCTGGGGTCTGTATTAGAAGGAAACTGGAGTCAGGAAACAAACATAGGGAGTCTAATGTGGGACATGGGTGTCTACCCCATGTATGCATGTGTGTGTATCTGTGTATTCCCATGTTTATAAGATTTCTACCTAGATGGTTCTGTCCTGTATAAGAGAAAACATACCTTTCCTGAATAATGTTGCCCTGCCTTCCAGAATCCTCGCAGAGAACAAAAGGAGAATACTGGGTGCAAAGGGAGCTGTTGAAATCTGCTATGGATGTAGACATAGATACAGATGAAAAGGATAGAATGAATGTGTTATGTATGTCAGTGTAAAGCATATGCAGAGTGAGCTGGACACACATGCACACACGGCTCTATGTAGTCTCTTCAAATCCTCCTACTAAAGATGTTTAAAAATAACTAAGAAGTCAAATGATCCCAAGTATACTGGATCAAGATTTAGATATGCAGTCCAAATTTTTGCGTTGGACAGCCTGAATTATTAAACAAGTAAAATTATTACAAAATAAGTGTGACAAATATCATTGCATTTCCAGTCATGTAAATAGCATAGCTTTTCTAAGATATACCCATAGTATGGTAGTTTTTCCACAGTTGAGAAGCTTGTGAGTGAAAAATAAGAATTTAGAACTAATTTTATTTAGAAGTTGAAAGATTTTCCTTCTCCCTTCTAAACACCTATCCTCGATCCAGTACTGGACAGTGTGATGGGGTGGTATGGTGACCCCTCAGAGCAGCTCCCCAGACTGGGTGCTGAGGCTGAGCATCCCCATTCCAGAAACTCATGCTTTCTGTTAACTGTTGCTGTCTTTATATTGTCCACTTTAAAAGACAAATACTTTTGAGAAATATAAGCCCAGATGTGGGAAAGGAGGAGAGATCATCCTGAATTTACAGAGTCCTGAATCTCAGCTGTGGAGCAGATAATATGCATTCTCTTGGTAGCCTTAGGTTTTCCCTGTTTTACAAATGCAGAAATCAAATCTCAGAGAGATTCCATAACTGCCCTTTTAAGTTAGTGAACCATGGAGCTGAGATTTAAAAAAAAAAATGTTTGTTTACTTATTTCCATGTATTTGAAAGGCAGAGCAACAGGAACCAGGGAATGGAGTAACAGAACTTCAGTTTGCTGGTCACTCCCTAAATGCCTCTAACAGCAGGCCTGGGCCAGGCCAAGGCCAGGAGCCCAGAAACTCCATCTCATTCTTCTATGTGGGTGGCAGGGACCAAATCACTTGAGCCATCATCTGTTGCCTGCCAGAGGACATTAGTACAAGTAGCTCAATGGGAAGAGGAACAATCAGGACTCAAACCAGCATTCCAACATAGGATGCAGGTGTCCAGGGAGGTGGCTTAACCTGCTGTACCACAACAACCACTGGTGGAGCTGAGATTTGTGCAAACCCAAATCCTTTCCTTGTATGTTACACCTTAAGAGTAAATTAATTTGTGAGATGCTTTCCTCTTCACAGCTGAACATGGAAACAGAAAGAGTGCTAAGCATCTGCTATAGAAGCAAAGGCAATGAAAAAGGAGACAAGGGAGTAGAAAGAGGCAGAAAGAAAGCCTTGGTCAGTCTGTGCACAGGGTGTGCCCAGTGTTGGACTCAGTGCTGTAGAGCCTGGGGCCTGCTCTCTGTCACTAGGGGCTTTGATGGATTCTGGGTACCAAAATTAAAGTGAACTTGAAGGAAACTCTTAGTCATCCTTCTGTATTTGTATCAGTGCGAGATTGAAAGGGGCCCTTCAGTGTGTGAATACCTGATTAAAAACTACAAATTTGCATTTAGGCTGTTGTCTTTAGGTTTTCTGTTTACAATTGTTCTTGTTCTATTCTCTTACTGGGAAGTGAAATTGTAATACAAAGAAAAAAGAGGGAATATGTGGCAAAGGAAAGTGAAACTCAGTTTGAAAGTAGAAAAGTAGAACTGTTTTTACATTGAAGTTGAACTGTGGGCTAAAACCTCCAGCTCTCTATTGGAAATCATTGTGGGTGGAGTGTGTTTCTAACAGAGCTTCACCTAATTCATTCTATATGCTTGGCAGAGGAAAGGCTGAAATAAGAGCCAAATTCCAAAGGGTCTCTAAGGGGAGCAAGGTCACACTGTTTTCAGAATTATATAGCAACCTGGCCTGCACAGAAGATTTTTAATATGTGTGTGCACTTAGGAATCATTCTTCTAGAATTCTGTAATTGTTTAGCCATTTTGTGAGGTTATATTGTAAATGTATTGCAAACGCTGCTTCATAGCTCAATAATACTAAGTAATTTAATCAAGTTAACTAAGTTGATTTTATAGCTAGTTTTGAAACTAGAAATAAAATGTGAAAGGGTTTATTGATTAGTTCCACTATTATAATAAGCTTGTAGAAATGTCTTAAGAGGCATATTTTTATTTTTGTGTCTGAGGAATTTGGCCTATCCTTAAGTAAAAATTGCTCTTTAATTCCAAACTGTCTTATTATGAGCAATTATTGAATTTTACGTTGTTGTATAAGTGGCTGTGCTGATTAATAAAACTCATTTGCAAGGCAAAAAGGCAAAAATTTGAGAAGCAAGAAACAAAGTTTTTAATCAGTAATTACAATAAAAATAAGCATAAGCAGAAATGTCACTGTAGCTCACTTTCTGGGAAGATGTTCCAGAGTTCAGAGAATGACAGAAAGTCTTTGGGGTGCTTAGGGTCCAACAGGGAGTAAGGACTTCAGACTTTTGAAGTTGTTTCTGCTTAAACCAACTTTACCTCAAAGTGCAGAGTGCATAAGAGTTAATTTAAACGTCGGTTACAAATTCCAAGAAATGTGGAGATATAAACCAGAAAGACAACATGACCTAGAGAGCTGAGCAAGGCTTTGGGAATGTGGACTCTGTTGTTGACCCTCAGTTAGTTTTTTTTTTTTTTTTCTAACTTTGTAGTGATGAAATACAGTTTCTATTTTCCTGACCACCAAAGGTAGTGCCAATCACAGTAGAAATCATCAGTTTTTTCCCCTGGCAGATAATATAGAAAGACAATGCCCTCCCACCCTTTTTTGAAAATGATATGGGATTAGCACAAAGTTTTAGCTATTTCTGAGAAGCCCAGGATCCAGGCAGCTACCTCTTTGGATCCTAAGGTTACTAGCTGTTGCTTCCCCCAGGGACTTAATACTCTCTAGCAATGGATAGCCCAGCTGAAGAAATCAGAATCCACTGGTACTAAAAGTTTTGAGGGCACCCTTTGCCTTTGCCAACTCAAAAATGTTCTCCAGTGTTTTTTGTTGTTGTTGTTGTTGTTGTTTTTTTAAGATTCATTTATTTGAAAGTCAGAATTAGAGAGGGAGGGAAAGAGAGAGACAAAGATGTTCTATCCATTGGTTCACTCCCCTCCATGACCACAACAGCCAGGGCTTGGCTAGGCAGAAGTGAGGAGCCAGGAGCTTCATCTGGGTCTCCCATGTGGGTGTAGGGGCAAGGACTCCGGCTATCTTCCACTGCTTTCCCAGGTGCATTAGCAAGGAGCAGGATTGGAAGTGGAGCAGCTGGGATTCCAACTGCAGATGGTGGCTTAACCCACTGCACCACAGGCCCCTGACCAGTGGTTCTTAAGCTTTGAGAGATCGTCTAACTACTTAAGAATATCATCCAGAATTGTGGATCTTCTCCCAGAGTATTTCATGCTTTCAAAAGTGGATTTCTGAGGATTTTTCTGTCCTAAGAATCATCCATGGATCATGAGTTGTGAACCCAGGCTCCACAGGGTTTATTTCTCTAGCTCTGAGAATATGACCTTCAGAGTGTCTTCTTTAAGTGTGGCTATTCCCTTGGTCAGATCACTTTAACTTTCCCTTGGTCAGGTCACTTTAATGGAGAGAGGGAACATTTCTTCTTTCAGATCCTCCCCTCTTATGCCTTTTCTTTAAGATATTAGCCTCCCCAGAGGAACCTAAATTTTCTATCACTATTTTTTCTAAGGTCAATCTATTTTAGGTTTGAGCAAGTTTCCTTCCTGCTTTCTTTGCATGAAATTTCTATCCTTCTTCACGACACACAGTGTTCTTCTCTCACTCATCATCAGGCTTTATTAGAGTAAAGTATTTAGAACAGCCCTACTAACCTTAGTGAATGCTGAGTCACTGTCTGGGGCATTTTACACTGCCCTGATTCTTACACTGACTCCTCAGTGTAGATGGTTTGCCATTCTATATGACGGTTTACCCAAAATGTAGCTCAGAAAGGCTCGGGAAATGCTGAAAGTCACAGTGAATAATTAATACTAGTAATAGTGATAATGCTGATAATAAAAATGTGAGCATATTTATAGCAATTGCTTTGTGGTAACTGATCTGAACACTTTAAATAAATTAACTCACCATTGCAATTTGAGGTACAGACTATTATCTTCATTTCCCAGCTAAGGAAATTGGAAAAAAAAAGTTATGTAATTGCCTAAAATCACTGAGCTTGTAAGGGGTGTAGGAGAACTTAAAATTCCAGCAGTCTAGGGCCAGAATTTATTCTTTTGTTGATTCATTGTGCTCTCTCCCACTAGTAAACATGATAGTAACTATGGCCGGCGCCGTGGCTCAATAGGCTAATCCTCCACCTTGCGACGCCGGCACACTGGGTTCTGGTCTCGGTCAGGGCGCTGGATTCTGTCCCTGTTGCCCCTCTTCCAGGCCAGCTCTCTGCTGTGGCCAGGGAGTGCAGTGGAGGATGGCCCAAGTCCTTGGGCCCTGCACCACATGGGAGACCAGGAAAAGCACCTGGCTCCTGGCTTCAGATCAGTGCGATGCACTGGCCACAGCGCGCCAGCTGCGGCGGCCATTGGAGGGTGAACCAACGGCAAAAAGGAAGACCTTTCTCTCTGTCACTCTCTCTCTCTCACTGTCCACTCTGCCTGTCAAAACAAAAACAAAAACAAAAAAAACCATGATAGTAACCTCAAAAACTGGTGTGGAAGTAGGCATTTGGCCCAAGAGTTAAGATGTAGCTTGAGACATGCATATCCCATATTGCAATCCTTAGGTTCAGATTTTAGTTCTGCACCTGATTCCCGGTTCCTGCTAATGAACATCCTGAGAGGTGGCAGGTGATGGTTGAAGTGATTGGATCTCTGCCACTCACTTTAGGAGATGCACATTGGGTTGTGGGCTCCTAGCTTCTGCCTGATCCAGTCTCAGCAATTGCATACATTTGGAGAGTGAAGTGGATGAGAGCTATCTCTATTTGTCCCTGTCACTCTAGGTATCTTGCTCTCTTACTTTCTTTCAAAAAATAATTTTTATTTTAAAAAAGAAAGAAAATTGGCATACTTCTCATTATGCATTTCCAGTTTATAAAAAGTTAATATGCTTTTTGGGAAAATTTTGTATCTATAGAAATACGGAGCTGATAGAACAGGGAGTTTCTGTATACATACTTTCCTTTTCGTAGGTTTCCCTATTTTTAACATAATCCATCAGTGGAGTTTGTCGATTACAGTGGATGACCCAATATTGATACACTGATATTGTCAACTATATTACTAGCAAATATGATTATTAACTAAAGTCCATCATTTACATTAAGGTTAACCCTTGGTGTTGTACATTTTGTGAGTTTTGACAAATGCATAATGTCATATACTCACAACTGCACTACCATACCAAATAGTTTCATTGCCCTAAAAATTCTGTTTCATATATTCAAACTTCCCTCTCTTCTCCACTCCAAATCCTTGACAACCACTGATCATTTTTATAGTTTGATCCTTTCCAAAATGATGTCATGTTATATGTAGCCTTTGCAGAAGAAGTTCTTTCATTGAAGAACATTGCATTCAAGATTCTACGTTTTTTTTGTTTTTGTTTTTGTTTTTGTTTTTGCTGCTTGATGGTTTTTTTCTTTTTGTTACTAAACAGTGTTCCATTGTTTGGCTGTATTACAGTTTGTTTATCCATCCACCTCTACAGGAACATCTTGGTTTTTTCCAGTTGCTCAGTACTTATAAAAAAAATGTAGCTATGAAAATTTGTTTGTATGGTTTTTCAACATAATTTTAAACTCATATGAGTAAGTACTTAGGAATTTGATTGTTTGATCATACAGTAAGATTATGTTTACTTTTATAAGAAACTGCCAGATTATCTCCAGAATTGCCATACAATTTTGCATTCCCACTAGCAACGAATGTGAGTTCCTGTTGTTCCTTGTCCTTATCTCCAGTTGGTATTGTCAATTTGTTTTTAGATTTTAGCCATTCTAATATGCATGTCACATCATGTCATGTCATTATTGTTTAAATTTACGATTCCCTAACAACCTATGATTTTGAGGTCTTTCCATAGGCTTACTTGCCATCTGTGTTATTCTCTTTGGTGAGGTGTCTCTTCAGATCTTTTGCCCATTTTTAAATTTGGTTATTTTGTTTCTTATTATTAAGTTAAAGAATTTTTGGTATACTTTGGATACCAGCCCTTTACCAAATTTCTGTTTGGCAACTATTGTCTCTTTGTCCCTGACTTGTCTTTTCATTCTCTTAACATTGTCTTTCACAGAGCATAACTTTTTAAGTTAATGAAGTACAACTTTTTCTTAATAGATTGTAATTTTAATGTTTCAAGTAAAAAATCATCACTGAGATTTTCTCCTATGTTACTTTCTCTTTTTTTTTTTTTTTTTTTTTTTTTTTTTTTTGACAGGCAGAGTGGACAGTGAGAGAGAGAGACAGAGAGAGAAAGGTCTTCCTTTGCCGTTGGTTCACCCTCCAATGGCCGCCGCTGCAGCCGGCGCACCGCGCTGATCCTGGCAGGAGCCAGGAGCCAGGTGCTTTTCCTGGTCTCCCATGAGGTGCAGGGCCCAAGCACCTGGGCCATCCTCCACTGCACTCCCTGGCCATAGCAGAGAGCTGGCCTGGAAGAGGGGCAACCGGGACAGAATCCGGCGCCCCAACCGGGACTAGAACCCGGTGTGCCGGCGCCGCAAGGTGGAGGATTAGCCTATTGAGCCACGGCGCCGGCTCCTATGTTACTTTCTTAAAGTTTTATATTTTATTATCTAAGTCTGTGGCCCATTTTGAGTTAATTTTTATGAAAAGTTTATGTGAACTTTTTTTCAAGCTTGTGGGTATTTCTTTCAGCCTTCTTTGTAGGATTGTGCTTTCCTCCACTGAATTGGCTTTGTTCTGTTGTCCAAAATCAGTGACCTGTATATGTGTGGTCTATTTCTGGATTGTATGTATTGTTCAATTGCTTTCTATCTGTTCTTTAACCAATACCACACTCTCTTGATGACTATTGCTTCACAGAAGATCTTGAAGTTGAATAGTGTCACGCCTGTTTCTTATTCTTCAGTATTGTATTGGCTATTCTGGTTCTTTTGTTTTTCCATATACATTTTAAATCAGTTTGTCAACATCCACAAATTGACTTGCTATGATTTTGATTGGGATTGCATTGAGTCTATAGATAATATTGGGGACTATTGACATCTTAATGCAATTGAGTCCTCCTATGTATGAATATGCAATCTTTCTTCCTTTATTTAGGTCTTCTTTCATTTGTTTTGCCAGAGTTTTATTTTCCTCATATAAGATCTTGACATATTTGTTAGATTAATGCCTACATACTTATTTTCTTCTTTTTTTAAGTGGGAGGGTGCTATTGTAAATAGTTTTGTGTTTTTAATTTTAAACTCAAATTATTCATTGCCAGCATATAAAGAGGTAATTGACTTTTGTGTATCAACCTTCCATTTCACAGCTTTGCTTTAATGGCTTGCTAGTTCGAGTAATTTTTTTGGTAAATTCTTTGAGATTTTTTACATAGACAATCATGTCACCTACCAAAAAAAAGAGAAGTTTCACTCCTTAATTTCCAATCTACATGACTTTTATTTCCCTTTCTTGTCTCGCTGCATTAACTAGGATTTCTAGTATGATATTGAATAGGAGCTGTGAGAGGCCACATCCTTGCCTTGTTTCTAATCTTACGGAAAGTGTCTAGTTTCTCACCATTAAGTATGATGTTAACTGTAGGTTCTTTGTAGTTGTTCATTATAGAGTTGAAAAAGTTCCTCCCTATTCCTAGTTTTCTGAGAGTTTTGTTTTTTATCATGAATAGGTGTTGAATTTTGTCAAATAATTTCCCTGCATCTACTGATATGATCATATGATTTTTTTGTTGTTCTCTAATGTGTTGCTGTGAAAGATTACATTAATTCATTTTCAAATGTTGAACCAGCCTTGCATACCTGGAATAAATCCTAAGTGGCCATGGTGTGTCATTCTTTTTTATACATTGTTGGATTTGATTTGTTAATATTTTGTTAAGGATGTTAGTGAGTGATACTGGTCTTTAGTTTTCCTTTCCTGTAATGATTTCATCTAGTTTTGATTTTTAGAGAAATGCTAGCCTCAGAGTGAATTAAGAAGTGTTTCTTCTGCCACTGTTTTCCAGAAGAGATGGTATAATTTCTTCCTTAAATGTTGGGTATAATACATCTAGGCCTGCTGCTTTTTAAAGGTTTATTAATTATTAATAAATAGTTAAAGATATTTAGGCATATTCCAGTTGTTTATTTCTGTTTGTGTGGGATTAGGTAGACCCTGTCTCTTTGTATGGCATATTTCACACTTTATTACTATATGTGTGTGTGTGTGTGTGTGTGTATTTTACTGAACTCAGGTGTTCTTGACAGTACAGGCCATGTTTTTAAACTGTACATCCCTAAGATTTGCATAGTGCCTGGGACATTTCAATGGATGTTGAATGAAATGAACTAAATTTCTCCAAAATATCAATTAAATGTAAGAAATACATCAAAGAATGTCACAGCTATAAGAACATGAGATTATTATTTGTATAATAATAATAGCCTTTTTTTTGTTCTTGGGTGCCTTTTAATATTGAACTAGACAGTTACTGTTTGAGAGAAAACTGACCAAGAGTGAATCAGGGGATTCTAAAGTTAGAGAAGTTCAATCCAAAATGATGTTTGCCGTTAGGAAGTATTAATAGGATTACAAAAATGTGATTCATCTCTTTCTCAATTTCCTGAAATTATCTGTTGCATAAAACAGAACAAACCTGAATAGACACAATACCCATATAACCTGAGTCCCAATGGGGTGAGGTGATCATTAAAAATTACAAAACAGGAAGTAAGACGTGTAATTTAAACTTCTTCTTACTCTTTGGCTATGATTAAATATTGTATTTAGGGCAAAGAATGAGCTGGAGGGTCCCTTTAATCTCTGCTCTGATCTGCCAACTGCTATTGTGTAATTGAGGTACCTTGTGTTCCCCAAAGGAAGAGCCACAAGCGTCTTTCTCCAGACTCTGTGTTTAGATTGCTCATGAGCCCTCAAGTGCTACATCCGCTGAGCCTCGGTGTTGCGTTTCATTGATGCGTTCAGACTCTTTTGGTCAGAGAAACCGAAGCATAAACATTGTGCTGACAAGTCCAGGGTTGTGGAGCAGCTTTTGATGGCTGAACTGTCCAAGCCGGTTATTAGGGGAAAACATTGTAGCAGCAGTAGCAAGTTGTTTATAAGCTATCCAATCCCAGACATTTTGCATATGTTCAACACTGTATGAATCTAGTTTTGAGATTTGTGATGATTATAGTAAATATCTAGGTTTTCCTGTGAGGTTGACTCATATGTAATTTCTCATAAGATGTATCACATTATTTGGCCGTATTTTTTTCTTTCTCGTTTAATTTTTAATTTCAGAAATAGTTTTAAATTTACAAAACAAAAACTATGAAGTGGTACAAAGAGTTTTCATATAGCCCACACCCGACTTCCCCTATTAGCAGCAACTTACATTAGTATGATATATTTGTCCTAAAAAGAAACAACATCCATATTTGTTCTCCATAATCTGAGGTTTGCTTTTGTATTAGCAGTGTTTCTTTAATATATAAGAAAATTATGTTAAAATATTTAATTCCAATATTTTATTAGCTAGTAGTATTTTATATGGGTTCCTATCAGGATAAAATGCATATAATCCAGTTGCAAGGTTGTATGGTATAATGAATAAATTTTGATATAAGCTTGATTGCCAAATTGTGTGATGCCTGCAAGGGCACTTAAACAATGGGTTTCTTAATTTCCATCACTATAAAATAGATAAAACAGCATACCATGTTTTTGCTAGACACAAAGATCACTGATATTTTCTCAGTAAAATGCCCTGTACAAAGAGTGTTGTTGACATTATACACATATTTAGTAATAAAAAGTGAGTTTGACATGAGGCATTTTAAAAGAAGCTAATTGAATTGTGGTTTTCACCCTAAATTTTGCATGCTTATACATTTCACATTTATTTACTGCTACAATATGGACATTTCTGTCCTTCCTACTTCGATCTCCACCAGAGAAGAAATGAGCCTAACCTTCCCTTACAATTGGCCCATAAAGCATTTATATCCTTGTGTGTGCTGAAGTTTATTGTCATGAAAGAGACTTCCTTAGCCGTATGTGGTATCTCCCAAGAGCTATGGCACGTTTTGACAAGTACCATATGCACTGCTTTTCTTCTGTGTAACTGAGCCATGTTGAGCAAACTGCACAATATAATGGCTTTGTGGAATTTGTTTTGAATTCTAAAACTGTTATGTGTGAGGGTTTTTTTTTTTGTTTATTTTTGTATGATTTTTAGTGACAATGTATCTTCTAGGACCTTACCTGTTTTTTGTATACTGACATGTACAATATATTATTTGTATTTAAAAAGAACACATCCGATAGTATAAATAACATACTGAGAGGATTAGTAGAGCATTCCTAAAGTGGCAATGTCAGAATCCTATGATCAACTCTTTCTTTATTTCAAGATTTGAATTCTTTCCACTTCAGTAGAATCCAATTCTCTTTCCTTCTTGAGCATTAACACTTATGTAGTTTAGAGGCCTCTGAAACCGAGTCCACCACAACTCAGCAATATTTGGTTGTTTTTTCTTTTACTTTGTTCTATCTTTGTTAATGGCCTCAGCAGTCACCCACTTCTCCCAAAATACACTTCTCTTTGTGGATATGTTTTTCTCCTCCTAAAAGCACTGTGTTCAGATTGTCTTGGACTCCTTTTTCCCTCACATATATATGGCCCCTTCTTTCAGTGCTCTAACTCAGGTGATATTCTTAGCATAAATCCTTTCAACAAAGCAGGATTCTGATGTTTCACCCTACATACCACACTCTGATTGTGGAGAAACAGATGTGATCACATCACTTTTTCCTGGATAAAACATCCGTTGCCCCTTGATTTTTTTCCTACATAGAGCAGTGGTGTAAAAATTGCAGGTTGTAAGCTATCAATGGGTAGTGAAATTGGATTGGTGAATTGCATTTAACTTTTTAAAACAATAAAAATAGGGACTGGCGCCATGGCTCACTTGGCTAATCCTCCCCCTGTGAAGCCAGCATCCCATATGGGCGCTAGGTTCTAGTCCCGGTTGCTCCTCTTCCAGTCCAGCTCTCTGCTGTGGCCCAGGAAGGCAGTGGAGGATGGTCTAAGTGCTTGGGCACCTGCACCCACGTGAGAGACCAGGAGGAAGCACCTGGCTCCAGGCTTCAGATGGGCGCAGCACCAGCTGTAGCAGCCATTTGAGGGGTGAACAACAGAAGGAAGACCTTTCTGTCTCTCTCTCTCTCACACTGTCTATGACTCTACCTCTCAAATAAAAAAAAAAAAGAGTTAAATCTATTTTAAAAACATAATAAAAATGAAATAGCAGGGTGCATCACTTTTTTGTAAAGGTATTGGTCTATAAAACTTGGATCTACTTGTACTTATTTATATTAATATGCCTGATTTTCTGTACTATTTCATGATGTAAATATATATTTCTGATCACAGGTTTTAGTCATGAAAGTGTAGCAGCCATCAGAATAGAAGACTAAGTTCAAACTTTTAATCATGCTTACAATTCCTTTTATTATCTTCCAAGTTTACCTTTCTACCATCATTTCCAGTCACCTCCTCAGAAAACTCTATGCCAATTTCTGCTTCAGGAATCCATTATATTCATTTTTCCTTTACATGAGCATCATCTTTATGCAAGCTGGTTCTCTGAAACAGAGTAGCTGTTCTCAAGCTTTTTGGTCTTAGGATCTCTTTAAGTTTTAAAAACTATTGAATATACCCAAAGAGCATTTTTATAAGTTTATACACTATGTACATTGGTATATAATATGCTAGAAATTAAAATGTTTATTAATTTATTAAAATAATAACAAACTCACCATATGTCGTTCTTGGTAATATATTTTTGTGAAAAATATTTTTATTGTCCAAAACAAAAAAATGAGAAGGGTGCATTGCTTTGTATTTATCCAAATACCATTAATGTCTGGCTTACTCAAAGACAGATTCTTGTACCTGTTTCTATATTCACTCTGTTGTAGTTTGTTGTTTGGTTGAAAGATATGAAGAAAACATAATCTCTCCCAGAACATGTAGTTGAGAAAAGATTATTTTGATAGTCTTTTCAGACATTTGTGTAGCTGTTCTTCTTTAATACCATACCTTCAATCTGGCCTCTTAGATGTTAGTTGCAGTATGGGTCTAAAACCCTATCAGTTAACTTTTCATGGTTCATGACGTTAAACTTCATTGGTCTGCTCATTGAATGGGCCTTTACCCATGTATGATTGTACAATATCATGCATTTGGAAAATACTGGTTCTTTGAGTGACATGTAGATCTTTCATATGTTCACCCCATTTCATTGTACTACTTTAAGCATCACACTGGTTAAAATATATGCTGATTGCATCAGGCAGGTCTGGAAGGCTGTCCAGCTTATTGTGGCAGACACAAGTTTTGCAAAATTCTTATTTTCACTTAAGAATGGTAATTTTATGATTGTTAGCCAATACCATCAGGATTTTTCTTGATGTGTCATAATTTGATGTTGAATCCAATTAAATCAAGTGAACTTTAATTCATGAACCATTAACAATGGCATCAGTTTAAACACCTGCATGAGTTTTGGGGAGACAAATCCTACTCACTTCATATGAAATTCGTTTCTCAGTCTTATACTACTTTTATTTTATATAATTTGAAATTTGGGAGTTAAGTATTTTGTTTGCTTGATTTTAAGAGTGTTCTATGAATGAAAGCTTAGATTATAAAAATTGTCAGGTATTTTAGTTGTATGTGTCCTTCTCAAAACAGTTTTGAGTTTATTTGGAAATTGGAAAGTTCAGAGTAACATTTATAGAATTTGAAATGAATCACCTTCAGTAACATATCATTTAAACAGAAATCTCATTATCTCATCCTTGATTTTAACTTTGTATTGGATGCAGAGATTTTAGAGAATGCATTGAAAATGTGCACCTTGTTACATGTAATATTTATTTAAAATATAAACTCTTCATTTATTTCTATTCAGATCTATATAGTAACCTTACTAAATATATCTAACTTTATGCAGAAAGTGAAAAAAATTCCAAAGTGCTTACTATTTACTTGAGGAGATAGACAAAACACAAAAAATCTTTTTTGCAAACCTACATGAGAATGTTGATGAAGAATGACTCTGCTACAAATTACGATTATTCTCTGAGAATAAAAGAGAGAATACCAAAAGGAATAAAGCTACAAGGTAGATATAGCAGACACACTGGCTTTGCTTTTGAATTTCAGAACCTACTTCAAGGTCAGTCTTCATGTATTGTTATCTAGCTCATATTTTGTTGGTGTGGTGGTTAATTTTATGTGTCAAATGGGTAAATATGCAACCCATATATGTGGTCAAATTCTAGTCTAATGTCACTGTGAAGGTATGTGTTCATGTGAAGGTATGAGATCATTTAGACTGAGAGTAAAGCAGATTATTCTCCATAGTGTGGATGGGCCCCATCAAATCAGAGAACGCCAGAGCTTAGGTTCTGGAGGAAGAGGGAACTCTTCCTCCACACAGCCTTCAGACTCAAGCTGCAATATCAGCTCTTCCCTGGGTCTCCAGCTTTCTAGCCTATTATGCAGGTTCTGTACTTCCCAGCCTCCACAATCATGTGAGGCAAGTCCTTAAAATAAATCTCTCTTTATATGCAGACCTTGCTGGTTCTGTCTTTGTGGAGAACACTGACCAACACAGCTGGATTACCCATGTTTTTTTTTTTTTTAAGTCTTCTGTTAGTCCAAGGAACATGATGCTGTCTGCATCGCTATTCATTAGCATCGCCAGCCTTAGAGTCGTGGAAGTCATCGTCACGTAGCACATTCAGAGCACATTGCAGATTTCAGTGCACCTATTAATTTGTGTGGCATCAGCTATTTCAGAAGCAGTGAGGACCAGGGTTCCATGGGGAAACAAAACTACATGGACTTAGGTAGAAAGGAAGTAACTGGTAGAAGAAATAATGGAAAAGAGAAGGGAGAGAAGGCTTGTTATTGCCTGCACTCTGTCTTCTCAAAAATGTATATGGTGAAGCTCTGACCCCTCAGTGCCTCAGTATGTAGCTATATATGAAGGTTGGAGAGATCCTTCATCTGTTGGTTCACTCTCCAAATGGCTGCAAATGGTCAAGACTGGGCCAGGCTAAAACCAGGAACCAGGAACTCCATGTGAATCTCCCACATTGGTGCAGGGGTCCTAGTACTTGGCTGTCTTTCACTTTTTTTCCACCTCTAAGAGAGGTGACTAAGCTAAAATGAGGCCATTAGGGTGGACCTTAATCTGGTTTGACTGGTGTCCTACCAAGAACAGGGAATTTGGACATACAAGGGGACTTCAAAAAGTTCATTGAAAATGTTTTTTTATGGAGAACATATCATATGTTCTTCCTGATCAGTGACAACTAACCGAGCACCAAAAAGGAAACCTTTTGAAGTGAAATGGACACTATGAGAAACAGTGATTTCATCAGCCCTTGCCCTGTCTGTTGATTAACAACTTAATACTTTAGCCCTTTTAGTATTTTTTTGTTCTACTTAATACTATTGGTTGAACTCTGTAATTAATACACAATTATTCTTAAGTGTTGAAACTTAACTGAAAAGTGATCCCTGTTAAACATAAGAGTGGGAATAAGAGAGTGAAGAGATGTACAACTTGGGACATGCTTAATCGGATTTGCCCCAAATGGTAGAGTCAGAAACGTGCCAGGGGATTCCAATTCAATCCCATCAAGGTGGCATGTACCAATGCCATCTCACTAGTCCAAGTGATCAATTTCTGTTCACAATTGATCATAATGATAGGACTAAGAGTCAAAGGGATCACATAAACAAGACTAGTGTCTACTAATACCAACTGATAGAATAAAAAAGGGAGAGAACATCCAACATAGGAAGCAGGATACAGCAGACTCATAGAATGGCAGATGTCCTAAACAGCACTCTGGCCTCAGAATCAGCCCTTAAGGCATTCGGATCCGGCTGAAAAGCCCATGAGAGTATTTCAGGCATGGAAAGCCAAGACACTCTGGAAAAAAAAAAAAAAAAAAAACTAAATGAAAGATCTCTGTGAGTGAGATCCCAGCAGAAAGAACGGGCCATCAAAGAAGGAGGTACCTTTCTCTGAAGGGAGGAGAGAACTTCCACTTTGACTATAACCTTGTCTAAATATGATCAGAGTCGGCGAACTCAAAAGGCCTCCATAGCCTTGGCAACTCATGACAAGAGCCTAGGGTGATTACTGATGCCATAAACAAGAGTGTCAATTTGTTAAGTCAACAACAGGAGTCACTGTGTACTTACTCCTCATGTAGGATCTCTGTCCTACATATGTTGTACATTGTGATTTAATGCTATAACTAGTACTCAAACAGTATCTTACACTTTGTGTTTCTATGTGGGTGCAAACTGTTGAAAGCTTTACTTAATATATACTAAATTGATCTTCTGTATATAAAGATAATTGAAAATGAATCTTGATGTGAATGGAAGGGGAGAAGGTTCAGGAGAGGGGAGGGTTGCAGATGGGAGGGAAGTTATGGGGGGGGAACCATTGTAATCCATAAGCTGTACTTTCAAAATTTATATTCATTAAATAAAAATTTAAAACAAAAGACATGCAGTGGAGAATTAGAGTTAAATGTCATACTGTTTGTAATTTAAATTAAAATACTTCTGAAAAATAAAGAAGTAGCAAAATGTGGAAAAAAAGAAAATGTTTATTATGAAAAAACCATGTATGGATTTTTAAAACTTTCTGCACCAAAATAAATTTATCCTTTATTCAATTTTTCCATAAACTGTCATAGAAAGGGACACCAGGGCCTCAACACAGTGCAAAGACCCTGTGAGGACGCAGGAAGAGGGAAGCTATCTCCAACCCAAGGAAAGAGGCTTCAGGAAAAATGAAACCTACCATCCACCTTGATGTTATGCTCCCAGCCTCCAGAACTGAGAAAATACATTTCTGTAGTTTAAGCCTCCATCTGTGGTGTTTCAACTGCTATAGGCCCCAGGTGTGAACTTGGATACCTTTTCCACTTTATCTAGAGTTGCCTGGACTTCTGGTATATGAGATCCTTTGGTTTACCCAGAAGAAAAGTCAGTGACACCAAAAAACCAATTTAAAGGGGCTGATGTTGTGATACAGCAGGTTAAGCTGTCACTTTGGGTGCCTCCATTCTATGTTGAAGTATGGATTCAAGACCCAGCTTCTCTGTTTCCAATTCAGTTCTCTGCTAATGTGCCTAGAAAAGAAGTGGAAGATGGCCAAGTACTAAGACCGTTGTGCCAATGCGGGAGATTCATATGGAGTTCCTGGCTCCTGGTTTCAGCCTAGTCCAGTCTCGACCATCCTGGTCATTTGGGTAGTGAACCAACAGCTGGAAGATATTCTCTCTCTCTCTCTCTTTCTCTCTCTTCATCTTTCCCTTCCTTCCCTCTCAAAATAAGTAAATAAATAAATTTTAAAAACTCAACACCATCACAATACCAATCCAATTTCAACATGCGTTTCAGGTGGCACAGACTATAGTCAAACCCTGGCACAGCTAAAGCAGTGAGTAAGCCAAATAGCATTACAGAGCATTTCAAACAGCCCAGTGAGTTTTCAGCCTAGTTACTTCCCAGACTTTTTTTTTTACCACCTGTTTAATGCAATAATGGATTTCATAGCTTAAATAATTAAATAGATTTATAACTTTAAATAATATTTTTAAAGTTTATTAATTATGAAATGGTATTCAGCCATCAAACATACCCCAGCCATTGATTTCCTCTTAGTTTGATGCTTTACCAATTTGATACCAACAATTATATAGTAATAATATTGTAGCACAGACTTATATAGAGTAGTCCTCTCTTATCTGTGGGTTACTGCTCTAAGACCACCAGTGGATGCCTGAAACTGTATATAGTACTGGACACTGTGTGTACTATAACTTTTCCTATACACACATCTATGATAAAGCTTAAAAATTAGGCATCATGATAGATTAGCAATAATAACATAATAGAATAGTTGTATAGTTTCAAATAAGACTTATTTTATTTATTTGAAAGCCAGAATTACAGAGAGATAGGGAGAGACAGAGAGAGGGAAAGAGATCTTCCTTCCATTGGTTCATTCCACAAATAACTACAACAGCCAGGGCTAGGCTAGCCAAAGCCAGGAGCCTGGAATTTCACCAGGTTTATCGTATGAATGACAGGGGCCCAAGCAATTCCATTGTTTTCCCAGACACTTTAGCAGGGAGCTGAATCAGAAGTGAAGCAGCCAATATTCAAACCAGTGCTCATATGGAATGCTGCACCACAGTGCTGGCCCCAATAATGTACTTTAATAAAAGTATTGTGAATATGATCTCTCTCTGTCAGAATACAGTATTGCACTAGACTCATGAAGTTGGTGATGATAGCAAATACTGTAACCCCTACATGGTGAGATGAAGACAGGTGGATGACGTAGGCATTATGATGAAGCATTGTTTCTACATAAGGGCTCCTTGCACGCCAGACCTGTGGTGCTGCGACAGCCAATCTGATGACAGGGACAGATAAATGACTAAGGGGCAGGGTGGATGATTCACTTCCTTGGCAGGATAAAGCAGATGACATGTAATTTTATCTAGTTACTCAAAACAAGGTACAATTTAAGACTTATGAATTATTTATTTCTGGACTTTTCCATTCAATATTTTCAGACTGCACTTGACTCTGGGTAACTGAAACCAATGAAAATGAAACCTCTGATGAGGTGGGGACCACTGCACTGCTTGCCGCATGTCAAATACCATTCTAACCTCTTTACAGATGTTATCTTGGACATATTTTGACACAGACTATCATGGTTGATCCTTGTAACAAATCTGTGAGCTGGGCAAGGCGGGAATCATTCCCACTTGCCAGGTGAGAAAACTAAGACCTTGTAAAGTTCAGTGAATTTCTTAGTATGTCCCTGCTGATAAATGGCTAAGCCTGAAGTAAAAGCCAATTCTGCAGATTCCTGAATTAGTGTTTTTCCAAACTATTTTTATTTTAAATGACATAAAATATATTACCCTGGATAGTGAAAATGCATGATATATTTTGTCCTTTTTGGATTCTAAACAAAGAAGGATGCAAATCAGTAAAATTAAAAAAAAAAAATTGCATTTGCCTCCCTAAAGGATTGCTCACTCTCAGCCTCTGCAGCAAGGACGGAGAGTGAAGAATGGAACCCAAGCAGGCCAGTGTTGCTAACTCCAGGAGCTGTATCTATTCCAGGGGAAGGCAGCTGAGATGGAGCTTAAGATTTCTGAAGAGCAAAAAGGGAAGAGGAAGCTAGTACAAGGATACTAAAGTGTATATTACATAGGAACAAACCAAAAAGAGTGAACCACCACATACTGTAAAACAAAAAGACTAGCAAAACTTTTCCTTTCATTTATTTTTGCATTTGTAAAATGAATCGCATTTATGGTAGTCCAAATATGTCCAAAAAGAAAAGTGATGCTGCCTTTGAGAGAGGATAGGCCAGCGCTGCGGCTCACTAGGCTAATCCTCCGCCTTGCGGCGCCGGCGCACTGGGTTCTAGTCCCGGTCGGGGTGCCGGATTCTGTCCCGGTTGCCCCTCTTCCAGGCCAGCTCTCTGCTGTGGCCAAGGAGTGCAGTGGAGCATGGTCCAAGTGCTTGGGCCCTGCACCCCATGGGAGACCAGGATAAGTACCTGGCTCCTGCCATCGGATCAGCGCGGTGCGCCGGCTGCAGCGGCCATTGGAGGGTGAACCAACAGCAAAAGGAAGACCTTTCTCTCTGTCTGTCTCTCTCACTGTCCACTCTGCCTGTCAAAAAAAAAAAAAAAAAAAAAAAAAAGAGAGAGAGAGAGAGAGAGGATAGCAGATAACATATGCCTGTGGAAAATCCGAGGCTCCAGCATCCATCAGCGTGTCCTGTAAGATATAAACTATGTTGGTTTCTGTACTCAGATTTCACCTCTTGCCACAGGAAAAGCTACTCTTGAGTAAAGCGTTTAGAGCTAACATAATAAAGAAGGAAATGGTTGAAGAACAGTTTTTAAATCCAGTGATTTTAGCCATCCCCCTCCTTTCTCCATGCATAACTTCTGGACAAATTGAAGATTGCTATTGCAGCAAAGGCAATTGGGTAAGCAGAGATATATCCTAATGTTTCCAAAGTTGAAAACTATCAACACAATTCCTTTCAATGGTTTCTGTCTCAGAAGTAGGATAGAATCTGCCCACTGATAAAGATACTTAGGAAGATAAGTAACGTAATTGCTCAATCAATATCTCAGTTAACTAAGGCTTCAGGGGGCGGGGGAGGGGAACACAGTAGAGAAAACTTTTTTGATTATTGTCACTCCATAATTACTAGTATTTTCCATAACCTAGGCAACTCGGCTGTCTAAGAAACAAAATTCAGCTGAAACTGAACCTTCAAAAGTTTTCCCTCTACAGTTTTTTTTTTTTTTTTCAAGCCCAGAACAGGATCTCTGTCATACTAAAGTCCCTCCTGGATGTCTGGAAAAAGTCTCATAGTCTGGGAGACATTCCAAAATATGTGCAGTGACCGTTGCCACAGGCGTGAACTTCTTAATGCATTTTGCAGAAATCTCCACCACAATGAAATTGATTACTGTCTGAAAGGGATTTTTTTCCCTTTTCAAAATAACAGAAAGCTAGAATATGCTTTTCTTATGTTTTATTACATCCTTAAGCATCTCATGTGAACTGGAAGGGACTGAAGAAAATTACTGCTCTGAGTTTGATATACAATGTCTTGTTTAAAACAGTTTTTAAATAATTGATGGGTTAGGTGAGTAGAAAGGAAAAAGGTCTGAATTTATGAATACCACAGATACAAAAGTGTGCCCTAATTACTAAAATTCAACTTTCAATATGGTTTTTCCGCTGTTGAAACTGAAATAAGGTCAGAGAATAAATATGAAGAAATGGCTTTTCAAGGAACAGGTGAAAATTGAAAAGAAAATGGAGCCTGGAGTTTGTGAATGTGAGTCTGCCTGCCTTTGAGGATGGTATTTCTGAGGATGGAGGAGGGGTTGAGGGGCTTGGTGTAATGTTTTTTTCATAACTGAAATCAAATTGTTCAAGTACTTGAATGCTGTCTATTCATTGCACTGTGGTCAGAGATAAGTTGTGGCCAGTAGGCAATTATTTAGTTTTTATTCACCTAATGAAAATAATTAAAGCAAAACTCTTGCCTAGAAATTTCTAATGTTGCATAGAAAAAAATCTGATGAAAAGGGAAAATCCAGGGAAGTTATGGCAGTCATAGTAAAGGAAGGACAGCAGGGACATCCATTATGGGATTTCTAATTCTTGCTTTCTTAGCAGTTTCCATATTCTTGCTAGAGTTGGAAAGTTGCTCGATCCCTGGTATCAATCACACCTCCACCAGACAGCACACTGAGGCTAGTCACTGCTGCTGGAAGATTTCCTCCTGACAGTGATTCATCCTAGCCAGTTGTCAGAGGTTTGACATTCTTAAGTAGGAGCTGATGTATGTCTTTTGCTGTTGTGTAGTCACTGAACATATTTCATATGATAGAAATAGCTTTGCAGAAAAATTAACCTATTCCTTGTCTTTGAACGAGGTTTTCCTCAAAAATTCTGTATTCATTCAATGCATCATGTCTTCTGAGCATTTCATGTTTCATGTATATGTGTGGTAGTGAAATTCTTATTCTGTTGGTACATTATGGTTAACCAATGATGTTAGTGTGAGATGCCATTTAAGAAGCCTCAACCTTTTACTTTCTTATGTCACAAGGGACTAAAAAGGAGGCCAAAATTTGTATTTAACTCATGTTTATTCAAACTGATTTTAGTATGTAAGAATTCTAAGTATGTAAGACAATTCTAATCCGTGACTTTGAAAGGTACATGATTCTGAAGGGAACAAGGAGGAAAGTTGGAATCCTCCTGGTGGGACCAGTATTGTAGGGGAGAGAGAGTGCTTCTGACCTTCTGACATGTCCTATACCCTCCTGTGCATCCAAGCATCCTTTCCTATGAAATCATGACAATTTAGCGTTAGAGCAAACCTGAGAGATCAGAGAGGCAGACATCTTTTTTTTCCTAGGAAAAGGGAACAAAGAACAAGAAAGGTTAACAAAGTTGTCCGAGGTCAAAGAATCTCAAAAATCTCAAAAAGTGAGTTTTCAGCCTGTCAAGTCCATGTAGTGTGCCTTCCACTTAGATCTCTCCATGAATGACAAGAGATCATGGGCAGCAACTTCACTGTCATTAGGGCAAGGCAACAATCCACAGGCCAGTCTTGCTTTCCTCTATTCCTGCCTCAAAAATGACCCTCTGTAGACACCAAGTTGGCATGGTTGCTTGAAAGGCATTGCTATAAGAATGCACAAGGGGAGTGGCATTTGGGGTACTGGCAGAATATTGTTTCCTGATCTGGATGCTGGTTACCTGAGAAAATTCAGGTTGCAGAAGCTGTGAGCTGTATGTTTCTGGATACCTCACCAAAAAGTATTAAAAATCACAGAAAAATTAAAAATTTGTGGTTAAGGAAAGCATTTGGCATCAATGAAATCAAATACATCTAGAAATTATTTTGTAAACACACTCAAATATTTTGAAACAAATAATTTTAAACAAAAACATGCACCATTGTTTGGTAGGACCACCATTTTGATTGTAAAGCATCATTGGTTCTTTTGGGTAGAAAATGTCTTTGCATGCTGAGCCCTTCATGCACTAAAAATTGCCAAAGAAATTGGTTAAAAGTAGAAGCTTCTAGATGCCTGTTACATCTTCATACTAAGGGGAGCATTCTAAATTAGAGCTAAATCAAAGCTTCTTAAAAAATCTTCATATAAACTTGTGATATTTATCTAAATATCTGATAAATTTATTTCAACATTTCATGATAACCTGTTATAATTCTTAGGGAGAAAAACTTTGAATTTTGCCTGGTTGGGTAATATATTGTTCTAATTATTTAACTGTTACCATGAATAAAGAAAGTTTATATACATATACAGAAAGTCTTCAAAAAGTTAATGGAAAATGTATTATGAAAAAGCATAGATTTCAAATTTTGTTTTTTGACAGGCAGAGTTAGACAGTGAGAGAGAGAGAGAAAGGTCTTCCTTCCATTGGCTCACCCCCCAAATGGCAGCTACGGCCAGCGCACTGTGCCGATCCAAAGCCAGGAGCCAGGTGCTTCTTCCTGGTCTCCCACATGGGTGCAGGGCCCAAGCACTTGGGCCATCATACTGCCTTCCCCGGCCACAGCAGAGAGCTGGACTGGAAGAGGAGCAACCGGAACAGAACTGGAGCCCCAACCGGAACTAGAACCCGGGGTGCTGGTGCCGCAGGCAGAGGATTAGCCTAGTGAGCCACGGCACTGGCCTAGATTTCTTTCTTTCTTTCTTTTTTTTTTTTAATAAATGTGAATTTACAAAGTACAACTTTTGTATTGTTGTGGCTCCCCCCCCCAGCCTCCCTCCCTCCCGCGGCCCTCCCCTCTCCCACTCCCTCTCCCATCCCGCCCTTCATCAAATTTCATTTTCAATTACCTTCATATACAGAAGATCAACTTAGTATACACTAAGCAAGGATTTCAACAGGCTGCCCTCACACAACAGCACAAGGTATAGGGTATTGTTCGACTAGTAGTGTTGTCTTTAAGTTTCATAGTAAACATTAAGGACAGAGATCCTATGTGGGGAGCCTGTACCCAGTGACTCCCATTGTAGATTTGACAAATGGCACTCTTATTTGTGACGTCAGCAATCACCCGAGGCTCTTGCCATGAGCTGTCTAGGCTATGGAAGCCCCTTGAGTTCACCAACTCTGAACTTGTTTAGTCAAGGCCATATCACAGTGGAGGTTCCTTCCTCCCTTCAGAGAAAGGCGCCTCCCTCCTTGATGGCCTGTTCCTTCTGCTGGGGTCTGGTTCACGAGGATCTTTCATTTAGGTTGTTTTTGCCAACGTGTCATGGCTTTCCATGCCTGTGAGACTCTCATGGGCCTTTTAGCCAGATCCGAATGCCCCAAGGGTTGATTCTGAACCGGCCT
Organism: Oryctolagus cuniculus; assembly: GCF_964237555.1. NCBI lineage: Eukaryota > Metazoa > Chordata > Mammalia > Lagomorpha > Leporidae > Oryctolagus > Oryctolagus cuniculus. The sequence goes on along the minus strand of NC_091438.1, from coordinate 26,284,242 downwards.
CGATTTCAAATTTTTTTAGTACAAATGGAGGGCGTATTGATCAGAGAAAGGACCAAGGAGACAAAATTGCGGAAGAGATCTATTACATAATGTTACTGAGCAATAAATCCACACCTACTAAAGAGTTATGTTGAGCTAAAAGTTAGTACTGTTAGGAAGCTAGTATCAGTTTCATAAACAATATTCAAGCACTTGAAAGTTTCAAATGTAGGTACTCAACAAATATCAAGTAAGTACATTTAAAATTGAAGATGAATGTTCAATATTTGAGTGGAACAAAATTTTAGTGTCATTATAACTGTAATAATCCTGGTTAACTTTTATAGTAATTATTCCAAAGTTGATTGGGCAGAGACAGTATCTATCACAGTCTTAAACAGCAACTTGAACCCTCTTGGCATTTAGAACATGTAAAATAACAATGTTATCTGGAAATGTTGCCTTTGGTAACTTGTCTTTGGAGGGGAAATTTTTATTCTTGGTGTCCACATGCACAGATCTCTAATATGCATCAAATATGGCATACTTCCTAGGAAAAAGAATAATTTCTGAGTATACATGAACTCAAAGAAGATGACATAAATTTAGAGAAGTTTTCAATCCCTGGCCTTTATTAAATATGTGTGTTTTAGATTAAGGAAAAAATCCAAAAGTTAAAAATCAGGGACACAATTTTACCAGAGCATAATTTGGAAGATTAAAGAATGAATTAAATAAAACCAAATGGGATAGGGTAATAGCAAAAAGAGTACAACACTTTAATAAGGGTAAAACTATAAATTTCCTCCTCAAATTGTACTTATCCACTAGCTGGCCTCAATAGTTGTTCATCTTCTTTTACTGGAACTAGAAGTTAATTCCTGTAACTACTTTTGGTACAGAGCCTGGTGGCTGCCCCATTAGAAACCTGGCTATAGAATCACTGGGTAAATTTTATGCCCTGTGGCTTAATTATGATTTTGAACATCATTGGTCCTTATTAAGCCTAATGAGTTGTAAAACCTTGAGCCATTTTTTTCCCAAAATAACTGATAATTTAATTGATGATTTCTACTTTAAACAAACAACACAGATCCAAGGCCAGCGGGACACAAAGCTACAAATACAAACTTTCCAAACCCTCTATCAAGACCATGAGAATCACCTGAGCTTGGGAGCTTCCACTCGCTCTCTTGCTGCTGTGGTCACTGTCTCTAAGGAGCTATCTCCAGAGACTCAACGCCAGTCTAAGTCGTGGGAAGCCATGTGCCACTTAGGTTGGAATCTCCAATCGTGTCCAGTCCTTTACATTCTGACATTTAAAGGTCCTGATGGGGCCTTTTGTATAGATCTAGTGAAAATTTTATAGGACAAGTATTTAAATGGACTGGAGGCCTCTTTCCTTTCTGCATGGGAGACTTTTGGCTTCATCTTTTATTTTTTTACTATTCACTGCCTCCTGTTACATCAATTGTTTGTTCTGCTCTTTATTCTCCCTTCTTCTGACTACTTATTTTCCTGAAATTCAAATTCTAGTTTAGAGTATACTATATACCAGGTAATATTCTATTTTCCTTTTGCTTTTTTACCCATAGCCTACCAACCAAATTTACTCCATAGTTGATTTCCACTTGAGTAAAAGACTGAGAAAAATAGACTAACTTTTAAAAGAAATTTAGGGAGTGGCTGGTTGCATCACAGTGAGGGGCATTTAGAAAAATATTACTACCGTCTTAATATTTTTACTGTATTTTAAGCTGGAATTATCAACAGCTGAGCCCTTCCTAAATTATTACAATCTAGCTTTTAAAATTTTTATTGATTTATTTGAAAGGCAGTGAAACAGAGAAAGAGGAACATCAATAAAGAGATCTTCCGTATGCCTGATCACTCCCCAGGTGCTCTCAACATCTAGGGTTGGACCTGGCCAAAGTCCCAAGTTGAGAAATCATCCGAGTTTGCTACGTGGGTGTGAGAGACTCCGGTACTTGAGCCATTATCGTCTGCCTCCCAGAGTGCACATTAGCAGGAAGCTAAAATCAGAAACAGAGCAAGAACTTGTACCCAGGCCTTCCAATATGGAATGTGGGCATCCCAAGCACATTTTAACTTCTGCACCAAAACACCCACTCCTACAAACTAATTTTATAATGAATAATGTTTTATATTTTTTCAGAAAATTTTTAGATAATGAAGTAGGGCAAATGTATTGAATATATTTTATTCCTGCTGAAACAGATTGTGAACCGTAATATCTGGTTTTCTGCTAATGAAAAGTTTCTGACGTATTTGAGGGCCTCAGGCATATCCTGAACTCGTGACAGTTCTTTCATTTTATAGACATAATCTAAGTTGTGTCCCAGTGCTTTAGTGAGCAAACCAGAAGCAGGAGGGTAAATAAAAGACAATAATATGTCAAGCCACACTCTTACTTAAGAAAAACAGTTAAGAAGAAAATGCAAGTAGCTGTGTAACCCAATCACAAATAAATAGCAAGAGTGATATAAACTAAATAACAGAGTGATTCAAGTTTGGATTATGTACATGGCGAGATTCTTGAATAGTGTATGTTGTTACTCTGGTAACATTAAAATTAATCAGAGTAAGGGTATGGAATACTGAACAGTTTTGGTTATTTGTGAGTAAGAAGCTGAAGAAGGCAACCTTTGGCAAGTTTTTTTCTTTTTCTTTTTTATTGGCAAAACATTATTCACACTAATGTGAGATTTGTTATACACTTTGCATTCTTATTTAATGCAACTGTTCACATATTTTACTGCTAACACATTATCTGGAGGGTATTGCAGCTTGTGATATATATAGAGAGATATATAATATTTTGCATGTAAATTCTAAAAAATTATTAACTCTGAAACATGTGTTCCAAGGACTTCTGATAAGGAATTGTGGAATTGCATAACTATGTAGCTCTTGCAAGGAGAATGCTTAAGAGAGATTGTGGGTGAGCTAAAACCTTCTCTTTAGTAGGAATAGTCAGAAGCTATTATCTAAAGTGGTTAAACCAAGAAGTAAAAGTGCAAGTGTGCAATATAGGGTTACAGAGCAGAAAATCCAAAGAGAAATTCAAAGAAATTTCCTCTTGAATTTGAGGCAGTTGGTGTGGGAGACTTACTTCTCATCATACCCTCCTCAAAACTCTGGACTATTACCACATGTATGAATTATTTTGGTTTTAAACCTTAAGTTATTTCAACAGCTTTGCCTTCAGTCTATACAATGTGCTGAGCACTGTTTCTGGAAATGCAAAAATTAAAACTTTGTAGAGTTCTAATATGGAAAAGAAAATATAAAGCAATCTAGCATTATGAACAGAGAAAGAGTGCTTACTATTTTAAAAGAGAGTAAGCATCTATGGATGTGTGTATGGGGATGCTGGGCCTGGTGAACAGCACGGGGAGAGGAGGGAAGTCTCCATTGTGGTGCTGGGCTTCAATAGCACCCAAAGGCCTCAATCTAAATAGGAAAGGGGGCACAGAGACCAGAATAAAAGGGTGGAGCATGGATTCCCATACCCTCATTGTGTTCAAGGAAACCTAGCCTCCAGTTACTTTAAATTAAGCCTACACTGGGGCAGGCATTGTGATAGAACAGCTTAAGCTGCCACTTTTATGACTATATCTCACATAGAAATGTAGGTTTAACTGCTGGCTGCTCTGCTTCCAATCCAGCTTCCTGATGATGACCTGGCTTCAGGCCTTGGCCTAGAGCAGCACTGGGGGAGTGAACCAACAGATGGAAGATCTCTTTGTTTCTATGTCATTCTGCCTTTTGAGTAAATGAAGATAACAAACAAATACATTTTTAAAAACCTATTTTCCCTGACAAACAAGAAACTGTTTTAAGTGGTCTCCCACCCTGGGGGAAGGATGAGTGTGGAGGGAGGAAAGGTATGTTTTATGTAGAATATTTATGTTTCAATTGTTTAAAATATTTCCTTGAGAGAGAGAGAGAGAGAGAGATCCCATCCCCTGGTTCATTCCTCAAAACCTGCCAAGGGGAGAAGGGGGCAAAGTATGAAGCTAGTAAATCAATCCGTGTCTCCCATGTGGGTGGCAGGAGTGCCAGTTACTTGAGTCATCACCACCCCTCAGGGTCCACATTAGCTGGAAACTAGAGTCCTAGAATTACAAACTGAGCTGGGATGGGAATCAAATCCAGGCACTCTGATATGGGTTGCGGCTGTCCTAACTAGCGACTTAACCACTGGACCAAACACCCATTCCTGTACATCCTAATTTTATTCTCAAAACGGAAGACTTCGCGAAAATATACATAAGCAGGAAACTTTTTCAAGAAGTTCATAATAAAGTTAATGTTTTCTACATTGCAAGTAAAATGTGCAGAATAGATCCAACGTGGCTCATCTGACCGGGATCCTAGTGTAGGCAAGTTAACCAGATCTCACAGGTGGTCTTTAAGGAGAGCCCTAAACCCAGAATTCATTGCACTAATCCAGCCTAAATATTTTAAGAGCATGAGCAAATATGATGAGGTCATTGACAAGGAAGGGTTATTTGCTTCTGTAACCATTTTGGCAGCTGGAGCAGCTGTAGTATTTCTTCAAAGAGATTATAGTCTAAACCCCAAAGTTGAGCCTTTGAGTTTTAGGACTAGATAGAAGTTTCTTGAAATATCAGGCTTTTGATACAACAGGAATGATGGCACAAGAGCTCTGTGCAAAATGATGACACTGGGAATTGATCAAAGACATGGAATAAATACAATATGCAAAGAGTCAATAGTAACAAAAATACGGAGAATAGAAAAAACAAATCCCCCAAGGGAGCTGAAAAAGCAGTGATTCAAGTCTGTATAGAGCTAAGAGTGCACAAGAGGAATGCAATGAGACCTCTGACAGGTGGCAGGCGAAGTAAGTTGACAGATGAACTTTTTATTTCTTGAGAACTCTGTCTTTATCTCAGTTCACAGAGGCAGATGGGAATGGAACAGATGTCAGAAACAGCAGTGCTTCTCAGGGAAGATTAAATGGTAGAGGAAATGAAGATCACGTTACCAAATAAGATGGGAAGGAAAAGCTGTGTGTCTAAGTGAGCCTGGATGGAATGACCAGGTGGAATTTGGATGTGAAGTTTGAGGGGTATCATGTTAAAGCCATAAACATGGAGCTGTTGCAGTGTGGCTGGTTGGGAGTCCCTTGACAACAATGATGAGTGCTTTTTTAATTTGTTAAATAAAATAATGCCAAAGAGGATAAGAAAAGTAAGCTTTTCATTTTTAGATACATGTCTGAATGTGGTTCTATTTCAGAACTGGTGGGAAATCAACAATATTGTTGCAACATTTTGGAAAGAACAAAGGCCAGGAAGGCTTGGGGTTATGCAAGAGTTGATGAGATCATGTCATGTTACTCTTCATTTTTTTCCCTCATCCCACTTTCCTTCTCTCCTTTATTCCATATTTGCTCCTTATAGGGGTATGTGGAGATATGGGAATTCACAAGTAGTTTTCAAAGAAAAATAATTTAATATTAATGGAATTTATCACACTGTTAATATGTAAGTATATATTTACTATGAAAATGTATAAGGAAAGCATGCAACTAGGTTCTGGTCTGCCTATCAAAGTTCTGCTCAACAACAAGAACTTGAAGCTGGAATTTAGAAGACTAGAGCCTAGTTTTAGCCTACTCCTAGTTAGCACTGTGACTTCAGGCAAGCCATAGGCCCTGTTTGTCTCAGCTTCTTCTTTTAAGACCTTCACTCACATCAGTAATGAATATCCTTAATGATTTGAACAGCGTAGTCTAGGTGGTGAGTTTAGTTAAAGTAAGTGGCACTCACTGTAACAATGAAAAGGGAAGGAATGGCTGTAATAGCAAAAGAATACCTTGTAAAAGAATTCCTGCACTTTTATCCATTCTCTCTGTAAATACTAATTAAATATCTACTGTTATTTCCTATGTTTTGAAATGACTTTTCTTGCAGATATTCACACTGCTTGTCTTCTTGCCTCCTTTAGGTCTTCACTCAGTGGTCATCTCATGAAGCCTTCATTTCCCCTATTTAAAATTCTGTGTGCACACACATCCCACAAAAACAAACACATACATGTCACACATACCACACCCCAACGCATATACAACACCACACATACGTAACACACACAAGTACACCACACACTCACCACACCACAGCATACTTACCACACATGCACATATCATACTGCATACAACACACACCACACTCATACACAACATGCATACACACACACACATATACCACACAACTTCTCAGGGACTCCTTATTTCTCATTTAAATCACCTATTAGTTTTATAACTTATATCTATCCTTAATTAAAAAGTAAGACTATGACACCGATTTTGTAGGTTTGTTCAATGCAAAGGATACAGCTTATCATTGTAGGCCTTTAGTTATGTTCAATTCTTTTTTTTTTTTTTTTTTGACAGGCAGAATGGACAGTGAGAGAGACAGAGACAGAGAGAAAGGTCTTCCTTTTACCATTAGTTCACCCTCCAATGGCCGCTGCAGCTGCTGCTCTGTGGCCAGCACACTGCGCTGATCCGAAGCCAGGAGCCAGGTGCTTCTCCTGGTCTCCCATGCAGGTGCAGGGCCCAAGCACTTGGGCCATCCTCCACTGCCTTCCTAGGCCGTAGCAGAGAGCTGGCCTGGAAGAGGGGCAACCGGGACAGAATCTGGTGCCCCGACTGGGACTAGAACCCAGTGTGCCAGAGCCACAGGCGGAGGATTAGCCTATTGAGCCGCAGCACCAGCCCAATCATGTTCAATTCTTGATCATCAGAAAGCTGAAGGATTCTAGGCTGACACTGAGTGTCTCATTTAAGTAGGAATACATAGGAAAACTAGGAAGTCCGAAGTAGTAATAGGTCCACGTCAGTGCTTTTCAAACATTTTGAGCAAAGAACTTAGGTTCAGATGAAAACTATATGAAAAGAGTAAGTAAGTAAGAACTACTGTGGGTGACGTGGGTAAAGGAACACAGTCCAGCTTACTTTTTTCCCCTGCCTCCTCAAGAGGATCCCTCAAGAGGTCCCTGAAAAGGCTCTGCACAAATTTTCTCAAATTAGACTCATCCCAAAAATAACTTGGGACAACTAGTTAAAAATACAGATTGTCTGGCTAGGAAGAAGAATATAGCAGGAAGTTGATAAAGAGGCAAGTGGTTTGATTTAGGAAAGTGCCTGAAGTTGATAGGCAAGAGCAAGGATTTGCAGCGGTGAGTAGAAAGATAGGTTACCAAAAGGACAGAGTGTCTTCTGAGTAACATAATTGTATTGGTGGTCAGTCACTTACACTTGTCTCCCACATAAGAAAAAAGAATTTAATCTTGGTTAGGACTGAGAATCAGATATGTTTAAAAAGAGAAAAACAAAGCCATATTTAGGGGTTTGTTTTGTTGAATTTGATTATTGACAATGGCGCCAACGAACCAACATACAACCACTTGAACTAAATAGAACATTAACAGAGTTCTAAACATTCAAACATGTGATGAAGAGATACTTTCACTGGTCAAAGAGCTCAGAAGAGACATCATTCATTCATTCATTGAAAACTAGTACACAAACCAAACAACATCTAGAAAAAGACTTATTCATATTCCCTGTTCTTTTATGTTAAGTATCAATTTTTTTTTCTGTTTTACTACCAGCAAAACCTAATCAAATTACCTCATTTAAATGCCAGCACCTTTCCAGACCTATCTGCAAGCCCCATGGGTACCCATTCTGTTGTGAGAAATTCCCGTCTAATCTATTACTATTAATCCTTATAATTCTTATGTTCATTGAAATCTGACTTTCCTCCCAGGACATGACATCCTCAAAACTACCTCAAATAGAGTGCTGTTTTTTCCCATTGCCCTGCTATTGGACTTAGAATCAGAATATCCGAAATGAAATTTTTTCATGGCTCTCATTGAATCTGTGATTAGTCTTCACCTATTGTTTCCTGACTCAGTGAACATCCCCTCTGTGTCCAATCCACCACACTACTCACTTCCAGCTAGTTTTACCTTCTCTTTCTCCTCTCCAAATGCCTTAGACCAAGCTACCACTGTATTCCTTCTTAGCTGTGGTAATAGCTTCCTGCCTGCTCTTCTGTCTCCTTCTGGCCATTTTCAAAGTTATTGGATGGCTGCTCTAGATGTAGCTCCCATCAGTCACTTCCTCGATATTCCCACTGCCATTCTCATTTTATCATTGTTTTATCAGGGCCTTGGGAACAGCCAGTACTCCAGTTGCCCAGCTTTTACTGTTTGTCATCTTCTGTGTACACATATTCTGCAACTTCTTTTTTTGCTTATTGAATCAAATCCAGACTTCATTTTCTTCACCAAATGTACTCTGTCACAATTCTGCCCAACCTGTGAGAGTCTTAAAGCTTTTCCTGATTTTCTCTCAGTCTTGTGATGCCTTTCTGCTCATTGAATACCTATCAGCTTAGCTTCCCCTTTCCCAGAGAGCATAGACTTCCTTGTGAGAGGAGTCTCGCCTTATCTCACTCTCAGGGACACTGCCCCAACGTTTGCATACAGTACATCCTCAGTGCATTTAATGAATTGTTGTACATTTTATTTGAATAGAATTTTAGCTTTGAGTCTCAGAAAAGGGCTCAGTAACTGAATTCATTTTAGTATTCTGGAGTTCCAGAATAGTTGAATGGAAACCACCCTGCATACAAAAGCATTGCTGTACTCTATTTGTTTTATTTCAAAGGGAACCAGGTCATTTAACCACCAGAAAGGAAGAAAGGGGATTAAGCTGAAATTAATGTTTTGATGAAGATGAGGCAGATGGTAAATTGACCTGAGGGAAATAAAAAAATCAACTTGCCACATGTTAACAACAGAAACTCTTCATGATTGATGTTCAGTGACTTGGAAATTCTCTTCAGGGCAAACTGCGTTTTCACTGCTTACTCACATATATTTTGAGGCATAGATTAATTTCAAAACAAGAACTTAAAGCTATAAGGAACCCTAGACATTAACTTAGTTTGTGGTTTTCAAACTTTCTCTCTCTCTCTCTCTCTCTCTCTCTTGTTTTTAAGCATTAGAACCCCATATTCAATCAAAATATTGCATGAAATCCCATTACATGAAATAAATAAAAATGGGGTTGTTTTATTAAAGTGGGGTGGGAGCCGAGGATCAGCCCTTTTGCCTCAGGGCTTTCCAGCTTCCATGGTGGCCCCAGAGCAAATAGGGAGAAGCCCTAGAACACTGGTGTTCTTAGCTGGAAAACCAAGAACCTAGAGTCTCCTCTCAGAAACAGATTCGGAGGAAGAGTACATGATGTGTTTGGAATTATAGTATTGGTCAGTGGTAGAGCTAGGACTAGATCGAGTTTCCTACCCTTCAATCCCATGTCCTTCTCCCATTAGCTCCTACTGTTTTTTTGGTGGCGTGAATCTCCTCCTTGTCACCTCCATGTAGTCTTTGCTTTTTCCTAGCATCAGCATACATGGAGAAAAAGGTCTTCTGAACTTCTTCCTTGAGTATTTTGATAACTTCTACTGTAAACTCTCTGTCTAGCAATCATTTACCAAATGGCCATATTTACTACTGTAGCTTGCTAGCCCATCTCCTGTGATACTACCATATTTTCATAGAGTTTATGAATTGACACATTGATATCACTTTGACAGGCAATTCTGAGAACTGTTTAATCCCAGCATTAAGAATAATTTAGGATAACCAAGGTCAATTAGAAGAGAGGGCTAAGAATTCCAGTTTCGCCGGTGCCGCGGCTCACTACTCTAATCCTCCGCCTTGCAGCGCCGGCACACCAGGTTCTAGTCCCGGTAGGGGCACCGGATTCTGTCCCGGTTGCCCCTCTTCCAGGCCAGCTCTCTGCTGTGGCCAGGGAGGGCAGTGGAGGATGGCCCAAGTCCTTGGGCCCTGCACCACATGGGAGACCAGGATAAGTACCTGGCTCCTGCCATTGTATCAGCGCAGTGCGCCGGCTGCAGCGGCCATTGGAGGGTGAACCAACGGCAAAGAAAGACCTTTTTCTCTGTTTCTCTCTCTCACTGTCCACTCTGCCTGTCCAAAAAAAAAAAAAAAAAAAAAAAAAGAATTCCAGTTTGAGGTCAGGATTAAAATGAGGGGATATAAACAGGACTTTTAAAATAAAAGAACCAAATTACTCACTTGTTATAAGAAGCAGAATTTAGAACAAATTATCAACTCCACATTTCTCAAAATGAAAAATATTTCATTAAAGAATGTTTTTATGGAAAAATTTCAAGAACAGAAAGTCAAAATTTTCAAAATCTCATCAGAAAAAAACAGTATTAAGCTCTTCTTTAAGCATCTCTTATTGAATGATATACATGAACTGATCATAGTATAAATAGAATTATTCTATTCATAGCATTCTATAACTTGGATCTTTCAATCAAGAAACTTTCTGTTGCTCTTTCCACCAAATATAAATATGTCACTGTATTTCATGGTTAAACAGTGTTCTTTGGTGTGTATTTGTCATGGTTTATTTCAGCAACCCTGTATAGACTGTTACACAAATTGTTTGCACTGTTTAACTATTTAAGCGCTATAATAAACACCATTGCACATATTCTTGGCTCAAGGTAAATTCATAGAAGAGAGACTGCTGGATCAACATATATCTCCATTTTACATCAAAGTATCTCTAACGAATACTTATTATAACTAAAAACTTCAAATAGAACAAAAACAAAACACAGATAACAGTGAGAGGCCCTTGCAAACCCCTTGATTGTCAACCCACTCTCTGAAAGAAAACACCCTTCAGAATTCAGACCTTTAGTAGGTCCTTTTTACAAAGACCAAAGGCACATACCTAACTGTAACTCTTTTTAGCCAAATACTGTTGATCCTAAACAAATTGCCACATTTGGACATGTTTATCTTATTCCTTTTACTGACTGCAGTGTTTCATGCATAGATTAAAGAAAAAATGTGGTAGTTGAGAATGTGGGCTTTGGAGCTGGTATGTGACCTTGGGTGTCCCTTGGTCTATCTGCACCTTCCCTTTTGAGCAGTGATGATAGTAGTGCCTACATCACATTATTGTTAGAAGGACTGGATGGTTAAAAAACTTGGAAAATGATTATAACAATAAATAGTAAATGTTAGCTATTATTAACATGTACCATAATTTTAGCTAGTCCTTACTTGATAGATTTTTCAGTTTTGCAACCATGAAGAAGCAAGCAATGCTTCATATGAGTACACTGTAAAAGGATAAACTATGTATCTAAAAATGAAAAATAGAATTACTGGGTCAAAGGATAGACACATTTTTAATGTTGATATTTTTTCATATTCCCACTCTTCCTAGAGTCCGTGGCAACTAATATTCTAACTCAGGGTATGTAAAAATATCAATTTTTCTAACATCTGGTCAATATTTGACTTTATCAGTCAGATATGCAAATATGCACACATAATTTTAACATGCATTTATTTGATCATTAGTGAAGTATAGTAACTTGTGTTTTATTAACCACTTGTCTTTAAATTTCTAAGCACTGCTAAAAGTATCTTTGACTACTTTTCTATTGAAGTGTTTTTAAGCACATTTTTAAACTTCTTTAAATATTATGATTATTAACATATTCATATGGGCTATAAATATCAAATTTTCATCTATTTTTATTTTTTTAATTTTTTTAATTTTTTGACAGGCAGAGTGGACAGTGAGAGAGAGAGACAGAGAGAAAGGTCTTCCTTTGCCGTTAGTTCACCCTCCAATGGCCGCTGCAGCCGGCGCACTGCGCTGATACAATGGCAGGAGCCAGGTATTTATCCTGGTCTCCCATGTGGTGCAGGGCCCAAGGACTTGGGCCATCCTCCACTGCCCTCCCTGGCCACAGCAGAGAGCTGGCCTGGAAGAGGGGCAACCGGGACAGAATCCGGTGCCCCTACCGGGACTAGAACCTGGTGTGCCGGTGCCGCAAAGTGGAGGATTAGCCTAGTGAGCTGCAGCGCTGGCCTAAATTTTCATCTATTTATCAGTTTTATCCATAGTTTTGCTATGAAGAAAGCTCTCATCTCCATGAATCCTATAGTGTCAGGTTTTGTGTCAAGTATCAATAATTTTAAGAACTGCAATCTTAAAAAAATTGCCATTCCTATTAGGATTTGCATTTTCTCTCCACCTAAAATTTTTAATTTTTGGAAGGAGGGCAGATAAAGAGCCAGTTATTCTAAGATCATGTTTTCAAGAGTCTGACTTGTAATTTTGCCTTAATTAAAAACTGAATTCTCAGATGTATTTAATATCCCTATGCTATTTTCTGTTTCACTGATCTGCCAATAGACTTTTACAACTTTGTGGTATCTAATAATTTATAATTTTGTTCTATATAAATTTTTCTCATTGCTTTTTTTTAATTTCCTGACTACTCTCACTCATTTCTTCTTCCAAATGAAATTTAGAATCACCTTTTCAAGTTAGCCTTCACAAAATTGTATTAAAATCCCCACTCCCTGAATTCTACTATAAGTAGCTAATTTACGGAAAATTTATAACATTAGGTATTAGATTTCGTATCCAAGATCTTTTTCTCTGTTTATTTCAGCTTTGTTATATGTCCTTCAGTGTGATTTTTGTAAACTTATTCATATAGATACTGTGCATTTCTTGTTAGATTTATTCCTATATATTTTTAATTGAATATTCTACATTCATTTATGATTGATGTAGAATTCCACAAGTTGAGTCTGCCTGGTGAATATAAATTTCAAAATGATTTCCATTAACAATTGTCACAAAATACATCTTCCTTTGTCCCTGTCCACTATAGAGTACTCTTTTTCCAAGCAGCTCAGGTCAAGCTGTAACTCAGAACCCTATAAGCAATAGATCATTCTTGAATATCAACTCACACATGTTCTGTTTCCATAAAGAGTTGGTTTCACCAAGATATTGTTATAAATTATCCACAGGCTAGAATTACATTGTTTTTCTAGTCTTAGGTAGTGAGGTACCACAACCAGGAAATCAATGGGAATTCAAATTCACTGGAGTTAATAAAAACTCTAAATTCTATCTAACAACCAGTATGCTTCATTCCCATTCAACAAGAAATTATTGAGACTTACTAAGCTCAGAATTCTTAGACTAGAAACATTTCCCTACTCTCAAGTGACTCACTGTCTAGGAAAAGAGACAGATCTGAAGGAAATATTTAAATAGTAAAACAAATCTGGGCCGGCTCTGTGGCTCACTTGGCTAATCCTCTGCCTGCGGCGCCAGCACCCCGGGTTCTAGTCCCGGTTGGGGCGCCGGATTCTGTCCCGGTTGCTCCTCTTCCACTCTAGCTCTCTGCTGTGGCCTAGGAAGGCAGTGGAGGATGGCCCAAGTGCTTGGGCCCTGCACCTGCATGGGAAACCAGGAGGAAGCACCTGGCTCCTGGCTTCGGATCTGCACAGAGCACTGGCCATAGCAGCCATTTGGGGGGTGAACCAACGGAAAAAGGAAGACTTTTCTCTCTGTCTCTCTCTCTCTCTCACTGTCTAACTCTGCCTGTCAAAAAAAAAATCTGAAAAAGTTGAAGCTCACAATCCAATGGCAATTAAACATCTGATGAATGTGTGTGTGCATCAGTAGCACTCATTTGCAGTTAATACAGAAATTTGCATTGCTAAAACAAGTTTCTATACGGTATGAATGTTAACTCTCCCTTTATACTTAAAAAAAAGTTTGATTTGCCCTATCTACAGGTTCTGACTCTAGCAATAGCTTTTGGAATTTAAAAATTCAAGTGATTAGTAAAAAATAATTGGTGAGAATGATTGAATTCATGGTATGGAATAAGAACTATATCATTTTCATTACATAGATATATGCGTACATTACAATAAAATAGATTATAATAAAGTACAACCACACATACATTCTAGAGCTTCTAGCTTCTCACTATGAAACTGGTTTTTGTCTGAGTTGTGCTGATTCTTTTCTGTAAGTGCCACATGATTTTCATCCTCTGCTGGTCATTGCTAGGACAGTATATTCTTATATAAGTTCATTATTTGTATGTACAGGAAATACTTATGTCCTTTTGCACTTGTTCATGGCTTGCTTTCAAGTGTTATTAAGTAATTTTTTAAATTCCTTCTCTAGAGGAGTTAAAACTGTGACTTCTGCTTTTTCTGTCCTTATCCTGTTGATGACACTGGCTGTCTTGTGGTGTTTTGTGATTAGATCTATATTCTGAGAACTTTATACTGGGCTTTGTACAATGTGAGAGCAAAACATATTTATTATTTTGTGAGGATAAAGCTCTTGATGGGGATACAAAGTAAAAAAAAATATGAGTTTTCCCCATTGAACAAAATCCCAGATGTAGTAACACCTGTGACATTCCATTAAATCCTAGCCCTCTCTTCTTCATCACAGTAGTAACTCAAAATATTAGTGTTTGAGCTAGCTGATTTTGTGCTTTTGACTAAAGCTATGGCCTCTCTTCTCCTCCCCACTATACACACACACACACACACACACATATATATATATATATAAATATTTGCAAAAGTTTGCATATCGTTTGAGGGGATTGAATGCATAGAACCCCTGGTGCTCTGTTGACTTCTGGGATGAACCTTTGTTTACCCACACACACACACAGCATCTTTAGGACACATGCTACTCAAAAAGCAGGAAAAAAATGTAGTATTGAGGTTTTAACAAAGTTAGAATGTTCTTTAAGTGACCCTTTTCTTACATATCATTTCTTTTATTATTATTATTACTTGTGCCTTATGTTTCCCCTGGGAGTGTCTCTTTTTCCCATGCCCGTAATTGTACTTCTCACTCTTTTTTTTTTTTTTTTTTTTGGACAGGCAGAGTTAGACAGTGAGAGAGAGAGAGAGACAGAGAGAAAAGTCTTCCTTTTTCCGTTGGTTCACCCCCCAAATGGCTGCTATGGCCAGTGCTCTGTGCAGATCCGAAGCCAGGAGCCAGGTGCTTCCTCCTGGTTTCCCATGCAGGTGCAGGGCCCAAGCACTTGGGCCATCCTCCACTGCCTTCCCAGGCCACAGCAGAGAGCTAGAGTAGAAGAGGAGCAACCGGGACAGAATCCGGCGCCCCAACTGGGACTAGAACCCAGGGTGCTGGCGCCGCAGGCAGAGGACTAGCCCAGTGAGCCACGGCACTGGCCATGTACTTCTCACTCTTTAACTCACTTCAACCCACTCCAAGCAGGCTTCTTTCTGTTGCCACCAAGGCATCAAAACAGGGCTTATTATGGTTATCTATTTCCTATATTTTGGCATGTGTAATAACAACTTTTTTATCTTAGCTTACTGTATTTCTAAGAAGTAGTAAATTTATAGTAAATAGTAAATTCTGAAAAAATAGTAAATGTAATTGAGTATACATTGACTCCCTCTTTCTTAGAATACATTTTTCCTCTTGGCTTTCATAACATTACATCTCCCTGGTTTTTCTCATTCTACTTCCTTCCTTAGTCTCCTTTGACTAGTTCTTTCCTTCTCTCTTCTGACTCTAAATGTTGGCATGCCCTGGACCATCTTCTCCTTTCTGTCTCACATGTATATACTTTCTCTGTCTCTCTCACTCTGTCTCAAGCTGAACTCATCTGGATATTTAGCCTTGAATATCATGTATGTGCCATACTTGTATAACTACAACCATTATATCTGCTGCAACCCTGAACTCCAGCCATGGATATATACTATATATGAATAAATAGTTGAATGTGTGTGTGTGTGTGTGTGGTATAGTTGAACTGGCACTGCAAACTGAACTTTCCAAAACAAGACTCAACCTACATGTCTCCTAGTCTTCTTTATCATAGTAGAAGATACTTCCAATTGACTGAAAACATAAAGGTCTACTGTTTATTCCTCTATTTTTCTCACCACAATCACCGCACACATACCAAATTCAACTTCCCTGAGGGTCATGCTAAGACCCAAGATTTCTGTGTCTTGTCATCTTTACTTGCCATAATGTTCCACTGTCCTTTTTATCTTTTTCTCTGGTTTATATTCATACCCCAAAAGGAATGACTTCCAATACACATAAAATAAAACAAAAATTCTTACAATTCCTAACATTTTATATGTAAGTGTATCAACATAAAATGTAATTTCTTATAAGGGGGGACTTAAAATTGAAGCATATTCTAATACCAACATATAGGGTTGTAGTGGGGAACAGATGGGTTGCAAAAACAGTTTATAAATTTTAAGGTATTAAAAGGGGGATGTGATTTTCTATTCACTAATAAGTTAGTGTTATCAGAGCTACTGAAAATGAATTTGACATATCATCAATTATATACAACACAATTAAATACAAATCTGAGTACTGTAAATACATAAGAAAATAAAAGTTACTGAAGGGAATTCACTGTCAAGGAGGGGAGACAGACATACAAGTAAGTAAATATAATAATGAAATAAGAATAGCGATGCTAAAATGGAGGCCCCTGAAAGGGATTGAGTGGCTGGAATAAGGAAGAGGGCATGGCTATCACCCCACTTCCCATGCTAAAGACATAGGTGTTTTTCTTTATCCCTCTTTCCTCATCTATCCCTCCATCAAGATCTGCTGATTCCACTCCAAGGATTGTAAAACTTTTTCTGTGAGGTACAGAGAATTTTAAGATTTGCAGAACACATAAGGTTCACTGTCCTTCCTCTTTTTTTTTTTTTTTTTTTTTTTTTTTTTTTTTTTTTGACAGGCAGAGTGGATAGTGAGAGAGAGAGACAGAGAGAAAGGTCTTCCTTTGCCGTTGGTTCACCCTCCAATGGCCGCTGCGGCTGGCGCGCTGCGCTGATCCGTAGCAAGGAGCCAGGTGCTTCTCCTGGTCTCCCATGCGGGTGCAGGGCCCAAGAACTTGGACCATCCTCCACTGCACTCCCTGGCCACAGCAGAGAGCTGGCCTGGAAGAGGGGCAACCTGGACAGAATCTGGCCCCCTGACCAGGACTAGAACCCGGTGTGCCGGCACTAGCCTATTGAGCTGCGGCGCCGGCCTGTCCTTCCTCTTAATCCTTATCCTCCTCATTCTTCTTAAAACCCTTTAAAAATGTAGAAATCATGCTTGACTATTGGAGTGTATAAACATAATCTGAAGCTAGAGTTAGCCCTTTAGACCATCAATTGCTAACCATTGTCTACTCCAAAACCTGTCCTCAGATTGAACCACTTCTCTCAAGTACCATCCTAGTTGGAATGACCACTCTCCCCTGCACTGACCATTGTCAAGTTCGATTTCCCACTCTTGCTCTTGTCCCCTACACCTAATCCATGGTTCCACAAAGTAGCCAAGGGATTTTTAAATGAGACATGTGAGGGAGGATGTGGTATGAAGTATCATTATGCTCTTAAAACAGTGTATATGAAATACATGAAGATTATTCCCTTTTTATACATAAAAACATGAACTGCTTCTCCGTGAATCTCCAAAAATAATGTAGTATAACATTTCTGGTACACTTATAAAACTGAGGTTTTGTGGGGGGAATGGGGGTAGAGAGTTATGGTACTTCTGACCATTCTAGTTATATTTTAAATGGACAGTGTTATTTGTTAGCATGGTTAGTTAAAAGTAAGAAGAGAATCTGAGATTTATCATTTTATATAGTCATTAGGATTTTCACACTGAAATATGATTATCCTGAATAATGAAACCAAAATTGACCAAATTTAGTTTTAAATGACCTGGTTAAGAATTCAGCTTGGAACAAAATGAAGGAATGAGTAGAAGGAGGAGGAAACGGAAGAGGCAGGGGACCAGAAGAAATCAGAGGGAGGAAAGTAAGAGTATATAGCTTGTTACCTAAAGTGGTATAAACTCAGTTTTGTTTCTCTTCCTGGTGTTACTCTGGTGCCCACCACTCTAGTCCTGTCTGTGTTAAGCGTCTTCTATATGGTTAGTGAGCTCTAATATGAAAACTGCCATTATGAGCTTCCTTGCTGTTGCTTTTCACCAGCTTCCTGAGGATTCCTGGGTATGAGGCAGCTTCCCCTATCCTTGAAACTGCCATTTTCCTCAGAGTTCTCTCTTCCTTTTCTTCTGTTTCACTGATTCTCCTTCTTTTGAACACTCAAACCTTATTGTGTCTTCTCCCTCAATGTCCCTAATTCTTCACTGCTTTCTTTTTGAGCTACACAACTCAGCATTTGACCAATCCAGCTTCATAAAGGAAGCAGATAATTTGGAACAAAAAATTAAACATAGGTTCAATTACACATGTCAGAATGAATTAGATGCCTATTGTTGAGACATTTTCAAGAGTTCCTCTTTTAAATAGTACCTTTGTTCCATGAAAAGATGAAAATGCTTTCACGTCTATTACCTCTTTGTTCCCATAAAGTTAGGTTTATTTGTTTTCTTTTTTCAGTTTGAAGATCGAGATTGGGTTATTATCCCTGCTTTATATGTGCACAAGCAGAAGCACGGAGCAGGAGAATGAGCTCCCCAAGGACACTCAGGGTATTTCACAGCTGTGTTTGGGCCCCTGGGTTCTAAGGGCCAGATCTGCACTTTTCTCCTGCTCTTGATGAAGAAATTTCCAAGTCTTGCTCCAAATTATTTATAAGTCAAGGCCATTTTTAAAACCATTGCCTTTTTTTATTATTGGGAGCTTTAAAAATATTCATTTTCATTTATTTGAAAAGCAGAGAGATGGGCAGCAAGATCTTCCATGCACCAGCCCACTCCCCAAATGCCCACCCCATCCAGGGGTAGGCCAGATAGAAGCCAAGAACCTGGCACTTCATCTGGATCTCCCACGTGAGTAGCAGGGACTAAAGTACCCAAGCCATCACCTGTTTCCTCCAAGGCTGCACATTAGAAAAAAAGCTGATTGGGGCCGGCGCTGTGGTGCAGTAGGTTACTCTTCCGCCTGCAGTGCCGGTATCCCATATAGGTGCCCTTCTAGTCCTGGCTGCTCCTTTTCCAGTCCAACTCTCTGCTATGGCCTGGGAAAGCAGTAGAAGATAACCCAAGTGCTTGGGCCTCTGCATCTACATGGGAGTCCAGGAGGAAGCACCTGGCTCCTGGCTTCAGATCTGCACAGTTCTGGCCATTGCGGCCATCTGGGGAGTGAACCAGTGGAAGGAACACCTTTCTCTCTGACTCTCCCTCTCACTATCTGTAACTCTACCTCTCAAATAAATAAATAAAATATTTAAAAAAAGAAAAGAAAAGAAGCTGAAATTGGAAGTAGAACAAGGACTCTAAACCAAGTACTCTGACATCTGTGTCGGATGTGGCCATCTCCAGTAGCATCCTAACTATCATGCCAAACACCTGCCCATCTTTGTTTCTGTTTTGAACACATCAGTACTCTTAAGAGAATCTCAAATGCATTTTTCCTAAATCAGTGTTTCTCAGATTTAGGTAATGTGAATATACCCATTAAAGAAAGAGTCTTCATAGACTATGAGTGTAGACTAGTTATTTTCATTCATAATATATAACAAACAGAAACTTGCTTTTTATGTACTTATAAACATATAAATACCTCCTACTTATTATTTCATATCTAAAAATAAACCAAAATTATAGGTCAAATTCAAGCCGCAGGGGCTGGCATTGAGGCATAGTGGGTTAAGCTGCTGCCTGCAAGGCCAGCGTCCCATATGGATGCTGGTTTGAGTCCCAGCTGCTCCACTTCCCATCCAGCTCTCTGCTAATGGGGAAGCAGAAGAAGGTGGCCCAAGTGCTTGGGCTTTGCATCCATGTGGGATTTCTGGAAGAAGCTCATGGTTCCTGGCTTCAGTCTGGCTGAGCCCCAGTCATTGTGGCCATTTTGGAAGTGAACCATTAGATAGAAGATCTCTGTCTCTTCCCTCTATCTAACTCTGCCTTTCAAATAAATAAAAAAGCCAAATATATAAATAAAAAGCAGAACCACATTACTGAGGAACTTCAGCTGATCAATCACATAAATGTGATGATAACCTTTTAGGAATGGTGATTAGCTAATGACCAGGAATGTGTTCTGACTGCCAGATGCTCTTTGGAGGTTGATGTGCTCAGGGTGCTGTGCATTGGGTGACTCCACCATCAGCCTGACTCTTATTCTATTGGAATGATCAATCATGATGTTATTGGAGAAAAGCACATACTGATGTATTGGTATCTATGTACTTTTTTTCATCATTATACCAAAAGTAAATTCTGACCACTTGGCACCAACACAAACATTAGGTACACTCATGGTGTTAAGTTATAAAGTGGTTCCCCCAGACAATTCAGAAAATCCCTTGTACTATGAAAATCCCTTGTACTTATGAAACGCCAACATAAAATTGCTTTTTGAGTTTCACAAGAACTCAGACTCTGGAGATCAGAAGACTCCAGTTGGTGTAACAATGCCCTGGATGTCTTGCTTTAAGACTTGGAGAAATGGGGGGATGGCATTGTGGCATAGTGGATAAAGCTTCTGCCTGTAACACTGGCATCCTGAATGGGTGCTGGTTAGTGTGCTAGCTGTTCCACTTCTGATCCAGCTCCCTGCTGATGTGCCTGGGAAAACAGCAAAGGTTGTCTCAAGTGCTTGGGCCCGTGCTACGCATGTGGGAGATCCAGGTGAAGGTCCTGGCTCCTGGCTTTGGCCTTGCCCACTCCTGGCCATTGTGGCCATCTCGGGGAGTGAATCAGCAGAACAGAGGAAGATTTCTCTTTCTCTCTCTCTCTCTCTCACTGTAACTCTGACTTTAAAATAAATGAATCTTATAAAAAAATTTTTTAAAGGCTTGGAGAAGTAGAGCTTTTGAATCTAACCTTGGGCAAGGCAGCCACCTAATGGGATGATTTAAGGCCAGTTCAAGCCAAGGATCAAGGACCAAGGATCTCACCCACAAGGTTGTTAAAGCTCTTGAATATTTCATTTTCATATGGAAAGTGAAGGACCAAACTTAAATGCTAATTTATTTACTTTTGAAAAAATAATTAATAAAAATCAATTGATTAGCAGACATTCAATCATTTCAGATATTATTATGCATGAGTCAAAGCCTAGCAGATGGCCAGCACCAGGACTCACTAGGCTAATCCTCCACCTGTGGCGCTGGCACCCGAGGTTCTAGTCCTGGTTGGGGCACCGGATTCTGTCCCGGTTGCTCCTCTTCCAGTCCAGCTCTCTGCTGTGGCCCGGGAGGGCAGTGGAGGATGGCCCAAGTCCTTGGGCCCTGCACCTGCATGAGAGACCAGGAGGAAGAACCTGGCTCCTGGCTTCAGATTGGCACAGTGCGCCGGCCGCAACACGCCGGCCGTAGCGGCCACTTGGGGGGGTGAACCAATGGAAAAAGGAGACCTTTCTCTCTGTCTCTCTCTCTCTCACTGTCTAACTCTACCTGTCCAAAAAAAAAAAAAAAAAAAATCAAAGCCTTGCAGGTGATAAATAGGATAAATGAACCTTGATATCATCATAAGTCAGAATGTATTAAGTGTCTACTGGTATCAGGGATTTACAGAGGAGGTAAACACACATTCTCTGCTCCTGGTATTTAAGATCCAATTGGTACTACAGAGCAAATGGAGCAAGAGAGGAAGCTTTTTGAGGCTATCACCAAGGAAGAAAAAACTTCGTAATTTCTTAAACCAGTCTTTTTTTTTTTTTTTTAAAAGATTTGTTCATTTTTTTGAAAGACAGAGTTACAAAGAGAGGCAGAGAGAGAAATCTTCCATTGGTTGGTTGACTCCCCAACTGGTTGCAATGGCCAGAGCTGGGCCAATCCAAAGCAGGAGCCAGGAAATTTTTCTGGGTCTCCCATGCAGGTGCAGGTGCCCAAGGACTTGGGCCATCTTCCAGTGCTTTCCCAGGCCACAGCAGAGAGCTGGATTGGATGTGAAACAGCCGGGATGTGAACTGGCACCCAGATGGGATGCTGGCACTGCAGGCGGTGGCTTTACCCACTATGCCACAATACTGGCCCCTTAAACCAGTCTTGAGACCCTTGTTCATGTGTTTAAGAACATATCTGTCTTCAAAATGTCAATGAGGGGCTGGCACTGTGGCATAGTGGGTAAAGCCACCACCTGCAGCACCGGCATCCCATTTGGGCACCAGTTCAAGTCCCGGCTGCTCCACTTCCAATCCCAGCTCCTCTCTGCTATGGTCTGGGAAAGCAGTAGAAGATGGCCTAAGTCTTTGGGCCCCTGCACTCATGCGGGAGACCCTGAAGAAGCTCCTGGCTCCTGGCTTCGGAATGGGGCAACTCCAGCCATTGTGGCCATTTGGAGAGTGAACCAGCAGATGGAAGACCTCTCTCTCTCTCTCTCTCTACCTCTCTATAACTCTGCCTTTCAAATAAATAAATAAATCTTTTTTTTTTTTAAAAAAGTCAGTGATTCATTAATTGTGGACTTTCAGCTTTAATTTTTCAGAACTTGCTTCCTCATTCCCTTACCTCCTCCCCTGTTCTTTCCTTGATCTCTTCTGTGGAGTTTATTGTGGGAGCAAGGGGGAAAAATGTATACAACACTCTGCATGTAGTCACATGTTCCTGTATGCCTCTGGACAAAGTCCCACAATTGTGGATTTCTTATATACCTTCCTTAAATAAGAAAGCCTACTTTGAATACCTTGTTTAATACCTTTAATACTTTAAATATCTTAAATACCAAATACTTTGCACCCCCTAGATTTTTTTCATATTTGATCTGTGTTTATATACTGTGCATGTAATTAATTTTCTATTTCCCCCTCATAGTTCAGTAGCTTAAAGTATAAATGTTTATAACTGTAAATATGTTGAAGAGAGAACACCTTACTGTGTTTATGGGTGGAAAGATGATGGTTCGGCTGGCACCGCGGCTCACTAGGCTAATCCTCTGCCTGCAGCGCTGGCACCCCAGCTTCTAGTCCCAGTTGGGGCGCTGGATTCTGTCCCGGTTGCTCCTCTTCCAGTCCAGCTCTTTGCTGTGTCCTGGGAAGGCATTGGAGGATGGCCCAAGTGCTTTGGCCCTGCACCCACATGGGAGACCAGGAGGAAGTACCTGGCTCTTGGTTTCGGATTGGTGCGGCACGCCAGCTGCGGCAGTAGCTGCCATTTGGGGGGTGAACCAATGGAAGGAAGACCTTTCTCTCTGGCTCTCTCTCTCACTGTCTAACTCTACCTGTCCAAAAAAAAAAAAAGAAGAAGAAGAAGAAAGATGATGGTTAAAGGGTTGTTTCTCCAAAGGAAAGGATGAATCATTTAATTTTTTATTTACTTTATTTTTTGTTTATTTAAAAGGCAGAGAGAAACAGACATGCAGAGATCTCCCACCTGCTGGTCCACTCTCCAAATGCATGCATTATCTGGGTCTGAGCCAAGCCAAATCAAGGAGCTAGTAGCTCAATCTGAATCTCCCATGTGAGTGTCAGGGTCCCAAGTCTTTCAGCCATCACCTGCTGCTTCCCAGGGTGCACATAGCAGGAATCTGGAATTGGGAACAGAGCCATGACTTGAACCTGGGTACTCTGATATGGGCTGTGAGAGTCCCAAGGGACTTAACTGTGGTGCCTGCCCCAGATATAAACATTCATTAGAAGTCCTTGAATGCACACCCTTCTGCAGGACCTCATGTAATCCCCACACTGTGTGTGGAGTGAATTATCACTTCCATACAGAACTTTACGTAGTGTGAACTCTGGACCGAGTAATTTCCTCTTACTGCATTGTTTCCCTTGGGAGTCCTCTTCCAGTGGTCTCTGTTTTTTTGTTTTGTTTTTTGAAGCTAAGGCTAGTTGGGCCATCTGAGCACAGAGTGAAAGCAGAAGCACTTCTGATTCCAGGTAGATTTAAATTCTCTCCAGGGATACACCTTTTCACTTCACTTTCCCATTCTCTCTCTCCCCTCCAGTCCTGCCTTTCTCCTGCCCTGTCCTTTTTTCTTTCCCCCACAAACAAAGCAGTGAACAGGCTGAGTTAAGAGTAACAGTGATGTAGAAGAACTATTCCTGATTCTTTTCCCTGGCCCAAAGCCCTGTTTTTGTGTGGAGATGCATTGGAACCCAGGTGGCATACAGACCCATCAGCTGTGCTTGGAGCGATTCAGCTGAATGTCCTCTGAAGTCCTGGGCCAGTCTCAGCAGGCAGTGAAAGGTGCCCCTCTTCTCTTGTTGCATCCTAGAGGGCCTACTCTCTGGAACACCGGGAGAAGTTACAATTGGGTGTGGTGCCCAACTCTGCCTTTCAAACAGATCATTTCTCCCTAAGAAGTTACCTCTTTGGATTATGTTACTATCAGCTCAGGGAACAAAAAAAAAAAAAAAAGAAAAAGAAAAACTGAAACCAGCGCATCAGTCATCACAAAGGGCTTCTCTCCTTTGGTTGAATGCTTAGGCCCATTGCTTTTCTACTTAATGTTACTGCCTTCTTTAGTTTGTCTTTGCTGACATGATAGGAGCGAGAAGGAAAATTTGGTTTTGATTTTTGTTTGCAGCTTGGTGACAGATGATTGGGGTGAATTTCAAGCCATTCATCTGCTGAATTCTGGGAAAAATCAGAGGATTTTATTTGTACAGTGCCTTTCTGACCCCTACTTTTTCAGAGAAGTAAAAATTATGCTGCACTTTTAAACAAGGTGCTTTTATTAAGTTGAACTTTTACAAATGTAGGGTATACTTAGCCAAAATACATTTATTTAATACACGTATATCCAAAGAGCTATGCATGTAGAATTTAGAGTGATTAATATGCACTTGAAAGCTGTTACAAAGTAAGCATAATTTCAGCATTTGTGAGATCTCTTACATTCACTTTGTAATTTTATGTGCAGCCACATTAAGTCAGAGTAGAAGGATATTTGTCTTTGCATTTTAATAACAGAAATCAATATCATATCAACCATATGCGTTTTCAGTAAAGAAATCGCTATTCCAAACTGGACAGTTTCTCTCTTTAAAATAAATATAAATTCTGTTGCCTTGGAACACAGAAAACGAGGAAAATGTGATGTGCTTACAGCATGTTTTGCCATGCTGAATAAATTTTTTCCCTTCCTACCAACTTAAGAGGTATAAGACACAAACTACATCCCTGCACTCAGCTTACTAGCGAGAAAATTTTAACCCTCAAAGTACACTGCTTTTCTAGAGGTAGTTTTACTAATGAACATGAATGTCACCCAAAATTGTTCTATTTTATTCTCCTCTGTTGCCCTATTTTGTTTTTTGCAAAGCTACGCAAATGCTATTGTTACCAAATCCGAAATCAGGTACGTTTTACAAGAAAAGCCAGTGACTCAGAGGATGAGGATTTAGGGAAAAGAAAAATAAAGAAAGTTTATTAAGGATACCAACAGCTGGAGAGATGGCAGACTAGTGTCTCAATGTCCAATCTCTCTACCAAAGGGACATGGGTCAGGGTTTATATAGAAAAGCACAAATTTATTTATTTATTTATTCATTTTTTAAAAGATTTATTTATTTATTTGAAGGCCGACTTACAGAAAGGCAGAGGCAGAGAGAGAAAGAGGTCCTCCATGTGCTGGCTCAATCCCCAGATGGCCGCATCCAAAGCCAGGAGCCAGGAGCTTCCTCTGGGTCTCCCACTCCAGTGCAGGGGCTCAAGGTCTTGGGCTATGTTCCACTGCTTTCACAGGCCACAGCAGAGAGCTGGATTGGAAATAGAGCAGCCAGGACTCGAACCGGTGCCCACATGGGATGCCGACACTGCAGGCGGTGGCCTTACCTGCTACACCACAGCGCCAGCCCCAAGAAACACAAATTTAACCATGATGCTGCAATCACAGAATTGTGTAGGAGATAAGGTCTCCCAGATGTTCCATTATGAGCTGGGTCTTTATCTTGTGACCCAGTTATCAAAACCCAGGCTTCAAGGAAATGTGAAACAAAATCATAAAGAGTAAGGAGGGGATCCTGGTTCAGACCTATGTCATACAGGTCATTTAATCCTCAAACTAGTATATTATTATCTGTTACGCTCTCCGTCTCACCCATACCTTGAATTTTCAATTTAAAATTTCCCAAGCATGTTACTTATTATGTTCCTAATTGTTTTCCTAATTAAAAACTCTTACCTCATATGAAAAGTCCTGAAAACTCAAAACTGTACTGATGTGTAACACATATATATTCTAATTATTTCATGTAAATTTTTATTATTTATAAAGTGTTGCTGGTTAGTACTGTTCTTCTTTTTGGGCAACTTATTATTGCTAAGGTGTAATAATAATATCCATTGACTAGAAATTGCTACTTATATTTAAAATTCTTAATTGCCAACAATAGAATCTACTCCAGCTGCATTGAATATATTATGTATTTAGAATTCATTAAGGGGGATAAATCACTCCAGGAACCATTGGAAGAGCAAGATTATAGAACTAGGTTGAGTTTCCAGGAATGGTTCCCAAAATTGAATTGTAGAACTGGGATAGCCAGGAAGCTTCTGCCTCCACCCATCTGGAGGCTGCAGAGTCGGGAAGCCATCATTGTAATGTAGCTTCTGGATCCTGAGCCATACCATCTCTGCCATGATCCAGGCCAGACAAGAGGTTGCCACATACCCTGCCTGTCTCCCATGTGACTCACTTCTGGATCAAAGTCTGGTGTGAATACATCCAATTGGCTAAAACCATATCTGAAGCCCTAACTACATGAGCAAAATTGGAAAGGAAAAAAAAAGTTGTGAATTGCACCCAAATATCATTGGAATGTGTTTTGGGATGGGCCATCCTCAGAATCCACTCCAGTTAAACACACTTCTAATTTATTAAGACCCTGTACCAAGTGACCACTTGGAAATCTATGTTTGAAGAGCTTGAGGAATAGAGAACCTACCCATAAGGTGATCAGTCGGCAAGCTGGATTTTTCATTGAAATACAGGGCATTTTTTCTGAGTCTAAGCATTCTCAAGAGAAGAGCAGTCTCCTGCTGCATAGGGCAGGGAACTCCACCAGCTGCTGGCACGGCAGGAAAGGGGCTGAGGGACACCCTGTCAGCAAAAAGACTTTCATAACATCCTCTTGGTTTTATCCTACCATTGCTGTCTACTTTGCTTGGTGTCTCTGAGTTAGAAATTTCTTTGGTATAATTTCCCCGAGGGAAAATCTCCCTTCTTCTGCTTGATGTAGAAATGGACTGCTATGTTTGAAAAGTTGATCCTGTGTTACCGTTTGTTCTGAGTACTTCTGAACATGCTTCTACCTGATTCTGCTAGTTTCATTCAGCCACACAACCCACTTGTGTGATACACCAGGTGCCTCCAAGGACAAAAGCCAAATGGGGTGGCCTCCTTTCTATTCTCTGCCTCTGTAGGTATCTGAGGAAAAGCCCCTTCCTTTGTGCTAAGTCATTGAATGTTCCTCTGCCTGCTTTCTCTATTTAGAAAGTACATTTTCCACAGTTTTCTCCTCTCCCATTTACGTTGCCCTCATTGATTAATATTTTATTATTTTACTATCATCATAGGTGTTTAGTGTAAGGAGAAGAGATATATACATGTGATCAAGCCATCCTCCAGCATAAGCTCTTTCAATTTATTCTTTAGTATGCTTGCCATTATTATCAGTCTTGTGCATTACCTCTCTTCTATGTACAAATACATACGAATATTTCTGTAAATGTAAGACTTAATATATAGATTAAGAGAACCAAATCCATGATGTTCTTGCTTTCAAGTTATAAAGCAGTTTCTTAGCAGGGGAGCAGAAAGAGCGGTCCACATTTAGAGGATATTGGCTGTAACTGAAAACAGAGGGCAATATATGCTAAGTAAAAAAACATATGACATGGCCCAAGAATGCTGTGAGAATGGAGGAGGGAGCCCTCCGGTGGGCTCTTGTGGCCAGACAGGCTTCCTGGAGGAGGTGGGAATGGAATTGAACTTTGCAAAGAGGGCAGGAGCTAGGAGAAGAGCGTGTCCCCAGCTGGGCACTGGTGAGCAGGGCTGGGTGTCTTCCACCTAGATTCTCAGAGGTACCTAGTGCTTCTCCACTGAAGGACCTGAGAAAGCTCATAGACAGCCATGAGGCCCATGGCCTTTAAGCCATGGCGTTTGCTCGGGCCTACCAGGACAGCCCAGCAAATAGTTTCTTTAGTGCTCAAGAGAAAATCTTAGAAGTTCCTAGTCACTAGCAACCCACTGGCTCACAGATGCTATTTACTACTCAAAATCTAATTGTGATTAAAGTAGGGAATTAAAATGTAAATAAAAAGACATGTAGTTTATATTAGGAGTTTTATACTTGTGTGTCTCTATAGTTATGCTTTCTTGATAGCCATAAACACCAGATTTTAGTTTTCAGCAACATATGTTACTGGTATTCTGGTATTCTTAATATTTTAGGCTCTCTTTTTATTCTTTGATACTCAAATTATTTTGTGTCACTCATCATCTCTGAGTCCTTAGCTGGTCCATGAAGAAACTGTACATGTGTTCATGCAAAAAATGTTTGCCAAATATCTGCTATGCAACCAAAACTAATAAAGAAACAGTTTCTTCCCTCAGGGAGTTGACTGTTTGACAGCAAGTTGAGGGCACAGTAATAGAGGAACAGAGGACCAAGACACATAGAAAGACTAGATTATCAATATTAATAATAAAGGTAGTAATAAAAATGGATTTGCTTGTCCTCTTATGAGTTTATTTTGTACTTGGAAAGTCCAAGTATATACAAACTTAGGTGAAACACTTGGATGTTTCAGTGCCTGGCCACCACAAGGGCTCCTGATGGCTCGAGAGCACTCAGGTTTCAGGAAGTCCTTTGTGAGTGCATCAAAGTGCCCCTATCAGGTAGGCAGGGCTCACAAGGGTAGTCTGAATTGGCAAGGTTCTGTGCATTTCACTTATGATTCAGGGAGATGTGTTTGCTCAGTTAGAAGTCACAGGGAACTAGATGAAGCTGCTTGGTGTAGGATGCCTAACCAGGCAAGACAAAACATCGGGATTTAAGAAAATGGGATCAAGATGGGGTCCTGACACTAACAGAGCACCCGCAACCATCCCATCTCCCACTCCCTCTCCTATCCCATTCTTCATCATGATTCATTTTCAATTATCTTTATATACAGAAGATCAACTTAGTATATACTAAGTAAAGATTTAAACAGACTGCACCCACAAAGGCACACAAAGTATAGAGTACTGTTTGAGTAGTCGATTTACCATTAATAAGATAATGAGTCTTAACGTGTTTTCTCAGAGTCTTACTCCTTCTTGAACCATAGGCATTCCACTGAGAGAGAGAGAGAGAGAGAGAGAGAGAGATTTGTTTGAAAAAATAATGGAGATGGGGAGAGGAGGCAAAGAGAGATCTTCCATCTACTGATTCACTCCCCCAAATAACTGCAATAGACAGGGCTGGGCCAGGCTGAAGCCCGAAGCCAGGAACACTGTCCAGATCTCCCATATAAGTGGCAGGGTCTCAAATACTTGGGCCATCATCCACTGCTTTCTCAGGCATATTCTCAGGAACCTGGATTGGAAACAAGGCAGCCAGGACTCGAACCTGCTGGTTTCTCAAGCTTAACTTACTGTGCCCCACCAGCCCCACCACTTTTTAATCTATTTACCATATTAAACTTTGTGTAAGAGTATTTTTTTTCCTTAAGAGATCCAACTTATTTGGAAAATAAGCCTATAATTGGGGTGGAGAAAGAAAAGAAGACAAAAAGATGATACTATGACACTTTTAGAAAAAAAAAAAAAAAACGTGAATTGCATCTGAGCTAGATAGGGTCATATTTTGCAGGGATTTTGAGGCAAAGAGGAGCAAAGTGGAAAATAAGTATTTCTAGTGGAAGAAAGAAGGTAGACAAAGACAAGATACAATTAAACTTGTTCTAGGCCGAAAGTTAAGTCATTTACTTTCCTAGGGAGCAGGATCCTGTGGCTGGTGTAGTGACCATGCTAACAAGTTTGATTTACTCTGAAGCTGTGTGGCAAATGTGATGAATATGTGTACTTACATAACTCTCATGTCACTTACTCAAAGCATGAAAGGCTGGGTTAATATATGGGACATCACATTTTTCTTGGCTCTCACCCACACGCAGAAACCCATGGTAATGCCTCCAGTTTCTGTGCTTGCAAAGATCCTAGCCACAATGCTCCAGAGAAAAAAAGAAAATGTTGTTAGAAAAAATATTGAAAAAAATCATTATCTCTTGAGCAACAACAACAAAACAAGCAAATTAAAGTAGTTGAATACCCCCGTAGTATCTCATGAGTTTCAGCATTACGCAAAAGCAGTTTAAACTCCTAGATGAGGCATCTTCAACTCAGACAAGTCTGTGTGCTACTGCCATGTCTTTGGAACAAGTTCTTGGTAGCAAAGTCATCCAGTCACTCTTTGGCTGGCATTGTGGTCCCAACTGTCATCTATGGATATTATTGGTGCAGCTGTGTCATAGGTGTGTTCTATTCATTGCTAGTGGGATAGTACAGCAGAGTGAGGACAAATGCATAATCTGTTCCCCAGTAGGAGAAAAAAAAGACATTTAACAAGGTAGGAATATATACTATGGCAAATGCAATCATAGAGAATACATGTGGGATATTATTATACGAGTGTGAGAAGAGTGGTCAGAAGTACGAATCTCTGTTCTAATGAGCACAGCTATTCTTAGCAACATAGAATGTTCTCCATTAGCTTGTCATGGAACCTGTTTCTAATTGATTATTTATTAGTTTGAAAAATATTGCCATAACTTTGTAAAATGTTAGCACAAGCTAGTGAAGAAATATAATAAATGCCAACTTTTAAAAATAAATTTGGTGCCATTATTGCATATTTCAAAATTATATTTGGTGCCATCATTGTTTTTTTCATATAAGGATCTCTATTATGATTCTTATAACTTCAGCTCTCTTGTACACTGCCATTTTTAAAATATTTGTTTCCCAAAAAGACAGATGTCATGTTTTCTCTGATTGGTTGTAGCTAGTATATAGAATACCGAAAAAATAATGTATATAGTGGTAAACTGGCATCTTATGAATTGATTATTGTCTCTAACCCCTGCAGAATAGTGATATAACTGCCTTTTACTTATAGAGCTCTTTGTTTAGAATAACATTGAACCTGTGATTATAAAGTAAGTTGAAAATACGTTATTGCAAATAATTAAAAGAAAAAAAGGAAAGAAAGGAAGGAGAAGGGAGGGAGGAAGTTCTGTATATATTAGCAAATTAAAGTGTAATAAAAATAAAGATTTTTTAAAAAAGATTGGCCGGAGCCGTGGCTCACTAGGCTAATCCTACACCTCGCGGTGCCAGCACACCGGGTTCTAGTCCCGGTTGGGGCGCCGATTTTGTCCCGGTTGCCCCTCTTCCAGGCCAGCTCTCTGCTGTGGCCAGGGAGTGCAGTGGAGGATGGCCCAAGTCCTTGGGCCCTGCACCACATGGGAGACCAGGAGAAGTACCTGGCTCCAGCCATCAGATCAGCGTGGTGCGCCGGCCGCAGCACGCCAGCCGTGGCAGCCATTGGAGGGTGAACCAACGGCAAAAGGAAGACCTTTCTCTCTGTCTCTCTCTCTCACTGTCCACTCTGCCTGTCAAAAAAAAAAAAAAAAAGATTTATTTCAAAGGCAGAGTTACAGAGAGAGAGCAAGGAAGAGAAAGAGGCGGACAGAGATTTTCCATTCTGTGTTTCACTCCCCAAATGGCCACAATAGTCGGAGTTGGGATAGGCCAAAAGCCAGCAACCTGGAATTTCATCCAAGTCTCCTTGTGGGTGGCAGGGGCCCGAGCACCTGGGTCATCTTCTGCTGTTCTGCCAGGCACATCAGCAGGGAGCTTGATTCGGCAGCATAGAGCAGCCGAGACTCAAACCCACGCTCATATGGAATGCCCATGTTGCTGGCACCCACTTAACCCACTGAGTCACAACACTGGCCCAATACCATTTTTAAAACTTTTCATCAGTCTATGTCTTATAAGAGCAGAGTCTGCATGATTTTGTTTTTGTTTCATTTTAAAGTACATATAAGTTGCATTATCATCATATATTGGTATTTTAAGTTGTAAGGTTTGTATGAAGCAAATCAGGCATATTTATCTAGATTAGTAACAAACTATGTGATTGTAGAATCAACTTTGAAGTATTAAAATAATTTTATATCATATCTGAATAGATAATATTTATCATTAATATAATGGGTAGACCTATCATATTGGAATTTTGTTTTATTTATTTATAAAAGATTTATTTATTTATTTATTTGAAAGGCAGCATTACAGAGAGGCAAAGACGGAGAGAGAGGTCTGGTTCACTCCCCAAATGGCCACATGGCCAGAGTTGGGCCAGTCTGAAGCCAGGAGCCAAGAACTTTTTCCAAGTCTCACACGTGGGTGCTGGGGCCCAAGGACTTGGGCCATCTTCTATTGCTTTCCCAGGCCACAGCAGAGAGCTGGATTGGAAGTAGAGCATCTGAGACTCGAACTGGCCCCCATATAGGATGTCAACACTGCAGGAAGAGGCTTTACCTGCTGTGCCATAGCACCAGCCCCAGAATTTTATTTGTGATTCATCACCAACAATCAAATATTTGTTAAGCAACAACTGTGTATACACCAGTGTAATAATGATTAGGTAGAAACACAAAAGAATTTTGATATGTTCCTTTCCCTCATGGAACCTGTAATCTACCTTGAAGAGGCAAGCTGAACCATTTGGGTAAGAATTGGGATACTAAATAGCCTATTACAAAAATTTTGGAAAATTTAAAAGTTGTAGAGGAAAGAGGTGTGTGGTATGCTGTAATCATAGTGATCTTCGTGGAGCTGGTGGCACTTGACATAAATTTCAAGACTGCAAGTATGTGCCTTCTTTCAGAAAAGAAGACATTTCCAGAAAATAGAAACAAAACCAAGGCAGAGATAGAAATTAATGTGAAGGGCTGGCACTGTGGTGTAGAGGGTAAAGCCGCCACCTGCAGTGCCTGCATCCCATATGGATGCCAGTTCGTGTCCCAGCTGCTCCACTTCCAATCCAGCTCTCCGCTATGGCCTAGGAAAGTAGTGGAAGATGGCCCAAGTCTTTGGGCCTCTGAACCCATGTGGGAGACCCAGAGGAAGCTCCTGGCTCCTGGCTTCAGATTGGCGCAGCTCTGGTCATTGAGGCCAGCTGGGGGAGTGAATTAGCAGATGGAAGACCCCTATTGCTTTCTCTCTGCATCTCCTCACCCTGTGTAACTATGACTTTCAAATAAATAAATATTTTAAAAAGAAATTAATGTGACAATAAATCTAAGCTTTGTAAAGATTTGGTGATCAAATTTGGATTGTAATGAGTTCAACAGAGCAGGTTTTAAAAATTTCCCTTCCTGGTGATGATAGAGGAATTGGAAGGTAAGCAGACCATATAGGATACCATGTATGACCACATTTTTATGAGATGCCAGGGATCTGGGATAGTGTGATGGAAATGTAAATTTGGTGATCAACTCATTAAGCATCTTGTACAGTTTTTTCCTGTAGAATTTTTTTTAAAGATTTATTTTACTTATTTGAAAGAATTACAGAGAGAGGTAGAGACAGAGAGAGAGGTCTTCCATCCATTGGTTCACTCCCCAGATGGCTGAAAAGGCCAGAGCTGCACCGATCAGAAGCCAGGAGCCTCTTTATTTTAATTTTTATTTAATACATATAAATTTCCAAAGTACAAGTTTTGGATTATAGTGGCTTTTCCCCCCATAACCTCCCTCCTACCCACAACCATCCCATCTCCCTTTCGCTCTCCCATCCCATTCTTCATCAAGATTCATTTTCAATTATCTTTATATACAGAAGATCAACTTAGTATATATTATATATTAAGTAAAGATTTCAGTAGTTTGCACCCATACAGATACACAAAGTATAAATGACCTAAATGAAAGATCTCTGTGAGTGAGATCCCAGCAGAAAGAACGGGCTATCAAAGAAGGAGGTACCTTTCTCTGAAGGGAGGAGAGAACTTCCACTTTGACTATGGCCTTGTCTAAATAAGATTGGAGTTGGTGAACTCAAGAGGCTTCCATAGCCTTGGCAGCTCATGACAAGAGCCTCAGGTAAGCCGGCGCCGTGGCTCAATAGGCTAATCCTCCACCTTGCGGCGCCGGCACACCGGGTTCTAGTCCCGGTTGGGGCGCCGGATTCTGTCCCGGTCGCCCCTCTTCCAGGCCAGCTCTCTGCTATGGCCAGGGAGTGCAGTGGAGGATGGCCCAGGTGCTTGGGCCCTGCACCCCATGGGAGACCAGGAGAAGCACCTGGCTCCTGCCATCGGATCAGCGCGGTGCGCCAGCCACAGCACACCAGCCGCGGCGGCCATTGGAGGGTGAACCAACGGAGTGCAGTGGAGGATGGCCCAGGTGCTTGGGCCCTGCACCCCATGGGAGACCAGGAGAAGCACCTGGCTCCTGCCATCGGATCAGCGCGGTGCGCCAGCCACAGCACACCAGCCGCGGCGGCCATTGGAGGGTGAACCAACGGCAAAAGGAAGACCTTTCTCTCTGTCTCTCTCTCTCACTGTCCACTCTGCCTGTCAAAAAAAAAAAAAAAAAAAAAAAAAAAAAAAAAAAAAAAAAGAGCCTCAGGTAATTAGTAATGTCATAAATAAAAGTGTCAATTGTTAAATCAACAACTAGAGTCACTGTGCATCTACTGCCCATGTAAGATCTCTGTCCTTAATGTGTTGTACTATGCAAATTAATGGTAAAACTGCTACTCAAACAGCACTCTATAGAATTTTTATTTGATGCTCAAATATATGGGACTATCACATGTCATAATCAATGCCTGACTTTGATCACATTCTCAAACCAATTCAAAAATATGAATAGCATATGCTGTGTAAATTTTTTTAAGCTAAGCATTGTAATGTGTAGAAATGAAGAAGGACTAATGTTCTTACCTTTGAGGATTGTGTTACCTTTTTAGTAAGAAAATGTGTACACAAATAAAAATGAATAAATGTGTCATGAGACAGAGGCCATTCAAATATTCCCCTGGTTGTGAAACCCCCTGTATGGAAATCACATGAGAAAGGCTTCCCAGTCCTTTGCATTTGCAGATGCTATTTTTCCACAAACCCAGTCATCTGCTCAAAACCACCCTAGCTCCTTTGAACAAGCCAAGTCATCTCGATGGTGCTCTGCCAGGTAGCGGATATCCTTGGTCACTTGCTGCCCCACTTCTGTCTCTCATCCTATCATTCATTGACTCTTGTTTCCCTTTAAGGTCAATGAACACATTCTGTGGCCACCTCACAGTTCCCACCTCCCTCCCCTTTATTTCTTTGCCTTTTATTACTCATTGCTGAGTTACTTCCACCTCATCCTATTTCTCCTGTTTCTTCTAACTCTTGCCAAGTTACTGCAGGGAAGAAACACTAGCTCTTTCGTGTCCCCCCCTCCCTATGAACAAAGAATCTCTGTTATCCCAAATCCCTCTCATACAAATAATATTAGTGAAAATGTGCTATGTTTAAATGTGGAGAAAAGAATGGTGTTGAGTCATTGATATCAGTCTCTGAAGCTTCTGAAAATACACACAAGTTCCTTTCTGAAGTGTTTCTTCCAAAGCATCTAGTTGAGATAAAAAGATTTAAAAGATTTTATTTCTTGTTTAGTACAAAAAATACCCTTTACTATTGGATATTTTTCTCAGATGTAACCTACTTGAACCATAGAATTGATTAGACATTCTGAGTTCCAAGTGAGCAAATTCCACAGAAATTTTTGAATGTAATATAGTTCCAAAATGAGGACATATCTTATAAAATATAGTTCAAAATGAATACGACAAACATACCTATCATATGAATTGAAAGGAGAGAGAGAGCTGACAGAGAGACAGAGAGTTGAAAGGCTTGGGAAAATTTTTGTGCAGAAAGTTGAACTTGAGCTGGACTCTAAGACTTAAACATTATTGTGGGAGATAGGAGTTAAAATGGTAATTCAAGCTGGGTAAAAACTGTCAGCAAACACGTATGTGATTGAAAAGCTATTTCTTCTTTTATTTTAAAGATTTATTTATTTATTTATTTGAAAGTCAGAGTTACACAGAGAGAGA
The DNA here is from genome assembly GCF_964237555.1 of Oryctolagus cuniculus. Taxonomy (NCBI): domain Eukaryota; kingdom Metazoa; phylum Chordata; class Mammalia; order Lagomorpha; family Leporidae; genus Oryctolagus; species Oryctolagus cuniculus. The sequence goes on along the minus strand of NC_091438.1, from coordinate 26,248,262 downwards.
AGGAAAGGCAGAGAGAGAGAGGGGTCTTCCATCCGCTGGTTCACCCCTCAATTGGCTGTGATGGCCAGAGCTGCACAGATCCGAAGCCAGGAGCCAGGAGCTTCTTCTGGATCTCCCACGTGGTTGCAGAGACCCAAGGACTTGGGCTATCTTCTACTGTTTTCCCAGGCCATAGCAGGGAGCTAGATTGGAAGTGGAGTAGCTGGGACTGGAACCAGCACCCATATGGGATGCTGGCACTGCTGGCGACAGTTTACCCGCTATGCCACAGCATTGGCTCCGGAACAGAGACTTCTAATGGAGGAGAAAAGGAGGTATTAAATCACAGTTGGGCCAATTTTTTAAATGTTTTAAAATTTCACGTTAAGGATTTTAGTGGATTTTCTTTCATAAACAATGGAAGTCTATTGGAGGTTTTGGAGGATCGTAATGAGTTCAACAGAGCAGGTTTTTAAAAATTTCCCTTCCTGGTGATGATAGAGGAATTGGAAGGTAAGCAGACCATATAGGATACCATGTATGACCACATTTTTATGAGATTCCAGGGATCTGGGATAGTGTGATGGAAATGTAAAACAAGGGAACTATGGTACATGCTTCAAACTCAATGCAGTGTAATCTTAGTTTAAGAGAGGAGATGAAGGAAAATAATACATCAGAAAGGACAGTGAAGTTTTAGGCTGGGGGCTTGGGTGAGAGAGAGAATGATAGATACACCTGAGAGCAGAAACAGGGAAGTCAGAAAGGAAATTGAACAGATGGGAGGAAGGAAAGAGGTGATAAGTACGTAGGGTTCAAGGCTGCCAATAGAAATTTAATGTGAGCTACATAGTCATTTGAAATTTTAAGCAGCCACCTTCAAAATTATAAAAATAAATAAGTGAAATTATGTTTAACTATGGTTTATTTATCTTGATATATTCAAAACATTATTTAGCATCTAACCAATATAAAAGTATTATTAGATACAGCTTACATTCTTTTTTCACACTAAGTCTTTGATATCTGTTGTATACTTTATGTTTACACAAATCCCAATTAACTAGCTACATTTCAAATACTCAGTAGCTGCCTGAGGCTGGTGGCTACCATATTGGACAACATGTTACTAGACATTTAATTGAACTGTCAAATATTATTTAGTAAGTTTCTTAATTAAGCTGGTGCTTAATTAAGACTCACTCTACTTTGGAAATTGTAATTATGTAAATCCTTTCTCTACCCCTCTTGTTTATTTTAGCTATTTCATATTAAAGATATTCTTTTAGTTGAATATCATTCTTTCCCCAAAGCACCAGAGTTTTTTTTTTAATATTCATGATATAGTATTTCATTGTTCGGAGTTGCTGCTCTCATTTAATTCTTTATTTGACTTGTAACTTTAATTAAATCAGTCTGAATACTCTCTCTTCCTACTTTGTCAGTCTTTGATTATGAAATAACTTAGCAATGTGTCCTTAAAAACCTTGGGTAAATGACATTTAGAGCTTTGGAAATGAATACTGCATTTCTTGTGTTCCCTTGTCTGCATTTGTGTGTATCTTGCCAGTATTTAATATCTGAGTTAAACTTGGTGGATTTCAGTCTTTACTATATGCTAAAGAATGCAGTACAAAAGGGAGTGTACTTCTATAGGAAACAAGCCAAGGACATTGTGTTCCATCTTTACAATGAAATGCAGATTTCCCACTAAAAGGCAAATCCATCATTTCAAAAGGTTGAATAGAATGATGCATTAAAAAAATCCAGCTGCTTAAATTTAGGGCATTGAAAAACATCCAATAAAAAAATGTTCCCTGGGTCTCAAACATTTTCATTTGATTATGTATTGGATAGATTTTCATTAAATCTAGAATCTTATGTCCTAAAATAGTTTGACAAGTATTTTAAACAAGTTGGATTCAACTATAATACTTTATTGACTTACATTATATACTTTATTATTTAGAATATCTTTGTGATTGTTTGTATATTATTAAGTTTTATTCAAGAAACATTAGAATCTTCTTAGAGTACTTTGCTTTTTCATGTTGGGTTTCTTTTATGTTTTTGTTTTCATCCTTGTTTTTTCATTGGAGACCTTATCTGCAAGACAGTCATTTTGGTCTCCAATCAGCTTCCTTCAGTTTTTTTCCATCATCTATCTTACTCTGACCTATCTTTTATGGTCAAATTGAGGGCCACCTTTTCACTATTACAGTGTGTTCTGCCCAACTTTTCCCTGACTAATTTTGGAGTAAGAAGTGGCAAAGCCATGATTTGCTCTGCAATACACCAAGATGCCCACAAACTGGCTTGGAAGCACAGAATTCTGCTTTATACTGCTGGGCCTAGCCATAAATTCTCAAGGTAGTGTTCTCTATGCTTTGGTGCCAAAACATTTAAGTCAAGCATATCTGTATGGGGCATGTATTTTTTGCAGGCATTAACAATCACTTATTGAAAGTCAAGTCTAAGTCTCCATGCTCTCCTCCTCTGCAATCTAGACATGCTATTTCTCAAGACTAGCACCACAGAGGTAGCCTGGGACCATACAGAGGGCTACTGTTTAACAAGGCTGTGCTAACAGGCCCCTGGTAATAAGTATTGACTAGGCTTCCCAAGCTATTTGACTTTCTCTTGTTACACTGGTTCTCAGGCAGTTATACATATGATAATATTGCCCCTGTCAGTCCCTAAAAGTAAATGTTTCCAATAATTCTTTGGCATCCAATACATTTTACTAACGCCACTTGGTTTCTGTTTGCAGACCTCACCTCTCCAATGCCCGCATTCTTCCTAAGGAATTGTTAATTTTTAGAAAAGAATCCATTCTAGCTAATATCCATTCATTTCTAAGAGCAAAGACCAGTGTAAGCAAATAATGAAGGATAGAATTCAAAGGGAGAGAATGATCCTGCGGGGGAAGCAGGACACACAGCAGACTCATAGAATGGCAAACACCCCAAACAGCACTCCGGCCTCAGAATCAACCGTTGGGGCATTCGGATCTGGCTAAAAGGCCCATGAGAGTCTCACAGGCATGGAAAGCCATGACACAGTGGCAAAAACAACCTAAATGAAAGATCCTAGTGAACAAGACCCCAGCAGAAGGAACAGGCCATCAAGGAGGGAGGCGCCTTTCTCTGAAGGGAGGAAGGAGCCTCCACTGTGATATGGCCTTGACTAAACAAGTTCAGAGTTGGTGAACTCAAGGGGCTTCCATAGCCTAGACAGCTCATGGCAAGAGCCTCAGGTGATTGCTGACATCATAAATAAGAGTGCCAACTGTTAAATCAACAACGGGAGTCACTGGGTACAGACTCCCCATGTAGGATCTCTGTTCTTAATGTGTTTTACTATGAAACATAAAGACAACACTACTAGTCGAACAATACCCTATACCTTGAGCGGTTGTGTGAGGGCAGCCTGTTGAAATCCTTGCTTAGTGTATACTAAGTTGATCTTCTGTATAGAAGATAATTGAAAATGAAACTCGATGAAGGGTGGGATGGGAGAGGGAGTGGGAGAGGGGAGGGCCACGGGAGGGAGGGAGGTTGGTGGGGGGAGCCACAACAATACAAAAGTTGTACTTTGTAAATTCACATTTATTAAATAAAAAAAGAGCAATGATTTTGTGGAATAATTCTGTTTCTAGACTTATATTTTACTCTAGACCCTGAAGAGGGAAGCATTTCTGTGCTTTATCATGGTTTATGGGGGGTATTTCATACTGGGGTCCTTGTGCTTCCACTCCTCTGCCAACACTGGCTATCAAAACTGCTTAGGCTGCAAATAAAACATGAAATGAAATCCATCTGGCATTTCTCATTGAATTAGGACCAGAACATTTTTGTTAAATATTAGCAGATGTCTAAATTCTTAATATCAAACTAACATTTAAAAACATCTAAGGGGACCCACATGAGGAGGGCCATGTGTTTTCTCCATCTCCCAGCCTTTCCTGTATCTGACCCCCACCATCACCACCACCCCGTTTGTCCTACCCATGTGTTGAGAATGACTGGAGCCACCTATCTCTGTAACTCTTACTCCTTGGTAGCTGGTATCAAAGTGTTTGATGTTATCAGGATAGTGTATTCAAGTGTGAGCCAACTCAAGTGATATGTTGCCTCTGGCATGTTTCCAGGTCTTTGATTAAAGTCAATTTCTCTATCTCCATCTCCCTCTCTCCCTCTCTCTCTCTAGGAAAAAGAAAAGAAGTACATGCTTCCCTTGGACAACCTGAAAGTCCGGGATGTGGAAAAAAGCTTTATGTCTAGCAAACACATCTTTGCACTCTTTAACACAGAGCAAAGGTAAGAAAATGAAGCAGTTTCTATTTTCAATTGCTGTTCCTTGAATTTCTATGTGACCTAGAGATCATATTTGCAAATGCTTCCTTTGGTCACCCTTTAAAATTTGTCACCCCTTCAGTTGTTTTTTTAAGTTATTTTGTATTTTTAACTTTCACCATGGTTATCCTGTCAAAATATTAAAACTTAGAATGAGAGAGATCTTCAAGAATTAGTTTATTTCCTGTTTTTTTTTCATAAATCATCAAAATTATGTTGTATGCTTTCTTCAAGCTAGATTTTATAACCTGAACGTCTTCCTTTTCCTGATTTAGTGATCACATACTTACACATTACTGAACTGTAATTTCAACAGTACTTGTCTAATATGAGTGAATGTAACTCAAGGTCTTCTTAAGGCCTCTATGTCATGACTAAATTCACTGAATAAAATTATTCAGTTAATGTGAAGAAAAATATATAGCACCTTACAGTATTTCAAAGCACTATCCACATTCATTGTTTTTGATCTTTATAACAATTGCCCAAGAGATTAAAAATATGGAGTGGCATGGTTTTATAGATTAGTAGAAGTATAGGCTCAGAAGGGTTTAGCTGACTTTCATACCATCACACAACTAATCATGGCAGAGCTGAAACTGGAATTAGAACTGTGTGTAAATCCACTTTTACTTCCACTCATATTTTCTGCGGGCGTTTTTCTTTTTTTTTCTCCTTTGCTTATGTACAGTATCAAAACTTTATTTTTAGACTGATCATCATGGAATGCTGTGGTTGCTCATTGAAACTAAGTATACAAGTTAAATAAGCCAATGGAGAGAGAACAGAGGATGGGATATAGAGATGTATACTGGCTACAACTGGGCAAGGACAATAAAGGAGATTTTCTTCCAAGTGCAGATGTTATGGGAACAATCTAATTTGTGTGAGCAAGTTGTTAAGAGAATAAGTCACAAAGTGTCAGAGTCTGATTTTAACCTATTTTCTCAGGCAGACTTTTATCTTTATTTAGCATAGAATGAAGTTCTTGATTAGATTCAGTGACTGGCCCAGGGTCAGTCACATAGTAAATGAAAATAGCAAAGGAAGAACACTTGTTCCCACATTCCCAGTCAGTTGCTCAGAATGACTCATAATACAAAAATACTTGGAAAAACCACAAGGCAAGCCTCTTCAAGAATCAAAGGTGAATCAAATTAAATACAATTCCTGTATCAAATATTGAAGTGGAATCTTTCAAAGACTTAGTATCTTTTGAGTGTAGCTTATGAAAAGGAAAACATTGAAACTGATAAAGAATGAAGAAGTTCCCCAGAGAAAGCAGTAGAGATTGCAACATGTCAAAGCCAAGCCAAGTACTGTTTATATGCTTTTATCAGAGCACGGAGAACCAGAGATCCCAAGGTAACTGTCTCAGGCATCCTTAGCCTTCTTGCTCAGACATGGAGTGGCACAAATGACTACCAGACAGGAAGTCACCCTTAACACAATCTTCATGAAACAAAGACAAGACAATGATAGTCTTTCTAGATAAAATACAACTGTGGATTTCAAAAGAACAAAAGTCACTAAAATACAATTTTGAACTTCTAAAAAAATCTAGATAGCCTAGAATCTTGTAGGACTAAAGTGACATTGAGTTCTTCAACTACTTCTCAGAGACTTCTGTGAGCACACACTGGTCCCTATAGCTGCATTTGTCATTGATTTTTTTCCTTTGAAATCTTGATTCCTTTCAACTATTTTTGTGCTGTCTATGACCTCCAGTACAATGTTGAATACAAGCAGGCATCCTTGTCTTGTTTCTGATTTCAATAAGAATTTTTAGGGGCTGGCGCCGTGGCGCACTAGGTTAATCCTCCGCCTGCTGCGCTGGCATCCCATATTGGCGCTGGGTTCTAGTCCCGGTTGCTCCTCTTCCAGTCCAGCTCTCTGCTGTGGCCAGGAAGGCAGTGGAGGATGGCCCAGGTGCTTGAGCCCCTGCACCCGCATAAGAGACCAGGAAGAAGCACCTGGCTCCTGGTTTGGGATCGGTGTAGCTCCAGCCGTTGGAGCCATTTGGGGAGTGAACCATTGGATGGAAGACCTTTCTCTCTGTCTCTCTCTTTCACTGTCTGTATAACTCTACCTGTCAAATAAATAAATAAAAAATCTTTAAAAAAAGAATTTTTAAAAATATTTTAGCTAATTACTTTTGGGGAGAGATCTAATAACAGATGAAAAAGAGTCCTTGTGTTCTTAGTTACCAAGGTTTTTATTTTCATTTTAAAACATGGATAGGTATTGAATTTTATCAATATGTGCACCTAGAAGAGTATGGAATCTGTTTCTTCTTTATTCTGTTCATGTGCTGAAATATACTGATAGACCTATTAATTTAAACCATCTTTGGTTTCTTGGGATTAGATCTAGTTCAGGCATGATAGACTTTCAGTTATGGTGTGTTCCTGGCTTATGTTTCCATTTTATTTAGACTTTTGAGTTTATGCTCTAAGGTGATATTGACCCATAAATATCCTTTTGTGTACTCTTTCTTGGTTTTAATATCGATGTTTGGGTGGATGTTATGGTTCAGTAGGTTAAGCTGCCTCTTAGGATGCCCTCATGCTATATCATAGTGCCTAGTTCAACTTTGGGCTACTCTGCACTTCTCATCCATCTTTCAGCTAATATGCTTTAGAGACAGTGGATAATGGCCGAAGTACTTGGGTTCCTGCCAGCCACATGGGGGACCTGAATGGAATTCCCAACTGCTGGCTTCCACCTGGCCTAACTCTGGTTGTTGTGGGAATTTGGGGAATGAACCAGAAGATGGAAGATCTCTCTCTCTCTCTCTCTCTCTCTTTCTCTCTCTCTGAATCTGCCTTTTAAATAAATAAATCTTTGAAAAAATAATATCAAATTTGTGTTAGCTTCATAAATTGAGGTGTGAATAAGTCATTATTATTCTTTGGAATATTCTCTTATAAAATAAGGATTAACTGTTAATTAACTATTTTATGGAAGTCATTACTAAAATCATCTGGATCTGGAAGGTATTTTTGGTAAATAGAATTTTACCTAGTGATTTTAATATATATAATAATTATAGGTTTGTTCAGTTTTCTGGTTTTTCTATAAATCAGTTTGGATAAATTGTATTTTTAGAAAATTATCTATTCCATTTGCTTTAAGATATATTAGCATCAAATTTTTTAATATTTCTATTTTTAAAAATCTATTATATCTGAAATTAAACCCTTTTATTTCTAATATTAACATTTGTCATTTTCCCCCATGACCACTGTTTCCAGAGGCTTTTATATTTTCAAAAAATAAGTTTTTGTTTTTTTTTCATTATCTAGTGTGTATAATTTTTCTGTCTCAATACATTCTGCTGTTTTTTTCATTATTTATTTTCTTTATGTTTATATTATTGTTCTTTTCCCCTTAACTTTTTACTTTTGATGGAGGAAATTTTTTAAATTGTATTTAATGTATACAAATTTCATGTATTTACTATATACAGATTCAGGAACATAGTGATACTTCCACCCTACCCTCCCACCTACTTGTGCTCCCACTCTTCTTCCTTGTCCCTCTCCTATTATCATTCTTAATTTTTACAAAGATCTATTTTCAGTTAACTTTATACTCATCTGATTAACCCTACATTAAGTAAAGAGTTCAACAAATAGTGTGAAGGAAAAAAAAAAAAACTATTCTTCAATAGTGGAGACAAAAGATGTAAAATATCGTGGAATCTCAAAATGTCAATTTCACTCCTAAACGTTATCTTTTAGATACTACTAGTTACCACAGATCAGAGAAAACGTGGTATTTGTCTTTTTAGAATGGGCTTATTTCACTAAGTATAATGGTTTCCAGTTGTATCCATTTTGTTGCAAAGGACAGGATCGATCAATTTCTTTTCTTCCTTCCTTCCTTCCTTCCTTCCTTCCTTCCTTCCTTCCTTCCTTCCTTCCTCTCTCTCTCTCTCTCTCTCTTTTACCACTGTGTGATATTCCATAGTGTACATATACTGTAATTTCTTTATGCAGTCATCAGTTGATAGACATCTGGGTTGATTCCATATTGTAGCTATTGTGAATTGAGTTGCAATTAATATTAGGGTACGGCTCACTCTTTCATATGCTGATTTAATTTCATTTGGGTCAATTCCCAGGAGTGGAATGGTGGGTCGTATGGTAGGACTATATTCAGATTTCTGAATTTTCGCCATACTGTCTTCCACATTGGCTGCACCAGTTTACATTCCCACCAACAGGAGACCAGGGTACCTTTTTCCCCTCATCCTTACCAGCATTTATTGTTTGTTGATTTGTGTATGAGAGCCATTCTAACAGGAGTGAGGTGAAACTTCATGGTGGTTTTCATTTGCATTTCCCTGCTAGTTAATGATCCTGAGCATTTTTTTCATATATCCGTTGGACATTTGGATTTCCTCTTTGAAAAATGCCTGTTCAAGTCCTTTGTCCATTTCTTAACTGGATTGTTTGTTTTGTAGTTGTTGAGTTTCTTGAGCTCTTCATAGATTCAGGATATTAATCCTTTATCAGTTTCATAGTTTGCAAATATTTTCTCCCTTAACTGCCCTTTAGTATGTCTTAAAATCTGGTATTGTGAAGCCTCCAGCTTTGTTTTTGTTGTATGAAGGTGCTTTAGAAATTCAGGGTCATTTGTGTTTCCATATGAATTTTAACATTGATTTTTCTAGATCTGAGAAGAATGTTGTTGGTATTTTTTTAGTATCACATTCAATCTGTAAATTGTTTTCAGTAGTATGAACATGTTGATTATGTTAATTCTAATCTGTAAACATGGAAGATTTTTTCTATTTTTTTGTGTCTTCCTCTATCTCTTTCTTTAATGTTTTGTAATTTACATCATAGAGATATTTTTTTAAAAAAATATTTATTTATTTATTTGAAAGTCAGCGTTACACAGAGAGAGGAGAGGCAGAGAGAGAGAGAGAGAGAGAGAGAGAGGTCTTCCATCCAATGGTTCACTCCCCAGACGGCCGCAACGGCTGGAGCTGTGCCAATCCGAAGCCAGGAGCCAGGAGCCAGGAGCCAGGAGCTTCTTCCCAGTCTCCCACGTGGATGCAAGGGCCCAAGGACTTGGGCCATCTTCTACTGCTTTCCCAGGCCATAGCAGAGAGCTGGACAGGAAGTGGAGCAGCTAGGTCTCAAACCAGTGCCCATATGGGATGCCGGCACTTCAGGCCAGGGCATTAACCCACTATGCCACAGCACCGGCCCCCCATCATAAAGATCTTTGACATTCTTGGTTAAAGTTATTCCAAGGCAGCTAAATTTTTTTGTAGCTATTATGAATGGGGTTGATCTTTGAAGTTCTTTCTCTGTCTTGGCATTAGATTTTTGTGTGTTAATTTTGTATCCTGCCACTTTGCCAAACTTTTTATGAGCTCCAATAGTCTCTTAGTGGACTTTTTTGGTTCTCCTGTATATAGAATCATGTCATCTGCAATTAGGGATAGTTTGACTTCCTCCTTTCCAATTTATATCCCTTTATTTCTTTTTATTGCCTAATGGCTCTGGCTAAAACTTCCAGGATTATATTGGCTTTTTGAGTGTCTAGTGTGTATGTTTTTCTATTTCAATACATTCTATTGTCTTTTTCATTATTTCCACATGTTTATCTTGTTGGTCCTTTGCCCTCTAACTTCTTATTAAAATTTTTTTGATGTACAGAAAGACACAGAGGATGAGAGAGAGATAGAGAGGGAGGAAAGAGAGAGAAAGAGTGATCCATTGGCTAGTCCAACCCTTAGATGCCTACAACAGCAAGAGAGTGCCAAAGTCAGGAGCATGACTTTCACATAGGTGACAGAGACAACCAGTTACTTTAACCATCACTGCCACCCACAAGGATTTGTAGTAGCACAAAGCTGGAATCAGAATTAAAGCTTGACATCAAACCAGGTCCTTGGATGTAGGATTCAGCCACCAGGCAAAATAGCTGCCCTTTGGGGCCAGCATTGTGGTGCAGCGAGTTAAGCCAATGCCTGTGATGCTCGATATCAGAGTAGGGTTGAGCCCCAGCTGCTCTGCTTTGGATCTAACTGCCTGCTAATGTGCCTAGGGAAACAGCAAAAGATGGTCTGAATCCTTGGGCCACTGCACCCACATGAGAGACCTAAATGGAATTCTTGGCTCTTGGTTTCAGCCTGGCCCACCCTGGCTGTTGAGGTCATTTGGGAAGTAAAACAGTAGATGGAAGATTCTCTCTCTCTCTCTCTCTCTCTCTCATGTTAACTCTGCCTTTCCATTTATTTTACAGTTCGAATTTATTACATTCAGTTCTGTTTCCTAATCTTAGTTATGCTTTTTGTTTATTTATGTGTACTTTATATTTTATACTGGATGAAATTTTATGGTATTATTTCTAACTCATTTATTTTGTGGTTGAAGAATGTAATCTAGTGTTTGGTAAATTTACATCAATAATCCATGTGTATGAGAAAAGAAAGTGCATTTACTATTTGGGAGTACAGATTCTATGGGAGTTAATAAGATAATACTTGTTAATTGTGTTATATAATCTCTATAGTCACTATGGTTTTCTCACCTTGAGTAATTCAAATATTCAACTAATATATATTGGGCAGCTGTTATGTGCCATGGACTGTCCTGTGCTTACAATAAATTTGTAAATACAATAGGCACAGATGATTGAACATTTTAGGCTATATTCTAGAAAGGAGCACTGTCAGGGAGACAGATAAAGAAAATCATAAATAATCTTACTTTGTCAGAGGAGTATTGAAATTTTCACCTTATGATTATGAACTTGAATATTCTAGTAAGTCTATCAGTCTATTGTCGTTAAAGAATGTGATTTAGTGCTGTAAATTTTAAATTACTTTAGATTTTATTTAATGAATTTGCTTTTAAATTCAATTTTAAATTTTATTTGTGCATTTTGAGCTTAATTTATATTATTAGTCATACAAACTTAGAATTGTAGTATCTGTCTAGTGAATTTTTAAAAAGGTAATCTTATGACCTGCTATATCTAATGATGTTCTTTGTGTTAAAATTTATTTTTTCTGATGTTGATGTAGTTATACTACTTTTCTGTTGATTAATATTTTCTCAGTATAACCTTTTACTTCCTTTTGTCATCAGTCTTTCTTTATATTTATTGCTTATCTTATAATAACACACAGATGGGTTTGATTTTGTTTTTAGTCTAATTTGAGATCTTTTTCTTTTAATTAGTGAGTTTAACCTATTTATATTTTTTATTATTACTGATATTTGAATTTAATTTGAGTATGGTATTTTGTTTTTTCTCTTTAAGCTGCCTTTTCTATATTTGTTCAAGCATCCACACCTTAACTGCCCCACTGCTCCTGTCTTTCTTTTCATTATTTAATTTATTCTTTTCCCTGGTTTGGAAACTACATACTCTATTTTTTTCAATATTCTTTCAAAATTTGGCACTATGATTTGATTTGAAGCTGGAAGTTAATATTCCTACTGTCTTTCCAAAATCACCTGTAATCGTGCCAACTCCAGTAATCCTCTCCTGATTTCCATATTATTGTTAGAAATATTTAAATTCCACCTTAAATTTTTAGTGCTTCAGTCAATATTAGCATTGTTTCAAATAGACAATGATTGTTTAGATTTACTGACATGACTGTCAATTTCTCGGTTCCCTTTCTTCTTGCATCCCAGTATTTAAATTTGTTTCATTTTCCTTCATAGCAAAACAAACCCTTTAGAGATCCTTTCACTCATTGCTAATTGGTTGCAACTCTCAGGTGTTTATATTCCTAAAAAACGTCTTTTTGCCCTCACTTTTGAGCAGTACTCTGGTTGAATCTTGAATTGTAGATTGTTAGTTATTTTGTCATAGCGTGTTGAGGTTATTGTTACCCTATTTTCTCACTTCAACTCTAATTTTGTGAGGGCAGTCTAGATGTTTCTCCTTTATATAAGTAATATATATTTGCTCATTGGCCTATTTTAAAGATCTTTATTGTCTTGAGTCTTTTGTAGTCATTGTGCTTCTTTTTTTTTTAACTTTTATTTAATGAATATAAATTTCCAAAGTACGACTTATGGATTACAATGGCTTCCCCCACATACCGTCCCTCCCACCTGCAACCCTCCCCTTTCCCACTCCCTCTCCCCTTCCATTCACATCAAGATTCATTTTCGATTCTCTTAATATACAGAAGATCAGCTTAGTATACATTAAGTAAAGATTCCAACAGTTTGCTCCCACACAGAAACATAAAGTGAAAAATAATAGATGATTTTTTAAATGATGATGAAATCAGATCAGACCTATTGTCATGTTTAATCCCAGTGAGAGTCAAGTTGGGAATTGATATTTTCTTTTTTCTTTTTTTTTTTTTTTTACAGAAGATAAGTTTAGTATACATTAAGTAAAGATTTCAACAGTTTGCACCCCCATAGAAACACAAAGTGAAATATACTGTTTGAGTACTCGTTATAGCATTAAATCTCAATGTACAGCACATTAAGGACAGAGATCCTACATGAGGAGTAAGTGCACAGTGACTCCTGTTGTTGACTTTACAAATTGACACTCCTGTCTATGGCATCAGTAATCTCCCTATGCTCCAGTCATGAGTTTCCAAGGCTATGGAAGCCTTTTTTTTTTTTTTTTTTTTTTTTTTTTGCCAGAGTGTCTTGGCTTTCCATGCCTGAAATACTCTCATGGGCTTTTCAGCCAGATCCGAACGCCTTTAGGGCTGATTCTGAGGCCAGAGTGCTGTTTAGGACATCTGCCATTCTATGAGTCTGCTGAGTATCTCACTTCCCATGTTGGATCACTCTCCCCTTTATTTATTCTATCGGTTAGTATTAGCAGGTACTAGACTTGTTTATGTGATCCCTTTGACTCTTAGTCCTTTCATTATGATCAATTGTGAACTGAAATTGATCACTTGGACTAGTGAGATGGCATTGGTGCATGCCACCTTGATGGGATTGAATTGGGATCCCCTGGTATGTTTCTAACTCTACCATTTGGGGCAAGTCAGCTTGAGCATGTCCCAAATTATACATCTCTTCCCTCTCTTATTCCCACTCTTATGTTTAACAGGGATCACATTTCAGTTAATTTTCAACACTTAAGAATAACTGTGTATTAATTACAGAATTAAACCAGTCATATTAAGTAGAACAGACAAAAAAAATCACAGGACTTGGGATTTGCATAAATTCTGAAAAAAATATATGCCATTATCTCTGACTTTTGTCTGTTTTATGTTCTTTCTTGTTTTCCTCTAAAATTCCTATTAGAGGTAAACTAGACAATCATTCTATTTTCCATTTATCTAATCCTTTTATATGTATGTCTCTATGTATTTTTTTAGTACTGTCTTCCATTTCATTGATACCCTCTTTGTCTTTGACCAGTCTTGGATAAACTTACCTGTCATTTGTATTTGCTCCAAGACAGATTTTTTTCAGTTCATCCTTTTCCTCAGTATGTGACCTTTGGAAATTTCTGGTTCTCACATAAATCTCAAGATACTATTTCCTGTCCTTTTATGGACATGGAAATGCAAACCTATTAGTTACCAAAACTGATGCTGTCCAGTGGCAAAAGTGACAAAAGACATTTTTCTTCTTAATTCTTTTAAAAATTCTTTCATTTTAGAGGGAGCTTGGAAACTTAAGATGATATTTTTATTCAATTCTAGATGCCTAGGAGGAAAAAAGTTTTTAAATTTTTCATTCTACTATTTTGGTTGAAATGAACTACCTTTGATTACCACAAAATTATTTCCAGACTTTGGCCATGGGTGAGGATTGCTATAACCTTGAGCCTGGATGGCTGATCAGGGGTTCACTGTGTGTACAGATTTGAATATTCTACATACCAGTTAGAGAGAAATGGTAATCATTCTTCCATTCTCTCATTTATTCTTTTAAGACACATTTATTCTATTATCCACTCCAAAGTGCCTATTAAACATTTCTTTGTTATCAGCCTGGCCTGACAGTGTTGGTATTCTAAGTGAAATATAAGATATGACCTTGTTTTGATAACATTTGTGCTGTAATCCCTAGTGAATACCATATAAATGTGGATTTTTCACTGATATTAAAGCAGAAAAATTAATAAATCAAGAGAAGTTTTTCAGAATCTATATTTATTTATTTGAAAGAGTTACAGAGAGAGAGGGAGAGAAAGAGAAAGATCTCCTATCTGTTGCTTTGCTCCCCCAAATGGCCACAACAGTCAGGGCTGAACCAGGAACTCCCGCTAAGGCCATCATCTGCTGCTTTCCCAGCCACATTAGCATGGAGCTAGATTGGAAGTAGAGTAGTGAGACTTGAAACAGCACTCATATGGGATACTGGTATTGCAGGCAATGGCTAAACCCACTGTGCCTCAGTGCCAGCCCCTAAAAGAAGTTTTTGAAAATGAAAAGTAAAAGTCTAGTTGGGAGATTATTGTACAAGAAACAAATGAATTATAGTGCATGTGGTAATATTTAAACAGAGTAATTGATAGTGTATTCCATTCTAGTACCTAAATGCTGGAGTACCAGAAAGCACAGAATTTTGCCACAGCATCAGAGTTAGCCTCGTATGACCTCAATGGGTCCTAACATCAATTAATATAGAGAAAATAGTAAGAACTCTAATAAGGAGAGGATAGTATTAGTCAAAGCAAATAGCAGCAAATGTTGTTTCATCTGTTGTCAACTTCTTTTGGATGAGAAGAAGCTACTTTTAAAGGGAAGGTGAGCCCTAGCAACAAATATAGGGTTTCTTAACCAGACATGGCCATATAACTTGATATATTTTAATGCTCTGAGTAGAGGAGAAACTATGCATTTATCAAAAGCCCATAGACTTAGCATAATCATGTTAATCATATTATTTTGCCAGTTAAATTGATTCTGATTCTGAGAGTATATTCCTATTTTTTTCTTTCTTCTGAAACAAGATTTTATAAGAACAGAAGTGTTCTTTTTCCATACCTTTAAATGAAGTTATCCTAGGTTAATTTAGGAGTGTTTTTCTAAAGGCTTCCATTGCCTTATATTTTTCATCCTTGCCTTCCACATCAGTGACTTGGACAGATTTATTTATCGGTTCAGCAGACCCATGTGAGGTATATTGGCCTGAGGCTAAGAGTTCCTGTTTGAAGAGCAGAGTTGGCATCAGTGTAAGTGGTTTGAAGTCCCTGGGATCTTGGATCAGATAATTGTGTAGATTCTCCTTGCCTGGCAGGTTAAGGAACTGCCTACAACAATTGAATGCCTTACCCATGTTACAAAAGCAGTTCATGAAAGAGCCTGATCTAGAACCCAGGTGTGCTGTTTCACAACCCAGAGCTGTTTCTGACTTCACTGTTTAGATATTAACTATGGAACAAGAATTCCACCTATGGCCTTATTTGGAATTCCTCCTGAAAGAGCAGCAATAAAGAGATTTAACTGCTTGTATCAATAATTCAGTTTACCATCACATCTTGCAAATTTCCATGGAATGTTTTGAATCTCATTTATAAAGCCTTGCATGGAACTGACCAGAGTTTATACTTCCTGAAAACATACTGTGGAGGTTGGAACTCAAGTCACAGCATTATTCCTAAGAGCTCATTCAGTTGCTATTTCAGTTTTCCACTACAAAGTTCAAGATGGTTACTCTGTGGTCTCTTGTCATCAGGTATGTGGGAACTGATAGATTTAAAATCCTTTATTTTTCAGATGTGGTAAAGAAATATTTTATTATTTTTATCTTTTAGAAACCTTTTATTTAATAAATACAAATTTTATAATTACAACTTTAGGAAAATAGAGATACTTCCCACCATACCCACCCTCCCACCACTACTCCCACTCTACCTCCTCTTCCCTCTCTCATTCCCAGAGCCATTCTCCATTAAGATTCATTTTCAATTAACCATATTTTTGTTCATTTCTCTTTATTAACTTTCTTTTTTTAAATTTATGTTTTAAGGAATACAAATTTCACAAGTACAAGTTTAGAAATATAGTTATTCTTCCCACCATACCCACACTCCCACACCTCTTCTTCCTCCATCTCACCTTGCCAGTCCCATTATCCATTAAGATTCATTTTCCTTTTTTTTTAAGATTCATTTTCAATTAACTTTATATGCAGAAGACCAACTCTATACTAAGTAAAGATTTCAACGATGTGTACACACACACAAACTGTTTGAGAAATGGTTTTACAGTTAATACTCATAATACAACTTTTTGAGGACAGAGATCCTACATGGGGAGTTAGTGTACAATGACTCCTGTTGTTAATTTAAAAATTAACCCTCTTATGTATGATGTCAGTGACCACTCGAGGCTCTTGACATGAGCTGTCAAGGCTATGGAAGTCTTCTGAGTCCACATCAGTATTTGGATAACACCATAAGTAAAGTGGAAGTTCTCTCCTCCATTTAGATAAAAGCCCATTCTTTGATGGCCACTTCTTTCCTCCGTTTCACTCACTGAGATCCTTCATGTAGGACATTTGCCACAGTGTCTTGGCTTTTCATGCCTGAAATGCTCTCATGGGCTTTTCAGCCAGGCCAGGAAGACTTAAGGGTTGATTCTGAGGTCAGAGTTTTACTTAAAGCAATTGTCATTCTATGAGTCTGCTGTGTGGACTGCTTCTCATGTTGGAACATTCTCTCCTATTTAATTCTATCTAGTATTATGAACAGACACTTGATACAACTAACATATTAACAACTAATATGATCACTTTAACAATTAAGGTGGCATTTTTACCACCCAGCTTAATGGAATTTGGGGTCCCATGGCAAGTTTTTTACTATACCTTTAAAGTAAGTCCATAGGAATGTACACGGAACTATACAGCTTTACAGTTACAAACTTCCACCTCCCTCTCTTATTCCCATTCTTATTATTTGCTGAGGTCTATTTTAAATTGACCTTATACACATATGATTAAATCTATTTTAAGTAAAGAGTTCAACAAATAGTATGAAGAAAAAAAGAAAAAAAAATTTAAAAATGAAACTGTTCCTCCACAGTCAAGACAAAGGCAGCTCAAGTCATTTCTTCTTGAAGTGTTAAATTATACTTCTACAGATTTCATTTTATGTGCTCTATTAGTTCTCATACATCAGGGAGAACATAATGATATTTGCCCCTTTGGGACTGGCTTATTTCACTAAGTATGATTTTCCAGATTCATTCATTTTGGTGCAAAAAACAGGATCTCATTTTTTATCACTGTGTAGTATTCTATAGTGTAAATATCCCATAATATCTTTATCCAGTCTTCAGTTGACAGTTCGCAGGCATTTAGGTTGATTCCTTGTCTTGGCTTGTGAATTGAACTGCAATAAACATGGAGGTGCATTTAACTCTTTTGTTTACTGTTTACTGATTTCAGTGACCTTGAATAAATAACCAGGAGTGAGATAGCTAGATCATATGATAGGTCTATATTCAGATTTTTGATCCATCTCCATACTGTCTTCCATAGTGGCTTTACCAGTTTACATTCCCACCAACAGTGGATTAGGGTACCTTTTCCCCCACATCCTTGCCAGCATTTATTGTTTGTGTTTCACTATTAAAGCCATTCTAACTGGGGTGAGGTGAAACCTCATGGTGGTATTGAATTGCATCTCCCTGACAGCTAACGATCCTGAACATTTTTTCATGTGTCCCTTGGCCATTTGGATTTCCTCTTTTGAAAGATGTCCGTTTGGGGGCCGGCACTATGGCGCAGTGGGTTAACGCCCTGGCCTAAAGCGCTGGCATCCCATATGGGAGCCAGTTCGAGTCCTGGCTGCTCCACTTCTGATCCAGCTCTCTGCTATGTCCTGGGAAAGCAGTAAGAAGATGGCCCAAATCCTTGGGCCTCTGCACCCGCGTGGGAGATCCAGAAGAAGCTCCTGGATCCTGGCTTCAGATGGGCGCAGCTCCAGCCATTGCGGCCAACTGGGGAGTGAACCATCGGATGGAAGACTTCTCTCTCTCTCTACTTCTCCTCTTTCTGTGTAACTCTGACTTACAAATAAATAAATAAATCTTTAAAAAAAAAAAAAAAGAAAGATGTCCGTTTAATTCCTTTGTCCATCTCTTAACTGGGTTGTTTGTTTTGTTGTTTTGGAATTTCTTGATCTCTTTGTATATTCTGGTTATTAATCCTTTATCAGTTGCATAGCTTGCAAATAATTTCTCCCAATCTGTCAGTTACCTCTTCACTTTTCTGATAGTTTCTTTTGCCATACAGAAACTTCTCAATTTGATGTAATCCCATTTGTTAATTTTGGCTTTGACTGCCTGTGCCTCTGGGGTCTTTTCCAAGAAATCTTTGTCTGTGCCAATGTCTTGCAGAGTTTCCACAATGTTCTCTAATAATTTGATGCTGTTGAGTCATAAATTTAGAGCTTTAATCCAGGTTGATTGGATTTTTGTGTAAGGTGTAAGGTAGGGGTCTTGCTTCATACTTCTGCATGTGGAAATCCAGTTTTCCCAGCACCATTTGTTGAAGAGACTGTCCTTGTTCCAGGAATTGGTTTTAGCTCCTTGGTCAAATATAAGTTGGATGTAGATGTTTGAATTGATTTCTGGAATTTCTATTCTGTTCCATTGGTCTATCCATCTGTTTATGTATCAACACCAGGCAGCTTTGATTATAAATGATTTGTAGTATGTCTTGAAATCTGGTACTGTGATGCCTCCAGCTTTGTTGTTGTTGTATAAGATTGCTTTAGCTATTCAAGGTCTCCTGTACCTCCAAATGAATTTCAGCATCATTTTTTCTAGATCTTAGAAGATTGTCTTTGGTGTTTTGATTGGTATCACATTGAATCTGTAAATTGCTTTTGGAAGAATGGACATTTTGATGATACTGACTTTCAATCCATAAATGAAGAGTTTTCCAATTTTTTTGTATCTTTAATTTTTTTTTTTTTTTTTTTTTTTGGCCAGGCAGAGTTAGACAGTGAGAGAGAGGGACAGAGAGAGAGTTATAGACAGTGAGAGAGAGACAGAGAGAAAGGTCTTCCCTCCATTGGTTCACCCCTCAAATGGCCGCCATGGCAGGCGTGCTGCACCGATCTGAAGCCAGGAGCCAGGTGCCTCCTCCTGGTCTCCTGTGCAGGTGCAGGGCCCAAGCGCTTGGGCCATCCTCCACTGCCTTCCCGGGCCACAGCAGAGAGCTGGACTGGAAGAGGAGCAACAGGGACAGAATCCAGCACCCCGACTGGGACTAGAACCCGGGGTGCCAGTGCCTCAGGTGGAGGATTAGCCTAGTGAGCCACGGCGCCGGCCTCTTTAATGTTTTTAATTCTCATCGTAGAGATCTTTGGCATCCTTGGTTAAATTTATTCTGAGGTATTTGATATTTTTGTAGCTATTTTGAATGGGATTAATCTTAGAAGCTCAGTGTCAGCCTTGGCATTGTCTATGTATACAAAGTCTGTTGATTTTTGTGTATTGACTTTATATCTTACTACTTTACCAAACTCTTTTATGAGTTCCAATAGTCTCAGTGGAATCTTTTGGATACCCTATATATAGAATCATGTCTTCTGCAAATACAGTAGTTTGACTCCCTCCTTCCCAATTTGTATCCCTTTGATTTCTTTTTCTTGCCTAGTGGCTTTGGCAAAAACTTCCAGGACTATCCTGAATAGCAATGGTGAGAGTTGGCATCTTTGTCTGGTTCCAGATCTCAATGGGAATGCTTCCAATTTTTCCCCATTCAAATGATGCTGGCCTGGGGTTTATCATAAGTTGTCTTGATTGTGTTGAGGGATGTTCCTTCTAAACCCATTTGCTTAGAGTTTTCATCATGAAAGGGTATTATATTTTGTTAAATGCTTTCTCTGCATCTATTGAAATAATCAGATGTTTTTTTGTTCTTCAGCTTGTTAATGTGATGTATCACATTGACTGATTTGTGAATATTGTATCATCCCTGCATAGCAGGGATAAATCCCACTTGGTATGGGTGATTGATCTTTCTGATGTGTTGTTGGATTTGATTGGCTAGAATTTTGTTGAAGATTTTTGCATCTGTGTTCATCAGGGGAATTGCTCTGTAATTCTCTTTCTCTGTTGCCTCTTTTTCAGGTTTTGGAACTAAAGTGATGCTGGCTTCATAGAAAGAATTTGGGAGGGTTCCCTCCCTTTCAGTTGTTCTGAATAACTTGAGAAGAACTGGAGTTAGTTCTTCTTTAATGTCTGATAGAATTCAGCAGTGAAGCCATCCAGTCCTGGCTTTTTCTTTGTTGGGAAGGCCTTTATTACTGATCATTTTCCGTCTTGATTTTGGGTCTGTTTAGGTTTGCTATGCCTTCATGGCTCAGTTAAGATAGGTTGAATGTCTCCAGGAATTTTTCCATTTCTGATAGATTTTTTAGTTTGTTGGCTTACAGCTCTTTGTATTAATTTCTTTTTTTTTATTTAATGAGCATAAATTTCCAAAGTACAGCTTATGGATTACAATAGCTTCCTCCCCCCTGTAACTTCCCTCCCACCCACAACGCTCCCCTTTCCCACTCTCTCTCTCCCCTTCCCCTTCACATCAAGATTAATTTTCAATTACATTTATATACAGAACATAAATTTAGCGTATATTAAGTAAAGATTTCCACATTTTGGTCCCACACAGAAACACAAAGTGTAAAATACTATTTGAGTACTAGTTATAGCATTAATTAAACACCTAAGAGTAATTGTGTATTAAATACAGAGTTCAACCAATAGTTTTTAGTAGAATATAAAATGCAACTTTTGTATTGTTGTGGCTTCCCCCCCAACCCCCCTCCCTCCCGTGGCCCTCCCCTCACCCACTCCCTCTCCCATCCCACCCTTCATCACGTTTCATTTTCAATTACCTTCATATACTGAAGATCAACTTAGTATATACTAAGCAGGGATTTCAACAGGCTGCCCTCACACAACCGAACCAGGTATAGGTTATTGTTCGACTAATAGTGTTGTTTTTGAGTTTCATAGTTAAACACATTAAGAACAGAGATCCTATGTGGGGAGCATGAACCCAGTGACTCCCGTTGTTGATTTAACAATTGGCACTCTTATTTATGATGTCAGCAATCACCTGAGGCTCTTGCTATGAGCTGTCTAGGCTATGGAAGCCCCTTGAGTTCACCAACTCTGAATTTGTTTAGTTAAGGCCGTATCACAGTGGAGGTTCCTTCCTCCCTTCAGAGAAAGGCGCCTCCCTCCTTGATGGCCTGATCCTTCTGCTGGGGTCTTGTTCACCAGGATCTTTCATTTAGATTGTTTTTGCCACCGTGTCATGGCTTTCCATGCCTGTGAGACTCTCATGGACCTTTTAGTCAGATCCGAATGTCCCAAGGGTTGATTCTGAGGCAGGAGTGCTGTTTTGGGCATTTGCCATTCTATGAGTCTGCTGTGTGTCCTGCTTCCCCCGCAGGATCATTCTCTCCCTTTTGATTCTATCTTTCATTATTTGCTTACACTGGTCTTATTTGTGTAATCTCTTCGACACTTACCTTATCTTTTTGATCAGTTGTGTATTTATACTTATCACTTTACCAAGTGTGCTGGCATTGGTACCTGCCTCCTTGGTAAGGTTGAGTTGAAATCCCCTGGCACGTTTCTAGTTCCACCATTGGAGGTAGGTCTGAGTGAGTATGTGCCATACTATAGATCTCCTCCCTCTCTTATTCCCACTCCTATATTTCACAGAGATCAATTTTCTGTTAATTTTTAAATGCTTAAGAATGGTTGTGCATTGATTGCAGAGTTCAACCAGTGGTCTTGTGTAGAGCAAACTGAGCAACAACAACAACAACAACAAAAATACTAAAGGAACAAAATAGTAAGTTTTTCCTCAACAGTCTAGACAAGGGCTGCTCATGTCATTGTCTCTCATAGTGTCCATTTCACTTCAATAGGTATCATTTTAGGTGCTCGTTTAGTTGCCATCAATCAGGTAGAACATGTGATATTTGTCCCTTTTGGACTGGCTTATTTCACTCAGCATGATGTTTTCCAGCTTCCTCCATTTTGTTGTAAATGCCAGGATTTCATTGTTTTTTACTGCTGTATAGTGTTCCATAGAGTACATATCCCATAGTTTCTTTATCCAGTCATCCATTGATGGACATTTAGGTTGATTCCATGTCTTAGCTATTGTGAATTGAGCTGCAACAAATATTGAGGTGCAAATGGCTTTTTTCACCCCTTTAATTCCATTTGGGTATATTCCAAGGAGTGGGATGGCTGGGTCCTGTGGTAGTGCTATATTCAGGTTTCTGAAGATTCTCCAGACTGTCTTCCATAAAGGCTTTACTAGTTTGCATTCCCACCAACAGTGGATTACTGTCCCTTTTTCTGCACATCCTCGCCAGCATCAGTTGTTGGTTGATTTCTGTATGTAAGACAATCTAACCGGAGTGAGGTGGAATCTCATTGTGGTTTTGATCTGCATTTCCCTGATGGCTAGGGATCCTGAGCATTTTTTCATGTGTCTGTTGGCCATTTGGATTTCCTCTTTTGAAAAATATCTGTTAAGGTCCTTGGCCCATTTTTTATTGGGTTGTTTGTTTTGATTCTGTGGTGTTTTTTGATCATTGTGTAGATTCTAGTTAATCCTTTATCTGTTGTGTGGTTTGCGAATAATGTCTCCCATTCTGTTGGTTGCCTCTTCGCTTTCCCGACTGTTTCCTTTACTGTTAAGAAACTCTTCAATTTGAGGTAATCCCATTTGTTTATTTTATCTTTGATTACCCGTGCCTGTGGGGTCTTCTCCAGGAATTCTTCGCCTATTCCGATATCTTGAAGGGTTTCCCCTATGCTCTCAATTAGTTTCATGGTGTCGTGGCGCATCTCTAGTTCTTTGATCCATGTTGAGTGGATTTTTGTATAAGCTGTAAGGGAGGGGTCTTGCTTCATACTGCGACATGTGGACATCCAGTTTTCCCAGCACCATTTGTTGAAGAGGCTGTCCTTGTTCCAGGGGTTGGTTTTAGGTCCTTTGTCGAATATGAGTTGGTTATAGATGTTTGCATTGATCTCCGGTGTTTCTGTTCTGTTCCATTGGTCTTTCCATCTGTTTTTGTACCAATACCAGGCTGTTTTGATTATAACTGCCCTGTAGTATGCCTTAAAGTCTGGAATTGTGATGCCTCTGGCCTTGTTTTTATTGTAAAGGATTGCTTTAGCTATTCTGGGTATCCTGTTTCTCCATATGAATTTCAGCATCATTTTTTCTAGGTCTTTGAAGAATGGCTTTGGTATTTTGATTGCTATTGCATTGAACTTGTAAATTGCTTTTGGGAGAATGGACATTTTGATGATATTGATTCTTCCAATCCATGAGCATGGCAGGTTTTTCCATTTTTTTGTGTCGTCTTCTATTTCTTTCTTTAGTGTTTTGTAATTTTCATCATAGAGGTCTTTGACCTCCTTGGTTAAATTTATTCCAAGGTACTTTATTGTTTTTGTGGCTATCGTGAATGGGATTGATCTTAGTAGTTCTTCCTCGGCCCTGGCATTTTCTGTGTATACAAAGGCTGTTGATTTCTGAGCATTGACTTTGTATCCTGCTACTTTACCAAACTCTTCTATGAGTTCCAGTAGTCTCTTATAGGAGTTTATCGGGTCCCCTATATATAGTATCATGCCATCTGCAAATAGGGATAGTTTAACTTCCTCCTTTCCCATTTGTATCCCTTTAATTTCTTTTTCTTGCCTGATGGCTCTGGCTAACACTTCTAGGACTATATTGAATAGCAATGGTGAGAGTGGGCATCCCTGTCTGGTGCCAGTTTTCAATGGAAATGCCTCCAACTTTTCCCCATTCAATATGATGCTGGCCTTTGGTTTATCATAGACTGCCTTAATTGTGTTGAGGAATGTTCCTTCTAACCCCAATTTTCTTAGGGTTTTCATCATGAAAGGGTGTTGTATTTTGTCAAATGCTTTCTCTGCATCTATTGAGATAACCATATGATTTTTGTTTCTCAATTTATTAATGTGATGTATTACATTGATTGACTTTTGAATATTGAACCATCCCTGCATACCAGGGATAAATCCCACTTGGTCTGGGTGAATGATCTTTCTGATGTGTAGTTGGATTCGGTTTGCCAGGATTTTGTTGAGTATTTTTGCATCTATTTTCATCAGGGAGATAGGTCTGTAGTTTTCTTTCTCTGTTGTGTCTTTTCCGGGTTTAGGAATTAAGGTGATATTGGCTTCGTAGAAAGAATTTGGAAGGATTCCCTCTCTTTCAATCGTTTTGAATAATTTGAGAAGAACTGGGGTTAGTTGTTCTCTAAATGTCTGGTAAAATTCGGCAGTGAAGCCATCCGGTCCTGGGCTCTTCTTTTTCGGTAGTGCGTTTATTACTGATTCAATTTCTTCCATGGTTATGGGTCTGTTTAGATTTTCTATATCTTCACGGCTCAGTTTAGGATGGTTGTATTTGTCCAGGAATCTATACATTTCTTCCAGGTTCCCCAATTTGTTAGCATACATCTCTTTGTAGTAGTTTCTGATGATTCTTTCTATTTCTGTTGTGTCTGTTGTTACATTTCCATTACTATCTTTGATTTTACAGATTTGGGTCTTCTCTCTCCTTTTTTTGGTTAGTTGGGCCAATGGTGTGTCGATTTTGTTTATTTTTTCAAAGAACCAGCTCCTGGTTTTGTTGATCTTTTGTATTGTTTTTTTGGTTTCAATTCTGTTTATTTCTTCTCTGATCTTTAGTATTTCTTTCCTCCTTTTGGATTTGGGCTTGATTTGCTGCTGTTTTTCTAAATCCTTGAAGTGCATGGAGAGTTCATTTGTTTGGTTCCTTTCCAGCTTCTTGATGTAGGCACTAATTGCTATAAACTTTCCTCTTAGCACTGCTTTTGCTGTGTCCCACAGGTTTTGATAGGTTGTATTATCATTTTCATTTGTTTCTAGAAATCTTTTGATTTCTCTTTTAATTTCTTTGATGACCCGCTGTTCATTTAGGATCATGTTGTCCATTCTCCATATATTTGCATATGGTGTAGAGATTCTTGGTTTGTTGATTTCAAGTTTCACTGCACTATGGTCTGAGGAGCTGCATGGTATAGTTTCAATTTTTTTGAATTTGTTGAGGCTCCCTTTATGGCCTAGCATATGGTCAATCCTAGAGAATGCTCCATGTACTGGGGAGAAATACGTGAACTCTTTGTCTGTGGGGTGGAAGGTTCTGAAGATATCTATTGGGTCTATTTGGTCTATGGTGTCAATTAGCTCAGTTGTTTCCTTGTTGAATTTCTGTCTGGTTGATCTGTCCATTGGTGAGAGTGGGGTGTTGAAGTCCCCTATTACTATTGTATTTGAGTCTATATCTCCCTTTAAATCCTTTAGTAATTCTTTCAGGTAGCCAGGCGCCCTGTAATTAGGTGCGTATACATTTATAATAGTAATGTCTTCCTGTTGGATAGATCTTTTAATCATTATATAGTGCCCTTCTCTGTCTCTTTTAATAGTTTTTATGTTAAAGTCTATTTTGTCTGATATTAGGATGGCCACACCAGCTCTTTTTTGATTTCCGTTAGCTTGGAGTATCTTTTTCCATCCTTTCACTTTCAGTCTGCGTGCATCTTTGCTGATAAGGTGTGTCTCCTGAAGGCAGCATATAGATGGATTCTCTTTCTTTATCCAATCAGCTAGTCTATGTCTCTTTGTTGTGGAATTAAGACCATTCACATTCAATGTGATTACTGTTAAGTACTGTCTTTTCCCCTTCATGTTTCCTGAAATGAGCTGTTTATGTATTTTGAACTTTGTTTGTGGGTTACTCTACATTCGCTTTTTTGTGTGGTGAAGTTCTTGTTTTTGTATTTCTGTGTGCAGCACGTCTTTGAGCAAGTGTTGTAGGGTTGGACTCATGGATACAAATTCTTTCAGTTTCTGTTTGTCATGGAAGATCTTTATCTCCCCTTCATTCATAAATGATAGCTTTGCAGGGTATAGTATTCTAGGTTGGCATTGTTTGTCTTTTAAAACTTGAAATATATCATGCCATTGTCTCCTTGCTTGTAGTGTTTGCAGTGAGAAGTCTGGGGTGAGTCTGACTGACTTACCCCTGAACGTGATTTGTCGTTTTTCTCTGGCACATTTTAGGATTTGTTCTTTGTGTGTCACTGAACTGAGTGTTGCCACAATGTGCCGTGGTGAATTTCTCTTCTGGTCTACTCTGTTCGGAGTCCTGGCTATCTGTTGTATTTGTGTGTTGTTATCCAGCTGCCTTTGTTTGAAGTTTTCTGATATTATTTCGTTGAAGACACCTTCCAATCCATTCTCTCTTTCCACCCCCTCAGGGACTCCTATTATCCGAACATTACACTGTTTGGTTGAATCTTGTAGGTCTCCGACCATATTTTTTAATTTTTTAATTTCTTCTTCCTGCATTTGAACTGACTGTATTATTTCTGGAAGTTTGTCTTCGAATTCTGATATTCGGTCTTCTATTTCATCTGTTCGATTTCCGAGGGATTCCACGGTGTTTCTTATATGGTCAATTGAGTTTTTCAGTTCTAGTATTTCATTCTGGCTTCTCTTTAGAATCTCTAATCCTTGGGCTCGTTTTTCATTCAGCTCTTGACACTGTTCTCATTATTTCTAAGTATTCTGATTACTAATTTTCTGAATTCTTTTTCTGGCATGGTTTCAACTTCTTCTTCTTCTGCCTCTGTTATGGTTGGTTTAGCCTGCTCCATTGGCAAGTTTATATATTCTTCTCTATTCTTATTGTGGGTTTTTGTTTTGTTTTTTGGCATTCTGTCTGGGTGGTTTTTCAGGTTGATTTCCCTCTGCTATAGGCTGCTGTGAGTCTGTACCAATATCCAGTGTAAGCAGGCTGCTCTACACAGCCCGCAGGTAAACAGACAGGGTGGCTGCCCTCTGCCCGCTGCAGCTGTGGATCCTGCCCTTTTTCCCCCCCGCAGGCGCTATTCAATTTTTTTTTTTTTTCTTGTAACTTGAGTAGACGGGCGTCAGGGCTTTGAGCTGCCCTCCCTGGAGCAAGAAGTGTCCTGTTGCTCTGCTCCACCTTTGGGCTCCGCCTCCGAAGGTTAGTGTGGAGGCAAAGACAGTTCTCCTTTAAGCCTGAATGTAAACAGACAAAATGGCTGCTTCCCGCCCACTGCAGCTCTGAGGAGGCGCCAAGAGATACTGGCTTACTCAGTCTCTCAATTAGTACCCCTGAATCACGCACTCTTTCCGCAGGTGCCACTCATTCTGTTCCATTTTCTATTTCCTCCCCCCAATCAGTCGTGTGTGTGTCTGTCCGTCCCAGGGTGGGTTGGGGGAGGGGCGGCGGCAGCTGTTGCCGCTGTGCTAGGCAAGTGCCCCGTCTCACCGCGGCTTCCAGCGCTGGTGTGTACACACTCCTGCTGGTGTCCTGCGCCTCAGGCATCCGTGTCCTCCTCGCGTGTCCACCCTATCTCCCCAGTTTCAGGAAGGGCTTCTCATTCCTTAAAAACTACAAATTCTCTCCCCTCTTTGAACCTTCCCCTACGGGACCTTCGGTGTGCTCCCTCCCTATTCCGCCATCTTCCATGTATCTGTATTAATTTCTGATGATTCTTTTTATTTCTGTGGTGTCTGTTGTTACATTTCCTTTTTCATCTCTAATTTTATTGATATGAGTCTTCTCTCTCCTTTTTTTGGTTAGCTGGGCCAGTGGTATATCAATTTTATTTATTTTTTCAAAAAACCAGCTCTTCATTTTGCTGATCTTTTGTATTTTTTATTCAATTTTGTTTATTTCTTCTCTAACTTTAATTATTTCTTTTTCTCTAACTAGTTTTGGGTTTGGTTTGTTGTTGATTTTCCACATCTTTGAGATGCATTAATAGCTCATTTATTTGGTGTCTTTCCAATTTCTTGATGTAGGCACCAATTGCTATAAACTTTCTTCTTAGCACTGCTTTTGCTGTATCCCATAAGTTTTGATATGTTGTGTTTTTGATTTGTCTTTTGATTTCTTCCATGACCCACTGTTCATTCAGGAGCATATTGTTCAGTCTCCATGTGTTTGCATATGTTCTAGAGATTCCTGAGTTGCTGTTTTCCAGATTCATTCCACCATAGTCCACTTTTTTTAAATTTGCTGAGACTTGCTTTGTTGCCTAATATGTGGTAAATCCTAGAGAGAGCTCCATGCACTGGTGAGAAGAGGGTGTATTCTGCAACTGTAGGGTGAAGAGTTCTGTAAATATCTGTTAGGTCCATTTGGTCTATATTTCTGATTAAATCTGCTGTTTCCTTGCTGATTTGCTGTCTTGTTGATCTGTCCGTTGCTATACGTGGGGTAGTGAAGTCCTCCATTACTATTTAATTGGAGTCTGTGTCTCCCTTAACATTTCTTTTAAATAGCCACGTGCCCTGTAATTACTGCCTATACATTTATAATAGTTATATCTTCCTGTGGAATTGATCCCTTAATCAATACATAGTGCCCTTCTTTGTCTCTTTTAACAGTTTTTATGTTAAAGTCTATTTTGTCTGATATTATAATGGCTATACCAGCTCTTTTTTGGTTTCTGTTGACATGTAATATCTTTTTCCATCCTTTCACTTTCAGTCTGAGTGCATCTTTGTTGGTGAGATGTGTTTCTTGTAGGCAGCAAATAGATGGGTTTGTTTTTTAATCTATTCATCCAGTTTGTGTCTTAACTGGAGAGTTGGGGCCATTTACATTCAAGATGACTATTGAAAGTAATGATTTTGCCTTGCTACTTTTCCCAAAATATTGCTATTTTTGCTTTAAATTTCCTTTGAGCTTTCACTGAGAGATTTTCTTCCTTTACCTTGCTTCATAGTGATGACCATGTTTCTGTGTTTCTGTGTATAGCACATCCTTAAGCATCATTTGTAGGGCTGGAGGGTGGTGATGAATTCTTTCAATTTCTGTTTGTTATGGAAAGTCTTTAATTCACCTTCATTCATAAATGAGAGCTTTGTAGGGTATAGTATTCTGGGTTGACGGTTTATTTTTTTTCTTGAGACTTGGAATACATCTCGCCATTCTTTCCTAGCCTGTAGGGATTTGATGAGAAGTTTGCTGTGAGTCTAGTTGGAGATCCTCTGAAAGTAATCTGGTGTTTCTTTCATGCACATTTTAGAATATTTTCTTTATGTTTTACTGTGGTGAGTTTGATTACAATGTGTCGTGGTGAAGATTTTTTCTGGTCATGTCTATTAGGAGTTCTATGAGCTTCTGTACTTGAGTGTCCTTTCTCCAAATTAGGGAAGTTTTCTGTTATTACTTCACCAAAAAGGCCTTCTAATCCATCCTCTCTTTCCATGCATTCAGGAACTTCTAGAATCCATGTGTTGGGTTGTTCGGTAGTATACTTTAGATTCCCAACAGTATTTTTTTAGTTTTCTAATTTTTTCTTGTTTTTGGTTCACTATTTCCTGTGATTTGTCTTCTAAGTCAGATATACTTTCTTCTGCTTACCCAATTCAAGTGTTAAGGCTTTCCACTGCATTTTTTATTTGTTCTATTGAATTCTTCATTTCATTTTGATTTCTCTTTAAGATCTCAATTTCGTGGGAGAAAGTTTCTTTCATGTCATATATGTATTTCATTAGTTTGTACATTTGCTGCTGATTATTTTTCTACGCAATCTTATGATCAATTTTTTGAATTCCATTTCTCATTTCTAATATTTCATCATCTTCACAATCTATTGTTGAAGTGTTGTGTTCTTTTGGGGCTGTTATATTGTCTTCATTATTCTGGTTTCCTGAATTGGAGTGTTTGTTATTCGGCATTTGTAGAGATACTCATTGGTTTCTTTTTCTTTGTTTGTTTGTTTTTGCTGTGGTGATTTTTATCTTTGTACTAGTCCTCTGTAAATAAGTGGTGTGTCTGCTTTCAGTGAATATCTAGAGGCTTATAGTGGGTATGGTCAGGGAGCTCTGTTCAGTTCTCCAGGGTAAAGGGTGTGTCTAAGGTGATACAGCCTGTTTTGGTGTGGTAAATCTCCTTTTTTTTTTTAATCAGAAGGGAAGTTTATTCTGCTCAGCTGAGTTCCTTTCCTCAAAGGAGACCAGTGCCTGAACGCTAGCAATGGGTATAACATTCGTCCACTCTGCCCCAAGGACCACACAAATGATCTGTGTAGTCCTCATTGTAAACTTAGATTCCCTAGCAGTGTCCCTCACCAGGTAACCAGAAGCCCTGAGTGTGTGGAGTCTCCCACAGTGACTACCCAAAGTCCCAGCCACACTGTGAGTTCTCTTAACAGCCTCAATTTTTTACATGGTCCCAGCACACAAGCCTCCCACAGTCACAAGCTCTCAGCCCCCTATTAGTTCTCCCCAACCGAGTCAGGAGTCTCCAATCAGCTGATTGCTGGGTGCAGACACAAGCTAGTGCAGCTGTTATGTATGTCCAAAATGGTGCCCACTATATGAGCTTGTTACAGGACACTATTGTAAAGTGATTGGGGAGAGAGAAATGTGTCCCCCTTTTTTTTCTCCTCTTCTTTGGCAGGAACACTATCCCCCAAGGGGGTCAAGCTGGGTTCCCTCTATGCTCTTCCTGAAGCTTTATCACCAATGGCTTGGGCTGCTGAGGTCTGTTCTCACCTCACTTTCCAACGTTGATGTGTAGGTTCTCAGTTTGCTGGATTCCTGAGTAGTGGGCATTCACACCCTCCACATAGCTCCACCGCATTCATCTAATTTACATAGAGTTTCCTCTGCTGTTTTCTCCCTAACTCTTTCCTGAGACTGCACTCTCTCCACTTTTTTTTTAAACTATCTTCTCCTAGTCTGGAGCAGTAAGCTCCCTCCCTACTCTTCCATCTTGGAACTCTGCCTCAATTAACTTTATACACAGAAGACCAACTCTTTACTCATTAAAGATTTCAACAATTTGCACATATACACACAAAATATAAGAACTGTTTGAGAACAAGTTTTACAGTTAATTCTCATAGTACAACTCATTGAGGACAGAGGTGCTGCATGGGATTTAAGTGCACAGTGACTCCTATTGTTAATTTAATAATTAGCACTCTTATGTATGACATCAGTGACCACCAGAGGCTCTTGACATGAGCTGCCAAGGCTATGGAAGCCTTTTGAGTCCACAATCTACATCAATATTTTAGACAAGTTCATAAGCAAAGTGGAAGTTCTCTCCTCCCTTCAGAGAAAAGCACATCCTTCTTTGATGGCCCCTTCTTTCCACTGGGGTCTCACTCACCAAGATCCTACATGTAGGACATTTTTTTGCCACAGTGTCTTGGCTTTCCATGCCTGAAATGCTTAATCCTATCTATATTATCAATTTAATACTTAATATGATCACTTTAACACTTAAGATGGCATTATTACCACCCAGCTTAATGGGATTTGGAGTCCCATGGCAAGTTTTTAGCTATACCCTTTGAAGTATGTCCATAGGAAATGTATGTATAACTATACAGCTCCTCCCTCTCTTATTCCTGCTCTTATTTTTTTCCTGGGATCTATTTTCACTTTACTTTGTACGCATCTGATTAAGTCTACCATTAAGTAAGGGGTTCAAACAATGGTATTAAGAAGAGAAAAAACAAACAAACAAACAAAACCTGTTCCTTGAAAGTCAGGACAAGTGCTTTTCAAGTCGTTGCTTCTCAAAATGTCAATTTCACTTCTACAGGTTTCCTTTAAGGTGCTTTGTCAGTTATCACAGATCAGAGAAAACATATTAACATCCTTTTTCAAAAGGCCTCACTGTCCTACCTGAATTAATATGATCTTTATGAGGCTTGTGACCAGGTTCTTAAGACATCCTAAACAGTGTTTCAGCACTAACATATTTATAAATGGGAGGATCTGTTGCTAGTTGCAGTGACTTTTGTGCTCTGGAAAGTGAGGGCCACACCCAGACTGACTTAACCTGCATAAACTCCAGGTAAGAATATGCACTCTTGAGCCCTCCTCTGGGCCTTTCAAA
This sequence comes from Oryctolagus cuniculus, assembly GCF_964237555.1. Lineage (NCBI taxonomy): Eukaryota > Metazoa > Chordata > Mammalia > Lagomorpha > Leporidae > Oryctolagus > Oryctolagus cuniculus. Next base: position 26,216,002 of record NC_091438.1, on the reverse strand, counting down.
GATGCCACCGTAGCTGCTTGCATGACTGATCCATTGTAGTATGCTCATTGCATTACCACAACATAAGTTAAAAGTGAAATTAAGTTAGATTTCTGAACTTTGCTGTGACATGGTCTAAACGAAGGATTGGAATGTTCCTCCAAGGTTTTGTTCCACCTGCCTCTGTTAGAAATGTCATGTTTCCTCTGGTGAGAGCATATCTAGATAATGGTCTCACTGTGCTATCTTTGCTATCCCCAGGCAGACCTTCAGTTTAAGGTCATGCTAAGGCCCATTTGGTACTAGGTATGTCAGCTGCAGTAGCCAACAGAGATCTGTTTCTGTGTAAGGAGTTGGTAGGGCAGCCACATGGTATTTTTGAGCACTCTTTGGGGTTATCAAGCTTTGTTTTCATTTAAAATAAGGCATTCTTTCTTTGATGCTGCTTTGGAGCTTAAACTCAGGACATGGTTTATCAACATTACCAAGTGTTCCAGTTCACCTCCTCCCCCCCTTCCTATGGAAAGTGATTTCAGGATGTTTCTCTTTTCCACTTAGTCCCCAGCACATTGCTGACACTCAATAAATGTCAAATAATGCTGCGGTACAGTTAGTGTGTGCTCTTTTTTAAGGTGTTCTGAAAAGAATGGCTCTTTATTCTCATTGTTGAGTAGTATATTTTTCTGCTTGTTAGCTAAAATGGAACTGGAGTCAGGTTTTCCATATATATTCCTTTATGGCTACATTTCTCTATTAAGACAGTTCAGATGTTAACTTGCTTGGAAAAATGTTTAATTAAACAAATATGCTGGGTAAAAGGTGGTGTACAATGCCCCATCTAAAAGGTCATGTCTCACCTAAACGTGGTTGAGTCTCAAATCTGTATTAAAGAGGATGCAATTTCTCTTCCATAAATAGGCATTTCAGAGGCTTATGCTTACTGGGATTTCAGTAGGTCAAAACATGTAGTAATTTGGACTAGGGAATGAATATAGTGTAGGGAACACAATGCAATGAAGTTTGTGTATGGAACATAAACAAGACATCTGGAGAAATTATTTTACTTTATGTTTATCCCACTGTTGTCAAAGCAATGTTTAAGACATTACTTCGTAGTGTTCTCACTGAACATTCAGTGAATATTGTTTGCCTTTGGATATTTTGATTCAAGAAAATTTTTCTTGGTCAAATGAAGGTCCAATAAGTAACCGGTCTGCCAACCAAAGCTGAGAAATGAAATATATGTGTATCCTAATTTTGCCCGAGGAGTGTGTGTGGGCCCTCTTTCCTGCAGGGGTGTTTGTAATACTCTCGAACTATGTGTACTTGGTAGAAAAGAAAAAATAAATCCATTTGGGGGTAGAAACTCTTTGTCCCTCTCAGTTGTTGAATACAGTTCATTGTACCCTTTTCTGCAGGTTCATGTACCACATAAAGGCTTGTTTTTTCCCATGCTTTAGTCTTAGGTAAAAAAAAAAAATTAAAATTTCACTAGGGATGGGCAAATGCCTAATGGTTCAGCTGCCCGCAAATCTCATTATCAGAGTGTTTGAGTTTGATACCCAGCTCTGGCTCCTGACTCTTTTTGCTAATGTACACCCTGGGAGACAGAAGTGATGGCTCAAGCAATTGGGTTACTACCACTCAGGTGGGGCACCTGGACTGAATTCCTAGCCATTATGGGTATTTGGAGAGTGAACCAGAGCAGCATAGGAAATTTCTCTCTCTCTCTCTCTCTCTCTCTTTCTATTTCCCTCTCTCCCTCTCTCTTCCTCCCTTCTCCTCCCACCTCAAGTAAGTTCATTAAAATTAAAAGAAAGTTCCACTAGCTATGAGAACAACTGTCATCTGATGCATCATCTGGAAGTGAGACAGCAGTAGCATTACTTGGAAAAACAATTTATTTAAGAAATGGGGTGTGTCAAGTAGACATTTTAATACCTTGTACTTATTTCTGGTTTTAACCTGTTAAATCAGTTCAGTGTAATTATGTATTTGATATCTGCCTCTATTGCTTGACCACTTTCCATGAGGGAGACGCTGTTTGTGTTGTTCATGGCTTTATTCCTAGGGCCTAATACACTGCCAGGCAATTATGAAAGTTCAGTACCCAGAGGAACTGGATGGGTAGATGCTGAATTTTCTCCCTTTATTTTATAAAGAACATATAAATAATGCCAATTGCTAATAACAAGCATTCTGTAGGTAGGCTCTAAAAGCCTGGATTCAAATGGGCTGAAAATGGAAATGGAGATTAAAATTCATAGAGGATATAGTTTGAAGATAAAGGAAATCTTTCATTTAAAATGTAAGAGCTTAAGAAATTTCAGTTATATTCAAACTGTGTGAATGGATTCTGTTTGAATTAAATAGAACTGAATTCTATAACATTGTCCTTTAAGGAAAAAAAAGTATAGTCTTTTTAGTATAATTATCTCAACTTTGTTTCTCATCATCTTCCATTATTCAGAAATGCTTAGTAGATCTCTTGTACTACACTTTAGAAATTTTCACATTTTTTAACTCTAACAAAGTGTTAAAATTGAAATTTCAAATTTTCTATGACATGTTGAATTTTTTAAAGTTAGGGAGGAAGAGAGCCAAAAGTCAGGCTTTCATTTCTCTGTTCATAAATTTTCAATTCTTTCTGCACTCAAATTTTTAAGTTCACGTGGGTCATGTAGAAGTTTGAGGACTTTTGCAGAGTTATTGATTGTCAGCTCACAATATAACAGTAATGTTTATTTCCTACTATAAACCTAGAAAGGTAAACTGTGCTTTTTCCGTTAAGGAGCTGGATAGGAGTTACATGCCTAGCAAGTTAATAAAAGAAACATTTTATATCTTGAAAGCTGTTGAATCCAAATCTTTATAGCAGAGATCTGTTTTTGTGGCTACTCTCTTCCTTTGTTCCAGTCTTACATCAGCTAAGCTACCTGTTGTCCTATGGTTCTGATCCTGCATCATACAGTACTTGCTACTTCATCTTTCTCCTTTATAGGTGTCTCACTGGTTGTGAAAGAGCATCATTGGAAATCCTAGGTACACCTAGGGAGAGGAGTAGGGACAGGTTTCTAAAGGGAAGGTTGAAGAGAGATGGGTTGGAGAACAAAAGTGTCTTCCTATTTGATTTATTTGATTTACCCATCCCTTCAAGACAAAAACCAAATGGTATTTGGTGATATTTTTGAGTTAAGTCTGTGACAATTGATTTCACAGCTAAGATAAATTCTCATGAAAAGCAACATAATTGTTTGGGTATGAAATGCCTGTGGCTTGAAGCAATCAATTTAAATTCTTCTCTTATTGGTTTTCAAATGAAACTCTGAAATGAAATAGGAGTATGATGTCCTACTTGGATGACTGTGTCTTTTCTGCGGGAGAAATTTAGCAAGTTGGTGCTTTTCAGCTTTTTCAGATGTCATCAAAAGGCTTTGAAAGAATTCTTCATGCTTAAAACACCTGTGCGTAGTCCATAGCCATTTTTCTAGGGGAATTAGGCATTGTTCTTTCAGGAGCTTTCCTGTATTTCAAACAAAAGGACTGATAGACTGGAATCAGCAATTTAGAATCAGTTCATTTCTTCCCAAGTTGTATCTTAAGCCATTAGTAGTGCCATCAGGGATTTTGACAAAGTGTTTGAGGCATAAATGTTCAGGAGGTTTCAGTCCAAAGAATCTGTTGATGAATGAGCCCAACACGGCTGTGTAAAGTTCAGGAACAAAAAGAAATTATGTCCTTCACAGCAAGTTTACTTTTCTTCTAGGATTTCAGAACACATTGCCCTCTCCCCACCTATTTCCCGGAACGACTATTGGCTGATGGGCAGTCTCCTCCCCCCACTACCCCCTTCAGACAAACACTGTGGCTTGGGACAGAAGTGTGCCTCCATTTGGGAACCATAAAATGGCCCCAGCTGCTGTTCATTAATGATAGGGGAGCCATCGCTAGTTGCAAAAAGCTACAGAAAAATATATGATTGGCTATAAGAAACAGTCCTTAAATGAGATTCTGCAGGAGTGAAGAGAAAGTCTGACAGATCATCAATCCCCCCTTAAAAGAGATGGGTTTAAATGATCTGATATCTTTAAACATGTTGTTGTTTATATGAATAAGTTTGCATTACCAGCTTTTTTGTTACAAATTTTAACTTTTCCTTTTTGAAAATTAGTCATTTTAAAGAACTGGATTCAGGATTAAACTGACTGGTCTTAGGCTTTTGTTGAAAAGAATTTGCTTACGTTCTGTTGTTTTGTTTTGTTTTGTTTTGGTGAGAAAGACAGAATTAAAGGGAGTGATTTGTGTGTTGCAGCTTCCTGTGAGGCAACTTGGGGGTGATTCTGTGATGCCTTGGCACTCCCAGGCTGAAGTCAGCACTGAGAAAGCGTGTTCAGGTATCTCAGGCAGCAGCTTGGGGAGGAGAGCTGTTAAGAAATGAACAAGCAGGGCTGTGAAAATTTCCCTAACTGGGTATAGCCTGAAGGAAATTTCTAAACACCCACATTTCTTTGGCAGTCTTAGAAGCCTTCCAAGAACAAAAATAAAGAAAACTAAGGACATATTTTATTGACTATTGAAATAATCGGGGTTTTAGAGATGACCAGTAGAATATTGTAAAACAATATACATGTCGAAGAAAAAAAACACAGCAAATACAAAAATAAGCAGGAAAAAGTCCAAATGTGGTTATTCTTCAAATCTGTTGCTGCTTAAATTCAGTGACAATTGAATAATGTGTCCATGGCTGTCTGACAGACAGTATTTTCCATTATTACAAGTATTACCATATACTACCCTTACATTATTAAAACAGTAACACCTTGCCTAGAAGTTCTTATGTTCGGGGGAAACATGTTTACGTCAAACTAACATTTGGATATATAATGTGATATGAAGATCATTGTCCTACCCCAAATCATGCACTCAAGAATGTTAATTATAAGCTTGGCTTCTTAAAATACCAGTGTACAAATCAGGAATTTTCTTGTGACTTAACATTACATGTGCAATATATTTTAATTTTTCTGTATTTGAGTCAGAGTCCGTAAATGACTATACCTGCTGAGAGAAAACACTGTGAAAGTTTGAACTGTGTACCTTGAATATAAATTATATTATTCTGCTTCAGTTTGTTGCCTTCAGAAGGAAGCTATTTACTGGCATGTGTAATTAATTTTAATTAACACACACAGCCTTAGCAAAGAGAACTGACAAGGCACAAGCCTTAGTAGAAAATGTTAGTCACACTGCAGCTAACTCTGAGCAGATGCATGGTTTCATAAAGAAAATATTTGCAAAGTCTGACTGTAGCAAATTTTTCCCCTTTCTTTTCTTTTTCTAATTTTGAAACTGCCTATGTTTATTTCTTAGAACCTGAGGAAAGTTCTGTGCATATTTAGGGGAAGTTTCAAGAAATACAATAGTAGAGTGTAGTTTTGACTCTTCAAGCAAGTGGCTGCCTTTGTTCTCAGTGTGTATGTTAAATCCATACCTTACTAAATAGTTTACAGGCAAAAGTACCAGTGATATGCTTTATACTGTTAGACATTTGTCTGAACTTTCTTTAATATTATAAAAACGATTTTGTTCTAGGAAATAGATAAATACTTGCAGATTGGTTGCTCTCAGTGCACTAAGGTAGTGAAAATATTCCATTTTGGTGATTACATTATAGATTTAAAAATAAATTGGCTACATAAGTTTATACAATGGCATTCAAATATTTTTGACCAAGAACTCCTTTCCACTCAAAAACTTTTGAAGACCCAAAAAGGCTTCTGGTTTTGTAGACTGTTGTGCATTATGTCAGGAGTTTTGTGAGCTGGATGACTTTGCATTGTGGCTTGAAACTGGCCATGTTAAGAATATTTATACCACGAAAACTGCCAAATGCTACAAATCATAGCTTTCCCCTCCTAAAGCCAATTGGTAAACATTTATTAAGACACCACCAATTATATCCATTGTTAGATGTTAAAAATGAGTAATTTTAAAAACATTCCTTTAATTCATTTAACAATAATGGTAATAAACTCATTTCATGTTAATATAAATAATGTGTCTTTATGAAAGAAGTATTTTAAAAAAGTCAGTGAGAAAGTGGCATTGCTTTTACAATTTTGCAAATCTCTTTAAAGTGTGGCTTAATAGAAGACAGCTGGATTCTCATATCTGCTTCTGCTTTCAATCTGTTGTTTGGTTGAAATATGTGAATAAAATCTGTCCTCACACAGATATGTAGCTGGAAAATAGAAGAGTATTTTAACAACCTTTTCAGATAATTGTGGATTTTCCTCCTTGATACGTCACCAAAACTCGACATGTGATAATTTCTTAAAAGTTAGTTGCAACTTGGAATCAGAAATCAAATCAATCAATTAACTTTTCATATTCTGTTAACGTTAATGCACTGATCAATTGTGCACTTTAAACTGATATTTATTTATGAGGGATTTTGTAACATCATACATTTATCATTTGGAAAATATTTGTTCTCTTATACATGTACAGATACTCCAAATGTTTATACATTTTCATTATACAATATTTTTAAATTGCATTCGTTAATGTCATCATAAGTTTTATCTGAAAAGGAAAAGCTGTCAAGCCCATACTGGGAGAGACAAGTTTTCTAAAATTCTAATGCCAGACTTTATCATTGCCCACAAAGAGTGTACATTGTTTTCTTTGTTGTGACAGGCTTCTTTTATTTATATTCTAAAGATAAACTTTGCCAAAAACTCAAGTTTTAGTAATCATGGATTGAGTCTCAGTTAATCTTTCAAGTAAAAAGGATTCCTGTGGAAAAATCAGTCACTTCAGCTTACAGTTCAATTGCATACATGCTTTGCTCAAAACCACTACTCCTAGATGCAGAAAAGTGCTTATGTGCAACTCCCATTTTGTGATACAGAATATTACAATTCAATTTATAGGCAACATTACTCTCTTAATTTATACATTCATTTATATAAAATTTAATCTATAGATTTCACAGAATTAATATTTGCATTGCAATATCTTTCTGTTTTTTTTTTTTAAACTGTGTGTGTCACTGAACATTGCTTTGATTTATGTTAGGGCACCCACTCTTGCTTTGTACCATCAGTACAGGTTTTAACACATCTGTTGCAAAATAAACCTTGAAATTCAAAATAATTATCCTACACTTTGACTTTGTAACACTTGTATTTTTTGGTAAGCATCCATATAAATGAAGATCCTAGAAGACTATGATCTAGTTAGTACTGATACCAAATATAATCAAAACAAGTATAGTCATTATTTGTTTATTTTAAAGCAAAAGTACAACTCTTCAAGTGAGATTTTTTTTTTTTTTGCTAAATATTTATTTGAGAGGCAGAGAGATTGAGTCATTCCCCCAAATGCCTGCAGCAGCTGGGCTTGGGCTACAGCAAAGCCAGGAGCCTGGAATGCAATGCAGGGCCCCCACATGAGTGGGAGGAACCCAATTGCTTGGGTCGTCCCCACTGCCTTCCAAGGCCTGCATTTGCAGAAACTGAAGTCAGGAGCTGGAGCTGGAATATGGGACATGGACATCCTAACCTGTAAGCTAACTTCCTTCTCTACTTCAGAACAGATTTTTTAATTCATGTTTCCTGATAGCAACTGCATCTTTAATTAGACAGTTACTTGTCATTTCTTTTAACTGATATTTTTATCCAGTAGATACTCAGTAATGTCAACAGTACAACAGCTCTCAGCTATAGTGTGCACTCCTCCACCCAATGCAATACAATGACTTATCCTGGAAGATGCTTCAAGGCTTTGTCATTTCGACTTTGAAAAGCTCTAAAAAAATTTGGCTTTCAAAGGCCTTCTATCCAAATTTAAAATAATTGGTACTGTTTTCTTTAAATCTTCCATGATTGGTCTCAAAATAATGCTGTAACTTAACCAGCATTATAATGTTATTCAAGTGTACAGTACAATAAGACAATAAGTAAGTGGTAAATATCTATAAAGCCAAGGGAAATATAGCTTAGCAGCAGAAGATGACCCAAGTGCTTGGGCCCCTGCACTCACGTGAGAGACATGGAAGAAGCTCCTGGCTCCTGGCTCCTGGCTCCTGGCTCCTGGCTCCTGGCTGTGGTATGGCCAAGCCCTGGCTGCTGTAGCCATTTGAGAAGTGAGCCAGCAAATTGAAGATCTCTCTCTGTCTCTGCCTCTCTCTCTCTCTCTCTCTCTAACTCTGACTTTCAAATAAATAAAATAAACCTTTTTTTTTTAAAAAAAAAAAAGATAGCTTTAATCCTATTTTTCTTTGTATTTAAAGTTCTGTCCTATTTCTTTGTTTTAGATTCCTTCCTTCTAGGAGTGAGAGCATTCATCGTCTTCAGATCTTAATATATAGCTAAAGATGGAAGAAGTTAATTTTCAAATCTCCCTTTTTTTTTAAGATGATGAGCCATCCTTAAACACAAGAAACATGTAAATATATTATATTTTATTTTTAAAAAGTTAAATTACATTTTTAAAGAAAGTTGAAATTTTTTTAAAAGATGTATTTATTTATTTAAAAGGCAGAGTTAGAGAGAGAGAGAGAGAGAAATATCTTCCATCCACTGGCTTACTCCCTAAGTGGCCCAATGGCCAGAGCTGGACCGATACAAAGCCAGGAGCCAGGAGCTTTTTCCAGGTCTCTGATTTCGGTGCAGAGACCAAAGGACTTGGGCCAGGACTTGAATTGGTGCCCATATGGGATGCTGGCACTACAGGCAGTAGCTTAATCAGCTATGCCACAGAGCTGGCCCCAGAGTTAGAAACGTGCCAGGGGATTCCAATTCAATCCCATCAAGGTGGCATGTACTAATGCCATCTCACTAGTCAAAGTGATCAGTTTCAGTTCATAATTGATCATAATGATAGGATTAAGAATCAAAGGGATCACATAAACAAGACTAGTGTCTGCTAATACTAACTGATAGAATTAAAAAGGAGAGAACAATCCAACATGGGAAGTGGGATACACAGCAGACTCACAGAATGGCAGATGTCCTAAACAGCACACTGGCCTCAGAATCAGCCCTTAAGGTATTTGGATCTGACTAAAAAGCCCATGAGAGTATTTCAGGCATGGAAAGCCAAGACACTGTGGCAAAAAACAAAACAAAACAAACAAAAAAAAAAAACAAAAACAAAGAAACAAACAAACAAACAAAACACCTAAATGAAAGACCTCTGTGAGTGAGATCCCAGCAGAAAGTATGGGCCATCAAAGAAGGAGGTACCTTTCTCTGAAGGGAGGAGAGAACTTCCACTTTGACTATGGCTTTGGCTTTCTAAATAAGATTGGAGTTGGTGAACTCAAGAGGCTTCCATAGCCTCGGCAACTCATGACAAGAGCCTCGGGTGATTACTGACGTCATAAATAAGAGTGTCAATTGTTAAATCAACAACAGAAGTCGCTGTGTACTTACTCCCTGTGTAGGATCTCAGTCCTTAATGTGTTGTACTATGTGAATTAACGGCATAACTAATACTCAAACAGTACTTTATACTTTGTGTTTCTGTGTGGGTGCAAACTGTTGAAATCTTTACTTACTATATACTAAATTGATTTTCTGTATATAAAAATAATTGAAAGTGAATCTTGATGTGAATGGGATGGGAGAGGGAGTGGGAGATGGGATGGTTGTGGGTGGGAGGGAGGTTATGGGGGGAAAAAGCTGCTATAATCCAAAAGTTGTACTTTGGAAATTTATATTTATTAAATAAAATTTTAAAAAGTTAAATTCTAAAATAATATATTTTAGATGGAATTTTAAATTTTAGAAAAGCTCCTTAAATTAAAGTATTGTAAAACAAGGCAAAACCATACTTATTTCTTGTACCTCACATGTTTGTGAAGGAAACATCATACTTTCAATATAATGATTTATTAGATGAAAATAGGTTGCAAAGATTGTAGGAAGTATAAATTAAGATTTATACTTTAAGTAGAAGTTCTGAGTAAAAATGAGTTAATTTCTGAAGATGCATGTAGTACCTATGAAAAGTCTAAACAATTCATGAGGGTACACATGTTCATCTTCCATTAATTGCCCAAGTGATGACATCATCATGTCACAGAATTTTTGTATAACTCCTCTGTATATTCAAATTGGTACTCTGATCTTGAGAATCTCCTGAAGCTCTTAAGTACCCAAGAACTTCTCACACAAAACTTTTAAAACTATTAATCTACACTGTTGTGAAGTAATAGGCAATGCATGATAAAAATGAATTAATAGTATCATGTGAATGTATTTTCATGCATGATGAGGGTACTTACTGCATAAGTTATTCTGTTGATTGTTCCTTTTGGTTTGGAAGCATCAAGAATCCATTGATGACCAAACTGGACTTTTATGTGTCACCCACACAGTATCTTCAAACAAATGGTGAAAACAGCGCACATCTAGAAGGTTCAATCTCATTTTAAGTTAAGTTGATAGATTTATCTTAGAAATCAAAAGTCATGTCAATCAGGTTCACTACCACTCATCCCCCGAATAAGAACCAAAAGAAAAATGGAATTTCCAGAGCATTTGTTTACTCTGCTTACCCACCATTGATCTTTTATGGGTGATGATGTGGATAAACATGATTGAGAGAAATCATCAACAGTTCATGGTTGAAAAGGAGGTGACAGCATTAGAAATGTATTGATTTCCAAGGAGTATAGATGGAAATGAAGATGTGACTAAAGAGGGTAACCCGATTGTCAAGAATATAGACATATTCCTGGCTTTCTAATTCTGCTCAAAAGGGACAGGAACTGGGCATTAGTCTCAAATGAGAGAGCCATTTTGGTAGTCTGGAGCAAAGTCACTATATATACTCTTTCTTTCTTCCCAGCCACTATGATTAGTGTGAGAAGTAATGAAAGGCAAGAAATATTGGCTACTATATGATGGGTTTATGATATATATGTATATGATATATATGTATATTATATATATATTTGGTTAATATCCTTAATCTTGGATCAAAATACTCAGAAATTTACAATAGAGAGTTTTCCCAAAGATTTTCTCTTTAAATTTTGGTGAAGGATTTCTAAAAATTTTTCAGTCACTTGTAGATCAATACATGGTCCCCCTGCATGACTGAGCAGTCTGTAACTTGCACTGCATGTAACTCACCTTGTGAGTTCAGCAACACCCACACTGACCTGAACCCAGTTCAACAAACCAGTCTAGTGATCAAGGCTTAGATGCCTTGGTCATGTCAAACTTCTATAAAAGCTTCCAACTGCTTATTCTCAGTTTCTGTACTTCTGTTATTGTAAAATGGTGAACAGGCAGCTCTGTGGCCTAAAGTACTACCCTGATATTGGCCATCACAAATGTGTTGAATTTTCCAGGCGCGCTTCCCAGTTGAAGGTAATTATTCCTAGACAATGATGATGTGCCATTAGTGTACCTAATGGAGCTAATTCTAGTAGTGTGCACTCAACAAGTAGAAACATTCAAAATATGCATCATATCTCACAGATTAGTACACATGGTCCAAATACTTTCTTTGGCTTTTTCTATAAAATACAAAATAATATTATATTCTTGGATAGATCAAATTGCAGTTAACTACATTTCCATTTTAATAAAGAGACCATCATCTGCATGATTATTTATATAAAACAAGAACATGCAGACTCAATTCGTCATTAAATTACATTATCATTAATTATCTTCAGCCTACTCTAATATTTTTCTGCTATCTGGAAAATATTTGACTTTCCCTGCCATGCTGCATGTCTACCCCTTTCTGGTGGCTTCTTTTTACATCTGAATCATTAGTGAAAAAATAACTTAAGCAAGATGCAATTACTGATATTTCAACTTTCCTGTTGTTTAAAAAAAAAAATCCAAACCTTGATCTGCTGAATTCTGTTACTTCTCCCCTGCAAAGAGACATTATTTTCCCTCATGCATGGCTTTACTGGTCTTTTATTAAAAAAAAAAAGATTTTATTTATTTATTTGAGAGGTAGAGTTACAGACAGTGAGAGGAAGAGAGCAAGGTCTTACTTCCTTTGGTTCACTCCCCAGATGGCTGCAATGGGCGGAGCTGCGCTGATCCAAAGCCAGGAGCCAGGTGCTTCTTCCTGGTCTCCCATGTGGGTGCAGGGGCCCAGGAGTTGGGCCATCTTCCACTGCTTTCCCAGGCCATAGCAGAGAGCTGGATTGGAAGAGGAGCAGCCGGGACTAGAACCGGCGCCCATATGGGATGCTGGTGCCACAGGCGAAGGATTAACCTACTGTGCCACAGCACTGGGCCCCTTTATTGGTCTTAAACACTTTGAAAACAAATAGTGATTTCCACCCCATGGGAATCCAGGTAGTACACACAAGCTGTCCTGAGAAAGCAGACTGTGGGGTGCTGTTGGGACTACTTTGAGAATATCTGCAATATAGCTCCTTGAAATCATCTAGTACTATAATTTTCACAGCACTAAAGACTTCTTCCTATACAGTATTTTCTTTTTTTATTAAGGTAAAGAGAATGGATTTCATGTATTTATAGACAAAATTCATTTTTTTTTTTTGACAAGCAGAGTTAGACAGTGAGAGAGAGAGAGACAGAGAGAAAGGTCTTCCTTCCATTGGTTCACCCCCAAATGGCCACTAAGGCCGGCGTGCTGCACTGATCCGAACCCAGGAGCCAGGTGCTTCCTCCTGGTCTCCCTATGCAGGTGTAGGGCCCAAGCACTTGGGCCATCCTCCACTGCCTTCCCGGGCCACAGCAGAGAGCTGGACTGGAAGAGGAGCAACTGGGACAGAATCCGGCACCCAACCGGGACTAGAACCCGGGGTGCCGGCGCTGCAGGCAGAGGATTAGCCTAGTGATCTGCGGCGCCGCCTTATAGATAAAATTCCAAGAGCATAAACTATACTTCCCTCCCTCCTCCTTCCTTCCTTTCTTGTTTTTGCTTTAATTTTTGCAATAACATACTTTCAATTTATTTTATAATCACAGGCTTCATGTTCTACTAAATATAGTGTTCAACAAGTAAAAAGTAGAAAGACCTCTGTTCCACAGGATATAGATAAAGCTGTAAACAATAATCAAATTATAAGATGTCATTCAGTATGCTGTTTTTTCTACTCTATGTATTAGCTACCACAAATCAGAGAAAAGACATGATATTTGTCTATTTGAATCTGGCTTGTTTCACTAAGCTTAGTGCTCTCCAGTTGGCATCCATTTTGCTACAAATGACAGGATTTCATTCTTTTTTATGGCAAAGTAGTATTTCATCATGTATATAGATGACATTTTCTTTATCCAGTTATTTGTTGATGGGCATCTGGGTTGAGTCCATATCTTAGCTATTGTGAATTGACCTGCTATAAACATGTTGATACAGATAACTCATGTGCTCATTTAATTTCCTTTGGGTATGTTCTTATTAAACCATTTAATGTTTAATCTGGCAAAAATTAAGGAAAGCATGAAAATTGTTCTCTGGAGTCAAAAGACTCACATTTTGTATTGTCTTTCCAGAGGACTGGATTAGTAATAATGGAAAAGTGACTCAGAAAAAGATATTAGCTCATTATCATGAAGAGTTTCTTTATATCTTGATTTTTATATGTTGCTATAGATTTTTGTTTTTTATAGCTCTTTAAAAAATAGCATGGACAATTTGTGAATTAGCGAGCCTCCCCCATTGCTGAAGTTCTTTGAGCAAAAGCTGGATAACAATATATTGGTACAGCAATCATGATTTTTCTTTGCTCCGGAGAGTAAATGGAGGCAACACCTGTCAATAAACCAGGACTCTCTGTGCATAAAGGGATTAGTGGTCTGTTGTACCTGTGGATGATGTCCTAGAGGATGGTCTGCCTCTTGGGAGAATTTGGCTTTTGTGATACATACCTACTTGCTGCATCCCATGTACTGTAAAACCTGTTTTGTGAAAACTTATTTTGCTGATATTCCCTAAGCAAGATAAAAATCAAAATGTATTTAAGCATTCAGTTTTAAATTGTTTTGAAAAATTTATATTTAAATCATATAATTATTTAAATCTTGTGACACAGAAATTATCTCTTAATGAATACAGAAAAAATCTTATAATGTGTGTATATGTGGTGTGTGTGTGTGTGTGTATATGCATACATTCATGGAAAATGAAACTGAAAGATAAGTTTACTTTGGTTTAAAAATGATGAAATCTTACATTGGAGAGGTCTTCAAAAAATTTATGGAAAGTGTACATGATAAAAAAAAAGTGTGTGTATATATAAGCGTGTATATCCATTCTCCAACTGATGAGCAAGAGTTCATGTTGAATGAATGTGATAGTTTTCAATATGATACTATTCTTGGGCTGGCACTGTGGCATAGTGGGTAAAGCTGCTGCCTGCAGTGCCAACATCCCAAATGGGTCTCTGTCTCTACCTCTCTTTGTAACTCTGCCTGTCAAATAAATAGAATAAATCTTTAAAAAGAGAGAGAGAGAGGGAAAGAGAGAGAGGTCTTCCATCCACTGGTTCACTCTCCAGATGGCTGCAATGGCTAGAGCTGCGCCAATCCGAAGCCAGGGGCCAGGAGCCAGGAGCCAGGAGCTTCTTCGTAGGTGCAGTATCCCAAGCACTTGGGCCATCTTCCATTGCTTTCCCAGGCCATAGCAGAGAGTTGGATTGGAAGTAGAGCAGCCAGGACTTGAACTGGCACCCATATGGGATGCTGGCATTGCAGGCAGCAGCTTTACCCACTATGCCACAGTGCCAGCCCAAGAATAGTATAATATTGAAGACTATCACATTCATTCAACATGAACTCTTGCTCATCAGCTGGAGAATGGATATACACACTTATATATGCACACACTTTTTTTTTTATCATGTACAGTAGAGCGGCCGGGACTTGAACTGGCGCCCATATGGGATGCCGGTGCTTCAAGCCAGGGTGTTAACCTGCTGAGCCACAGTGCCAGCCTCTCTCTCTCTCTCCCTCTCCCTCTCTCTCTCTCTCTGTGTGTGTGTGTGTGTGTGTGTTTCTGCCTCTCTGTGACTCTGCCTTTCAAAAAAATAAATAAATCTTTTAAAAAATCATATATTCTTTATTATCAATACCTTTTACTTGCTTCTGGGATTGTTCTTATGATTTGAAAAGAGTATTTCCAGAACCAGAAATGGATAATCCATTTTTGTATTATATAAGTTGATGTCAATTACAACACAAGATATGAGAATTAAAATTATGCAAAAGACAAGATCGTTTCTTTGAGAGGAAAGCATGCCTCATTACTCTATAAGTTGTTTGGAAGGTTGAATATGTTTAGTAATAAAGAACAATCAATGGATGGCTACATATTCAAGCTTTTAGATAGCCATTGGTAAAGTTTTACTTTAAAATTTATTGGTAAATCCTGAATCACTGTAAAATTCCAAAAGAGAATTCATTATATAATCTTTTTTAAAAAAAATCTGGCTAAGAAACTGTCTTTAAAAAATAGGTTGAGGATAGGAATTATCCAACTTCTAAGTACTTTATCAAGTGGCTTGTCAAGTGTTAGGCTCTGCTGTGAGGACTCATGGATACAAAATGCCCCTTTTTCTATGCACTCATAAGTCTTGTATTATATTGGGAACAGATGCATAGTTCTGTCAATGGTATAACAAAGAATATTTCCCAGGAACCAAATTTCGTATATTCCTAATGCTCAAAAGAACATAACATTGGTATATATGATCAGAAATACATTTCAAAAACCCAAACTTTGTAGATGAGACTCCTTTGGATAGTGAAAAGACAATCTGTAGCATATTTTATAGGGCTTTAAGTAGTGAACAGGAAAATAGCAGGCTAATTACAGTGTGGGGAATTACGCGATAACATGTAAATTTGGAGAAAAATTATCCAAACTCTATAGATGCTTGGATTCTGGCCAAGTGAAATGAGAGAAGAGAACTTAAGAATCTTTATAAACTAGTCCTTGAAAGCATCTATGCAATATGTCCATGTAGTTAGGGAGACATTGTCAAGGATAGAAACATCTACTTTTGTGAAAAATCATGGTTTGTATCATTGAATATTTTAAAATATATTAAAAACTTCTTAGTCATTTATAAAAAAAAAAGTTGTATTATGACCTGAAATGATCCTATCAATGAAAATGAAAATAAGTAATGAGGTAGGAGAATCACCCTTTGTGATCCTAGCAAAAGAATTTGGATGTTTTATTTTGAGAGATGTTTTCTGAATGTTCATGTCATTAAGTTATGTAACTATGATTTTCCCTCATGAAATAAATTTTGAACTATCAGAATAAAAATCCTTGGATAAAAATATAGGTGACACTGAAATTTTGTGAGTTCTAGACTTAGATAGCATTGACCCAAAGAGGTGATACAGATATCTCCCAAGCAATTTATATAAAATTATGGCTGCATTAAATATTAGATAGTTCCAGAAGGAAACTATCGCTGATCTCAGAGACTGATCATAAGAAAACCTCTTTGCTTTTTCTGATATATTTCTTGTTTTCTCTCATACACATGGAATACAGTTAAGGTGAATCCTAGATTTGATCCAGAGTTGTTCCTTTTTGTAGTCTGTTCAAGGTACTAGAGAATTAAATTACAATGCATGTATGGAAATGTTTAC
The DNA here is from genome assembly GCF_964237555.1 of Oryctolagus cuniculus. Taxonomy (NCBI): domain Eukaryota; kingdom Metazoa; phylum Chordata; class Mammalia; order Lagomorpha; family Leporidae; genus Oryctolagus; species Oryctolagus cuniculus. The sequence goes on along the minus strand of NC_091438.1, from coordinate 26,199,404 downwards.
ATTCTAATAAGACGTGTAAATAGCTTTCTTCTTTTCTCAATATTCCCAGTATTTTTTAATTTGCTAATGCTAAATATTTATTCACAATTCATGATTTATTGCCCCCACAAGTGTTTCACAATAGGGAATGAATACAATCGCCTCCAGGGAAGCATCACAACTCATCCTTTGACATGCCATGGGAGAGAAGGCAAGTGTGTGTGATTCACTGGCTCCTTTCCTCATACACACGCCTGCTGTATCCTGCTTTTTGTTAAAATCGCAGGAACATTAGCATGTGATTTGTTGAATAAGTATACAAGCAGTCTGTGTCCCAGTGCACCACTGACTTTACTGCCCCAAGTTCTGCAGGGGCATTTCCCTAATAATCCCAGCACACACTGACTGGAGGAGAGCCCCAGTAGACCAGGCTGGCTGACTTAATTTGGAGGTTGACATGTTCCTTCCCTGGTAGTTTGTAGTCTCACTGTGCCTTTTCCTGGGATATGATATCAGTTTCCTGTGCTTGACCCAGGGGAGGGAGACCAGTTTTCTGTTGCTGAAATTTGCTTTGCTTGTTTTCACTAGCACTCTGGTTTTATAAACATAACCTTGCCAGACTGTATGTCATTTTTCTCCTTTCAGTCTAGGAAATGTATGAGTGTACATATAGAGAAAAGGACTTCTTTGGAAGGTGCACTTCATTTCTGAGAAAGTTTGAGAAAAATCATCATTTTATTTTGGGCTGAAAAATAGTTTGAGCATCTTTAAATTCCTTGCAACACACCCATGTTTATAGCAAAAGCTTATTCCTTTGACATATACAACTTAAAAATATTTAATCAAGTAGAGTTGAATTGTAGACTACTATACCCAATGCAGAATTATTTATGTTTCTGCATGTAATAGTAGTTTACTATAGCCGGTTCATATCATTTATGTCTCTGAATGATAATGTCTGAGCATTTACACTTGAATAAACCCCAGACCAGCACAAATTAATTAGCATGTACTTGGTCCATTTACACTGCTTTTGTAAACATCACTAGTCTTGGTTTTCACTTAGCTCCTGAACACCTCAGTCCCCAATATCATCATGAAAATATTACAGTATGTAATGCCATCTGCAAGAAAAATTCAAAAGTTCATGAAAATGGAATTAAAGATAAATTTGTCTTGATGAAAAAAATTGAAATCCATGCAGCTTTTCTTTCAATAATATGGATTTTTCCATGAACTTTTTGAGACCTCTCTTAAATGCTGATGATCCTAAACATACACATCCAACTCTGATCTTTTCTTGAGTTTTAAATAAATCCGTGTCCAGCCTGTATCCCGACCAACCCAAGCTTAAAACAACTCTTGATTTCTCCACCCAAACACATTCCTCCTGCAATCTCCCATTCGCTCATGCCAGAAATTTAGGCATCACCCTTGAGTCCTCTTTTACTCTCACATTCCACAATTGGTTTCTCAGAAATATTTGATGGTGTTACCTTAGATGTGTGAGTAGAATTGAGTCTTCTTTCTAACCACTTCTGCTTCTCCAGCTTCATCTCCTTTTGCCTGGACTCCTGCAAAGCCTCCTCCGTGCTCTTCTCTTTCTGGTCATGCCACACTGCGGTTACTGAGGTTTTCATGCAGCAGCTAGAGAGATATTTCTGAAGAAGCAAACAAGGGCCTATAATATACCTCTGCTTAAATTCCTTCAGTGTCTTTCCATCAAGCTAAGGAAAATATCCCAAATGACTACTATGGTCTGTTACTTGGCTCTTGGCTACTTCTCTGAATTTATTTTTTAAGGCTTTATTTTATTTATTTGAAAGACAGCATTAAGGAAAGGGAGAGATAGTGGAAGAGAAATCTTACATCTACTGGTTCACTCCCCAAATGGTCCCAGGCCTTCCATGTGGCTGGCAGGGTTCCAGGCACTTGGGTCATCTTCCATTGCTTTCGCAGGCACATTAACAGGGACCTGGATCAGGAGTGAAGCAGCATGGACTTGAACTGGCACCCATATGGGATGCTAGCTTTGCAGGCAATGGCTTTACCCACTGTGCCACAACTCTGGCCCCACTCTGAATTCATTTTTGACTCTTCCTGTTGTTTATCATGCCCCAGGACTCCTTATTGTCTCTTGAAGATGCTGAACTTGTTCCTGTCTAAAGATCTTTGCATTTACCCAGACTGTTCTTCCCCAGAAATTCTCATGAATTGCACTTTCCACTCTCAATTCATATCTCTTTTCAAAAGTCACTACCTCATTTTCTGACCACCCTGTCCAAACAGGCACCTCTATCATTCTGTCCCTTGATCCTGCTCTATTTTTTAATAACACTTATTGATTAATCAAATTCATCTTTTGTTTATTTTTTGTCTTCCCAATTTGAGTATAACTTCAGTAAAGGCAAGAACTTCTTATTTGTTCAGTGCTCTGTCTTCAGTGCCTGGAACACTGACTAGCAAATGGAAGTTATTCAGGAAGAATGAGTGAGAGAATGAATAATAAATTTTGATATTGCTTATGAATATCCTAGAGCTTGCTTCTTGTTAGATTTTTTCCTGTCATTTTTAACTTCAGCCAATATTTATTCAACAAGAACTGCATTATTTGTAAGGATATTAAAATGGCACTAAGATACACAGCACTTTATATTTTACATTTTGCTTTGATATGTATCATTTTATTTTGTCAAATGTTTCAGAAGCCATCCAAAGAGATTCCAGGTTAATAATAGGAGAGAATAAGAAAAAAAAAGTCATGAAAATCTTGTAAGGAAAGACACTGAAACTCAAAACTATGAAAAGCAATATCTGTGTTTTTATATGTAAATACACAGAGAGAGAGAGAGAGAGAGAGCACGCAAGAGATGAGAGTAGTTTAAACCAAGCATTGTTAATTAAGTTATCCTGATATATTAATATGAATGAGGTGAAAAGACTAAATTGAAATCACATTCAAAATCAAGATACTGTACAATAGGAGATCATAGTCAAAGATAGACAATTATATTCAAGGAACACCAAGTAACAGACTATTTATAACTGGAAGTTATGAAAGCTGAATCTGGTACTATTTTGTGTGTAACAATGAGGAGAGTGAGATAGCAGAATTAAATTGTGAGAACTTTGGAAGCTGGTCTGACAAAATTTTAAAGCTGGGGAACAAAGAACTCTTCCAGACATTTAGAAAAGAGCTGAGTTGTATGAAAAGAAATATATTTCAAGTGAAATACATTGTGGGTAGAAAGGAAGTATGATGAGAAACACAGAGAGGACCCCAGGAAGAGTTGAAATATAAATGCTCCAAGAGATGGAAAGATGACAGGGTTCTAGATGATGGGCCATTTGAAATGAGTTTTTTTCCTCTACTGTCAACAAATTAATCATCACGATGGCAATTGTAAGAAGAGAATCACCAGAGATGTCGTACCCTAATGGAGATTGGATCACCTGTGAGCTGACATCACACGTTGTTCAATGTCTACATGCTTGAGCTGAAAGGTGGTACATTCCCTGCCCTTACAGAGTATTTTAGAGCAAAAGTATTGAGATGTTGTTTAGCACTACAAATTACTTTTTTTTAAGATTTATTTATTTATTTGAAAGTCAGAGTTACATAGAGGAGAGGCAGAGAGAGAGAAAGAGAGAGAGAGAGGTCTTCCATTCGATGGTTCACTTCCCAGTTGGCTGCAACGGCCAGAGCTGTGCCGATCTGAAGCCAGGAGCCAGGACCTTGTTCCGGGTCTCCCACGTGGGTGCAGGGTCCCAAGGTCTTGGGCAATCTTCTACTGCTTTGTATTTACTTTGTAAATAGCTATTGTACTTAATATATATTAATTATTATTAGTTTTCAAAGTATAACAACAAATTCGATATGAGAATATTTTATATGACTGGAGTTGGTTTGCAGATACAGTGCCATAATTTAAAGACATGTTCTCAATTGTTAGCTTTTTGTTTGGCAATATTATGCTTGCTTCTTTTGCAGTGATACTTTAAAAATATCTAACAAGTGCTTTCGGCCATCACATTTCTTTGCTCTGAAATTTTAGAATTATATATAATTGTATACAGTGTCAGAATTGAAAGGGACTAAGCAATATCATATTCCACCTGTATGTAAGATGATATCTACAATATATCAACAGTCTTTTTCCTAAGACTGTTCATTCCATTGTTTTGCAGAGCTGTAAAAGAGTTGAAGGTTGTGTTTTATCCTGTCCACTATTCATTCTCACTGATTTTTCTGTCCACTTCCTTCCTGAGAACTTGAGTAACTTAATCCAAAGTCACAGACCAACTAACATAAGAATAAGTACTGGGGTTGGAATTTCTCTGATTCCAAAGTCTGAGTTCTTTTCACTGCAACATGCTGATTCTTGTAGAAGCCTAAAACTCTCAAGATGTTAAATAATTAAACTGCCAGAAACTCAACTGGCTGATAGGGGATAGGATATTCCAGATGGAATATAACTGTTCATGTACTTCACCTATTTAAAAATCATTCTGAGGGGCCAGCACTGTGGTGGAAGAGGTTAAGCCACTGCAATGCTGGCAACCTATATGAAATCCAGATTGAATCATGGCTCCTCCATCTCCCATTTAGCTCCCTGCTAACATGCCCGGAAAAGCACCAGATGATGATGATCCAAATGCTTGGGACCCTGTCACCCACGTGGGAGACCTGAACTGAGTACCAGACTCCTGGTTTGGCTTGCTCCAGCTCCAGCACCAATCATTTTAGCCATTTAGGGAGTGAAAGTCAGAGTAACACACAGAGAGAAGGAGAGGCAGAGAGAGAGAGGTCTTCCATCTGCAGGTTCACTCCCCAGTTGGCTGAAATGGTCAGTGCTGCCACAATCTGAAGCCAGGAGCTTCTTCCAGGTCTCCCACATGGGTGCAGGGGCCCAAGGACTTGGGCCATCTTCTGCCACTTTCCCAGGCCATAGTAGAGAGCTGGATGGGAAGTGGAGCAGACAGGACTCAAACCAGTGCCCATAAGGGATGCCTGTACTGCAGGCGGTGGCTTTACCCCTCATTGTGGTTTTGATTTGCATTTCCCTAATAACTAGTGATCCTAAGTATTTTTTTAACTTTTATTTAGTAAGTATAAATTTCCAAAGTACAGTTTATGGATTACAATGGCTTTTTCCCCCCATAACTTCCCTCCCACCTGCAACCCTCCCATCTCCCGCTCCCTCTCCCATTCCACTCACATCAAGATTCATTTTCAATTATCTTTATATACAGAAGATCAATTTAGTTTGCACCCACACAGAACATAAAGTGTAAAATACTGCTTCAGTACTAGTTATAGCATTAATTCACATTGAACAGCACATTAAGGACAGAGATCCTACATGAGGAGTAAGTACACAGTGACTCCTGTTGTTGACTTAGCAATTTGACACTCTTGTTTGTGGCTCACTTGGTTAATCCTCGATCCTAAGTATTTTTTCATGTATTTGTTGGCCATTTGGATTTCCTCTTTTGAAAAATGCCTCATCAAGTCCTTTGCCCATTTCTTAACTGGACTGTTTGTTGTTGCTGAGTTTCTTGAGCTCTTTGTAGACTCTTGATATTAATCCTTTATCAGTTTCATAGTTCGTAAATATTTTATCCCATTCTGTCAGTTGATTCTTTACTTTGCTGAGTGTTTCTTTTTTATTTTATCCTAGTCAGGAAGCAATTTTTGTTAAGCCACTATAATGCTTAACTCTACTTAGAAATGGTTTTATATTCCTTTTTTGTCAGTAGAGTTCATCATTCTTGTCTGATAACTGTACTTTCAGTGGAAACATTCATGTGTCTTTCAAGAAAAGAGAACAAATATACATTTCTATATCTCAGAACCTTGGACAATCAGGGACTTTGTCAGTCTCCTGTCTTTATTGAATCAGACATCTTTTTATACCCACATGACTCCAGCAAGCAGCATGCCATCAACATGTACCTATTTTACTCCAGAGTATCTTCCTTCCCAGGTCAGCAACCTTAGATCTTTACTAGCCACTGAGGGAGACTTGAGTATCTTTACATCCCTGTACCACATTGTTTTTCCCTCTCAATGGTAATGGCTGAAAAGCAAGGGGCTCCACATTTCTGCACCCATCGCTGTCTCTGAAACTTTCATCTTAGATATCTTCCCCTAGCCCTTTAACTTCACCTGTCTACTCTTTAGTCATCTTGGAGTGTGTCTTTAGATTCCTTATGCACATAGCATATCTTTATTTCAATCCTCAAACTGGGAATCGTGGTTGGTATGTAAGACTGCGGTTACTCCGTATTCTTAAGTTATGATTGACTCTCCATTTCTACTTCCAGAAGCCTTTGCAGTCATTCTTCGACCATGTTCATTCCTGTAGAAAATCAAGTCAACATTGATTTTATTAAGATTCAGAATGGCCATTGTCTATCTTTAGCAGGGAAGAGGTAAATTTCACTAGGAAAGTGCTGTCTCCTTTGTCAGTTAAGTTTTTACAAGAAGTTGCCTTTGTGTTTTTCCTTGTGGTTAAAAATGTGCAATTGCTTGTTTTGCAATAGGTTTTGTTCTGTTGCATGCAATTTTCTCTTTTATATATTTTTCCCTTAAAATTAAATCCAGTAAAATGTGAAAGAAAGAGAAGTGAAATAACCTCACAGCTGCTTAGTTTTCCTGGAAGGCAAAGACATCTCAATTTTAAAGTTAGTTTTAAAACATGAAATCACTGTTCTTTGAAACAGCTGTCTAGTCAAAAACTCCTTTGTAGTGTACATTTTTAAACAACAATTTTTAAAAACCACAAGGAGCTCTGTAAAGATTTCCTTTATCTGGGTTGTGAATTATTTTTGGTCTTTTGAGTAACTGTTGAAATTATGAAACTTACTGGAATAAAACAGATGTCTGTTTTTGTTTTGTTTTTAGAGGAAGAGGGAAATATTTTGGGATATTGGGACTCACTGGGTACCTCGACCAACCATGAAGTCTAAAAATTTGATTGTTAATGCCTCATCTTTCCATTCACCATCATTTTTTCTACCTAATACCAGAATATAAACTTTGTGAAGGGAATGGCGCTGTAGCACAGTGGCTTAAAGCGTTGGCCTGAAGCACCGGCATCCCATATGGGCGCCTGTTCTAGTCTCAGCTGCTCCTCTTCCAATTCAGCTCCCTGCTATGACCTGGGATAGCAATAGAGGATGGCCCAAGTCCTTGGGCCGCTGCACCCATGTGGGAGACCCGGAAGAAGCTCTTGGCTCCTGGCTTTGGATTGTCGCAGCTCCGTCTGTTGTAGCATCTGGGGAGTGAACCAGCATATGGAAGACCTCTCTCTGTCTCTACCTCTCTCTGTAACTCTGACTTTCAAATAAATAAAATAAATCTTTAAAAAAATGCCTGTCATATAGCTTCTTAGCAAATGTTTATTAACCAAATGAATAAAGGATGAATACTTTAAGAACCATTCTACAGAACAACATGTAATCAGATCCATAATTCATCTTCAATTCTATCTTTTATAGAGATATTTGGTGTGGAAAATTCCCTAATATAAGCTTTGAGGTTGGAGATGAACCTAAAAATTGCACTGTTTTTATTGGTTCACAATGGATCTTTCATCCATGATTTTATGTAAATCAACTCTAGTATTGTTTATACTTGTACCACCTTTGATAGTAATAAATTCTATAAACAGCAAGTATTAATAGTTCAACCCAACTGATTTATAAATAAGGCACTGGGAACAACAAAGAAGAAGTAATTTACCCCGTTAATACTAACTGGGAATTTGAGTTGAGGCTGTAAGAATGAATAGAGGTTGGCCAGGTGGTGAAGAGGTCTAGAGGTCAGAAGCAACGGGACATGCCATGGTTTGAAGGGAGAAAAGGGCATATCATGGGCTTCTTGGCCTCAGGACCATCACAACCATCACCAGCATCTTACTGCTTTCATATCACTTTCTCATGCAAAACACATGTTGCTAGTGAAATGATTAATATTTTAAAATGATCTTGTGACTTATTTCCTTATAGAGTTCCTTGTCACCATTATGTCAAAAATGGTTGGGTATACCTAAAATGGCTTCCTTAACCAAGTCACAGAATGATCAAACTTCCTGCAGGATAGAATTTTACCAACTTTTTGCAACAAAGATGTTGATTTTGGGCTATAAGCAATTTTGTGCACAGGATGTGTGTGGGTCCGCTCATTCTGCTGTCACTGAAGGTTGGCAGTGAGATGCCTCACAACCATAATGGAGGTGCTTCCCCTAGCTTGGGCTGGGAGGTGCAGCATGCCAAGTTCACACACATTGTATGCAACCCTGTCCACAAAGGTCCAGACTTCCCTGATGTACCCAGGGCATCCTTATGGGGCCTCAGATAGAGCAGTGTAGATCTATATTTCCATGGTAAAAACTCACACTAAACTTTTCAAAATGAATTCAAGGAGGAGCATGCATAGGACTTGACATGATTTAAACAATAATATCAAGAAGTAATAATTTTAAAATATTTTGGAAAGCTATTTTGGGGGGACCTACTGAACACAGCCATTGATAACATGACCCTGCCAGTTCTTTCATTCTTTTAAAATGTTCTTCTACCCTGTTCTCTTTAACAGTATCTTAATATCAATATTAAAACTTTCAAAAGACATCTCCCTAGTCCCAGACTCTAAAAATTCTCATGTAATTCTTCTAGGTGCTTGTAAACTAAGATGAACCCAAAACCGTCCATATTATTCCAGAATTTTTGGCTTCTTGATAAACACTACACCTTCTGGGATTAGATTCTACTTCTGTTCTCATCATAGTTCCTCATAAATTTTTGTTTTGCAGAAATTTTTAATGAGTTATAAATTACTATTATTGTTATTATTATCGCATCATTAACTCCAATGAAAGATTCCACACCGAGTGATTCTCGAGTATAGTACACGTTGAAGGTAAGGGCCATACTAGTATGGACTGGGCAGCATTTGTTTCCCTAGCATGTGATAAGGCATGGCATGGAAAGGCCAATGGCCACTTCATATTTATTCCTCTCATTTTAAAAATGCTGAGTTTAATAAACAAGACAGACTTAGGATAATTGTGGTTCTCTCTCTGCTTTCTTCACCAGTTGCCTTTTATTCCATTCTAAAGTCTTTCATTCATTGCTTTGGGCTAAATGAAGTTTGGATTGCAACAACAACTCTTTTTTTTTTTTTTTAATGACATTGTAATGTTGGCTAATTTGCCTGCTATTGGTTATGCCCAAGTAGACGCATGACCTGTGGCTGTTTGGCTTGTCCTCTTGTGGGAAAATAACTTATTGAAGCTAATAAGCTGTATTAAAATAAAATAAATTCACATGGCACCCAGCATCATAGCCACATGCTGTATGGTTACTTATTATCCTGAGACACCAGCTCCACATCTCCAACTGCCTACTGGGCATTTTCACTCACAAGGCCTTCTGTGGCTTCCTCTTTAACCCATCTGAAACCAAACCCATCACCACTGTTGGAGTTTTAGGGAGCCCCTTAATCCTACCCTTTTCTTGCCCTCCCTTGTTGAAATGGTTGCTGTTGCTGTTTTTAGAAGCAGTACACAGGAAACAAACAGATAAGGCATGGAACAAATGGATCAAATTCATGGCCAAATGTCTAGCTCATACTTCAGCTCTCAGTAATCACAACCACAGCTGAGAGACCACAGGCCTCTACCAGAGGGCAGAGCTCACCAGAACATCTTGGAATGGGAGAGAAATGCCTGTGTCCTGCAGGCACAGGCTTTCTCAATTTCTCCTTTGTAACTCACCATTCAAATCAGTTAGTCTTCTTCCTCTTGAGAAAGGAAACAAAGAAGACTGAGGAAAAGGAGCCATGAACTGAAGTCCCTTCAATGAGCCAGGAGATTAAGTTCCCACTTTCTGACTGATCTCACCTTTTCTATTTTTATTTCAATACATTTTTAGTTTTTATGACATCAGATTATTTTAGCATTTGGGTGTGATGACTAGTTAGATAGTAAGCTTTGTGTATTTTGAAAATTTCTGCCATTTAAATTGTAACCTACCTCTTTTTTGACCTTTCTTCATCACAAATAAAACCTCCATGGTTATAACCAAAATTCATACTTTCAGCTCTTTTGTTGTGACAGTTATTACTGCTGACATGGATCTGGCACCAGGGCCATTGGCAGCCAGAGGAGGTCAGGACTAGTGGTGACTCAGCAGTCTTCTGCAGCTGGACTTACAGTAAATGTGTTTTGCAAGATTCTTACATATTTTTCTAAAGATTTTAAATTTAATTTTATTTTAAAATATTATTTGTTTTTATTCTTTTCTATGTCAAGAAAAGGAAATGGCATAGGTCAAATATCAAATCAACTCAATTCGAAGAAATAATGTCCTGTTGGGAATGAGTCAATTCTCCAATTTGAAACATTTCTAATGATCTTTAAAGAAAGCATTGAAAGACAAGAAAAAATATTTTAATGAAATGAAGGATCCTAAGCTTACTTAGGTGTTAATGATTTCTTCAGTTTCATTCTTTCACTGGAAATTATTTACTAAACATTGGTACTACACTTAGGTTCTATGAATAAAAACATATTCCCTACTCACAAAATTTACATCATGTAATAATGGAGATTGATAGCAAATAATAATCATCTGATTACAGCACTTACTTGTATCTTCTGTGAGAATTTAAAAGAGTGACATGCCAATTTAAGAATTCAAGAACAGTTTAAACTAATTCTAAGTGTAGAAATAAGGAGAAAGAAAGATTGTACCAGGCAGACTGCATAACATATGCCAAGACCCTGAGGCAGGAAGAAGCATTGGTAGCTAGTGCCTGATGAGTAAGTCAGGAACCAGATGGTTTTCAACCTTGTTAAAATTGTGATCTTTATCTTATGCAGTGGAGAAACACTGATAGGGAGAAATGTGGTTAGATTGGGCTGTAGAATGGAGAGTAGGGGGTGGAGCAAACGCAGGTATTGGGAATTTTTTGTTGTGATCCAACTGAGGGGTGATGGCATTCTGAACTACAAAGATGAAATAGAAGAGTCATTGAGGGCTAATGGAGGATGCATTGACAACACTGACTGGTAAAAAATGTGTAGGGGAAGAAAAGGGTATCATTAATAACTTGTATGCATCTAGCACAAGCACCCAGCACAAGCACTAAATTCTATTTAGTAATATGAGGGAACGTTGGAGAGCAAGAAGATTTGAGAGTAAATCAAGATTTTGAGATTAGAGGTATCAAGAGGCTATACAGTGGTATATCAAAAAGTTTGGTCTTTTTCATACTGTTGAATGGTGGGGGAATAATTCTAGGATAGAATAAGCTTGGGCAATCCTGCATAGCACATTTTGGTTTTTGGAAATTTAGAATATGCATTAATCTATTACTTTTCTGAAAAGTCCTACATGAAGGACATAAAATTTCACTTAAAATTAGAGAAATAATTATGTATAAAGCTCTCTGAAACCAGAATGATTTTGAAGCAAAATTTTATATTTTTTGCGATTTATCCTGTAGATGTTAGTCATTTGGGATCTTGTAATTGTGATTTTATATTTCTTAGCAATTATGTCCATAACTGTTCTTTACAAAATTACTATCATAGAAGTATAATTAGTATTCCTTAAGATGATTTAATCTGATTTGTGAAATCATAAATCTCATTCCTAATTTTGCTTTTCTCATCTTTTATATTACAGTTGCATTTCATTTTATGATTCATCAGAGAGAAAGCTGTTAAATTTAACAATGATATGCTTGGTTTTCCATAGTTAATTCATGGCTTTATAGTATCCTGTATTGTGTTTTGCTTATTTTTATAATTTTGCAAATTTTGAATTCAATGCCAACAAGGTAGTTTTGTTTTCTTGATTTTCATAATAAGCATAATGATTTTTGTTTGTGAATAGATTTTTTGGTTGCATGTCCTGTGTGTCAATCCTACATGTGCAATGTCATTTGTTTCATATGTAGTATGTAATTACAGTTCATGTTTTGCTATTTGACACAAACTTTCTTGGAGTTTTATTTTATTTGAAGTGGCTTGGTGGTTCTCTAGATGTGAATCCCTTGGTCCTTGTCTGTAGGGTAACAGGATCACAGTCCTCACTGGAGTGGATGGAGGAAAGAATGAGAGGGAAGTGATAGAAGAAACAATTCAAAAAAATTTAAGGAGTTTTTCTGTCAAAGCAGATAGAAATACAGTGGTTCTTGGGAGTAGAACAAGATTAAGAGAAAGTGTGTGTGTGTGTGTGTGTGTGTGTGTGTGTCTAATTGGTCACTTTTAAAGCACACTACTGTGCCATATGGATTATCTAAGCAGTTGAAAGGGAAAAAATGTTGAAGAGAAAGGGAATGATTGTAGGAAGAAAGTCCAAGAGAACATTAAGAGAGATTTGGGGGCCGGTGCTGCGGCGTAGTAGGTAAAGCTGCCACCTGCAGTGCTGGCATCCCATATGGGCACTGGTTCAGGTCCCAGCTGCTCTACTTCCTATCCAGCTCTCTGCTATGGCCTGGGAAAGCAGTAGAAGATGGCCCAAGTCCTTGGGCCCCTGCACCCATATGGGAGACCTGGAAGAATCTCCTGGCTCCTGGCTTTGGATTGGCGTAGCTCTGGCCATTGTGGCCAATGGGGGAGTGAACCATCGATGGAAGACCTCTCTCTCTCTCTGCCTCTCCTTCTCTCTGTGTGTAACTCTTTCAAAAAATAAATAAATCTTAGAGAGAGAGAGAGAGAGAGAGAGAGAGAGATGGGACCCAGTGCATAAATTGAAGATATGACCATCCATTGTGCAAGGGAAAGGCAGAGTCTGTACTTGCAATACAATCAGTCTGATGGATTTGTTAGAAAGGAGATCGAGCATTCTCATCTGGTCTTGTCTGTGTATATTTTCCCTATGAAGTAGAAGCAAGGTTATCAGTGAAGTATGAATAGTAAAGGCTTTGTTTGAGATTTGAAGGAAGAAAAGGTGTGAAATGATAATCACCTGGTTCAGTGAGGAAGCATATTTTCTACAAAGTATAATAGGGACATTTGGAACAGTTGGGTGCCTACTTATCTCCAGGTAAGAATTTGATGTGTGGGGCCTATGTTGTAATGCAGTGGGTTAAACTGCTATCTGCAACATCAACATCCCCTATCAGAGCTCTGGTTCTAGTCCTAGCGGCTCCACTTACAATCCATCCCCCTGCTAATGTGCCCGGGAAAGCAGCAAATGATGGCCCAAGTACTTGAACCCTTGCCACCCATGTGGGAGACTTAGATGGAGTGGCTCCCCGCTTTGGCATGGTTAAGCCCCTGCCATTACAATTACAGCCATTTGGCAGATGAACCAGCGGATGGAATCAATATTTCTCTCTCTCTCTCTCTCTCTCTCCCTTTCAAATAAATAAAATAATTCTTTTTTGTTTTTTTTTTAAAGAATTTGAAGTGTGTGCTGTTAGAGAAGTTATAGTTTTTCTGTTGCCTTGTTTAGCGACTTGGATCAAGGAACTAAATAAGAAAACAATCTCACTGGAGTTTCAATAGACAAGTAAAATGAGAAGGGAAAATATGATAAAAGGAAGTTCACAGGTCTTCAATAATGTAGCATTAGTGACAGAGTGAATGCGTGCAGAAATGGAGACATGAGGAGGGTTATTACTGGTGGGAACATCAGCAAAACTCCACAGTGGAGATTGTTCAGATTTTCAAAAACGGAAAGCAGAGTGGAAATTTTTATTGATGGGTTTATCATCAATGCCCTGCTATAAAGTTTGTAGTGGATATAGGGAATGTTTACAGTTATTTAGAAAATATATCAGTGTTCAATAGGAATTTGCTTTGAATCTTGAAAAACACATTGAACCAGACTAACTCTAGTTTTTAAATAGAATTAAGTAGACATAATATACTTAGACTTTGATAAAAATCTTTTGGCATATACCTGAGCGAAAATAGAGAAACATGACAATATAGCACATATATGATAGATTTATAATTAAGTCTGAAGTCTCATTGATATTTATGTATTTATTTCAAAGGCAGAGTGAGAGAAAGATAGAGGTTTTCCATAAGCTGGCCTACTCCCCAAATGGCTACAAACGTCAGGTCTGGATCAGTATAAAACCAGGAGCCTGGAACTTTGTCCTGGTCTCCTACATGGTGGCAAGGGCCCAAGTACTTGGGTCATCCCTTTCTGCCTTTACAGGTGCATTAGCAGGAAGCTGGATCAGAAGCAGAGTAGCTAGGACTCTAACTGGCACCCTGATATGGGATGACAGGCTCATAATCAGTGACTTAACCCACTGTGCCACAAAGCCAGTCCCCTGAAGTCTTACTGTTGATACTCAATGAAGACTGGTTAATGAATCATTAGAGATCTATTTTCAGTCTATGATAGGATTGCCAATTCCTAGGAATTTTACATCATCAAAATATGCAGTATTTGCAAAACAGGGAGAATTGTGATATTATTTATTATTTGTCATCTGAGCAAACTGAAATAATGGATCCTAACTAACTTGATGAAATGAACTAATCCTAAATGTAAATTTTAATCTTATTTTTCAAACAGATTGTGCATTTAGTTCAGGAGATTCCTGATTTTATAAGAGGTCATGTTTATAGGACCATAAGGCAGTGGTAATAATTCATAAAGGTTTTTTTTCAATTTTGTGTATTTGGGTTGTATATTAAAACTGGGCATTGTGTTAAGCAAGCTCTTCACAATACATAACCTTATTTTTCATCAAAATTAGATTGAGGTAAGTTATTTTTCTCATTTCATAGGTGAGTAATATGAAATTCAGAGAGATTATTTTACTCAATGTCATATAAAACAATAAGTGATGCAGACTGGACTTTGACAAGTATTAATAATCTTTATTATATTTTACTACATTTTCCTTATATTAAGTCAGTAAATATTTACTATCTAGAAGACAGGCAAAAATTCTACCAAATGCTTTTTTTTGCCTCCAGCTAATATTTCACCTGAAGATTTGTGATCAGTTGCTGGCATCTCATCTTTAAAATCTTTTTAAAAATAAGGCAAATGCATGAGAGGGGAAGAAGGATGCTGCATTATATAGAAACTCCTTCTAGGGGAAACATTTGAAAATATTGGCTAAAGGGTTGGCTCAGAGACTAAAAGACCTGAGACATGCACACACTTTCTGAAATGCAATTACAACATTTGTGGAAATTTGTATCAAGTCATGATCTCATAAACTGAACCTATTTTAAATTCACTAAGTAAGACTGTTATTTAAAGATACTATGTCATGTAATGTAAAGTAACTTGTGCACATTTAAGACCAAAAGGAAAAGAAAAGTCTAATAAGTAGATGACAAAGAGGTTCAATTTTCCTGGCAACCAAGAATTGTAAAAGAAAACTGCCTGCCAGACATCACGGTTGTGCTTTCAGATTAAGAGAAAGAATGATCGTGGGAGGCGGTAGTGAAGAACCTTCCCTCCTGTCCTCATGAGGCAGGCTGTATGTGCAGCCTCCCTGGAGGCCAGCTTGGTGACTTGTGTTAAATGCCTTGGTAATGTTTTGAAACACTGATCACCATTGCCAGTGTTTTGTATGTGGTCTCAGATGTTTGCAGAGCTGTCACAGGTGAGGGAATTAACCGCCATGTTTTTAATACCCAAGGGTTTTCTATTGACATGTGAATGAAAGTTACACATGTAGTCAAAACATGAGCTTATCCATGTGGCTTTCTTCTCTTCAGTGTATTGCTGAAAAGCCTTTTACCAAAGGTTTATAATTTCCTCATACTTCTCTCTTAGCATTGAAATGATTTTCACTTCTTCAAACTGTAAAACACATAGTTCAGCTTGATTTCATAGTGCAATCATTCGGAAGCTCATATCTGCATGATTGCAGCTAAAATAGACTAAACAAAAAAATTCAGTCAGTACAAATTGCTGTGGGTTATCTATACAGCTACAGTGTGTGGTGAGAACCTGGAAGCTTCATCGACAGAATTTATGGGACTTCCAGTAAATCAGCTCAGTTCAGTGTTTTAGACCTGTTTCCAACTCTCCTTGGATGTCTAGACACAGCCTAAGTTGAGGCTTCAGAAATGGGTAAAATTGAAGCAGTCAAAGCCACCAGAAGCCTTTGACCCTCTTCTAATGTTTCAACCAGATAATTATTTTCCCTCTCAAGAATTTGGCTATCCTTTAAGGGGAAAAAAATTAAGATTTTCCATGTGAAGCGCTCCTGAAAGAAAATACTCTGGAGAAAGGTCGGTGAGAGTGAGCCAAAGCTGAATTCTTCAGATCTGCTCAGAGAATGTGGAAAGTCTCTACCCTCTTTTACTTTTCATGCTTCCCAGCTAGCCAAGTGCTCTCAGTTCCCTTACCTTTACATCTTAAAGGAATTCATACCATGTAGTGGAAATATCCCCAAATGGAAACCTAACTGGCAGCTATAAGCTATAGCAGAGCAGTAATTAGATAATTAAAAACTGATGACTTTTGAATCCCGGGGCCGAGGCTATGGTGTAATGAATAAAACATCCGTCTGCAGCGCCGGCATCCTATATGGGCATTGGTTGGAGTCCTGGCTGCTCCACTTCCAATCCAGCACTGCTAATGCGCCTGGGAAAGCAATAGAAGATGGTCCAAGTGCTTGGGCCCCTGCACCCATGTGGGAGACCTGGAGAAAGCTTCCTGGCTCCTGGCTTCAAATCAGACCAAACATCTCTGATTGGCCATTTGGGGAGTGAACCAGTGCATGGAAGACCTCTCTCTTTGTCTCTCCCTCTCTCTGTAACTCTGCCTCTCAAGTAAAATAGATAAATCTTAAAAACAAAAAAGATAATCTATCACACTCTATAACAAAATTATAACCTTTCTAACAATAAACTTACCCTCTTAGACAATTCATTTTCTTTATGGTCCACTTTTAATTAAAATGAACTTTTTCTTCTTATTATATGTTTTGCCTCTTCATACTTTTCAATCTTAAGTTTTTGAAGAAAGTCAAGCATCCAGTCAAAAATGAAAAAGATCATTTCACTGATAAGCATTGTCCAAGTTCATTCCATTGTGCTTTCATTTGTTCGTTTTTCATTCACTTAATTCATTCATTCAAGAAATTCTTGTTTTATGAAGACCTTACACCAAAGACTAGTTAGATATAGATGGTGTCATTTATTTGCTGTGGCATCTTGGGAAAGTCCCTTAATCTCTCTGAATCTTGTTTCTTAGTCTGTGAAATAGTCCAGTACCAACTTTGCAGGATTGCTGTGAAGATTAAATAAGATAATTTCTTTTGTATGGTGGTGGAAAATTAAAAATTTTTCTTTCACCTTTCATCCATTGCTATATCTCAAAGTCATATACAACGGAGATAGAAAGTCTTAAAAAAACACTGAGAATCTGAGAAGTAGAGATGTCAGTTAACTATAAGACTCATAGAGTGAACTGGATTGAAAATCAGTGACCCATGAATGCTTGACCCTGTTTGAAAAAAATTATGCTAAACAAGAAGAGAACCAAAAGAAGCTTCTACTTTTCTTCACTGCATCAACTTGATAATGTGAATATTCTGCCAACCAGAAATCCACAGAACCAACTCTCTATTGCTAAGCCAACTGAAAACAAATAAACAAACAAACAAAAAAGAATCCAAATGAGAAGTTACAAATGTGGAAGTCCAGGCAGAAAATGTATGATGACAGATGTTTTATTCAAGATAAACATAGAATTCGACTAAATAATTGCTTAAATGTAACAAAATCAAATATAAAATTTTAAAAGCAGCAGATTATTGTAAAGATATGAAAGCACTAATTCAGAAATAACTTAGGGCATTATTTCTAGATATATTAGCAAATGTCATGAGATTAAAAGGCAGCATTAAAAAGCTTCTAAATTCTTCATGAAGTCAGGAATTATTCTCTTATTTCTTAATTTCACATATACAAAAAGAAATTCAAAAGTGAAGTAAAAAGCTTAAAGGTAAGCAATTTACTTATGGAACTGAAAACTATTGAAAAATAAAGTCAAGAAGGCAGCTCAGTGCGCAAAACAAAGGAAACAATAAAGCGTTTTTTAAAAGCAGAGCATATCACAAAATGACAAAACTAAGAGCAGCTATGGAAAGAAAGAAACATGACTGAAATTTTCCAAATCTTCAGCACTGGTTTTTAGATTGGCATGGAAAATAAAATCCAACTATGCTGTTAACATTTATAACGAATGGGTCTTTTTTAAAAGTAAAACAAATGAATACATATAAAACAAAGAAATACAAATAATTATCAAGCAAATGCAAATAAAAAGTGAGAAACCATAAAAATATTGTATATAAAAATATTGTATTTAATGCAATATGAAATGAAATCAAGATGAAGAACATTTCTATAAATGCATGAAGACGCTCAATTTCCTTCAGGAAGAAAAATATTAAAGCACTAATGGAGTATCACTTTTATGTTACAGAATTTAAAAAGGTGCTTTAAAGATAATATTCAATGTTTATGGGAATGTGATTCATAATTCAACAAATGTTTATTGAATACTTATTCACTGGGGCTGCCACTGTGGTGTAGCTGGTAAGGCTGCTGCCTGCAGTGCCAGCATCCCATATGGGCGCGGGTTCAAGTCCCAGCTGCTCCTCTTCCGATCCAGCTCTCTGCTATAGCCTGGGAAAACAGTTAAAGATGGCTCAACTCTTTGGGCCCCTGCACCCACATGGAAGACCCAGAGGAGGCTCCTGGCTCCTGGCTTCGGATCAGCACAGCTCCAGCCTTTGCAGCCAATTGAGGAGTGAACCAGTAGAATGGAAGACCTCTCTCTCTCTTGCTCTACATCTCTCTGTAACTCTTTCAAATAAATAAAATAAATCTTTAAAAAAATACTTATTCATGTTCACATTGTTAGACTACTAGATACAATGTAATCAATTCAACTAAATATACCTTTCCATTTATTAAGATTTTATTTCAAGGCAGACACAGAAAGATAAATTCCACTCGTGTATCTGAATTTAAAATAGTGACTACTAGAGGCTAGGAAGGGAAAGAGGATGGAGGAAGGTTGATAACAGATACCAAACCCAGTCAGAGGGAGGTAAGGAGTTCTGGTTCCACAGCACACATGAGTGGCAATAACTCACAATAATGTACTGTATAAAAAGACCTGGCGGAGATAAGGAATTGAGAAGGTAAGGAAATGGAAAGGCTGGTTATCATCTGACTTGATCAGTTTATGCTGGGTATGTGTCAAAATATTGTGATCTACCCCATAAAAGTGTACAAGCATTACAGGTTAATCCAATTTTAAGACTTATTTATTTTACTTGAAAGTCACAGTTACACAGAGAGAGGAGAGGCAGAGAGAGAGAGAGGAGAGGCAAAGAGAGAGCGAGCTCTTCCATCTGCTGATTCATTCCCCAGATGGCCGCAACGTCTGGAGCTGCGCTGATTCAAAGCCAGGAGCCAGGAGCCTCCTCTGGGTCTCCCACATGGGTGCAGGGGCCCAAGGACTTGGGGCATCTTCTACTGCTTTCCCAGGCCATAGCAGAGAGCTGGATCAGAAGTGGAGCAGCCGAATCTCAAACCGGAGCCATATGGGATGCTGGCACCACAGGCAGCAGCTTTACCTGCTATGCCACAGCACCAGCCCCAATCCAAATTTTTTTTTTTTTTTTTTGACAGGCAGAGTGGACAGTGAGAGAGAAAGAGACAGAGAGAAAGGTCTTCCTTTTCCGTTGATTCACCCCCCAATGGCCACTGCGGCTGGCATGCTGCGGCCAGTGCACCACGCTGATCCAAAGCCAGGAGCCAAGTGCTTCTCCTGGTCTCCCATGCGGGTACAGGGCCCAAGCACTTGGGCCATCCTCCACTGCCTTCCCAGGCCACAGCAAAGAGCTGGACAGGAAGAGGAGTGACCGGGACAGAATCCAGCACCCCGACCGAGACTAGAACCCGGGGTGCCGGTGCCGCAGGCAGAGGATTAGCCTATTGAGTATTGAGCCGCTGCGCTGGCCAAAACTCTTTTTTTTTTTTTTTTTTTTTTTTTTTTGACAGGCAGAGTTAGTGAGAGAGAGAGAGACAGAGAGAAAAGTCTTCCTTCCATTGGTTCACCCCCCAAATGGCCGCCCGGTGTGCCACGCTGATCAGAAGTCAGGAGCCAGATGCTTCCTCCTGGTCTCCCATGTGGGTGCAGGGCCCAAGCACTTGGGCCATCCTCCACTGCCTTCCTGGGCCACAGCAGAGAGCTGTACTGGAAGAGGAGCAACTGGGACAGAATCCGGCGCCGGACCGGGACTAGAACCCCGGGGTGCCGGAGGATTAGCCAAGTAAGCCGCGGCGCCAGCTGAAATTTTTATAAAGGAAAGTAACTTACACATAGGAAAAACTTGAAGGAAATATAACCAATGGTTAAACTAAAAGATCTTGTTTCATGCTATTCATTAAGCTTCTATAATTTCCTTAATTTTAAAAAAAAAAACTATTCTCTGTATTCTGTATGTTTTACTACTAATGTAAAAGAAATATTTTCTAAATAATTGGCTGCATTGTGAAAAACCATTGATTTCTATATCTTTGTCCGGCTGGTCATCTTAACCACTTAAATAAGAGATCTTTAGTAGCATTTTGCAAGCACTTAGGTTTTCTAATTCTTCCTGAATTAACTTTGATAATTTGTATATATTTTAGAATGTTATTAATTTGTTCTATATTGAGTTTTTGGCCATAGAGTTGAATATATTTGACTTTAATTTTTAGTATTAAAAAATATATTAAAATTTGTCTATATATTTTCAGTTATATACAGATAATTATATTAAGTCAGTCTTGTATTTTTAAATTTTATTTATTTTTCTGAAGGCGGAGAGAGAAAGAGCAGATGGACAGAGAGACTACCCATCTACTAATTCATTTCCCTATTGTCCACAATGGACTGCAGGTACCTAAGACTGCAGCCAAGAGCTAGGAATTCAATCCAGGTCTCCCATGTGGGTAGCAAGCAGGGAGCCCAATTAATTGAACCATCACCACTGTCTCCTACAGTGCACATTAACAGGAAGCTAGATTCAAGAGCTAGAGCTGGGAATCAAACTCAAGAACTCCCTAGCATGGGAGGCAAGCATCTTAACCATCAGGCTAAACACTTGTCCCTGGTCTTATATTTTTAGTAACATTCACGTTTACTTATCTACTATGTTATTTGATATAAACAGGTTAATGAGTTTTTTCAATTTTCATAAATTATTTTTATATTATTGTTTAATATTTCAGTCTATCCTATTTAATGTTTTCCTATTGCTTATCCTGTTCTGTACTTTCAAATTCTATCTTTTCTGCTCTTATGTTGTCATCCATGCATTCTAAATTTCATTTCATGCTCATCTGATACCTTTTTGTATTTTTATTTTTGCAAATAATATATACCTGAGTTTAATTTTTTAACCTAAAATAGCTGACTAAACTTATATAATTCATTTCATTTATAGTAATTTAATAGTTAATATATTTGATAAGAGTGGGAATAAGAGAGGGAAGAGATGTACAATTTGGGACATGCTCAAGCTGACTTGCCCCAAATGGTAGAGTTAGAAACATACCAGGGGATTCCAATTCAATCCCATCAAGGTGGCATGCACCAATGCCATCTCACTAGTCCAAGTGATCAATTTCAGTTCACAATTGATCATAATGAAAGGACTAAGAGTCAAAGGGATCACATAAACAAGTCTAGTGCCTGCTAATACTAACCGATAGAATAAATAAAGGGGAGAGTGATCCAACATGGGAAGCGAGATACTCAGCAGACTCATAGAATGGCAGATGTCCTAAACAGCACTCTGGCCTCAGAATCAGCCCTAATGGCATTCGGATCTGGCTGAAAAGCCCATGAGAGTATTTCAGGCATGGAAAGCCAAGACACTCTGGCAAAAACAAACAAACAAACAAACAAAAAAAAACAAAAAAAAACACCTAAATGAAAGATCTCTGTGAGTGAGATCCCAGTGGAAAGAACAGGTCTTCAAAGAAGGAGGTACCTTTCTCTGAAGGGAGGAGAGAACTTCCACTTTGACTATGACCTTGTCTAAATAAGATTAAGAGTCGGAGACCTCAAAAGGCTTCCATAGCCTTGGAAACTCATGACTGGTGCATAGGGAGATTACTGATGCCATAAACAAGAGTGTCAATTTGTAAAGTTAACAACAGGAGTCACTGTGCACTTACTCCTCATGTAGGATCTCTGTCCTAAATGTGTTGTACATTGAGATTTAATGCTATAACGAGTACTCAAACAGTATTTCTCACTTTGTGTTTCTATGTGGGTGCAAACTGTTGAAATCTTTACTTAATGTATACTAAACTGATCTTCTGTATATATAGAAAATTGAAAATGAATCTTGATATGAATGAAAGGGGAGGGTTGCGAGTGGGAGGGAAGTCATGGGGGGGGGGGTGCCAATGTAGTCCATAAGCTGTACTTTGGAAATCTATATTCATTAAATAAAAGTTAAAAAAAATAGTTAATATATTTGATTTTATCCTGTCATTTTATTTTAAATTTATTTATCGTATTTTATTTTTTAAAAAATTTGCTCAGGAAACAGTTTTCCATAATTTTTTTGGAATTGATTTATTTTTGTTTATTTGAATGAGAGAGAGAGAGAAATCTTCCATTCACTGGTTCATTCCTCAAATGCCTGTGACATCCAAGGCTGAGCTAAGCCAGGAAGCTGGAACTCAGTCCAGGTCTCCCCACATGGGTGGTAGGGACTCAAATAATTGAACCATCGCCTGTTGCCTCCTGGTATGAACATCAGCAGGAAGCTGGAATTGGAAGTAGAACAAGGACTCAAACCCAGACACTCCAGTATGAGATTCAGGCATCCCAAACAGTGTCCTAACTGCTATGCCAAATACCCATCCCAACCGCTTATTCTATTGATTTGGAATATGTACTATACTTTTTAATTCATTATTTTTGTATTTATCATTAATGCATCTCTATTATTCCATGAGGTTCTTCCTTCTCCCCTTACCCAGTTTTCCCAAATGAGACTTCTAAGGTGCTTTTGATTCCCTACTCTCCACCCCTCCACCCACTAAAGGAGGCATAGCAAACATTTTTACTTCCTCCCACCCTCCCCCAACTTTTACCTGTTAGAATTTCTCTTGTGATATGTCATTTTTACTTTGAGTCCATAGGTAGCCCTTATATTGCACCATATTAAGTAAGTCCTCATTATTTAATTCGTTTTGAAGTTTTTATTCATTTTATTTATGTGAAACACAGAAAGACTGATGGAGAGAAAAAGACAGATAGACAGAGATCTTCTTTACTAGTTCAATCCAAATGCTTGCAACCCCTGGGGCTAAGCTTGGCTGAAGCCAGGAGCTGAAAACTCAATCCAGGTCTCCCACTTTAGTGACAGGGACCCAGGTCCTGAGCCATCACCTTTTGCCTGTCATTGTGTGCATTAAGGAGAATCTAAAAATTGGGAGTAGGGCTGGGACTTGAACCCAAGACTCCAGTATAGGATGCAGGTATCTTAACTGCTGTGCCAGATGCCTGCCCCCTTCATTACTTATTTCAACTTGACTCTATGGATATTCCAAGTTTTCTTGTTTACCATTGTTTCCTCTCCTCTCAATCTTTCCTCAGTTTGAGCATGCTCCACAAATTCGCCTGATGTTTTTTGAACCCTAAGCCTGTTTTAAATCCCATGAGCCATGGAAAGGTGCAGGCATCTCAGTCATTACGGATCAGTAATAGGCAAGTTGCCAGTTACCTGTGGAGGCACCAGGAACAAGCCCTTCATCTACATTAGGGTAAAGAAAACTCAGTCAATCCAACCCTCCTTAGGTCAGAGGATCAGGAACACTCAAGGGTCCTGCAGTCACTGAGGGACAGGGTCACCTGTTCATGATGGTCTCCTCTTAGAGCTTTCTTGCTATGGTCACAAAATTCTTATCCAGTCCAGAGCAACAAAGGGCCATGGCTGCTGTCTTGCTCATGCCCTCTGAGAATCAGTCCTCAGGTCTACCTGGTTTCAGAAACTAGGATGTGTTTGACCTGAGTGAAGCCATCATCTTCCCAGAATCCCCTGGGGATATAATGGTGAAAAGTAAAAATGATACATTCCTTGGGCTCATGGGGTTTATGGGCTAGTTAGAAGAGAAATAATTAGAAAGGAAAAAAGGGAAGGAGGAAAGGAATGAGGAAAAGAAGGAGGGAAGAAGGGAGGGAGGAAAGACAGAGAGAAGGAGAGAGAGGGAGAGAAGGGAGGGAGCATGAGAGGGAGGAGAAAAAATAAAAATAAACACAAAATTCTGAAATCATAACTGTGAGAAGTGTTATGGAGGAAAGGTAAAAAGAATTGTGAAAAAATGCGTGGAAGAAGCTGACCTAGCAGGGGTGTCATGAAGTGAAGTCTGAGGAACAGTGACTGAGTTGAGGTTCCCAAGGAAGAGTAGGAGTTAATTGTACAAGGAGAGATGAAAAGAAAGCTCCGGACAGAGCAGCAAAGTCAAAGGCATTACAAGCACAGCACATTGGACACACTCAGGAACTGAAAGAAAGCCAGCTTGGCTGGTGCTGAAAGAGCAAAGAGAAAAAAGGGGCTGAGGGGGCCACAGAGTCTTTGTGAGCCATTGTAGGAGAGTGTTATAAGCCACTGGAGTCTTATCGCAGGGGTAAAATATATGACTCAAAGTTTCAGAAGATCATGAGGATTCAGTGCAGAGAACAAGTTTAAAGGATCCGTAAGATATTGGGAGACCAATGAGGAGGCTGTTATAAGAGTCCAAGAGAGAGATAATGATAAAATGGTGGACAACTTAAAGAAATGGAGAAGGGGAAGCAGAATGTGCCTCAACTGTGGAAAAAATACATACAACAAAAGAGTGTGAGAGAGACAGTCAGAGGCAGAGGGAGAGAGATCTTCCATCCACTTTTTCACTTTCCAAATCTGGCAACAGCCAGGGCTGGGCCAGATGGAAACCAGTAGCCAGGAACTCATTCTGAGTCTCCCACATAGGTGGTAGCAGTGCAAGTACTTGGGTCATCATCTGCTCTCTCATCATTAGCAAGAAGCTGCATTGGAAGTGGAGCAGCCAGGACTTGAACCAGCACTCCGATATGGACTGTGGGTGTCCCAGGTGCCTGCTTCACCTGCTGTGCCACACCATCAGTTCCCATTTTTATACTTTTATCTAGTTTCCAAATTTGCACTTCAGAGGCATCTCATCCTGTTAATGGTTGTCAGTCTTCCTTTTTCACAATATAATGAACATTTTTATTTGTAGTCTAACAGTCTTTTAGGTTTATAAGATTATTGCCCTGAATTTTAAAGTTTTATGGGCTACTTTTTCAGACTTGTAAAAAGCTTTAGAAAATTGAAGAGTGGTTACTAACTAAGCAATAACAAATGCTTTCCCTACAGCACTATTAATTCCCATTAATTAACTAATGACACCCTGTGTACCATACTGAGTGCATTTGTATTTCCTTCAATTCCTTTACTTTGCATTTCCTTTCTAATTGCTTAGCATTACAGATAACTCTAAGTAATTTAATGTAAGGATTTTAAAAATATGTAATGCATGTAGGAATTTGGTAATTATTTTTCCATACAATGAGTTTGGTTTTTTTTCTTCTAGAGACTGTCAGAGAACTACCCATCTGGACTGTCATTTATATCATTTTGAATTTGGTACAAAACTAACAGCCTGATTCTTTTTTACCTCCAGGAATGTGTACAAAGACTACCGCTTCCTTGAGCTGGCGTGTGATTCGCAGGAGGACGTAGACAGCTGGAAGGCATCGCTGCTGAGAGCTGGGGTCTATCCTGATAAGTCTTTAGTAAGTTGAATATACCTTTCATCTATAAATTATTAATAGCCATGTTTAGGAAGCCATATCAATTCTATACACTATTCACTAGAGATACTTTTTATTATTGACTTCATTAGTTTGCCACACTTTTAACTGAAATTTTATTTATTCTTTTCATATTGCTTTTTACAATGCTTTTTCTCCACTGGATTTCTGTTTTAAAAAGTTAACCAGTGTATTTGTTAAAGAAAATGGCCTATTGTGCCACAAAACGTAATAGTGTGATTGCTGACCAGAGAAACCTCTTAGTTTTATTTTAAATTTTTATTTTCCTCTATATGCTAATCCACAGTTGTCATGGAATTAATACAAATCAGGTATCATTAATCATAATGCCAATATTTCATCTTCTTAAAAATATACTTATTTTGATGAAAATCTACCTCCTTTCATTATGTCTGTATTACTTGTATTCACAATTATATCTGTATCCAAACTCTGTTTAACATCATTGTGAATGTGAAAGAACAAAAAATATTTTACTACTATTCCCACTTATCTTTATTAATGTACTTCAAGTGTCTTGGAAACACTTTTCTCATTCAAGCTAATAAACAGACTTCTCTTTGTGTTCTTTGGAAATTGTAATATTGCACAGACTAGTCTGAATTTGAACTTCAAGAGTCACACCAACATGTGTATATATGCAGATACAGCGACTGCAGATGAGTGGATTTCTCCACTGCTGCTTCCTTATGAATCTTTGTACTATCCAGGTTTCTCCCGAGAGCTAAAGTACCATGACCAAGCCTTGGGGATTTAGTTCAGCTTGGCCCCTGGGCTGCTTAATCAGTTCTTAATTGGCTTATGGGACCGATCATGTGCCATTTGGGTCCTTCCTAGGCTCAAAATAGGGATAGTATTTTCAAAAGAAAGTCTGACGTATGTGTGCAGTGTGGGGCAATTGAAATATATCTGTGGGAGATTTCAGACCTCACTAGAAAAAAAATAAGAAAGGAAAGAAAAAGATTTATATATTTATTTTGAAAGAGTTGCAGAGGGAGAGGGATAGACAGAGAGACAAAAATATCCTTCATCCACTGGTTCACTCCCCAGATGGCTGCAACAGCCAAGGCTGCACCAGGTGAAGCCAGGGACCAGGAGCTTCATCTAGAACTCCCACTTGGTAGCAGGGGCCCAAACACTTGGGCCATCTTCCACTGCTTTTCCTAGGCAGTTAGCAGGGACCTGGACTGGAGGTGGAGCAGCTGGGACAAACAGTGATGCCCATATGAGATTCAGGCCTTGCAAGCAGCAGTATGCCACAAAGCAAGCCAAAGCTCACATGTAGACCTCTTAACCCCATTATATCCTACCCTGTCTGGTTGTCCCCAAAACAATAAATCTCCCCTAACATGCCCTATGCCGTTCAAGTGGAAGTCAGATCAGATGCTTTCCTGGTGATATCCAGGTACAGAAGTATCTCTATATGATCAATAGTTTTCATTTTTTCTCCTGTTGTGTGCATACAGATTTACATGGATATACACCACTCCAAAGACAACATGTAACAAATCAACTAAAGAATTGGAGGACCATTTTTACTTTTGCTTCCAATACTTATCATTACCTATTACTCTCCATTGATGGTGGTGTGTTTAGTTTCACAAATAATCTGTATTAAAATGCACATGTACTTAATTTTTTATGCATTGATTCCACAAAAAAACCTTGGAGCACATGCTTTTTGCCAGGGACCATCCCAGGCACTCATGATATAGAAGTGAATAATAGGAAACAGACATTGAACAAGTGAGTGAACAACTATAATCATATAGCATTAATATCATGAGAAGTTCTGTTGTAAATTAAATGGACAGAGAGTGAGAATGAGGGACAGGTAAGCTTTATTTTAGGAAAGGTGATCACAGAAGGCCCCCTTGAAGAGTTGACATTTGAGGAGGTTCCTCAAGGAGAGGAGGGAGTGAATGAAGAAGAGAATTCTTGGCAGAGGGAGAACAAATGCACAGCCGAGGTCAGTGTCTTCGGGAGCAACAAGGAGGCCAGTGTGACTGGGCTTTGGTGGGAGAAGACAAAGGTTCTCAAGGGTCTCCAACAGAGTGCTCAGGGGCCAGATGATACAGGCTTTGAAGGGAGTGATGAGGGTTTGTCATTTTATTCTAGGTGTGATGGGAAGCCAGTCTCTAGCCATTTCACGCCATGATAAGATTTAGATTTTTGAAAGTTCAGTCTGGCTGGGAATTATGAGAGGTAGTAGAGCTTGTGAGTTCAAGGACAGACTCTAGTGTCAAACTACCTACATTCAGATTCTGGAGGCTCACTTACAAGCTGTGAGTAGGTACTTCATCCTTTTACATTTCAAGATTTTTGTTTCTAAAATGAAGATAACTGTTCCTTAGAGGACGGTTGATAGGATTCAATGAGATAATACAGGCAAAGCATTAAGCAGGGCAGGCTCAACTAAGTGCCTATTTAATTTATGATGATAATGATTATGGTTCTCATCACAAGCTACTTTCCGTAACAACTAGGGGAAGGTTAAAATACTGTGGCTATTATAATATAACCTGGTGAGATTATAAATACTCTATGCTATTTTCTATCTTAAAATATGCTTTGTTATTTAAGATATCAATATGTGTGTGTATCTTCCTTACATGAAACTATACTGTCTGTGAAAATATTTTATTAAATCATGATTTTGTTTAGACATATTTTACATGTACCAGTGCCAATGTCCTATTTTAAGAAAGTATGTAATGCATCTCTTATGAAGGAAAAACTCTCCTGAAAAGGCAAATTACCAATTCCCTATTAAACTGTCTTTATCCACGTGAATTTTCATGTATCCATAGCTCTATACCAAGAAAATAGTCAAGTAAATATATTTTTATAAAAATACTAAATTTTAAGCAAATCTAAAGATTTTACACAATCCACTGTGATTCTTTGTACCTTTATTTTATTTGTTTTTAACCATACATTTGATGCAATTGCTTAGAAGAATCCAATTGCTTACAATGGGATTTTTATTACATCACAAAGACAAGACAGGAAATTAAACTTGGCAGTGTGCCATAAATGTTGCTTTTCTCAGTTTTCATCATAAATAATATTTGCATTTCTTATGCACCATGTAGTCTTACAGATCATATCAAAACGATTACTTAACTTGCAGATGTTTGAATGGCAGCTGACTGCCAAAATCAATTCAAGTAAACACCTACTAAAGATTCTATTTTGTAAGTACTTTCACATTTAGGAAGAATATTTTAGAGAGTTATTCCTAAACAAGAAATATTTGATGAAGTCAGATTAACCTAATAATCAATGCTTTTATCTGAGTAAATTTTTAGAACTTCTGGATAGTATGACATTTTGTTTTCATGTTTGTAAACTGTTGAGTCAACAGCAAGTCAGCCGATTGCTTTCTAATAATCAATCATTTATGTGTTGTGTATGGACATGTGCTAAAATCACAAAGCTGTGCTTTCTGCAGAAATACCTCTATTTTGACTAGAAATGAGTTTCAATGTAGGTTGCTTTTGAAAACTATGGAAGTTTGATATCACTTAGATGAATAATGACCACCAAAATTTGAATGAAATGACATTTGGGACAGATTTCTTTTCATATAATTATTTTTTCCCATCATGTCTACATGATGCGATGCTTTTATGTCAATTGTGTCAAAATGTTCTATTGTCATGTTTATCTTGTCTCAAATCATTTCTTTTGGAATTTTCTTTAAAAATTAGTCTTTTTTTCCTTCCCTCCTATTCTCTTCCATCTTTTATCCTTCCCATCGTAGTAGACTCCAGAGAGTCAAAGATAAAAGTTAATCAATTCCTACTTTATAGGAATTCCAAGTCTAGTAGAAGAGAAGAGAACAAATAATTAGAGCATACAACTCCATTGAATAATCTGTATAAAATGTAACAGCGCAACTATTTTCTCTGGTGTGTTTTCTGATTATGTTACTTTCTAGTTCTATTTCCCCATGTGCATTTTTTGTTTTTACTGCTTTTACTCACATAATCTTTCTGGATCCTCAGCAAAATGTTGAATTCTTATCTGAGCATTGGAGTATGTGACTGTAAAATAGAAATTAGGGGAAAAAATGGAAACGAGGGGTCTGGGATTCAGTTTCCTGTTCTGTTGACTTACTCTGCAAATTTACATGTAGCTTCTGTGAGCCACAAAGTTAGCTTCTATTTAGCCACAATATTTTTTTTTTGCCTTTTAGCACTTTATTTTTATTTATTTTTTTTCACTTTTGTTTTTAGCCTAGAAACCTTTTATTTAAGGTATACAAACTTCATGCATTTCATCAATGCAACTTTAGGAACATAGTGATTCTTCCCAATATTGTAAAAACATATTCCAATCTGAATTTAGATTGGTAGAATTTTATTTGTTTTATTTCTGCTTCTTTCACTCATTAACTTGGAATTATAACTATTTAAGCATAAAATTTTATATTGGTAAGTAGGTGATAGACCTTGTCATATTTTGAAAGTAAAAATGTTTCTAATGGAAGTAATTAATAGTTATTTTCACTGATAAGACTGAGATACAGTTAAAGTACAAGTATACCAGTAGTTAGAGGCTACATCTAGAGAACTTTAAAATGTTATTTTACTGACATTGTATATAAATGTTTCCTATTATAATGATTATAAGTAAATGTGAATTGATTAAGTACCTAAAGAATGTGCTGTGACAGTAAAAGCTGACTTTTCCAGCACAGTTTTGTTGACTTACAATATGACTTAAATTATATATAAACATTAAGGAATTCCAGATTCAAATTCTTTGAAATGTATTGTGTGCAGCAGAATGAGATAGGCTTGGAGGCAAATCCATTCACATTTGAATCCTGATCCTGCCAATTGTTTTGGCTCAGGCAACTTAAGCCTCCAGTTGTTTGTTCTTCTCTGAACTCAAAATAATACCTTCCTCAGAGTTATTTTGAAGTATTATAGAAAGTCCTGTGTGTCACAACTAGCTCACTTAGTGCCTTCCATCAGATGAATCTGTCCAATGCCACACAGCCTTTATTAGCATTAGAATTAGTATCAGAATTCAAAACCATTAACGTGTCCATGCAACTGTAATTCCCAATTTAAGACTTCCGTTTTCTTTGGAAACTGTCTGTGCGATTTGTGTGTGGGAGGGAGAATTTCCTCATCTGTTGGCTCAGAAAGCTGAGTGCCTTTTGCTGTACCTTGGTGGGGGTTGGGGTGGGGGTATGGTGGACAGGCCAAACCCAAAGCTCCCTCAGCCTGGCAGGCAGGAGCCCAGAGCTTGTCTGTCAGGGAGGTGAGAATTCACAACCTTTCCTCTGAAAGAAGTTAACTTGAGACCCATGAACCCTGGAAACAAAGATTGTACAAATTTACTTTTTGCACATTTGTGAAGTCCACCATCCCTGAGCTTTGTAAGAGCTTTCTATCATCTAGGTATAAAACTGGTCCTTCCCTATCCTGTATTATTTCTTAAGAGATTAAAAAGGACAGTAGAAATTGAAACACCCTAGAATTTCACTTTTCTTCTGAGCTCAGGACTGCCCTGGGCATAACTGAAGATGTTAGGTAGGACCACTCTGCAGGTGGGAACCATTTTAGGATGAAGTCCTTTTGGTAACTTCAGAAATTACTCTTGGATAGACTGAGAATAACTTTTTCTCGGTCAAACAATAGATGGGAAAAGGGTCTCTCTATTATTCTAGGGAGAGGAGTGGCCTTAGACCTTCAACAATATTTATTAACTAGGTAATGACACTCATCTGCACTTATTCAGCAGTCTGATAGCATGAGACTTAAGATCCCAACACTTAGCCCCTCTGCACCCAACTGTATTCCTAGCTTTTTTGACAGTGCTTCCCACAGAACCTAGCTATGTGGCCAATTCACAGAGCCTTACTTTTTCTTCAGTTGAAAGTATTTCAGAAATCTAAACATAAAGTACTACCACATAGAGTAGAGAATGGAACCATAAAGCATTTCCATGTCACCATTCATGACTGTTTTGACTCCCTCAGAACAGAAATTGGGAAATGATTGAGTGAAATGAGAAATGGCCAAGCCACACCATTCCTCTGCTTGTGTGTTTCTTGTCTTTAAGGATTAAGGCCTCCTACTCTGTGACATCATTGTTGCCACTACAAACAGAGCCATCTGCCATGCAGTGAGGAAACCAATCATACCCTAATGTGCAAAAGAAAAAAAAAAGAAAAAGAAAAAGAAAAGAAAGAAGAAAACAATACTTGGTTGAACTCCTGAAACTTATTTGGTACATCAAAAGCTGCACTGTTGTGGAATGCAAAAATACTTTCAGTCTGAGAAATATTCAGTGGTATTGATTGCCCTTCTTGAGAGAATCAGGGTCTCCTTATTCTCTAAAATAGTCTTTTGCTCCTGATAAAATTCCCAGTGGGAATCTTTATTACCTTATTAAACAGTAGGCATAGCCTATAGAAGTGACTCTTTTTTTTCCCCCTTTATTTACATTTGTACCCTTATTTACATCTTAGAAAGACTGGTATGTTGATACTTGTATTACGACCTCTCAACAACACCAAGAAGCTTCTCTGTACTATTTTACCAGTGCCTTTAAATTTGTGTTTTGTTTTGTTTTTTTTTAATTAACTATGATGTCCATGATAGACCCTTGATCAGGCATTTCCCCAGAGTCACCAATTAGCATTTTTTTCTGAAAACACATTCTCCTGGGATCCTAGCCTTACTGTTGTCAAGAAAGGTTCGGTATACATTATTTCCCCTGCCACATCCTCAACTTAAACTAGATGCCGGATCTCCAGCCTGACCTGTGACTCCACCTCGCTCTCAATGTCCTCCACATTTGCACACACATTGCTCACAGCTCTTCAGCCACACATCGCAGTGAGAAAATCCTTCTGGGCCCCTTGTGAGAAGAGTTCTGATCTTTTCCCTGCCCATACCCCGGCCCGTCTCCCCCACAGGATCTGACCTTGGGAGGACTCAGGCTGCCCTGGGAGTAATGAATCACCATTTTATTTTTTTAGGCCATATGCGAGTTAAATTGTTTGATATAAATCATACTCTCGCAACTCCAGTTTGAAACAGGAGAGCCATTTGCCCGCCGCCTGCTGCTGGCTGCTTTCTGTGTCTCTATCCAGAGTGTCGCTTTTAAAAATGACTACATTTTTGTGACTAACCTTTCCAGACCCATTTTCTTGAATGTGGACTAGTGTTTATTTTGGCAGCTTCCCCACTATACAGCCTGCACTTCCTGTGCCAACACAAGAAAAACTCATAATTTACAAAATAAAGGAATGGTACAGATGGACATGGACGTGGTAACTTGGGCTGCTTTACCCTGCCTCCCAGAACCACCCACCTCTTCCCTCTGCTCTCCTTCCCCCTTCTTTTTCCACCTTCTTTGAAACCAAGGATGCAGTGTTTGTTTAAAAATGCACTGGCTGATGAAATTTTCCACTGCTTGGCATGTTGGAGGAGGGGCTGTCAGGAAGGGGCAAGCCAACATACTAAATGCTCTGCCTTTCATGCTCACAGTTCACTTATTACCAATTCAGACCAATTCTTTTTGGCTGCGTTCCCATACCCCAAGTATTCCAAGTATAAAGAAAAGGAGAAAAATCTCTGTCATAATCTTCTGCTGTTATAAACGTATGATTCCATTTAACTTAAGAGGATTCGTTGACTTGTCCATGAGCTCTTGATGCTGTATGCGTATGTATGAGATGTCAGTGAATAGTTAAATTGCTTGTTTTGATTTTACTCTAGCAAGAGAACCCTCATACTTTTAACATAAATTTATGTTTATCATATTTTCTTTCTTTTTTTCCTGCGGCTGCGTGCACAGGGAAACAGCAAAGTAAGTTCTTTGTCCTGCTGCAGGTCTTCTGTCTCCCCAGCCCCCCCGCCCCGCTCCTGCATGTGTCTTGCCAAGAGTGTTTCTGTGCACTTTAAAATGACTGTCATCTGGTACAGTGTGCAAATTATATGAGGTGTGCAAATGTTAGGGGAAATGTGTGTTTGGACTACCATAATGGCTGTTCTGTTTTGACCTTTTTGGAAGGGAAACATATTATGTTCTTCAGCTTTGGGTACTGGGAAGTTCAGAGAGGTAGATATTATTATAAGGAACAAAATCGACACTGAGAGCAAAATTTATGAAGCTGTAATAATGAGGACCCTTTTGCAGAAAGCGTACACCAACTTCACTGTTGAAACTCAGTGCAGTTGAAGTTTTGATGAAAAAAAATCAAAGCTCTCATGTTAATGTTCAGTTGTGCAAACCCCAAACCGGAGTCTTAAATAGTAGCATGGCTGGCTTTGTTACCGAAACTGAACTAGATCAACGCGCTGGCTTTGAAGGTGCCTGAAAATGGATGGAGGAGGGTGGGGTCAACATTTGACTTGGCTTCTGTGGCCCTGATGTATTCCAGCTGGATGGAAACGGGAGGGTGTGAGGATTGGAGAGGGAGCCCAGAACGTGTGCTATAGACTTGGGAAAATGGCAACACACAAATGGAGATTATTTTAATGTTCTGACAAATGAGCAATTTAATATTCCATAAGATTGCTAGTGTGTAAATTTTTATTCAACTTTTCCAAAAGATTAGAATTACTTATATTAGGAATGTAATAGTAATAAAGTTGGGGAAGATGGGTTTCAGTTTGGTGGGATAATTTATTTTCCTACTTCTTAATGGAGATTTATCAGTGCTACATACTACCAGGTGGCCCACTTAAAATGGGCCTCATTGAATACAATAAGAATTGAAAAGAATCTGTTCTATAAAGGTTGCCCTGCATACTTAAACCAGCTGGAATTCATCAAAATTGCTATTCATAAGCCATACATACAAAACGTGAAACAAATGGAGGAAATCTTTTTTGTTTGTTTGTTTTCCATCAAATTAATGATGGAATGTACTATTCTAGAATGAGTTAACATAGACAATTGGTGCTAAAAAATGTGTCATTTTATAAATTTATATCTTGATATAAGTTCTTATAGCCCAAGTAGTAATATTTAATAAAGTGAAAATATTACTGGAAAACCAGGAGATAGGCATTTGGAGGTATAAAGAAGTTAATCCAGGCTGCTTACAGGACACGTTTTAAAAGTAGCAGATAATTTGGGAAATTGATTAAAGATTACTTGCACAAAACAAAGGACAGTATTTCTAACTAATACCACCGCTATTGGGAGAAAAAAAATAACACTTGGACAGAATATAAAACCTCATCCTTTATTTCTTATTCCTTAAAATACATATTATAACTCCCAAATAGTAAGTATGTACAAGTATTCCAATCCTGGTTATTTGCGTTATATTGAGTCTCTGGAGTTTAGAAAGAGAGAGAAAGAGACAAAAAAAAAGAAATATTTTTTAAAGATTTATTTATTTATTTGAAAGTCAGAGTTATACAGAGAGAGGAGAAGCAGAGAGAGAGAGGTCTTCCATCTGCTGATTCACGCCCCAATTGGCCTCAATAGCCGGAACTGTACCAATCTGAAGCCAGGAGCCAGGAGCTTCTTCTGGGTCTCCCATATGGGTGCAGGGGCCCAAAGACTTGGGCCATCTTCTTATTGCTTTCCCAAGCCATAGCAAAGAGCTGGATCTGAAATGGAGCAGCCGGGTCTCGAACCGGTGCCCACATGGGATGGCGGCGCTTTAGGCCAGGGTGTTAACCTGCTGCACCACAGCGCCAGCCCCAAAAAGAAATATTTTCAAAAAGTGCCCTGGACTAATCATGAGGGCACTAATAGGAAGTCTGTTTGTGCTAAAGATTAGGGAACCAGTTGCTGACATTATGGGAGAGGTGCTAACTCTTAGACCACTCAAGAAGCAATTATGATTTGTCTTCTTCACTTGTGATTCAAAGGTGACTTAAGAGCACTTGTAAAATTTCCCAAAGAAAATGCACTTCTATGGCAAGAGCCATCTATTTATTGTGTCTTGATGGATCCAAGTTCTTCTTGGTAATTAATTTTTCAGTTTAATACCATCCATTGATTTGCAAATAATTTAATGCAAT
The DNA here is from genome assembly GCF_964237555.1 of Oryctolagus cuniculus. NCBI lineage: Eukaryota > Metazoa > Chordata > Mammalia > Lagomorpha > Leporidae > Oryctolagus > Oryctolagus cuniculus. Next base: position 26,163,549 of record NC_091438.1, on the reverse strand, counting down.
GAATAATAAAATTCAAGAACTCTAAACTGCTGCTCATTAAGGCTTCTTCTAGGATAATATGGAGAGCCTCAAGGCCCTAATAGTCACCACCTGCAACTTGAACTTGTGGTATATGTGTTGTGGGGGATCTTTGGGTGCTAGTTAGAGGTAGAGTGTTGGTTCATGGGTATGAAAGATACAAATGCTTACTGTTTTGATTTTTAATTGAAGAGTGAGTACTTTGGAGGTGCTTTTATTTATTGTCCCATGATTTTTTAATTGTTTATCTTATTAATAAGTGATAATTTATGAAAAACATAAGGCTAATCTTTTTAAATATGATTGTGATACTGACTGTAGATTCTGGCACAAAACGCCTCCTCACATCACAAACAGCACATCTGCATGCTATTTTCCTGTAGCTTAGAATTTCAGCATAAATGGAAAACACTGGAATACAAACTGTGCTGTCTCCAGAGTATAAGTCTGGAGTCTCCAAAAGGAGAATATGAGATTCTTTTTTCCCTCTCATGCTGGAATGCTTGTTCTGAGTTGTCCCCAAGGCAACATACCTGACTTGTTGCTTGCCATCTTTGTGAGCCAGCTGTACAGTATGACTCATTTTAGACTTGCATGCTAATTGTTCATTTAGTGCATGGCATTTTATTATTTATGATATTAACCAGACTCTAAAGAAAATAAAATCTGCTCAATTAATGTTTCTGTAGATGAGCAGGATGGATTCGTTTTCCCACATACATTAAGTGTGGTGCACACACGTTAATACACACAAATAATCTGGGACATATGGAACAACTCTGCTCTTTGTTTTCTCAGTGATAACTAAATTGATCTGCTTCATACATCTTTAGATTACACTTAAGAGTTTGAGGGCTGGCGCCGCGGCTCACTAGGCTAATCCTCTGCCTTGCGGCGCCGGCACACTGGGTTCTAGTCCTGGTCGGGGCGCTGGATTCTGTCCCGGTTGCCCCTCTTCCAGGCCAGCTCTCTGCTGTGGCCCAGGAAGGCAGTGGAGGATGGCCCAGGTCCTTGGGCCCTGCACCTGCATGGGAGACCAGGATAAGCACCTGGCTCCTGCCATTGGATCAGCGCAGTGCGCCGGCCACGGCGGCCATTGGAGGGTGAACCAACGGCAAAGGAAGACCTTTCTCTCTGTCTCTCTCTCTCACTGTCCACTCTGCCTGTCAAAAAAATAAAAATAAATAAATAAAAATAAATAAATAAAAGAGTTTGAGAGCTGATTCTCTAAACTCCAAGAAAACTGTCTTCTACCATACATGCACATACAGATTTACATTATGAACACATGATGGACCAAAACACCCAGGTTCACATTCCTCCTGGAATAATAACATGTATTTTGTTATTTCTCCTTAAAAAGCAGATCTTTTGTAAAGTCATCGCAGTTTGTCAGAGAAAATTTTCCTTCCAGGCCTATTACTTATTTTTCCCTTTGAAAGTGTTTTTCTGTTGGCATGGCAATATCCTAAATTGTTTAGGGTACAGTCTATCTCCTCCTTAGATGGGTTTCCCTGCACCATAGAAGTCAATATCTTCACTAGAATGAACAGAATACAGGACACCAGAGTCAGCCGTGCAAATGTGAACAAATACATAAAGTAACAGGGAGGTCATTTTTTTTATTTTTTAAAAAAGATGTATTTACTTATTTTAAAGGCAGAAAGAGAGAGAGAGAGAGTGATGTCGAGTGAACTTTCATCCACTGCTGACTCTCCTGATTGCCCACAATAGCTGGGGCTAAGCCAGGTTGAGGCCAAGAGCCTGGAAGTTCCATCCAGGACTACGATGTCAATGGCAGGGACCCAAAGACTTGGGCCATCATCTGCTGCCTCCTAGGACGCATTAGCAGGAAACTGGATCAGCAGCAGAAGAGCCAGGACTCAAACTCAGCACTCCAATATGGGCTGTGGACAACTCAAGCAGTATATAACCCACTGTGCCACATGTATGACCCTGTTTTTTATTTATTTATTTATTTATTTATTCACTTGTTGAATACAAATGTAAATCATAGTGTCATTTTCAATCTCAGACTTTCAAGTAAAAATTAATCTCCATATTTTATCCTAGAGAGTAGCCATTTACATTGCTTCTTTAATTGCTTCTCGTTGTGGATATTTCTAGAGATTTGATTGACTTTTTATCTTTTTATTAAAGATCTTGAGTTTTGGTTAAATATCTTTGATGTTAACCTGGGTCAATTAAAAGTAGAGAAAAACATAAAATACAAGAATAAAATATTATAACAAAACTCTTAGATTTCCTAATGGTGTTGGTACAGAAATACAAATGAAAAATAGGACGAATCTTAAATTCAAAAACTAGTGCTTCCAAAAGTCAAGTTATAGGAAAAGGCTACATTTAATCTCTTCCCTTCTAGATCTTTTATTTCCTTCTAAATAGAAATTTGCAATCATTTCACTTCATTTCAGTCTTTGTAAACTAAAAGATTCTTGTTTTTGTTTTTGTTTTTAAGATTTTATTTATTTACTTGAGAGGCAGAGTTACAAACAGTGAGAGGGAGAGACAGAGAGAAAGGTCTTCCCCAAATGGCCACAATAGCCGAAGCTGTGCCGATCCGAAGCCAGGAGCCAGGTGCCTCTTCTTGGTCACCCATGTGGGTGCAGGGGTCCAAGCACTTGGACCATCTTTTACTGCTTTCCCAGGCCACAGCAGAGAGATGGGTTGGAAGAGGGGCAGCCGGGACTAGATTCGGCGCCCATATGCGATGCCAGCACCGCAGGCGGAAGATTAACCTACTGCGCCATGGCGCCGGCCCTTAAACTAAAGAATTCTTACATTTCTCCCAGAAGAAATATAATGCAGAGTATGTTTCTCGCAGAAAAGGATCATTTGAAAAGAGAAAACTCTAGTATGGAATTTTTAAAATTACTGTGTCTTTATTAAGTTCTAGTTGGGTTAAAGGCAATAATTTTGTATATATTAGAGAGCCTTCATAGTTAAGAAAAGTAGGAAAGGAAAATCAGACTTGAACACCTGTTTTTTCAACAGTTAAAAAACTTTGTGTACTGGTTCCCAATACATTCAGTGACGCCAATGGACATTGTCAGCCCCCACTGGTGGGAAAAGTATTAATTACCTGGAGTACTTATTCAGTAATCCATTGGATTCTAGTGATCCTTTGCAATGTCTGTAAACTCAGATAGCATCAAAATGTATTTGAGGGGTACAGATGTTATATCCACATTAATTTCTTATGCTTTTTTAATGGTAGGCCTTCAACTTCTAACATTGTTCTTGGTCATACGTGAGAGAATATAGAAAACCCATCTTCTTCATCTGGAAATGTCTTACTGATGATGTGTGTCATAATCTTGGTTGATGGAAGGGTCACAGACTGCAGTGTTGAAATAGCAGAAGATAGGGGGTCTTCTCTGATTCCAGTGTCATGATGTATATTTTCTGTCTAATACTTTAAATGCATGACTGAAAGTCAGAACATTCTTTTTTTTTCCTTTTTTTTGTATTTGAACTTTTATTTAGTAAATATAAATTTCCAAAGTACAGTTTATGGATTACAATGGCTTTTTCTCCCCCATAACTTCCCTCCCACCCACAACCATCCCATCTCCAGCTCCCTCTCCCATTCCACTCACATCAAGATTCATTTTCAATTATCTTTATATACAGAAGATCGATTTAGTATATATTAAGTAAAGATTTCATCAGTTTGCACTCACACAGAACATAAAGTGTAAAATATTGTTTCAGTACTAGTTATAGCATTAATTCACATTGAGCAACACATTAAGGACATAGATCCTACATGAGGAGTAAGTACACAGTGACTCCTGTTGTTGACTTAACAATTTGACACTCTTGTTTGTAGCATCAGTAATCTCCCGAGGCTCTAGTCGTGAGTTGCCAAGGCTATGGAAGCCTTTTGAGTTCGCCGGAAAATCAGAACATTCTAAGCAGTGTAGGTACAGGCAGCTCAATTAGGACTGTTTATTTTCTTTGAATAATGTATATGCTTTCCCTGATTTTCTCACAGAAGTTTAGCAAATGTATTTCTCTGGAATTTCAGAAGAGTCTCTCATACGGTTGACTAAATTTAAAAACAAAGGATGAAAACTCACCGGTCTTAAGGTGCTCTTTTCATTCATGTGCGTTTAAAACTGAATTGTTTCTCAGTGTCTGTAACAACAGTAAACCTTTGGTTCTTTTTTGATCTACTAGCCTTTAGAAACCATTATTAATGCATAGTTGTTTTTTTTTAACACTCTGACTTTAATCATAACCAGGTGGGAGAAGGGACAGTTCATTTGGAGGTAGAAAACTTAGAAGCAAGCTGGAATTTATATTTTGCTCTCAGGCTTATTGATCTTGTCAAATAGACTCTATGGGGAAGCAGGAATGGATCTGTTCACAAAGCTCGTAGGAGATGACAGTTCAAGGACTTCTGAAGAGCAGTTAGGGCTTCTTTGTGTATTTTTGTTTTCCACATTGTCATGAAAATGAAGAGACTTCCCTCTGGTTAATGGGAGATAATATTTAAGACATCAGAGCTATTTTGACATATTTTTTTCTTACATGATTGCAGACATTTGGCTTGCAGTACTATTTAGTAGAAGTGATTCAACAAGTCTCCCAAAATAAAAGAAATTCTATACACCTGTTTTGAAAACATGTTACCAAGTATTATCTTGAGAAGTTACATTGTGCAGCCGGCACCTTGGCTCACTTGGTTAATCCTCCGCCTGTGGCGCTGGTATCCCCTATGGGCGCCGGGTTCTAGTTCCGGTTGCTCCTCTTCCATTCCAGCTCTCTGCTGTGGCCCAGGAGGGCAGTGGAGGATGACCCAAGTGCTTGGGCCCCTGCACCTGCATGGGAGACCAGGAGGAAGCACCTGGCTCCTGGCTTCGGATCAGCATAGCACCCGCCGTAGTGGCCATTTTGGGGGGTGAACCAACGGAAGGAAGACCTTTCTCTCTGTCTCTCTCTCTCACTGTCTAACTCTATCTATCAAATAAAAAAAAAGTTACATTATGATAAGCTATGGTTTTTTGTTTTTGTTTTTGTTTGACAGGCAGAGTGGACAGTGAGAGAGAGAGAGACAGAGAGAAAGGTCTTCCTTTTTGCCGTTGGTTCACCTTCCAATGGCCGCCGCAGCTGGCGCGCTGCGGCCGGTGCACCGTGGCCAGTGCACCGTGCTGATCCGATAGCAGGAGCCAGGTGCTTCTCCTGGTCTCCCATGGGGTGCAGGGCCCAAGCACCTGGGCCATCCTCCACTGCACTCCCTGGCCATAGCAGAGAGCTGGCCTGGAAGATGGGCAACCGGGACAGAATCCGGCACCCCGACCAGGACTAGAACCTGTTGTGCCGGCGCCACAAGGCAGAGTATTAGCCTAGTGAGCCTCGGCGCCGGCCTGATAAGCTATGTTTTGAAATAAGCTTTTACAGAGCATTTTTGTGCAAAAGGAGGAATTTATTTCTTTGTTACTTTATCTTAATGTGTTTATAACATTATACAATGTTATAAAACAGTGAAATCATACAGAATCACTATAGTGGGGAGAGTTTAAAATCCTCCTCACTGTCTCTGGCAGGTTAATTGGGCAGAAACCATGATGGGAAGAGATGGAACTGGTATAAGAAATATGCTTGGTTCAAAAATACATATGTGTTTATTTAAAAGATAATACATATTCAATTTCTAATAAACCACAGAACACTAGCACTTTAGAGCAAATCTTTTTTTAAAAAAATTTATTTATTTGAAAAGCGGATTTACAGAGAGGCAGAAGCAGAGGCAGAGGCAGAGAGAGATATCTTCCATCTGCTGGTTCATTCCCTAGATGGCCATAATGGCCGGAACTGTGTGGATCCAAAGCCAGGAGCCAGGAGCTTCTTTCTGGTCTCCCACATGGGTGCAGGGACTCAAAGACTTGTGCCATCTTCTACTACTTATCCAGGCCATAGCAGAGAGCTGGATTGGAAGTGAAGCAGCCAGGACTCAAACAGGCACCCATATGGGATGACAGCACTGCAGGAGGCTTTACCCACTATGCCACAGCACCAACCCCTACAGAAAGCTTTAAATGTAAAAGCCTATCTATTTATGAGTGAGAAAACACTCCAAAATGGAAATTAGTAGTTAATTTATAAAATTTTTGGAAGATAGTAACAGTGAAAGCACTATATAGGATACATGGTGAGCTAGAACCTATACTCTTCAAAAAATTAATAATTTTAAGGAATTCCTATATTTCATGCCATTAAAATAAATTTAGAAGGTTTTGGAAAGAAAGCAACTAAAAACCTCAGAGAACAAAAATAGAACAAATTAGGAAATATTAGAAGAAAAATATGAAAACTTAAGCTACATAGAAATGTTCTGGGATCAGACAAAACACTGTAAACAGTTAAAACTCAAAAGGCAAGTTAGTAAAATATTTTCAACATAAACGACAAAGGATTAAATGTCCACAAAATATAATCATTTCTATTAATTTTATAGTTTTTTAAAAAATCAGAAAATAAAGAACCTTGTTTGTTAAGGAGAAAGTTGACCAAATCAATAGAACACTCATTTAAGATTTAAAAGAGAGTTGGGCCAAATATTTGACAAAAAGTCTCAATTTTATTGGCAACCAAGAATTGTAAATGAAAACAGCCAGTCAGACATCATGGTTGTACTTTCAGAGCAGGAGAAATTAGAAAGAATGGTCGTACGTAGCAGGCAGTAGAGAGGAAGCTGCCCTCCTGTCCTTATGAGGCAGGCTGGTGGCCAGTTTGATGATTTGTTTTAAATAAATACATTGATAATGTGCAAACCTGTGGCCTGGAAATTCCCACCCCTAAAAATTTATTTTTACCATATTTGGTAAATTATTTGGTGAATTATTATTCAATGATTGTGGGAAGGAATTTGTTCAAAGATGATTTTGAAACATTGCTCATAATCATAAGTTTTTAAAAACAGCATCAATTTTCATCAAAGAGAATACAGCTAATTGTGTATGGACACTGATTCCATGAAACATTATGAAACAAATTTCCAAAAATAAAAGTATATGTATATAAATTGAAATGGAAATTTTCATGACAAATTAACAGAAAAAACTATGTATACCATGGATAGCATAATTTCATTTTGCTTAAGAAAATTTCATGTATAATGAGATTTTTTAAAAAAATTTTTATTTATTTATTTGAAAGTCAGAGTTACACAGAGAGAGGAGAGGCAGAGAGAGAGAAAGGTCTTCCATCCAATGGCTCACTCCCCAGTTGGCCTCAACAGCCGGAACTGCACTGATCTGAAGCCAGGAGCCAGGAGCTTCTTCAGGGTCTCCCATATGAGTGCAGGGGCCCAGGCCATGGTAGAGAGCTGGATTGAAAGTGCAGCAGCTGTGTCTCAAACTGGCACCCATATGGGGTGCAAGCGCTTCAGACCAGGACATTAACCCTCTGCACCACAGAGCCAGCCCCGTATAATGAGATTTATATCTATACATTTGCACATTAGAAATTTTGAGAAGATACACACCAAAATACTAGTTCTATAAGTCATTTTAATTTTTGCTGCTGTATCATTTTCTCGTGTTTCTCTTTCAGAAAATAATTTTTAATAAAGATGCTCACATGGAGGGTGAGAAAGAAACAAACAAAATGATGAAAACTGAATATCCAAAAAGGGAACTGTAAAACAAAACAGAAATGGGTTAAAATTCCTAAGAAAACAGGTTAACTTAAAACAAACTAAAAAATAATTATGGAAATAAAGTAGAGATTAAGATAAAAGTGGAAATTAAGCATTTAAGACTGCAAAATTGGCATCAGGATGTCTTCATTATGTTATTTTTGTAATGGTGATGCAGATTTTTAACTCTTTCCTTTATACCCTGCCTGTACAAATATGTTGTTTCTTTGCTGAATCAAGTATTATTGAAAGACCATGTTATGAGTCTCTGGATGGTCTCTGCTTATTGCTCACAACAGTATCTTTGTTTCAAATGCTCAAATTCTGTGGTACATGGCCTCACCATCTTCCTAGACCAATCACTCTTCCTTAAATTTCAGTTTTGCACCTATCAGCATTGTTGCCCACTATGACTGTATTGTGAATATAGCACAAATAATGAATACTTTCTGAGGCTTGTCAGGGATCCATTTCATAGACTACTTTCTGGCCCTTGATCAGCCATTATTTTAAAAATCTTATTGAGGTTTAAAGGTGATTACATAGGATATTGTTTAACAAAAATGATTTATAAAATTTAAATGTAAAATTTGGTTGATTTGCCCTGAACCCATTCATTTATGTAACAAAATGTGTAATCTGAAAATTGAAAAGCATGATAACAATTGAAGTCCCAATATTGGAATCATAGTTCCTACTAAGAAATACTCCCTTCAGGGTAAAATGTTCCATTTGGTTTCAGAGAGTTGGCCATAAATAACATTTACACCAGATACCTCCAGTTGGAAATGAAACAGAATAGCTTGGAGAAATAAAGTATCTGGTCCTATGTTTAAGCACATGTACTGTGTGTATGTACTGTGTTTAAGCACAGATTAAGGCTGATGGCTATAAAATCCAGTGACTTAATCTGATTCTAAGAATAACAGAGTTCATTTATTAAAAAAAAAAAAGTTAAAATTGAAGAGAACATTTGTAAGATATATGACAGGCAAAGAGTTAACATTTTTACTGAAGTTGAAAGTATTTTTACAAATCAATAACATAGAAAACTGGTAGTGGTGTTAGAAAGTCCGAAGACTGCTATGTCAGTTCAGGGAAGAGATGATGGTTTGGGTTAGGGTCATGGCATTGAAATTCAAGTAGTTGGATTTCAGGATATACTTTGGCAGTAGGGCCAATCCTTCGATTTAGTGATAAAAAGAGTAAAATCAAAAAAGACTCTTAGGTCTTGGACAATGGTTGCTTGTCAGTGCGTGATAAGATGAATCAGGTGAGGAAATGAGAAGATGGAATGGATCGCTTACTTTTAACCATGCTATATTTGAGATGCCTTGTATAATTCAGTGTTTATCATTTCCGGATAGGCTAAGTTGTACTGCTGTAATAAACCTTCCCCCTACCTCAGCCCCAGACCTCAGTAGCTTCAAACTACAAGATTTATTTCTCACTCAAGCTACATACTCAGCTTAACTTGTCTCAAGCATTTCTTGTTAGTTCCATCTCCAGACCCAGGCCAGCAGGGTGATTACAGATTACTATGCAAGAGAAGAAGAATGAATGGAGAAAAACACACTGGCTCTTGATGCATCTGTCTAAATGTGACAAGTCATTTCCACACTCTTTTCATTGGCTAGGACAAGTCACATGACCACACCTAAATTCCAAAGGATGGGAGATATAACCTTACAAAGTGCCTTGGAGAAGAACCAGATATTTAAAAGACTATCTTTGAATCCAATGAAGAATTCTTCTAGGCAGTTATATCTATGAACCTAGAGTACAGAGGAGAGGTCTATAGATAGAAATTTGGAAGTTAGATAATTAGAACCTAGAGAAGAAAGTGTAAAAATCAGAAAGAAGAGAACTGAAAACAATGTTACCTGTCTTAAGTATATAGTATAAGAGAAAAACTCAGCCAAAGAGACTGAGAAAGAATCATTGTATATGTGTGTGTACACACTAGTGTTTATTATAAAAATAAATGAATGTGTGTATAGCAAGCTATAGGAAATGGATTTGAAGAACATTTTGGGGTTATTTTGAATTCTTCAGATATCTATTATTAATTTATTTGTTACTGATTCATGTATTATTTTTATAAACTTAGAAGTTCAATGAAAAAATCTACGAAAGATATTTTTATATAAAAGTGTGGATAGAGAGATCAGTAAGTAATGTTTAAGTAGACTAAATAAATGAGAATAACGTATTTTGTAGGGAGCTAGAAGACCAGGTTAGTGTATGGTTGAACTGAATTGGCAATAATCATTACCTCATAGGAGTTATATGCCTGCATATTACATTAAGCAGTCTGAACGGAAGGGGCAAGCAGACAAGTATCCCAAAGTTAAACCTAAAATAATTCTATTATTTGAAACCCTTTATTTAAAGAAAATATAAGCAAAGATGACTAGAACATTTTAAACATAAAAGTTTTCTTTTTCTAGGGCATTTTCATTTTTTTTTGCTTCGACTCAATGCATAATATATTAGTCCAGAATTAGGATTGGATTTCTCTTAATTACTGAGTTAAACACAGTTTAACAAGCAAAGTTGTAAAAAGAAATACAAGAGTATTTAAATATGGATTTATAAAATATATTCAGTGAATGCCAACTAATTGAGTTAGCTCTAAAATAGAAAAGAGATATTTAGGGATATGTAATTATAAAACAAAATGGGGTACTGAAAACCAACTTTGCCTAATAACAATACCCTTCTTCAGTACAAAATATTATTATTGACCAAGTGTTAATTGAAGTAAAGTTCTAGTGGGGATTTTTTTTCCTCTTTGAAGTAACTAGCTAGTAGTCTTACAGATTTTCTCACTTTATATCACAGTGGTTTCAAAGAGTCTTAGTGACACTTCAAGAAATTAGACAAAAGATTCATTGTAAATGAAAGCCAATTTGATGCAAAGAAAAAGCTAGAGCTTGAAAAAAGATTACTGCATGATAATCCTTCTGTCACTGCAATTAATCTCTCAAGTAAAGAAAATGAAAAAAATACATGTATAAATGTACTTCAAAAAGTTTGTGGAAAATGTAATTAAAAGATAAGTTTATTTTGATGCAAAGAGTTTTTGCAATCCATGAATAGTGTTTTTGTAGTATGCATTTTTCATGAACTTTCTGAAGAACTTTTATATGTGTGGGTTTCAAAACGTTTTTGCACAAAAATAAACTTTTAATCCTGTTTTTCTTGAACTTTTGAAGTGCCTTCACATGCTGTTTCTACCAGGGATATTTGGTTATTTCTGATGATGTTTTTTCTTAATTTTTATTTATCTATTTGAGAAGCAGACAGACAGACAAAGACAACAGCCCCAGGCCAGGAGCCAAAGCCAGGAATGGAGAATTTTCATTCAGATCTCCCATGTGGGTTCCAGGAAACCGATCACTTGAGCCATAACTGCCGCCTCCCACGGATAGCATGGGCCCAAGAATTAATCCAGGGCACTCACATGAGGAACCAAGGTATCTTAATTAGTGTCTTGACCACCAGGCCAAATGTCCACCCTGGAGACGTTATTGATTGTCAGAATTGGGAGTTTCTTCTATTACCTACTAGGTAGAAGCCAAGGATATGAGCTCACAAGTTATAGGACCTCCTCCCAACAAAGGATTATCTGGTCAGAAGTGTCAACAGTGTTGAAGTTGATGAACTTTGACCTAGCTTGAAATAAGTGCACAAGATCCCTCTGTACCAAAAGTTAACCTAGGGAGCCCGGCGCCGTGGCTCACTTGGCTAATCCTCCACCAGCGGCGCCGGCATCCCATATGGGCACCGGGTTCTAGTTCCGGTTGCTCCTCTTCCGGTCCAGCTCTCTGCTGTGGCCCAGAAGGGCAGTGGAGGATGGCCCAAGTGCTTGGCCCCTGCACCCACATGGGAGACCAGGAGGAAGCACCTGGCTCCTAGCTTCGGATCGGCGCAGAGCGCTAGCCGTAGTGGCCATTTAGGGAGTGAACCAACGGAAGGAAGACCTTTCTCTCTGTCTCTGTCTCTCACTGTCTATATTTCTACCTGTCAAATAAAAATAAATAAATAAATAAATAAATAAATAAATGTTAACCTAGGAAGATCTGTACCTGTGACCTTCATTAAGTGAGCCAAATTCACTTAGGATTGCAAACACTGACTATATGCAGTCCATACTTCCCATAGTGCTTCAGCATATCTACTTCATAAGGAAAACATTCCCTGCATTTGACTTGCTGGTTTGCCTTAGGAAGTATGACAATAACCAAAAGATTTTCATACTTAGACTTGCATACTTAAGCAAAGAGTTCAGGGTCAAGGACTGTGAATGTTACAAAGAATTGCCTTTACCAACTCTTTTTTTGTTAACATGTGTCTTTCATTAAATAAGGAAAGTCTACTTTTTGTAAAAATGGGTAACTTTTAAGTGCTTTTGCTAAAATCCTATTTTGAAATTGAAATTCCATGAAAAAAGTTAAAATATTTTTATATTTAAGCATTAGAGCAAGATATATAAATAAACTTAGTAAGGGATTGTTAAAATCTGGATCTTTATCAAGAAAAACTATTCTAATTTTGCAGCCATCGTATTGTCATTATTTCCTTTCCACATGGTCCAACAACCTGACTAATGGAATATTAAGCAGAAAACTTTTCTGAGGTGTGGAATGTATTGTCTTCCACTTGACATTTTTTTAAGTCACTTTAGTGTGCTTCAGGCAGGACAGTTGAAGATAGGCCCAGAGATAAAGCTACTCATATCAGTTTTCCACTTAGAGGTAGAGTTTTTCAAGAATGGAAGTATAAACTTTGATAATCTGAAGTATGATTAAATTACTGAAATCAGCACGCTAAGGACAGAGATCCTACATGAGGAGTAAGTGCACAGTGACTCCTGTTGTTAACTTTACAAATTGACACTCTTGTTTATGGCATCAGTAATCTCCCCATGCTCTAGTCATGAGTTTCCAAGGCTATGGAAGCCTTTTGAGGTCTCCGACTCTTAATCTTATTTAGACAAGGTCATAGTCAAAGTGGAAGTTCTCTCCTCCCTTCAGAGAAAGGTACCTCCTTCTTTGAAGACCTGTTCTTTCCACTGGGATCTCACTCACAGAGATCTTTCATTTAGTTTTTTTTTGGTTGTTTTTTTTTTTTTTTTTTTTTTTTTTTTTTGCCACAGTGTCTTGGCTTTCCATGCCTGAAATACTCTCATGGGCTTTTCAGCCAGATCCGCATGCCTTTAGGGCTGATTCTGAGGCCAGAGTGCTGTTTAGGACATCCGCCATTCTATGAGTCTGCTGAGTATCTCACTTCCCATGTTGGATCACTCTCCCCTTTATTTATTCTATTGGTTAGTATTAGCAGGTACTAGACTTGTTTATGTGCTCCCTTTGACTCTTAGTCCCTTCATTATGATCAATTGTGAACTGAAATTGATCACTTGGACTAGTGAGATGGCATTGGTACATGCCACCTTGATGGGATTGAATTGGAGTCCCCTGGTATGTTTCTAACTCTACCATTTGGGGCAAGTCAGCCTGAGCATGTCCCAAATTGTACATCTCTTCCCTGTACATTGAGACTTAATGCTATAACGAGTACTCAAACAGTATATTTCACTTTGTGTTTCTATGGGGGTGCAAACTGTTGAAAGCTTTACTTAATGTATACTAAACTGATCTTCTGTAAAAAAAAAAAAAAAAGAAGAAGAAGAAGAAGAAATTATCAATTCCCAACTTGACTCTCACTGGGATTAAACATGACAATAGGTCTGATCTGATTTTATCATCATTTAAAAAATCATCTATTATTTTTCACTTTATGTTTCTGTGTGGGAGCAAACTGTTGAAATCTTTACTTAATGTATGCTAAACTGATCTTCTGTAGATAAAGAGAATCGAAAATGAATCTTGATGTGAATGGAAGGGGAGAGGGAGTGGGAGAGGGGAGGGTTGCGGGTGGGAGGGACGTTAAGGGGGAAGCCATTGTAATCCATAAGCTGTACTTTGGAAATTTATATTCATTAAATAAAAGTTAAAAAAAAAAGCAGGGAAAAAAATTACTGAAATCAATTACAGACTCTGAATCTTATGAAAGCTATTAACAATTTTGCATTTCTAATTCATAGGAAGTGCTGAGACTGCTAGACTTAGGATGAATTGCAGAAGTATAAATATGTAAAATTTATAGTATTATGGATTTATAGAATATAAGTGATAGACACCCATTTCAGCTTGACTTCTATAAAATGACATGGTTGTCATGGTCCAGGAATAGGTCCATAATAAAGACACTGATGTACAATGGCTTAATAATAAGGCCTTCCAAATAGCAAAAATGCAGCATTTAAACTTGTAGTACCAGACAGGGAACATTAGACACAAATTTGGCAGAAAACAAGATTTTCTATGTTGGTAATTTGTAAAAATTTCTGCTGTGTGTAACATTTATTGGTTTATTATTTGTTTATTGTTTGCCTTCTTAACCGTGACTTCAGACTGCATGAAGGCAAGATCGTCCTATGGTTTGTTAACTTATTAATATCCCTAGAACTTGGGATATAATAGATACCAAATAATTATTTGTGGACTGGTTCAATGAATGAATACGAGTAATACCTGATGAAGAAACAAGTTAGGAACTGAATGTAGGCATAGATTGGAGGGGAGAAGTAGGCAGCAGTGCTTAGGGGAGAAATCGGGGAGAGGTAGGAAAGGAGGAAGGGAAAGCAGTGACATTGAGACTGGAGAAATAGCTTCCAGATTCTTTAGCCATTAACCTGGGTGGTATGACTGATTCACCTGGACTTATGCAATTTCCAACATACATTTAAATTCTTAGATTGCCAGACTATTTATACACCTCATTTTTCAGGGCTAAGCCCAATAATATGCAAATGAATAAATTATTATCTGTGTTTTCTTCCGATATGTGTGAGAACATGATTAAGCCTTTCTCCTGTTTCAGTAATCTATTTTATACCATGAGAACAAGAACAAATTTTTTTTATCTTAATTTATTTCAAAATGGGGATAAAAACATGGCTAAAAAGAAAAACCCTCAGAACCATTCTGTTTCTTCACTCTTTCTACACTCCTGGGTGAGCTCCTCTGCCAAGGTCATCTGTTCAGTATATGTTTAGAAGTTTACTTTATCAGTTATTTCCTTATTTCCATGTTTATTTAACTTTGACTCTCTCTCCTTCCACAGACTTTAAAAGACCTCATTTCATTCTCACAATAGTGCTGAATGAAGCACTACTGTGTCCCTGGCAATGTCTGGAAAACATACTTGATTGTCGAAACTGGGTTGGAAATACTATCGTCTAGTGGGTATAGCCCAGGAATGCTGCAAAACATACTATATGGCACAGGAAAACTCACTACAAAACTCCCTACAACAAAGAATTATCTGTCTAAAATACTGATAGTACTATTGCTGAGAATCCCTATGATAAGGTAAACATTGGAAGGCTTAGTAAAGTTAGCAAACTGGCCAAAGATTATGCATCTAATAAGTGAATGTGTCAGGATTTATTTGGAGAGACTAAGGGTAATAAATTATTATAGGTTTTAATAATTATATAATTCATAATTATAAGTCATTGTTATAATTTTAATGCTATTTATAATTTTTATTCATGTCACCAAATTATTTTCCTTAAAGATGGAGCTTGTACACACTGCTAATTTCTTACCTAATTATAGCCTAACTTTCCTATTATTTATTTTTATTTTTACCTTCTTGTTTAATCCTTACCAGTTTGATCTTGCTCTTGTCTTAAGAAAAATAAAAAATAAAAAACCCCTGCTGCTCAGAGAGGCTCCTTTAACTTTGAACTTGTTGACCTTCTCATTGGAGGGATACATGAGTACAGAGTTTGAAAGTTATCAGTCTGAGCTCGAATCCCAGTCTCCTCTTTGTTAGGAGGAACTTAATGATAGTGCCTCCATCACAAGGTCTAAATGAGTTAACATTTATGAAATGTGGATAACAGTATCAGGAGCAATGTGAAGTCTCAAAATGTGTTGGCTATCCTCATGGTCATTGTTTTTTATATTTATACTTGCATGGTCTTTTCAGCTTTATTAAAGTGCCATCCTTGACTGAATCCAGCACTTGCTCTGGTCTCAGTGTTACCTTTTTCCCCTAAGTATCACGTCTTTCCCAAGCGTATAGTTTACTGACGTCTTCACTATCTTGTAAGGCTCCTTTAGGCATCAACCAGGCTACCTATTGCTGAGTTACTACTGCTTGGCTTTTCCATTCGAATTCGTTTGTGGCCTAGCATCTTCATCTTTGCTCCAGTCTTCCCTAAGTACCATATTCTCACACACCCTCCCACCATTTCCATCTTGATGTTACAGATTACCCTCCCTAGTAGTTCTCTGTCATGTTTCTTTAGACAAGAGTTCTGTAGAGCAACTTTTCCCAGTGTGCACTCAGCCTATTTACAGAAGAAGGAAAAAAGGTTTCGATGACCACTTTGGGGAAATACCAGATTCTGTGTCTCCCTTCTGCTGAAACACAGAATATGTTGGCATTTTAAAGAACTGGAAAGGTACTGTAATAAAGAAACATACATTACTTTTTTTATTTATTACACAGAGAGAGTGAGCCTGTTTGTTGGTTCACTCCCTAAATGCCTGTGATAACTGGGGCTGGAACAGGACAAAGCTGAGAGCTGGGAACTTAATCTAGTCTCCCATCTGGATGGCAGGAATCCAATTATTTGAGCCATCACTGCTGCCCCACCCCCCAGGGCACCCTTTAGCAGGATGGAGCCAGAGCCTGGTATCCAGCCCAGGCACTCCAATGTAGGACATGGGCCTCTTCACCAGTGTCTTAACCACTAAGCTAAACACTCACCCCCAGAAACACTGTGGTCCATGAACTTTATTTTTTTCAAACAATGCCCCAAAATACTTTTTTTTTGAGAATACCTATCACCGTCTTATAGTACCAGTGCTCGGTAGCGAACACGTCTTGAAAACAGGCACAAGAGCTGTGAGCAGCTTCTAGCTCAAGTTATCTCAAAGTGGTCCATCTTCCCTGCCTCAGACACACCTGAGTTGCTAGTTACAAATGCAGACTCTTGGGCCACTCCCATGTCTTATGAATTAGAATATCTAACAGGGCCTGAGAATGTTTGTTTTAAACAACTTGGCTGGGTAATTTTGACAACCTCTAAAGTTTTGAAATTATTACTCTAGTTACTAACAGAAGCCAGAGTGTAAGTTACAGAAACTATTAGTATTACCCTTCTGCCACTATTCAGGAAGATCTTAAACCTGTATAGCTTTTATTTTCACTGTGAGACAGGTTGATGTAATGGTGAGAATCAGACTCGAAATCCAGGTTTACCAAAAATTCAGCTTCCAAATAACATCCCTCTCAAGTTGCTGTCAGCTGTGAGCAAAAGCAAATCATTCCACCAGTAGCTTGGGAGCCTGTGAATGGATTCTGTTCACAGCTCGATGCTGACGGGGGTGGTTGCTCTGTTTCTTCATTGGAAACAACTCTGACGGTCCCAGGCTGGAGGGCTGATCTAGAGAGGCCTAAAACATTTTTTCATGGCTTTGGATCAGAGCAGCCACAGGCCACCAGGAGGTGTGCCCTGAGAGCTCAGCTAACTCACTTCTCTCTGCGTATTTGTTTATCCAGGGAAGTCATTACCATATCTCTTTGTACTTTTGTGCTGAGGAGCTCTCTGAAAACTTTCAGGCAGTTTTTCAGATAAACCTGAGTGTATAAGCATTTCTTCATTACAGTCCTCATTCCAGAATGAAAGTGCCTCTGATCGTGGCCTTTATTTGTGCAGGTATATAGTTTTAGTTGTCTTTCTTCCAGACTTCTTGCCTTTTAGAATTATTCTGCTGAATAATATTAGCTTATTAAAAGGTATTTCACATTTTCTCTCATTGGTGTTTTCCATACTGTGGACTTTGCCAGATTTGACCAAATAGAAAAAAAAATTGATGGTTTTTGAAGGCGTACCTCTGGTTCTGAAACATTTCATCATGTTTTCATATGTTAAAGTGTTCATTTTCAGTGTGTCCATTCTTGGGATTATTTTAGAGTCTACCTCTAACCAAATTTTCTGGGCTTCTGACGATATTGAAAGCTTGCATTTGCTACATTTGGATAAGTGGACAGTGTTAAGATGCTGTTCCTGAAAATTTTTACACAAACTCTTTTATCTATTTCTATTTTTCCACCAATTTGTTTGAAGAAGAGTTGCATTCGTTTATATCACTTTAGCAGTCTCATCTCTGCCAGTCACTCTTGCCCTCATTCTTGTCATTCTCAGAGGTACATTGTTACTTGCTCAGGAACCAGTGGAACCATGGCCTAGCAGGATATCTACTCCACCAAAATAGTGCACCAGACACTTGATGTTCATCCATATTTTAGGGCAACATAGTACTAAATCCCCCAGTGTACCTAGGGGAAAAAGTGTACCTGGGCAACCTCCCAGTTTTTGATAAGTGAAGGCCTCCTGAAAGCCAGCCTTCTTTCATACGTGGTTCCTGCTTGTCCAGTCAGATTTGATCATTTTTTGCTTCTTTCATATCATATCAGTTACTTCTCACAAGTCTTTATGTTTTGAGAACCTGATAAGTACTTAGAAAACAAAATTTAGTAAGATAGTCACTACCAAACAGAAACTTGCAATAAAGAGAACTAAAAAGTGTATTTGGGGTACAAGGACTTGTAAAGGAGAAATACCTGACATCCTAGGGAATGAGGATGGAAAGCATCCTAATGGATAGCACCTGATTTGTTAAGGTCAGGCATGATGGGACACATGCCAGGACTATACTCACAGGATAAAGTCACAGAAGATAGTATACTGCATTCAGTGCCATCTAGAAGCTAGGAAAGATCAGCATAGCAGCAGTATGAATTAAACAGGAGCCAGAAGATTATTGTAGTAATCAAGGAGAGGTGGTGAGAGCCTGGACAAGTAAAGTTTTAAGAAATAGGTGATGATATAAATAAAAAATATATTCCTTCTCAATATTTTGATTGTGACACAAAGTGAATTATAAATTACATTGAATTGTGTTAACCACCTTTCCTGATAGGAGCCAGTTCCTTTTTTTTTTTTTTGAACATTTTTTATTTGACAGGTAGAGTTATAGACAGTGAGAGAGAGAGAGACAGAGAGAAAGGTCTTCCTTCAGTTGGTTCACTCCCCAAATGGCCACTACGGCCGGCGTGCTGTGCCGATCCGAAGTCAGGAGCCAGGTGCTTCCTCCTGGTCTCCCATGCGGGTGCAGGGCCCAAGCACTAGGGCCATCCTCCACTGCCCTCCTGGGCCACAGCAGAGAGCTGGACTGGAAGAGGAGCAACCGGAACTAGAACCCGGTGCCCATATGGGATGCCGGCGCCACAGGCGGAGGATTAACCAAGTGAGCCACGGCGCCAGCCCGAGCCAGTTCCTTTTTTCCTTTCCTTTTATGTTTCTTCTTATTTTCCCCTTACCTTTACTGAGGGGAATCCTGAGAGAGTGTTTTAAAATGGGAAATTCTAAGAGAAACCTGCAAAATATATTTTGTCTATTGAGTTAAAAAATTCCTTAGCAATAAACTTGGGTTTTATGTGGTCAGTTTTATCACAGATCAGGCCTGCCCAAGGCAAGGGAGCTCAGCCAGTAATTTGGGAAGCCTTTGAAGCTTCGTGCACATGTATACATTAACCTCTGAGACCAACCATAATTTTAATTAACATAAAATAATCTAAAGACAGGCTGATTAGACACCGTGTGGCTTGAACAAAGCATTCTGGGCAGGGGGTTGGGGAATAAAGAACCTTTGACGATTTCTATCCTCAACAAACAGGACTTTCTTTAATCATTTAGAGCACATTTTATTTTGCTCAACCTTTTTTTTTTTTTTTTTTTTTTTGCACAATGTTCTTAGAGACCAAAAGCAAGAAAATTCCAAAAGCTTTTGCTAATTAAAATGAGAGGAACTGAAACTGTTATAGATTATGTCAGTTAAACTCCACATTTGACAAAAAGAAAAAAATAGAACTCTGAATCTCTTTTAAAGTAAATGATTTACACCATATCCCAGTAAATCGAAGCAAGCAGAAAACTTTTCATTCATTTCTCCTGTGTGTCATGTGGAGCACACTTAGCACGGTTGGTTCTCCCAGGGACAAAGCAGGAAGAATTAACTTGAGCCAGTGTTGCTTTTTATGATATGTGGTTTTGAGTTTCAGAGGAATGGGAGTCAGTGTGAATCATGGAAGCAACGGACTGAAAAATCTTCAACCCAATAACAAAAAGCAGACTTTTTCCCATATTTCTTCCAAGTTTTTATTTCACATGTGAGTCTGAGATACAAAATATTCTGTAAAATTTTAAGGAAGCCACAGTAGTTCTTTCTTTTTGGGGATTTCCCAGAGAGAATAATCCTGTTCAGAACATTCCTTTTTTTTTTGCCAAAAGGTTTATTATGTGGACTGAATGGCCCAACCAAGTAGACAACACCATCTCCATTTTATTATACATGTTATTTACTGGGGTTTCCCTGAAGAAAGCTTAAGAATTCTTTCCCCGTGAGTCACTGACCAAGTGATTGTTTTTTTAAAATATAAACTTTCCTTCAGCTGGTCGATTTGGAACACAATCTTCTCATCTTCTGTTCATTTCAAGGCTGCTTTGCCTTCATCTGTAAATGATCATGTCTGTAGCCAAATCAAGCGGCTTGAACGTGGCCAATTTCTTTCTGTTTAATGCTCAAGTTTAAGAAATCAACAGCCTGGCCAAGCAAGAGTTAGAGGACTCCATCCTCTGAATGTGACCTACATAATTATATTTTCATTGCTTTGGCAAAATGCCTCTCCTGGGTTTAATTTCTGCTGGAATTAATGGGAGTGGGAATTACACTCTTTTTTGGCCAAGAATTGTTAGTGGTCACCCTGCCCAGGTTAGGTTACCCTGTTAGTGTTGTGAGTGGGTTGGGAGGTGTTGTCTTCAGTTCCCTTCTTCTTACTGAACAGGAAACATTAACGATTGTGCTAGTGGCTGAACCTTAGCAAATGCATCGATATGAAAGTTCATCAGAGTTAGCCTTTTCCCCATGAAAACAGCATTCTAGTTGGAGTCATCCATTCTGAAGGAGAAATGTTGTTTTAAAGAATGTTTCTGAAGCTCTTCCTGCCCACTTTCCCACTGGCTATAAGAAGCCTGCTGCTGCCAACTGAGTGGTCCAGAGTCCCTGCTAATTACCTCCTAGCACAGCTTTTGAATTGGAGCCCAACTGATGGCGCCAGAGGCTGAACCACAGTCAGATCTGTAGGCCGCTGATTTGCCAAATGGAATCTATGCAGTTTGTTTCCTTTCTCAGTGCTTTTATGATGAGATGCAGCTCAAACTGGAAATAGCCTAGGAATTACTTCAAAATATTTTTTTTTTTATTATTTTTTGACAGGCAGAGTGGACAGTGAGAGAGAGAGACAGAGAGAAAGGTCTTCCTTTGCCATTGGTTCACCCTCCAATGGCCGCCGCGGCCGGCGCGCTGCGGCCGGCGCACCGCGATGATCCGATGGCAGGAGCCAGGAGCCAGGTGCTTTTCCTGGTCTCCCATGGGGTGCAGGGCCCAAGCACCTGGGCCATCCTCCACTGCACTCCCTGGCCACAGCAGAGGGCTGGCCTGGAAGAGGGACAACCGGGACAGAATCCGGCGCCCCGACCGGGACTAGAACCCGGTGTGCCGGCGCCGCTAGGCGGAGGATTAGCCTAGTGAGCCGCGGCGCCGGCCCACTTCAAAATATTAATGGGTGACGGTTTAGATTTTGTGAAACACAACCATCAGATTTACATACCTTGTTGACCACATCTGTGTAGATGTGTACATGGGCTCACAAAAGGATAAGTGTGAACATTTCACAAAATGTGGTTTCTTTTTTTTTAAAGATATTGGCGTTCTTTTTTTTATATTCCACTAAGTACACTCATATCAAAAGTTTTCAGGATACCTCACATTTTACAGCCTTTTATAACTATTCTTTTATCTGCCAATAACTAATGTGTACAGTCTCCTGCCCAAATCAGAAAGCTTTAGTTTTATCATGCTCAAAAATGTTTGTTTCTTGAAACATATTTTCTCAGCTGTATCTTTCTTATTTGCGGTTCCTTTGGAAGGGGAATTGATTATGCCAAGAAAATGAAGTAAAAGCTAAAATCATTCTGAGGCAACTGTGAGTTAAGGGCTTCCTCAGTTAACGAACCACTTTTCTCCCTATTAATGTGGCTCCAAAGGCATTTGGGTGGTATGGTAGGGAAAGAGTCCGGCATTTCAAAATATGTGTGACAGAATGAATAGAAAGTTAGTTCCCAGAGTTTTTTTTTTATTAATTGGAAGTCAGAACATGTGTATGATTTTAAGACACACAGACATACACAGAGTTAACATCTAGAAATAAATCTTCCTCAAATATAGAGGACTTCTAAGTGTAGGTATGCCACTTGACTTACTTATTCATTATGTTTAGTTAGCACCTTTTGTATGCCAGCATTGAGTTTGATTCTGGCTGTATATCATAAAACAGTTCTCAAGAGCTGTGTTAGGAAGTAGAGATGAGAGGTGAGGTGCCTAATTATGTTTTCCTTACAAGCAATGGTGAATCAAAAAATGCTTTGAAGAAGTACAAGAAAGAAGCTAGAAGCCTGTGGAAAGAAGAAAGAAACTCATACAGAGGAACAGTATAAGTAACAATTCAGAAAAACTAGAGTATACTTGGGGAGCTGAAGGTAGATGGCTAGGGCCACATGACTTGCCTATGTACAGGAGGTACAGGAAGGTAAGGAGAGGGAGAAGCAGGTAGAGAAAATTATTGCCAGGCTATGTGTGCTGTAAGCAAAAGAACTTTACCCTAAGAGAATTCTAGCATTACTGAAGAAATTTAAACACGAAATCATCTTTATAGGTTCGTGAAAGTCTTATGCTAGGAGTGAGTAAATATATTGGGATTAGTATGGAAGAGTAAGAAGCTGTTGCATTAGGAAGAAATAAATATTGAAATGGTGACAGACAGACTTCTCTTTCAACAAATGATGGTTCGAACAGATACTCTAATGGATTCAGAGTTTGAATTTAAAGTGAACATGTTGAATAAAATATATAAAATGTGTTTTAAATGCATTTCCAAAATAAATTGAAAGGAAAGGATACACAGAGACCAGAAAACAAAGTGAAAGCAGGAAATGTGGAAAGTGAGCTATTTCCAGGATTCTTATTCATTCTGAGGATTTCACCCAAACTCTGCAGAGTTTGAGCCTCTGTCGCGGTGGCCAAAGAAGGCCTGGGAGATAGGTGTAAAGCTTAGAACACTCCCAGTTCTAAGACTAATAGAAGCCTATCACACAAGGCTAGCAGTAGAAAAAACTGTCCATTAGTCTGAGTATATTCTGGAACTAAACCTAATGACCAGAAGAATGCAGCAAGAAAATGATAGTGAGTTGATCTTGGCACTAAATGGAAGATGAATGACGTTGGTAACCTTCCTTTAAGCTATATAACAATATGTCTTCCTTCATTTGAATATAAGATCTGAGTTCACACTACATGTATGTTTTTCAAAAACCTCAACTATATAATTCTTCAAGCAGCACCCCGAGCGCAACTAGCAAAAACAAATACAAATCCTCTCTTAAGAAGCTCAAGTTTGACCCAGGTGTTAGCCTCCCACATAGGGCTCAAGCAGCTTGAAAGTATAGGAACTTCTAGAAATGAAATAAAATCATTGAAATGAAAAAATTCCATCAAGGATTTCAGAGAAACAGAGACATAGCTGAATAAAGAATTAGTGAACTGGCAAAAACAATCAAATACCTTGGAATAAATTTAACCAAGGATGTCAAAGATCTCTATAATGAAAATTACAAAATATTAAAGAACAAAATAGAAGACACAAAAAAATGGAAAAGATCTGCCATGCTCATGGATTGGAAGAATCAATATCATCAAAATGTCCATTCTCCCAAAAGCAATTTACAGATTCAATGCTATACCAATCAAATTACCAAAAATATTCTTCACAGATCTAGAAAAAATGATGCCGAAATTCATATGGAGGCACAGGAGACCTCAAATAGCTAAAGCAATCTTATTCAATAAAAACAAAGCCTGAGGCATCACAATACCAGACTTCAAGACATACTACAGGGCAGTTATAATCAAAACAGCCTGGTACTGGTATAAAAACAGATGGATAGACCAATGGAACAGAATAGAAACATCGGAAATCAATCCAAACATCTACAAACATCATATTCAACAACGGAGCTAAAACCAACCCCTGGAACAGGGACAGCCTCTTCAACAAATGGTGCTGGGAAAACTGGATGTCCACATGTCAAAGTATGAAGCAAGACCCCTACCTTACACCATATATAAAAATCCACTCAACATGGATTAAAGATCTAAATCTATGCACGACACCATCAAATTAATCAAGAGCATAGGGGAAACCCTTCAAGACATTGATACAGGCAAAGAATTCCCGGAAAAGATCCCAGAGGCACAGGTAGTCAAAGCCAAAGTGAACAAATGGGATTACCACAAATTGAGAAGTTTCTGTACAGCAAAAGAAACAGTCAGGAAAGTGAAGAGACAACCGACAGAATGGGAGAAATTGTTTGCAAACTACACAACTGATAAAGGATTAATAACCAGAATCGGGGCTGGCGCTATGGCTCAGCAGGTTAATTCTCTGCCTGTGGCACCGGCATCCCATATGGGCGCCGGTTCTAGTCCTGGCTGCTCCTCTTCCTATCCAGCTCTCTGCTGTGGCCTGGGAAAGCAGCAGAAGGTGGCCCAAGTCCTTGGGCCCTGCACCCACATGAGAGACCAGGAAGAAGCACCTGGCTCCTGGCTTCGGAACGGTGCCGCACCAGCCGTGGTGGCCATTTCGGGGGTGAACCAACGGAAGGAAGACCTTTCTCTCTGTCTCTCTGTCTCTCGCTGTCTAACTCTGTCAAATAAGCTAAAATAAATAAATAAATAAATACATTTAGTTTAAAAAAAAAAATAACCAGAATCTATAAAGTGATCAAGAAACCCACAGTAACAAAACAACCCAATAAAAAGATGGGCCAAGGATATTAACAGGCATATTTCAAAAGAGGAAATCCAAATGGCCAACAGACACATGAAAAAATGCTAAGGATCTCTAGCCATCTGGGAAATGCAAATCAAAACCACAATGAGGTTTCACCTCACCCCAGTTAGAGTGGCCCTCATACAGAAATCAACAAACAACAAATGCTGGAGAGGATGTGGGGAAAAGGGCACCCTAACCCACTGTTGGTGGGAATGTGAACTGGTAAAGCCACTGCGGAAAACAGTATGGAGATACCTCAAAAATCTGAATGTAGCCCTACCGTATGACCCAACCATTTTACTACTGGGAATTTACCCAAGGGAAATGAAATCAGTAAACAAAAGAACTATCTGCACCTCCATGTTTATCGCAGCTCAATTCACAATAGCTAAGACATGGAAGCAACCTAAATGTCCATCAACCGAAGTCTGGATAAAGAAATTGTGGGACATGTACACTATGGGATATGACATGACAGTAAAAAATGATGAAATCTGGTCCTTTGCAACAAAATGGAGCAAGCTGGAAAACCTCATACTTAGTGAAATAACCCAGTCCCAAAGAGACAAACACCATATGTTCTTCCTGATTTGGGAGAATTAATAGTGCACCTAAAATGAAAGCTATAGAAGCGAAATTGTCACCTTTAAAATCAATGTCTTCAAGAATCCTTGACCTGATTCTTGAGGGACAGTTTACCATTGTTACTTTTTACTGTGTATATCCTTTTTGTTTTGTTTTTCTGGTTTTTTTCTCTGTTTTCTTTCTTTCTCTCTCATTTCTCTACTTCATACTATATGCTGAACTCTCTATGTAACACAGAATTAATTATATGTATTTTAAAACAATTGAAAAAAGATCCCAGTTAAAAATAAGAGGGGGAGGCCGGTGCCGCAGTTCGATAGGCTAATCCTCCACCTGTGGTGCCAGCACCCCGGGTTCTAGTCCCAGTTGGAGCGCTGGATTCTGTCCCGGTTGCTCCTCTTCCAGTCCAACTCTCTGCTGTGGCCCGGGAAGGCAGTGGAGGATGACCCAAATCCTTGGGCTCTGCACCCGCATGGGAGACCAGGAGGAAGCACCTGGCTCCTGGCTTCAAATCAGCTCAGCGCACCGACCACAACGTGCCAGCCATAACGTGCCAGCCGTAGCAGCCACTTGGGGGGTGAACCAACGGAAAAAGGAAGACATTTCTCTCTGTCTCTCTCTCTCACTGTCTAACTCTGCCAGTCCAAAAAAAGGGGGGAGGGAATAAGAGATGGAGGAAGTAGTCTAAAACTGTAAAACAGTCTAGTTCTGCATACAGTCATACAGACTTACCTCTAAGAATACAGTCTAAGAATTAGTCATGGGGCTCCAAACCCATAAGAATCAATGGTAGGCCGGTGCCATGGCTCACTAGGCTAATCCTCCACCTTGCGGCGCCGGCACACCGGGTTCTAGTCCTGGTCGGGGTACCGGATTCTGTCCTGGTTGCCCCTCTTCCAGGCCAGCTCTCTGCTGTGGCCCGGGAGTGCAGTGGAGGATGGCCCAAGTGCTTGGGCCCTGCACCCCATGGGAGACCAGGAAAAGTACCTGGCTCCTGCCTTCGGATCAGCGTGGTACGCCAGCCGCAACATGCCGGCCGCAGTGGCCATTGGAGGGTGAACCAACGGCAAAGGAAGACCTTTCGCTCTGTCTCTCTCTCTCACTGTCCACTCTGCCTGTCAAAAAAAAAAAAAAAAAGAATCGATGGTATAAATGCCATCTTCACTGTTAAAATGATCATATGAAATGTTAAAGGCAACAGATAGTTCGGTCTAAGTTTAAAAGGGATGATATAAATAACATCAAGTACCTGGTAAAAATAATAGAATTAAAAAGGAAGGAAGGACCAACATGGGAAGCAGTCCACACAGAAGACTCCTAGAATGACATTCATAGTAAATAACACTCTGACCTCAGAATCAACCCTTAAGGATTCCTGGTTGGGCTGAAAGGCCTGCGAGAATATTTCAGACATAGAAAACCAAGACTCTGTGACAAAAATATATCCTACACAGAGGATCTCTGTGAGACCTCAGAGGAAAGAAAGGGTCATCGAAGAAGGAGACACTCTTCTCTGAAGGGAGAAGAGAACATCCACTTTGCTTATGACTGTGTCCAAATATCGATGGAGTCTATAGTCCAAAAGGATTCCATAGTCTTGGCAACCCATGGCAAGAGCCTTGGATGATCACTGACATCATAAAAAAAGAGTGTTAATTGTTAAAGGAACAATAGAAGTCACTGTGCACTTGCTCCCCATGTAGGCCCTCTGCCCCTATTGAGTTGTAATATGAAAATCTACTGCAAATTCTCTCCCCAAACTGCACTCTATATGTTGTGTGGGCGTGGGTGCAAATTATTGAAGTCTATGATTAGCATAGAGTTGGTCCTCTGTATATAAAGTCATACTAAAAATGAACCATAATGAAGAAGGAGATGGGAGAGGGGATGGGAGGTGGGATGGGAGCTGGGGAAGGGGGAGTTTGGGGGAATGAACCACTCTATTCCTAAAGTTGTATCTATGTAAAAATGCATTCATTAAATAAAAATTAAAAAAAAATTAATGAACTGGAAAATCTGTAGTGATGTGAATACACTAACCAAAAGAAATCCAGGCCAGAATAAAACTCAGAAAAGAATAAATTAAGATAATAGATTAAGTGGGTCAAATATATTTCTGGTTAAAGTTCTGCAAGATAATAGAGATAATGAAAGAAGAGCTAACAGAGTGTTCATACATTCACTGTTTGTCATACTGAAAATCTGACAACCTAAATGGCCATTAATGGAAAAGTAAAATGAATAAATTATAGTATACTTACACATTGGCATTTTATATAGCATCTTAAATAAATGAATTCCAGTTCATTCAATAGTTTGCATAAATTAGCAATATAAGTGGAAAAGATTACTTAAATTCTTTTCATGAAATTAAAAATAGCTTATGGGTATAGAGGTAATAAAATAATAATAAAAGAAAGAAATTATGATTGTTCTCACTCATGGTTGTTTGGGTGAGAGAGGCAGGGGCAGTTAGTGGAGGGTACCATATGAATAGATGCAGTTATTTTAAAAGCCATTATTTTTTGTTTTTTAAATGATTTCAGAAGGTACTTATTACATTATAAAATAACTAATTGAAAATATATAAATAGATAAAATTGGCCCATTCTTTAACCAATGATGAAAGTGTACCATGAACCAAGGGTTATGGTTAATCCAGTTCTGTATACTAAAAGTACATAGAGAAGGTGGGGGGAGGAGGTATTTGAAGTTTACAAATTCTGAGAATCAAGAAGGAAATCCTGGGGCAGGCATTGTGGCAAAGAGGGTCAAACTGTTGCTTGGAACACCCACATCACATACCAGAGAGCCAGTTTGAGTCCTGGCTCCTCTGCTTCCAATCCAGCTTCCTATTAACAGACCTGGGAAGGCAGAGGTGATGCTGAAGTACTTAGATGCCTGCCACCCATGTGGGAGACCTGTATGGAGTTCTTGGCTCCTGGGTTTGGACTTGCCCAGCCCCAGCTATTGCAGGAATTTGAAAAGTGAATCAGTAAGTGGAAGATTTCCATCCCTCTCTGGCTTTCAAATAAATAAATCTGAATAAGAAGAAATCTCAAATAGGATTAAAATAATAAGCAAATATATACCTAGATGTATAATAATGAAACTGTAGAATGCCAAGGAAAAAGAGATCTTAAAAGAATCCAAGGCCGGCACTGCGGCTCAATAGGCTAATCCTCCGCCTGCGGCACCGGCACACTGGGTTCTAGTCCCAGTCGGGGCACTGTACTCGCTGTAGTTCTGCCTTTCAAATAAATAAATAAATCTTTTTTTCAGTCCCTGGCACTTAGACATTCTCAGTAAGTGGTTGCTACTGCTATTAGAAGAACTTTTACAAGTATATGAGAGCTTTTACAGTTAGTAATATTCATTTTTCTGCTCCTAGTTTGCCTATGAATAAGTGACTCATCTTTAGTCCACTTGCTATAGTCTGATGTAGTCTTGGGCTTAGTTGTCATCAATGGTAGTTCATTTTACTAAGAAAATAATTATAAAATATTTCATTCTAAATTTGAAATTTCATTCTAAATATGAAAATAGCAATATATTACCAAATACTCTTTATCTAAGTTGTGATTAAACAAACTTTCCCAACCTTCCATGCCATGTGTTGAATTCACTACAATCGAATAAATGAAGACAAAGTTCACTCAGTTTCTGAAGAATCCACATGATAATTTCAGTTTAGCCAAAGAGTTTTTTCACCTTCAAGATTTTATTACTTTGAAGTAAGCAGCTATATAAAAAGATCATGTTAATGGTACAGTGGTATGTGAAGAGGATTTCTTTAACACTAGGATTTAGAAATATAAAGCACCAAATACTCATGTATATAGACAACTGATCCTGAGACCAAAATTAGGGAGAGGAAAGGCAGAAGAAACATTCAACCAAAACGTGTACATTACCTGATGTATGTCTGTGGTGCACAAGAAACACTAAGTGGGTATAAATTTGAAAATAAAATAACTATTTTTCCAAATTGTATGAACTTGATAAACCTAGTAAGCAGAAATTTTTATTATATACTGTATCTTTTAAGTAATGGCGTTATCGTTTTTCCAAAGATAAAAGGTAATAAATAAAAGCTATACAGAGTACTTTCTACTGGATGACTAGTGATTCTCAATGGAATTTCAGTTCTTATTCAGGACTTTTGGGCATAGTAACAACATTGCAAAATTGCTCCCATTTTTCATACACTTCCATCTTAACTTGTTTTTGTGTCTGTTTCTTAGAGGTGGAATAGTCCCTCTGCTAATTACTTAATATACTGAATAACCCACAGAGCTGGATTTTTTTCCCTTTGCAAAGCAGCATTCCATGCCACTTCATTATTTGTGTCGCATTCAGACTTTTAGAAGATTGCTTAACTGTCATGTTATCACTAGAGAGGAAGAAAGGGAGCAGTCAGCTTTGAGGGAAAAAATAATGTAAAACTTTCCTCCAGACACCTAGCATTGCAGTAAAATATCTGGATAATCTTAATTCAAGGTATCAGGGACTAGGGTATGCTAAAGGAGTAATAGGAGAAGCAAAAGTGCTTCAGTTCTTACTCTGGTCATACTTACTTTGTAAAAAACACTTTCCCCGCTTTCACACAAAACACAATTCATAAAATCTTTTTATATCAGCAGGGAACTCTTCTATCTGCATATACATGGAGCCTGGCGGCTGTTAACAGCATAGCATAACACTGCTGAACAGTCCAGGATGCAGGGATAAGAAATATCATTCTATCATTCCCAACTGAAACAACACCAGAAAATGTAGGCAGGCTAAATAGAATTACCCAAAATGGAGCCTGTCTGAAATTCCAGCACTCCCAAAGACAAAAGTACTATTCACCTCTTCTTCCTTCTTATGGCTGAAATTCATTTGCATCCACTGACACCCTTTAAATTATTACCCTCCTGGGAAAGTCTGCGGTCCCTGTAGAACACTTATAAACATTCAGTTGTTCTGGTCAGACCTATGTTGTTTGTAGTTCCCCTGCCTCATATTTTAATGTGCTAGAAAAGAAAACGCACTGTTTACCATCTAAGCACTCAGGTTCAGGGACTTCCTATAGCAATTTTTAAAATTTAGCTGTCCACTTTATGCTGTAAAGGTCATAATTCCAGAAGTCTGACTCCTATCTGACCTTTCAGAATGCTGGGTATACTATAATTTCTTGTGCTCCAGAGAAAAGGCAAAATTAGAAGTACTAGTGAGTTGCAGAATTTCATCTACACAGTAATCAATGGCTTTCTCAAAATGTCTGTTAAGATTTTAACTTCATGAATGCTAAGGATTTTTTTTCAGAGTAAAATTATTTAGCAACGAAAATTTAGCACTTTCAAAGCAGCCACATGGTCTCTTGCCCTGGACTCCCTCAAAGATTACTTTGCCGAGGCTGCTCGACATCTGTCAGCATTTTTTTTTTTTTTTTTTGAGCCTAAACCATGGGCTCAAAAAAATTCTTCAGGCTGAAACTTGATACATCAGGTCTCAGCTTAGGAGATTTTGCATTTTCAAGAAAATAAGTTTGGGTGTTTTCATGTTAATGCTACAGGGGAAAACAAGATACCCTTTTACTTTACACATAGGTTAAAGGAAAACAGAATTCTGCCCTTACGGAAAATGAACAGGAAATACCTAAACTAGATCATAGTTGTGAATTTTTCTTCACACTGAATTGTTGAAACAGAATGTCTTTATTGGAACTATATGGCTGCATTCTTAATAGGGTGGTATATGGAACTCTTCCCAGCTTTAATGCCGGAGGTCAGAATGTGTCCACCTCTTGGCAGCTGAGGATGAATGGCTTAAGTGACAAATTCCAATCCTTCATCTTCCCAGACCATCATACAGCCAAGGGAGACTAATACAATAAACAGCAGTTTGCCAAAAGGCATCGTGATCCACTGGTGGATTGTGGTTTTGCACAGCTTCGATATACATTATCCTGACGTCTAAAATTACTTCTCAGTACAGCTGTGTGTGTGATACTGGACTTCATTCCACTACATGATTCCTTGTAGTCCACTTACAACAGGAATGCACTTTTGAACCTAAAGCTGTCACTACAAATCTCACTGTGAGTATAAGAATTCATGAAGAGTTTCAGTTTATTGGTTTGTGAGGTTTTGTCTATAAAGGTGGAGAGAGTATATCTTAAAAATTTCATTCAAGATGAAAAAATCATTTCCAATGAAGTCCTAATATTTTTTAGTTGACTACAGATGGTTGCAGATTTCCAATTTTTTGACTTCAGGATGGTATAAAAACAACATGTGTTAAGTAGAAACCCTACTTTTTTTTGCTTATATTAAATAAATATAAATTTCATAGGTAAAACTTTTGGATTATAGCGGTTCTTCTCCCCATACCCGCCTTCCCACCCCCAAACCATCCCACCTCCTACTCCCTCTCCCATCCCATTCTTAAGTTTCATTTTCAGCTGTCTTTATATACAGAAGATCAACTCTATATTAAGATTTCAACAGTTTGCACCCACACAGACACACAAAGTATAAAATACTGTTTGAGTAGTAGTTTTACATTAATTCTCATAGTACAACTCATTAAGGACAGAGATCCCACATGGAGAATAGGTGCATGCAAGGTGTCCGGCACATAACAAATCTTCCCAGGCAGACGAATCAATTAATTCACAGGCTTTTATTGGGATTCCTCTCCCGGGCTAGGTTCCCTGGTCCCAACAAAGCAATAGAGCAGGGGGCGGGGAAGTCACACGTCAGAGATTGGGAGGACTCCTTTTACAGATTCAGGGCTTGGGGGTTAAAGGTTGAGGCACGTCTGACCCTCATTGGTTGACCTTTAGGCACCCGCGGGGACCTTGACAAGGACTTTTCTTCCCCAGAAGTACAGGTAGGGACTTCTCCATTCGCAGAAGTATAGGCCTTCCCTCCTTGCAGATCCCAAAGCTACCAGTGCACAGTGACTCCCATTGTTGATTTAACAATTGACACTCTTATTTACGACGTCAGTGATCACCTGAGGCTCTTGTCATGAGCTGCCAAGGCTATGGAAGCCTCTTGAGTCCACAAATTCTGACATTGTTTAGACAAGGCCATAATCAAAGTGGCAGTTCTCTCCTCCCTTCAGAGAAAGGTACCTCCTTTTTTGATAGCCCCTTTTTTCCACCGAGAAACCCTACTTTGAGTTTAATCTTTTCCTAGGCTAGCAATGCCCTAGCTGCTCTTCAGCCCTGTAATCATGAGGGAAGACAACATGACAACCTGCAGTGTACTGTGATGCGAGGCTATGATGTTCTATAGGTTGTGTGTATTAACTTCATTTTCAACTTAGAGTATTTTCAACTTACAATGGGTTTATTGAGATATAACCCCACTATAAATCAAGGAGCATCTGCATTTATAACATGAATTTTTTTCCTTTTTATATAACCGGTAATTGGAACTAGAATGGCAAGATGAGCAGATACTCAACACACCAGTCCTCTGTATCAGTCATCTCTGTTCCAGAACTTCTCCTAACTATTGGTTCCTTAAGTCACTGTTGTATCACCCTCAGGAAAAAGAGAAACCCCAAATACATAGAAGCAATGAAGACTCTACTAAAAGGGAGCCCTAAGTACCACAGCACACCTGCTAATCTTTGGCTTACATAGTATGTTTTATCAATAATGGTATGTCTTTTGAAGTATCTGAGCTATACCTCTGTTTGTAGAAATATGGATACTCGTGACTTAGCTTCAGTAGATAATGGTGGTAAGGAAAAACTTGTCTCTTTTCCTTAGTGATTCTGGTAGACTCCAAGAAGATAGATATAGCCCCAAATAATCAATCTCAAGGCCTCTTGCTTCTAATATAACTGCTCTTGTTTCACTCTGGAAGGCCCATGTGCAATGCTGACCCTCTCAGCCTTAACTAACCCACATCCTTTGGAAGATTTCAATGAATAAAAGTTGGCCTGGTGGTCTTGAGAATCTTCAGTAGGTACAAGCAAACACTAAAGAGTGATCTGATCATTAAATTCCCTTAAAAATGTGCCTGTGTTCCCACTCAGCATAGTGAAAGAGGCCTTCTGAGATGAATCTCTACTCCTTTTTGAATCCTCATCAAAAGCCATCCACAAGCACATGCCTCTGATTCTCCATCCGTCAAGCAGCCACCTCCCCATGCCCCATGCTCTTGCCCATTTCTGCATCTTTGTACATTCAGTTCTTCCTGCCTGGAAGATCCTCTCATTCATCCCATACCTCATGAGCACTTTTCTACTCATGAAAACCTAGACCCCTATCTGATACATACTTCCTTTCTCCATTCTTTGGAATGTACAGATTTGACTATTATTGGTGTATCATCAAAATGTCTTCATTTTTTCACAATAGTCTTAAAATTTATACCAATCTTGTCCCTGTCTCACTAGTAATGAAATTAAGGTTTACAGCCAGAAAATAATATGACAATAAAAGTGTTCAGGAAGCTGGGGCCATTGGTGAGGCATAGCAGATTAAGCTGCCACCTGTGATGCCGCCATCCTTTAAAGGTGCCAGTTCATGTCTGGCTGCTCTACTTCTGATCTAGCTCCCTGCTAATGGCATGGGAAAAACAGCAAAAGATGGCCCACGTGCTTGGGCCCCTGCACTCACACGAGAGACCCAGATGAAGTTCCTGGCTCCTGGCTTCAGCCTGACCCAGCTCTGACTGTTGTGGCCATCTGAGGAGTGAATCAGTGGGTGGAAGATTCTCTCTCTCTCTCTCTCTCTCTCTCTCTCTCTTTCTCTTTCTCTCCCTCTGTGTGTGTGTGTGTGTGTCTATCCCTCTCTCCGTAATTCTGACATTCAAATAAATAAATATATCTTTTTATAAAAAATTCAGAAAGCTAAGGATTTTTCTATAAAGCTTTTATTCATTTTTATCAAATGCTGAAAAAAAGCCCTTAGTCAAAATATATCCTAGTGACCTAGTCACTAACATGTTCTTTTTTTTCCAACAGAGTTTTGTCCCTAGGGATAAGAAAAACACTTCCCCCCAATTTTCCTGATTGATTTGTGCATATTGATCACTGAGCTTAGAACCTAGAAACTTGAATTTCAGTTCTGGTTCTTCAACACACATTGTATGAGACCTTTGGAAAATTATGTAAATTTTTTACTCTTAGTTTCTACAAAGGGAAATAAGTAAGTCTACCTACATCATATAGTAGGTATAAATTTAAAATCTAAGGAAAACAATTTGAAAGTTTTATACTTCTGAGTTCATATTTATGCAAAGTTTACATTTACATTAGAAGGAATAACACAGTATTATTATCATTAACAAAAGAAACTAGAAGTCTGCTATATATGGAACCCAAGTAAAATTTGGCCAAAAATATGGTGGTTAGAATATAAATTGCTTTCAGTTTCAACCTATGATTTTACTTACTCATGGTTTAAAAAGTGTTTTGTAAGGATCAGTAAATACAATGAAGTAGATAATAACAGTGATAACTCATAGTAGTACTCATTAAATAACCATGTTGATCTGTACATAATAAGACATTTTTGCTATAGAATGTCTAAAGAAAGAAGAAAAGCACCAATCGGACTTCCCAGTTAATTATTCTGTTAATAACTGTTAATACAGTAACCAAGACATGTGGAGTTTGATTTCTGGCAGTTTTTTTTTTTTAAACTAGCTGTCTTCAAACACCTATAAATACCGAGAACAATGTGACAAGCATGCTTTTAAATTTCCAATTGATCTTAGAAGAAGCTGAGAAATTCCTGGATGAGGAAATAGAGGGGGAGCTGGAAAGCAGAGAGTTGAGCTCATGGAGAAGCCACTGCTGTCCTTGGGAGGATTTGCCGTTCCTGCATCCAAGAGCTTTGAGTTTACACAGTCATTTAGGAATAGGACAAAAGGTATCAACCAGAACAAAGTGGAAAATTGGAATCAAGATCCCTGTAGTAAGCCCAGGACCCTACAAGAGCTACAACGTCAGTGAAAATAGTAAATCAAAGAAAATCCACTTGCTAGTAAAGAAAGAATGAGAGGAAAGATATTTGTCTCAGCCTGGATTCTGGGTGCAAAGAAAGAAAAATCTTTGGGAGATTTTTGTAGGTTCTTCATAATTTAAGTCAGATTTCAACTCTGTTTCACATAATGCTCAAGAAGAACTGCAGCGGAGACATTTACTACTTAAAATGGATCCACTTTGGAAGTAGTTCTGGGAACCTATTGAAACATAAATACTCTGGAGAAACACACCCTCACTTCAAACCTAATAGGATTCACACAAATAAAGTCCAGCTAAACATAAATGCACAATCCTACATTTAAAAGGACACACAAAAAAGCCATTATTAGAAATTCAAGAGAATAACAAACAGTAGAAAAAGATTTTGAACTATGCTCAAAATGTTTAAACAAATACCCAAAGGAATTGAAATCTGCTATGAGTTATCTATAGCCCCCTGTTTATAGCAGCTCAATTCACAATTGCCAAGGTATGGAATCAGCCCAAATATCCATCAACTGATGACTTGATAAAGAAAATGTGATACATATACACAATGGAATACTACTCAGCCATAAAAAATGAAATCCTGTCTTTCACAATTGGAGACCCTATGCTTAGCAAAATAAACCAGTCACAAAAAGACAAATTTATGTTTTCACTGATTTGTGATAAATAATATATATAGTACAAAAATGTGATGTATATGTCTGAAATTGACATCTTGAGATTTGATTATTATTTATAGCCTTTGTCTATACTCTTGAGGAACAATGGTCTTCCTACTTACTAATTGTTGAATTCCTTATTTAGTAGAGGATTAAGCTTGTGATTATAAAGTAATTAAATAAAAATAAGAATTAAAGGAGGGTAGACAGAAGGGAGGGAAGCAACATTATATACTTAGAGCTGTATACATGAAATACATGAAATCTGTTCCCTTTATATAAATAAAAAGTTATAATAAAAATAAATAAAATTTCAAAAAGAAATAAAATAGGAAATCACATCTTGAAAAAGAAACACTTTTTTAAAAAGAAAAAGCATATTTATTTATTTATTTCCCAAAAGAAACCTTTTATTTAAGGAATACAAATTTCATAAGTACAACTTTAGGAATATAATGATTCTTCTCACCATACCCACCCTCCCACCCACACTCCCAACTCTCCCCCCACTTACCAGTCCCATTCTCCATTAAGATTCATTTTCAATTAACTTTATATACAGAAGACCAATTCTATACTAAGTAAAGATTGCAACAATTTGCACACACACTCACATACACACACACAAAACTGGTTTTGAATAAGTTTTACAGTTAACTCTCATAATACAACTCACTGAGGACAGAGGTCCTGGGGGGGAAGTTAGTATACAGTGACTCCTGTTGTTAATTTAACAATTAACACTCTTATGATGTCAGTGACCACCCAAGGCTCTTAACATGAGCTGCCTATGCTATGGAACCTTCTGAATCCACAAACTCCGTCATATCTGAGATCTTTGCAGGGTATAGTATTCTGGGTTGACAGTTTTTTTCTCTTGAGACTTGGAATATATCTCACCATTCTCTCCTAGCCTATAGGGTTTCTGATGAGAAGTTCACTGTGAGTCAAATTGTAGATGCTCTGAAAGTAATCTGGCATTTCTGTCATGCACATTTTAAAATCTTTTCTTTATGTTTTACTGTGGTGAGTTTGATTACAATGTATCATGGCAAAGATCTTTTCTGGTCATGTCTATTAGGAGTTTTATGTGCTTCCTGTACGTGGATGTCCCTTTCTTTCTCCAAATTAGGAAAGGCCTTCTGATCCTTCCTCTCTTTCCATGCCTTCAGGAACTCCCAGAACTCATATGCTGGCTCATTTGATAATATGCTGTAGATTCCCAACAGTGTTTTTTAGTTTTCTAATTTCTTCTTATTATTTTTGATCTGGCTGCATGATTTCCTGTGCTTTGTCTTCTAAGTCAAATATTCTTTCTTCTGCTTCACAAATTATGTTGTTAAGGCTTTCCACTGCATTTTTAAGTTCTTGTATAGAATTCTTCATTTCCAAGATTTCATTTTGATTTCTCTTTAAGATCTCAATTTCCTGGGAGAAATTTTCTTTCATGTCATGTATGGATTTCATTAGATTTTGCATTTGTGCATTTGCTTCTATGTAATCTTATGATCAATTTTTTGAATTCCATTTCTGGCATTCCTTCAGTCTTTTTTTTAAAATTTTTTTTGACAGGCAGAGTGGACAGTGAGAGAGAGAGACAGAGAGAAAGGTCTTCCTTTGCCGTTGGTTCACCCTCCAATGGCCGCCGCAGCCAGTGCGTTGCGGCTGGCGCACTGCGCTGATCTGAAGGCAGGAGCCAGGTGCTTCTCCTGGTCTCCCATGGGGTGCAGGGCCCAAGCACTTGGGCCATCCTCCACTGCACTCCCTGGCCACAGCAGAGAGCTGGCCTGGAAGAGGGGCAACCGGGACAGAATCCAGCACCCCGACCGGGACTAGAACCCGGTGTGCCAGCGCCGCAGGCAGAGGATTAGCCTATTGAGCCGAGGCGCCAGCTGCATTCCTTCAGTCTTATCATCTTCACAATCTAGTATTGAAGTGTCATGTTCTTTTCGGGATATCATGTTGTCTTTCTTATTCTTGTTTCTTGAACTGGTGCATTTTTTATTCAGCATTTGTGGAGGTACTCAGTTTTTTCTTTGTTTTTTTTCACTGTGGTGGCTTTTATCTTTGTACTATACCTCTGTAGATTAGTGGAGTGTCTGCTTTTGGTGAATACCTAGAGGCATATTGTAGGTATGACCAGTTCTGTTTTCCAGGGTGAAGGGCATGTCTAAGGTGACACACCCAGGTTTAGTGTGGTAAATCTCCTTTTTTATTTATCAAAAAGGAGGTTTATTCTGATCATCTGAGCTCCTCTCCTCAAAGGAGACCAGTGTCTGAGCACTATCCCCAGTATGTATAATATTCATCTGCTCTGCCCCAAGGACCACACAAAGATCTGTGCAATCCTCAGTGTAAGCTCAGATTCCCCAGCTGTGTTCCTCACCAGGTAATCAGGGAGCCCTGAGCATGTGGAGCCTCCTACAGTGACTGCCCAAAGTCTCAGCCATTTTTTGAGCCCTCCCACACAGATTCAGTTTTTTCACAGTCCCAGCACACAAGCCTCCCACAGTCAAAAGCTCCCAGTCTCCTGTCAGTTCTCCCCAACAGACTCAGGAGTCTCCACTAGGCTGGTTGCTGGGTGGCACTGCCAGCAGCTGCCACCTGCTTTCTATCAGCTTGATACGGTACACCTTTGAAGGGTGATCAGGGGGAGAGAAATGTGTTTTGGTTTTTTTTTTCCCTCTACTTTGCAGGTACACTATCCCTCCTAGGACTCGAAACCAGATTCCCTCTAGGCTCTTCCTGCAGCTTTATTGCCAGTGGCTTGGGCTGTTGCAGTCTGGTCTCACCTTACTCTCCAACATTGGTGTGGAGGCTCTCTAGTGTGGAGGCACTCAGCTGCTGGGGGCCTGAGTTGTGGGCGTTCACACCTTCCACATAGGTTCACTGTGTCCCTCTAATTTTCTTTTTTTTTTTTTTTTAATTTTTTTTTTTTATTTTTTTATTTTTTTTGACAGGCAGAGTGGACAGTGAGAGAGAGAGACAGAGAGAGAAAGGTCTTCCTTTGCCGTTGGTTCACCCTCCAATGGCCGCCGCTGCAGCCGGCGCACCGCGCTGATCCTGGCAGGAGCCAGGAGCCAGGTGCTTTTCCTGGTCTCCCATAGGGTGCAGGGCCCAAGCACCTGGGCCATCCTCCACTGCACTCCCTGGCCATAGCAGAGAGCTGGCCTGGAAGAGGGGCAACCGGGACAGAATCCGGCGCCCCAACCGGGACTAGAACCCGGTGTGCCGGCGCCGCAAGGTGGAGGATTAGCCTATTGAGCCACGGCGCCGGCTTGTCCCTCTAATTTTCATAGAGTTTCCTCTGCTGTTTTCTCCCTAATTCTATCCTGAGACTGCACTCTCTCCACTTTTTTTTATACTATCTTCTCCTAGACTAGAACAGTCATCTCCCTCCCTACTCTGCCATCTTTATCTGTTCCATATTTGTTTATTTATAAATCTTTATTTTTATTTGTTTGAAAGGCAGAGAAACAGAGAAATAACTATCTCCCATGTGCTGGTTCACTCCACCAAATTCCTGCAACAGCCAGGTCGTTAGCCAGACCAAGACAGGAATTCAATCCATATCTCCCACATGGGTGGCAGAGGCCCAACTACTTGAGCCTTTCATCTGCTGCTTCTCAGGGTATTAGCAGATAGCTGGAATCAGGAATGGAGCCAGAACCCAAACCCAGGACTCTGATATAGGATATAGGCATCCCTAGTGACATCTTAACTGCTGCACCTAACACGCACTCCAAAACATATTTTTAAAATAAATAAAAGAACTTTTAGAAATGGAAGATACAATTATTGAAATTAAAACTTTATGAATAAACAAAGAAAGACCAAGTAAAATGTTATGCCATAGTGATACGCTGATAGATGTATAAGAGCTTACTCTCCAAGAGGAAAAAACTAATC
Source organism: Oryctolagus cuniculus (assembly GCF_964237555.1). Taxonomy (NCBI): domain Eukaryota; kingdom Metazoa; phylum Chordata; class Mammalia; order Lagomorpha; family Leporidae; genus Oryctolagus; species Oryctolagus cuniculus. The sequence goes on along the minus strand of NC_091438.1, from coordinate 26,123,628 downwards.
CTATTTAGTAGCATTTACCAATTTCCATGGTGTAAATATCCCTACCATAGCTGATTCTAAGCAAATCAATGTGACATCAGTAAGAACAAAATTGGGAAGGGATGTGCACAGTTGGTCCTTAGGAGCTGATATAAGCAGACTACTACACATGATTGGATATGTAACAATATATTACCCAGAATACAACAGATATAGGAAATGTATGTAGGGCATGAAGAATAGGATGTGAAGATTTAGTATATGTTCAGTTATTCTAGAAAAAAATGTGAAAGTAACTAAAAGTTTTCCAAAACTGATGAAAGCCATGAATTCTAAGAAATATGAGCACTGCAGATAACAGACTGAAAAAGCAGAACATCAAAGTCAAAGAGACAACCTTAAACAATCAGAAAATAAGATTAAAAAGATACCAACTACCAAGGCACAACAGGTAAACCTTCTTCTTATGAGCGATAGTTGGGGAGGGAGGAAACACAGTGAAAACCAGAAAAAATGAAATAATCTTGAAAGTGCAGGGAGAACTTGCCATCCTAATGCTATATATGTGGTTGAAGAATTATTTTTAAGTGAGGGCTTAATAAAAACATTTCCAGACCACAGAAACAGGGCATTTACTAGCAAAGGTAAAAAGGAACTCAAGGAAACTATATACTTTAGGAAGAAAGAAAATGATCCAGAAGAAATGTGGACAGAGAAATGAATAAAAAAATCTAGCCAATGTTTAAAAAAAAACAATGACGACTGTAATATCTGGTGATTAAGAACCATATGACCAGTGTGTTTTATTTTCCCACAAATACCGAACAGCTTTGTAAGCATTTAATTTAATTATATCACCATTGAGAAGAAAAACGTCTTTTGTTCACTTTGGATATATAAGGCAATCAAGAAAGAACATTAAAAACATTGAAATAAGGTTTACTTATTTAAATCCAAGTTACACTTTGCTAAACATACTGAAAATCTGAATAGTTTTTATTTATTTTTTATTTATTTATTATTTTTTTTTTTGGCAGGCAGAGTGAACAGTGAGAGAGAGAGACAGAGAGAAAGGTCTTCCTTTTGCCGTTGGTTCATCCTCCAATGGCCGCTGCAGCCGGTGGCCGGCGCACTGTGCTGATCCGAAGCCAGGAGCCAGGTGCTTCCTCCTGGTCTCCCATGCGGGTGCAGGGCCCAAGGACCTGGGCCATCCTCCACTGCCCTCCCTGGCCACAGCAGAGAGCTGGCCTGGAAGAAGGGCAACCGGGATAGAATACGGCACCCCAACCGGCACTAGAACCCAGTGTGCCGGTGCCGCGGGTGGAGGATCAGCCTAGTGAGCTGCGGCGCCTGCCTTGAGTAGGTTTTTAATTTATGATAAAAAATCTATAAATATACCTCAGATTTTTTAAAAAACTTTATTTTATTTCAAAGTCAGATTTACAGAGAAGGAGAGGCAGAAAGAGAGAGAGAAAGAGGTCTTCCATTCGCTGGTTCACTCTCCAATTGGCCACAATGACTGGAACTGTGCCGATCTGAAGCCAGGAGCCAGGAGCTTCTTCCAGGTCTCCCACGTGGATGCCGGGGCCCAAGGACTTGGGCATCTTCTACTGCTTTCCCAGGCCATAACAATAGCTGGATCAGAAGCGGAGCAGCCAGGACATGAACAGGCGCACATATGGGATGTCGGCACTGCAGGCGGCACCTTTGCTGGCTACACCACAGCACCAGCCCCGCCTCAGATTTTTTAAAAGAATTATTGTTGAACACTCAATTATATGACTGTCATTATGCAACAAGAATTTCCAATTTAGGGTTAGCTGGGAAATTATTATTTTGAAGTTCATAGTTGTGAAAAATTTACTCCCAAAATACTGGAATTGCAAGGTCTTTGTTGCTTCATACCCACATGCTTATGACTTTTTACCACAAAGAGGGTTATGTACTCATTGTGAGTCAGAAAAAAGATAAAGTTGTTTTATATCTTTCCCTAACAAAAGGAAACAGAGGTCCTTGGAGAAATTCCAGGAGTGGTGCAGAGAAAGTACAAGATGAGCCTGGAGTATCTCATGATGCCAGAAAGCAAAGAAGTGTTCAATAAATTATGGGGGACATGTGAAAAGGATGCAAGAGGCAACTTGAAGGAGGATGCCAATTATTAAATCTGGGACAATTTCAACAACAAAATAATGATTGTAATTGATTATACTCCTAGAAGAAAATAAGATCCATAGTTACATAAATAAATAAGTGAGTAGTTAAGGAAAAGGGAAAGCCCTTGCTCACAATATAATTCCAATTAACAAATTTAGAAGAGAAGAAATAAATTTAAAAGCCACCATTTATACACATCACATCAACTTTTAAGAATCACAAATGGATATTAAATTGAGTAGATGAAAATATGATGAGAAATTGGAAGTTGACATAGCCTTGAACTATCACCAGCAGGATATTAATATCAAAGGGCAAAAAACTGGAAACCTTTTAGCAGAGAAACCTGGATGGAATTCACCATCTTAGCCAAATGATCAAAGATGACATCACTAGTAATGGGACAGATCAGTATCACACCACTCCTGATATAATGCACAAAGACACACTATTTGTGTGGTTTGCTTGCCAAAAATACACAACCTAAAGTGAATAATGAGGAAGCATCACCTAAACTTAAATTGAGGGGTACAGTACAAAAACAGCTGCTTAGCTGGCGCCATGGCTCACTAGGCTAATCCTCCGCCTTGCGGTGCCAGCACAACGGGTTCTAGTCCCGGTCGGGGCGCCGGATTCTGTCCCGGTTGCCCCTCTTCCAGGCCAGCTCTCTGCTGTGGCCAGGGAGTGCAGTGGAGGATGGCCCAAGTCCTTGGGCCCTGGGGAGACCAGGATAAGTACCTGGCTCCTGCCATCGGATCAGCGCGGTGCGCCGGCCGCAGTGTGCCAGCCGCGGCGGCCATTGGAGGATGAACCAACGGCAAAAGGAAGACCTTTTGCTCTGTCTCTCTCTCTCTCACTGTCCACTCTGCCTGTCCAAAAATAAAAAATAAAAATTAAAAAATTAAAAAACAGCTGCTCAACACTTCACAAGACAAAAAAAAAAGTGAAAAACATACAAATAAGAAAGCAAGAGGTCAATTATCCCTGTTTGCAGATGACATAATTCTATATATAGAAAGAAACATTAAGACTCCATCAAGATACCATTGGAACTGATGAACAAACTCTAAATAGAGTTTCAGGGTACAAAAATCAACACATGAACATTAATAGCATTTTATACACAAATAACAGATTCTCTGAGAAAGAAGTTATAAGAGCAAAATCATTCAAAATAGCTAAAAATATTAAAATACCTTGGAACAAATTTAACCAAGGATGTTAAAGACTTCTACAATTAAAATTACAAAACACTAATGAAAGATTGAAAAAGGCACCAAATAAAGTGGAAAGACCTCCCATGTTTGTGGTTTGGAAAATGTAATATTATTAAAATGCCCATATTACTAAAAAGTGATTTATAGACTTCATGAAATCCCCATCAAAATACCAATTAAGTTCTTCACAGAACTAGAAAAAAAAATCCAAAAATTCATATGGAAACACAAAAGCTCCCAAATAGCCAATGCAATCTTGAACAAGAACAAAACTGGATGTATCATAAGACATTACTTCAAGACATACTGCAGATCTATTGTAACCAAAACACCATGAAAACTGCCATGAGGACAGATACTTAAACCAATGGAACAGAACTAGAGATCCTGAAAGTGAATTTATGCATCTACAGCTAACTGATTCTCAACAAAAGCATCAGAAACCTACAATAGAAAAAGGCAGTCTCTTCAATAAATGTTGCTGGAATCCTGGGTAGCCATATGCACAAGACTGAAATTATATTCCTTTTTCCTACCTCTCATGCTACACAAAAATCAAAGTGATTCAAAGAGCTAAATGTGAGACCTAAAACTATGGATCTTCTAGAAGGAAACACATTAAGATATTGACATAGGCAAAAATTTTATGGATAAAACCCCCAAAACACAGAACAAAAGAAAAACTAAAGAATATTATAGTAAACTGAAAAGTTTCTGCATAGAAAAGGAAACAATCAACAGAGTGAAGAGAGAACAAAAAGAATGGAAGAAAATGCTTGCAAGCAATTCTTCTTAGAAAGGATTCATATTCAGAATATATAAGGAACTCCAAAACTCAACAACATAAGACATATAGTTAGTTAGTTTAACATATAGTTAAACTAAGCCAGACAGAGGGGAAAAAATATATGTTCTTTCTCATATGTGGAAGTTTAAAAAAAAAAAAACAGTTTAGTGATTGCTAGAGACTGAGAAGGAGAGAGGGAGGGGGTAATAGAGGGGAATTGGATAACAGTCAGATAGAAATAACAAGTTCTGGTGTTCCACAGCACAGAAGACTGACTATATTTCACAATAGTGTACTATATACTGTATAAAGAACTAGAAAGAGAGGAGCTGGTCGGCTCCAAACACTAAGAAATTGTAAGGAAATGAACAGCTGGTTTCTTGGTTTGCTAGGTTTATGCTGTGTATAGGTGTTGAAATATTGCATTGTACCCTATAAAATGTGCAAGTATTACATGTTAACCAGGAATTTGAAAGAAAATATTTTTAAGGAACAAATAATAAAAATATATAAGTTTTTAAGTATTAGAGTCATGAATGATGAAGACCCAAGTATTGTTCAAAATGAAAGGAGGCTTCAATGCAACACATGACCCAGGATTGGATCCTAGATACGGTTTTGTTAATGACATCCATTTCCTGATCTTGATAATAGTTGTGTAGCTTTGTAAGACATGAGCATTTGAGGAATCCCATGCAGGATATACAGAAATTCTTTGTATTAAATTTACAACTTTTTATAAGATGGAAATTGCTTCAAGAGGAAAATGCTTTTATAAATCAAAGATAGGGTCATGATCATTGCCTTGATCCTCTCCATCCTCCCTAGTTCCTCCTTGCCCAGTGCTGGCCAGAGTCATCAATACACGGCCTCAGTAGAAGTGGGCCTCACCCAACGCTTTTTAAAGGGAAGGAAACGGTTTGAGTCTGATGCACAAAGTTCCTACTGTGTTGAGTCAGTATGGTAGAGGTGATCAGAAAGCCAGCATTTTGTCCCTGCCACTCCTCTCCTTCTCTGCCTTCATACCCCACATCCCAGACTGCTTTTAATCCTATTGGGACGGTATAGGGGGAAAAGGGAAGAAAAAAAAATAATGAATGGTTGTGTTCCTTGGCACATAAATAAGTTTCCCTTTCGGGTCTTCAAGAATAAAATATGAGAGGCTTTAAATCTTTCTAACTTGTGCAAGAATGTGTGTTTGTGTAGTGGTGGCGGGGAGGCGGGCTGTAAAAATGTAAACTACCACTGTGAAAAGAACAATGCTGGTTTTTAAAATCCACTGAAGCAAAGGAAATCATGATTCCTGAGTAAGGTGTGTTAGGGGCCAGTGGGTAAAAGAACAGCAGGTTATTTTGTAGAGCTGGCTGGAGGAGGAAATACCCCTCTATGAAAAGAGACCGCTGCAGAGATGAGCTGTTGTTGCCAAGATGTGTTTGTGAAAAGTCTGGGCTCTCTCTCCGGATGTGAGAGCCGGTTGAGCTTTGTAAAATAGCTCTGTATTTTTATTTTAGCCAAATCTCTACTAGACTCTCAGTGCCGTCCCTCCCCAACCAGAATGAAACAGCAACAACCAGGGCAACAAAACCTGACTTGAAAAAGCCGAGCAACTGCTGGCAGGATGCCTGCTGCGATCAGCCTAGCTTTTAAAGAAGGAGTCTGTCTCAGCTTAATTCATTGCTGCTCACAAGTGGGCTCCAGACTGCTCTTCTTGAGATAAAATAAGCCATAGAAGCGGAAAGGGAGGATTGCCATTGGTGATTCCTTCTGCTTAAAAAAAAAAAATTGGGCAAAATTTCCACGCTTGTACTGACTCCTTGCTGGGTCTCGCATACCCATCCAGCACACTATGGAAATGGTGAAAGGCAAAGCCACAGATAGAGTAGTCGGGTGTGAATCCAGAGCACATGACTCACTGCTTGTGCTTCTTTCTGGAGCAGTCTGTTTTCTATGAGCTGGCCTCTCACTCTGGTTAATCACTTAGCACTGTGGGATTCCATCAGTTCCCCCTCTGGTGGCTCCCACAGAGCCTGGGGCATCACTGAATTTATGTGAAAAATCAGATGGCCGTCTGGACACCCCCTCACCTCCTCCTACCTCCCCCCCAACACACACACACACACACACACACAGTCAGCATCAAGTTGTGCAGTTGCTTCTATAAGTGATGGGCGCTGCTGGCTGCTGATGTTGTTTTTGGCTGGAGGCCTCACAGCCCAGCCAGCCGTTGTGTAAGCACAGTCTGTCTGAATTGCTCTGGGGCGAGCTGCCTTCTTAGAAGTCTTGCTGTTCGTTATTTTGCCAGCAAGCCATTACTATGATTAGTTTTAAATTCCTCATCTACATTTTCTGTGCTGTGAGATAGTGAAGTACAAAGAATCAAAGCCCTATAAATCTTCACCATGGTTTCTTTGGCTTTTATTTTCTATAATTTGGGATTGCTGTTTGAAACCAGTTGCAGAACTTGTAAATTTGCTAAGTTTAAATTATAGTCTGAGTTGAGGGTTAATAACCAAATGGCTCTTCTTGTGCTGCTTAAAAACTTCTGGGGTATGTGCCTTTTTATTTTTTGCTCATCATACAGTCTATTCGGAAAAATTAAAAAAAAACATTAAGTAGCTCTTGGCAGAAAGTCAAAACCAGCATTGCGGGGAAGATATTTAAAAGTCTTTTAAGTGTGGGCTATTTGTATAAGCAATAACTACACATTTCTCATGACTGCGGAGGCCTATTTTCACAGTCTTTCATGGAAATATTTCTAGACAATTTCTGTGGCTCTTTTCCCTGAGCTCATTTATTTGATTTTGCTTCAGAACAGAGCATTTTAATGAGCAGTTTTATGAGCCTAACCTGCGTTCTGCGCGCTCCACATCACTGGATTCCTGTTGCTTGTAACCTTTGCCCTATTTTCCATTAAAGCACAAGACTTTCCTATAATCAACTTTATGCTGTGAGCATGGAGGGAAAAAATGAAACAGATATTTTAGTCTACTACTCAGGCCACTATAATTAATATGCTTTTGAAATATTTGCTTTGTTGTCATTTTTAAATTGCGTGTATCAATACATTGATCACAAATTCCTTTCTTTTTAACATGTTTATGTGCTCATCTGTTTCATGCCTTCACCTACTCTCATGTTACCATATCCCTCTGAGTAAATGACTCATTTAGCTGTCTGTAATCCATTGAGAAATACACAAAGCAAGACGAACCCCAAATCATTTTGGAAATATGAACTTTTCAAAAACATAAAATGCATAGTTTTCTGTCTCCACTCAACCTTGTATATAATTGTCAGTGTCAGGAAATTCTTTATGTCAAAACTAAATCACCATCAGATGGACTTTTTTTTTTTAAAGATTTATTTATTTATTTGAAAGGCAGAGTTGCAGACAGAGAGGGAGAGACAGAGGGAAAGATTGCCCATCATCTGGTTCACTCCCCCAAATGACTGCAACAGCTGGGCCTGGGCCAGGCTGAAGTCAGGAGCCAGGAGTTTCGTCTGCATCTCCCATGTGGGTGCTGGGGGCCCAAGTACCAGGGCCATCCTCCACTGGTCTCCCAAGGCATTAGTAAGGAACTGGATGGGAAGTGGAGTGGCCGGGGTACAAACTGGCACCCATATGTGATGTGGATGTCTTCAGCAGTGGCTTAACCCACTACACTGGGATGCCAGTCTGCATCAGATGGATTTTGACTCCTTTTTGTGTTTTAATTCAAATGCAAAACAACTAGTTTTTCCCTTAATAATCCTAGATATTTTTGTGTGTAATAACTTTCACTTCACAAATCCAAAAGAATCCAGACTTGTTTGATCTTTCTTCCAGAATCCACTTCCAGTGTTTTAATCAGTTTTCTTGATATCTGCTTAGCATTGAATTTCTCTGTTTCATTTGAGCAGTGGAGCCCCAAACAGGATGCAGAGTCCCTAGAAAGGTCTAGCCAGCAGAACAAGGGAACCATTGTTGTGTGGCACACTGGGCTCCCTTCTTGGTCATGCATTCCAGCCACACTTGCCCTTGTAACACCTAGCTCTTTTTCTGCTCTGCTTACTTCAGTCAGTGAGTCCTCATCTTATAACCCTGTTTCCTTTCTCTTCTTAGGACAACGAGGGTACTCTTTGAAACAGGGTGAAGTAAGTTTAGGAAAAAGTTAAAGGAAATCTACTTCACACAGCAGGTTATAAACTTGTGGAGCTCATTAGTCCCAAAAGGTGGTACTGGCAGGAAATGTAAATGATTCAAAAACCTTTTGGCCAAATTTATGAATGAGAACCATAAATGGCAACTAAGAAGGCCAGAGTTATGCCCAACTTTTACAACCGAAGTCCGAGAGCTGCTCCAAGCCCTCCTGCGGGACATCTCTTGGGCTCTGGTGAGCCGGGTAACCTTGAGTCTGGTCCACAGTGGGATTTTCTGAACATCTCGTGTCACCTCTGAACTTGTCCTCAGGCTCACCAGGTCTCAAAAGTACCCTCCAAGTCTTTTCTGTGACAGGCAACTTTCTTTTTAAAGCAAACATGCAAGAAAATGTTTGTAACTGTTCCTCTCCCATTCCATCTGCCTACCTAGTGCCTGTCATGACTGTCAGGGAGTGGTTGACGCCTGCCCAGTGGAAACTAGCTGAGATCACATTTGGATCTTAAAACATAGATACTTTCTCTTACATTAAGGCAGATCCTTCTTTGTCCTGGGAATTTTTAGGCATGAGACCATACATAGCATTTTTCCTTCATCCTGTACTCTATCCTCAGTAGAACCTTCAATCACTTAGTCCTTTCTGCTTTTCCCAGACTTATGTCTACTAACTGCAGGGGTTCTCCAAATGGAGCAATTAAGAAAATGCAGGTGCTGCAGGTCTCGCTTCGTACCAATGAAGTCATCAATTCTGCGGGTGGAGCCCTCATCCCAGGTGATTTTCCCAGCAGCCAAGTAGGAAGCCTGGTATGACAGGAGAATGTGTTAGGTTCTGCCCTTCACTGGAGCTCCCTTCTTAGCATCCTTCTGCAGTGCCCACCCACTCTCAAGGTTAAATGTGTGTTAGTGATTAGGGAGATGCTCCCTGTGCTAAGTGCTTTCTCTGTCCTTCCAACTGTGAAATCCTAGCGAAAGGCAACTCACTGTGCAATCCAGCCCTTTGCAAATTTGTGGTACCCAACACTCCCACGACCTTCACCTTTTATTCGCCTCATTGTTGATTAGCCTAGGACCTGCTCCAAATGCGATCTTCATCATATCAGTCCCTCTTTCTCTCAAGGCACCACTTAGGGAGATTATTAAAGCCAACCAGAAGCAGCTGCCCAGTACCGCTCCATCTCAGCAGAGTGCTTCCACCATTCAATTTTTATCCTTTCTTTAAGTCTTTCAGAATAAAAATTCCATTTCCATTTACACTATTGAGTGACAACTGTATGCAATGCCTTAAAATACAGTGGAAAAGATCTATTGAAAGCAACACATGGAAACGATGTAAATTCTTAATGATAAGAAACATTTAATAAGCTTTGAGTGTGTAATAGCAGTGATCAATTTTGATTTATCAGACTGGGGAAGGTTATCAGTTAGGAAGTGATATTTGGGAGAGGTCTTGAGTAATGGAAAGATTTCTGAAGTCACATATTGGGCAAAAAAGGCATTCAAATTCAAAAGAGCAGCATGATCAAAGGCAACAAGTTGTGATGTAATATCTTAATCTGGGTAGACGGGATGGCCTGGAACAACTGGCTTATGGCATGGAAGGTAAATCATTCTAAATATCTCTCCTTTACCAGTACACAGAACCTCATCTGTTTTTTTCCATCATCTCTAATGTCATGGCTGTTTTGTCTGCTGGCTCCTTTTTTAGCTTCGTGTATATGCATGTCCTCCTTATCCTAAAAGACACATTTTTGGCCCTGACATCTTGATAAATAACATGCTACTTCCTGTATTTATCTGCAGAACACACAGAATGACTTTCTTTCACTCCCCTCTTCTACAACATCCACCTCACCCTTCTAATCCAGCTCCAGACCATCCCCACAGAGAGGCTCTGTCAAGGATTCCCAAATCATTCAGGCAAAAAAAAAAAAATGCTTCAACAGTCTTCATCCTCATCCTATTTGGCTTCTTAGCAATACTTGGCATCTTTCCCGAAGGCTTTTGTCTGGAGTAGCCTGGAGTGCTGCATGGTGTGTGAACTCCTTCTATCCTCTTTCTATCTACTCCCTGGTCTCCTGTGAGGGGACTTCTTCCACCTCCATAACAGTGGGTATCCCTAATTACTTTCCTCCTTCACTTACTTGCTTTATTCCTTCACTCACTCTTTCACTCTGAAACATTTACTAAGCATACGCACTAGACAAAGCACTATGCTGAACACAGATAAATGTGTTCCTCTCCATACACGCCTTGCTTGGAAGCACGCCTTCTAGTCCTGTGTCTCTGGCTTCTACCTCTTTACAAAATGTTTTGAAATCTGCATTTTCTGCTGTGACTTCTTGGATGCTGACTCTGATTCCAGTTGCCATCAGATACGCCCTTTTCATCTATTCAACCACAGTTTGCTCAAGAATAAACTAATTTTCTCCGTGAAAATCAATTTCCCTGCCTCAGTTCGTTTGCCTCAATTAAGAAGTCACCCTATCAGTCTTCCAGGCTGGACATCTGAGCACGTTATTTTACTCTTTCTTCTCAATAAATGTTGAACTCAATCTGTCACTGTTTTCTCAGTATTCTTCCTTTGCAGAGCCTTTAATAGCTACTCACCTCTCTGATTGTGACACGCACTTGACCCAGACGTTTATCACCTCACACATGGTTTGCTATTGCAGACAGTCTTTGGTCTCTCTGCCTCGTCTCACCCTGCTTAGATAAATTCAGCCCATGGCTACCATACTAATATTTCTGAAACACCGTTTGAGCACATTCTTTCTCGTGACCTTGAAGTCCCACCACCTCCCATCTCATCTCTTTGACCTAAATCAAATTCTCCACAAAATGACCACTCCTTTCACAATTCAACCATATCTCCTTCTACTCAACACACGTGTTACTGTGCCCTCCCAATACATCCCCAAACACATCAAACTAATTTCCACCTCCATTCCCTTTGCTCCCCTTACCTGTATGCTTTTGTGATGTCTGCATGCTCCTGTACAGTCAGTCAGATTGAGTCTCTATAATTTTGTCTGACTCCTGAAGTCTCTAGAAATCTCTCCTTTCTTGGAAGGCCAATTACATGTAGTGGTTGTGCCATGTACCACTTTGTACTGTCGCCTGCTATCATTGTAACACTTTGCTTCCTACTTGTTAATCTGTTCCTAAATAGATAGTAAACTTCTTAAGAGCATAAATTGCATTGTGTCCCTCCCTTTAACCTCCTAGGGGAACGGAGACATTTCTCATCATATTTTAAATGTTTATTATATGACATGAGTTAATTGTAATAATTATCTCTTCTCCCTTTAACTGTTTTAGACCAAGTTAGACTTGTCAAAGGCAACAGAGAGTTATGTTTACACTGTATGGTAAGGATTCATTTTTGCTCTGCAGCATTAGTCTGCATGTCAGTTTTTATGAAGATAACCTTTTCTAATTCAAAAAGAGGAAGAAAGAGAGTAATTGTTGGTGGTCCAGGTCTACATGTCAATTGTAGGAAACATAGAGGGTAGAAGAACACATTAAATAATATCCATGGGATGCAATCAGCCAACTCAGATTGAGGGGGGGGGGGTTAGAATCTACAGGCCAAATGATCCTTTCTTAACAACATCAACAATAAATTGCAAGAAAAAAAATGAAATGGAGAAGTCTTTAGATTGAAATATAACAAAGAGACAGACCAATCGCAGATGATGTTTGGATTCCAAGTCAAACATATAAACCTGAAAACATTTTTTTCCCAGAGTATAGGGAAAATATAATGTGAACACTGAATATATTATACAGTTTTAAATGACCATTACTATTTTAAGGTGTCATAATAGTATTATAATAACATTTATATAATAAAATTTCTAAGGTTTCTTACATCTTAGGAATATATGCTAAAATATTCTTGTATAACAGTTAAGTGACACCTAGGGTTTGCCTCAGAACAGTTGAGGAGGATAGATAGGACAAGGTTGGCTGGCTATGGGGTTGTGGGGAGCAATCCGGACTAGACTGAGTTACTGGAATTAAGACTTATTCTATGCATCTGCTCTCCCACAATATGGCGCTGGGAGAGAAGTAAACAGCTTCTGCACAGCTGCCTCCAGTTCAACCAATAAACTGTAGGACTTGCTCCTGATTGGAGAGCAGCGTACTCGGCGTGTGGGCAGCCGAGTTGGGATTGGCAGAGGAGGACTATAAAGGAGGAGAGAGATGGCATGGACCAGGAACATCTAAGGGGAACATCTAGCTGAAGGAACACCCGTGCAGCCCCCGAGAAAGCCGGCCGGCGGTGTGCCGCTCCCCTGCGGAAGTGGGGAATGTGGCCAGGGGGAACTGCCCTTCCACGGAGGTGGAAGGGTCGGTAGCCAACCCGGGAAGAACCAGCAGCAAACCCGGGGAGGGCCGAGCAGACAGAAAGAACAGCGCAGGGTCCTGTGTCGTTCCTCCACGAAGAGGGGGAGCGACATGGGGTGAATACTTGATGCCAAGTAATGAGCACATAGAAGTTAGTTTATACTTTTCTCTGTACTCACTTTTACAAACATTTAAAATTTCTGAAATAAAAAGACTTGTAAGTAGTCATTGATATCAAATAACTGTCATTAAGAATTTTGTTGTGACAATGGGATTGTGGTTATTATTTTTGAAAATGAGTCTATCCTTTAGATATACCAACTGAAATGGCAATGTATGACATAATAAAAAATGCAGTCATTGGGGTCATTGCATTTTTAGAAGATTGCAGTAAAATGAAAACATTACATATTTAAATCATCCTGAGGGGCTGGTGATGTGGCCTAGCATGTAAAGCCACTGCCTGTAGCACCAGCATTTTGTATGGGTACCAGTTCAAATCCTAGCTGTTCCACTTCCAATCTAGCTCCATGCTAATGTGCCTGGGAAAACTGTGAAAGATGATCCAAATCCTTGGGCCCCTGCACCCACATGGGAGACTTGGAAGAAGCTCCTGGTTCCTGGCTCCTGGCTTCAGCCTGGCCCAGGCCTGGACATTAGGGCCATTTGGAGAGTGAACCAACAGATGGAAGATATCTCTCTAACTCTGCCTTTCAAATAAATAAATAAATAAATCTTGAAAAAATATATAGCCCCAGAAATAAATCTGCAAACCTTAAGTTGCAGAAAAACTCTTTAGAAGATTATGTAAAAACTACCCTGTACCTTAACTATTTTTACCTCCTGAGAAAGTGACACTGTGTGAATCTCATATCCTGTCCATGAGTGTAGAGAGAAGTGAAAACAATAAAACACTGGGTGAATAGTGATGGGACTATCACTTTGAAAACCCTTTTGTTTATATTCCAGTGATCATCAGCCTCTAGTTGACATATGCTAAGACATATGAACACAGACCTAGATTTAAAACAAAACAAAAACCAAGGAAACAAACACAAAGAAAAGCCCCATAGGTTTTCCCCAATATCAATCAAAGTAGTAACTTCAGTCTTTGCCCTTTGGCTTTCCAATTAAACAACTTTTCAATGAAGCATTGAGTATTAGTAAATTCATCTTATTAGAAAGAGAAGCAGAATCTTGTCTCTGTCTTTAAGATGAGAAACTAGTAATCTAATATCGCAACCTAGCTGAAGCTCTGGAAAATCCATATGTAAAAAAATTATTCATGGATGATTGAGAATTGAGTGCACTACCAATTCCTTCATCCTTTCAAGTGGACTTCCATAAAGCATGGAGCTGTCTCTTGTCATGTAAAAGCCACATTGTTCATTGACCTTCACCCTCATACTGAAGGTGTTTCAATAAGAGTTACCATTAACTGCACAACTGATTAACTTAATGACACCTTTTATATTCTCTCAAAGACTCATTTGATACCAGAACCAAAAAGGAATAAAACTTTGAACATTTAAGTAAGGAACTTGGGATTTACCTGGTAGTCATACTGAAATTATCAAGCTATTGTGAATATTTTTATTAGATTAAGTAATATTGCTTAGAAGTAGAATTAAATTTCACAATTATTCTTAGGTGTTTAAATTTTAACTGAAAAGTGATCCCTGTTAGGAATTTGGAAAACATTATGCTGAGTGAAATAAGCCAGTCCCAAAGGGACAAATATCATATGTTCTCCCTGATCGGCGACAACTGAGCACCAAAAAGGAAACCTGTTAAAGTGAAATGAACACTGTGAGAAACGGTGACTTGATCAGCCCTTGCCCTGACTGTTGATGAACAACTTAATACGTTATCCCTCTTAGTATCTTTTTTGTTTGTTCTACTTAATACTTTTGGTTGAATATTGTAATCAATACACAGTTATTCTCAAGTGTTGAAACTTAACTGAAAAGTGATGCCTGTTAAATATAAGAGTGGGAATAAGAGAGGGAATAGATGTGCAATTCAGGGCATGCTTAAGCTGACTTGCCCCAAACGGTAGAGTTAGAAACATACCAGGGGATCCCAATTCAATCCCATCAAGGTGGCATGTACCAATGCCATCTCACTAGTCCCAGTGATCAATTTCAGTTCACAATTGATCATAATGAAAGGACTAAGAGTCAAAGGGAGCACATAAACAAGTCTAGTACCTGCTAATACTAACCGATAGAATAAATAAAGGGGAGAGTGATCCAACATGGGAAGTGAGATACTCAGCAGACTCATAGAATGGCGGATGTCCTAAACAGCACTCTGGCCTCAGAATCAGCCCTTAAGGCATGCGGATCTGGCTGAAAAGCCCATGAGAGTATTTCAGGCATGGAAAGCCAAGACACTCTGGCAAAAAAAAAAAAAAAAAAAAAAAAAAAAAAAAAAAACACCACCTAAATGAAAGATCTCTGTGAGTGAGATCCCAGTGGAAAGAACAGGTCTTCAAAGAAGGAGGTACCTTTCTCTGAAGGGAGAACTTCCACTTTGACTAAAACCTTGTCTAAATATGATCAGAGTCAGTGAACTCAAAAGGCTTCCATAGCCTTGGCAACTCATGACAAGAGCCTAGGGTGATTACTGATGCCATAAACAAGAGTGTCAATTTGTAAAGTCAACAACAGGAGTCACTGTGCACTTACTCTTCATGTAGGATCTCTGTCCTTAATGTGCTGTGCATTGAGATTTAATGCTATAACGAGTACTCAAACAATATATTTCACTTTGTGTTTCTGTGGGGGTGCAAACTGTTGAAATCTTTACTTAATGCATACTAAACTGATCCTCTGTAAAAAAAAAAAAAAAAAATTATCAACTCCCAACTTGACTCTCACTGGGATTAAACATGACAATAGGTCTGATCTGATTTCATCATCATTTAAAAAAATCATCTATTATTCTTCACTTTATGTTTCTGTGTGGGAGCAAACTGTTGAAATCCTTACTTAATGTATACTAAGCTGATCTTCTGTATATTAAGATAATCGAAAATGAATCTTGATGTGAATGGAAGGGGAGAGGGAGTGGGAAAGGGGAGGGCTGTGGGTGGGAGGGACGGTATGGGGGGGAAGCCATTGTAATCCATAAATCGTACTTTGGAAATTTATATTCATTAAATAAAAGTTAAAAAAAAACTAAAGCCTTAAAAATATATATATATATATGAATATTAAAAACAAAAAAAACAAACAAACAAACAAAAAAAGAACAGGTCTTCAAAGAAGGAGGTACCTTTCTCTGAAGGGAGAACTTCCACTTTGACTATGACCTTGTCTAAATATGATCAGAGTCAGTGAACTCAAAAGGCTTCCATAGCCTTGGCAACTCATGACAAGAGCCTAGGGTGATTACTGATGCCATAAACAAGAGTGTCAATTTGTAAAGTCAACAACAGGAGTCACTGTGCACTTACTCTTCATGTAGGATCTCTGTCCTTAATGTGCTGTACATTGTGATTTAATGCTATAACTAGTACTCAAACAGTATTTTTCACTTTGTGTTTCTATGGGGGTGCAAACTGTTGAAACCTTTACTTAATATATGCTAAACTGATCTTCTGTATATAAAGAGAATTGAAAATGAATCTTGATGTGAATGGGATGGGAGAGGGAGTGGGAAAGGGGAGGGTTGCGGGTGGGAGGGAAGTTGTGGTGGGGGAAGCCATTGTAATCCATAAGCTGTACTTTGGAAATTTATATTCATTAAATAAATGTTAAAAAAAAGAAGTAGAATTAAATTTAAGAATAAGATTATTAATAAGTAATCACTTAAAATGAAGTTCTAGTGTTGGCATTTTTCCTTTTATTAGTATCTCATGATTTTTTAAATGAGCATGTATTTCCTTAGAATGCAAATATTATACTGATGTGTATGTACATTGTCTACTGTCTTTGCCATGGACTACATATGATAACTTGAGATGTGACTAGTCCAAATTGAGATGTGCTGTAAGTATAAGATGCATACTCTATTTCAGGACACACACACACACACAAACATACACACGCTTATGTAAAGACAGACAGAAAGAAAGTAAATATCTCATTAATATTTTGTAATGATTATTTTATTCCATGTTGTATTACTTTACAAGGACTGACATAACAAATTACCACAAACCACGTGGCCTAAATGTGAAAATATATATATATATTTTTATTTATATATTCTAGAAGCTAGTACTAATATCGAGGTGGCAGCTGGGTTGGTTTCTTCTAAAGCCTCTTTTCTTGGTTTGTCCATGTTGGACTTCCCTGTGCTGTCACATGGTCTTCCATCTTTGTGTGTTTCTGTTCAAATGGACTCTTGTTAGACAATACTTGTCACAATGGATTACAGCATTAAACTCCTATCTCCAAATGCAGTCACATTCTGAGATAGGGGTTACAATTTGAGAAGGAAACAACTCAGCTCATAATGCATGTCAAAATGATAATATTTTAGATATATTTGTTTAAATGAACCATTACTAAAGTTCATTTCACCTCTTATTGCCACTTTTTAATGTAGCTACTAGAAATCTGGCCTGCATTATATTGGACTGGATTTTATGTCTTTGAGATGATGAAACACTGTACCATCACCTGTTTGAACAGTGAGAAAAAGTTCTTATTTTAATTGTTTGTCATCTTGTACTTAATTTCTCTTTAAGTATTCAGTTTCACTGAATTCTTGCTAATGAGAAGAAGCACTGAGATGATTTATAAGGAGCATAAAATATACATAAGGAGAATTAGATCAGAGTTGTTTAGCTCTTGCTATCTTCATGATCTTAGGCATATCCTTTCCTCTCTTTTCTAGCTTCTTCATCCTAAAAAAGAGAGAATATTTGCTAACATTTATTGACTGATATATTTTGTGCCAAGAACTGTTTTGAATTTCCACACTAGTCCTTTATTTAATTCCCACAATGACCTGATGGGGAACAATGACAGTCATAGTACTATCACTCTACTTGCCAGAAACCTGAAGTACACGGAGCGTAACCTACTCAAGAGTCCATGGTCAGTAACTGATAGACCAACTTGGCTAACTCCTGCAGCACCAGCATCCCATATGAGTACTGGTTTGAGTCCCAGCTGTTCCACTTCTGATCCATCTCCCTGCTAATGCACCTGGGAAAGCAGCAGAGGATGGCTCAAGTCCCTGGGCCCCTGCCACCTACATGGAAGACCCAGATGAAGCTCCTGGCTCCTGGCTTTTGCCTGGCCTTCCCCTGCCCTGGTCGTTGAGGCCATTTGGGGAGTGAACCTGCAGATAGAAGATCTCTCTCTCTCTCTCTGTCTCTGTCTCTCTCTCCTTCTCTTCCTCTCTCATTTGATCCAGGTGTTTTCCTTCTTTGACTTCAGAATTCTCCCACAGACTCAGTGGAATTGCTATTCATAGAAATATGGGAACTGTAATTTTGACAAGAGTTCTATTGAGGTGGTAAGAATTACCATTCAGGATTATATGTTTATTGTAGTTCCCTTTTAATTTTGATCAAATCTTGATATTATGTGAAGCTGATTTTCTTTGAGCCCTCTAAAAACAGGTATCATTCCTTCCCTTTTTATTTTATGATATCTCAGGATATTTTCTAAGTCATTGAGGAATAGTGCTAGAAACTCTATTGAGGGCAAGCATTTGGCAAAGCAGTTAAGACTCAGGGTGTATGTGACTTTGAGGCTTAAGCCACTGCTTAGATACCTTGTATCCTGTACTGGAATGCCACTCCCAGCTCCAGGTACTCTATTTCCTATCCAGCTTCCTGCTAATGCATCCTGGGAGGCAGCAGATGATATCTTAAGTGCCTAGGCCCCTGCTATCCACATGGTAGACCTGGATGAAGTGCTACACTCCTGGCTTTGGCCTAGCCCAGCCTTGGCTGTTGTAGGCTTCCGGGGGGAATATACCAGCAGATGAAAGATCACTCTCTCTCTCTCTCCCCCTCCTTTCCTCTCTCTGTCACACTGCCTTTCAAGTAGATGAAAATATTTTTTTAAGTGCCACTTAGGAAACACACATCCCATATTGGATTGCCTGGATTGAGTTCTGGCTCTGTTGCTACGTCCTGCTAATGTGCACTCCAGGAAGCAGCATGTGATGGCTTAAGTAGTTGGGTCCTGTTAACAAACCTGGAAGACTCAGATGGAGTTGTAGGTTCCTGACTTTGGCCTAATCCAACCAACACCACTGGGGGCATTTGGGGTGTGAATTTCACAGATGAGAAATGAATCTCTCTGTGTGTGTCTCTCTCTGCCTGCCAGGTATATGAACTTTTTTTTTTTAAAAAAAGAAATTATATAGAATTCACTGTAAAATGCTGTTAACATCACTTTTTAATTCATCATTTTTAATTCATTCAAAAAGTAGTATAAAGTTTTGTGATGAAAATTTCAAAGAACATGATTCTGTTAAGTTTTTCATTGACTTTAAATTAATTAAATTTAATTTATCTAAAGTTAATTCAAAAATTATCATATATGATTTAATTTGAAAATGTTTATATGGATTGAGTATACATATATAATTAACAGAAGGAAAAATGGTAATCATGAATAACATATCTAACAATTTGGAAATCACAGCTAGTAAGAGGAGAAATTTGGAAGAAATTATGAATTCATACAATAATAAACTTCGTAGCAACATTTTCATCTTTTATATAAAGTTACCTTGTTATTTTGTAAAGAAACATCTTGATACAGTCATAAAATTATTACTTAGAATCCCATTAATAATTGTTAGTGGTCATCTGATTTCTGCTTTTAATTTACTTGAAAAGCAATATAGGGGAAGAAAGCTTTTGAACAATGACATCAAATTTTTATCTGTTTTAAAAGTCTTATTTATTGATTGATTGATTTGAAAAGCAGAGTTACCAAGAGAAAAAGAAACAAAGACACAGAGAAATCTTCCATCCTCTGGTTCACTCCCCCAGTGGCTGTAAAGGCCAGAACTGGGCCAGGCTGGAGCCAGGAGCTTCTTCTGGGTCTACCACATGCATAGTATGGGCCCACATACGTGTGCCATCTTCTGCTGCCTTCCCAGGTGCATTAGTAGGGATCTGGATTGGAAGTGGAACAGCCAGGACACAAACTGGTGCCCATGTGGGAAGCTGGTATCACAGACAGTGGGCTAACCTGTTATGCCACAATGCTGGCCCCCAAATTTTATCTTATATTTCAAGTCATCCTTACAAATCATACTAATACAACCCTCAGAACAACCTCGTATACCTTAAATTTTTAAATCATATAGGGTTTTTTCAGACATGTGTCTTTTTATAAAATTTCCCTTAGAATAGCTTTAATTTTTGTTATGAATGAAGCTATAACATGCTGATCTTTAAGCATCTATCCTTTATGGCACTTTATTTTTTTATTTTTTTAAAATTTACTTATTTATTTGAAAGAGTTACACAGATAGAAATGGAGAGACAGAGAGAGAGGTCTTCCATCCACTGGGTCACTCCCCAGTTGGCCACAATGGTTGGAGCTGCGCTGATCCGAAGCCAGGAGCCAAGAGATTCTTCCAGGTCTCCCATGCGGGTGCAGGGGCCCAAGGAGTTGGGCCATCTTCCACTGCTTTCCCAGGCCATAGCAGAGAGCTGGATTGGAAGTGGAGCAGTCGGGACTCGAACCGGCACCCGTATGGGATGCTGGCACTGCTGACGGCGGCTTTACCCCCTATGCCACAGTGCCAGCTTTTTGGTACTTTATTATAAGAAGTAGATAAAATCTAATAGCTGAAGCAAAGATTGGCATTAAGGTGAGCACAGTTTTTTTCTGTACGTTCTTTGTATTATCAAGCAGGCAACACACACACACACACACACACACACACACTCAATTTCAGAAGAGAGATGAAGGATCAGTTCATTTTCTACAGCTATAACACAGTTCCCTAGACTGAGTAATCTGTAATGAGCAGAAGCTTATTTGGCTCATGATCCTGGAGGTTGGAAAATTCAAGAACAAACTGATGCATCTGGGGAGGGCCTCCCCAGATAACATGACAGAAGGCACCACGCAGTGGAAAGGCACAGGGCAGGCAAGAGAGGAAGAGCAAGCAAGAGGGGGCCAAACCTGACTTTGTGACCACACACTCTCATGAAAACTACCCAGGTCCCAAGATGCTGACATTAATCCATTAATGAAAAAAGAGCCCCACCTCCCAACGCAGTTACACTGAATATGAAGTTTCCAACCCACTAAATTTGGTGGATGCATTCAAACCAAGGCGGAAGGAACCAGGAGAAAATAAGCCCCTGAGCTCATGATTATGATTGTTAGAGTGTAGTTCTTTCAATCAGTTTTATTCTCAAGAGAAGTAGTTTCACCACCCTCAGAATGCGTTTATCATCTTTATAAATTTTTTTCTTTAAACTGAAAGTTGCTAAATTGAAAGAAACTTCTTTAAATTTTAGTTTATTTCTTAATTAGATGTATGTACAGAGATGGATTTCTGTTTTTGGCAAGTGTGGGAGTAGCTTTCCAGCTCTGGGACACATTTGGTGACCTGGTCAGATGCGACCCAGTGGCATAGCTACACACACATGCTCTGTCTTTATATATTGGAAAAGGGAGATTTGCAGCAGCCCAACCTGGGAAATTTCTTAGGATTTTACTTTCATCTCTCCCTTTTAGCAGAAATGAACAGAAACAGTTTTTAGGTTTGGGTTTTGTCAGTTTCTTCATCTGGTAAGGCCTCTGAGCTCTGGAATGTGTAAGAAAGATCTACTGACCAATTCATGTGTATGGACTGCTGAAAAGTTATCTTGAGGATTTGAGGGGGATTCTGCATTTGAATGTAGGTGACAGCTTTATCAAATACAGTGTTCAGCGGGCCCCTGGGAAATTTAAAATGTGTATAGTTGCTTTTTGTAAGGCTTTCTGTAATTTTTTGCACTCTTGAAAGAAATGCTTCTACCCACAGAATTTTACCATTGTTTGCTGTTTTAATGCATTGTATGCTTTTGTTTTTTATTAAGCAGTTTCTGATTATAGAGTAATCATATTTACATTGAACTTTGAAAGATTGTCTACCTCATAAAAAAGAATAAGGCAAACTACATTCCTGTGCTCTTATTTTGCTATGTACTTTATCTGTTATTGTCTTCTGTGCTGTTTTCTTAATACTAAATTTTATTGCCCCTGCTCTCTCTAGTACTCTCCTATATTTTACTATACTTACACTTTACTGCGGGGTATCTGTACTTACTCATATAAATGTTTTTGAAGAATGAAAAGTTGACAGATTTTGGTTTCTTTTGTTTTGTTTTGTTTTGTTTTGTTTTGTTTTGTTAAAGATTTATTTTATTGAAAGACAGAGTTACAGGGAGGCAAGAGGTTGAAGGGAGAGATAGAAAGATCTTCAGTCCACTGGTTCATTCCCTAAATGATCACAATAACTGGGGCCGGACTAGGCTGAAACCAGGATCCAGGAGCTTCATCCTGGTATCCCACATGGGTGCAGGCGCCCAAGCATTTGGACTGTCTTCTGCTGCTTTCCCAAGCACATAGCAGGGAGCTGGGTTGTAAGTGGAACAGCCAGGACTATATACAGGAGCCCATATGGGATGCCAGCATTGCAAGCTGCAGCTTAACCCCCTACACCACAATGCAGGCCCCAGATTTTGTTTTATTACAGTATCTATGATTTTTCTATCACATTGTTGCCCATATTTCAATGTTTATAACTAGACTTAGTTCTTTGTTGTATAAACCTTTTTTAATATAATCATAAAATAGAACCATAAACTATGTGTTTTTTTCTCTCTTTTTAAGATTTATTTATTTATTTGAAAAGCAGAGTTACAGACAGGCAGAGGCAGAGAGACAGAGAGGTCTTTCATCTGCTGGCTCACCCTCCAAATGGCTGCAACTGCTGGAGCTGGGCCGATCCAAAGCCAGGAGCCAAGAGCTTCCTATGGGTCTCCCACGTGGGTGCAGGAAAGTGCCCAAGCACTTGGCTATCTTTCACTGCTTTCCCAGGCCATTAGCAGGGAGCTGGATCAGAAGTGAAATAGCTGGGACTCAAACCAGCACCTTATTGGATGCTGTCACTGCAGGCAGCAGCTTCACCCACTATGCCACAGCACCCGCCCCATGTGTATTAACCTTTTAACTCCTTAATCCCTTGATTCTAAAATGAATGAACTTTAAAAATGCCTACTAAATAAATAGTATGATAGATTAATAGTATGATAGATAGAAAAAGTTAAAATTTCTTTATAGTTTTATAACTTTAGTTAGTGAAAGTAGATTAGGTTTAGGTTCTGTGTTTGTAGATAATGAAAGTAGAATTTCAAAAACATATATTACTCTAGTCAGCTTGCTCATTTTTTTCCCGGGTATTAGCTTCCTAGGAATAAAACCACTGGTACTTTTCTTGCGATTATAATGTTCATATGATTACTTGAGTATGTAAATTTTGCAATAATTGTGATGTCACAGAATTAACACTAGCAAAGGAATCACTTTGAATCAAAAGGAGCCTTCATCACGATCAGCTGCATGAAGAGCTGCTCTATATCCATAAGGCATTTCTTGTGGAACTATGTGTATGTAGTGTAGTCATCCTAGTAACGTTTGGAAATATGTGTTTTATCACAGGATTTGTAGATCGGCTTTATTTGTAGATCAGTTTTTTATTTACATAAGGTAGACAAATTTCATGTGTGTCATATACACATATTTAAGAGCACAGTGATCCATCCCACGCCATGTTCTCTCACACCCACACTTCCACCCTCCCTCCTCCTTCCTTTTGTCTTTTTTATTTTAATTTTTACAATGACATACTTTCAGTTTATTTTATAATTGCAAGCTTAACCCTCCACCAAATTAAGAATTCAACAAGTAGTAAGTAGAAAAGCCACTGTTCTTCAAGAGTATAGACAAGGGCTTAAAAACAATCAAATCTCAGAATGTCAATTTTGCTTATATACATTACCTTTTCTGAGCTCTGTATATTAACTACCACAAACCAAGGAAAACATATGATATTTGTCTTTTGGGGACTGACATTTCACTAAGCATAATGGTTTCCAATTGCTGGATTCAACAGGTCTACATGCTGAGGCAGGCTTGCTCCCAGGCTTTCTTGCTTAACAAGTTTTCAAATGTGGTGGGATTTTGCTGGACCACATGCCACCTCTGTCATCCCAGTGGCCAGACTGGATTAGAGAATAGAATGGCTCAGCCCCAGGACAAGCAGTCCCATCTCACCACCAGGTCTGAAAGTGAGAGAGAGGAAGCTTCCCAGATTAACATTGGATCTACCACAAAAGCAGAATAACAAGAGCTTGTTGCCTCACCTCTGTCTCCCTTAGAGAATGCTGTGAAGTAAAGGTGAATCAGTAGAGCACAACTCTTATCCCAACGCTGTATCACAGACCTCCCTGATATTCTCCTTTTCCGAATTCAAGTAGCTCCTGTTTACTCAACTGCTATGGTTTGAGTGTCCCCTCTAAACTTTGCATTCAAATTTTGTTGCCATCACAATAGTATTAACAGCTGGGGTGTTTGCAAAGTGATCCGGTCTGGAGGGGCTTGCCATCATGAATGGGTTAACGTCATCCTGAGAGGTCTGTTGTCTGTTTGGCCCTCTCTTGCCTTTTCTTTCTGTCTCTCATGCTGATTGCCCTTCTACGTGTTGTGACACAGCAAGAAGGCCTCACAAAATTCAGCCCCTCGGTCTTGGACTCCCTAGCTTCCAAAACTGTGAGAAGGTTGCGGGTGGGAGGGAAGTAAATTTATTTTTATATAAATTACCTTGTCTGTGGTATCCTGTTATGGCATTAAAAAAAAAAAGAACTAAGACAACAATATACTATCATTAAGCTGCATACTTCTCTGTAATCTACAATGGAACTGTGCCTTACTGAGGACTCTCCAGAGAAGCAGACCAATGGGATATGCTTATATGCGGAAAAAGAGTGCTTACAAGGAATCGGCTCACATGATTACGGAGAAAATCTGCAGTATGGGCAGGAGGCTACAGACCCAGGAGAGCCGATGTTCCAGGTTATGTCCTGTCTGTTGTAGACCAGGAAAGGAAGAGGTTACATTGCAGATGGAGACTGAGAACTGCCTGCTGGGGGATTCCTTCCTGTTTAGGGGAGACCAGTCTTCATGAAACAGCCGTGCCTTCAAATGAGTAGAGGAGGTCATTTTAGTATTTATGGAAAGCAATCTGCTTTATTCAGAGCCCACAATTTAAAAGTTACTCTCATCCAAAAATACCCTCACAGAAACCTTCAACACTATCTTACCAAGTATCTGGGCACCCAGGGCCCAGCCAAATTCACACACAAAATTAGCCAACACAGACTATTTTATAACGCACCCTTATTTTATCCTCATTCCCTAGTGATTTTTCTCTTTGCACATATTCCATTTCCCATTTCGTTATTCCAGATAAATTTTCTGTTGTTTTGTTTTGTTTTGTTTTCACTAAAAACTAAACTTAAGGAAACTTGTAGCCATTGACTCTAATTTCACTTCATTTTAGGTAAAGGATTTTCTTGTAAGAAAGTTACATTGTAAACAAATGAGGATATTTCTCCCAATAGTTAATCCTTGAAAAATAATCTTAGTTCTTTCCAAAATGCTAATAATATCTATAACAAAAAGTGGTGATGAAGGCAATGGTTGTTTTTGAAAAAGAAAGTACTTAAATTATCCTGCTTCAACCATTTATCCTTTGTGTGGAAAGTTATTATTTTATGGGAAGCAAACTCAGTATATAAATAAAGAGATCTACCCAAAATAAATATTCACAATTTTAACAAGAATCAGCAGTGAGAGTATTTAAATAACAACATTTTTTACTGTGTGTACAATACTTGCTACATCAATTTTTAGGTTTCTGAATTCCTTTGTTATATAAAGCAATAGAGGTCTTTAGGTAGATTAAAAATTAGGTTAGAATGGCTATTTTTAGGAGGGCAGCAGGATGGGGAATATGAATTTTCAGATTTCCCTGAGAATCCCCATATCTACATTTTTTCTCAGTTGCAGCCAAAGTGGTTGTTTTATGCATCTTCAATTCAATGACTATTAGTTGTACGAGGCTAATCTCCTGCCCCCTATTCCTCCAAATTTTAGTTATTCGTGGTTGTCTCAGCCAGCTTATTTATTGGGGATTTCTTTTTTTTATTTTTATTTTTTTAACTTTTATTTAATGAATATAAATTTCCAAATTACAGCTTATGGATTACAATGGCTTCCCCACCATAACGTCTCTCCCACCTGCAACCCTCCCCTTTCCCACTCCCTCTCCCCTTCCATTCACATCAAGATTCATTTTCGATTCTCTTTATATACAGAAGATCAGTTTAGCATACATTAAGTAAAGATTTCAACAGTTTGCTCCCACACAGAAACATAAAGTGAAAAATACTGTTTGAGTACTAGTTATAGCATTAAATCTCAGTGTACAGCACACTAAGGACAAAGATCCTACATGAGGAGTAAGTGCACAGTGACTCCTGTTGTTGACTTAACAAATTGACACTCTTGTTTATGGCATCAGTAATCACCCTAGGCTCTTGTCATGAGCTGCCAAGGCTATGGAAGCCCCCTGAGTTCACTGACTCTGATCATATTTAGACAAGGCCATGGTCAAAGTGGAAGTTCTCTCCTCCCTTCAGAGAAAGGTACCTCCTTCTTTGATGACCCGTTCTTTCCACTGGGATCTCATCTGGCAGACGTTTGGGGGCTGAGAAGCAATCAAAAAAAAAATATATAGAGGTACATCAGAGCCTGATAGTTAAAATGTTAGTTAGAATGCCAGCATCCCATATCAGAGTACCTGGGTTTTATATCTGGCCCTTGCTCCTAACTCTAGCTTCCCGCCAATGCAAACCCTGGGAGGCAGCTGTATTGGCTGAAGTGACTGGGTTCCTGCCACCCACACATGGGAGACCTGACTTTGAGTTCCTGGCTCCCAGCTTCAGCCTGGTCCAGCCCAGCTCTTGCCTGCATTTCGGGAATAAACTTGCAGGCTTGAGATCTGTCTTTCTGTTTGCCTTTGTCTCTCTCTGTCTTTCTGCCTCTCAAATAAACAAATAAGGATTTTTGTTGAGTTTTTTGTTTAATCAAGTAAACATCTTTAATATCCCAAGTTTTCTTTAATAGTGGTTTAATTTCACATTATTCTTAGTTTTGTAATATGTATTATGATGTTACTTAGAGAAGAAATGAGAGTAAAAGATACACAGAGGATAAAAAGGTAGGAACAGTTGAAAGGGAGGAAGTAAAGAAGAATGACAATAATGTAAACATTCAAAGTTCGATTCTGGAGATTACTTTATTGTTAATCCACGTATGCCTGGAGTGAAGATTTCCCTCAAATTTGTAGCTCTTCCCAGTCAGAATCCTCAGGCTCTTCATATCATCAGAAATGCAGCACTGGATGCAGATCTTACCCTGTCCACGCAAAGAAAAGGCTCTACGTGAAGAACTGGGTTCAAGGAATGTGAGTGGTCACTCACACTTCCCATAAAGCAACCCCCAGCTCTCCGGAGTTCAGTCTCTCTACCTCCATTTGAAAGAAAAACTCCACCACTTAGGAAGTGGTCTATGCTCTCTTTTCTGTATTTACTACTCGATATTTATTAAACCCTTGCTATATACATAAGGCACTGTGCTAAGTACTAAAAGAAAAATAAAATAAAAGAGCATGTCCCCTCCATTGTAGCAAAGCAGGTTAAACTGTAGCTCTGGCATCCCAAATGGGTGGTCTCCCAACTGCTCCACTACCTATCCAGCTCCCTGCTGATAACCTAGGAAAAGCAACAGAAGATGGCCCAAGTACTTGGGCCCCTGCCTCCCACATTGGAGACAGGAGTAAAGTTTTGGCTTCAACCTTCTGCTTGGCGCAATCCTGGCCATTGCAGATCTTTGAGTAGTGAACCACATAATGGAAGATATTCTCTCTGTCTCTGTATCTCTCCTCCCCCCAACTCTGCCTGTATCTTGTCTTTGAAATGCCACCTAACTTCTAACTCCTCCCCAAGTGTTCCCACTCATGAAGACTGCCCTGAGGCATGCTGCTCCCCAGGATGGGTCAGCCCCATCCTTGTCCTCATGGACTCATCTCATTCTCAGTGCCCTCCCACTGCAGAAGAAGCACTCAAGCAAGGCCTATATTCTCAGACTTCTTTTCTGCCTCCCACAGTCCTCTCCAGACACTTAATAAATATTGGCTGAATTGACCAACAAAATGTCACAAGGTGCCAGACTGCAGCCCACACTTCCCCTCCCAGGCCTTCTGGGGCATGTTCCTCACATAGTTTCACACATTTGGCTGCATACCTTAATGGCCTCAGTAAATTAGAAATGAAAGATTGGGAGTGGAGAAAGTTTTCATTGAAAATATTCTCAATCATGTGGAGCTGGAAAATTGAGAGGTGCATTACCATGATAACCATGTTTCATGATGAAGATCTGATCTGCTAAGATAAAGTTCAGTGACATTTCTGTGTCTTTTTTTAAGGCCGTGGAGAATTGTGTAATAACAATAGATGCTTTCAAGGGGGACAGGTGTTGGTTATCTGAAAAATTCACTTGTGAGGTCTGTAGACTGTTGTCCAACACTCTCCATTTGCTCAGTAGTATTTTTATGGACCTATTACTGCCAGGATATATTCAATTTCTGTTACTCCACATTTAAGGAGTTGAAGTCACCAGCTTATTTAGATGGCTTCAATGTTCACCAAATAAGCCTCATGACATAATTAAATAAGAAATGGACAAAAAGGGAAACAAAGCACATGAAATAAAGATGTCCTGTCAAGCCCCGAGCTTATATGGTAGATGCTTCAAGGTGTAGTGGGAATCGGTTGTAATTTGGTCCTTTCATTCTGTCACCTATTAAAGCAGTAAGCCTTATGAGGGGAAGATTTGAAATTAAAATGTTGTAAAGTGGCCTACTTCTTAAATACGGTACAAATAATTTCATAAGAAACAAAGTTATGGTAATTTTTATAAAAACAATTTCAGATTTACAATTCTGTGTTGCTATTTTTTACATTTTTAAAACTGAATTATGTTTCTCAAAAGCTACTTAGAAGGAAATTGTAGTAGGAATGCCAGCCCATTGTGTTTTTCAGAAGAAAGTTGGCTTCTACAATGTTACTCACGTTCTGTAAACAGCATCAGTGAACTGCACATAAAAGGTTAAATGTTTGCAGACCATTCTTTTTTGCCTCAAAGATCAGAGACAAATTACTATTTTTATTTTACATTCCCTTGATGAGGATAATGATGAACAGCTGTCACTTCAGTGCTTCAACTGCAAAGAATCCTACTGCAATCCTATAATTTAAACAAAGAAAAAAATATATAGTCATACACATTATACATACAGAAAAGAGCCTGATAGAAAATTTTGTTGGAACTGGGGTTAGTGAAACGATAGTGTTTGCTCTATGAAATTACTCAGGTTTTTTTTTTTAATCAATCTATATACATTTTCCCATTCATTTTAGAAATATTTTGTAACAGGCAATTTTACTGCTTCTTTTTTTCTAAAATCAAAAGAAATGAATTTGCATTCTGAATTCTGTGACTCTCCTATATGCCCAGTGTATTATCACAATAGTTAGGATTTGCATGTGACCACATGCCTACTAATATTTCCATAAGTTAAAGAAAATTTCAAACAGCTTTATGGGTTATTTTGGAATAATTCTGTTTTTTTAATGTTGAGAATTAAACCAGTGTTCTCCATTCACTCTGACAATTTACTTATTGATGGCATCTGAATTCAAAGAGTAAAAATCAAGGCTGGCTTTGTGGCATAGTGGGTAAAGCCACCGCCTGCGATGCCAGCATCCCATATGGACACTGGTTCGAGTCCCGGCTGCTCCACTTCCAATCCAGCTCTCTGCTATGGCCTGGGAAAGCAGTAGAAGATGCCCAAGTCCTTGAACCCCTGTACCCGCACATCCGCGTGGGATCAGCCCAGCTCCAGCAATTGCAGACATCTGGGGAGTGAACCAGAGGATGAAAGACTCTCTCTCTCTCTGTCTCTCTCTGTCTCTCTCTCTCTCTCTCTCTCTGCCTCTGCCTCTGCCTCTCTGTAACTCTGCCTTTCAAATAAATAAATAAATCGTTTTAAAAATCTGAAAGTCAGTGTCTTTTATATATTTTGATTTACTGAAATGTAAAGCAAGACTAAATGTTAAGAATGGAATGAAATGGGGAAAGTTGGTGTTTCTATATGAAAATGTGGCTGAGATTTAATTTTCTTGATATTTCACGTTTCTGGAAGGTTGTTTCGCATATGATCTTTATTCTGCTCTTCTCTTTTAGTTCAATCACTTAATTCTTACAAATAGCAGTATTCCAATGATGTCTTTTTCTTAGAGAATTTTTATATTTATTATTTTATCTATAAATCTGACTTGCTGTGTTATGGATACTTCATTGTTTCACACAAATTCCTGGTTTTTTTTTTTAAATACTTGAGCTGAAAGAAATTAGTTTTAAGTCATGTTCTCCTTATATCTATGGAACAGAGAGCAGCTCTCAGAATAACAAGGCATCATCTATAGTTGACAATAACAGTTGCATTTGCTCCCTAAGGTACATTGCAGATTTTCCATATAAAGTGCTCACGCACTACCTGGAATACAGTCAGTGCTCAATTAGTGTTCCTAGGAGGGATAGTAGATTGAGGCTAAAATGCTGTCACTCCCTGCTGCAATACAACAGCAAAATTCAATAATGTTTTAGACCAGATAGAAAAATTGAATTGTATTATTTATCGAGGTTTGTGGTGCTTTATATAGATGTTTGCTTCACTCATGTATACACCACCTGTTCTCATTTATGTGCATTCTTTATTCTTTTTTTTAAGATTTTATTACTTTATTTGAAAGAGTTACAGTGAAAGAGAAGGAGAGACAGAGAGATCTCCCATCTGCTGGTTCATTCCCCAGATGGCTATAACAGCTGGGGCTAGGCCAGGCCAAAGCCAGGAGCCAGGTCTCTCACATAGGTGCAGGGGCCCAAATACTTGGGCCATCCTCCACTGCTTCTCCCAGGTGTGTTAGCAGAGAGCTGGATTGGAAGTGGAAGAGCCATGACACAAACCAGCACCCATATGGGATGCCAGCATTACAGTCGGAGGCTTTACCTGGTACCCCACAACACCGGCCATTATGTACATAATTTCATGGTCATTTTATCAATGCCATTGTTATCAAGTAGGAGCAGTCCCTAATCCATCACCTTGGAGTTCCTTGTTTTCCAGTTCCTCTAACAAGTAGACATTTCTGGAGATCCCAAAATTTACTAGGGTAGCTTCGTTGACATTGGTAAATGCATCTGGAGTATTAGCTCCTCCACCCACTGCCTGCTATATACTACATTTTGTGCTAGGTGCTGAGAAAAGAGAAAAACACTAGATCCCAGAGTCCAGGAGGGGGAGAAGCATAAAACTAAGCTTTATATTAAATAACAGAGGTGAATGCAAGGTACAGATAAAGTGTACGGGAGTAGTAGAGGATCTGAGAGCCCAGGAGCTTTTCTGGGACAGGTGATGGTGCAGCAGGGCTTTGAAGGATGGGAAGTCTTTACAGATGGGCCAAGTAGAATAGCTGGTAGAAAACATGGAAGTGTGCAATACCTACATACATATTTATATACATACATTTGCAGTTTCACATAGCTTTATGACTTGAATTAAAGATGTTTGAGATTCTAGTTTTTCACCTTAAATGTTCATAATGTGTATTGAGAGTCAAGCAGCTTTTATTCCACAATAAACGGAAGGAAGGAAAGAAATGAATATTTGTTGAGCACCCAGGAGGCCTTCCGCCAAGTCATTTCATGAAAATTATGTCATTTAACTGCCACAAGTTTGCCAGAGAAGCAGAGAAGTATATTCCCTGTTTTAAATATTAAGAGTCTTGGGGCTGGTGCTGTGGTGTTGCAGGTAAAACTGCCACCTGCAGTGCCAACCTCCCATGTGGAAGCCAGTTCAAGTCCCAGCTGCTCCACTTCCTATCCAGCTCTCTGCTATGACCTGGGAAGGCAGTGAACGATGGCCCAAGTCCTTGGGCCCCTGCACCCATGTGGGAGACCTGGAAGAAGCTCCTGGCTCCTGGCTTTGGATCGGCATAGCTCCAGCCATTGCAGCCAAATGGGGAGTAAACCAGCAGATGGAAGACCTCTCTCTCTCTCTCTCTCTCTGCCTCTCCTTCTCTCTCTCTGTGTAACTCTTTCAAATAAATAAATAAATCTTTTAAAAAAAGTCTCAGTAGGCAACCAAAGCATGGCCACACAACCAGTATGATAGAGCCTGGGTTTGAACCTGAGATTTTCACATCCAAATACAATACCCTTGATACCACTTACTGAGAATTTGGGTGCTGTGTGGAATGTGATTGCAGATTAAAGGTGGTTTTCATGCCCCAGAAAAAAAAGCTTAGGAACATGGTAGATTCTCACTTCCCTGACGGTGCTTTCCTCTGTCCTTTCACCACTTTTTAGTCTTAGCTTTTTAGCTGTTTACCGCAGGTTGTGTTGTGCTTCTTTCATAAACTAAATAATAAAAATTAAGAGCTCCATATGATTTTCTTCTATCAGCAACCAAAGACCATTTCAAAAGAAATGTGTTAAGGGAACAATTGTCATTTTTGAATCTTCCAGTCTTCTACCTGGCTGTTGCACTAGGAGCCCTTGTAAATGCCCTTATTCTGTTCCCCTGAAGCAGGGGGCAATGCCCTCAGGCCTGGAAAATGACTCCTGGTTTTCAATGTGAGCATATATTACTTTAATATAGTTTTAAAATATTAGATATTTCTAAGAGAAAGAAGCCTATGTAAATAATTAGAACGAATTTCTGTCTTATTGTTCGTTTTGCAGCCTGTAGATATGCCTTTCATGTATGCATGTTGATTCAAAGGAAATGCCAGTCATTTACAGAGCCAGTTAAGCTATTTAGCAAAGTGCTTTGCCTAAAATTGATTGGATGCTTGAAAACCTGGCAGATCAAAGTATGCACAATTCCAAAGAATAGTACTTTAGGTCCACATTGGAAGCAATAAATTATTTCCCCATTTTACATTTGTAATTAAATCTTCCCAAATGCTAGAAAGTAGCCAGACCACTAACAATATTTGTATCATGTTCTGGGGCTTAGCTGGTTCAACCTGACTTAAAATAGAGACCATTTGTTCTAAATTGATTTCAATGCCAAGCCAATAGGTCAGCCCTTAATGATGAAGATGCCATTCCAGCCCAGCCTCTAGTGGATAAGCCAAAATTAATTAACTCAAGCCCCATAGTATAGAAAACATATGCTTCTCTCTTGGTGCACAGATAATTTCTTTGTTATAGATGTGCTCTGTTTTATTCAAAGAATAGCAAGTTGAAAGTTAAAATTGTAAGTTTTTCACAATGGAGCCAGCCTTTCCCCGTGATGACAGAGTCATGAATTTATATAACAAATTCCAGCAAGTGCATGGAAGAATGAATTATCTTCTATACCTCTTACTGTGGCTTCAGGCCAACCCTAGGAGATTTAGTTTTGAATCTGGGCTGATCCAAATGTTGATCCAGTCCAGAGCAGACCTAGAAGTGTAAGAATACACAAAGGTTATTTCTAATCTGTAGAATCCCTGAAGGCTCCTCCCAAAGGCTTACATCTGCATCATGTGTTTGGATTCAGTTCTTTGGCTGAAGATTAGAATGTTCTCCAGAGGCACGTTGTTAGGTGCATGTTTATCTGGTTATTCATTGCAACATTCATTCAGAATTGGAAGACTTACTCTTCCTAGAACGTGGCAGGCTAAAAGGATAATAATAACTGCAGGGTTTAGATCTTTTTTTTTTTTTTCAGAATTAACGGATGGGTGATACAGTAAAGATGTATTAGTATAAGCCTCAAATAGGCTAAGCAGAAGTTGATCAGCTGATAATGTCTGCTATTTTTTTTTCTTCCAGGCCAATATGATATAACCCATATTTTGTTTCCTTTCTTTTTTTTAGACTGAAAATGATGAGAATGGCCAAGCAGAAAATTTTTCTATGGACCCACAATTGGAGAGGCAAGTGGAGACCATTCGCAACCTTGTAGACTCCTACATGTCTATTATCAACAAATGTATCCGAGATCTAATTCCAAAAACGATAATGCACCTTATGATCAATAATGTAAGTGATTATAAACTGTTGCCTTTAACTTCTAATCCATCCTAATGTGGAAATTTCTACACATTCTCTTTGTGATATTTTCTGGTTCATAATTTTTTATTACAAGTGGTACATGACTGAACAGTGAAAGAAAACTTAGAAAGGAATACTTTAAACTTCTAACTTTGTTACTGAAGAGTTTCACATTGGATCTGTTCTAGAGGGGTGTGAATTTGGTCTCAAGAAAACAGAGCAAAAACAGCACAACAGGTTACAGTATAAATTAATTGCAAAGCCAGCAATAATACAGATGAACCTGGCTCTTAGACCTTGAGCATATGCTTTTACACACACACACACAGAGAAACATACATGTGAAGTGTCTTCAAAAACTCCATTGAAAATAGATATTATGAAAAGATTTTAAAATTTCTCTGTGCCAAAATAATCATCTTTTAATCTATTTTCCATAAGCTTTTTAAAGTACCTGCATGCTATAAGCATTGCTTGTAAGAAATCAAGATTAGATGGCAAAGCCCTGAGCCAGAATTCCAGAGAAACTCAAGTTTTAACCCTGATTGAGTTACAAACTGTCGACTTACGGCAAGTCACATAACTTATATCTATTTCCTCCGTAGGTAAAACGCTACTAATCATATTAAGTGTACTTGACTTAGGAGTTCATTCCAGAAGATAGTGTATGTGAAAAATATAATTGCAAAATATTAATATGGCTGCCTTTGAGGAGCATTAAGTAGCCTTTTTCTATATCCCACGATTCATTTAAAGTTTTTATTTCTAAATATGCCCAGGTTCTCTGCATTGTAAGAAACCCAAGCACTCATATGAACATTTGGTTTGTAATTAATTCTACCGTCATACACATTTAAGCAAGGTTAGGAAGCTTTAAAGCCTGAGCAGTACATAACTAATAAATTGAAAATGTGGCAATGAAGAACTGTATTCTTAAGCTTAATCAATGAGCGGCTATGTGAACTGGAGTGTCATCGAGCCTCTGCATTGAGGTCAGTCACTTCTGTCACTACAATGAGAACACTACGGTACCTCACAGAACTGTCAGAGAATATAATAAATGTGGCTGCAAGCCATTTAGAAAAAATATAAAGTACTAAACAAATAGCCTGTGTATTTTTAAAATTACCCTCTTAACTTTGCTTAAATGAATTCAGGTTGTTTTGCTGTGGTATATCCAGGCACTTGCTTATTTAAACATTTTCCTGATTAAGGATCATTTATCTTTTCACTGTTTTACTGAGAGTCATTAGTGCTGCCATCAGTTCAAACGCAGCTTTGCTCTGCACTACATTAAATCATCAGCACAGGAAATAGCACTTCCTGTCTATAGCTGTGAGGAGTAGCATGACACAAATTCGTTAAAAGGAAAAAAAAAAAAAAGACCCTATTGCTATCTATCCTACTTTCACCTTCTTGAGAAACACACACACACACACACACACACAAAAGTAGGGGTAACTTCCCTCACTCCTTGCTGGCCTGTTTGCTTGCTTTCATGAAATGGCTAACCCTCCAGCTGCAGGATGTGCTCCTTGGAGGTAAAGCTCTGTTGTCTCCAGAGAGACCGCACATAAGAGTCACGAGGAAGGAGAGTTCCATTAGGACCTGATCTCCAAGGTCAAACCTCAAAGCTCAGACTAATAGGAGTGGGGAGAAAGCAGAAGTCTCATGAATGCTGTGGTATTGAATCTGTGGTTCTCGGTTTTTTGAAATTTAAGTTTTCTTATCTACCAGAAACTAGGATGATTGCTTTCATTATTGTTGTATCTGTTTTTCTTTACTACATGGATATATCAATATTTGTTTACTTATATTTATATTGACTTAAGCTTATTTACTTAGCTTACTTATATTTACTACATGATATATAGATCTATATGGATATATATTGCATTGCATATATTTTAGGGATATGTATAAATCTATATATGTAGATGTATAACATGCTTTTTAAATATACTCATGTTCTCATGGCATCTTACTGCACAGAATGCCCAAGCACTTTAGGTTCGTTCTGGGAGTGCCCTGTTAAGCACAAAGAAATGGAAACACAATAACCACCAAGCACTGTGCCACGCACATGTGGTGAATTTTTTTATCTGATTTAAATTGAAGATATCTTCAAGTGAGGGAATTAGTAACAGAATCACAACTAGAAAACTAATAGCTTGACTCCTAATCCTGAATTCCAACCACTTAACCCTGCTGCTTCTATAAATGGCTTTGGGTAGAAAAGCTACATGTTTCTCCAGACCCATAAAATACCTAAAATGGGGTCCTCTATTTTTTCCCGCTCTATCGAAAGCAGTGCTGTGGCCTTTCCTCTTTGAAATGGGAATAGCTGCTCAGCCTTCTGGAAAAGAATATGTTTCAGCCAACTTTCATAAAGTTCAGAATTCGGTGGGCAGTTTCCTTTGAAAGTTTACATTAAGTGTTCTGCCACTCAAGTCTCCATATGGAATTGTTTAAGAAGTTTAAAGCCCAGCAATAAATGCCTTGCCTCAGACATACTGTAAGCCTTTGTCTATTGAAATGCAGCAGCTGTTTCATTACTTAAACATACCAGGTAACAGCAGCACAAAGAAACAGCCCGTTTATGACAGGCGGTCGTTCTGGACAGGCTACAGGCAAGGCGGGAGAGTTTTGTTCAGGACTTTAAAGCTCAGAATCAATACACCCCATGGCAGTCCCACTTTGATGGCCTCTTCTCTATAGCTTACCCCAATAGTTCTCCTTCAGAGACTCAAGAAAGTGGGCCTGGCTTTGTGCTAAAAATGTGGGTGCCACAGTGACCCATAATTCTGACTGAACTCATCATTCTTGTCTCCAGCTTACAAATGAAGCAGTTGAAGCATCAAGCCAGGAGGTTCAGGGACTTGCCCCGGATTACTCAGCTTGGGGTGGCAGTCAAGATGGAAATCCAGGTCTTCTCACTCCAGGCCTGATGTTGAGGCCACTTCCACATCAGATAATGCATACAACAGGGGCAGGTATACTCTTGTTAGCCCCTCCAACTGGAAGGCTCCCTCTCCCAAAGGATATCCATGGATTATCCTCCCTCGAGGCTGCTTTTACTTACAGATTTAATTAGGATTGGTTTGAATATGAGAAACAATGTTTTCAATCTTCATTTAAAGCATTGTTTCTTATGTTCAAACAAACCCAGAGAAAATGAAATAGAATGTAAAAGATGTTATAATTTTTTTCAAAACCCAAGTATGAAACCTGGAAGCATTTCACACTTGGATTGTGTGCTGCAGCCTGTGCCCCTGGGACCCTGGAGGTACACATTGACTCCCCTGGGCCATTGGCACTTTGGTGGAAAATTAAGAACATGTGCCTAAGTTGCAACATTCACTGTAACTTTTATGTTAGTATGAAGTAAAATGTTTTAAATGTTCATTATTTGAGGGAAAAGTACACCTTAAATACCAGAGCTTTATTCTGGTATTTAGAGCATGCTGTTCCAGAAGAAGATTATGACCAGGAATCCCAAAGACCCCCTCTTCTCTATGGTCCCCTTCCCAAAGCTTCTCCATCACTCCCAACAAGGGATTTCATGTACCTTGGATTAATTTTACTTGTTTCAAATCTGGAACCATATAGTATATGCCCCTTTGTGTCTAGCTTCTTTTCTCCACTGTTATGTTTGTGGATCAAAGGATGTTGCCTTTTCAAGAAGGAAAACTTCCTTGTTCTTTAGCAGGACTGAATCCCTTGGAAAAGGAAAGGACGCTTAAATAGATGTGAAAGAATTGTGAGATCTCAACAAAGCACAAAATTTCAACCAAGACCTCCCCCCGCTCCCCCGCCAAGAACAAACAAGCAAAATTAAATTTGTCTATTAAATTTTTATATGTGTGTTATGCGAATGTGAGAGAGCGCTACGTTCTGTACTGTGAGTGTCCCATCTAAAAACAAAGAGATTTTAAGGAAATGGTTTCCATGATAACTACACCGTGAAAAGCCCTAGAATTCTCTGCTGTCGTGTCAAGGCTTCAAAATGACCTTAGTCATAACAAAGAGGGTTTCAGATCCAAACATATCACAGGTTGCTAGAGAAGGGTTAAAGTCAGAAAGAGGAAAACATGTGGAACGTTTTTAATGACCTCACATTCTTTTACACTGAGCAGAGGGACATGGTGCAGCACCGCCTGTTTATCTAGCCTGCAGAGTCTGAGCTGGAACGAGGTTTTGCGTGTGAGAATTTTTTTCAAACCATACAAAGATGTATAGGTTATAAGGTGTTATAATTAAAACCATAAATATTAGTGAAAGTCTCACATCCAAGTATAACTGGTTTGTTATGTTCTGAGAGTCACTTTCTAAATGCTCTCTTCTGAAAAGGATCCAGTTGGCTTCTAAATGTCACGCAGGATCCTTGATTTAACTCCTTGCACCACTGACACACAAACTGCTCAGAAAGTCCCTGAAGTGACTGGAAACTCCCCCAAGTCATTGTTCCAAACTCCAGTTGCAGCACTACAAAGCTAGGCTGGCAAGAGGAAAAGAGTGGAGTCTTTCTCATATTTGCTGAAATGAAATGTAAAATGTTAACCCACGCTCTGTATTTAACTATGCCACTTGGTTCCTGCACTATTGCATTCTATTGCTGTCCTGTCTCTGTGTACCTAATTCCAATTAACCTCTGTACATGAAAAATGATCACTTTGTTTATTAAGTACTAGCCAGCTAGATATCCTGCTTTAGACAACTGATATTCATTCTTCCACTTACTTAATCTTCACATCTCTTGAGGTAGCCACTATCTTTACCCCTCCTAACAGATGAAGAACCTGAGGTTGTTTGCCCAAGAACAGTAAGTGCTAGGGTGCTGACTCCAAAGCTATATTCTTAACCCACTGCACTGTGTGTTACCATTTCCTCTCATGCTGTTAATGCTCATGTTATTTCAGAACATTTCTAAAGCTTTTGGCAAGTTGCAGTGTGTAACATTTTGATGTGGAAGAATCAAGGCAGATCTTTGATCAGAATTCTGAAATAGGCCCTTTTTTTATTTCGTGGTTTGTTTGACAGTTGATTCTTAATTCAGATCTGCTTTAAATCTATTCTTGGAAGGATCTTCTTTTAAATTGTGTTTAATAGATTCTAAGTGATACTCCACTAAGATGTAAAGCTTCAAAAGAGCTTAAGTCAACTGATAATCAATGCCAGGAAAATTGTCTGGTTTGGGAGTTTTGAACTACACACTTGATCCAAGTCCATACACACACACCCCAGAATGGAAGAATGGCCATGCCTCCTGGGTACCTGCAAGTGTGTTTAGAAATGAATAAATCTTCAAGGACAGGCAGCCAAATATGCTGCCTTTACTCTAAATCTGACTTTTATCTTGACATTTATTTTTCTGTTCCCTACTCACCCACATGTCAGTGCTTGAGGTGTCATGGATTGGTTCTTTCTTTCTTGCCCTTCACATGCAAGCAGCACCAAGTCCAGTTAAGTTTTCCTTTGTAATATCATTTTTATGTACCCATGTTTTCTATTCCACTGCAGTATTGCTAAATTAAATCCTTATCATCTCATGAGTGATCCGTAATAGCCTTCTAACAGATTTATCTCTACTACCACCCTTGCAAATTCTTTTCCAATCACCACCAGATTAATTTTCCTAAAAACTCTCTTTTATCAATTCATTTACTCTCTTAAAAGCCTTCCATGGCTTCCCATTGCCAACTGAATAAAGTTCAAACACTTTTCCTTGGCATTCAAGGCCTTCACATCTGCCCCATGTTTGCTGTCCAAATTGACCTTCCACAACTATCACACTTAGCGTAAACCTTCTACCCCACCAGACAGTTCCCTGATGACATCCTGTTTGTGAAATTACTTCCACATTTGAATTACTCTTGGTTTACAAAGTATGTGCATGGAATACTTCTTATTTCACCACAATGAAGCTGTGATTTGGCAGGATTTTTTTTACATGTTTTGATACCTTTAAAAATAATGAAGCCATGTATTATTGAAACTATTGTCATGTCTCACAAAATTTAACACCAACCCAGAAGTTTTGAGCATATGACAGCTATTCTGCTTTCTGTCTGAATTTATAACAATTAAATATACTCGCTTTTGACCTTTCTTAGAGATTCATACATATTATTCACAATTTAGTTTGTTTTTACATATGTGTTGTATCTGTGGACCCTCATGTCAGTGTTCATCGCTGCTAACTAGCTTCTATCATAAACATCTAGACAACAGTGAGTGTATATCTTACACCTTTGCTATAAATCAACTTACCTGGTTTATAAGGTAATAAATATTAACTTACTGGTGCTAATTCCACTTTTGAGACAACATTAGAACTTGGAATCAATAATTTTCCATTAATTTTGGTAAAAATTAGTTAAAGACCTGGGGATGCCAAGGAATAGAAAACTTTTGTTATGTCACAGGGGTATTTTTTCATCTCCATTTTCTGTTGAAAATGCTGCTGCTTACTTCATGGTATCTTCCTTCTTGTATAAGCCAAGTGGCCTCAGTCACAGCGGAAGCATGCACAGCCAGAAGACCCTGGTGACAGAAGGTTTTGGCCTCTCTTCAGTTTCTCTTTGTCATCCCTCCGTGTTGACAGGCAGAAGACAGAGGGAAACTGGGACTGGGACTGGGACTAGCATTGGACAGTATAGCATATCCCGGTACTAGGGATAAGGATGATGGTGAATAAATATAAGTAAGAGTATAGATATAATGTAAGAGTAAAGAAGCATGTGGCGCCTCCCTTTCCCCATGATGGACACTGGTGGACCTTGTCCACAGGCTGAGTGCCACAGCCGTGTTTTTGTCATTCAGTCACTCATTCAATCCCATTTCTGTTTGTCGGTGGTGACCTGACAGGTTAAAGATTTCATCAATTCCGAGCTCCTAGCACAGTTATACTCTTCCGAGGACCAAAATACTCTGATGGAGGAATCCGCAGAGCAGGCTCAGCGCCGAGATGAGATGCTCCGAATGTACCAGGCCCTCAAAGAAGCCCTGGTGATCATCGGTGACATCAACACGGCCACGGTGTCCACCCCCGCCCCGCCTCCCGTGGACGACTCTTGGATACAGCACTCTCGCAGGTAGGAAGATGGGCCCAGACACCTGGGGCTTGCTACACGTGGCCAATATAATTTCCTGAGAGTGCTTTCATAAGCCAATATGAAGCTTAAGAAAAACAGGGGGAAAAGCGAGTCAAGTTCAGGAATGAGGGAGTCCAATTACATCCAACCCCTCCTAAAACAAGAAGCATGCACCCTCGCAGGGGAATGCTAAACGGTCGTCAAAAAGGGTAAGGAAGTTCTCTAAGTCCTGAAATGAAGCGATAACCAAGTTCGCGGGAAGCCTGAAAAACAGCCGGTTGCGTTCTGTACTGTACATAGTGAGGTGTGGGGAGAGGATGTGAGCTTGGGCGGAAGCTGAACGTGCGGGGAACGCTCCGGAAGCCGGGCTTCCCGCGTTGTCTCCTCAGCATGCAAGGGGAGGGGAGGAGGTGCGCGTACTCCTCACCATTTACCCTTTCATAACTCTTCACGGGTGTAGCCTAGGTCTGAGTGAGTCAGCCGTCACTTGGAAAAGCAATCCCCAGGGTATAAAACGTTTTAAAAGATGAGCCCAGGCTGAGGGGCGGAGCGGGTAAACCATGCCTTGTCTTTTTCCTCAGGTCTCCTCCTCCAAGTCCCACAGCCCAGAGGCGGCCGACGCTGAGCGCGCCCCTGCCGAGGCCCACGTCCGGCCGAGGCCCAGCTCCCGCCATTCCTTCCCCGGGCCCTCACTCAGGGGCTCCCCCAGTCCCGTTCCGTCCAGGGCCGCTGCCCCCTTTCCCCAACAGCAGCGACTCCCTGGGAGCCCCTCCGCAAGTTCCGTCGCGGCCCACGCGGGCCCCACCCAGCGTTCCCAGGTAAGGTGAGCTGCAGGCACTGGGGGAGGGGGTGCTCTCGGTGATCTTCTCAGAGGTATGACAGACGAAATAGACCAGCATTGGCCAAGGAAAGTGAGGCCCATTAACCTGCCACTGTTTTTTTTGAAGGCT
The DNA here is from genome assembly GCF_964237555.1 of Oryctolagus cuniculus. NCBI lineage: Eukaryota > Metazoa > Chordata > Mammalia > Lagomorpha > Leporidae > Oryctolagus > Oryctolagus cuniculus. Next base: position 26,081,744 of record NC_091438.1, on the reverse strand, counting down.
ATGTATAGGAATTTTAACATAATGGTTGCTGTGCATGGTCACTAGCCATTTTATGAGATACCCCATTGTACCTTTAAAAATACATTGAGACAGTTATAAACAGGTCAAACAGTGTAGCTAATAAATAATTGACCTGAAACACTTATAGTTGGAGCTATGGGCTTACCTTCATACATCTACCATACAAATATATAAAGTGTAATCAGAGATTTTTGAGATGTGAAGTATGAAGGGTTTTCCCCTCCATAATCAGAAATTTTACAGGAAAGAAAATTGGCTTGCACTTAAGGTTAATTTTTTAAGTTCAATTCAGAGAGACAAAATATTCATATGTTCCATGAAGGAAAACCTAACTGTACTCAGGAGACCATAAAAACACAAACGACTTCTACCCAGACATGAAAGTTGAGTCACCTCACCTGCTTACATTTTGGTCTTCAGGCCATTGAGAGTACTGAAAAGAAGAGGGATCTTAACCTGGTAGACAAGGGGGGTGCAGTAGAGTGCTGGGGAATTTTGAGTGAGAAGACCTGGATTGCCACAGACCATGGGCCACTCTATGAGTTCCTCACTCTTACGAACTAGGGAAAATTCAACACAGGTGTTGCCCCGGTCATGTGAGATGGGACAGTTGAAGAGTTTGATAAACTATAAAGATTGTGCTCATTACTGCTGTTATCATTTTGGTCCCAATCAAAGAGGATTTACGTCCTCTCACCCCTGTTATTTTTTCTCTGAATTCAATACGGTTGTCTTATAATTTCTTTGGAACTGAGCTGAATTTCTAGGACCAGCAATAGTTAACATTATTCATACATGCTAGGGGTTGTCATAAGAGCATTGCGTGTACATTTTTGTTTAATGCTCACAACAATCTATTTGAGATAGGGCGTTATGTATATTTTAAAGATAGGGCATTAAGAAGGTTAAGCCACTTGTCCAAGGCTGCTCACCCAGGCCTCAAGTGGAGCTGGGCTTTAATCCCAGTCGACTGCAGAGCCCCCGACCATGACAGCAGAGTTTCCCAACTTCTCACTGCTGACATTTTCACTGTGCAGAGATGTCCTGTGTATTGTGAGAAGTTTAACAGCATTGTTAGCTTCCATGCACTAGATGTCAGTTGCACTCCCCAAGCTGCAACCACTAAAAATGTCTCTAGGCAGTGCCAGTGTCCCTTAGGGGAGTAAAAATCCTTCTCCACTGAGAGCCACTTTTGCTTTAGTATGCGAACAAGTTTCCCTTCTTTGTTAAAAAATAAAATAAAATGAATGCCAACACTGAGCCTTGCTACAAACAAAATCAAATTTATTGTTTTGGAAAACCTCAGATTGGCTGGGAAAATGTTTTCCACTGTGCTCGGAAGGTATGGAGGCCATTGGGAGTGGGAGAGTTAAAAGCAGGAGGGATCCTTGAGGTCAGCTGTTTTGTCTGTTTGGCTGTGAGAAAGAACCAGAGCACCCCCGCGGTCCTTGTGGGGAACGAAGGTGCATGTCTTGCTTGCTTGCTTCACTGCTTTGGGTTTCAGATAAACTGGCTTGCCAGTAGCCTTCAGAAAACCAACTTTCGAATGATAAACCCATTTCTTAAGTGGGTCGGAGTAACCCTCAGTATTTTGGAGCTCCCATGAAGGAGGCAGCCGGGGAGGGGATCTTAGCCTCAGCTGGATGGTGGGGCCCCAGCAGCAGAGCTGGAGAGGGGAGCCGCCAGATTTAATGACTGTGTTGGGGAGTTCACAAAACAGCAGTGGGGTTATTTGAAATTTCTAGAGTCCTCTCAAGTGAGAATCAAACTTAACCTGATCTGGCCTTGCAAAGAGTCCCAAATTTAAAACAGAAATGAAAGTACAGAAAAGAAGAGGCAAGTTGGTTGTTTTGTGCTGAGCTTTCAAGTTTCAGTGCCAGTTCAGCACCCTGGGAGGGAAATCCCCCTTGTGGGGGAGGGAATGGTCACCTGAGAGAGACCAAGAAAGACTCAGTCAGGATCCCTATCCCTATTAAAGTTTAGCTTTAGATGGAGAGTTCTGACCACATAAAGTCTGTTTTTAATAAAAGCCAGAGCAGGAATCCTAGCAAATGCAAGCCAGAAATGGGGTTTAAGATTTCAGAGAAAGAAAGGAGGAAGAAAAGAAGAAAGAAGGAAAGAGAAAGAGTTTGAAGGAAGCGCTTGTTGACTTCACCTTATTCTATTTAATTATATATATCCTCTTATCCTCTGTGATTTGCCTCCATTTTCTCTGTGGAAATTAAAACTTGAAATGCCATTATCCATCATCTCCAGGAAAACAACCCTTAGCTTTCTGAGAAGGAAGTTGGATTTATTTTTCAAGTTCTTTGCTTTCATAAGGGCTCTTTCTCCTCTTTTATCTGAAACCAGAAACCCATAACAGGACAGGACAGCACAGAAGGTGTCTCGCCAGCTCCCTGTTGGGCTTCACTGTTATAGAGGCGATAACTGAATTTTTAGAGGCAAGAAACCTGCCAATCAGCATGTGCCTGTGCATAGCTTTCTTCTGGATGATTTGTGACTTTACTAGCAAGTTATGACGATGACTTTTAAAAGCATATGAGGGTACCTTAAAGCGTTCATGGAAAATGGAATTAAAAGACAATTCTATTGTGGTGCCAAAAAAGGTTTTGAAATACATGCACAGTTTTCACATCATATGCATTTTCCATGAACTTTTTGAGGACCACTCCTGTGCATGGATTTCAAAACAGTTTTTGCACCAAATGGACTTGTCTTTTAACTTCATTTTCCCCATGAACTTTTTGAATTATCCTCTTCTATACTTTTAACTCCATTCGAAGGCAATCAAAGCACTGGCAATTGCACAAAATACATGAGTGTTTTGCCTTTAAGAATACCATTAGTATTCTGTCTTTCCATTCCAATGTTAAGGGAGAAGAAGGAGAGAGGTGGTGGAGTCACTTTTGGCACAGCTTTCTTCAGCTGCTGAAGCTGTTCTGGTTTATATGCACAAAGCCTTTCAGTGAGGGAGCTGGAAGTACTGCAAACTACATGCCTGTTTTAATTCATTCCATCCGACCGAGGGGAGCATCTGTATCCCAGGGAGACTCACTATTACGGATGCTTCTGTCATGAGATAGTTCAGTGCACACATACCTGTGATTTGTGGGACATTTCCTGTTGCCAGAATATCTGTGTTGTCCCCTCCCCTCTCACCTGCTCTCCACTTCTCTGAAGGGGCTCAATTGTTGAAAAATCCAAGGCAGCCATGGATTTGTTTAGCATGATGATCCTAAACAGACATCACCACCTCTTTAGGGTCTCTGTTCTCTTAATTGAAGAACTTAATTTTCTTTAAATTTAGAGCTGATATAACTGTTTTCAGGTACAGCTTCTTAAAATTGGTTAATTGGAAATTACAGCCTTTGCCATTAACAGAACAAATTAGCTGTATCCATGTGTGTTTTTCATGGCAGTAGCAAACTCTGGCAATATTTCACTCATTTGTCTTCTCCCCTGTCCTTGGACAAAGCTATTTTGCAATGGTGCAAAGGGGATATCAGGATGGGAGGAGGGGTCTCTAATCCAAGAAAGAATAACTTTATTTATCTTATCACTCAATCTTCCATTAAAAAAAAGTTAAAAAGTAGAAGTGTTTTCTCCTAATCACCCTGTGCACCAAGCACCAAGTCCAATGGTGTCTTGTATAAATGCAAAAATGGAATCACTTGAAAAGATTTGGCTTTTACTCCAGCTCATCTACATGATGGAAACATGGAACCCAAGAAACACTCTATTGAAAGAGTCTTTGTTGGGTCCCAGGACAAAGCTGCTGTCCCAGACCGCATGGGCAGTGCCAGCATAGCACTTTCTCATGTAGGCCCATTCCATGACTTAAATGGCTTCCTGGACTCCACATGGCACACATGGAGTCAAGTCATGATCCCACATTTTCAATAATGTAGTACTAAATCAAACATGCCGAGAGATTTATAAAGCCCTCTATATAATGAGACAATGAACTCATTTTCTTTTCTTTACAAAGATAAAAGTCATTTGGTTTTCTTAATAATTAAATTTTATTGTAAAAGCTTCACATTGAGGAATAGGTCTCCCTGGGTTTTGGTTTGGTTTTTTTTTTTTTTTCATTTTTGTTTTCATCTAGTCCCCCAAATTCTGAGTAAGATCAAACCCAATGATTCTTATGAGTGTGTCTTTGCATCCCTCACATCAAGGTTTGGTGCCATGAAGGATGAAGCTGCTGAGCCTTGAAGTCGTGGGTTAAGGGTACACGGACAATTAAGGAACTTGTGTGACTCCCTGCAGTCATGCACTGGAAACGCCCTGCCTTCCTCTCTCCTCTACAGCCCTGTAAAAGTATGAATTCATTTAGTAGCTGAGCATCATTTTGACAAATGATGAGCTCATCTTGTGATTTCTGATGTCAGCCATGAGCTTTCTATTTTCCTCACCATCCATTCCCCGTTAAAGGAGAAAAATAAATAAATACATTTGTAATTAGATATTCTGATAATTTAGGGAGTAGTTTTTTTTTTTTATTTTTGGCAACTGGATTTAAAAGTCAAGCAAAGATTTTTTTTCATAAGTATAAGTGCTAAGAATAGAAGTAACTTTGAGCTCTTTTTTGATTGTTAGTATTCAAGGCATCTCATGAGGCAACCATGTCCCAAAATTTATTACTGAAGCCCCAAACTGTAATTAATAATTTGTTTCCATGTTAACATGAGTCTTCATGATGCTTAGGACACTTCGGGGAAAACAGGGATTTTGGCCACGTGCTGCTCACTAAGGAAAATGTCCGTTTTAATTTAAACCCTCCATTAACTATCCCATGAAAAGCCTCATTCCAATTCCACAATGATTCTGGTTGTAACAGAATACTTCACTGGTGAAATATGGTGAATCAAAGGTGGATGTCAGCTTTTGCATGCTTCAGGACTTGTTTTCAATCTGGCTTAAGTGAAAGTATAATTAGTTTGGTGGTTTCCTTCTGGGTCCACTTTACACAAACCTGCCCATATCCTGCCCCAGTCCAGGTGACTGGCTGTCCCTGTCAGTGAGGCTTCAGGACACATTTGTTTTTGAAGGTCAGAGTGTGGGAGCTTTGCCGACGTGGGAAGGCAGACTGCAGATGGCCTTTTTGTTTTCAATGAGACCCTTATCTTACTTTCCCAAACATCCCATGTTGCAGGCAGGTAAGACAAAAAGCGAACTAAGAAATGATCTCCATGAGGCAAAGCGCAAGTAACACAAATGCAGACAGCGGCAGTAAATATAACAGCATGCCACTGCCCGCCCAGTCGTAACTGGCATTCAGTTAACCAAATTTGTATTTGTATTTGCTTCCATGTCCCGTGACAAATAATAACAAATGCTCTCTCATTGAGCTCTTTGGGGCCCCAAGCTGCTAAGTTGCAACCATTGTAAGGAAGCCCTTCTGAGTTTTAGGGTATCCTGCCTGCCCTGAGTTTCACCTGATGGATAGAGGAAGACAGCCAAGACAGGATTCTGGCAGAGGAGCCACTGGCCGGTGAAAAACACACCATCAATGATTATTATTCTTCCTGTGGCCAGTCAGCAGCAAATTGTCACCAGTTGGAATCTGCTGAATGTTCCTACATACAACCTGATGTCAGCTCAAAGAAGGGAGAAAACTGTTTTCCCCAGTGTGATCAGACACACACAAGTAGGGGTTCCTATTTCATCCCAGTGCCCCGAATTCCCCTCAGTCAGAAAAGAGTGATTTTTACAGGGAACCCTTTACGTTCAGACAGTGCTGGTTAGATGGTATGTGTTTCAGAGAGATCCAAGGCCCAACGTGACTTGTTATTCTTTCAATTCTAAGTTGGAGCCAAGCAGCAAACTCTAATTATGAATGGGATCTTGACGGCTTTCTCCTTCCCGCGGACTTATCAGCTACTGTGAAATATTAGATACGAAATTTAAGTAACGCTGACTAGACTTGCTTTAGCCCCTAAAAGCCAGGAAATTAATGAAAATGTAAATGCTGCCTCTTTCATACAGAATGTGCCTTTAATGCCTATCTCCAGCAAGAGACAACAGGAATTGAGGATTTCGCTGAGGGTTTGATGGCTTTTGCCTGCTTGTCATAACTTTATTGCTACTTAAACACAGAAATTTAAATGCCCCCACTGAAATCCTCTAGTTTACTTGTGCCAGCATATTGTAAGCTTTGTCTGGGGAAACCTCTGAATCCAAACACATATTTACACCCTTTACTTGCCAAATGAAATCCATCTGGTTTACCAAATGCTGTTGCCAAAAGAATGCTACATTTTCGGTCTGGCCAATATTTTCAATGCAGACGAGGGGAGAGTGGTGTTGAAAATGCTTTGGGTTTGGGAGAATCTGCTTGTTTATTGATGTCACATTACTGAAGTATTTAGATGAGTTTTAGATGGCATGGCAGCTCTGACCAAAAATAGAATCGTTGCACAGGGCACAGTCTACAGCCACAAGGGCCTGAAGCAGCCTTGCATCATGGCATGGTACTTTCTTTCCCTTCTGACTGCTTTTCAAGCATCACAGCCACATCATAAGCAAGAGTGCAAATAGCAGGTACTCTGATTTCTTGTTTTCTAACAACTCCCATGAGCAGTAGGAAACACCACTCCTGTTTTCTGGTCAAGATGATCAGTTCACATAAATTGTAAACATATCCCATTCAAGGATTTTAAAAGAAAAAAAAGTTTCCAAAAAATGGCGTGTAGCAAAATTCTCCATCACTCATAATCAGTGGTAAGGCAGGGCCTCCTGACTTCAATTGCTCAGAGATACGGAGAGTTCCAAACCCTCATAAAATCTGCTCCCCACTCCACACCCACTACGGCCAAATTGGGAATTAATTTAATCACTAGAAAGCATGACATGGTGTAAATTCTCTTACTGCTCTTGTTGGAACCTAGTAATGTGCAAGTTAATATGTAATTTAGAAATAAGCTTCCTTCCTGCTTTTTTGGTGGAATGGCTAACGTTTCAATAAAGAGAGAGAATAAGGTAATGACCAGGATCACCACCAACCAGATACGCTGCCACAGGAGAATCTCCCACTTCTATGATAATTTTGAAAACCTAGAGAAAAAGGAAGACAATGTAAGAAGGTCTCCAGTAGCTTTGAATATGCCTTGGGAAATGAGTTTATTTTACAATCAAATACACTAGTTGCCTCCACCATATAAATATTACCTGTATTTGGTTTCAGATTTTTCATGAGACCATTCAATCTAAATTTGGTTTTGAAATGTATACTTAAATTATTTTCTTTGTCTCAGAAGATTAGTGTATCTCATCTAGCATGAGCCCTCCTTTGAGAGTAAGAGATGAGAAAGACTTCTAAAGGCATTTTGCAGGCCGAGGCTATGATGAAGTTATTTTGTTTGGGATTGGGTATTTACGTAAGATACATTCTGTACCACATGGATTTTTTAAGTCTATATGAGTATTACTCTCCAAGCTAGTCTTAAGAATGAACAACGTTCTCTCATGTAAATCTACACCTAAGTTTTGTGCTCAGAGGCCCACAGCCAGTCTTCCAACTTGGTTATTAAAACACCGTTCACTGAGGAAAAGCTATAAAAAAAATGAGAAAATATCTGTAGACTTTTAAAAACAACTAGAATTCCTTTTTCTCCTTAGTAGTGTTGGAAAATATTTTAATAACTAAAATAATAAAATTTCATTTGAGGCAAATTCCGTGGTATCTTAATTATTACTTCTTGGAATGGGAAAGTTACAAAAACAGTAGCAAATTTGTTGCCTAGAGAAACCGCTGCAGTAATTTCCCTCCACATACTTATGTGTAAAGTCAAAATAAAACCCATGCTGCAAATATTATTTGCATGAAAGCAGACTTGGACTTTCAGCTCTAATAATAGTGGCACTTAGGACTGAAAATAATGGACCAGAAAAATCTTGTGCCTCCTCTGGCAGACTGTGATTAACTTCCTTAAATACTCAATAGATCAGTTTAGGAATCTGTAATGAAGATTTTTGGTGTAATTACTTGATTCGCTTTCATACTTAAAACACTCTGAATTCCTCCATTACCATCTTAATGCTTGAACATCAATAAGTGTATTGAAACTTCATTTTAAAGCACATCTTTGAGTAAGCACATTGAAGTAGTGGTTTCTCACTTTTACTTAAAACTTTGGTGTGTGACTCATTACATCTTGAAGATTTCTGTACACATAAATATTTCTGTATATGGAAAGCTTTTGTCACATGTGGTCATTTATATGTATTGTTCGTTGGCTGTCTTCTAGGTGAACAACACTTGGGGGCACTCTTGCCAATAACAGTTGCTACTGTTTTGTTCCAAGGTAGAGCAAGTGTCAGGAAAATATTCTAAAGGGTCACAAAGAATCTGCAATTTACAAACACTTTCATAGTCTTCATGGACTGTTTACAGTTTTACTTAAAATGTCTTTGTCGTAAAAGTTTTGCATTCATTTATTTTTCCTATTGATTTAATGCCACTTATTAAAATTAAAATGTCTGAGTTGTAATACTGTGTAGCTACAATAATGAAGGTAGCACTGACCTTTGTCTCTAGTTCATAAAGCACTGCGGGATTGAAAAAGCAAGATTCTAGACTGTTGCTTTTTATTGTGCTCCCATCTTATTCCCTCCCCCCATTTCCTTTGTCTGCAGGCTGGGCCAGCCACCCAGTTATCTAGAATAGTCTTCCTCTAGTCACTTATGTCAGACACCTGCCTTCTAGCTGTGCTTGGCAGAGCAGTAGAATGAGGTAATAATCAGAAGAAAATGTTCTGTCTTTTGGCCTCATCCACATACAGCATTATTCAAAACAGTTCTCTGTGGGTGAGAACAGTCGCTTTGAGATCCCTTGGTCTAATGTTCCATAGGGGTCTGGAGGAACAAAACTGTACACTTTTTGGATCCCTTGTAAAGTAATGGAAATATAAATGATATCTGACTAGGCCTGTCCTCTCTGTGATGTTTACAGACATTTAGAGGTATATGTGGAAATGAGAGCCGTTCATTTATAAACATTCCGGCTTCACTTTCCCAAGTTTTCTTAAGCAGAACCTCCATGGTCATTACAGCAGTGTTATCCTAAAGGCAGATTTTGTGAACGATTTCTCCAGGCTTGTGGCAGTTTTTGCACGACAGATGCCCGAAGGACATATGGTTTCCATAGATTTTCCGTCTAGACTAGCTTTATTTAGAGACTTTTGGTCTGAACCGGTCCAGTTAAAGTTTCTGTAGGAGCTTATATAAAAATTCTTGTATAAAAATTTTAAATGTGGGCATACCAGTAAGGTGTAAAACAAAAATGTTGACTTCTTATTGGCAAAGGATTAAAAGAGATTGGCTGAAAATTTCCTTCGGGTTAAGTAATTCTGATCGTTGTATATGCCCACTCATCCGGTCCACCCCACGACGCTGTCCAAAGTGGAAAGGCTTACCCTGAAACTCCAATAGCTCTTAAATTTTGTATGCTCCTCACCATTTTCCTGAGTTAAGTTCTTTGTACTTCAGTTGGCGTGTGTGTGTGTGTGTGTGTAAAGAAAGCTCTAATTCTTTCTGCAGACTTTTTACATGACCCTGGGGACATATGATTCTTTGCCCTTTTAGCACCTATTTTTACAAACACAGCATTTCTCTCATTTAAAAAAAAAAAAAAAGAAAAACTGTGCCTCCAACACACCCCCAAGTGGGAGGCTGAACCTTTAGGAGATTTCTAGTGCTTTCAACCAACAATGAAAATCCCATTTTAAGATGGTTCTTGAGCCACTGTCAGAGATTTATTTAGAAACAATATGACACTTTCACAGGAAAAGAGTAACTTCTAAAATTGCCCAGAAGTCTGCACTTTCTTCCTCTTGTAAGAGCCTGTCCCCCTTTAACTGCATCAGAACGAGGAGACTTGTGGAAAAGAGAAAGCATGGGCAGCTCTGTCCCCATCAGTCCCATCCCTTGGCTTCTCGCTAAGCATTTAATTGGACTTACTCACATATTTGTCCACTGACATGGCAGCTTGCAAGGCACAATGCTTCTCTGTTTTTCTGTTTGCTCTGAAAGTTTTTCGTTTTTAAAATTGGAGCTCTAAGGCATGTTAGAGCTCCTCCTGCTGGATTTTCTTTTTATAAGTGACTGGGATTGTAATTGGTAAAGGGCAACTCTTTGTCTCTGTTTTTAACCACTTGAATTGATCCAAATGACCAGAAAAAAAAAAATAACAAGTGATACCCTTAAAACTGTCCCTTAATGCAAGGGGCAATATCAAGATCAGGCAGACACTGAAAAGTTGGTACAGCACAAATCTCTAAGTCTCCAAATTCCTCTCGCTGTTTATTTTTATTGTTGCTAAGAAAATAAAATAAAAGGAATTGGAATGTTAGCTTTTCTATCAACACTGTTGCTTACATAGCCACGCTCTCTGAGGAAAGGCCCCAAGTCACACTCTCGGTCCTTGCTGTCCCAGAAAGGCAGAAAAAGGATCTCCAAATATCACAGGGCAGAAATGAATTTTATAGCCCTCACCCTTGCTGCTTTTATTTCTTTTCTCTCCCTGAGCTGAGATGGCAAAGGAATGCATGTCTCATAAGTGGAAGCTGGACTTTCCTTGTGGTTAGTTCTCAGCTCTTCTCCTTCTTCTGCCAAGTGGTGGGAGTCTGCCTCCCCCTCTGCTGCAGCCTGGGGAGGGAGGGGAAAGTCAGAGAGAAAATAGAAGGTGAGGAGGATCAGAAACAGTTTTACCCACCACCATCTATGGAAGTAGTAGGTTTCTACAGAAATTAAGTTCTGGGAAGTCTCTTGGAGGGGGTGGGCACATGGGAGTGGAGAGAACGGAAAGAAGGAAAGGAACAAAGGGAAAGAGGGAGGGAGGGAAGAAGGAAGGGGGGAAATAGGAGGGAGGAGGAGGGAAGCACAAAAGGCACAACGAATCACTGGAAAGGCTGTTATCTAACTCCATTCACAGCCATGTGCTTGAAAAACCCATAAAAAACGATGGCCCCTCTCTGTGTAACTTTCCCACACTGAGTTCTTCTTAACTTCTGCTTCTTTGCATCACTCTAACCCTTTTCTCTCTCCACTTTATCTATGGTCAATGTTATGATGTGGAGGCCAAAATATAAAAAAATTAATCTCAAAAGTAATGCTTTTTAGAAATCATATTTAAAGGGGCCGGTGTTGTGGCATAGCAGGTGAAGCTGGCACCTGCAACACACCAACATCCCTTATGGGCACCAGTTCATGTCCCCGTGGTTCCGCTTCCAATCCAGATCCCTGCTAATACACCTAATAAAACCAGCAGAGGATGGCCCAAGTGCTTGGGCCCCTGCTATCCACATGGGAGACTTGGAGGAGGCTCCTGGCTCCTGGCTCCTGGCTTCAGTTGACCCAGCCCTGGTTATTGCTGCTATCTGGGGAGTGAACCAGTGGATGGAAAATCTCTCTCTGTCTCTGTGTGTGTGTGTGTGTGTGTGTGTGTGTGAGGGGGTATTTCCCCCTCTCTAACTCTGCCTTTCAAATAAAAATAATAGATAACTATTTTTTTAAAAAAATCATCTTTAAATACAACTAAAAAACCTCTAAGTTATCTGTGTTATAGTTTTATTAGGACTGTGCACAAAAGAATTATTGGTTGCCTGTGATCAAGAATAAGACGGCACTTGATTCCACAAACTGGCAGTACTTTCCTGACTTTGTTTCCTTCACAACTACCTTTCCTATTACTGGAATGCCAGTCCCCTCAATTCTCCTGGCTTTCTGGCAGTCCTGATAACCCTATGGCCTCCTTCCAACTCCAAGCTGAGACTGTAGGCTTCCTGAGATTCCTGCAGCCCAGACCTGTGGTGCCACTTAACCCCACTGTTGCTGCCCTCTTTTGCTTTCCATCTCAAGGAGAAGCTCCTTTTGAGGAGTGACTGTCTTTCTTATCTCTGCGTCTCTAGCCCTTTGTACAGAGCCTAGCATAGAAGTAAGGCTTAGTGAGGGAATGAAAGAATACAAAAATTGAGTTGACTTGCAATACTTAACCACAGTTTGTCTTGGAATTAGCCCAATGCTTAGTATATTTTATGAACCAATTTAAACACATTGTTTTGTTCTATTCAATTGAAAACAATGCCTGAGTGACTGTTACTAAAAAATTATTTTTTACAAATCATAGACTGAGCAGAATTTTACTGGGCAAATCATCCTCCAAACTGCCTTTTTCCCATAACCACAGAAGTAGACATATTTGTGCAATACCTCTTGGTGAAATCCAAGTCAGCTATTTAGGACAATGCAGAGAAAATGTGACAAGGCAGATTGCACTACAATTTGTCACAGAGACTACTTTACACAGGATATTACATATTTGTATCATTAAATTAAATGTGGACTTTTTCTCCTTATGGTTTTATTTTCAATTCATTAATTAATTCATATTTTCCCAGTGACATACATTAGAAAATCTTGGGTTCATTTTCACAGGGAAAGAAATGCTTCCTCTAATATGTAGCAAGAATCATTTTAGGGAATTCCTTAAACCCTTTAAGTAGACTCCAAGTCGTTTATTCTTTCCAACATCTACTGCAAACTGTTCTTGGACAGTACTGGCTTACTCTGTTACTGAAACCAAAAAGGCCAAAAATATGCTGGCTATCGCCCTCTAGTTTTTTTGTTATAAATTATAAAATATTATCTTCCATGTGGACAAAATCATTACTATTATTGCATTTTTGAACTTAGTTTCTTGCCTTTTAGCTATGTAGAATCTATTTATTGAATAAATGCTTAAAATAGGAAGCAAAGTAGAAATGTAATGCTGAAACTTACAACACTGTGTCCAGTAATTTGTTGTCTTAGAGTAGATAATCATAAGACAAAGTAAGGATCTTTGATCATAGTTAGTTGCCTTTCCATTTTCCCTAAAGTTGTGTTCCTGCCTGATTTATCCTTGAGTCTGTTCACTAGTTCACTTTGGTTGATTTACTGATTGGGACACTGCCTTTAGAAGGTACTGTGGAAAACTGCAGAGAGGGTCAAGAATAATCTCAGTTGATAGGAGGTACAGAGTATTGTTCAGATGATCAGATACACATTCACACCTCAAACTTTGAAAATGATGCAAGGTTAAATAATTTCAGAGGGTAGTGGAGAAGTAAGAGATTTCAATTCCTAACATCTCAGAAAGCAGTTTTTGTTTTGTTTTATTTTCTCGGCCTTTTGGCTAAGATCAAGTGTAGTATTTTCTAAGAAATTGGTCATATGTATCCAAAAGAAAGGAAGTATCTTACTTCTCAGGGTTCAATAGACAAAACCTTTCTGTCTCATCAATAAGATTTAAAAAAAAAAAAAGTTGACTAAATTCATATCAGATTCTGGTGGCTCTTAGGACCCTGGAATGTGTAAATATCCCATAAGCCTAGATATAATTATTTGTAAATTGAATCCTAAAGACATAATTATATCTTGAAATTTCAATTATATTTAGGAAGTATAACTCATGGTGGAAAAGAAGCCTCTCAAACATATCCTTTTTATGTAAATAACTACCCTTTCCAGAAGAGATTGCCTCCAGATATTGTCAGCTTTTGCCTATCATTTTTAGGGGCTTTCTCTTTTATTTGGAGTCACCTAACTAATTAGGTTGGACTTCAAACACAGCCTCCTCAAAGATGAGAATTTGGAATGAATGTTTAAAGATACTTACATCCACTCCATTTTCATAAACAAATACAAGCTTCCTAAGTAGGTAATTTTTCTGTGACTTATAAGAAAGCTACTATAGACCATTATCTTTGATTTTACCACATAAACTAAAACTGCCTTGACCCAATAAGTCTAAATCCCAAAGGTATCAAAGTGTTTCTACCAACATTTCTTCATCCTTCTTGAGATTTTCCCCAGCGCTTTCTCTTTTTGTTTTTATCTTACCTGTCAAGTAAATTGAATTGCTAATAAAGCAGGATAAAAATCAGATTTCATGCCTTAGAACTGTAGTTCTCACACCACAGTCCCCGACTAGCACCATCAGCATTGTCTAAGAGCTTGTGAGAAATGTGCTGCCCCGACTGTTGGCAAAGTTGGTAAGTCACAGCTTGGGACACCTGCACCCCGTATCACAGTGCCTGCTTTGAGTCCTGGCTCCTCTGTCTCCCATCCAGCTTCCAGCTAAAGCTCCCTCTGGGAAGCAGCAGTTGATGACTCAAGTGCTTGGGTCCCTGCCACCCACATGGAGACCCAGGTGGAGTTCCCAGCTCTTGGCTTCAGCCTGACCCCATCATGGCTGTTTTAGGCATTTAGGGAATGAACCAAAGATATTCAAAACACACAGAAGGAACTTGGTAGGGGGGTGGAGAAAGAAATGTTCTACCCCTGAGAAATTTTGGGAGGCACCAACAATCTGTGTTTATACAAGCACTCCAGGGAATTCTGATACAAGGTCCAGTTTTAGAATGTGCCAATAGAAATGCCCAGTAGAACGATTTCTGGACTGGGAATCAGGGTCTTGGTGTAAGCATTGGAAAGAGTAAAGACTGAGCTGTAAAGACCCAGTCTGGCTCATGTGTAACCATTCAGATAATTCCCATTGATCATACTAAGGAGAAATAAAGACCAAGCCATTTCAGAAATCAATGTTATGCCACCTAGAATCAAGAAGAGAGAAACAGTGATTTCTTCACCCAACCCACATGCTGGTGCACCAAAGCGGTTTGCTCCATCAAAATCACCCCAACATTCTAATAAGATTGGTACCACATCTTGAACACTCAGGACCAGCTAACCCAACAAATAGATGAAACTTTAATTCTTCTATTCTTAAGAAAATAAATTGAGTGAAGAAAACAAATAGTACATTCTTCTCTCTTATCAATGAAGCCGGTTTCTCCCCCACAATGCCACCCACCCTGTGTGAGCATTGACTTTCTTACAAAATTTGTCATTGTCCAAAATACTGTAAATGGTCCATCCCTGCAGCTACAAATACAACTTTAAGTATTACATCTTTTCCTTTGATTTGGAAGTAGAAACATGGTTCTTCTATCATAACCATAAACCGCCCACATACAACACAGTGTTTCAATAAACACTAAATGATACAAGATGCTCCATTTCAATATAATGGGCTACTTAATGAAGCCCATCACTAAACAAAGCAACTGAGGAAAATTTGGTACAAAACAAATAACTTTGTCTTGCCCAAAACAAACTGTCTTGTGAGGTGAATGTCTTTGGAAACTCTTTGAATGGTCAGGAACTGGACC
Organism: Oryctolagus cuniculus; assembly: GCF_964237555.1. NCBI lineage: Eukaryota > Metazoa > Chordata > Mammalia > Lagomorpha > Leporidae > Oryctolagus > Oryctolagus cuniculus. The sequence goes on along the minus strand of NC_091438.1, from coordinate 26,066,508 downwards.
AACGAAATGAACAGTAAACCTTAAATGTTTTTCTGGTGTTGAAGTTGGCAAACATCTTCGCATTGCTTGTTATAAAAATTCACTCTTAACAATTTAATGCTCCTCTTGATTTGCTTTCTAGTAGGGTTTTATATACAGATTATTAGGTTCTTTTTCATCATTATTTTAGAAATAAGATAATGCTTATTTCTTCCCAAAAGCTCAGTGGGAGGCTCTTTAGAATTTTTAATTACTGAGTAAGTACATACCCAGGTACTTTTAACATAAAACTGGGAATACTTTAAAAAGTCATAATTATTTAAGAAAAAATGATGGGAGTCTATCTTTTGTTTGTTTTTGACAGGCAGAGTGGACAGTGAGAGAGAAAGAGAGAAAGGTCTTCCTTTGCTGTTGGTTCACTCTCCAATGGCTGCCGCGGCCGGTGCGCTGCAGCCGGCGCGCCGGCACAGCACGCTGATCCGAAGCCAGGAGCCAGGTGCTTCCCCTGGTCTCCCATGGGGTGCAGGGCCCAAGGACTTGGGCCATCCTCCACTGCACTCCTTGGCCACAGCAGAGAGCTGGCCTGGAAGAGGAGCAACCGGGACAGAATCCGGCGCCCCGACCGGGACTAGAACCCGGTGTGCCGGCGCCGCAAGGTGGAGGATTAGCCTATTGAGCCACGGCGCCGGCCTCTTTTGTTCTTTCAATCATTAACTCACCACACAGCTAAGCGGTGCCTACTCAAATCAAGTCCCTCGGGACACCCTTAAAGAGCTCATAATGAATAGGTTCTCCTGGTCCATTTATCTGGGGGAAAAATACTATGAACCCAAGGCAATACTAAGATCTGGGATGCAGTGGTGAAGGAGACAAACCATAGACCCAACACATCGCAGTACACATGTTCTCATAGTCTCCTGCCTTGGTCTCTACTTGTAGTTGCCCATGACTGCTGTCTGTCTTATCCCGTCAGCATCAGCTAAGGAATGAAAAAGAGAATTTACTGTGCTTTCAGATATTCAAGTCTTTCCATTCTCTGTCCTCACCTCTTGCCCCCAAACTTGGTTTGATTTCTAATTTCCCTCCAGACCTACCTATTCTTATAACTTTCAGGTTTTATATTCAGCAGTTAAAATCATGTTTTCCCTTGCTTTCACCATGTTACTGTATTTTCAACTTGCCCAAAATATGTCCTCAGTCTTTGAATTACAGAGTTCTGCCCCCACTACTCCACACAAAATGGAGTTCCATAGCAAAATTGTTACTCAAGTTGTGGATCTGCTCCTTAATGAGCAGAAATCAAAACCTCCACCAGCAGTCGTCACAGAGTAATTTATTTTCAGCTAATAAGGAATCCATGTGAATCATGTCTAAGTTCGTGGCTCTCAAGAGCAAAGGGAAGTGGGTGCTTTGTCTAGGAAAAATGAATATACAGGAGAGGAAGTACTTGTCATCACATGGAAGGGTGGGCACAAGCATGCTGTGACTAATATTGCATGTTATGGTAATAAGGCTTAAACTCCTCCTAGGGTGGAGATATCTGCATTAAAATTAGAGAAAGGTTGGGCACTTGTGCATGCTCAGTTTTCCTGGCTGTGGTCATGACTGGGTCCTGCTGGATTCTCAGCTAGGTTGAAGATACCTGTTTCATCTCTCTGGGCCTAAAAGACAACTTCAGAGGACATGTTACTGTTTTGCTTGGTTATGCAGGAGGATGTTCCTCAAACTCTTGTTTTGTGGATTACAAAACTACTTGCATATTTGTCTTATTCCACCCATCTCCCACTCTAGATTCTGAGCTCTTAAAATCATACATCACCATGTCGTCCACTTAATTAGATGCACCATAAATAGCACAGTGTGTTAACTGGAAGATCTGGTGCATATCATGAAACTGTCCCGTGTTGTAGTTGAGAAAATTGAGGCCTAAAAAAGTGTAAGGGGCTAATGATTGTACAGTTCAGCAGTTGAAACTAGAATACACATTGTTACCTTTTGATCCACGATTCCGCATGTAAACATATGGCCTCAAATATAAGCCTCTGATAAAAACAAAAGATTACATCCTTAGCCTCCGTGGACCTGTTCACCTTGAGCTAACCTACCTACAATGTAGCCTTGGCTAAACATCAAGTTTAGGTGCTTTTCATTCACTCATTCATTTGTCCATTAGTCAATAAGTATTCACTGCCTTCTAATCACATTCTACTAAATGTGGAATACACATATAAATGCAAAATATGTAGTTTCTGTTCTCAAGGAACTTTCAAAATATTCAGGACACAGGCCATAAACAAATCTGTAATCGGAGGCCGGGCTAAGAGTATGAAATACACAAACATCATGCAGTGATGGAACATGTTGTGAGGGAAGTGGGAAGTCCTCAGGAAAGACTGAGGAATGGTATTTAAGCCAAGAACAAAAGCACCGGAAGAGAACCCCATGTGTATTCCTTTCTCTCTTGACTATGAGCCTAGGTCCAAGCTGTCACATATGCATACAATTTCTAATTCACCACACTATGCCCGGGCTGTATCCTCCCTCACTGAATTTATAGCCTAAGATATACTTTTTTTTCAAACAAAAATCCCCTTACTAAGTTCTCTGTTGAACCCTTTGGTAGAATTTTCCTCCTTCAAGTTCAGATTCTGGTCAGCTCCCTCCCCTCACCGCCATAACTGCTAAATTGCTAAAAATGCCTTTCCATGGGTTACTGGTCATTTTTGACCTCCCTGAGAGCAGGAGGCCTATTATTCAGTACTTTTCCAAACAGCCTCTAAAGAATTAAGAAGTCAAACACTTTATAGGTGGAGTTTCCAAGGATCTCAATCCTACATGTCATTTTAGGTTTTTATTTTCTTTTTTGCCAAAGCCATGATTTACTAACAAATATCCTTGTATGATGGTAGGACCAAGAGATACCATAAGCATTCATAAGCTCTTTCTTATTCCAGGTATAACTTTCCTTTTTTTCTGTTGTCAGACATTTAGTGACTGAATGGCAAGCAGCAAACTAGAACAGACATTGAAGGAATATGAAGATGTGTAAGACACAGCTCGTTTCTAATTAGTGAAGATAAGCATAATAACCCCAATTAGAATTCAGTGTGGTGACTAACAATCGAAGAATGTTGAAATGCCATAAAAGCCACTGTATCAGAGCAGGGGAAGGTAGGTCAGAGAAAGATTCGCTGAGATGAACAGAAGGGTAATTGGGTATAACACCATTTATGTATAGCACAAGTTACATGGACATGACCTCAGGAGTCTAGAAACTTCACACCCACAGAGAAAATAACACAGGGTCAAGATTCAAGATATAAATAAAATATGGCCATTTTAAACAAAAATGAACAATGTACTAGCACAAAGGCAAGTGTTTTTGCATCATCGTAAGTAGAAAGGTAATTTGGGGAGGAATTTTTCCTGGTGGAGAATTGTCAAAACCGTCCAAATGTCATGGTAGCCTTTCTGCAAAGAGAGGACTTATTTGTTCATCCAAATGGAACAACTGGTATTGACTGGTTTAGTTCTGTCATTGTGCCCATAAAGTGTCTCTAATTATACTTTTCAGAGCTGAGTACTTGCTTCATAAGCACAGGGCATGAAGTCAGATCAGCCCTTCCCAAGGAAAACTTTTCCTTTAAAGTTATGACATTTTTCAGGTGCAAGAGCCAAAAGAAACTCCACTATAATCTATGAGTTTGCACCTATGGGGTCAGTATTTTCACCATTAATCATCAGTATCTCTTCTGCTTATTTTTTCCTTGATCATTTACTTTTATTTTGTAGCTCTATGATTTTAAAACATTTAATAATTGTTTTCTTCAGCTTCCTTAACTTCTTTATATCTGAGAAAGACCCTCAATTTCATCAATTTAGTGTTTCCTGTCGCTCCCCCTCTTCGTGGAGGAGCAACACTAAACCCTGTGCTGTTCTTTCGTCTGCTCGGCCCTCCCCGGGTTTGCTGCTGGTCCTTCCCGGGTTGGCTACTATCCCTTCCACCTCCGTGGAAGGGCAGTTCCCCCTGGCCACATTCCCCACTTCCGCAGGGGAGCGGCACACCGCCGGCCGGCTCTTCTCGGGGGCTGCACAGGTGTTCCTTCAGCTAGATGTTCCCCTTAGATGTTCCTGGTGCATGCCATCTCTCTCCTCCTTTATAGTCCTCTTCTGCCAATCCCAACTCGGCTGCCCACACGCCGAGTACGCTGCTCTCCAATCAGGAGCAAGTCCTACAGTTTATTGGTTGAACTGGAGGCAGCTGTGTAAAAGCTGTTTTCTTCTCTCCCAGCGCCATATTGTGGGAGAGCAGATGCACAGAATAAGTCTTAATTCCAGTAACTTAGTCTAGTCCGGATTGCTCCCCACATTTCCAATACAGAAGAAAGTTCCATGACATAAGTATAACTCCAGAAAGAGTCTGGGGAAAAAAACTAGTTGGAGTGTTTTATCAAAAAGAAAGGCTTCCATTTGCAGAGTTTATTGACTTCTTAAAGAGTTTAAAAATTCTTCTCCAGTGTTATAATACAAAGTCAACTATACACAGACACACACACACACGCAGGCACGCACACAAAGTTACTAATGCAATGCTACTTCATAATGTCACAATTCTCAAATACAGTAATATTTTATTACCTGCAGTATGTTTATTCAGCCTACTCAGCTATCAGAAACACCATTACCAGAAAGAAACTAATTAAAGTTGCTGCTGAGAATAAGACCTGGAAGACCCAAAATAGGATCTAGAGCTCAGCCAATTTATACCTATTACAGAAAACCCTAAAAGCCTTGCTTTTCCAACTTCCTAGTGTCCTGCAAATCAGTACCAACATGTAGAAAAATTGGAGAAAGCTGCTGCTAAAGACAATGAGAGGGCTGGCGCTGCGGCTCACTTGGCTAGTCTTCCGCCTGCGGCAACGGCACCTCGGATTCTAGTCCCGATTGGGGTGCCGGATTCTGTCCCGGTTGCTCCTATTCCAGTCCAGCTCTGTGCTGTGGCCCGGGAAGGCAGTGGAGGATGGCCCAAGTGCTTGGGCCCTGCACCTGCATGGGAGACCAGGAGGAAGAACCTGGCTCCTGGCTTCGGACAGTGCAGCGTGCTGGCTGTGGTGGCCATTTCGGGGGTGAACCAACGGAAGAAAGACCTTTCTTTCTGTCTCTCTCTCTCATTGTCTAACTCTGCCTGTCAACAACAACAAAAAAAGATGATGAGAGGTAGTGACACCCTGACAGAAGAAGAGAAGAATTATATAAAGATAAATTAAAAATCCAAAACCATCATTGCCTGAGACTTAATGCACCTTATTCATTGCTAAGGTCGACACTACATAGCACAGTTTACCCCAAGCAGTCATGGTTCTCTGATGGCTGAGATGTGTGCAGTGTATTTCAGATGGCTTTCAAATGATTTCCTACTTTGATTCGTACCAAAGGGGATGAATTTGATTTTGAAAAATACCCACGTGTGAAGAAGCCCCTAATTTTTTTGACGACTGCTGGGTGAATGAAGGTGACGTTATGGAGATCATCACGGTTGCAGCCGCTCCTGCTGGCCCGTATGCATGAGCATGTGCATGGTGGCTCTCGCTCAGTGTCCGTGGAATGACTGACTCTCTGCTATTCCACTTGTTTCTTTACCTTTCTCTTTCTCTCTTTCTAGCCGGAGACCACCCCCATCACCAACTCGTCCCACTATAATCCGTCCACTAGAATCCTCCCTGTTAGACTAAACGAAGTGTCTGGCATGGCAATTAAATCACTAATGAATTATGTGAAAGCAGCATATTTGATAACCGTCGTGGTAAACCATTGAGTAGTCGCATGTGTGGACATCAGTAGGCAAGTAACCCGTTTTACTAATGCATCCATTACTCATCCCGTGGCTCACAGTGTCAAATCTTTGAGGTTTGACTCTTGAAAACTGCAGACTCTTAGAGGCATTCTATGTTGTATTGACCAAGGTAGGTTTGTATAGCAGCCCTATACTTTTGGTACCATTTGCCTACCCTGGCATATATTGGAAACTGCTTTGGATACATTTTCCAGGTTATTTACATGGTAGTTCATTAAATAAAATTCTTAACAGATATGAGATGGTGAGTGTAAGACCCAAGCCATACATGCATATTTATTTCCCATATTCTGTGTAGAATGGCAGAAATTCTGTTGTCTGACTTAAATTCTGCCATCTACCCGTTATTACCTATTTAACTCCTCTTTCTTTACTCTTTCTTTCATAAAACTACTAGGAAGAGTGGTTTTTTTTTTGGGGGGGGGGTGGTTAGAAGCACAAGGTAGTTGGCAAAGGAGAAGTCTGCATTGTTTGCTCTAGAGAGCTTCTGCTCATGCCAGTGTGTTTTGCTTCATGCTAGAAGCATATATATACAACAGTCATCAAAGCTTAATGTTCGGTAATCAATAGATTTGGCTAATGAGTTTCCGAGTTCAAGGAAGAAGCAAAAAAATCCCATGTCTACAAAAACTGTCTGGAAAAACAGAATCTGTTTACTCTCTTAAATTCATCTCTTGGTAGGTTGTAGTGATGACCCTGATAGAAAATGTTTAATTTTTCCAGTTGATCTGGTTTTTTGACATGACTAAAAATACTTCGATACAAACTCCAGTTTAGTAGTAGTAGTACAATATTGTCATTATTTTGGTTGAAACAAAAAAAAAATTCATTCCTTGCTACTTTGTAATTTCCTTATATTCTTTACATAAAAAATAATTATGTAAGAATACATCTTAACCAGTTTCTAACATTCTAGGCATTCTTAATACATCTTGAGGCTTACTACAAGGTAATCACATTTAAAGAATTATACCTGCATTGGAAAGAAAAATCAGGAAGTGATGCCTTGGTGTAGGAGCGCAGCTCACACCTTTGTTTGCAGTTGTACTGCTTCAGCGTCCCTAGCAAGAACACTCCAGAAAATGGCATTGGAACACTGAGATCCTAAGCAAATTTTCAATTTCTAAGATTTCTAAAATTTACAACAGCAGTTTAACCTAGGGGTTAATAGTTCATTCTTGAAACTAAGTTTTGAACTACCTAGGACCAGATGATTAACATGTAGGAAACAGCCAGAAGCCAATTGGAATTTTGTCTGCTAACTGTTCCCAGACAGCAGAGCAAGTATTCACTGAATAGTGGCGTCCCGTGATACTATTTCATATTTTACAGAAGTAAATCAGGTATTACCAACTGAAATGTCTCCCTTTAAAAGCAGCAAATATGATTTGTATGTTAACTTTAATTTCCTGTGTCATTTATACTCAAAGCAGACACCTATAAAGTATGAAGTAAAAGCTCTTACCCTTATTAAAAAGAGAACTTGCCAAGTTGAATGGAACTGTATTGAACTTACTCTTACAGGCTTATAAGCTAGCCCACTCCTAATTGGTAAACTTTGGAGAATACAAGATTTACAAAAAGGGCATTTCAACTTTTTAAGTTACAAGTGATTGTAGAAAAAATATCACCACTCTAAGTCCTTTCAAATCTTACTTCTCTGGGAGGGGGGGGTGGAATACACACACACACACACACACACACATACACACACTGTGAATGGGACCAGTGTGCAAGATACATAGTGTATTTTCAAAACAGTGCCTCAGCTAAATGTAAAAATATTAAGTAAACAGCCCTAGTGAAACAAGTAATCTGCAGTAAGGTCTTTTCATAAAATTCCCTCTTCTTAGGATTCCCTTTGCTTCTTCCTTTGAATTCTCTAAAAGAGGCAGCTAACAGATTATATACTTCAGGGTTTGGCTTTGTGCTAAATGTGGTTTTGCATTTTGCTGTATTTCAAAAATTTCCTTCTGTTAAAGGAAAATATTGTGGATAACCACTGATGTGTTCTTGGATCAGCACAAACCATGTCAAAGAAAATTGGGGATTTTTTTCCAAGTTTCTTTCCACTGATCTTAGGCAGCCATAAACAATGGCATTTGTCATCTTTGGCTTTTGCTTTTAGATTATAGTCACACAGTTGTGCCGTCCCAATTGTCTCCCTTTGTGGGTATGTTTTTGGTCTCTTTCACTCCTAAGTTATGTCTGATAGAACCCAGCCACCCCTAGAATTTCATCAGTCAGTTGGAGAATATTTTCAGTTTGCTGCAGTACTATGTTGCAAGGGTTTGCATCCTGCTAAAAGGAGATGTCAATGTGAATGAAGTCTGAAGTTCTGGGATGTGCATAGTTTGAGGTGCAGTATGCACATCAGGCCTTAAGATGGGGATGTAGCATAATGAGCTCCATACCATTTCTGATCTATTGTGTGATTTTCTCTTAACTGATTGCTTTGATGTTGTCAACACAATAGATGTAGCTCCATCATGTCTAGCATAATAAAGAAAATTCAGTGTTTTTAGGACTTGGAAAAATAAATTGTATATTTGATAGGTAAATCTAGTTTTATTTTCACATGCTAAATCTTGCATGCACATTGGCTAATTGGAATAAACATTTACTCAACTGTGGACAGATTATTGAAATAGTATTGATTTAGAACAAGTATAATGTATTTCCAAAAATCATCTACCAAGGATACTCTTCTGAATAACGCTTTTAGCTGTGTTTTACAACATAGAAGATCAGTAGGGTCTGTTTATTAGCAAGTTTGTTCTTTGTTCAGATGCGAACTTACTTGACTCCAAAACATTATAATTAAACCAGTTCCTGTGATATAACTATAAGCCTTCTGAACTTAGAATTAAAAGGTAGTCACATAGATTCCTTTTGTGACTTTTTAGTATAGCCTGCAGCCATAATTCTCAAATACAAAATGGGACCTAATACCAGTATGTGATAACTGTTGTTTTCTGTGTACAAACACATTTTCTATGCATGTGTCTCTATGTATACAGTATATACATAGTAAATTTGTTTCTATGAGTACATGTATTTTGTGTCCCTTTGAATTGGTAGGCTTAAAAACACTTGTTAAAATCCCACAAGCATGAGTGTTACTTATGTGCAATGTATATAGATGTATATGTATGGTGTAAATATCTGTATACATGTGCTTAGTATGTGTGGGTATGAATATATTTTTCAGTTGTACCAACACAAGAGATAGCTTTGGAGGATCTACAATCATGAGATAACAGTGTTTGATTTCTCATAACATCTATGAAGTATATGAAATTTTCTAATTCCAAATTAGTCTTCACCTTGAGAGGTACAAAGCTCAAGATCACCATGGCAACATATAAAATAATGTCTATATCCACAGCACTGCTATCTACAAAAGAATTACCTTTAACAATACAGTTTGGTAAGAAATAAAACCTGGAGACCTACCTTTAAGATCTCTAATTAGAATTATAAGTTCTCTTTGGATTACTGAGCTGAATCTTAAACAGCTAAGTTGATCTACAGTCTTTCTCTTGATGGTAAATGTAAGAAAAGAAAATACAGGAATACAGTAACATGTTAAAAGTAGTGGATTTTTCTGAGTAAGTTTGCCAAAAAATGCAGGAGAGAAGTTATTTGAGAACCTTGGAGGTAGGTTATCTATTTTCTCACATAAATATATTCATTTTTTTAATTTGGCAAACAGTATGATTATCATTATACTGACAGGAATCTCCTTAGAATTAAGAATAAAACCTAAATAATAGGTGTCTGACCCATAGGACTCAACAAAAGAAGATAATGTATGTGACTCAAACCACAAGCTTTATATCAACTCACCTAGATGACTCCCAGCTATGAGATTAGAGTTCAAATGTAAAGGAAGTTAGATGACCTTAGAGAAAACATTGTTGGTTCACCAGATCACTCAATCCTTTCTAAAAAGCTCAAATGTGTCTTCTGGGATAATCTTAAGCCATTCTGTCTAATTAGTATGTTTAAAATTCTGTGGTGCTTTGTGAAACTAAGTATGCTTTTGAGGTATGTGTAATAAGCAAGTTGTGTGTGTTTGTGTATGTACATAGCACATATATGTAAGAATGTGTATATGTGTGAGAGCAAGAGGGGAAACTCAAGGAAGAGTGTCCCGTTTGTCCTAAGGCCTAGTCATACTGGTATATGGGTGAAACTTCTCACCTCTCTGGTAGAAGGTTTCACACAAGGTTCAGCTCAAGGGATGAACTTCTACTTAATCTTTACCTTCGACATACTTAAACTTTGCTCATTGTGTAATGTTTTTAAAATTATGACAAAAATGACCCTGTTGTATTTTCTGTAGCTGATTTGTAAAAATGTTTTCCCAGCCAGAAATCTCACCGTTATTAACCTAATTTGTTTTATTTTGTATGTACAGCCTTTATTTACCTTGTTTATCTGTTTCTTTACTCTCCCTTTTCTGAATCAAGTTCCTTTGCATTTTTATGAAGGAGTATACAAAAGCAAACACTTGTCTTTCTCTGTTGATAATTAATATGAGCCATTTTTCCACTGTCTTCTTGGCACTTTCAGGATTTCTTAATGCTGGTATATGGACTCTGTGAATGGAATTTTTGAAGAAAAATTCCTAAGACTTGTATCATTCTTGAAGGTCATATGTACCAATTGTGAAAATGTGAAGCTGTATTTCTGATCCTGAAATAAATTATAACATTTGAAGGGCCCTCTTTCCTCATTCTGGTCTATAATACCTAGGGCTTCTAAATATTTTTACCTCTTTTGGTTGAAGTGATCAAGAATTACCAAAGTGGAGAACATTTCATTTATATCACTAATTTGGGGAAGGGGAAGATTTTTAAAGAGAGAAAATTGGACAAATCAAAGGCTGGAGAGCAGGAGACATTTTATTCCTGATTATAAGCCATTGTGGGAGTGGACTTAAAAATGATATAGTTCACAGTTCTGAAACAGCTGAAGGGTTCACTGTGACTCTTTCCAAAAAGCACCATGGATGGCACTTTGTGGTTAAAAAAGAGGGTAACCATGAACAACCCTGGGAAGTGGGAGGGGCCATGCTCTGCAGGAGGGCTAGCTCCATAGGAGGAATTCCTTAAATGATTGAACTTCTGACCCTACAGTCGGCCTCCCTAATTTGTTCCTTGGCCACAGTGGGAGAATTTACCTCTTCCTGTTCTCCTAGCAGTAAGGGAACACTAAAATGTTCAGTCCACTACATATATCCTTGTCCTAATTGAGGTTCTGGAGAACAGCTAAAGCCTCTCCATTGTAACACTTTGGATGATAGGCATGAAAGCAGCTTAGAGATGAACATGCCAGGAGTCTTAATGCGTCTTGTGTGGGTCTCTGAAAATGTTCTACCTTGCCTCCTGTCACCCACTCTTCAAGGAAGAGCTCCTTTAAATTAATTACATTACCCACATGAGGTTATTATGAAGGAAGAGATCCAGGTTGATTTTAAATTAAAAGTCATCAAGGAATTCAGAAGAATATCTATCCCTATTGCTTTTCTTTCCTCATTTTCTCAAGCCTTCCAGCTCACCTTCAGCTCTGGGTTATCAGATTACCTAAATAATGTGCAAAGAAGGCAAGCAGAGAATGTTTTGTGAGATTCTAACAGGAAAAAAAATCTGTAAGGAAGACCTTGCCAGAGGAATGTCACCATAAAGCCAGATTGCAGGATTGAGGTAGATCTCAGAGAATGTGGTTAATTCATCATTCTTATTAACAAAAGAGTCTTTTATATGTGACTTTATATACCTCTTAACTTACTATTTTGCCCAGATACTTGTACTATGAAGTTATTTTTCAGAAAGCTTAAGAAAATATAACCTGAAATTATCATCTGGATTAGGTAGACTTCCTTATGATTCAGGTATGATGAGTTTAAAAGTTGATTAGCAACTCTGTGTGTTCCAGTTTAGCCCTCCAGCTTTCACATTAGAGGCAGCCACAGCAGGAGATACCTTTGTAGCCTCTAGGTGTAGAAAGCCCAGATATTTTCAGCATTTGCCTGCAAGCACTCAGCACTATGTAAGTAATAGAAAATCTGGAAAAGAAATAATAAAAACCCCAACTCCTGATACCCATGATAGAACTAACTCTGACCCCCTAAATGGTGTTATCATCAACAGGTTTTTTTTTTTGTTTTTTTTTTTTTTTTTTTTTTTGTGGCAATGAGAGGGAAGTGAGATACAAAATAAGTGAAGATGCAAAGAAAGGTGCTGAGGTGATAAATGTCACCCTGACATCCGCATCGAACATTCTAGCTGTCAGCGAAATACACTCCAACACATAACGTTTCTGATCCTGTTTCTGGATTGGAACACCAGGCTAGCGCCAACAGGGAAGCGTTTTGGCATATGCTAACAGAGCATGGCTTCAGCAGGAGTCTGGCTGTGGAGTGCAATGGCTCACCTCCACCCCACTGAGGTCTTTAGAGAGTTCTAAAGCCCCTTCAGAACTCAAAAATACTTTCTGTTGCCAGGCAGGTGATAAATCTCATTGAGCCTGACAGAAATTTAATTACACTTTCTTCATGAAAACACCAGGGATACCCATTACCTGGATCTCCAAGGCTAACTCCTTGCAGACCCCCCGCAGTTGAAAGCTGAGGTACCAGTAACAAGTTCTTCATCATTTAAATGGACAGGAGGCCTCCTTAGTGTAGTCAGCTTGAATTGGGCCAAAGAAAAATTGGTCTTGGACTTTGGAGAAGGTAAGATCTTTTTTTCCTAACCACTGCTCAGAAATAGCCCAGGCAGGTTGACTATGTCAACAGCTCATAGAAGATGAAAAAGAAGTTTTTGTTTTTGTTTTTTTGTTTTTGTTTTTTAGACTTCATTGCTCCACTCACTGAAGTGTCTTGAGATTAAGATGGAAGTGAGCATGTTGTTGAACACTGGAGAGTAGGGTTCTGAAGGAACCTTACAATTCTATGGCTTGCCACAGTGTTGAGTTCATTATTGGTTTGTTTAGACAGAGGAAACTGAAGTATAGACTTCTGGTGCCAGCCCCTGGTGCAGCAGTGAAGATGCCAATTGGGATGTCCCGTATCAGAGTGCCTGGGTTTGAGTCCTAGCTCTGCTCCCACTTCCAGCTTCCTCCTAAAGCCAGACTTGAGAGGAGCAGGTGATGGCTCAAGTACTTGGCTCCCTGCCACCATATGGGAGACCTGGGTTGAGTTACTGACTTCTGGCTTCAGCCTGGTCCAGCCCAGCCAGGACTGTTATGGGCCCTTGTGTCATAATCAATGGCCTTAAAGAGCTTCAGGCTAGGCTAGAGATACACAGAAAGGTCTAGCAAACCAGATATCACTTATCCTGGAAACACTTCAGATTCAATAAGAATTTCGGTTATGCCTAACTCTCAGACAGAAGGAAATCCTACAAAAAGCTAGGATCACCATGGACCAGCCCTGGCCTCCTAGTTTGCCCCAGATCTGATTCCAAGCTATTACATTTCAAGACTGTTCACTTAGAATGAATTCCTATTTAGAAATCCTTTTCCCCTGATATTTTCTGCATTAGGATTACACTATCAGATCTCTTAACATCTTCTAATTTTCCTCACTTGTCATATTTCTCTATCAACTCCCTCTCACCCTATGGAGATTTCACAACACTCATTGAAAACTTCAGAAATAATTGAGTTTCACAGAAGTCAGGGTTGGCAATTGTCAAGTGATAAAGATGCTTGGCTCTGCTCCTACTCCTGGTTCTCGTGAATAGTATTGCATGGATCTATCATTCCCACGTGCAAATTAATAACATTTAAGAGTGGACTCAAATGGCTGAAACCTAGCACACTGCTGATAGTCAGGAAAAGTCCTGAAAACTGCTAATTTTGCCACGTGGTTGTTGTTGGTTTTTTCCCCCTGCATGCCTGCATGTGTTTTGTTTGTTTGGTTGGGTTTTTTTTTTTTTTTGGTCTGATTTGAATTTGACTTTTGAGGGAAATTTTTGCATGCTATTATTTGGATTTATTTTTGAATTTAAACATTTCTTCCTCTGCATTTGTATTTTTCTTTTTGTTATTTTGTTTTGTTTTGTTTTCACCAGGCGACCCCCTCCTGCAGTTCCAGGAAGACCATCCTAACCCCCATCATTCATCTCCTTTTGTTTCCAACAACATGTCCATCCATGGTATTTAAAGCCTTTTGTTTGCACTATATGTCATATGTACATAAAAACTTTTATTTTTGATCCATGTCTATAATAAAACAAAGTTTATTCTATATAAAAATGAAATATGTCCTGCTTCTTTTTTAAAGATGACCTAGATTAAAATAATCATTTGTTTCCACTAAAACCAGGTAAGGTGAAAAAGACATAATTCAATATTTTATGAAGTCTAATAAAGGAGTGGATGTTGTGATGCAGCAGGTTAAACCACTGCATGAGACTCCTGCATTGCAGGATCCAAGTCCCAGCTACTCCACACTTCTGATCCAGCCTCCTACTCCTGTTCATGGGAGGTGGCAGATGAGGGCCCAAATGTGTGTGTTGCTGTCACCCATATGAGAGACCCAGATGGTGTTCCTGACTCCTGGTTTTGACCTGTCCTAACCCTGGCTGTTATGGGCATTTGAGGCGCAAACCAAAGGGTAAAAGATATCTGTCTCTTGCTCTCTCTCTCTGTCACTCTGACTGTCAAATAAATAAGCACATCTTTTAAAGAAGAAGAAAAAAGCAGCAGCAGCAGCCACCGCCACCTGCTGATGTGGCTGATGGGCTACACTGTAGCACAGCAGGAGCCAGGCTTCAGCCTGGCCCAGCCCTGGCTATCACATTTATGAAGTAAACCAGCAGTTGGAAGATTCTCTCTCTCTCTTTTTCTTTCAAATAAATAAATTTTTAAAAATTTTTAAAAGAAACTCAATAAAAGTGATTGATGATTCAGGACTGAATAATTTCATTCCACTTGTAGAAATCCACTAATAATTATTATTGTGCTGAAATTTATTTTCTATTTTTACTATTTTTCTGAACACTATTATAAGGATCAAATATGTATAATCATGGAAGAAACTTAGGCTGAAACACAAAGGCCTCACCAGTTCCTTTTGCCAGATTGGGTGGTGGGGATAGTATTCAAAATGAAAGCAAAACAAATAGCAAAAAAATGAGAGTCCTATAAAAGCAATGAGCTGTTGCTTGAGAAGCAAGATTCCTTGTGATGTCAATGAGATCCTGGGGAGATGGAATCTGCATAAGCTTGAGGGAAAAAAGTAACTGATCTCAGTCTTCAAATGACAAATAATGACATTTTAAGCTATAAGGTTTTAAAAGTATCCCAAAGATTTATCCAAATAAAATTAATTATTAAAGCTACATAGTCTGCCAGATGTGTGATCTGAAGTCTTCCCTATGGCCTGAGATTTAATCCAGGATTTCCTGTTTTGAAACTGACATGGTCCTTCTCAGATGAGATCACTTCCTGAATAAGCCTCACTTCAACACATTGACAAGAAACTACACAACAGAAGAGTAAAAATCATTTGTGAGGAACTGGTATTGCATTTTCCTCACTGGCAGTCCATATACATCTGGCCTGGGCAGCCCTAGCAAGGAGAGGGGTGTAAGAGCTGTGGGCAGGAGCCACCAACTCTAGAGACCCCACTTTATTAGTGCTCTTTCTTTGGACCATGAAACCGAGTGCTCCACTCAAAAACTCAAAGTTAGTTTCTCAAGTTAAAAGCTTGATGCATTTTTACTTGCACCCCAGTTCTAAAGATTCCACTTTTCAATCACTGTTAGCTAAAAAAGGTCAATGGCTCTAAAGCAGCACATTCAAAGGAAGGGAGAATCCTGAACTGATGCAAAACAAGGCAATGACTGCAGTCTTCTGCCCCGCCCTTCACCTCCACTGTAAGCATTCAGTTCTCAAATTCTTACTGGAGCGCACTCTCCACAGGTAGCACTCTCATCCTGGCAGAGACACCACCTCCCCAAACAAAATCTATGGCTGAGAAAAGGAAGGTTTTCTCCAATTCATCTTTTTTAATGTGTGTGGTACTTTTTTACATGATCTAAAACTTGAGCATGGACTTATTTTTACAGAAAGCGTTACACAGCTAAAGTGTTTAAAACTTAAATTGACCCGGTAAACAATGAGAAAAGAACATTCATCACAGAAGAGTGGACTGATAACCTTACGCAGTCTCCTCAGCAAAAAGAAAAGAAAGGGGGTGGAGATGGGGAAGCAACCCAGAGGAAAACTAAACTATGCCAAGGTCTGTTAATATGTATTTATGTTAGTACTGTTTCTGTGTTGTATAATCTACCTTTTCCAACTCTGTTAGTGCTGTCTCCCTACCCCCACGTCCATCCTCCATATTTGATAGGGTTAGAAATGCATTATCTTCTTCAGAGTTGATCATCACCCAGGAAGACCAGGGGGAACCATCCTGAGTTATTATACCTTTAATAAGCAAAAAATTCCTCAAATTTTTTCACTCCTTTATATATGTCTAGTAAAACATTTCTTGAGCTCATAATGTCCTAGTCATCAGGAGCAGCAGAGAAGTAATAGGAAAAAAGTAGCCAACAAAATAACTAAATAAGCAATTACAGTGTAGTGCTATGGAAAGAAGAAAGTTGAGTCTTTGCAAGAACTGTGACTGACTTCAGTGGTGAAACAGCTATTCAAGTCCACTTGCTCCAACACATGCTAGCATTGTAGAACATGGTGACTGTGACTGCAGACAAAGAGATAACAGAACTCCTGTTAGCCAATCAGAAAGCGCACATTCCATTCCTGTTGGGATGACATAATGCCCAAGTCTAAATCACGCCGGCATTGGTTGAGAAAAAGCTTATTGGTATTGAAACTGGAAAGTGACGTGTTAACTTCGCTTTGCCTCGGAACAAGAGTTTTGGATTCACAAGGTGCCCTGCAGCCATCTGCCACAGTGACAGGAGTTCCCCAGTCCCCCTTGGAGAAACCCAGAATACCTAAGAGATGGAAAAAACAGAACTAAAGGTAAGAGAAATAAGCACAACTTCCAGTCCTTTCCTTATGAGGACTTGCTGGTTAATAAATGATGTAAGCCTTGGGAACCATACAATGGTTTCATCAGCCACAAGGAGGGAAGGAATTGACAGCTGTCCACTTACTGGTAAGGTGACCTCTCATGGGTTTGGAGTGTGATGTACTTTAATGTTCTTTATCCTATAGTTTGAAAATATGTTGTCCCTGTCAACTTTTTTTGTAAATCCACAGTAAGCATGCTGCAAAAACAGAATTCTCAGAAAATTGATATTGGGTGCTTTAGTTCAGTTCCCTGAGTGAACCCTGAAGTAAAACCTCCCAACCATGACTCCCTTTCAATCCATGAACCTCACACACTGAAAGTTAAGTTTGCTGAAAACAGGGGCAGGAGAAAACCCTCCTGTAGCCCTTCACCCTTACTAGAGTCTGTATCTGAATAAATCACACGGAACTGATGACCAGTAAGTCCCCCATTTAAAGGAATGTACCAGCTGCCTCAGCTACCATAGTACAGACACACAGGGTACTTTTTAATGTCACAAGGTAACTAATGAATTGAATACTGTCAACATGAGGATCAGACCAGGTGGCAGGTACAAACAGGTGAAAGGCTACAGACCTACTCCCATACTGTGTTTTATCTAACGAAGCTCTGCAGTACTTCTTACCACATCCCATTTTGCAGTTCCCCATTCACATGTTCCAGCAACCTCATGGCCAGGGGCAGAACCAGAGTAAAGAAAGCGTTGGGCCAGAGCTGTGATGTAGTGGGCAAAGCCGCCGCCTGCAGTACTGGCATCTCATACGGGTATCAGTTCGTGTCCCAGCTGCTCCACTTCTGTCCAGCTCTCTGCTGTGGCCTGGGAAAGCAGTAGAAGATGGCCCAAGTCCTTGGGCCCCTACACTTGCATAGGAGTCTGGAAAGAGGCTCCTGGCTCCTGGCGTCAGATCGGCGAAGCTCTGGCCGTTGCAGCCAACTGGGGAGTGAAGCAACGGATGGAAGATCTCTTTCTCTCTGCTTCTCGTTCTCTCTCTGTATAACTCTGACTTTCAAAAAATAAATAAATCTTAAAAAAAAAAAGAAAGAAAGAAAGCTTCAGGAAACCCCAGAAGGCCAGACTTAAGGATCTTCAGTAACCAAGAATTCACTGAAGTGGGTTATGCCTCCCAAAACAGCTGCTAACAAAATACAGTTTTGGAGCTCCATACAACAGAACCAAAAAACTAGACTTTCAGGCCCTTAAGGGCAAGGTCTTCTGGTTTTCATCTCTGTGGGTACACTTCAGAAGGCAATGAGGAGCAAGTTAGAGCAAAGGAGGCAGCCCCTTCTGCCTTTCTTTTTTAAAGACAAAAATACTCTCTGTTACATACACAAAAGCTGCCTGGGGCCTTAGAGATCTGTTTATTTTGCAATTTAAAAAGAATGGGAGGCCCAAAGTGTTTGCAGTGACCAAATGTGACTTGGGCTCAGGACTAGGCCACAGGGCCATCCTGGAGTGGTGAGGAGTGAGCCAGCAGAGCTTGGGAAAGCAGAAGCTGCTTCTGTTTACCAGCTCTTGCTGGGGCCCTGGGAATCATAGTTTCCCTTGACCTCAACTTCGGTCAAATCAATTTGTTCCATCATCCCAACAGCATTATGGTCAAAGAATTGTAGGGCTACTCTGTTTAGGGCAGAAGACTTTGGGCTGATCCTGGATGTCACTTGAACCTAGATGCTAACTAGGGGCAGAGAAGACCATTTGTTTTTCTCGTCCCCTTCGTGGGTACTTCAGTCCTGCATTGCCTGACAGGTATGAGGAGTCCCCAGTACAATAGTGTTGCTGGGCCAGGGGTGCTGTGCTAATTCCGGGCAACTTCCTCTCTACAGCCTACGGCTCACAGAAGTGAAGCACAGCAGTGAATCACAGCAGTATACCTGGGAGGAAATGGTGCTTTGGCTTGGGTGATGATAGGGTTTCCCAAAGTAAACAAACCAATATTGACAGCACCTGTGAGTTGCAAAAGAAAAAAGAAGCCAAAATACTGGCATGGTCTAAGCTAGGTTCTTGCACAGGTCTTCAGCCCTGAGCTGCCTACCCCTTGCGCCTGAGCTCTCCAGAGCCCTCCCAGTAGTCAACGGTCTGAGCCCTAGAAGAATCTTGGTTAAATCCTGGCCTTTGCCTAAGCTGTGATCACTTAGCCAGGAAGAAAATTTTGTAGAACATCACAATGACACTGCTCTTGGGAGTTTGCACAGTTCTTAGGAAGTTTGTGTTGCTGTCCCCAAAAGACCTTGTTAAACTGCACATTACCCAGCAAATCAGCACATTAGTCCTATTAGCAAACACCCTAAGACCATACCTCCTTCCAGGTGAAGAGGTGGTTCCAGAAACCTACTCCCTATGCACCAACATCACTCCCTCAACATCAGTATGTACCTTGAACATACTGAGACTTCTTTGATCAGCCTACGTTTGTCAGCCAGGAACCACTGCAAGTTGAATCCCCATATGGTTTTTTTACCTTCCTATTCTGTCCCTTTCTCCTACCTTTCCAAACTTCACTGTACCTGCATAATCCACTGTCCATGATAAGCAAAATTATCCTTCACTCCAGCCTGTTCTCCTGATGTGGCTTTGTGTATGTTATGTATATGTTATGCTTGTGTGTATGTTTCCAGACCACAGAGAATTACATGGATGCAAACCAGAGTAGATAGAGAGTTGGACTTACCCAGAGTGGTGGTATCAGTTTGAGAGACCAGCAGTGGGGCATAGAGGGTAGGTCTAAATATGCATGCCATGGGCATAGAGGGTAGGTCTAAATATGCATGCCATGGTTATAATCCTCCCCATGGAATTAAGTTGAATAAGTTGAATGAACATCAGTGGGTGGTTTGAAGGAGAGGAGGCTGCAGGACAGCCAAAAGGTCAATGAGATTGGAGGTCAAGGGGTTAGAATAGAATAAAAAGGCTAGAAAAATGGGAAGTAGAGATCAGAAAGTAGCTAAAGACAAGATTGTAATTTTGAGAGTGAGTAGTTGGGGTAGGGTGGAGGACACAGTGCCTAGAGTGAAGTCCAAGAAAATGAGAGGCAGGGTGGGAGTGAATTACCTACAAGTGAATTACCTACAATGTGATAATACCCAAGATTGAGGTGGCACATGAGGGAGTGACAGTACAACAGGAGCTGAAGTAAATAACAGTAAGAGAGAATGCGTTGAGGGCTGGTGGATAAAAGCACAAAGGTAGGATGTTGTGTGCTGCAGTGCGATGCCACTAGGTTCAGACTTGGGGAGTTAAGCAAGGGGAACGGTCTGGAAGGAAAAACAACAAATAATGCTACCTTTTCCACATTAGGCTTAGAGGTGTGAGGGCTGTGAAAGAGAAGCTGCTGCCTTTTGGGAAAGCTGCAGGGGAAGCAGTGGTCTGGAAACATACACACAGCAGATATACACAAAGCCAAGATAACCGGTTTCACTTTCAATTCAAGTGAGCCCTTAATACTGCCAGGCAATTATACGAGGAGTCCTAGTACACTCACTCTCCTGCTGTCCTAAACTCTTTCACACTTTTTCCCACCACCACCCCTGCGTCGCTTTTCTCACATCCCCTCATCTGATCCCCTGCCTCTTCCAACTTCCCTAAGAAAAGTGAAGGAATCAGAAAAGAACTTCCAAAGAATCTCATCACCTCATCTACCCACTTAGCATCAACTGTACCCACATACTTTGCCTTCCCACTTGCTACCATGAATCAGCTCTCCCTGCCCTTGTCTAAAGCCCAGCCTTCCAGTTATACAAGAGATTTCACTTGTCTCACCTCCTCAAGAATATTACACCAGAAATTCTTCCATCTTTCACAGTATCAACTATTGCTGTACTGTTTGAATTCAATCACACAAACACACTATCATTTTTTGGTCTTTACTTTCAATGTCTGTCCTATTTACTGGCTCCCATTTGAAGCAAATCTTCCAGGAAGCTAGCTATACTTGCTGTTCCAATTCTATTCTCAATTAAACTGACTCCAAACAGGTTTTTACTTCCACCACTCCATGAAACATCTGTTCCTTTAAAGGAAATCAAAGACTGCCTCCTGGTTAAGCCCAATGGTCAATTCTCAGTCCTTGTCACACTTGTTTGATCATATTTTAATCTTATCACAACGCTCATCAATAGTCACACAATCTATCACCTCCTTCTTGAGACTGGTACTGCATTTGCTTTCTAGGAAACAACAGTCTCTTGATTTTCTTACTATGTCAGTGATTTTGCTGTCAAATATTGTCTTCTTTTCTTTCCAACATTTCATTTTGGAGTTCTTGGTCCTCTTCTCTGCCTATACCCACTTTCTTGATCAGCTCATCCAGTCTCATAGTATTCTTTGTTACATTACCAAAAAAAATCATATTTCTTACATCTCTCTCAAGCTTCTGTCTCCTTCTCCCTACTCAACATATCAATCAATCTCATATGCAAATGCCCAAACTGAATTCCCAATCTTCCAAGAATCTCTCCTTCAATTCTCCATGCCCCCATCCCAAATGATAGTATATCCATTTTTTCAATTCATTCAGGCTTAAAAACCTAAGAGTAATTCGTGTTTCTTTCCAATCCATATCTAAAACTTCAGGAAGCCCTGTTAGCTTTACTTTCAAATTCTGTCCAGACCATGACTGTTTCTCACCACTTTCTCTGCCATCACTCTGTTCTGAGCCACCAACATCTCTTGCTTAGATGATTGCAGATAAGCTCCAAGATTCTTCTTCCAGAATCTACTCTTTCTCCACAACAACCAGAATAAGCCTTTCCAAATGCATGTGTCAAATCAGATCTCCCTTTTCCTTCATGACCTTCCAATGTAAAAGGCAGCAAGTCTTTTAACAGCCTATAGCGTTGTATATAATGTAGCCTCCCACGTCATCTCCCTGACCTTCTCTTCTATTCTCATGGCTCACACTCCACTTCAGCCCTCCCTGCAATTCCCCAAACACAAACACACCAACGATTCTCTTACCCAGACTTTGCAGCGCTCTAGCCTCCACCCGGAATTCTCTTCCCTAGAAAATCTTATTCCCTCACTCCCATCAAGTCTCTGGTTGAATGCTCCCTTTTCCCTGAGATGTACACTGACCCCCTTACTTGATACTATGGCATTCCTGTTTCCTTTCTTTGTTAGCACTTATTACCATGCATTCATGTTTATCATCTGTCTCCTCCTGCTAGAATATAAACTCTGCTAGGTCAAGGATGTTTGTCCTCTTTATTCACAGATATATGTCAAGCACATAGAATTTATGTCATATGTTTAGCATTTGATAAATATTTGTTGAGTGAATAAATTCCCAAGGCAAACATCATAAAATATAAGTGAGCAGAGGCAGGCCTAGGTTTTTTGCCAAATGTTGGTGAAAGAGAATAAGGGGATGCTGAGGGATTTGCAAGGCATTAAAATAACTGCCCACCAGATCACCATTAGCCTTGGATGAAATTCAGATGTGAGAAAAGCAGAACATCAGCCCAAACCAGCAATATAGCCTTAGGCAAGTTCCTGACCTACCCTGAATCTCAGTCTTCTTTAAGTATAAAATGAAATGATGCCTCGCACAGGCTTATTATAAGTAGTTAAGATAATGTATATGTTATATAAAGTACAGAACACAGTATCTAGGACATATTGGGGTGCAGTAAGATGTAGATAGGAACTGTTATCAAACCCCATTGTGCTGTTTACTTCCTATATGTATGAAAACGTCAGTGTAGTTATTTCCCAAACCACAGTCTAGCCAAAAATTTCAACTTCCTGAATTTCATCATTACAAGGAATACCATAGCTTCCACGAGAGGGCACTGTATCCTAGCCCTATTTTCCTGAATTATAAGTTTAAAATACTGCATAATTGTGTAAATGATGCCCTCTGCTGACTTCTTTTTCTTGTCCTTGAGCCTTTTGCTCAGATGTAAATGAAGTCTTCATGTGCATCCTATTATGTATGGATTTTCAGATCCACAGTTGAAGCTAGCTGCCTAAAGGCTTTTTCAAACCCACAAATGGGTTTGAAGTGGGATCACACAGAACAACTGTGAATATTGCTACATTTAGATGCGCATGCCTCCAAGCTACACACCATCCGTAAAGCAGTTTTATCACAGCACAAAACAAGAGTGCACCTGACACAGCTCCACCTCTCCTTGATCCCTGCCATTCAACTGCAATCCCTGGAACCATTTTGGAAGAATGAGCAAAGCTGCCTCACCACTCTTCCCTCCTTGCTCTCACTTGCTACACCACCCTAAAACTTAGAGTGATGAGAAACACAGCTTGGAGGAAAGGGCACACAGAGAGAAGACACAGCTTCTTGGGCAAGCAAGTATTTGATAGCCTGGGATCTAATTACAATCCTATTGTAATCTCTTCCCCACACCCTATCCCCAATACATATACCATAATATCCCCAAGGAATATGTCATTAATATTCTATTTTCTCCCTTTGAGTGTGGTTTAAGAGGAAGCACAGATTACTGAATTTAAGTGATGAGTATACTTCCCAATGACTGTCATCCTAGGTTCTACCAATCACTCCCTAGGCCAGCAGCAACCCAAAGCAGCACACCACAGGTGAGCATTGTCACTCTTCTGGGAGCAACAATTCTGAGGGCTCAGGATCTCTCAACATTTTTTTTTTTTTTTGACAGGCAGAGCGGACAGAGAGAGAGAAAGAGAGAAAGGTCTTCCTTTGCCGTTGGTTCACCCTCCAATGGCCGCCGCGGCCAGCACACTGTGGCTGGTGCACCGCGCTGATCCAATGGCAGGAGCCAGGTGCTTCTCCTGGTCTCCCATGGGGTGCAGGGCCCAAACACTTGGGCCATCCTCCACTGCACTCCCTGGCCACAGCAGAGAGCTGGCCTGGAAGAGGGGCAACCGGGACAGAATCCGACGCCCCGACTGGGACTAGAACCCGTTGTGCCAGCGCTGCAAGGCAGAGGATTAGCCTAGTGAGCCGTGGCGCCGGCTCAACATTTTAATAACAGAACATTTATAGCTTTCTGATAATCTTTTTGAATCAGTTTTGGAGTCCACTTATGTTTCCAGCCTATACAACTTCTTGGAGTTACATGAAGAAAGGTGCATAAAATTATTTTTGTACAATTTATCTTCTCAAATTTCAAAATGGCATCTTCTCCTGTAAATCATGAGTTGGTGAACAAATCAACATTTGCTTTCGCCCTTAGCAATTTTACAGGCTGGAATTATACTTCCTATGAGCCTTCCTTCCAGGCTGTGGTGTTCTATTCTTAAATCCATTTTCATAGAGCAGCTTCCTTACTGTGTGACTCTTACCATTGTGGTTACTCTAATTCTTCTGTGACCCATTTCTAATTCTACTATAGTTTGGTTGTGGAGTAATTCTATACAAAGAATCCCAAATACCAAAGCACTTAATTCTACTTACATCTCAGTGTTCTCTGGATACTGCATATGAGACACTTAAGCCTGGATGTAGCATCTCATGCAGGGCAGACTTAACACATGCTATTCTTAATATCTACTTCACCCTGTCTGCACTTGCTTATTCATGGCAGTTAATGGAAACACAAATCCACTCAAGCTAAAAGCCCCAGGAATCCTCTACAGCCTTTCCTCTCACTTTACATGAAGTTATTGAATTCTTGGAAAAAGTCTCCCTAATCAGGCCACTCATCTCCATACCCACTGCCATTGCACTCAGTCCAGACTCACTTTTCACTACTGTCACAGCAGCTCTTCATGCTCAACCTGTGTAGTAAAGCATCAAAAACTGCTGTCAGAATTGCCATATTTGTTTATATATATTTCTGTATAAATATGATACTTTATATATTCACATACTTATATTTAAGGTTTTATAAATGCATATGTATAATATCATATCCATTTTCCAAAGCCGTTAATTTGTCATTGACTACAGGATATAATAATGCAAATCTCAGACCTCAACCCTTCTCACTACAGTCCATTTGTCCTGTACCTCTCTCATGTCTTCAGGCACTTTTCATGTCTTCTAGCTGTATTCCATTCATAAAGCAGTTTTATCACGGCACAAAGCAAGCATGCACCTGACACCCTATATCTCCACTTGTCCTTGATCCCTGCCATCCAACTCCAATCCTTGCCACTATTTTGGAGGGATGAACAAAGCTGTTTCACTACTCTTCCCTCCTTGCTCTCACAACCACCCCACAACTCTCCTTCCCCCACCACCTCCACACTAAACTTCTATGGCCAACTAATTGAGGAAGATCAGGCTTTGGATGAATTTAAACTCTTATAAAGTCTGACAGGGAAGAGCTGAAAATGGTAGAAAACGCACGAGAATCTACTCCACCAAGGAACTATTCTAAGTTTTTGTTTATTTGAGAGAGAGCTACAGAAAAGGAGAGCTCACTAGGCTAATCCTCCACCTTGCGGCGCCGGCACAACGGGTTCTAGTACCAGTAGGGGCGCCGGATTCTGTCCCGGTTGCCCCTCTTCCAGGTCAGCTCTCTGCTGTGGCCAGGGAGTGCAGTGGAGGATGGCCCAGGTGCTTGAGCCCTGCACCCCATGGGAGACCAGGAGAAGCACCGGGCTCCTGCCATTGGATCAGCGCGGTGCACCGGCTGCAGCGTGCCGGCCATGGCGGCCACTGGAGGGTGAACCAACGGCAAAAGGAAGACCTTTCTCTCTGTCTCTCTCTCTCACTGTCCACTCTGCCTGTCAAAATAAAATAAAAATAAAAATAAAAATAAAAAAAAGAAAAGGAGAGACAGAGAGAAAAGTCTTTGATCTACTGGTTCATTTCCCAGATGGCTGCCAACAGACAAAGCTGGGCAGATCCAGAGCCAGGAGTCAAGAGCCAGGAGCTTCTTCCAGGTCTCCCACGCAGGTGCAGTGATCTAAGCACTTGGGCCATCTTCCACTCTTTCCCAGGCATATGCAGAGAGCTAGATCAGAAGAGGAGCAGCTGGGACATGAACTGGCACCCATATAGGATGCCAGCACTGCGAGGCTTAGCCTACTATGCCACAATGCCAGCCCGAGGAACTATTCTTGATGTGATTCAAATATGGGGAATTTTCTGCTCAAACAAGCGTGAAATTGCTGTGGGAATTCCCTAAAGTTGACAATGGGAAATCCATCCAAATAAGGCAAATGGTTTTTAAAAATACAAAATAAAACCCTCAATTTTCTACAACTCTTTATTACCTTCAAGTACCAACACCTAGCCCTGTTCCTGTATGGACTGTAGAATATTTATGAGCCACTACCCTCAAGGCACAAGAAGGCCAACCCAACAGAGGGCTACAGGTCAGTCTCAGACCTTTCTCTTGTTCTTCCCTGCAGTCTCTGTCCTTGAGGCTGTGAAAGCAGTCTAATTGACCACAGGGAAAGTCATTTTTACCTTGAAATACAATATTCATCTGTCCAAATAAAAATCTGAAAAAGAATTTGAGTTGACAGAGCTCTAGTTCAAAATCCTCTGTAAAACATTCCTGGAGAAGTCTATATTCATAAAAAACACTATTTCTTAGGAGTACTCTATTTGTGAAATTTGATTTGAAATTCTGTGCTAAGGAGACAGTATAGAAACATACCCCAAAATTTCATCGAAGGAACTAGTTCTTCTTGGGAGGCACTCAATACATTTTTTTTTTTTTTTTTTTTGACAGGCAGAGTGGACAGTGAGAGAAACAGAAAGGTTTTCCTTTTCCGTTGGTTCACCCCCAATGGCCGCTGCAGCCAGCGCACTGCATTGATCTGAAGCCAGGAGCCAGGTGCTTCTCCTGGTCTCCCATGGGGTGCAGGGCCCAAACACTTGGGCCATCCTCCACTGCACTCCTGGGCCACAGCAGAGAGCTGGACTGGAAGAGGAGCAACCGGGACAGAATCCAGCGCCCTGACTGGGACTAGAACCTGGTGTGCCAGCACCACAGGCGGAGGATTAGCCTATTTAGCCATGGCACCGGCCAACGTTTTATAACTTTGCTTAGCCCTCTTGAGTTTCTCTACACCTTAACTTAATAAAACAAATTGGCCGGCGCCGCGGCTCACTAGGCTAATCCTCCGCCTAGCCGCGCCGGCACACCAGGTTCTAGTCCCGGTCGGGGCGCTGGATTCTGTCCCGGTTGCCCCTCTTCCAGGCCAGCTCTCTGCTGTGGCCAGGGAGTGCAGTGGAGGATGGCCCAAGTGCTTGGGCCCTGCACCCCATGGGAGACCAGGAAAAGCACCTGGCTCCTGGCTCCTGCCATCGGATCAGCGCGGTGCGCCGGCCGCGGCGGCCATTGGAGGGTGAACCAACGGCAAAGGAAGACCTTTCTCTCTGTCTCTCTCTCTCTCACTGTCCACTCTGCCTGTCAAAAAAAAAAAAAAAAAAAAATTGAGTATCCCTTATCTGAAGGGCTTAGAACCATGTTTCGGACTTCAGGAGATACTTGGAATGGAACCCAAGTATAAATATGAAACTCATTTGTTTTAACATTTTTCCCCAAATCCCTATACACATAGCCTGAAGTTAATTTTATAAAAATAGTTCTTATTTTTACATAACTGAGAGGCAAAAACAGAATTCCCAATTGCTGGCTCATTTCCCAAATGCACAAAATGGACAGGGCTGGGCTGAGACTGAATCAAGAGCCTAGAATTCAGCCCAGGTCTCCCACATTGGGTAGTGGACCCACATACTTGAGCCATGACCTGCTTCCTCCCAGGGCTGTACTCGCAGGAATCTGGAATCAGGAGCAGGAGCTGGTATCACACCCAGGTGTTCCAATAGGGCACATGATTGTCTTAATAACTAGGCCAATCACCTACCCTATGCAACATACATAACGCTGGGCATGAAACAAAGTGTCGTGGTGGGGAGTTTTCCACTTGTGACAGGTTGGCACTGAATACTTCAATCTTTGGATTAGGGAGGCTCAATATACAGCCTAACACAGTATTGTGTCAGGCACTTTCCTAAGAATTTTATATACATCTCACTTAATCGCAATTCTAGGGATAGATAACTTAAATTACCAGTTAGGGAAATGAGATACAGAATAGTTCAGTAATTAGCTGAAGTTGCTTCCTATTGTATCTGCATTACAGAACCTAAATTATTGAATATTTATACCTGAATCACTACTCAACCCTCCTTTTTCCCTAACACATTTTCCCCCAAATCCCCAAACCTCCACCAAATACCTTCCATCCTTCATGCCTGTGCTAAAGAGAAACATGGTCACATTTTTCTGCAAATATGCATTGTGACCTGATGAACTTAAACTTCAGACATAATTTACAAGTCAGGTTTCATATTAAAAATCTGATTTATAGCCACTGGGATTTAACTTAGAATTTTACCAGGAATTCCAAAGCTCTCCAGGTAGCCCCAAACTCTGAATAAAATCCTACTGACCTGAATAGACAGGTCGTGCTCTCTCCATACTGTTCTACAGTTACCATCAAAGTATACCAGTTTCACTTACTTATTTTACTGACTTGACCCGAGAGCCTTGCCAAATTACCCTAAAACCATCTTTTGTCTACCCAAATCCCACCTAGCCATCAAGAATAAGATTAAATGTCACCTCCTCTCATAAATGTTTTAATTATTGCTGCTGAATCCCTAGCATTTTGCTTGTGTATCGTGAAAACCACACTCTCCCTTACTGGTACACATGCTTTCCTATGAACTAAGTAGAAACTCTAAGGCAGGGTTAAGTGACTTCCATGATCCTGGGCAACAAAATTGGTCACAACATCCTGCGTTGTAGGATTTGAGCTATACATAAACAAAGGAGCCTGCATCAGTACACTGAAAAAGTGGAAAGTGATTTTATACACAGACACACACACACACACACACACACTATTCACTATTCATGGCCTTTCAGCCTTCTGCTTAAAGAAAAATCATGAGATAAAACTTCTGATGGATGTGTTGTTATTTTTTTAATAAAACATCACTTCATTTGTTACAGTGAATAGTAAATGAGAGGCAATCATTCAAGAGGGCTGAAGGAAGCTTTTTCACCCACAAAATAACACAAAGGACAAGTACTCTCACCACCATGCTTTTGCTTCTGTTTTTCTTTTGACCTCTGTTCTCTTACATCAGTCTGCTGCTTCCAGAATGGCATTCTTCCTTCAAATTTTGTATGTGTTAGAAGGCTAGTCTGTTAGCTTGCTTTAACAATATGATAACGGTCCCCGAGTTAGCTGAGGAACCTGGACAAGTCTTCTTTGATTTCAGCTTCATCCCAAGGCCCATGAATATTTTCCTTAAAAAGCTGCAGGCGAATGAGGTAGAAAGGGCAGAGACACGAGATGGAAATCAGCAGAAGGGCAAAGAGTATGGCTCCCACAACACTAATGGACAGCAGGCCTCCCAAGGCTGAAAATGCAAAAAGCAGTGTGACCCCCACATAACTGCGGGGAGTACGTGCCTTCAGTTTCTTCTGCAACATGGGCCACAGGGCAAAAATCTGGATGGCAAATGTCACCATGATGAAGGCATGCAGGGACCGGGGAAGGCGTGAGGCTAGGCAGACAGAAGCGAAGATGGCCATGTTCAAGGACAGTGTGCTGGACACAATGGCAGCATTGGCACCATAATCGAAGAAGATGAGGTGGCCTAAGAGCATGAAAACAGACATGGCATAGATGGTGTCAGTGCTGACAGATTCTGTAAGGGTCTTTAGCACTGGTGAAAAACCGTAAGTGAAAGTAATGAAAACCAGAGCACTCTTCAGGTCAGCCCACCGGGTCCGCCCACTCTTCTTCCGCCCTTCACCTCCATCAATGAGATCGAACAAAACGTACCCAATCAATGAAGAAGCCAGGCCAGTCCCAAAAAGCCAGTGAGGTGCCAGAAGACCCTCATCCATATACCACCAAATAACCACAAAAACACAGACACTGCAGAGCTGCTGTACCACAACACTGGACTCAAATACCACAGCCCAGTATTGGTATTTCCGGGCATAGATATTTTTCCGGAGCTCTTCCAGGAACCTCCGGTCCACGTAGTTATCAGGGAAAGGCTGTCGCTCATATAAGACCTTCTGCCACCTGACCTCCTTGGTGTTAGTTACAGGTTGGGCACACATTATCCTCTCCTTCACTCAGGCCAGTTCAATCTCCCTTGCAGAAGTCCATGTGTTCTTGCTCTTTATGAAGTTTTGAAGTAAGACCTCTCTGGAAATTCCATGCTGCGCTGTGGCTGATATTCTACCGACCTTTCCTTGTTTTCAAAGGCAGCAACCCAGGCTAGGTCTGCAAAGATGAACTGGTTCTCTGAGGCAGGAAAACACAGCCAAGTTCCTGGAAAAGGAGAGACTGTGAATCTATACAAGTTGCAAAGCTAAACCAATTCGGTTGACTAAGTCTCAATAAAACGTATGTGGTTGCCACTTATAATATGGAACATTAAAACTGTATTCATATTTTAAAGTGTAATACTTTGAATAATAATTATCTGTTAGCTTCAATTACTGAATGCCTACTATGCACTCAGTGCCTTATGCACTTAGTGCCTTATGCACTTTTAATCTTCACAACCTTACATGTTAGCATTAGTTCTACTTTAGTTAAAAAAAAAAAAAAAAAAAAAAGCTCTGATGTATCTTTGGCTCAAGTTAACAGACTGGTAAGTAATGGAATAAGTATTCAAACCAAGTCTAATCCCAACGTGTGTGCCTTAGACCTGAGCTCCCTCTAAACTCGTAACTCAGGCATTCACAAAGGGGACACAGCATGTCTGCATCTGGAATTTACGCAAACTCCTAAGGACAGAATCCAGTTTCTACTGAATTCCCCAAAGCATGTTTTTTTTAAGTTATTGGTATAAACACAATAATCAACTGCACAAGGAAAGGCATGAGTTCTATGGTTTATATAAGCCAAAACCAAGGACTCAAAGGACCTAAGGATTCTTCATCCATTAACTGAGCTTAACATCCCTTAATAGCTATCATCCTCCTTAGAACAAGGACACGCTGGTGAAGAGCAAAGGAAATAATCATCTTTTTTCACAAAGGGAAAAGGAAGAGTCAGAAATTCCAAGGGCATCCAGCAAATCTGAGAAAAAGTTCTTACTGCCCGACCTTATTTCTTCCATGAAGACCACCATAGGTTTTGCTTCGCAAGCCCGACACCCTGTGAGCCCCCCTCACTGCAGCACGGCCCCCAACCCAAGCATCTCACGGCTGCCGGTCCACGGCCTGGAAAAGTGCAAGGCACGCCAGCAGGGTCAGGCTGGACCAGGGTGGGCTAGCGTATCGCAGGGCAGGGTGTCCCCAGGGGCGCCCCACTCGCCCTCCGGGCCTCCCCTGCCCGCCGCCGCCCCTCAGCTAGCCTTGCGCTAGCAAAGGACGACAGAGGAGGAGGAGGCCGGGAAACTACAGCCCACGGGGGACCCACCTGCCCACGAGTTCCTAGGGCTGCACGGCCGGGGGAGGGCGGCCGCCCGCCTCCTTCCCCATCCGGGGCGCCGGGGTGAGACTGCGGACGAGCACTTCCGGGTCTGCCGCAACCTCCGCGATGAGAGCGCCCTTCCCCGCCGTGGGCGCCGCGAGGCCTCTGCTGCCCCCTGCTGGCTGCACCCTCAGAGCCGCCCAAAGCCCGACGCTCCGACCTTGGGGAAGCGGGACCTCGATGGAAACCCCAGGTATTACTCATCCGCAGAGCTGGGTGAGGCCAGAGGAGGCCGGGTTAGAGGCGGGGCTGGTAGGAGCGGGAGATCCGTCGCTGTCGTTGAGAGCTTGTTGAGTCAGACCGTCAGCTAGGGCCTCCGGTGAATCCATGCCCTCCTGCGACAGTTGCTCGCCGAGCCCTTGCAGACACCAGGCACTAGTTTGGGAGTCCAGGGAACAGACAAAAATCCCTCCTGCTGTGGGTCCTGGTTTTTTGTGTATTGCCTTGTACATTATGATGTAATCTTTCATGAGGACAAATTTAAGACTGGAAGTATTTGTCCAAAATCAGGCAGCTGGGAAGTGGACGGCCTGAGAGCAATGCCCAGTTGTCTGTCTGAAGATTCTGGTTCTTTCTTCCTGGCCTCCTTGAGAGGAGAGAGAGCAGAGGACCTTGTGTCTGAGAACAGCCAGAGGCTAGGAACAGGAGAGGGCTAGTATTCCTGTTTAAACAGATGCAAGTGCTAGAACAGCAAAAAGGTAGAACACAGGACATAGTGGACCCAAAAATCGGAAAACAGAAGCACGAGCTGTGTGGGACTCTAGGCAAATCACATGACCTGAGCTTAGATTTCTTCCTCTGTAACATGGAGTTCACACCTCTCACTCTTGGCTACCCTAAGGGATTTTTTTAAGTCCAATATAAAGTGTAAAAATGTTTTTGTGACATGTTCACTGTATCTAACTGCATTGAGCTTACGATAGCAATGATCAATCATGTGTGATGAATTCTGAAAAATCCTTTCTTTCTACTTCTTTCCAGGCTTCGGTTCCAAAATTTGACAAGGTTCCTTGGCCTGGTGAGGCCAGTCTCAGAAACAAGCCGTTAGTGCTCAGCCTTCCCAAAAGGTAACGGCTCAGCCACTGGGGGCAAAAGGTTCAAGAAAGGCCTCACAGAAGGTGATTTATTAAGGGATGAGGGCAGTTATCTGAAGGGCACTTCTGATCAGTTGAGAGACTCAAGTCTACTGCTCAAAAAACAAAAAGAGTGGGCATTCAGAATAGCCTGGCTAGAAGGGCTAACACCCCCTCTCTGCCACCAACCATGTAATAATGGAAGAGGATTTGTCCTCTAGATTCTACCTCTCAAAAAACACTTCTCTCCTCTTCCTCACCACAGCTCTTCCCCTATGCTTTAATTTGAAATATTCAAATTTTAACCATCAAAAGTTTAAAATTATAAATTCCCCTACTATTCAAATTTTAAAAAATAATTTGTGTTTATTTGAAAGAGAGAAAGAGAAGGAAGGAGAGGTATCTTCCATCCACTGGTTCACTCCCAAAATGCCTGCAACAACCAGGGCTGGTCCAGGCTGAAACCAGGTGTCTGGAACTCAATCCAAGTCCCCCATATGGGTGGCAGGGACCCAAGTACTTGAACCATCATTTGCTGCCTCCCAGGGTACACATCAACAGGAAGTTAGAATCAAAACCAGAGCCAGGACTTGAACCCAGGCACTCAGATATGGGATACAGGAGTCTCAAAAGGCATTTTAACTGCTTTATCAAACACCCAAGCCATAAATTCTTATCTTTATGGAGTAGCAACTACCTACATTTAATTCTAAGACACTCTTCCCAAATCTTGTTATCCTCACCCTTTCCAAAGAAACTGCAGTATTATACCTATTTCTATTTTTCAGAATTGGAGAAATGTGTGTATAAGGAGTCCTTTAGCCACCACTTGCAACAACTAGGGTTCCTCATTTCTCCCCCATTTTTTATCATGTGCTCCCTAGGTGTGGAACCCTGCTTTAGAAAGGGCAAATGGAAAGAGGGGTAGATTGAAATGATGTGGGGGTGTATGGGAGAAACCAGAAGAAGGGCAGGAGAGTGGCAGGCCTGGAGGCAGTGTCACAGGCACGTCATAGACCAAAAAGAGGGTTGGTTCCCTGGCATGTGGAGCAGCTTTCTAGAAAAGTACTTTCCAAAAAGAGTTTTCCATTGCTGTTGCTAACTGCCACGTAACCTCCTTCCCATGGATAGTCACTCCATGAGAGATATCGGTCACTTTTTCCACACCCCCACTTCAATAACAAACATGTTTGCCTTGTCCACTGCACTAAAAACCACTTAATCTGCAGGCAATCAGTTCGTTTTGTGTATTTTCAAAGCAAAGTACACAAGTGCTTTCAAGTGCCTGTTGTTCAGTTGTAATATTTTTATGTAACTTTGAATATATCTCAAGCAGTCATTCAGAGGTTCAATCCAGCCAAAGGATTGTTCAGGAACTAAAAACACTACGTGACATTGCTGTTATTAAGAGTTGTTAGCACTTTAAGGGTCAGCACGAGTAATGAGAGCATAGCACCTTTTAATTCAGGGCGGAGTACAAACAGCTAATGACAGTCAGATGGGTGCTGTCATGAGTAGAGCTAATCAAGGAGGGGTTAAAGGGACAGCCTGCCCTCAACTCCAATCAGTATTGCCTGCAGGTGTGTGAGTCCAGGATCCAAACCTGCTGAGTTTTCTGACTGCTAGTCATTAACATCTAACAAGGCAACATCCACCACCCCCATAGTATCACAAGCCCTTTATATCTGCCCCTACAGCCAGGAGCCAAGTGTTCTTATCCATTGCTCCCTTGCCCCGCCCCCCCCCAACCCCGTGCCTTCATTATACAAGCCTTTGGTAGAGGGTGGGGAGCAGAGAGCAGAACTTGAGAAAGGCAGGCCCAGAGCACAGCTGGCGTCCACAGCACCTGTTCACTCCAGCAGCCAGGTCCTGGCATGTCAGGGTCAGCTGTCCATCAACAGCCAGCTTGGGAGGGAGGGGATGGCTTTCCCTCCAGCCGGCCAAACATGAGCTGGTCTCAAGGAGAACATGCTTAAGGTAAGCAGAGATGTTCTACTCATTCTCCCACTTAGAGGATGGGAGCTTACCTGCCCTGTGAGAATTCTAAGACAGCACCCATGAGGTGACCAGACCCGCCAAGAGGATAACACAGGAGTGCAAAGTCTTTGGAAAATTTGCTTTACTGAACTATCAACAGTTCGCACGGATCTAGCCAAAGCTTTGTGTTCCAAGCTGTTTATTTTTAGCAAAACCCTTTCTAAGACCTTTAGGGAAAGTTCTCACTGTGCCATAAGTATTGCATAGCCTTGGGCAGACTGGTCTGAAGAAATTTGCCCGGAGCACAGAGGGTGGTGAAAGCCCATCTGTGGGCTGGAGGAGGGTGGGTCAGCCTCTGCTGGCAGTTGCTTGGAGACCCTCTTCCTCTGAGGTTGACCTGGCTATGCTAAAGCTATACTCATCATCAGCCTCCAAAGCCCTTCAGTTCACCATGAAGCCCTTTTTATACTGAGATTATTGCATGCTGAAGCAGTTCTACTTCAGCCTTGTGGTCTCTGCTGGTGAGCTCTTGGGTAACAAGTTCAAGATATCCCATTCCCATATGGAAGACAGACATAAAGGAGCTCATGGGCAGAGCCACCACCCCTGGTCTCCCAGGGCCCGGAGAAGTTGCTGAGGAGAAATGAAACAGCAAATATTTCACGATCACCAAGCCCCTTTCACATGCCTTTGCTTTCAGTGGTGCTGTGGTTGTAGCACGTAAAGCTACTGCCTGCGACTCTAGCATCTCATCTCAGGTTCATGTCCCAGCTGCTCCACTTCTGATCCAGCTCCCTGCTATAGGCCTGGGAGAAGCTGTGGAAGATGGCACAAGTACGTTAGCCCCTTCCACTCACATGGGAGTCCCAGATGAAGCTCTTGGCTCATGGCTTCAGCCTGGCCCGGCCCTGGCCATTGCAGTCATTTGGGGAGTGAACTAGCAGATCTCTCTGTTTTTCCCTCTCTATCTCTTCCTCTCTCTCTCTCTCTGTATCTCTTTCAAATAAATAAATATTTTAAAAAATAAGTGAACCATGGACAATAAAATCTTTACTCAGTAGAGAGATTTTCTTGGCAAAACTACCGACATCTCTGGTTCCCATTTCTTGGTTGTCAGGGCCTTGACCCCTTACACTGTACTAATATGCACCGCAGTGGTGAGCGAGGCAGGCCACCCTGTAAAGAGAACTTATGGTGTCTCTGCAGCATCCCTGCTTCCCTAGGAGGAAAGAATGTTCCAGGGGAAGAGAGCAGTGGAGGGGAAGGACTTGTTCCCGGCAGGAAGCAGGTGGCCTGCAAGTGCAGGGACATATTGTCCTAGGCTACAGAGGATGGGCGCTGCTTAAACATCAAAGATGTCCCAGAGATGCTCCCTCATGAAGGCAATCTGGATTGCCCTTCACTAGTTACACCTCTGTAGGAAACGTTTTTGTTTGTTTGTTTCCTGCTTTCTTTGTATACTGTCTGGCAATCCAGAACTGTCATTGGTTAATTCAAAACAAATGAGACAGAGAAGCCAAAGTGACTTAGGAGAGCAAAGCCATCTGTTGAGAGCTCCTAAAGTCCAGAGCCCCGCAGGACTGGAGGAGAAGACAGCGCCAAGGCTAGCTCACATGTTCCATCTGGAGTGCTCAAGGGCCCAGTTCTCCAACCCAGGGGCCTTGATTCTAACCTACTCTTGTTTTGATCACTTAGATCTCCACATTCCTATGCCATTTTTCCGACTTCATCCAAGGATATGAATTTGTCAATTCTGTTTCACGTTCCAGATGTCTTCTCTAAGGTACTCAAAAAAATTTGGTTTTAATTGAAATAAAAGTAGCAGGACTCCTAGGGTTACATAGAATGTGAAGACAACTCTTATGTCCTTAGTGCTGTGCTTAGTACATCACTCAGGTTCCATAAATGTTTGTTGGTGCCACCCCTCACGCTGTTTCAGGTGCCTCAGGGCCCCGGTCTGCTGCAACTAAGAATAAAGGCATAAAGTTGGCATCATCAAAAATAGAACAAGAAATTAAATATGCAGAAATCTTCCCAAGACCTTCAGGGACTTCTCAACCTGGCCTGGAACCAATCCTCATTTCTGGACTCTAACTCCTTCCCACAACAAATTACCGTTATCTCCCAACCTTCAACAGTCTACACTCATGCAAACCCTTCCTTTTCCGCCTTCTCACAGAAACCAGCCATGACTGGTTGGGGGTGGGGAGTTGACACTCAGTGGTGCTGGTGACACTGGGGTTGCAGTGACTGACAATGTTTGTGCAGCTGGCACACTCCTGAGGTGGAGAAGGAGAGAAAACACTCGGCCACATTAGCAACTTCTTCACCTGAAACCTTACCCAGCATTCACAGAGCTGCCATCAGCAATGCCCTAAGCAGTGCCTGACCCCTAATGAGCACTCAGCAATGTGCACCACAATGACTAGGAGCCCTGATGTCAGTCACTGAGTGCTTACCAAGCCCTTTTTATTGGCTGTAATACAAACAGAGATGAGTAAGTCGGGGCAGCCCACACAAGTGGGCGGAAGGGAAAGGTACAGAGAGCCCAGTGGAGATCAAAGACCTTGGGAGAAAAGGTGGGACGGGAGGTTGCCTGCAAATGAGGAGGGTGGGCAGCGACGGAAGGGAGGGCGCAAGGGGACGCGTCAGGAGGAAGCCGTGTCTGCACTGCATCCTGAGCATAGCACCCTTGCAATGGGGGGGAAGAGCCAGGACAGAGAAAGAGCTAAAGAAGAAATATCATCACAAAGAGGTGGAGCTCAGAGTGCAGGAAGTGCTGGAAGCACATGAAAAGGTGGATCGCAGTCTTGTGTGGATGGGAACCAAGGATGGGTGAACCTGGCTAGAGGACCTAGGGCCGCAAGAGTCAAGAGTAGCAACGAGGCATTGCCGGTTTTCAGCACTGGACTGTCAGGGTCTATGCTTAAGAGTTGCCTCATTAACGTAGGCAACAGTGGCATCATGACACTCACTAGCACAGGACAGGGGAGGGGCGATGAGTGGGGTGGGTAATTGCTCCCAAACCGGCTTCTAGTCTCCTTGAATGTCCTATTTAGACAGGCTCTCACCTGCCACAGAATGCTTCCTTGTCCCAGGTTTTCGCTGGTTCTCAGTGCATGATGTCAACCCAGGCACTTAGCATCCGCCAAGCTAACTGTGCCAGAAGGCCAGAGAGGAAAGCATTACTAATGACCAAGGGAAGTGAGAGGCCATCTGCAGGCCGGCTTAGCGTTTCATGGCTGCAATACTCACGACTGGCCACTAGATGACATTTGAGAGCAGCCGCTTCTAGCTGCTTGGCTGTTAGGCTGCTTGGGAGGCCAGTGGCCGGCAGATCTGGGAAAAGTCACACGTCACCGTTCCTGCTAGAAGAGAACACAAGTACTTCACCCTCATCCTTTTCCTGTTGGGGGCTGACCCTCCACTGGTTTGTGGGTGAGAAAGAGAGTCACCCTTGCCTGATGGCAAACCTGAGATTCTTGTTCTGTTGCAGCACCAGGTGGGTATCTCCTGTCAACTCCGTGTCTGACTCACAGGCCTCTAGAGTGCTGGGAGCCCGGCACGTGTATCCCAGGTGGCAGCCACGGGCTCAGCCTGCAACTGCTCCTTTCTGGAGAGGAATTATACTTGTGCCTCACAGGAAAGGAATGCACTGTGGACACCCTATCTCTCCCTTCAGTCGCTAAATCAGGGAGCTGCCAAGAAGCTATACTAGCAGTCCTGCCACGAGCTGGAGTCCCTGGACCCTGTGTGTAGGTGCAAAGGTCCTGCCACCTGGCTCCCTTTCTGTTCAGCATCACAGGTCAAAGGGCAGAACTTTGTACGACTGCTTCCAAGTGGCATTCCTCCCTGCCTAGGAGCAGACACAGGTGTACTCAGACATGTGCCAGGAGCAGTATCCCTGATGAATAAGCAGCGGAAACAGGGGCTCAGGGACACAGTGACGCTGAGAGGGAGACAGGTGGCCAGAGAGGGACACATGCGCAGAGAGGT
This sequence comes from Oryctolagus cuniculus, assembly GCF_964237555.1. Lineage (NCBI taxonomy): Eukaryota > Metazoa > Chordata > Mammalia > Lagomorpha > Leporidae > Oryctolagus > Oryctolagus cuniculus. Next base: position 26,028,157 of record NC_091438.1, on the reverse strand, counting down.
AGGAAGACAAAGGGGAGCAAAGAGACACAGAACCAACCAAGAAGGAAAAAAATTAGTGAAGACAAAGAAATGAAGCTCAAACGTTTCCTCATCTAAACACTTGCCAGGGGAGGTTTTCTCATCGGGAGTTTCACCTGCCATTTCCAGGCGTCAACCCCGAACTTTTCAGAATGCCGTGGAATAGGAAGATGTGTCATACCAGTCCAGATACTGGGCCAAGAGGTGACAGACTTGGCAATCCACTGCAAGGCCAAAGCAGGTGTATAGTTGACGGGGAGACCTGCAACTGGAGACCCTAGAACTCCATTGCCTGTTTGCTGGGGCTGGGTGTAAATTAGCTCGAGCTCCTTAATTACTAATAGATTGCAGAATGCCCCCTCCCCTCGATTCCTCTCTTCCCCTTCCCTCTTCTCTCTTTTGTCTGGGTTTGTTGCTCCAGGCTAATGAGTCAGAGTAAAGAGGAGGACATTATTTATTTGGGTCTGAGCAGACCTGTGGTGAAAGGCTCTGCCTGAAAAGACCATGCAGTAGCAGATGCACAGCAGGGAAAGTGTACGGGAGGGTGACTTCCGATTTCCTTCCCACTAAGAACTCTATTATTTCTCTGACATTGATCCTGTGTCTTGAAAATTTGTGAGCACCAAGAAATTACCTGGTAAGCTCCTAAGCCCTTTTCCTGTTCATGTTGATCAAACACCTAATGACAAATACAGTTTTGAAGGAGAAGTAATAATGTCCATCATTGGCCTGAAGAAGGGATCCCAAGTTGAGTAAGGGTGCACATGACCGTCTATTTTGTGTGTTTAAAACTTCCGTAGTGAGCAGCAAGAATGTTTTCAAAACTATATTCGGCTTTATTCTTTCACTGAAATGGCTGGTGGTTTCAGAAGGAAAGTGTGTAGTTATCATACTTTTTGTTTTTGAGTATTGAACTAGTTCTCTGGCTGCTGCATTTTGGACTCTGTAGGGTATAGGAATAGTCTGACTTCACATGGCTCCTACCACTCCACTCACCCACTGAGCAATGGTTTCCTCGTCACCTTCACAGAAGGAATTGTGCTAGGTGACCTCAGAAGGTGACCTATAGGGTCTCAAAGAAATCAGGAGTAGAAGGGGGTAGAGACTAGAGGTGTCAAAGGGCTACAAGGTCAAAGGTAAATTTGTCAGCGCTCCTCAAATCATGTGTGTGATGCCTATTTTTAAAATCACCATCTGGTGCTTACATTTTTGGTTTCTGTTATGTGAACAGGTGTGTGGGGCAAGGGGAGACAGGGGAGGGACAGAGAGAGAGAGGAAGAGACAATGAGAGAGGGAGAGAGGAGCGTGTTTCTCTGCTTCTTTATCAAAGATTCAAGGAGACCAAGGGTTTGGACTATGAACCAGCTTTAGGAACCTCAGCAGATATTGTTCTCAGCTATTAAGATGTTCCGAGTTACAAAATGTGCAAAGCAAGCTTTGGCTTCTGGGGACTGGCTGGAATCGGCATCATATCTCAGTCAGACCACAAACAGGTTGCTGTCACTCTCCTGTCACAAGTGCATTTGCTGTCCTGAGGACAGCTGCTTGGGAAATGAGAGCCCCATTAACATATCAGGGCCTCTGGCTCCAGAGATAATGTAACCAGGGGCTTATGCTGTTAATGTAGCCAGTTCACGCCTGTTCCTGCTACTGCTGCTGAGCTGGCCTTAAAGCAGCCCCCAGCAGGGAGGGAATGCTCAGAAGGAAGAGTCCTTATTTTCTGTGCTACGCAAGAGAGCAAAAAAGGATGGAGGAAATGAGGCTGACAGAACGTAGGCTCCCAGACTATTTGCATCAACTCAGGAGGGGTTGGAGTCACTCTGATTGGAGGTGAAGCTTTAGTCAGCAGTGACCTGGAGGTGGGGCACTGCCACAGATCCCCTCTGCACGTGCAGCCTGGGAATCGTTAGAGCTTCTGCCTCTTTTTGGCCACAGGGCTCATCAGCAGTAGGGGATCATTCACCAAAGTCACTCAGGGTGCTCATGCAGAACTCTTCAGGCTCACAGCCAGTGCTCTTGCCAGCACCTTAGGTAGAATGAATTTGTTACACTGCGACACTAATGTTCTGTAATGTTTCCTTAAGACAGCACTGTGATGGTGATCTGCATGCACATGTGTATTGTGCATGTGTGTTTATAGCTGTATATTAATAATCACGATAATATTTATACGTGATAACTTAAATGTTCACAGTTACTCATTCATCCGGCGCCATGGCTCACTAAGCTAATCCTCCGCCTAGCCGCGCCGGCACACCGGGTTCTAGTCCCGGTCGGGGTGCCGGATTCTGTCCCGGTTGCCCCTCTTCCAGGCCAGCTCTCTGCTGTGGCCAGGGAGTGCAGTGGAGGATGGCCCAAGTGCTTGGGCCCTGCACCCCATGGGAGACCAGGAAAAGCACCTGGCTCCTGCCATCGGATCAGCGCGGTGCGCCGGCCGTGGCGGCCATTGGAGGATGAACCAACAGCAAAGGAAGACCTTTCTTTCTATCTCTCTCACTGTCCACTTTGCCTGTCAAAAAAATAAAAAATAAAAATAAAAAAGTTACTCATTCATTCAAACAAATTTGTTGGATAGTGTGTGTCACATTCTACAGTAAGTTCCAGGGAACACAAAGTATAAGGCATGACTCTTGTTCAACCTTATAGAGGAAACAAATACACTTGAAGTAGGAGGACGAAAGGTACAGAATGCATAGACAGTTATGATGGAATCAGAGACAGGCACCCAACTCAGGTTATAGGGGTAAGAATTGGCAGGAAGGCAGGAGAAGAGTTTTCTGAGAAAGTAACACCTATCTTATATCTTAAAAGACGAGGAGGGGACCGGCGCAGGGGCATAGAAAGTTAATCCTCCACCTGCAGCGCCGGCATCCCATATGGGCGCCAGTTCTGGTTCCAGCTGCTCCTCTTCCAGTCCAGCTCTCTGCTATGGCCTGGGAAAGCAGTGGAAGATGGCCCAAGTGCTTGGGCCCCTGCTCCCATGTGGGAGACCAGGAAGAAGCTCCTGGTTTCTGGCTTTGGATTGGCGCAGCTCTGGCCATTGTGGCCATTTGGGGAGTGAACCAACGGAAGGAAGACCTTTCTCTCTGTCTCTCCCTCTCACTGTCTGTAACTCTAACTCTCAAATAAAATAAATAAAATCTTAAAAAAAAAATGAGAAAAAAAAAGATGAGGAGTTAACAGAGCCATATAGGACAATATGTAAAACATTTAGTCCTTCCGGTTGTAAGGGATGATGCTCATCATGGCTGTGGGACTCTATAGTCACATTTACAGGTGAATTAAACAAGCAAGATCCTGCCAGGGGCCTTGGAGCTCTCATAAATATATTTGTTGCTTGGTTTGCAATGAACTCCGTGGTCCCACTTCCTACAGAATCTCGTAGATTTTTTTATACAGAAACCAGACGTTTGGAAAAGGTGAAGGAATTAATTGCAGGGCAAGTAAGAATCCGCATATAACTATTAAAAGTAAACACAGCAACCCAAGGATTTCTGTCACACTCCCCTCCCCCATCCAGGTCTCCCTCTCAGACAGAGTTTGTCACTTGTAGGAAGCCTCTCCTGATTCCTCCAACTGGAAGTGGTCTTTGTCCTTTCTGAAGGCCCAATGGTCATCATTGCCTCTTCTATGATATCTGCTGTGCCCAACTTTGAAAGGCAGGTGCAGAGTCATGTGTCAGTCTCAGAACTCACAGGGGATGGAAGAGCATGAGCTGCAGGGGATGTCACCCTTAGGGTTTGATCTGAGAAACCATGAGTGAGGAAGGAAGACATGCTAGAAAGTTGAATCGGCCTTGAAACAGAGGAGTGAACAGACACGGACACTTCCTTTCTAGTCTCTCCTCTCAGTCCATCCCTCCTGCCAGCAGACAATCCAGCCATTCTACCCAGCCCCAGATCCTCAGTTACCTGGAGCTGATTTGCTGGGTTATTCTGTGCTATTACTCAGTGTTTCCTGGCCTGGGAATGTCCCTCTCCCTGGTCACCCAACAAACACCTACCAGGCAATGCCTGTTCTCTCAACCCTTCTCAGACCTTTCTGTCTCTGCTCCACCTCCAAGGGAGTCCTCTACCCTTGAGGTTTCACTGAGGCTTCCATACACTGCTGCCACAGCACCTTCAACACCACCACCTTCCTTGGCACACCCTCTGCTGGGCGGTGAACAGCTTGCAGCAACACACTGTGTCTTGAGCATTTTTGTGGCCACTATGCCTAATGATTAGGCAGACGCATGATTTTGTATTCTTCTCTTGTCTTCCTTAGGGCCAGAGACTCCATCTTATGCGTCGCTGTGACCCCATTGCAGCACCCACACACGCATATGGTAGCCTCACAATAAATGTTTGTTGTTGAATGAATCAGTCTAGTCATTCGCACCCATACTTTAACATACCAACCCACAACCTTGTAATACTGAGCGTATTCTTTGAAAATGCCTATAAAAATGAAGTGCATTTTAAATATTTGTCAAGTGACCCCAATTTTGTCAATAGCTTTCAGTCCTCAAGCCCCAGTATTGCTCAAGGGCAAAGGTCACCATACCAGCACACCCCAGACACTCCCCCATGCTGTGAGAGGCCCAAAAGGTGACCAAATAGAAGGAGAAGGCTTCCCTTGATAGCCATCACCTATTTGTCGCAGTGGTCTCCTCATCACAGTTTTCCATACGTTTCTTTTTTCTTTCTTTTTTTTCTTTTTTTCTTTTCTTTTCTTTTCTTTTTTTTTTTTTTTTTTGACAGGCAGAGTGTACAGTGAGAGAGAGAGAGACAGAGAGAAAGGTCTTCCTTTGCTGTTGGTTCACCCTCCAATGGCTGCCGTGGCCGGCGCACCATGCTGATCCGAAGCCAGGAGCCAGGTGCTTCTCCTGGTCTCCCATGGGGTGCAGGGCCCAAGCACTTGGGCCATCCTCCACTGCACTCCCTGGCCACAGCAGAGAGCTGCCCTGGAAGAGGGGCAACCGGGACAGAATCCGGCGCCCCGACCGGGACTAGAACCCGGTGTGCCGGCGCCGCAAGGCAGAGAATTAGCCTATTGAGCCGCGGTGCCAGCTCCATACGTTCTGTGAATGCATCTCACAACTGAAGTTGGTGTTAATGAGAGAGAGAATGAGAGAGAGTAATTAAGAGAGAATACTCATATACAAATTTAGTCTCAAATTACATCGCATTCACTCCCTCCACCAACCTTCTACCAGAGATACAAATGAGAGCCTCCTGTCCTAGGTGTAAGGGCCCCACAGCCCTCTCTCTCACTCTCCTGCAGAGAGGAGTCAGGAAGAAGGCAGTGGTCACAGGCGCAGACAGGGTGCCCCACCTTATCACAACTGGCCATCGCTTTCTACTACTGAGACAGCCTCTGTTCCCCCAGAGGATAGAAGGGCTCGGGACCTACACACCAGTGCCAGCTTATGGCTTAATTGGTGCATTCAAGACGGGCAGCAGGGTGAAGTGGTGTTGGAGCATGGATGCTTGAGAGCTACTATTGGGCCGGAATGAAGGCATGAGAAGAAAAGACAATGCTGGGAGTGGCTAGCGTTCAGAGATTTGCAGAAGAGGGCTCTTCTTTCTTAGCTATCCGAGGTCCTCAGCTAGCCCATATATATGGTAGAGCCTTTGCCGAAATGGGAAGATGGTGACACCTGTGGGAAAATGCAGCCCCTCAGACCTGGATGCTCAGATTGGCAAACAGACCCCATCAGATTTCAAGCCTCAGCCTTTGCCCTCACTTTCTCTGCCAAGTGTGCTCTAACCTGTGTCACCATATATGTCAGACTTAAGATGGCCACCATGTCTGCAACTCACTCGGCCTACCTAAGCCCTTTCTGAACCTCCTGCAGCAAAGCCCAGATTCAATATCTACCTTGCACAGGACTGGGGCCAGAATGCCCATCTCTGTTTTATGGAAGGAAACGCTGTTACCTGTAACCCTTCTGCCCTTTTCCCACTTCTTTGCTTCCCCAAGTACCCTATCATTTCCTCACCTGTCTTTGTCCTCCTTTTCTTTCAGGTCAGGAAGAACCAGAATAACTCCATGCTACTCCCAAACAAGCCACTCTGTTCCACATGTCAAGAAATAAGCATGGTAGGCAGGGGGCATGTGAGAGATGGGCATGGGTGTCCCTAGGGCAGAGCACTACCCTGCCCCTATCAGAGCCCCACAGAGAGACTGTGATAGGGCCCCTTGCAAGGAAGACCTTAACGGAAGCTGCAAATGAGGAACACTGGCCTTGAGGCACCATCGCCTGGCACAGTGTGCCATATCTTCCCTAGTTCAAGAAGCTGAAGGAGAGCCACAGTAGGTGGACCACAGGGGAATAGATGAGATGAGCACTCTGCTTGGGATCCTACATAACTGCGTCCTTACAGGAGGTTGGGAAGTCATGGAGCTTCTCTGTCCCTTTAACATATCTCTGCCACAACATGTGTGCACACACCCATGGACCTCCTCCACCATCATGATCATGAAACAAGCAGCTCAGCCGTTGAGTTTATCATTAATTCAGTTCACACATCAGGAGAAAACCTGGGGAGAGACTCTATAGCAGCGTCTGGCTGGGGGTGGGGGGGTCACCTGGCCTGGATATCTGTAACTTGGTGGGGAATTAGGGGGCAGGGGGCATATTGGGGATATGAAGAAGAAGGATATCACGGGTATGTACAAGGAACGGAGACAACCTCTGCCATTTGTCAAAGCTGACAGAGAAAGAGGCCTGTTTCGGGAGCCATGTTCCACCCGGTCAGGGTTAAGAACTGAGATCATTCAAGGGTTAGAGCTAGCATTGGTTTAGCTATTAGGGTCAGGGTAAGGAACAGGCTTCGGTTAAGGGTTAATGTAGCCACGTGGTTAGGTTTTGGGTAGGGGATGGGAAAGGATCCTTTTAATGCTGGTATCCTGTAATTCTCCTTTGCCCTAGCAAAGAAGATGGGGCTTAGCATACTGTGAGAGGAAGGGCAAGGGTGGGGGAAAGCAGGAGCTGCAAAAGGTGCCCCTCCACTAGGTTCTTGGCAAAAGTGCTTCAGGCTAGTATGTTATGAAAGAGAGCAGCAGTTCTGTGCAATTTTTATGAGGGATTCAGAAATCTAACTGAAGCTTGTGGCACAGCTGTACCTGGATATTGCAATCTATATTCATCTTCTACATCATTAGGATCATGGTGTTCAACATTTGCTTTGACTGCAGCCTGGGAAATTAAGATTAGGCTTTCACCAGGTCTTATTCCTGGAATCATTGTGCCCACATTTAGAAGGCCCCGACCCAGGCCTGACCTGGGCTCCGCCAGCTGGCATGCTTGATACTCTCACGGCTGTCCTCTTCTCTAACCTTTCTCTGACCTTTGCCCCTGCCCAGGCCTGACAGGAGTAGAACCCTACACTGTGATGTTACTGTTTGCTGCAGCATCTAACAGGAAGGTCCTCAAACACTACAGTTCCCAGGGGCCTTTCCCTACTGCTGTCGGAACCCAGTGGGAAACTACAGGAAGTTAGAAAATAGACATGCATCTCTCCCACCTATGTGGGATACATGGATGGAATTCCTGGCTTCTGACTTTGGCCTATCGCAGCTTTGGCTGTTGTACAGATTTGAGGAGTGAACCAGCAGATGAAAGATTCTCCTTCTCCCTCTCTCATTCTCTCTCTCTCTCTGCCTCTCCCCCTCAGCCCCTTCTCTGTCTCTGTAGCTTTGCCTTTCAAGTAAGAATAATAAATAAATGAATATTTAAAAAAAAGAAAACAAACACTAAAATAACTTTTTCAGTTTTACTTGCATGGTAGGTGGTTCTCATTAACATGGGGAAGACCCATATGCATTGGTTAGCTTTTTGGGGGCCTATCATTGTTGTACCTAAAATGAAGTTTAATAAAGGAAATTATGATGCCTACCATTTATATCTCTACAACGTATATAGAACACATTATATATGTATATATGGAACAATAAATTTTCCTCATAAATAGTAAAAAAAAAAAAAGAAAATAGGCATGCAATAGCCTTGCCTAGCTATCTGCGGGGGGAGGGACTGCGGATTTGCTGTTGTCCCTGTGACATTCTGACTTTCTCAGAGAGGAAGTGGAGCTCCCAGGGAGGACATAAAACTACTCCTGGGGGAGAAGGGAGCTTCCTCAACTGAGTAAAAAGCATCTACTGGAAAGCCCACAGCTAACATAGTGCGGAAAGACTGGATACTTTTCTCTAAGATCAGGAACAAGACAGCGCTATCTTCTTTTACTATTTCTATCCAACATTATACTGTGTGTTCTAGCCAGGGGAGTTATGGCAAGAAAGAGAAATAAAAACCACCCAGATTAGAAAGGAATTAGTACAAGCCAGCATTGTGGCACAGAGGGTTAAGCCACTCCTCACAGCTCTGTCATCCCATATCAGTGCTGGTTCAAGTCCCAGTAGGCTCACTGCAGACTGAGTCTTGCTAATGCACCAGAAATGGCAGCAAATGATGGCCCAAGTACTCGGGCCCTTGCCACACACGTGGGAGATCAGGAGGGAGTTCCTAGCTTCAGCCTGGTCCAGATCCTGCTGTTGGAGCCATTTGGGGAGTAAACCAGAAAATGGAAGATCTCTCTCCTGTCTTTCTGTCTCTCACCGTCTGTCAGTCTGCCCTTCAAATGAATAGACAGATCTTCAAAAGACAAAGGGAGAAGCAAAAACTCTGTTTTCAGAGAGCATGATCTCATATGTGGAAAGTCCTGAGCAATCCACACACAACTAAGGACCACAGCATTACAGGATACAAGGTGAATACACAAAGAGTATTTTATTTTTAAATATTAGCAGTGAATCAAAAAAATGAAATTAAGAAAATAATATCACCTACTGTAGCATCAAAAATAAGCATTTAGGTATAAGTTTAACAAAAGAATATCAGATCTATACATCATCATGAAAAGAAATTTTAAAATAAGTGCAAAGAACCTCATGTTCATGGATTGGAACACTTGATGCTATCAAGATGTCAGTATTCCCTAAATTGATCTACAGATTCAAGGCATTTTTTTCTCAAAATCTTAGATGCTATTATGGTAGTATTGATAATAGCAAAAAATGGATATAATTCAAGTGCTTATTGCCTGATTAATGGATAAACAGAATGTGTTGCCTATGCAATGGAATATTACTCAGCCATGAAAATGAAGATTGAAGCTAAGTTTTAAAAAGGTGCAAAAGGCTACATATTGTATTTTCTGAAGCATCCAGAATAGGCAAATTCATAGAGACAGAAAATGGAAGTTTCCATAGATGGAGGAGGGGTGGAGGGAGTGCTAAAGGCACTGAGTAGGGTTTCTTTTTAGGGTGATGAAATGTTCTGGCGATGACTGCTGTGCAACTCTTTAAAACACTGAACACGAATGAATCGTGCACTAAGATGATGAATTGTATATGTGAATTATACCTCAATATAAAGATTAGCACTAGAATTTTTTAAAAAAAATACAAGCACAAAATGGGTGAATCTGAAAAAATAAATAAATAGGTCCTGGCTTGTATAACTACTCCTATTCCTGGGGGATCTTGGGCCAGGAGCTCAACCATTTAGTGCAGAAGACATAACTACTGATGTCTGTGTTTGCAAATCACCAGGGGCAGACACCATGACATGTTCTAAGCTGTCTTTTATCATACCTCTTTTCAAACAACTCATCTTCCTTTAAACACACCAATTCTGTAGCCCTTCCATTAACTGCATTGCTCTCTAATTAACATTTTCAAGCCCTTTAACAGTAGGACTATATGAAGCAGATGTTTGGCCAAGTGTTTAAGACCGTGCTTGGGGCCGGCGCTGCGGCTCACTAGGCTAATCCTCTGCCTTGCGGCGCCTGTACACCGGGTTCTAGTCCTGGTCGGGGCGCCGGATTCTGTCCCGGTTGCCCCTCTTCCAGGCCAGCTCTCTGCTATGGCCCGGGAGTGCAGTGGAGGATGGCCCAAGTCCTTGGGCCCTGCACCTGCATGGGAGACCAGGAGAAGCACCTGGCTCCTGGCTTCGGATCAGCGCAGTGCACTGGCCACAGTGGGCCGGCCGCGGCGGCCACTGGAGGGTGAACCATCGGCAAAGGAAGATCTTTCTCTCTGTCTCTCTCTCTCACTGTCCACTCTGCCTGTCAAAAAACAAAAATAATAATAATAATAATAAAGACCGTGCTTGGAACACACTCAGTCTCTATCAGAATACCAGGTTCAAGTAATAGCTACATTCTCCATTCTAGCTTCCTGCTAATGTGCACCCTGGGAGGCAGCAGGTGATGGCTCAGTATGTGGCTTCTTGCCACCCACATGGGAGACCTTGATAGAGTTCCAGCCTCCTGGCTTTGGCCTAGCCTAGCGTTGGCTATTTGCAGGCATTTGGGAAGTATACCCTTAGATAGAAGATCACATTCTCTTTGTCTATCTCTCTACCTTTTAATTAAAGGAAAATCAATCAGTAATTTTTCAAATTAGAAATGGAATCACTCATTCATCCTTTGAACTTCTTTTGAAGTAGGATTATTGGGGCTGGCATTGTAGCACAGACGGTTAAACTGCCGCTTGTGACACCAGCATCACATATGAGCACCGGCTGCTCCGCTTCTAATTCAGCTCCCTGCTAATACTCCTGGGAAAGCAGCAGCAGATGTCTCAAGTCCTTGGGCCTTTGCCATCCAATGTGGGAGACTCAGATGGAATTCCTGGCTCCTGCTTCAACCTGGCCTACCCCTGGTTGTGCCATTTAGGGAGTGAACCAGCAGATGGAATCTCTCTCTCTGTCTCTCTTTCTCTCTCTCCTTTTATCTCTCTCTCCCTCTTGTAACTCTGCCTTTCAAAAAAATTTTTAAAGGACTATAAATTGGGCAGATTGTAGGTAGACACTCTCTAACATATGAAAATTGGCTCCAAAACTCCATTAATATATTCAGTTCATGTCAACAAATATCTGTTGATTGCTGCTGTGGACCAAGTACTCAGGTAATAGGTTAAGTGCAAAGAAAATTAAAAAATCACACATAATCCCTGCCTTGCAGAACAAATAGATTGACAAATAATGACAATAAATAGAAATAGAAATCGGTCTAGTAGGGGGTGAATGAGGCAAGGAAAGTAAAAATCAGGTAGGTCTTCCTGGAAGAAAAAGAATATGCAGGGTTTTCAAGAAAGAATGGGAGTTTGCCACGATGCACTTTTTCTCAGAAACACAGGCATTGTCTGGCAACTTTGCTCTGATGTAACCTCCACAGCCCACTTTGTGCATTTAGCTGCATTTAGGGCCTTTAGAATGGGGATCATGACATTCGGAAGGAGATAGCTTCCTGCAGAGAGGAACCAAGTTGATATTAGAAAGGCAAGGTCTGCTTCTGGCACATTCTCAACCCCCTTTTATGTGTCTGGAAACCTCCTCTCAGGTTTTCACTAAAGCCTTTGCTGCCCCCCACCACCTCCAGATGCTCCTTGTTACCAGATCACCCCCTTCTTCCTCCTCCTCCTCCTCCTCCTCCTCCTCCTCCATCTTTCTTTCGGGTAATGAATTATGAGAACAATCTGAACAAATGGAGTAGGTGCTCAGCATTTGTGTAGCATTAACACTTAGTGTTTTGTTTGTTTGTTTGCTATTTTTCAAGCATTTCTGAAAGTACTTGACATGTTGGTAAACTGCAGTTTTATTGTGCCATAAATTTAAATCAAGCCAGCTGGTACAAGTCACTCAGTGAGTAGAGCAGCTGAACACCTGTACCCACATCTTTGTGATTATCATGCTGTTGCCAAAGCTACAATAATTTCTGAAAATTAATAAAAAAAAAACTTCTTAGTGAAAACGAGTTTTCCAAAAGAAGACCAACATCTCGAGAAAGTAAATAGTTTGAAAAAGATCAAGAAAGAGATGTTTCTGAGTGAGGAATTATATATGTTGTGCACTGATTTTTGGCCTAAAGGGCCAAAATAGGGCACTTAAAATTTTCAAGTGTAGTTCAAAGCACACTCATTCCTTCAGTAATTTGATAGAACATAAGGTAGACAATGACCAAGCAGTAGTCCAGGAGGCAGTAGGCTCTGTTATGAAGTAAAAATTACATGTGGGGGTGGCCTAAATAAATAAACAGGTTTTGAAGTCTTACTAATCTTAAGGTATCTAACTTCAAAATCTGATAACCAGGGAAGAACAAAGATACTCTAACTTCAGAGAAGGGTCCTATGGTTCATTCATATCACAAAGATGCATGAATAATTTTAAAAAATATTTATTTATTTATTTGAAAGACAGTCACAGAGAGAGGAAGAGACACACACAGAGAGAGAGAGAGAGAGAGAGGGAAAGAGAGAGAGGCAGAGACAGACACTGACTCCATCCACTGGTTCACTTCTCAAATGGCCCCAACAGCCAGGGCTGGGTCAGGCTGAAGCCAGGAGTCTGTAATTCCATTTGGGTCTCTCATGTGGGTAGCAGGGCCCAAGCACTTGGGCCATCCTCTACGGCTTTCCCTAGGCACATTAGCAGGGATCTGGATCCGAAGTGAAGCAACCAGTTCTTGAACTGGCACCAACATGGGATGCCGTTGTTGAAGTTGGCAGCTTAACCTGCTGTGCCAAAATGCTGGCCCCACATAAATGACTTTGACATCAAATACAACTCAAGTTCACCAAAGTTACAGTGCGTTATTAATTTAAATCAGAAGGCAGTTATGGGCAATGTTCTAACTGAGACTTTCTTCCTCAGATACAATCAAGACCTCTGAGAATCCCAGATGGCCTCAAACTATCCTTTAAGAATTTTGTGAGTCATAGGTAAGCCAGAAGATTTAAACCAGGCAGTGACTTTAATTCTCACTATATTTGTTTGGGGATACAGGATAGGATATGGGAACACAGTAAGTAAGGTGTTTAGGGATGCTTGGGAAATGGGCTTATTGACTGGTTTCATTTTCTGGTTAAGACAGCCCAAAAAACACACTTTCACCATTTTTTCTTGAACAACTTTTGAAATTATTATGGAAGCTATTCTGTTCATAAGAACAGAATAAGGAATAGGATAGATTTCCTTGATAACTCGAGCAGAACTAAATACAAATTATCCATGTCAATGACATACCTGGTTCACAAGATACAGACGATCACACATATTGTGTCCTAAATCCAGGATATCTTCTGCTAATTTTTAGTGACTGAAATTCCTCTAATCTATTTATTTTGTTGTCACTTGCTACTTTCTTATCAATAATAGCATAAAGAAAAAACAACCAGTCTGAATTCTGTTTGTCAAAGTTTTCTTTTTCTGTATTAAACCATCATACAGAGGATTTTTTTTCCCACCAGAGAAAACTTTTATTTAAGGAATACAAACTGCATGCATTTCATAAGTACAGCTTAGGAATATTATGATTCTTTCCACCATACCCACCCTCGCACCCATTCTCTAACCCCTCCTCTTCCTCCCTCTCCCATTCCCGGTCCCATTCTCCACTAAGATCCATTTTTGATTAACTTCATACACAGAAGGCCAACTCTATACTAAGTAAAGGGTTCAACAGTGTTCATGAAAAACACCCAAACAACAATGAAAACTGTTCTTCAACAATCAAGACAAGGGCTGTTCAAAGTCATTGCATCCTGAAGTTAATTTCACTTTTTTTTTTTTCAGCACTCTGGCCTCAGAGTCAGCCCTTAAGGCATTCGGATCTGGCTGAAGAGCCCATGAGAGTATTTTAGGCATGGAAAGCCAAGACACTCTGGGAAAAAAAAAAAAAAACACAACCCCCCCCCCAAAAAAAAAAAACCACCTAAATGAAAGATCTCTGCGAGTGAGATCCCAGTAGAAAGAATGGGGCCATCAAAGAAGGAAGTACCTTTCTCTGAAGGGAGGAGAGAACTTCCACTTTGACTATGACCTTGTCTAAATATGATCAGAGTCAGTGAACTCAAAAGGCTTCCATAGCCTTGGAAACTCATGACAAGAGCCTAGGGTGATTACTGACGCCATAAACAAGAGTGTCAATTTGTTAAGTCAACAACAGGAGTCACTGTGCACTTACTCCTCATGTAGGATCTCTGTCCTTAATGTGGTGTACGAAGTGAATTAATGCTATAACTAGTTCTCAAACAGTATAGTTCACTTTGTGTTTCTATGTGGGTGCAAACTGTTGAAATCTTTACTTAATGTATACTAAACTGATCTTCTGTATATAAAGAGAATTGAAAATGAATCTTGATGTGAATGGGATGGGAGAGGGAGCAGGAGATGGGAGGGTTGCAGGTGGGAGGGAAGTTATGGGGGGTGAAGCCATTGTAATCCATAAGCTGTACTTTCTAAATTTATATTCATTAAATAAAAGTTAAAAAAAAAAAAAACAGAAAAAAAAGAGCCTAGGGAGATTACTGATGCCATAAACAAGAGCGTCAAATTGTTAAGTCAACAACAGGAGTCACTGTGCACTTACTCCTCATGTAAGATCTCTGTCCTTAATGTGTTGTCCAATGTGAATTAATGCTATAACTAGTACTGAAACAGTATTTTACACTTTATGTTCTGTGTGGGTGCAAACTGATGAAATCTTTACTTAATATATACTAAATCGATCTTCTGTATATAAAGATAATTGAAAATGAATCCTGATGTGAATGGAATGGGAGAGGGAGAGGGAGATGGGTGGGTTGCAGGTGGGAGGGAAGTTATGCGGGGGGAGCCATTGTAATCCATAAACTGTACTTTGGAAATTTATATTTACTAAATAAAAGTTAAAAATAAATAAATAGTTTTCAATCCAAAAAAATCTCACTTTTTTAAAAGAAGCTTAATTAATTTTTTTCCAGCTTTTTATTTAATAAATGTGAATTTACAAAGTGCAACTTTTGTATTGTTGTGGCTCCCCCCCCAACCTCCCTCCCTCCCGCAGCCCTCCCCTCTCCCACTCCCTCTCCCATCCCGCCCTTCATTGAGTTTCATTTTCAATCACTTCATATACAGAAGATCAACTTAGTATAGACTAAGCAAGGATTTCAACAGGCTGCCCTCACACAACCGCACAAGGCATAGGGCATTGTTGGACTAGTAGTGTTGTTTTTAAGTTTCATAGTACAACACATTAAGGACAGAGATCCTACGTGGGGAGCATGTACCCAGTGACTCCCGTTGTTGATTTAACAGTTGGCACTCTTATTTATGATGTCGGCAATCACCCGAGGCTCTTGCCATGAGCTGTCTAGGCTATGGAAGCCCCTTGAGTTCACCAACTCTGAACTTGTTTAGTCAAGGCCGTATCACAGTGGAGGTTCCTTCCTCCCTTCGGAGAGGCCTGTTCAAGAAGTTTAATTAACTTTAAAGAAGCACCTAAGAATGATACATCTTTTGCCAGCACTTAGACATAATTATAATACATCTCTTTGAGGACAGAGGTCCTGCATGGGTAGCAAGTGCAGAGTGACACCTGTTGTTAATTTAACAATTAACACTCTTATGTGTGACCTCAGTGATCACCCGAGGCTCTTGACACGAGCTGCCTAGGCTATGGAAGCCTTCTGAATCCAAAAACTCCATCAATATTTAGACAAGGCCATAAGCAGAGTGGAAGTTCTCTCCTCCCTTCAGAGAAAAGTACCTGCTTCATTGATGATCACTTCTTTCCACTGGGGTCTCACCCACTGAGGTCCTTCCTGTAGGACATTTTTGCCACAGTGTCTTGGCTTTCCATTCCTGAAATGCTCTCGTGGGCTTTTCAGCCTGACCAGAATGCCTTAAAAGCTGATTCTGAGGTCAGAGTGCTATTTAAAGCAATTGTCATTCTCTGAGTCTGCTGTGTGGACTTCTTCCCATGTTGGAGCATTCACTCCTTTTCAATTCTATCTATTATTACTACCAGACACTTAATCCTATCCATATGATCACTTTAACACTTAAGGAGATATATTTACCACCCAGCTCAAGGGAATTTGGGGTCCCATGACAGGTTTATAAGCTGTACCCTTAGAAGTATGTCTGTAGGAATGTATGCAGAATTATACAGCTTTACAGTTAACAAATTTCATTCACTTCATAACTACAACTTTAGGAACATAGTGATTTTTCCCACTGTGCCCACCTCCCACCCATACTCCCACTCCTCTTATGTGTTTACATTGTTTAAAAACTCAAAACAGGGACTGGCACTGTGAGGCAGCAGGTTAAGCCACCATCTGCAGTGCTGGCATCCTATATGGATGCCAGTTCAAAACCTGGCTGTTCCACTTCCAATCCAGCTCTCTGCTAATGTGCTTGGGAAAGTGTCAGCGGAAGGCACAAGTCCCTGGGCCCCTGCCACCCATGTGGGAGACCCAGAAGAAGCTCCTGGTTCCTGACTTTGGTCTGGCACAGCCCTGGTCATTGCACCTATTTAGGGAGTGAACCAGTGGCTGGATGATCTCTTTGTGTCTCCTTCTCTCTCTCTCTCTCTCTCTACACCTCTACCTCTACCTCTACCTCTACCTCTACCTCTACCTCTATCTCTCTCTTTTCTTCTCTCTACAACTCTGACTTTCAAATAAATAATTTTTTTAAATCCTCAAAACATTGTCTCACCCTTAATAAGCCATCAGTGTAAGTCATCTTGCCTTGCTATCATGTGTTTTCCTGACATATGACCAACCAAAAAAGTATATGTTATTAAATTTAATTTCCCCCCATATTACAGACAGCAATAATGTGGGAAAATAAATGAGTCCTTTTGGAACCTTGTGTCACAGTGGTAGAAGTTCTGATTCCTTTTATGACATTAAGGCCATTTGTTCCAGACCAATATACAAACTCAGATGCATTGAAGCCATGTACCAGATACTTGCCCCAGGTGGACAAGGTCGTGGAGGAAATGGGTATTTGGACAATCCAGCCCCAGGACTGATAACATTTGCCTATCCTGTCTCTATACTTTCAAAGAGCTCTTCTATCAAATCATGATAAAGAATGAATTCTAATAAGTATTCTTTATTTAAATGGAAGACAACTATCTCAGATTAGGGATTTCTGAACAAGTTTACTCTCCTATGAGAGTCTTTTGAAAAAAATTTATTTATTTATATTTGAAAGGGGTAGGGAGAGAGAGAGAAAATCTTCCACCCACTGGTTCATTCCCATAAATGGCTACAACAGCTAGGGCTGGGCCAAGCTGAAGCCAGCAGCCCAGAACTCCATCTTGGTCTCATTCATGGATGGCAAGGGCCCAAGTATTTGGGCCATTTTCTATTGCTTCACAGGCACACTAGCAGGGAGCTGGATTGAAAGTGAAGCAACTCGGTGAATAAGGCCTTTGAAATTTGTCGCCTCATTCAATTTATCTTGCAAGTTCAGTACCTTAGATAAAGTTCCAATCCCAGAATCATTAGTTGGTTTTATCTTAAATAAATAGCTCTTATCCATTTAAGACTAAGGGTCAAACACATCTTATAATCATGTCAACACCAACCAGAAGTATCATCAGATTGGTTTTTGGTTCTTTTTCATTACATTGAAGTAAAATGTATCACTTCTGTTTGAAAGTTATCTTCGATGACTGTAAAGTAAGGAATTGGTTCTGTTTATAGCTTGTAAGATCTGTTCTGTAGTTTTAAAATCTCATTGCATATATAGGCAGATGGAACTGTCCTCACTGAAATAATAGGTATTTAAAGTGACTTCAATTATAGCCTTTGAAGAAATTATGATAATGTTGAGTGGAAGGAATGAAGAGAAAAAGGAAGAGAGTGAGGGAGCAAAAAGAGAAAAAATGATGGAGAAATATTCTACATTTGTTGAATAGTAGAATAGGCAGAACTTAAATTATTCCATTCTGAAAATACCACTTGCCTGTTTGACAAAGATGGATAATAGAAGAGGTTTTACTTTCTGTCTTTTTTTTTTTCAGTTTCACTGAGTCTTCCAGAGGCAACTGAATAAAATACACTGGTTAGAATGGTGCATTTTTGTTAGCAATGCAAAAATTATCTTGGAAGTAGACACCATTAAATAAATGTAGATCTTTAGATAGATATCTCATCAAAGTTTACCAATTTGACAGTTTTTAGAAATTACACAATTTAAACAAATATAGAAATGTCTTGGGCTCATGCACATTTTGGATAAGGGTCATCTCCATAGCCTGGATGTCAGGAGAAATAAAATGTGGTTAGGACATTTTCTCTAAAGTTGGAAGTCTAACCAAAATATTTTCAGTTTTCCTCTTTAAGGGTATATTATTGATATGGAAGATTTGTTACTTTTTTTAGAAATTGGAGGGTTCTTTCCTTAATCCTTCCTATTTTTAGACCATACATGTTCTTACAGTGACTGCCACTAAGGCAAAAGAGCTTGAGAATTATTGATCTTTGGACCAGTTGTCTTCATTGCCACAAAGTGACCTACTCACCAGGTTAACAGTGGTGGATTTGAGAGACCATCATCTGTGTTGTAAAATGTATAAAGATGCATTCTTTTCCATCAAGCCTTAGCCAATTAACATATATGTTTTCTTGCTTTTTTCAATCAGAACGATGAGCCTTCCTCAACCCCAAACCCAGACTTTTCCCAAACCTTCCCGTGATGACATTCCAACAGGTTTGCTTTCTTTTAGAGTATCTGCTACTTGAAACATGTGATGCTGAGGGTAATAGAATGAAAAGTTTAATCCCACAGATAATTTCTAAACTTCTGAGAAATTTTCCATTCTCTATCCCTTTCTCTTTCAACTATTGCCATTTGATGGATTTGAACTGGTCCACAGTCCTCCTTTCATTCCAGCTCTTACCTGTCCTCTCCTCAGGCCTCACTCACCCTTACCCATGTCGTGTTCCTTCCCAGGTCCTCTCCATGCCGTGTGGTTCTGGCCAATAATTCACCTGTTGAAGAATTTCCTTAGGGATAGGACACCAACCAGATAAAAGTCACTCTACAGGCAGTCCCCATGGTACCAACCAAAGTGAGAAGGGAAATCCCCTTAAGCAGCCTCACTGAGGCCCTGCACCTTTTACCCCATAGATTCCCTAAAACACCAGCCTTCTCCCAACTTCTCAGTGCTGTTCTTATGTTCACTTGATACTGACAGAGGCAAGGACAGAGCAACTTGAACTCAGACTTCAGCATTGACCTCAGGGTCATGTGACACACACTAACCCCGCCGCAGTGGGACTCGGGTCTGGATCCTACTGTTGCTGAACAAGCTTCATATTCCCACCTGTAAAACCAGAGTTTTGTTCCTTTGAGAGCTGAACACTCAGAATAAGCAGCCCCCCACCTTTTATGAGTCCAGAAAAACTGCTGACACTATACTGGCCCTCTGGGCTGCAACGCCAACCCCAACAGTCCTAGGCATATGTAACCTAGACATGTCCAAGCCGCAGCTCTTGGGGCCGCCACCCACCTGTGCTGGGTTCCCTGCAGACACATTACAGATACCAAGTGGCTGATTCATTCCAGCAAACATTACTGCCAATGATTATCTAACTTCTTCCATTGGTCACAGCAGAGATTTCTAATATTCATCCAAACCTTCTAAGTTTCCAATAATTCTTAATGAAAACTAAGAAAGTGGAAAGAACCTATCCCTATAAGTGAAGGAGATTCTTTTCTGGATTCACTTATTTTGCTTTGAGCCCAGAATTTCATGACTCCCACAGGCTCTTGGTCTGGATAAACGTTGGTGCAGATGCTAATCACTAACTTGAGCCTCCCTCCCGGCACAGTGGTGGGCAAGTGATACAAAGAACAGAAAGTTAGGATTAAAAAGTTCTGGTCCTCAGTCCATTTGTGTCTGTGGTGTCTTCACTACACAGATGAGGCCAAACTGGATCCTAGATTTGCAGTCCGTTCATCTCTCACTCTCATGCAGCCGGACTAAGGAGCTTGTTGCGGGGAACTCTGGGCTTCGGTTCCCCCAGGCAGCCGGTGATGCCCAGTGGGAAGGTGCTATTTTGTGTAGTGATTGACTATCCTTCAAACCCTGTGTCTTCTGGAAAGCTTGAATACTATCCCAATGATTTTGTAAATCAAATCATATCTGAAGAAGAATTCAGGATGGTACAGGTTTTAAAAAGCCTTAAAATAAGTTATTTCACAGAACAAAGATTCCTTTTGAAATGCAAGTACTTTCTATCCCTACTGTAGCCTTTCTGTAAGTTACTATACATCTTTTTTTTTTTTTTTCAGAGAAAAGCACTATACATGTGTCCCTGAAGAGTCTCTTGAATATTGGGTCTTCCTTTTCATTTAGTACATATTACAACTCCATATATTTTATATCTTCATTTGTAATGAAATCAGCAGTGACTCCTAATACTTTAGTTTTATTTTTGGCCTCCTCAGCAAGATTTGTAGAAGCTTAAATGTTGTGGGATATAAGATGGTTCAGTGAAAAAGGAATGCTTATGTGAATTTTGAACCTGCTTTCTAAGTTCGAAGAAGTCTTTGTGGCCTGTGATTGTTTTGAATTCCTTTAAGGATAAAATCTAAGTAGCTTGTCCTTCCTTCTTGTGCCTTCCAGAGAGCATTCACTACAAACTGCCCATTCTGGGCCCCAGGACAGCTGTCTTCCATGGACTTCTCTCAGATGCCTACAAAAGTTTGCAGGAGATGGAACAAACTTCTTTACTCAGGAAGGAACCAACAGGCAAGACAGTGAGGACAAGATGCTTAGGGAGCGAACGACCTCACCACGCCAGTCTCTGACGCTGACACTGGTGCCTTCTCTTGATTTCCCCCATCTCCAAAAAGATGACTCCATTTTGCTTTCTAAGGTGCGCTGGTGTTCTAATTCTTGCCACTATCTTTTCATTCATTTCTCCTGAGAAAAAAATGAGTTAACTGACACAACTGAAATGAAACACGAGCATCTCTCTCATTTTATTTTGTTAAAGTTATTTTTTATCCGCATTATAATCAACAACATGCTTCTGTTTCTAAGACAAGCACTTTCTGTGAAAGTTCTTTCAAATCTTTGTTCAGGGCAGGGGCCAAAAATGGTTCTAAGCAGTCCCCCAGGAATTCAGCCTATTAAGAATGAAGGAAAGAAAGGGAGGTCACCACTCTATCCTTGTCTGTCATTTCACTTGGATGGATGACAGAGGCCACTGATGCAGTAACTGCATGTGGTGAGTTGTTGCAACCCCTGAGTGCAGGAACTATGTCTTGGTTTGTCCCCTCACCCCACTGCCTTGTGCCCTGCAAATATCAGATGTGCAGGTGATCTTTGCTCAAATTCATTCCAAGTGCTTGTATTTTGAAGTGTGGTTTCATTTCTGAGGATTCAGAATCTGTCCTGGTCCATGTGTGAGAGAGACAAAAGAAGCTCTAGGCTATCAAATACTATGTGTATGAGCACAAGTGCTCCATGGCCTGTGGAATCCTATGATCCTGACTAAACAGATGCTGGGCTGATATGTTGGAATTGTTGGAATTAACTCCTGTGCTGACTGCATCTGAAGAATGGACTTCAGAACCGGCACCTAAAGTGGTCTCAATTCCTGCACAAAAGCAAGCAAACAAAACAAAATTAAAAAATTAAAACAAGCAATCAAAACCAGAAAAATTTACTTGGTTGTCTAGTATTCCTGTATACTATTATTCTTGGTTTCAGATCAGTTGGAGTTCAAGAGCTCCAAAAATATTGTTTATCAATTATGATTCCATTTCAGGTCATTGTCAAAGGGGAGACATTTCACAGATAATAGTGGTTCTTTCACTTGAGATACCTATAGCTTTGCATTGGGACAGGGTAGGGGAACCTGCCTCATGTGTAATTATATGGAGGTTTTGAAATAAAATGAATATTATGTGGTTAGTAAGATGAAATATTTTTTTCAATCTCATTAAGATGGCTTTATTTCAAGTACTAGGGTGTTTCTAAAAGCTTATAAAAAAGAATAATATTGTGGCATAGGAGGTAAAGTCACCACCTGCAACACCGGCATCCCTTATGGGCTCCAGTTTGAATCCCAGCTGCACCACTTCCAATTCAACTCCGTGCTAATAGCTAAGCAGCAGAAAATGTCCCAAGTGCTCATGCCCTTGCCACCCACCTGAGAGAATGGAAAGAAGCTCCTGGCTTCAGCCTGGCTCAGTCCTGGCCATTACAGCCATCTGGGAAGTGAACCCTCTCTCTCTCTCTCCCTCTCCCTCTCTTTCTGTCTGTAACTCTTTCAGATAAATAAGAATAACTCCCTGGTGTTTGCTAGTATAGTAGAAAAGGATGAGCTGTATCAATGTCTCTTAAACATTTTGGTCTTGGGAGAATTTTATATTATTAAGAAACCCAAAAGAACTTTTTCAAAATGTGGGTTATAGCTCTTTTTAAAACTTTTTAATAAACGTTTTATTTCAAAACAGCTTTAAGTTTGCAAAACAAAAATTGTGGAGTACAAAGAGTTCATATATACCCCACACCCAGCTTCCCTTGCAATTAACATCATACATCAGTGTGATACATTTGTCACAGCTAACAAACCAAACAGAGCTGCTCCTGTTTATTTTATCCAAACTCCCTCCATTCTCCCCACCCCACAGCCTCTGGTAATCACCTGGACCTACCAGGGCATTAGCACACTAATGAAACTCCAACAGCAGCTTTGTCGAATAGTTGTTCAGCTGGTGAGCTTTCTCTTGGTTTTATTCATACAAGCAGATCCAGAAGAGTGTAGCACTGAGGATGGAATTACCTAACTTGAGAAATGCATCCCTACCATGCTTCTTTACATAAGTGATCCAAAGCCACCATTTCAGTTTAAATTTGCAAAGAGGACTATATGTATCCTGCCTGATTTTTCTTCACCTGTAGTAATGTTTAAAATGGACCTTCTCATGCTCACCACCTGGACACCTCTTTGTAGTGTGAGAGCAAATGTTGACTGTGTCATTCATCCTGGCCCAGTCTTTACTGGGATGGATGCTTAGAGTAATAATTTGGACTTTTCAGTTATTGTTTTACCTGCTGCGTGTTCCTAAATATCATCCAAGAATCACCCACTTCACTATAAAAATCTAATCATAATGTTTTTCTTATCAGAAGCATTTACAGTTCAAATCAATTTTGAAAAATGAGTAATCTTAATTAATTTTTTTTGACAGGCAGAGTGGACAGTGAGAGAGAGAGAGAGAGAGAAAGGTCTTCCTTTTGCTGTTGGTTCACCCTCCAATGGCCACTGTGGCCGGCGCACCACGCTGATCCAAAGCCAGGAGCCAGGTGCTTCTCCTGGTCTCCCATGGGGTGCAGGGCCAAAGCACTTGGGCCATCCTCCACTGCACTCCTGGGCCACAGCAGAGAGCTGGCCTGGAAGAGAGGCAACCGGGACAGAATCCGGAGCCCTGACCAGGACTAGAACCCTGTGTGCCAGCGTCGCAAGGCGGAGGATTAGCCTATTGAGCCACGGCACCGGCCGAAAAATGAGCAATCTTGAGTAGTTTTTTTGTTTGTTTGTTTCAAGGCAAAAGTTTGATTTTGCTGTGTTTTTTTTTTTTTTTTAATGAATGCTCACAGACATGACTCAGACATATTGCTACTCTCATTTTCTTTCAATCCAACAAGGAACTTAAAATCCAATCAATCTGTACAATTCCTTTACTGTCAGAACTGCAGAGAAATTCTCTATCCAGGAAAATCCATACCATAGCTTAAAAAGCCAACAAACAAACAAAAATCAAGTATTTAAGGCAAGGTCATTGTTACAGCCGATCGCCAGTTTAACCCTTGAAGATCCTACAGACTTCTATTGCCATGTGCTTTGCTCAGGATCACTCATATTTTCCCTCATGCTTGACTGTCAGAGCTCACATGTGGCCTGTTAGGAATCTACTGGCTCCCGGACCAAGTGCTGTTACACATTAATATTGCCCATCATCCTGAATATGTCTAACAACCACTTAGCTCCTAGAATCTAAGTGTAACAAGAACTGCCTTGCTTCATCTTAAGAAAGAGTCTGTTGAGAACATCTTGTTTGAATGTAGCCTTACTCGGGTTGAGAGAGGTCTTAGTGATAAGGAGAGTATAACCCAACAGAGCGCGAAGATTTCCAAGAAGAGGAAGCGCATGGGCATTGTTTCTGTTAATAAATCTGTAACTGAAATTCTTAAGCTTCAAGACTAAATTAGAAAAAAATTTTGAAATAGAGAAAAATTTAAATAATCCCTAGGGAAAATTGGGACAATCAATTGCTTTAACCATGTCCCACTCAAAACCATTTTACTTTGGCACTTTATTGAATATCATCCCTGTTTCATACATGTAATTCTTTACTCTGTGAATAGTATAATTAATAGACACAAGAACAATATGTCACGCTGACCCCATATCCCTGCAGGAGCTATCCAGAGATATTCAGAATGAAGAAAAGGCCATTGCTAGGCTTTCCAAGCAATAATAAGAAATATACAAAGTGAGATCATTGAGTCTGGGCCTATGAAGCTACAAAAGGTGTGGGTATTAGGACCCTGTCTTCGAGGAACTTATAATTTCAATGTAGAATCACACACACAACATAAAGAACACATGTACAAGCCAGTGTGTGAGTCACAGGAGTTACAAAGTGAACACCCAATGATTACAGCAATAACGCTCCCCATATCACCAACGGTCCAGCTCTCTGGAAAAGAACAAAGAGGCAATTGTGTGACATTGTTGGGAGTTGGTCAGTGGGGAAACAGCCATGTTCACCCACAGAGGATGTAGTCTCTGATTCTGTGCAAAGTATTTGGCAAGACATTTAACTGCCCAGCCATTGCAGTGTAGAATAGGGAAACTGCGCACTGGCAGATGACCTCTTTCATATTCCTGAATCTCTTGAGATTTTCAACTCAATCTCCTGTGGTAGGGGTGGGGGTCATACTTCAGATATCACACAGCCAGATTCAAGGAACTCATAACTTCCTGGATCCTCACACTGAGAAAAATGCTTGAAGAGTCAGATTAGGGGCAGGTATTTGGCAAAGCAGTTAAGATGTTGCTTGGGATGCCCACATCCCATATGGGAGTGCTTGAATTCAAGTCCTGGATCCATTGTTAAGTGCAGCTTCCTGCCAGGGCACACCCTGGAAGGTAGCAGGTGATGGCTCAAGTAGTTAGGTCCCTGTCACCCACATGGGAGACTCAGAATGTTCTCCTTGCTCTCAGCTTTGCCCTGGCCCAGTCCTGGCTGTTGTGGGCATTTGGGGAGCAAACTAGCAGTTAGGCACTATCTATCCCCCCACAACCTTGCAAATGCATAAAATAAATAAATAATATGTGCATTAAAAACTCAAAAAGAGATATTGGTAATACTTGTTGGCCCTAAAGAATGGGAATGAGAAGCTAGAGGGCAGAAATTGGTGGCAGGGGAGGGGACAGCTTGCAGACGGTGTCTTTATTTGTTCTTTTTGAATGTTGACCCATGTGAATATTTACTGACTCAAACAAAGAACAAGACGAAACAAGCAACCTTTTTGAAGTTCCCAGGGTTTAATCTAGCTTTGGAATTGGAAACTTGATAAACTATCAACAGAATTGTTTGTCTTCCTGACACTTGAACAACATAGTCTTTGAATACTACAAGGTCCAGGCAAATGTCCAGTTCAAAGAATAAATTGTATCTCTGGTTCTTGGAATCTTTGTCGCTGAAAGGTTAGAATTGGCAAATAGATACAGACATTTCATGCTTATGTAGCATTTTAAACTTTTAAAATCCCCCCATTTGGCCGATGCTGTGAGTAGGTTAATCCTCCACCTACAGTGCCTGCATCCCTCATGGGTGCTAGTTCTAGTCCCGGCTGCTCCTCTTTCGATACAGCTCTCTGCTATGGTCTGGAAAAGCAGTAGAATATGGCCCAGGCATTTGGGCCCTTACACCCACTTGGAAAAACTGGAAGAAACTCCTGGCTCCTGGCTTTAGATTGGCCCAGCTCCAGCCGTTGCAGCCATTTGGGGAGTGAACCAGCAGATGGAAGACCTTTCTCTCTGTCTCTCCTTCTCATTGTCTGTAGCTCTACCTCTCAAATAAATAAAATCTTTTAAAAAAATTGCCATTCATATCAAGGAACATTTATATTTTATTGTGAAGACACTCAAAACTACAGAGAAGCAGGAAAAAAATAGCACACCAAGAACACCCATGTATCCTCTCACTAGAATCTACAATTGTCAATATTTTACCTCATATTCTCTATCAATATAGTATTTGACTGAATTATTTTAACAATATCATGATACATTACCACTAAATAGTAAAACTTATAACTCCAAAAAAGAAAATAAAGTCTTCAGCACAGCACCATTATCTCACCTAACAAAAAAGTAAATATTTCTTGATTGTTTTATCTCCACTCAGTTCACGTTCAAGTTCCCCAATTTGATGCCAACATGACCATTCTGGTTGACTTGTTCAAACCCAAATCAAATCAAGGATAACACATTGCATTTTTGCCTCCTTTAATCTAGAATTTTATTCCAGCTTCTTCCTGTCTGGTGACATTGACGTGTTGGAGAGATCAAGAAAATTGTTCTGCAGAATTCCAAAGACCTCTTTTAATACCACCCCTCTTCAAGTTGTTAATTGCAAATGCTTAAAATGCTTTCAAATAAGGGCCATATACGAACTAGTTTTCTTTTTAAATTACAAATCTTCATGTAATTGCCAACTAACCAGATAAGCAAGGGGCAATGCTCTTACCAAATTGAGTTGATACAATCTCAAGAATGAACACAGAATTCTGATACTTTTTAATTGTGTAACTTTGGTCAAGTTGCTTAACCTTTATGGGTCTTGGTTTCCTGTGCTCTGTAAAGAGAACAAAAGTATCTGTCTCAACAAGAAGATTATTAAAATGATTGCTTCAATAAGCAAAGTTTCCATTTATAATCTCTGGGCAGAGGAGACATATGTTTTCATTTAACATTTGAACTTCTTAAACTAGCATTTATCAAATCCGTGTGTATGCTGGTAAAGAGAACGATTAGATGGGCATTTTATTACATTTCTTATTACATGTCTAACACAGTGATGTCTTCACACTTCATCCTTATGCTGTACAAAATAGGTGTCATTATCCCTGGAATATGGATGAAGAAATGAGATCTCATAAAGGTTCAATAACTTTCACAGGTTCACTGCGCATTGGGAATTGAATTTCAGTGTTTTTGAATACACAGTTGGAGTTCCTGCCACTACCCTCTCTTCCTCTCTGATTTGACTCATACTCACTTCTTGGTCAACAAGAGTACAACATCCAGGATTTCCTATCAACCAACCTTGTTGGAGTTAAGTTCAAAGTAGCCATTCCCTCCCTCTTCCACTTTCTGAGCAATAAAACTGACTACAAATGGAACAAGACCAAGCTTCATCTTGCTAGATTTTCCCAAGGTAGGAAATATACATGCATGCTGCAGGCAAAGGCCTCTGTTCTCTCAGCCTGTTAGACATTCAGGTTTACTAGAATGTGTCATGTCTCTGGAATGAGAGGGCAGGGCAGCACCAGGGGAGCTGGGTTCTGGTATGATACTTGCCCACCAGGTCCAACAAGGCTTGGGTGGAGGGGGTTAAGAGTAGGAAGGCAGAGTAGGCCTGAGGCCTGAGAGCATGGCAAAGTCAGAGGACACAGGCTGTACCAGTCAGCCCTGGAGTTGTGTTTAACAATTGGAGTCCAAATTGGAGGGATGTAGCAGTAGGGAGAGAGCTGGTGGTATTTGTGTATGTGTGTGTGTTATGTATGTGTATGTGTGTTGTGTGTATGTGATATGTGTGTGTATGTGATATGTGTGTTGTGTGCATGTGTGTATTGTATGAATGTGTGCGTTGTGTGTATTGAATGTTGTGTGTATGAGTGTGTTGTATGTATCTGTGATGTGGTGTGTGTGTTGTGTTTGTGTGGTGTGTATGTGTGTGTGGTATGTGCTATGTGTGTTGTGTGTATGTGTGTTCTGTGTAGGTGTGTGTTGTGTGTGTATGTGTGTATGTGGCATTTATGCATGTGTTGTATGTGTATGTATATTGTGTTTTTGTGTGAAGTGTGCTTATGTGTGTATATGTGTGTGGTATGTGTATGAGTTGTGTATTTATGTGTGTGTTGTGTGTATGTGTATGTGTTGTCTGTATATGTATATGTGTTATATGTGTATGTGTGTATGTGGTATGTGTATGTGTGTGTTTGTATATGTGTATATCTTGTGTGTATGTGTGTTGTGTGTGTATATGTGTGTGTTTGTGTGTATGTTTACATGTTGTGTATGTGTATGGGGTACTTGGAAATGTCAAGGGCAGGAGTTCCTCATATTGGAGTCTGGCTCCCTGTAATACAGTCCAGCCACGACAGGTTCAAGCGCCTGGATTCTGCCTGAGTAAGGGAGTTGGCCAAAGCAAAACCGGGAGGTCCAGGGATTCTCAATGCAATCATATGATCTCTGGGGGTATGAAGGATAGTCACACAGTTAGGAATTGCATTCAGTATTGAAATCTTCTACACGTACATACACATATATTTAAAACAATTTCCGTTCATTATACAAAACAAAGTAAATCAACAAAATCTTTATGGCTAGTGAGAATATGCAGAAGATGGACTCTAACTAAAGCCATTGGTTATCTTTGGCATATTAATAATTTTTAAGTGAATTGTGAGGTTTCTTTATGAAACAAAGAGAGCATCTTCTTTAGCGGTGAGAACCCCTTGGAGAGCCAAAGGGACACACCTTGCTGCCACCAAAGACAAAGGGTGAGCCCTGGATTTCTCTGCGTTTTACTTCAATAAATGTTCTCTGAGAACCTATTAAGCAACAGGCTGTGTGTTGGGTGCTGTGACCACAACAGTGAATGTAACTATTTCCCGCCTTTGAAAAACTGGTGACCTAACCGGGCAGTTAACATCGTAACAGTACAGTGTCAGAAGTCTGCACAGAGGTCTGCACAGGGCACTAGCACAGGTCTCTGGTCTGAGCTCTGGGAGTAGGGGAAAGCAGAGATGGTTTCCCAGGAGACCAGAATGAATTTTATAAACAACAGTTTTTACTGGCTACAAGCTTGGGCTCTGTATTCAATGCTAGCTGAGTTCCCATCCACATGGCAAGTAATTTGCTTCTCTACCCCTAGTTCTTTCATCTATAACATCAAGCACCTATTTCATGGGTTGCTGTGAGGATTAAATGACATGATTATGTAAAATACCTTAGCACATAGTTCTCAATTATATAATTTATTAATTAATTTAAAATGAAATATCTGATAGATCTGAAATTATATTTGGGAGGCTCTTTTTTTTTAAAGATTGTATTTATTTGACAGGTAGAGTTACAAACAGTGAGAGAGAGAGACAGAAAAGTCTTCCTTCCGTTGGTTCACTCTCCAGATGGCCTCAACGGCCAGAGCTGCGCCGATCCGAAGCCAGGAGCCAGGAGCTTCCTCCTGGTCTCCCATGTGGGTACAGGGGCCCAAGCACTTGGGCCATCATCTACTGCTATCCCAGGCCACAACAGAGAGCTGGACTGGAAGAGGAGCAACCAAGACTAGAACCAGCACCCATATGGGATGCCAGTGCTGCAGGCGGAGGATTAACCTAGTGCGCCAGGGCGCCGGCCCCAAGGGAGGCTCTTAATTAGAGTGTTCCTATGGCTAAAAATTTACTTCCTTAAGGTTTTTTATCTTTTCACTTGTAGATTTTATGCAAGAACTGACCAGGAATGAAAAATAAGTTAGAAATTAATCTTAAAAAGGAGTCATGCTGGGGCTGGCATTGTGTTGTAGTGGGTTAAGCCACTGCCTGTGACAACACATCCCATGGGCACAGGTTTGAGTACCAGCTGCTCAACTTCCAGTCCAGCTCTCTGCTAATGCTCCTGGGAAAGCAGCGGATGAGAAACCCAGATGAAGCTCCTGGCTCCTGGCTTCGGCCTGGTCCAATCCTGTCTGTCGTGGCCATTTGGAAAGTGAACCAACAAATAGAAGATTTCTCTGTCTCTCTTTCTTCCTCTCCATCTGTAACTCTGTCTTTCAAATAAATAAACAAAATATTTAAATGAATGAATAAATAAATAAATAAATAAATGGAGTCATGGAGCAGCAGTGCTCTCAGTGGGTTAAGCTGCTGCTTGTGATGCTGCCATCCCATATCATAGTACTGGCTCAAGGGTTGCAACTGCTCCACTTCCCATCCAGCTCCATGCTAACGCACCTGGGAAAGCAGCAGAGGTCAAGTGCTTGGGTCCCTTTCACCCATATGAGAGACCTGGATAGAGTTCTTGGTGACTGGCTTCAGCCTGGCCCAACCCTAGATGTTGTGACCATTTGGGGAGTGAACCAGTGGCTCAAAGTTCTTTCTCTCTCTCTATCACTCTCTCTCTGTGTAACTGCCTTTCAAATAAATCTTTTTAAAAAAAGAGTTCATGGTTAATAAGAAAGTATTTCAGTCAGGCCCATAATTTACTTTCAATATTTGAGTTGCTTATGTGTAATAAGTACTATGCTTTTGAGAGCTTACAAAGATGATTTATACATAGTACCTTTCCATAGGAATTCACAATCTAATGAGAGAGATAATGCATTAGAACATCACATGATAAGTGTGGTAACAGAGGTATGTGTGGCGCCCTCTCAAGTAATGACTAACACTGACTTCACATCTAGAAGCCTTCATCAAGGGGGTAACTTACTAATTAGGTCTTGAATAAGAGTTTCCTGAGCAGGTACCAGCAGGATGGGAGAATTCTAGGAAGAGGAAATTGCTTATATAAAGACCCAAAGCACTGATCAAAAATGATACATTCAAAGCAAACAGCATAGAAGGGTTATATGGGATGAGCAGGGCATCAGGTAGAAAAGGGGCTAATTCCATTATGACATGATAAGCTTCACTGTGTGACACTGACTCTATAAGCCAGAGAGAACTGTAGCCATGTTCAGAACCAGTCTGAGAAATAACAGAAGCTGGAAGCTGAGTAGAAGGAGGAGAGACTAGACAGAAAGAGATCATTCAGGCTTTTATAGTAATCCAGGTGAGGTTGATACTCTTGGTTATTTCCAACTACGTATATGGTCTGGCCCTGTGCACAGAAATCTAGGCGGGAGATTCACTTAGGAGTCATCAGTTTAAAGGTGCTGTTCAGCACTGAGAAACCACAAGGAAATGGTATTATGTGAGAAGAGAGAGGTCCAACTGAGCAGACCTGGAGAATACCATAAAGGACAAGATAAGAAGGAGAAGGCAGCAAGTTAAACTGAGAAGAAGCCAGAATGCAGTGTCCCTGAAACCAAGTCAGAGACAGTATTAGGAAATAGAAAGTTAGAAATGATGCCAAAGGCTACAGGGAATTCAAATAGGAAATGAGTGAGAAGTCACCAACTGCCATAATTAAGAAGTTAGGGGGGAATGTTGAAGAAGTAGGGGCTCAAACTGGATTGCAGTGAGTTGGAGAAAGAAGTTTGTTGGTGAGGAGGAGCGATGTAGATGAACTGATGCCTTTGACATGGGAGAAACAAGGGCCTACCCGAAGCCCAGCCTGCAGACATGGATGCTCTCTACTGCTTTGTTTCTGCCTGTGAGTTGCTTTTTAGTTGAGAAGTGTCGTAAAGTATTCTCTATGGCTTGAGAATCTTACTGATAGCCTTTTAAACACGCATGTTAGGGCTTCCCGCAGCCCCCTTCTCAGTCCACGTTGGCTCTTCTTCCTGCTCTCCACACACACTCCCCACAGGAGGAGGGAGGCAAAGCCCTTCTCCAGCTTGAAGCAAGGCTATGAGATCCTCCCCTCCACATGTTCCAGTGCTCCACACAGCAGCTCACCTCCTTCCTGACCCACTTGGCATCACCTCTGCCTTGGCTCTCACTTGCAGTATCTCTAGAGCCTTGCACTGTTGACTCTGGGCCTGGTAACGGGACCTCCTCGGCACTGCAAACTCAGGCCCAAGGCACCATATCCTCTACCCACAGGACCTGCTGCCCATTCATTCACCATTGCACATCTCTTAGGCCCCTCCTGGGAAGCAGGCCTGTTACTATAGGCACTGAGAGACAGTGATGAAGGAAGAAATTGAAGTTCCTGCTTTGAATGGAATTGAGGAGACAACGAATAAAGAAATGTGGGTAACAACCCCTGACCCCCGGAGCCCTCTCTGCCTCCTTTAGAGGGAACACAAGAAACTACACACATTGAACCCTGGTTATACTTTGTAAGCTCTTAGAGCCTTTCATGTGCTACCTTAGAGTACAAGGTCTTGCTATTGTTCTAGCTCTTCCACAGACACTAAAACTCCAAATGGCCCTGCAGCCAATAAGAATTGGCAGATACATTAATCAGATATGTTACCCTTACTCTTTTTGATTGACAGCAGATACAAAATTGGGCTTTTTGTTCATCTCCCTTTCCCCTTTCAATGGTTTTTCTCTCCTCCTGTGGCATTCATTCCACATGCCCATGTTGCATTCCAGCCCCAGAGTGCTGTGCTTCCCAAATACTTACCATATATTTCCCAAACTAAGAGACTATGAATGAAAAGTTGTGCTATTATTTTATCTACTAACAAGAAAACATGACCAGGATGAGAAATTTAACAGGAGAACTCTACAGAAAGTTAAGGCACCAAAACACCTTAACAAAACACCAAAACACCCTAAACCTCAGAGTAAGCAAAAAATAAACTCACCACACAAAGGGGGAAAAAGAACTGGCATGTATGGCTCAGTCTTGGCATAAGTGGAAATTCAGCTGAGAATTATAGCTGCAAGCTGGCATTCATATAGACAGTCTGTGTTCATGCAGTTTGTGAGGTCCAAATATCCTCAATGTGAGAATTTAATTTTTTTGACAGGCAGAGTAAGACAGGGAGAGAGAGAGAGAGAGAGAGAGAGAGAGAGAGAGGTCTTCCTTTTTCCATTGGTTCACCTCCCAAGTGGCTGCTACAGCCAGCGCGCTGCGGCCGGTGCGCTGTGCCGATCCGAAGCCAGGAGCCAGGTGCTTCCTCCTGGTCTCCCATGTGGGTGCAGGGCCCAAGCACTTGGGCCATCCTCCACTGCCTTCCCAGGCCACAGCAGAGAGCTGGACTGGAAGAGGAGCAACCGGGACAGAATCCGGTGCCCCAACCGGTACTAGAACCCGGGGTGCCAGCACCACAGGCAGATGATTAGCTAAGTGAGCCATGGCGCTGGCCGAGAATATAATTTGAAATGGCCTCAGGCTGACTGGCAGAAGCAGAAGTAAATCCTCAGAACCGAGGTTCACACTGCCAAATGAGGGCCCACCTACTCTAATTGTAACTAAAACTAGTCATTTCTAGATACAAAAGATGCCAGCCAACTGGTAGGCTTCTTTTGGAGATATTTTTCCTGTTGAGTCTCTCCTGGGGGATTAAATTCTGAGGATGATACCTGTCTACTCCAAAGTTATAGATGGAGAGATTAAGCCTTAAGTAGAAAATGATCCATGATTCTGGGATGGTTATCTGGTGCATCTTTTGCCTTGGAAGATCAGAATTTCTGTGTCCAGCATCTTAGGACTGCCCTTCCTGGCTAGCAGCTCTCACTAAATACAATGCTAGGACTATGGGTGGGGTTCAAGCTGCTGGAGTTATGAGTCCTTTTTGAAAGTCACATTTATTAATTTTTAAATGAAATACACTTCTATATGTTTCTCATGTACTACATAATGTTTTGATAGTGGAATGGCTGAATGTAGCTAATTAACAAATAATTACCATACTTAGTCATCATTTTGTGGTGAGAACACTTAATATCTACTCTCAGCATTTTCAAAGGATATATTGTCACTAACTATTGTCACCATTCTGTACCATAGATCTCTTGGAGTTATTCCTTCTATATAACTGTAATTATATGTGTGTATCCTTTAACTAGCATCTGAAACCCTCCCTCCCCACAAGTCACCCCACCCTGTTCTAATCACCAGTCTACATTTTACTTCAATGAGATCAACTTTGTTTTTATGGCACAAATAATTGCTTTTATTTTTTTAACTTAATTTTATTTATTATTTTTGAGATAGCATATTTTTAATTGATGTTATAGTCAAAGGTTTAAATAAATGGTTGAATAAAGAATTCAGCAAATAAAAAGTAAAAAGACCATATAGTTCAGAAGGAAGATAGACAAGGGCAAAAAACAATAATCAAATGAAAAGATGTTTAATTTCATTCATGTACAGTAAATTTTAAAATAGTCACATCTCATTAATACTATAGTGGTATATATTTCTTAGTAATTTATTTGACAAAACACTATATTTGCCAAAAAACTGTTATACTTAGGTGTTTCTATTTTTTTGTTTCTGATTTTTATAAATCTTAGTTTACACATTTATGGGAGAGCATTTAGTTTCTATGCATGTGTGAGAGCATGTGATATTTGTTTTTCTGTGCCTGGTTTATTTCAATTAATATAGTGTCCTTCACATTCATCCATGTTTTTGCAAATGATAAGATTCTTCTTTAAAAGTTTTATTTTAAAAAAATCTAACATGTAAAAATTGTACTTATTTCTAGGATATCATGTGATGTCTGCATACACGTATACATTGTGTAATGTCCTTTCAGGGTAAACATATCTGTCTCCTCAAACATGCTTTTTAATGGCTGGACAGTATTCGATTGTGTGTAATACCACATTTTCCTTACTTGTTCATCTTTTGATGGTCACTCATGCTGATACCATAGATGGCTATGCTGCTGCAGGAGGTTCATCAGTAATAATTATTGCAAGGACATCCCTGGAGCTTCCAGACTAATTCTGGGCTCCACAACTGAAATTTACAGATACTGATAAAGGCTTCAAGAGGAAACATAATAAGTATTGTAAAATAAGACCTGGGTTGGAAGGGTAAAATTCTAGGTGTTTCTATCTAGAAAGAACCCCAGGGACCATTTAGTTGAATTCCTCAGGCTATGTTGCAGGACTGCTATTCTAACACATCTTTACATGACTCACCTTCTGTATATCACAGGCCCTGTTTAAATATCACCTCCTCGGAGAAGACCCCCCTTGATTATCTCATTTGCAAGTATAATAGCCCACCCATACCCCAAGATGCATAATTCCATATTCTGATTCTTTTAGTCATAGCAATTATCACTGTCTGAAGCTGCCTGAAACCATTGGTTAACCGCTAACCTGCTTTTTTGATAGTCCTTCACTAGAAAATTGGGACCTTGGTCTGCTCCGTGAATCCAGAGCCACAACAGTACCTGACCCTAAACAGAAACTCAAAAAGATTTGTTGAATGAGTGGATAGTGAATGAATCAATGGGAAACAAGCACTATACCTTAATTATTTCAATTTGAGACATATAGTATCTCATGATCAGGAAGAAGAGAAAATTCAAAACATCACAATGGTTCACATTCCCATCATTGTCTTGGTTAAATTCCCAAGGGAGGTGATAAAGTCCCTTTAAGGAGAGCTTTGAAGAGAAGAGTATTCAAAGTGAGAGTTCTAGGTCTTCAAAGAGGGAGGTGCCTTTCTCTGAAGGGAGGAGAGAACCTCCACTTTGACTATGACCGTGTCTAAACAAGATAAGAGTCGGAGAACTCAAGGGGCTTCCATAGCCTTGGAAACTCATAACTGGTGCATAGGGAGATTACTGATGCCATAAACAGGAGTGTCAATTGGTAAAGTCAACAACAGGAGTCACTGTGCACTTACTCCTCATGTAGGATCTCTGTCCTTAACGTGCTGTACACTGAGGCTTAATGCTATAACGAGTACTCAAACAGTATATTTCACTTTGTGTTTCTATGGGGGTGCAAACGACTGAAATCTTTACTTAATGTACACTAAACTGATCTTCTGTAAAAAAAAAAAAAAAAAAAAAAAAAAAAAAGAAAGAAATTTTCAATTCCCAACTTGACTCTCACTGGGATTAAACATGACAATAGGTCTGATCTGATTTCATCATCATTTAAAAAAAATCATCTATTATTTTTCACTTTATGTTTCTGTGTGGGAGCAAACTGTTGAAATCCTTACTTAAGGTATACTAAGCTGATCTTCTGTATATTAAGATAATCGAAAATGAATCTTGATGTGAATGGAAGGGGAGAGGGAGTGGGAAAGGGGAGGGTTGTGGGTGGGAGGGACGGTATGGGGGGGAAGCCATTGTAACACATGAGTCGTACTTTGGAAATTTATATTCATTAAATAAAAGATTTAAAAAAAAAAGTGAGAGTTCTTTCTGTAGGAGCAGTGTACCAGTGGATCCACTCAGGACTGAGGAATATTCCAACACCTTCAGCCTTAATATACTCTGCAGCAGGATGCTGAAAAACTACCCATTCATCATTCAGCAAATATTTACAGAAGTAACCAGTAAGTGTCTGGGAATAGTCAGAATCTTTTTGGTTGCAATTGACAGAAATCACTCCATACCTCAGAAAAAAAGAAATGGATATGAATGAGAAGGGTACTCATTTCCTCTAAGAGCAATTAAGCCACAAGAATGGTGGGGATGCAGCCACCAGGAACTGCTGGAGGCAGGGACCTAACACAGTGAAGATTCTAGCCCCATGTTTTCACTCTGCTGTTTCTAGATATTGTTTTTTCATTTTCCTGTTACAGACTGATTTTTCCCCACAGCACTGAAAATCTACAGGCACTTTTTAAAGATTTATTTATTTATTTATTTATTTCAGAGGAAGAGTTACAGACAGAGAGAGGGAGAGGCAAAGAGAGAGAAGTCTTCCATCCGCTGGTTCACTCCACAAATTTCTGCAACGGCCAGAGCTGGACCAATCCTAAGCCAGGAGCCAGGAGCTTCTTCCAGGTCTCCCATGTGGGTGCAGGGGACCAAGAACTTGGACCATCTTCTACTGCTTTCCCAGGCCATAGCAGATAGTGAAATCAGAAGTGGAGCAGCCAGGACTCAAACCAGTGCCCATATGGGATGCTGGCGCCCCAGGTGGAGGCATAACTTACTAACTTATAAGCATTTCCCATAAGTGACCTTATGCTTTTGGCCACTTATGATCCTAAGCCCAGAAATGCAAAAGTCATCTAGCCATACTTGGAAATGTACCCTCTCATCAAGCGATCAATTATGATCATTCAGATAGAGTTGAAAAAGAACTCCCTAAGAGTAAAATGATGGGGAGGGAAAGACCATTTTCCAAGTAAATGAGTAGGGCTGAGCAGGTAAAACCATTATGACCCAACTCTGTGTTGGGCACTGATGAAATCAAGATGACTAAACTTTTATACCTGTAAAACCAGAATGTCATCAATTGCTGCACCACTCAAAAATGCAGTCAAAGATGTCTTCAGAAAGCCTGAATGAGATGCTACATTTAGGAGCAGTTGAGATTGGCATCTCCCTTTCGGAAGGCCGACCTCATTTGCTTTGTTAAACGCATATCCTGTCTGTCCAGTTCACAAGGTTGACCTGTCACTTGGGGTTAGTAATGACTGTGGAGTTGAAGTTGACAGTTGAAGAACTGGTCTGTCAATTCTTTGGAGTATGGAAAAGAGGTCACTTTGACACTATTGAAGACGAGAAGTAGGAAGCAGGAAACAAGTAGAAAGAAAGAGAGAAAAGAGAACAGAATTACAAAATGCATTCCAACCGCACTTCCTCATCATTCTCCATGTCCTCCTCCATGCAGGAATGAGAAAGATGGGCATCCCTGAATATTGAGAGGGCAAAGCTCTTTGATCTGGGACTCCCTGCTCACAGAGGATTGTATATTCCTTCTGCTTTGTGGCGATTTTTGCTCACTTCTTTCTCTAGAACAACATGTGTTGGAGAGGGGTGTGTGAAACTGGATGAACTCCTTATACCCTAGCTTTGTTTCCATGACAACTGATCTTCAAGCCTTGCCTTTGGGCTTCTATAGCACGCAATTCCCCCAAGGAGGAGTTGGCATGTTTGATAAAGGGATGGTGTTGGTTTGTAGTTAAACATCTGGGCTTTTCAGAAATTCTCTGAAGGGCTGGCATTTCTTTTAGAGGTTTCTGTTTCCAATGTTTAAAGCAATAGTGATTCTTTCCAGATAGCTGGAAATAATTTTTTTTTCACTTTTCCCTTGAGAATATATCAAAATAGACCTGCAAGAACAGCACAGGCTAGAGTATGCCTAGTTATTTGTTAGCCAAATGAGAAAGTAGAAGGAAGTGATGAAGTGGTGGCAAATTGTTTTAGCCAGGAAGCTCAGGTTAAGTACAGTCTCTCCTCTCCCTGAACGAAAATGACTGTCCAAAACTGGGTGGTGGCAGGGGAGGGGCTGCTTTTAGGATTACCTGCGAGTCAAATGATGCACGTGGCAAGGTGTTCAGAGAAATGGAGATAATAAACACTTGAACTAAAAGAATATCAGTGACTCTCAGATTCCCAGTCAGACTTGAAGGAAGAAACCATGATTCAACCATTTCTCTTCCCTGGTTAGCATGGTGCCTGGCACATAGCAACTACTCAGCTGACAGAACAGTTGGCCCTCTCTATCAATTGTCTCCATATCCATGGATATGCTGCTGATTTAAAATATTTTAAAAAGTAGCATATGTCTTGAACATGTACATGTATTTTTCTCTTGCCATTATTCCCTGAACAATGAAGTATAACTCCTATTAATATACTACTTGCATTGTAATTAATTTAGAAATGATTTAGAATATACAGAGGATTGCATAGGTAGTATGAAAACACTGTACCATTTTATACAAGGGACTTGCTCATCTGCAGATTCTGGCATCACTGGGGTTCCTGAAGCCAATTTCCCACAGCTACTGAGGGGTGATCATAATTGATGTTTGTTAGAATTATCTCAGGAGATATCCACAATATGAGCGATTCTAAAGACATAAGATTTGCCCTGTAGGAGTGAAAGAAATTTTTTAAACTATCATTCACTTAAGTACTTTGGTTTGCTTTTTCTGAATGGTGTGCCTTATTAATTGGGAATTTGATTCCAAAAAAACTGCCTCTAAGTGGCTATTTGGATTACTATTTTTCTTTTTTTGATTACCAAAACATATCTTTATTAATTTGATGGAATTTGACTTCCCCTGGTAAACCATACACAACAGTTGCAGAAAATGCATTTAATCTGTGATAAATGTCTAATTTTAAATCTTGGCACTTAAACTGGCCTAATGTGAACTTCTAGAAGTGGCTAATAATAGAATCAGTGATGTCTCCAAACAAGAAATTCAACACCTTCAAATAAAATTCCTGGTAGTTAGAAATAATAGTAAACTTTTTGAAACATTGGATTACTCTTTATACTACTACTCTCATAGTCCTCTAAAGGAGGAACAATTCATTTGCAATCCAGAAACTGAGCCTACAGTCCAAGTAGAGCTCAAGATTGAAACAGAGATAGATGCCTCACAGAGTTAACTCTTTGAAGGATCACACAACTGCCACAGAAAGGCTAATCCAGGATTCTGGTCAGCATGGAATTATCAGTGTGTTCCTTCTATCTTATAACTTACTCGAACTTTCTTTTTTACAAGATCGATTGATTTATTTGAAAGGCAGAGTTAAATGTCTGGGCATGTGGGTGGAGGTAAAAGGTAGTCTTCCTTCTGCTTGTTCCCTCCCCAACTGATTGCAAAGGGCAAGGCTGAGCAAGGCCAAAGCCAGGAGCCTGGGAATCCATCCTGGTCTCCCGATTGGGTGCAAGGTCCCAAAGACTTGGGCCATTTTCTGCTGCTTTCTCAGGTGCATTGGTAGGGAGCTGAATTGGAAGTGGAGCAGCTGGAACTCTAACCAGAAGGGAGATGGGACACTGGCTTTGCAGGCTTAACCCACTGCATCACGACAACAACTCCCCGCATCCCAAAACTTTCTATAATTGGAATCTGGGTTGATTTGTCCATTTCACAAAGTCAGATCTCTTGTTTGGTCATAAGAATTTCCAGGATATACTAACTTAAAATTGAAAAGGAATAAAGAAAAGGTAAGCATGAGAATTAACATCTGTTACCAAAAAATTAGTGTTTATTACTGACCTAAGATATGTGTATAGCCTAGTGGCTAAATGCATGGGTGCTGGTGAAGATCTGATTGGGTTTGTATTCTGGTCCTATACCTTACTGCCACCATATAGTTTTGGGCAAGGCCATTGTGAGACCAAAATGCTTAACAAGACACTGTGGCAAAAAATATCGTACATGAAGGACCTCGATGGGTGAGACCCCAGTGGAAACAAGGGGCCATCAAAGAAGGTTGTACTTTTCCCTGAAGGGAGGGGAGAACTTCCATGTTGCTTACGTCCTTGTCTAAATACTGACAGAGTTTGTGAATTCAAAAGGCTTCCATAGCCTAGGCAGCTCATGTCAAGAGCCTCGGGTGATCACTGAGGTCATACATAACAGTGTTAATTGTTAAAAACAACAGAAGTCACTATGCACTAACTTCCCATGCAAGAACTCTGTCCTCAAAGAGTTGTATGATGAAAGTTAACAGTAAAACTTGTTTTCAAAGATTTATTTCATTTTAATGTATTAAGTGGAGAATATTCTTATAAGTTATGGTTATGTCTAAGTGTTTGCAAAAGATATATCATTCTTAGGTGCTTCTTTAAAGTAAATTAAATTTCAAAAAAAAAAAAAGAGAGAAGTAAAATTAACTTTGAGATGCAATGACTTTGAACAGCCCTTGTCTCAACCGTTGAGGAACAGTATTTTTTTATGCAAATTGTTGAGTTCTCTATTTAGTATAGAGTTGGTCTTCTGTGTATAAAGTTAATTAAAAATGTATTTTAATGGAGATGACACTGGGAATGGGAGAAGGAGCAGTGGGAGGGCAGGTATGGTGGGAAGAATCACTGTGTTCCTAAAGTTGTACTTATGGGCCGGCGCCGCGGCTCACTAGGCTAATCCTCCGCCTTGCGGTGCCAGCACACCAGGTTCTAGTCCTGGTCGGGGCGCCGGATTCTGTCCTGGTTGCCCCTCTTCCAGGCCAGCTCTCTGCTGTGGCCAGGGAGTGCAGTGGAGGATGGCCCAAGTGCGGGCCCTGCACCCCATGGGAGACCAGGATAAATACCTGGCTCCTGCCATCGGATCAGCGCGGTGCGCTGGCTGCAGCACAGCGGCCATTGGAGGGTGAACCAACGGCAAAGGAAGACCTTTCTCTGTGTCTCTCTCTCACTGTCCACTCTGCCTGTCAAAAATAAATAAATCTTTAAAAAAAAAGTTGTACTTATGGAATGCATGAAGTTTGTATTCCTTAAATAAAAGGTTTCTTTGGGGGAATAATAAAATAAGGATGGTGACATACATTTCTTTATCATTGTAAAAATCAAATAAAACAATTGAAACTTAGCTATATTATATTCTTCTCTTGTGATACCAACAAATAAAGTACTAGGCACTTTTAAAAAGTGCTAAAAATCTATCTGGTATGTAAGTGTTCAATAAATCTTAACTAATCTCAACTGTCACTATTATTATTTTATATACTTTCTAAATCACAATTCTAAGGAGGCCTTAAAACACCTCAATGGTTCTTTGCTTTCCCCTGGAATGAAATGCAAAGCCCAGGGCTGATGCCCTGGTATAGCAGACTAATCTGCCGCCTATAGCACCAGCAACCCATGGGCATCGATTTGTGTCCTGGCTGCTCCACTTTGGATCCAGTTCCCTGGTATTGTTCTTGGGAAGGCATCAGAAAATAGCTAGAGTCCTTGGGTCCTTGCATCCACATGGGAGACCTGGAAGAAGCCCCTGGCTCCTAGCTTTGGCCTGGCCCAGCCCTGACTGTTGTGACCATTTGGGGAGTAAACCAATAAAAGCAAGATCTCTCTCTATCCCTCTCTTTCTCTGTAAGTCTGCCTTTAAAAAAATAAAAATAATGGTCCAGCACTGTGGCATAGCGAGTAAAGCCACTGCCTGCAGTGCCAGCATTCCATATGGGCACTGGTTTGAGTCCCACCTGCTCCACTTTCAATCCAGCTCTCTGCTATGACCTGGGAAAGCAGTAGAAGATGGCCTAAGTCCTTGGGCCTCTGCACCCATGTGGGAGACCTGGAAGAAGCTCCTAGCTCCTGGCTTCAGATCAGCTCAGCTCTGGTCATTGCAACCACCTAGGGAGAGAACCAGAGGATGGAAGACCTCTCTCTCTCTCTCTCTCTTCCTCCCTCCCTCTCTCTCTCTCTCTCTTTCTCTCTCTCAACCTCTCTACAGCTCTGCCTTTCAAATAAATAAATAAATCTTTAAAAAATAAAAAGTAAAAAAAAGGGCTGGCTTCATGGTGTAGCTGTTAAAGCCACTGCCTGCAGTGCCGGCATCCCTTATGGGCACCTGTTCCAGTCCCAGCTCCACTTCCGATCTGGTTCCCTGCTATGGCCCGGGAAAGTAGTGGAAGATGGCCCAGGTCCTTGGGCCCCTGAACCCACATGAGAGACCCAGAAGAAGCTCCTGGCTCCTAGCTTCAGATCAGCAAAGCTCTGGCTATTGCAGCCATTTGGGGAGTGATCTAGCCAATGCAAGACTTCTTTCTCTTTTCTCTGTAACTCTGCCTTTCAAATAAACAAATAAATCTTTAAATAAAAGGATTATGACTCTAGAGATTCTCAAATTTCACAGCAAAACATTTAAAAAATAAAAATAAATCAATAAAATTTGAAAAATAATAATAAAATGCAAGGGCCTGAGCATGGCCCCTAGGAGCATTTCGGCTGGTTCTGCTGACTCATCCTATGCAGCTCCTCCCTGTCCAAACCTTAAGCTCACACTTTCCTTAGAGCTCTGTGAAATGCCTTATTCTCTCACAACTCAGTACATGTTCTTCTTCTTGGCATATTCTTTCCCCACTCCCACACCTGGCTAACACCTATCTGTCCTTGAACTAGCCAGGTATCACCTCTTCTAGGAAATGCCCCTTAACTTTAGGAGCTCTGCTCAGGCACTCCTCCCACACATGCCCATGTTCTGTTTCATGGTGCTCCCTGTCATTCTCTGTTGACCTGCTTTCCTGTTCTCCCTGCAGCCCCCATAGGCTCTGTGCTCATTTGGGAGAAGAAATAGCATTTTTTTCCTCTGATGTAACCCTGGCATGCATCATAGAGTGGATGTTCCAAAAAAACTACTTGGACTCCTAGACATAGCTTGGAAATGAAGAAGGCTTGAAAATGAAGGGATTAAAACTGCAGAGGCTTGGGGCCTGCACTGTGGTGTAGGAGGTAAAGCTGTTGCCTGCAGTACTGGCATCCCAATATGGGTGCTGGTTCGAGTCCCGCCTGCTCCACTTTCAATCCAGCTCTCTGCTATGGCCTGGGGAAGCAGTAGAAGATGGCCCAAGTCCTTGGGCCTCTGCACCTATGTGGGAGACCTGGAAGAAGCTCCTGGCTCCTGGTTTTGGATTGGCTCATCTCCAGCTGTTGTGCCCATCTGGGGAGTGAGCCAGTGAAT
The DNA here is from genome assembly GCF_964237555.1 of Oryctolagus cuniculus. Classification (NCBI taxonomy): domain Eukaryota; kingdom Metazoa; phylum Chordata; class Mammalia; order Lagomorpha; family Leporidae; genus Oryctolagus; species Oryctolagus cuniculus. The sequence goes on along the minus strand of NC_091438.1, from coordinate 25,984,864 downwards.
GGAAGACCTCTCTCTCTCTCTCTCTGCTTCTCTGTAATTGCCTTTCAAATAAATAAAAAATCTTTAAAACAAAACTGAGGAGGATTTCAAAGGAAGGAGCCTATAGAGATCAGCAAGGGGAAGGAACTAACACCCAAAGGAAAGAGACTGAATAGAGAGATATCTGCAATTGCTTCACCTCTCAACCCACTTCTGTACCCATCGCACACTTGAGGGCATTGCTCCTCTTCTAATTTCCACTTCCAAGTTCCCCTTCAGATCATGCTGGGAGTCACAATATCTAAGGACCTAAGTCTCTGGGGCTGTTACCTGATACTGCTTTATTTCCTGTGAGCAAGCACTGCAAAGACTCTGATCCCCAACAGGAAATTCTGAGCAGTCATGGTTTCAGGTCCTTTTAAGCTGATTATGATTCTTAGAAGTAAGGAATCCAAGCCTTGCCATAATCTAAACAATGCAGGGCCTGTCCACTGGACCTGCCCAGCACTGGATTAGTAGTAACCGATTGTCCTTATCTCTTCCAAGTGTCCTAGAGGGCCCCAGTTAATCCTCTAAATACCCCTATGAGTGGAAACACCATCTTGTTACATATTGATTAGGAAAGTGATAGCTCAAGGTCATTCCACAGATGAGTAGCAGAGCAAGCAGCTCAGACTCCAGTTCCAGGCCACACGGGCAGTAGGGTCATAAAACCCAAGGCAGCCTCTTTGTTGGCTGGCATTTCTCATTCTGGATGCAGAGCCCTGGAATTAAAAGTGAGTAGTGAGTTGTGGTGGGGGATGGGAGGTACACAAAAGAAAAGTATGTATTTGAGCAAGATTATTTGTTCATTTGAAAGACAGAAAGAGAAAGAGAATTAGAGAGAAAGAGAGAGAACTCCTATACACTGGTTCACTCCCCACATGCCTGTGATGGCCAGGGTTGGGCCAAGACCAAAGCTGTGAATTGGAAACACAATCCAGGTCTCCCATGTGGGCGGCGGGAACTCAACCACCTGAGCGATCATTGCTGCTTCCCAGGATCTGCATTAGCAGGGAGCTAGACTTGGGAGCTGGAGGTGGGAATTGAACCTACACATTCTTTTGTTTGCTTTTAATATTTTCTTTATTACTTTGAAAGTAGAGTTACAGAGAGAGAAAGTGAGAAAGAGAGAGAAAGAGAGAGAGAGGGAGGTATTCCATCCACTGGTTCACTCCCCAGATGGCTACAATGGCCAGAGCTGGTCCAATCCGAAGCCAGTAACCAGGAGCTTCTTCTGGGTCTGCCACACAGGTGCAGGGGCCCTAGCACCTGGGCCATCCTCTGCTTTCCCAGGATGTAAGCAGAGAGCCAGATGGAAAGAGAAGCAGCCAGGACACAAATCAGCAACTACATGGAATGCTGGTGCCACAGGCAGAAGCTTGGCCCACTGTGCCACAGTGCTGGCCTCTCCCAAACATTCTTATACCAGATGCTGGCATGTTGATTTCTAGACCAAACACCTGCCCCATGAGCAAGATTTTAAAGTAAATGGGTGGTAAACAGCATTTATGAAATCCCTGTGAACCTGTTTCCAGTAATCTGGAAGACACTAGCAAGAGCAAATGACCCAAGATATCCATGGGAATTACCCTGTGTTCCTTTCTTTGCTATGAACATCCCTCTCCCCACTACCCCATTCTCCAAAACAAAATATAGATTAGGAGAGGAAGAGGAAGAAAAACGTGTCTGAAGAGTGAGGGACTTGATTTTTGTGCCATTTTGTATCACTTTTAATTTGGAGTAAATTTGTTCCAAGTTTCTGAAACAACGTTCTTAGGATGTTTAATCCCAGTGAGGGAGAGGCTTTAGAATATGTCAGTCTCAATAGAAGAGCCTCAGAGCTGTTCTCCCATCTGAGTAGGAGGTAAAATAATGGTCAGAGTCGTAAAATAATGGTCAAAGTCAGTGAGATATTTTCTAGCCTAAAGTCCTTGTATCGCCTACCCCCTAGAGTTCTCTTACCTACCACAAGCTCTATTCTTAGTAAATGTTTGAGGTTTCTGAAAGAATAGGGAATGCATGGCACATTCAGTGGAGGGATCATTGTCTCTTATTTTTAGTTCTTAAGAAAAATTCACTCTGGGGCCCACACCATGGAGTAGTAGGTTAAGCCTCCATCTGTGGCACCAGCATCCCAAATGGGCACCAGTTTGTGTCCCGGCTGCTCTTCTTCTGATTCAGCTCTCTGCTTATGGTCTAGGAAAGCACTAGAGGATATCCCAGTGCTTGGGTTCCGCACTCCCTGTACCCCCATAGGAGACCCAGAAGAAGCTCCTAGTTTCTGGCTCCTGGCTCCTGAATAGGCACAACTCCAGCTGCTATAGCCATCTGGGGAGTGAACCAGTAGAAGGAAGACCTCTCTTTCCGTAACTCTGCCTCTCAAATAAATAAATAAATCTTCAAAAAAGTCACTAAAAAGCACTCTGACTTGTAACATTTCCCAGTTTCTGTAATGTAAATACTTCCAGAACGACCAATATTAGGCTACCAGTGATTTAACAGCATGCAAAATTTCTGAACATTTAGCAGTCACTCTTGTGACCAGCAAGAGGCAATTCCAGCACATCAGAGCTTGGATCTTTTTGTATTCAAAGGCAAGATGGTATTGGATGCTTTCAGTATTAAGCCCCCAAAGGGAGGAAGGGATCCAGGGTGAAGCTAGTGGTAGCCTGGGAACAGAAATCCCACAGTAGGCTGAAGCCTTGTGTGTAGAAAAGATCATTGGTGGAGTCCTGTGGGAACTGTCAAGGACTGAAATGCTTTTCTGTCTCAATCTAGCATGAAAAATATTGGAAAAGTACCCATATCTCCCTCCTCTGAATGCTGTACCTCTTCCTCTATGCCAAGGAAAATGAAACCTCAGAGTGATAAACCCTTTCTGACAGGGGCTGAGGTTTGTGTGAACAAGCAGAAAACTCTAATCCAGGCTTGACTGTGCTCAAATTATAAACACGAAGTCAATGTGCCATTGTAATGTGGAGATCAGGTTAATAAAGGTTATTTCTAATCACCTAAGCATTTATCTGTGATATACTGGATCAATTGTGTGTGTGTGTGTGTACTTGACAATAAGCAATGTTCATCAAGTCAAATTGATTATTTACATTCTCTCCCAAAGTGTATAATTCATGTCATTTTCATTCAACGTTTCTCCACTTCTCATGCTGCCACATTTAATGTGATTTCCTGCTGATGGGCACTTAGGATGAGTATTCTGGCCTCTTTTCCCTGGCGCCTCCAAGGCGGTCAGCTGCTTCAAAATGAAGCTGAATATCTCCTTCCCAGCCACTGGCTGCCAGAAACTCATCGAAGTGGGCAATGAACGTAAATTTCGTACTTTCTATGAGAAGCGTATGGCCACAGAAGTTGCTGCTGACGCTCTGGCTCTGGGTGAAGAATGGAAGGGTTGTGTGGTCCGGATCAGTGGTGGGAATGACAAACAAGGTTTTCCCATGAAGCAAGGTGTCCTGACCCATAGGTGGGTCTGCCTTCTGCTGAGTAAGGGGCATTCCTGTTACAGACCAAGGAAAACTGGAGAAAGAAAGCACAAATCAGTTCGAGGCTGCATTGTTGATGCCAATTTGAGTGTTCTCAACTTGGTTATTGTAAAAAAATGAGAGAAAGATATTCCTGGATTGACTGATACCATGGTGCCTCGTCACCTGGGTTCTAAAAGAGCCAGCACAATTCGTAAACTTTTCAATCTCTCTAAAGAAGATGATGTATGCCAGTATGTTTTAAGAAAGCCCTTAAACAAAGAAGGTAAGAAACCTAGGACCAAAGCACCCAAGATCCAGCGTCTGGTTACTCCACGTGTCCTGCAACACAAACGCCGGCGAATTGCTCTGAAGAAACAGCGCACTAAGAACAAGGAGGAGGCTGCAGAATATGCTAAACCCTTGGCCAAGAGAATGAAGGAGGCCAAAGAAAAACGCCAGGAACAGATTGCCAAGAGACGTAGGCTGTCTTCTCTGAAAGCATCTACTTCTAAATCTGAGTCCAGTCAAAAATAAGGTTTAATAACACAAATAAATAAGATTGTGTTTCAGGAAAAAAAAAAGGATGAGTATTCTGTGATGTGTGGAATAAAGATACACAGCCCTGGCTGACTCTTTTAAGCTAATACAGCCTCTTCACATTATCCCTGGACAGACTCAGAGCCTGGCAACTGGCACCTGGCACCTGGGTTGCAGGACTGTACCTGGGCACAAGTTCCACCAGAAGCACATGTATATCTTTTCCCAGTTCTGCCCTGTCCAGGAGGTGGGAGCCTTAGAGGAAGATGGTAGCCAGAACTGTAGGGTTCTTCTAAGGCACACACCTACGCTAACACATAAGCCTGCATTAAATTTAGGCAGGTGTCCCAAATTGTACATCTCTTCCCTCTCTTATTCCTACTCTTATGTTTAACAGGGATCACATTTCAGTTAATTTTCAACACTTAAGAATAACTGTGTATTAATCACAGAATTAAACCAGTCATATTAAGTAGAACAGACAAAAAAAACTAGTAAGAGGGATAATGTGTTAAGTTGTACAATTTGGGACATGCTCAAGCTGACTTGCCCCAAATGGTAGAGTTAGACACATACCAGGGGACTCCAATTTAATCCCATCAAGGTGGCATGTACCAATGCCATCTCACTAGTCCAAGTGATCAATTTCAGTTCACAATTGATCATAATGAAAGGACTAAGAGTCAAAGGGACCACATAAACAAGTCTAGTACCTACTAATACTAACCGATAGAATAAAGGGGAGAGTGATCCAACATGGGAAGCGAGATACTCAGCAGACTCATAGAATGGCAGATGTCCTAAACAGCACTCTGGCCTCAGAATCAGCCCTAATGGCATTCGGATCTGGCTGAAAAGCCCATGAGAGTATTTCAGGCATGGAAAGCCAAGACACTCTGGCAAAAAAAAAAAAAAAAAACACCACCTAAATGAAAGATCTCTGTGAGTGAGATCCCAGTGGAAAGAACAGGTCTTCAAAGAAGGAGGTACCTTTCTCTGAAGGGAGGAGAGAACCTCCAATTTGACTATGACCTTGTCTAAACAAGATAAGAGTCGGAGAACTCAAGGGGCTTCCATAGCCTTGGAAACTCATGACTGGTGCATAGGGAGATTACTGATGCCATAAACAGGAGTGTCAATTTGTAAAGTCAACAACAGGAGTCACTGTGCACTTACTCCTCATGTAGGATCTCTGTCCTTAATGTGCTGTACATTGAGACTTAATGCTATAACGAGTACTCAAACAGTATATTTCCCTTTGTGTTTCTATGGGGGTGCAAACTGTTGAAATCTTTACTCAGTGTATACTAAACTGATCTTCTGTAAAAAAAAAAAAAAAAAGAAGAAATTATCAATTCCCAACTTGACTCTCACTGGGATTAAACATGACAATAGGTCTGATCTGATTTCATCATCATAATTTAAAAAATCATCTATTATTTTTCACTTTCTGTTTGTGTGGGAGCAAACTGTTGAAATCTTTACTTAATGTATGCTAAACTGATTTTCTGTATATAAAGAGAATCGAAAATGAATCCTCATGTGAATGGAAGGGGAGAGGGAGTGGGAAAGGGGAGGGTTGTGGGTGGGAGGGACGTTATGGGGGGGGGGAAGCCATGGTAATCCATAAGCCATACTTTGGAAATTTATATTCATTAAATAAAAGTTAAAAAAAATAGGCAGGTGTCAATCTATTCTTCCATTTACACAGTTTTGCTTCACTCACTCAACTTGCATTTTGCATGTCTCCGAATCCTATTCAGGTTTCTGACCATTCACTTTGCTGTTTCTTCTTTATTTCCTAAGCTCAGTCTTTGGAATCACCTCACTGTGTTTTCTTCTTTTGTCCTGGATTGGTTTCTCCTTGTAGTTTAACATAAGAGTTAATAGCAGCATCTAAGAAGTCAGGTGGGAAAGTGGCCTGATCTCTCAAAGCCTCAGCCTCCTTATTTGCAAAACATGATTCCACAAATTGGAGCTGGTGCTGTGGCATAGAAGGTTAAGCCTCCGCTGCTCCACTTACGATCCCGCTCTCTGCTAATGCATGTGGGAAAGCAGAGGAAGATGGTCCAAGTGCTTGGGCCCCTGCACCCACTTGGGAGACCCAGAAGAAGCTCCGGGCTCCTGGCTCCTGGCTCCTGGCTCCTGGCCCAGCCCTGGCCATTGTGGCCATTTGGGGAGTGAACCAGCAGATGGAAGACCTCTCACTCTCCTGGCCTCTCTCTCTCCTTCTCTCTGTATCTCTGCCTTTCAAATAAATAAATAAATTTTTTTGAAAAGCACTGTGGCAAAAATAAGAGCACATCTGTCATGTTCCTAGCAAATATCTCTGAATATCTATCATATTCAAGTGATAGGCTACATCTTCATAGTGTAACTATTATCCTTGGTGTTAGTATTGTTATCAGTAGAAGCAGAGTTTCCGTGGCACAGAGTTGTTGAGCCCCAGCCCAACTCTCCTCCAGCAAGAGGCCAAGCTCCCATAACAAACTATTGAAAAGTGTTTATGGGGCTGGTGTTTTGGCGTAGCAGATAAAACTGCCACCTGCAGTGCTGGCATCCCATATGGGCGCTGCCCATGATTCCCAACTGCTCTACTTCTGATTGAACCCTCTGCTATGGCCTAGGAAAGCAGTAGCAGATAGCCCAAGTCCTTGGGCCCCTGCATCCTCATGGGTGACCTGTAAGAAGCTCCTGGCTTCAGATGGGCCCAGCTCCAGACTTTGTGGCCATCTGGGGAGTGAACCAGTAGATGGAAGACATCTCTCTTTCTCTCTCCCTTTCTCTCTCTCTCTCTCTCTCTGTGCCTCTGCCTCTCTATAACTCTTTTAAATAAATAAATAAATAAATTTTTTTAAAAAGAAGAATGTTGCTTACTTAATATGCATATATGCATAAGAAATGGATGCCGGCACCTGCGCCGTGGCTCAATAGGCTAATCCTCCACCTTGCGGCGCCGGCACACCGGGTTCTAGTCCTGGTCGGGGCGCCGGATTCTGTCCCGGTTGCCCCTCTTCCAGGCCAGCTCTCTGCTATGGCCAGGGAGTGCAGTGGAGGATGGCCCAGGTGCTTGGGCCCTGCACCCCATGGGAGACCAGGAAAAGCACCTGGATCCTGGCTCCTGCCATCGGATCAGCGCGGTGCGCCGGCTGCAGCGGCGGCCATTGGAGGGTGAACCAACGGCAAAGGAAGACCTTTCTCTCTCTGTCTCTCTCTCTCTCACTGTCCACTCTGCCTGTCAAAAATAAAAAAAAGAAAAAAAAAAAGAAATGGATGCCAAACTTACTTCCATGCATAGTACTGTGCAGGATTCAGTCCCTTGAGATGTATTGCAAATTTGTTTTGGATTAAAAAAATGCTAATTTTTTAGTCTACTTGCTACATGCTTTGTTATAACTGCTGATAGGATATTATGCCTAGAAAATATGCATCTTTCCTTCAGTTAATATTTGATAACAATTGACTACTTGGCTTTTAATATAAATAATGGCCATGGAAACAAGGATGATAATGAAATAATTTATTGTTCATGCGCCCTCTAAAACACTGGACCAGGGATAGGCAAGTTGGCTTCTTGTACCTCTAATAATTACAGACTAGACTGGCATTCTGATGGAAAGCCTACCTCTTCTTACCTCCCTCCCTTTGTGCTGGATAAATAGCCATGCTCCAGAAATAGGACAGATGCTACCTGGATTTGTCAGATCTTGAAGGCTGCAGCCAAATTCATCCAGCAGGATCAGAGGTTTAAGCTTACCTTCAAGGTCAAAAACATCTTTAAATTTTCTAAGACACATGAAAATAAACTCCATTTATAGTCATGGATAGCTCTGTATGTCAGCAGACTAAACTATGCTTTCAACTCTCTGACAACAGACTTTAGAGGTATTTGGGAAATCTGGAGAAAGCTAGGAGCAAAGACGAAGGGATGGGCAAGAAAGACAAATCCTCAGTCACCATTTTTGGCATCTTCCAGTAGTGTTGGAGGACAACATCACCATCCCGTTTCCCTCTGTCCTCAGCCTGTCTCCTTCTCCTTTCCCAGGCTCATTCTCCCAACCTTAATCTCCCAGTTTCCAGTCGCCCTACAGTGTCTGGTAGGGGCTGGCGTTGTGGCGCAGTGGGTTAAAGCCCTGCCCTAAAGCACCGGCATCCCATATGGGTGCTATTTCTGGTCCCGGCTGCTCCACTTTCCATCCAGCTCTCTGCTATGGCCTGGGAAAGCAGTAGAGGATGGCCCAGGTCCTTGGACCTCTGCGCCCATGTTGGGGACCCGGAAGAGGCTCCTGGCTCCTGGCTTCAGATCGGCATAGCTCTGGCCATTGCAGCCATCTGGAGAGTGAACCAGCGGATGGAAGACACCTCTCTCTGTCTCTATCTCTCTCTGTAACTCTGCTTTTCAAATAAATAATAAAATAAATCTTAAAAAAAAGAACAAAGCTGTATATTTGCGATAAATGGATGGCAGTAGAAGAGAACATTTGCAATTATAAGGACTGAGAGGCCACAGAGAGGTTTGTCTGTCAGAGTCAGGCCAGAACAAAGCTTGCTTCTGCGAAGTGGTAAGTCCTGTGAGGTCTCATTTAGCCAGCCTGTGGCACCTCACACTTGCTCATCAGGCTCTATGGAAAGCTGGTTCCCCAGAGCACCTTCTTATCTCATGAGAATTATTACTTCTGAGAGGAACTTGGTGTCTGGTGTTGAGACTCGGGAAATGACACTCCAAAGTATGGCGCTTGGACATGCTGAGCACTTTGAACTGAAGGACTCTGGAAAGTTCTCAGAAGTAGTCTCTTTCCAACTTTCTCTCTCCCTTTTTTCTCATTCCTCTTTCTCCAACAAAAACTAGAATTCCTTTCTTCCAAGGTGGGCCCTAGAAACTAGGGCCACTCTTCCCCAAAGTCATTCATAAAACTTGGAGACATTGTTCTAACTTTCCCTTATGTTTCTGTGTAAGAGTTGACCATAAGGGCCGGCGCCATGGCTCACTTGGTTAATCCTCCTCCTGCGGCGCTGACTTCCCATATGGGTACCGGATTCTAGTCCCTGCTGCTCCTCTTCCAGTCCAGCTCTCTGCTGTGGCCTGAGAAGGCAGTGGAGGATGGCCCTGCACCCGCATGGGAGACCAGGAGGAAGCACCTGGCTCCTGGCTTTGGATCGGCATAGCTCCGGCCATAGCAGCCATTTGAGGGGGTGAACCAGCAGAAGAAAGACCTTTCTCTCTGTCTCTCACTCTCTAACTCTGTCAAATAAATAAATTAAAAAAAAAAAAAAAGAGTTGACCATAAGGAAATTCTCTAACCTACCTTATCTGAGAGTAGATCTTAAGATCCTCATTCTTAAAGGGCAAAATAGTCCTGGAAAGAAGGAGTAGCACACAGGAAGGCCAAGAAGAATCTGGACAGGCCTTGCTAGGTTTCCCTTTTCAGCTTATTACTATTAGGTGATATCTTTTTTGTCCAATCACATTTCTACATGACTGTGTATTCTTCATTAAATCTAAGCATAAAAATGGGCCATTTCCCCTGTGTCTTGGGGTCTTCAGAAGTGAAGACCCCAATGTCACATAAAACTTTTTTAAAAATAATGTTCGGTTATCATTTTTTATGTATTTGAAGTGCAAATTAGTAGAGAGAGATCTTTTATCTTCTGGCCTACTCCCCCAATGCTGGAAAAGCCAGGGCTGGGTCAGGATGAAGCCAGGATCCCGGAATTCCCTCTGGCTCTTCCATGTGGGTGGCATGGACCAAGTACTTGAGGTATCATCTGCTGCCTCTTAGGATTCATTAACAGGAAGCTGTCTTGGAAGCAGAGGAACCAGTACTCAGAACTGATACTCTAATGTGGAATGTAGGCAGCCCAAGCTGTGGCTTAATACCTACTGTGCCTCAGCGTCCTCCCCTGAAACTTAGATCCAATGAATCTTTCATGTGTCTCTTGTTAACCTCTCTTGTTATAGGAATGTCAGCCTGATCCGTATGACCCATATGATGGGTGAGGAAATGTGCCACACCTTTCCATCCATGTACTACAAAGCCAGCAAAGTGACCACTGAGGGCTTCTGTATGAGCCTATGCTCTTCGATCTGGCCACCATGGACAAGTTCGCATGTTTGGGCAGTCACCTCTTGTTCACCCACTCAATCATTTCTACTGTGGTGTAAGCACATCAAATACATTTCTCACTTTGGGGTTTACCACAAAATTGAAGAAATTCAGTAAGCATTCCCTGCCTGATTGTTCTCTCTGAGTGTAAGACTCAGGTCTTCCACAATGGAGGATCCATAGTGTTTAACAGAATGGTAAGGGCAGGGTTGGCATACACAAAATACTGACTGGCAAGGATATGGTGTTTGCATCTTCTCAGCTTGGTTAAAGAAGTTTATCACTTATGGAGGAGATGAATCAGGGAGCTAAAGTCATGAAGCAATGTGACAAGAACTGGGTGACAAGAGCATTGGGGAGATTGAACACTTAATTCAGCCTTAGTGAGAGGTGGGATTGGAAGAGTGAATCACAACTTTTCACTCCCTTTAATGATAGTGATGAATTACCAATCAGTCTTTGTATTTAGCTTAGGTTGGTATCCGATATGTGAAAGAAAAAGCTTAAAATGTGTCAAGTCCTCTATCCTGATCAGTGAAATGAAAGCTTAAAACATGTCAAAGTCAGAAAAAATCAGTGGCCCAGTCCCTATAACCCTACTCTCCAACTCTGATAGCAAAACAAAGGCCACCAGCAAGTGCCAATCACACTGGAATGTGCTGGTGCAGCTCTGGGGCTTGGGGCAAACTCTCTCAACTCTCCCTCTTTCCTCTTTTGGTCTGGTGAGCTTGCAAACTGCTTGCATTCTCATGAGCTACCCCTGTCAGGTCTCATACAGGACGCTCTGCTTAACCAAGCGCACACACACCAGTGCGTTCATGCAGACTTCCTTCCCATGCCTCCCTTATTCCCAGTTCCCCCCCGCCCCCCCCCACACACGCCCTCGGGCCTGCAGGACAGTGGCAGCTCTCAGGAAAAAGGAGCCCATGTCCTGTGGGAGGGCCTGGATGAAAGATGGGATGTGACTCCTTTCCACAGGACCTGGATAAAAGGCAGAAGGCTCATACTCTTCTGGAAATCCTTAGGAGTCTCAAAAGAGGGGAGGAAGTTTCAGATTCTTGTTCTCATAGTAAGAGTAACATCCTTAGCTGCTCAAGCACTTAGCATGGGTTATCCCATTTGACCCATGCAAGAATCTTATGAAGTGTTCACAATTATTTTCCCTCTTTGTGCCTCAATTTCCTCATTTGCAAGTTGAAGATAATGATAACCCTTCCTTCATAGTCTTGTAGGGATCTGTGCCTAGTGTATAATGTGCTCCCAAACAATGTTAGATTCTCTTATTGTGAGGAATCTGGAACATAGAGAGATTAAGTAATTTGGCCAGGATCATACAACTGTTGAAATTAAGTCAAGATTCAAACCCAGGCAGTCTAACCACAGAGTTGCCCTCCTAGTGGCAGCTTCTCTGCCTAGTGCCTAATGCCCAGCTTCTGCTTGACAAAAGAATTAAAGACTAACAAGGAGTCAGTGGCTTTGGGTTGCTAGAGAGAAGCTGGAAAAATCTCTTTGGTTTGTGCAAACCACAGGTTCTCAAAATGTGCTCCCCTCACAGCAGCCCTTGCAAGTTCTCAGCTCTACTGAATCGGAAACTCTGGGGTGATATCCAGGACATTGTGTTTTCAAGAGAGCTCCAGATGCTTCTGAGGCACACTAAACTTCCCAAAGCTCTGGTTATAGATGTTGGACTCTGTTATCTCACACTGCTATGTACACACGGCTCGCAGGTGAGTGTGACTCACAAGTTGCTTCTATTGCCTGGTAGTCTTCAATCTGTCACTCACCCCAGGTGGTGTCAAGATATTTAGAAAGGGTTTAGCACAAACCTGGTCAGAGGTGACTTGGGGAAGCCTAAGCCTCTTTGTCTAAGCACTGGGGAACATCAAGATGGCAGTGGGCCCTCCAATGATTCCACCTTCTTTCCCCACCTTCCCTCCAATAGTTTAGGAAACAACCCTTTGGAAAAAAAAAAAAAAAACAGACATCTAGACCTGTGGTTTAATGATGGCCACATCATTAAGCATTAGGTCATAATTGGAGAACGTAGATTTAGTATGTGGGTTTGGGGAGTGATTCCAGTGCACCCCCAACCCTGTCCTGCCAAATCCAATGGAAGTATAGCTGAAGGGCCAGAGAAGCTAAAATGCAAGGGACTCAATGATTCCACCCCTAGGGAGTATATCAGTGGGGTGCGAGGATGGATCAGGTACAGCCAAGGCCACAGTAGCTTTATAAATGGGAAGAAGCGAGGTGGCTACAATGTCAGAGAACAAATCAGAGACTTCACAAAGACGGTTATAAAAGTAACACCATTTCTGCAGGATCAAGGAAGAGGAAAGACTTCTCATGGTGGGAGAGGGGAACTGGCTAAACAGCTTTCTTCAGAAACACAATACTCCAGGATGCTTCCCACTTGGCTCTGTCTGCAGCAGCGACTCTCCAGAGGCTGCAAGGCCTTGTTGTAACTTAACATTGCCATTCATCCAGCACCTACAGTGTGCCACACACTACTCGTGTGGATGCATTAATTCTTTTAATTCACATAGATCTTGGGGTGGGTCCTATTTTTTCCATCCTGTTACAGATGGATTTAAGGAAATTGAGATACAGAGAGGTTAAGCACTTTGCCAAAAGACAAAGAGCTACCAAGTGGTGGAGGTGATTGTTTGGGTAGAATAGCACCCCTTCTGCCCTTGTGCAGTTCTGCCCCTCTAGTAAGGTTTGCTTCCACTGCGTGGGAAAAGGAAACGAAAGAGAGAGTCAAGAGGAGAACATAGTCAGATACAAATGGACTTCGGTGATTCACCCATGCTGCTCAGCCAAACACAGCCTCCTCAGTCTTACAGAGTGGAGTTTGACACCTACTGCTTGCTCATTTCTCAGGTGACAGTGATGCATGCTGTCCTGTGCCAGGGAGCATCCTGAGACAGGGCTCAAAGTCCAGGCCTCCAGCAATGTGCTACACCAACCACGACTGAGACCAGAGCCCAACAAGGCACCCTGTTCTTGGCTAGCTCCTCTGGCCTTGAGGAGGTTGGCTCAGGCCCTGGGCTGAGCTCTTCTCAGTAAGAAATGGAAACTGAGCATGACAAGTTGGCCTGAGGGAGGGACATTTCACTTCCTGGCTGCCTTGTCAGCCAAGGAGGTGGCTTAGCATGTGTGACCAAGTTTCCCCCACCTGCTCACCGTTCCTACCAGGAAACCAGAGCTTCCCAGCGAGTCTTTTCTCCTGGGCATTTTACCTAGTTCTCTTTTGGTTTTCTCTAGAGAGAAGAAATGAAAAGCCAACAGATTTCTCCCTGAGAGATTACAGGTATGTGCCAAGGTTCCTAGGAAACTGCCAGCTCACCTCTCATGACTAATGACCTCTCCTGACAAGTGGACAATAGACATTCAAAGCAGTACTGCCACTGATTAAAAGTAAATTGCCACTTCTTAAGGAATACTAGGTGTTGGGGCATTGTGAGTAAAAACACTACTTGTGACAGAGGCATCCTGTATTGGTGCCAGTTTGTGTCCCAGATGCTCCACTAATGGCCTGGGAAGGGCAGTGGAAGATGGCCCAAGTCCCTGGGCCCATGCCACTGTGTGGGAGACACAGATGAAGCTCTTGGCTCCTGGCTTCAGATTGGCCCAGCTCTGACAATCGCAGCCATCTAGAGGTTGAACCAGTGGATGGAAGATCTCTCTGTGTCTCCCTGTCTATGTGTAACTCTGACTTTCAAATAATTAAATTAATGGATCTTTTTTAAAAAGAGAGAACACAAGGCATTCATAGGTAAAATCAGACCTCCTTCCATCTGCAGATGTGGAGCTAGAGCAAGCAAGTGAAGACTCTCAAACCCTTTGTATAGAACAGGGAAATCAGATCAGCCAGACCAGTCACTCCTGCTCTCTGGACAGCATGTGCTTTATTTTCTAATTTGAAGCCAAATTTAAAGGTAAATATATGAAGCAAAAATTACGCATTTCCCTGTAGGACAGACTAAGAAAATGTTGATAAGGAAACAAGGGGACTTTGTTACCTGGACCAGGATGTGAGGGAAGCTCTTTTTTTAGGAGAGGATTTTGCAGTAAACTGTTCCTTTCACCAGGATAACAAAGTCCCTAGGGAGCACATAAGCGATGGGGTAATAGAACCTGAGGGCTTTATCAGTTAACTAATAATTTTAACAGTATAATGTAATATAACAGTGGGGCTTCTCAAAGTCACCAAGTCCTACCAGAGACATCACTTCCTGCATTAACTATTCTGGATCCATTGGCCTAAACCCATGCCAGTTGTTCCATGCTGCCCTCTCACCCCACTCCACCTCCTTAGGAGAGTCTTGCTCAGTCCCCTTCCAAGGAATCTCCTATCTGTAATGCTTGAGAGTTCTTTTGCCATCTTTGTGTTAAAGAGCCCCTGTCTTAGATGAGGCTGCCACTTGTCTCTAGGCCAGGCTCCTCTTCACAACCATGCCGTGAACCAGGTTTTCCAGAGTCTATAATGGAAGGACCCCAGGCAAAGCTAACACTATGGCTGCATTCATTCACTGATCTTTGCTGAGTGCCCGCTACGTGCTAGGCTTGACTTGGACCCAGAAGATGCACTAGTGAGCCAAATAGATGATTATTCCTGCACTCAAAGAACATCCTGGTATATATAAATAAAGTAAAAAAGTTTAAACATAATATATTATGAAATCTTGGAGAAAAACAAAGCAGAGATGGAAGATAGCCAAGGAAACTGGTTGCAGGGCCCAGGAACATCCAAGTCAGAGGGGATTATAGGAAAGGGTTGCCTTTTGGCCTGGCTATCACTGCTCCACCAACTTCCAGACCTTACACTTGTACCAAGAGCAACTCCTATACTAGCCTCTCGTCCTTTGAACCTTCTGTTCCTCTCACTCCCTCCACCACCAGAAGTTGTGCCTCCACATATACCCCCAGATTCTCCTGAACTTCAAGGTCTAGCTCATGTCCCAGCCTGTCCCCAGCTCCTCTGAGATAGACAGATCTCTCCCTTCTCTGAGTGCCATCACAGTGTCATTCTCTAAGTGTTGCTTCTTTATTGTTCTCAACTGATGAAAGCTGTGACACAGGGAGGCAGAGGTCCCAGAATGGGGCTTTGAGTACAGCTGTGTTTGGTAATCAGGCTGAGGGGGCTTCAGTGGGTCCTCAGTGGGATTTTTGAGAGCTGAATCCTCCTTCTCTTCCAGGAAGCCGCAGTTTTTTCTCCCCAAGCTCTGATTCACTTCTCCAGTCTCTCTCAACAGAAACTACTAACATGCATCTGATAGAATTTGTTTGAATTTCCTTTTCATCACTTCAACATCAAATCTCTATTTTCATCATCACCCTCCTACTCAAGAGAGAATTCTAGCTAATTCTTTTCTAAGACAAACTGCTTCACTTATGCTTTTCCATCATGGCCATTCATGTGCTCAAGGATATTGGTCTCTTTGTTATCCAAAACTCCTTGTTCACCTTGTTATCCTGGCTCCCCCTTCTTAGCATCCACACAAGTTGGAATCCTCTCCATTAACAATATCAAAAAGTCTTGGTACTTCTTCATTGATGGCTTGGCTACTATCAAACCATTCCCAAGAGAAAAACAAATGAGTTAGAATATAGACTTCGGAAGTAGATTGATTTTAGTTTACTTATCAGCTCTGTTGTTGCTAATTGTGTGGCTTTGGGAACTTCACTTAGCCTCTCTGATATTTCAGTTTTCTCATCTGTAAGATGAAGATAATAAGAATATCTTATAAGGCTTTAAGGAGGTTGAAATAAGTTAATTTTGTAAATCACTTAGAACAGTTCCTGGCATAATTTAAGTATTATGAGTTTGATATTTTTATAATAGATACTTATCAACATGAGTTATAAATATTTCATTTATTTGGCCTCCTCTATTCCCAAAGTTAATGTCAAATCTCTGTATGTCCTTTCATAACCAAATTTCTCAAAAGAACAGTTTACAATTCATACTCTCCACTGCTTGCCCCATTTTCTGGTGTCCTTTTCTCTCCTCAACCCAACATGACATGAAGCTGCTCTCTTCAAACGGCCTCTTCAGCTCCTAATCCAAACCTCATTTCACTTGATGTCTAGTAACCTGTTTGAGTTCTCTTCCAATGCAGCTTTCTGTCAGACAGTGCCCCTCCACCTACTCTACCCAGAAGGGCAGGTGTTTGCAAGGAGTCTCCTTGCCTTCTCATGCTACACTCTATGCCTGCTGATGTCATCAATGTGCCTGTCTTCAACTGTTGCTGGCATTCCATCATCTCTCACATCTTTGTCAGGCCTGACCAGCCAGATGGAGGGATGTCCTATTAGATATGCATTTGTAACATGTAATCTTCTTTTTCTGGTACATTGCTCAAAGTCTGTTTTGACACTGTCACAAGTCAGACATCTACAGCCTTTGTTCTATACCTGTATATGCCTTTGCATTTCACAAATCAGTTTTCACCTCCCCCCACTCATTAACTCCTCACAAGGACCCTAAGAACCTTATCTAATAAAGTGATTTACTAAGTCCTACTTTGGAGGAATCTTCTTTTCCCAGAATGAAATGTGAACATATTTTCCAATTTTTTTAAAGAAAGGTTGGTGTAATTCCTTTTTTATGAAGGCATGAGTTGAGGCTGGCACTGGTTAAGTAACTCGTCCAAGGTGTTGTAAAGGTCAAGTGAGATAATATGTGTCATGGACATTTATGTACTATAAAACATCATGTAAATGCAAGATTTTCTCTCCAGGGCAGGCACTGAGTTGTTTGCAGGGGCCAGGCAAGCTGCAGGAAGGGCGTCCTGGGGGACAGTGGACACTTGGCACTGTAGCTGAGCTCCCCTTTGTTGTCAGCCAAGTGTGAGGACATGGCAAAACTTCCATCTAGCTGCCCACGATCACTCGGTGGCTGCGGGCACCCAAGGCCTGTGAGCCACATACCACTGGCTCCTGGACAAAGCCAGAAAATTGAGGCCATTGTACAACACCTGGAAGGC
Source organism: Oryctolagus cuniculus (assembly GCF_964237555.1). Classification (NCBI taxonomy): domain Eukaryota; kingdom Metazoa; phylum Chordata; class Mammalia; order Lagomorpha; family Leporidae; genus Oryctolagus; species Oryctolagus cuniculus. Next base: position 25,967,731 of record NC_091438.1, on the reverse strand, counting down.
CTCCAGATGGTTTCTTCTTTTGGGCTCCAATGATGAAACCACATTGGTGTGTGCTGGATTGGCTGACAGATCTGCATAAAAACAACACAACTCAGTTTGCTGTTTTGATGGCCACAGGGTTTATTTGGTCAAGCTACTATCTTAATTATTCAAAAAAATAGAGTCTGTTTGCTGTTAATTTCTTTGTGGGGTTAGCAGGAGTTTCTCAGTTCTTTCACAGTTGTAGATAAAATTGAAAATTGGAAGCTGAATCAAAGCAATACAAGAGTTCTGATCACCTAAACAATCTAGATTTGGACATAACTACTAGGACTTAGTTCATTAATTGATTTTTTAAAAGATGTATTTATTTATTTATTTACTTGAAAATCAGAGTTACAGAGAGAGGGAGAGAGCAAGAGCGAGAGCAAGGGAGAAAGCAAGAGCGACAGCGAGAGAGAGAGAGAGATATCTCCCACCTGTTGCCTCACTTCCCAGATGACTGCAAGGGCCAGTGCTAGGCCAGGCCAAACCCAGGAGCCAGGAGCTTCTTTCACGTATCCAAAGTGAATGGCAGGGGCCCAAGCACTTGGGCCATCTTCTGCTGCTTTTCCCAGGCTACATTGGAAGTGGAGCAGCCAGGACATGAATTGATGCCCCTAGGGGATGCTGGCACCACTGGTGGCAGCTTTACCTGATACACCACAATGCTGGCCCCTATTATTTGACTATTGACAAAGTGATGTTAACTGTACTAAATTTTAGAGACACAAAAAAAAATCTAACTGTAATTGATAGCTAGTGCTTGATTTCGCAGAAAAATAAATGAAACTTATTTTTTTAAAGTAATAAAAACATACAAAACTTTAATATATACACAGTACAAAGCTGAAGCACCTTTGACTTTTCTCTCAAAATTGACGTTTCTGTGAAAACACTCCCCAGAAACTTATTTTTAATAAAGGAAAATTTTTTTCAGATGGACTTTTTAAAATTTATTTTTAAAATTTTATTTAAGGAATAAAAACTTCATGAATTTCATATATACAAATAGTAAATGAAACTTTTAATAAAAATAAATGTGAGATATTCTTGATTACTAATAAAATTTTAAATTACTGGTGATACAGAAAGATCAGTAAATGTCATAAGAGAAGTATACAGCATATAGAAACATAAGGCAAGGGGAATCAATTTAGTTAAGAGTGATTAGAATCTTGGAAGCAAGTTAGGGCTTTAAAAAATGGAGAGAGTGGTAGAGGACCAGCTTCTTCAGCTCTCTTTCTTGTCCCCATTTTCATATCTGTCCCTGATACCAAGTGGACATAAGTGACTTTTGCTTAGCACTTCCAGGAAGTAGGTGGAGGTTTCCTTTCAATATGATAGGTGCGAGGCAACTTTCACAAAAACATATGGATGTGAACCCAAGATGTCACCTTCCTGCAGAGTAAAATGCCATCTCTGCCACCTTTAAAAGCTCATAGCATACTGTTTGTCATGGGAACAGCAAAGGCTAGAGAACAACGTAGTGTGCAGAACCGTGACCTGCATAAGCTTGGTCGACACCTGCACAAAGTCAGAGTAGGTGTGCCCAGGTCATGAAGCTAGAACCAAAGGATGGTGTGATTTCAATTAGGTCAGACCCAGGTCCCTCAGGCATGCTGTTTAGGAAATATCACCTAGCTGCATGATGCCGTCTGTGTAGTATAAAAAGGGTCTCATGGAATACACTAAATAGATCTTCTGTATATAAAGATAATTGAAAATGAATCTTGATGTGAATGGGATGGGAGAGGGAGTGGGAGATAGGATAGTTGCAGGTGGGAGGAGGTTATGGGGGAAAAACCGCTATAATCCAAAAGTTGTACTTTGGAAATTTATATTTATTAAATAAAAGTTTAAAAAGGGGTCTTATGGAAATCTGGGGGTATTTTAGAGGAAGTCCACAGCTCTTAACTGGAAAGTTAGCTTTGAGGGCAGAGTAGATGCAAGATGTCTTCAAAAAGGTCATAAAAATGAGTATTAGGGTAAAAGTGCATGGATTTCAATTTTTTGCACAAAAGTAAACATCTTTTAATTCCGTTTTCTACAATTTTTTGAAGGACTGTGTAGAGCCATCTATCCCACTAATGACAGATCACTTTGATTCTCATAAATCCAAGTTGAGACTCAGCCAGATTGGAATAAAATAGGTCAATGCACACTTTGAGTTATTGTGAACTCTAATTCCAGGAAGAAGGAGGTAATTCAGACAACCTCTCTCTCTGCAGCAGCTATTACCCACATCCTGAAAATCAGCCATGCATCTGAAGTTTGGTGTCCTCCAAGTCACCCCATCACTATCATTATGATGCACACGAGATGCAGTTTCCATTCTTACTCCTACACAGGAAGAACAAGACAGAGAAAACAGTTCTCTTATCAAAATCAAGTTGAAGAATGTATGACTTATATTTTAGTTTGAAGACCTTAGAAATGACCTGAGGTAGTCTAGCAGTGGCCAGCCTGATTGGGCATAACTGGGATGCCCTCAGAGACTCAGCTGCCTACTTGCTGCACCGTCACTAATAATATCTCATCACCGTTTGATTAAGTGATTGAGTCAGTCTTTATTTGCAAGAATCTTCTTTCTCCAGACTAGAAAAACAGAGATAGCTGCCAATTTTTTCAAAGGACTCTTGTGAAGGGTAGTGATGGTATGCTTGTACAGAGTTCTAGGTGGCTGCTAAGTGGAATGCAGAACAAAGACCAAGTATAGTCATTCTTTAACCTGTCATTGCTTTTAACAGCTACTTGGGAGTAGTAAAATCATAAGAAGCAGATCTGAAATAGGAATATCTCTGAATTATCTAGTCACAAGTTAGTGTTCCTTTGCCTAAAAAAAAAAAAAAAGTAGTCATAGGTGTAGATGGTGCCTGTTAGTTATGAATTAGTTTTGTCACATTTAAGTTCAGACCACTGAGAGGTACTGTTCCCGGTGGTCTTAGGAAAGGTCAGCTCCCTTGCAAAAATGGCCATCTGGTGGTGTTCAGTCAGTGCCCCAACTGGGCAGCTCTGCCCCAAGACAGTGGGAAAAAACAGCAGAAGCAATAGAGCCGACAATCTGCTGAGAAGCTGTTGAGAATACGAGAAAGCTTTGTTTCACTAATACAGTGTTTGAATTTTCCCAGTTAGGCATGGTCTCTCCTAGATGACAAAATCTGCCCTGTGAGCTGCACTGGATGCAAAGGAGGAAGAGGAAATGAAGAGAACTGAGCCACTAATAGAAAACGTTCACTTCAAGTCTCTGGTTGGGGGTTGTAAAGATCCACTTTCCTTGTGTAGGTCTTACTGGTGTGTGCAGCTTTTCTCAATGGTCTCCCTTACCACTTCCTTAGCACTAACTCCCACCCCCCCATCCCACCTATAAGGAATGCTAACCTAAAATTCTGCTGTCAAAAGAATCTCTGAAACCTTCTTCCATGGCAGAACAACCAGATGGTGAAATGATGGCTCCCAAAAATGATCTGTTCCCTACAGCCTAAGAAGACTACCAGAGTAAGAACCTAAAACAGAATGTAGAAGAAAATGACATACATGTGTCTAGAATTAGTTTTCCAGCACTTGGTTCTAGCTGAAAAAAAAATCTAGCCTATAATGGCAGCAGTACTATTGCCTTTGTGGTGGCCATAAGTATGCACCACGCATCCTCTGCAGGGAGCATAATTGACTACAGGTCCAGCTGCCACTTCTCTGGATCCACCAGAACACGCATGTTAGTGAAATCAGAGAAGACCCCCTAAAATTTACACTGAAATGTGGCCTAGAAATGCTGTCCGGGGTGCCACATGTGCTACCAGAATTTGGGATGCTATATGATTTCACCATGGGCTTATTATTAAATCCCCAATATTAATAAGCCCAAGAGGGTTCTTGCCTAATATTTAGAAAAGAATTCTAAATATTAGCACAGATAAACGAGGCAGCATGGTACATTAAGCTTTTATTTAGTGAGAAAGATGCATAGGAGAGTGAGAGCTTTATTTAAGAGAGAGAGGTGAATAGGGGTTCATACCGAGCACCAGGAACCAGCCACGTGGATGAGCATCTAGGCCAGGAAACCTGGAGCACATGGCCTTCGGGCCATGTGCTCTGGAGGTGCAGAGCTACAGCAAGCCCCCTCCTGGCAAGAGGCCAGGGAAGAAGAGCAGAGTGGGCCACACTGTGCCCTGGCTTTTAACCTACTTCCAAAGCGGAGTGGTTAATTAACCTGATTGGCTGGTGGGCACCCAGGTATCGCCAGGTAGGGGAATGAGGCTACACAGGGGCATGATGAGGGCATCAGGTAGGGGCATGAGGTCACAACACAGGGGTGTGGTGAAGGTGTGATTTTCCAGTTCACAAATCTAATCAATTTTAGTCTGTATTCCTGCCTACTTCATTAGGACCATACTTCCTGCAGGATGCTCCCAGCCTTTAATGAACCACAGAGGTAACATTAAGGCAAGTCCATTCCTGTAAGATATAGGACTCTTCTGATAAGTGATTTTGACTTCAGGATACCCCATCAGGTTGGGCAAACCTTTCTTGGAACTGTGTTGCTGTCCAAGATCCTTGCTATCCATGTTACCTTCATTCCCAACTGTCAGACCTGTACAGTGGTGTGTGAGATCACCCCACCTTCTCCTGTTCCATTCTCATTAATACTTCACAGGCACTGACCTCAATAATTCTCTTTATGTACCTATTCCCCTCTCTTGAATCTGCTTCTCAGAGGACCTGAGCTAAAACAATCATTGATAGCAATATGTTGTTATCATCGACAATAATTTATTCATTGTTTTCTCTGTGAATGATACTCTCCCAGGGCTGAAGGATAGAAACAGAGTACAAAGGATACAGTTCATGGTCCCTACCACCAGGGAGACTTTCACTGACAAGGTAACATGACTCCCATAAATATGTTAGAAGAAGCAGAGTATATGCTTCTAACCAAAGACTGTAGTTATTTGTTTACATGAATTTTCCCTTGTGTGTACCTCAGTGGGACCAGTGTTTTTAACCTTGGGTCAAGACTCACATAAGACTACAAAATCATAGTAGTGAGTTACAACCAGCCTCATGCAAAAATGAAACAGAGAGGTTTATGTTGTGGTGCAGCAGGTTAAGCTGCCGTCTATGACAACAGCCTACCATAAGAGTGCCAGTTTGAGTCCCAGTTGCTCTTCTTCCCATCCAGATCCCTGTTAATACACCTGGGAAAGCAGTGGAAAATGGCTCAAGTACTCAGGCCCTTGCCATCCACATGGGAAACATAGATGGAGATCCTGGCTCCTGGTTTTGGCCTGGCCCAGGCTGACCATTTGGAGAGTGAAATAGTGAGTGGAAGATTTCTCTCTTTCTATCTCTCTCTCCCTCTCTGTAACTTTACCTTTCAAATAAATAAATAAATAAATATTTTTTAAAAAATGAAAATATTAGAAGGCACAGTATACAATAAGTGTTATATTGTGAAACTTTTATAACATGCACAGATACAAATATGAGGGTATTACAATAAGTTTGTGGGAAAACTGAGTTATAGGATAAATTTAGGGGTAGATGTTTAGCCTGGTGGTTCTGTCTGGTGGTTAGAATACTGGTTAAGATGCCTAGTTCCATATTGGAGTGCCTGGATTCAATAACTGGCTGTACTCTTAATTCCAGGCCTGCAAATGTAGACCCTTAGAAGGATCAGATGATGGCACAAATGATTTGAGTTTCTGCCACCCACATGGGAGACATGGATTGAGTTCCTGGCTCCCAGCTTTGGCCTCAGCCTAGCCCCAAACACTGTAGGCATTTGGGGAATGAACCAGCATATATAAATACATAAGTGCATTCTCTCTCTCTCTCTCTCTCTCTCTCTCTCTGTGTGTGTGTGTGTGTGTGTGTGTGACTTTTAAACAAGATAAATTTAGGGGCCGGTGCTGTGGTGCAGTAGGTTAAAGCCCCGGCCTGAAGCGCCGGCATCCCATATGACTGCCGGTGCTAGTCCTGGCTGCTCCACTTCCGATTCAGCTCTCTGCTATGGCCTAGGAAAGCAGTAGAAGATGGCCCAAGTCCTTGGGCCCCTGCACCCATGTGGGAGACCAGGAAGAAGCTCCTGGCTCCTGGCTTCGGATCAGCGCAGCTCGGGCTGTTGCAGCCATCTGGAAACTGAACCAGTGGATGGAAGACCTCTCTCTGTCTCTCCTCTCTCTGTAACTCTGTCTTTCAAATAAATAAAATAAATCTTTTTTTTTTTTAAAAAGAAGATAAATTGATTTTGGTGCAAAACATTTTGAAACCCATGCATAGTTTTATTCATTCTATGCATTTTCTTTTTTTCTTTTCTTTTTCTTTTTCTTTTTTTTTTTTTTTTTGACAGGCAGAGTGCATTCTATGCATTTTCATGAACTTTCTGAACACCCCTTGGATGTGTTTGTAATGGATTGTGATATAAAATATGCTTCCAACTAAATCACAAGACATTTTGAAAGCTGATAAACCAGACCAGGTGTTTCTTGAAAACAGGAACTTGTTCTTTATCAGGACTATATCCTGAATTCCTAGAGCAGTGCCTAAGGGAGTGAGAAGACACTGACCAAAAACTGATATCAAGATGCCCACTAAGCTTCTCCAAGCATGATTTTCTGAAATGCAAAAGGTGATAAGGAAATAATGATCATGATAAAATCATACCCAGAACTTACACAGGATTCTTTCAAAGGTCTCAAATGATGTAAAAATGCTGCATTACTCATCTTTTCAGCAATTCTGTGTGGCAGGTCAAGGAAAGTATAATCATCCCCATTTTAGGTAGTAAAACCAAGACAGGATGAGAGTGTCTTCATCCCACATCCTGTAGGGAGCGAGTCTGAGTTTTGGTCTGAAATGCAATTGCTCCCTTTAGGCTAGTACTTGTAGAGCCAGTTTCCCCTGCTAGTGTGAAAGGAGCATCCTAGTCCTAGTTCTGTGTCACTAGATATTTATCTCCTGCAGGTCACTAGTAGTGACCAGATTTAATGCCACTTCTCCACTTTTCCCTTGATAAGGTAGATTGGTTATTTATTCTCATTATAGATATTCCTTACTAATGCCTAAAATGAAATCATGTCTAAAGGTAACAGAGATAAATGACACATGGGTCATAACATAAATTTCTTGTCTAATATAGGTTTATTTTATTAATCTGCTGAAGTCATTTGACTTTGGATTTCACAGTTTTCTCTCTCATATTGTTGCTGCTGCATTTCCTACCCCCGACAAGAAGAGTGATACCTAATCCCAGACACTGATTACCAAATCTGCTGAAGGTAACCAAAGGGTCCACACATCCCCTCCACTTCCTTTGGTTCTTCATAGCCCACTACAGCAGGCTGAATCTTCCATCTAAAAACTCCTTAGAAGCCATTTTATTTACTCAGAGGGCAAATGCAAGAGTCAGTTACTGGTTCCTCCTTACTCCCAGAGCAGGACAGCTGAGCTTACTGTTGAGATTCCTGGTTATATTGTAACTCTCATGCTGTACAAGGCCAACCAGTATTCCTTTCATTGACTGAATCAAGCCCATTAAGTCAGCAATGATGTATGTGTGATGTCTTGACTGGTCATGGCTTGCATTTTACTTCCTTACTGATCCTGATCCAAATTGGCCATGCTTAACACAAAGGGCATCATGTATCAGAAAGAGCATGGCCCTGGGGTCCTTGCAGACCTGGATTTCCAGTTCTTCTGTGCCTGCTAGTTGTGTAACCATGAACTTAGCCTTTTGATAACCTTTTAGAGTCTCAGCACACTGCTTTACTTTTTTTTCTGGAGTGCCTAGCAGGTTTCTGGACACAAAGTACAAATTCAGTTAGTGCCTGTCTCTTGAAGTGACTGAATGTGCCTATAGGACGCCCAAGTAATTTAACGCATCTCTTTCTAAATTGTAGCTATGTCAAAGCCATCATTGAGAAAAGAGGTGCTGGCCATAGAAACAGTTTCTGCAGTCATTGAACGCTAGTGTTTACTTCCTTTCCTCTTTGGCTCTTCCTGGACATAAATCCTTCCTTCTATCTGATGGAATACTCTCTGAGGTCGAATGGACTTATAGCTTGATCTGGTAATGGAAAGTGGGTCACACTTCTCAGGGGTAACTCTTGAATTTATAATAGCAGCCTGCTCCTCCTTTAGGATACCTAAGTGACTGGCATGGAAAGAAATGGAGAAATACAATCAATAAACCATATCTCTAAAGCATAAGGATGAGGGAGGTGGTCATTAAGAGCCAGTCCATTGGGTCATTTACACGAGGAGGGCAGCTATGGAAGAACGGTAGTGTGAGGCCTCAGTGACAGCATGGCCCTCCCCTCATTTTCTCACCGCTTCTTTACATATATCCCAAATTCAAACAGATTACAATTCAGAATGACTTGCTATTTCCTGGAAGTCCCCACATCCCCTTGCCTCAGGCCTTTGTACATACTATTGTTTTTCTAGAATATATTCCACTTGGCTGACTTACTGCTGCTCATCCTCTGAACTGAGCTTGGTATCAGTCCACCTTCTATGTCTTCTTCCTAATCACCATCCTTGACTATATTTTTAATATTTATTTTTATTTATTTGAGAGGAGAGTTACAGTGAAAGAGAGGGAGAGACAAGAGAGGGAGGTCTTCCATCTGCTGCTACTCCCCAATGGCAAACAACGACCAAGAGCTGGGCTGATCCGAAGCCAGGAGCCAGGAGCTTCTTTTGGGTCTCCCACATGTATGCAAGGGCCATCTTCCACTGCTTTTCCTAGGCACATTAAAAGGGAGCTGGATTGGAAGTGGAACAGCTAGGATTCAAACTGGTGTTCAAATGGGATGCTGGCATTGCTTTACCCACTATATCATGATGCCGGCCCCAACTATGTTCTTCTTCTTATTTTTTTTTTTTTTTTTGACAGGCAGAGTTAGACAGTGAGAGGGAGAGAGACAGAGAGAAAGGTCTTCCTTCTCTGTTGGTTCACCCACCAAGTGGCCGCTACAGGCAGCGCGCTATGCCGATCCGAAGCCAGGAGCCAGGTGCTTCCTCCTGGTCTCCCATGTGGGTGCAGGGGCCCAAGCACTTGGGCCATCCTCCACTGCACTCCCAGGCCACAGCAGAGAGCTGGCCTGGAAGAGGGGCAACCGGGACAGAATCCGGCGCCCCGACCGGCACTAGAACCCGGTGTACCGGCGCCGCTAGGTGGAGGATTAGCCTAGTGAGCTACGGCTCCAGCCCCAACTGTGTTCTTATAGTACCTTCCTCCTATCCTCCTGCATCACATGTATTATTGTAATTGTTAATTCATTTGTCTGTCCTCAAGATGGTGATTAAAATATAAATGCCATCTATTCAGTGCTTACCATGTTCCAGACAGACACTTTATGACAGATCTCAAGAAGTTCATGGAAGATGCATATTATGAAAAAAAAAAAAAAACTATGCATGGGTTTCAAAAGCTTTTTTCTACAAATTGACTTATTTTTTATGCATTTTTCCCAGAACTTTTTGAAGTCACCTCATACTTTATGTCATTAATTTAGACTTACCTTGCATAGTAGGATGAGGATTAGAACACAAATATGGTTAAACCACTTAACCACTGCATCGTGGAACCTTCCACTGGGATATGCACAGCTTGAAGGCAGGGACTATACCTTTCTTCTCTATACCACAAAATCTAGCACAGTGCTTGAAATATAGTAGCTGCTCGATATTGTATTTGCTGGATCTCTGAATAAATGGCAATGAATTGCCATCCCAGACAGATTTAACTCAGTCCCAATAACCTCAGCATATATTCCTTGGCCCTGGATATCCGTTTGAAAGGATCAGTTAAGACTGAAGTAAAAAAGACAATTCAAGGGCAATTTTAAGAGAGTAGCCTGTCTGTAACTTGGCTACGACTGTATCAGACATGATTAGATTGGGCTGAATTATTGTGTGAGATAGCTATAAAAAGCTGATCAAGCATTCACTGAAGAAATGGACTTAGACAAATTATATTTACTCTCAGGAACTCTCATAAAGGACTTAACAGAGTTTCATATTCCCCCAAGGCAAATAGCTTGGGTAAATAACTTGGCCTTGTTTGCACAATAAACAAGTTGTCTCTAGTATGAGATAAGTTTCCCAGCCAGACAGGGATTACTTGGAAAGGTTGGACTCAAAAGAACTTGAAAGCAATTTCCCTATTGGGGTGGAAGGAAAGAGGAGGAAATGATAAACACAAGCAGAAGAGGTTGTTAACCCAAGCAGAAGAGGTTGTTAACCCAACCCTGGCCTAACTAACTAGTGGCAGAATCAGGACTACAATCTGCTAACTCTTCAAAGTACTTTTTGTCTCCCAAGCAGTAGTTCTCATCTGTAAAGGATAGACTCAAAGGAACAAGAACCCTCTTTAAACTTCCCTTTGGAACAGTTAGGTAAGAGATTGTTTCTTTTTATCTCTTGGGGAAATTCCTCCTATACAAAAGAAATATGCCCTTGTTGATTTTCATGGAATTTGAATTTCCCCTCTTGACTGAGGCCAAGGTCTCCTTGTCAAGACGGATGTCCAGAATGATTAAGCACAAATAAGCCCTAACAACTATTTTCTTCCTTGCAAACTTGAGCGGTAATATGCCAAGTAAAATTACCTGCTTCTTGGGAAGAAGACACACGGAAATGCAAGAGCATGCCCATTGCTGGGGTGTCTTCTCTCTGCCTCCCCTTGTGGTGGGTCACTTCCCTCAACTTGCAACTGTCCGTGCTCTAGATAAAGTACATGCTTTCTTCTCAGAGCTAGGCCTAAGTGTATTTGTAGCCATCATCTTTGTTAGAGATTAAATATCTACTGATGTTCTAATCTAATGCCCCATTTCCCCAAGCTTGCCATTGTCTGCCTCTTGGTTTTTCAGCATTAAATTAAAATGATCTTACTTTTGGGCTCCAGGATTAAGGCAATGGAAAACCCCAAGCATGGAAGTTGCTTAGGTTGTTGACTAGTAGGTCTGTGGAGAGTGTCTCTGTACCAAAAATGACTAAAATCATGCAATTGTTCACTCAATGCTTATTGAATATATGTCTAGTCAGAGTGCTTAAGAGCTCAAGTTGTACATACAGAGGAGATTTCTCCACCCTCAAGCAGGAGGGGTTATACTCTACTGGAGAAGTTTATGGTTTCAAAGAGGAAATTTCTACTTCCAAAGTCATTTGGTTTATTTCAAACCAAAGCATATCCAAAACTGAACTTTCCTATTTAAAAATTGAAATTGCCTCTGAGGAGTTTGTTTTCAAATACATTTACTTTAACCAAACAAATTCACCTAAAATTGTTTTAAAATACAAGGCAATTACTGAGACATAGGATGAATACATCAGGTAAGCTGTTTATTTATTAGAAAAGATTTCTCCCCAACTAATAGAGTTGGTGGCTTGAAATCCTGGTTATTTATTGGTATGTTTAAAGTAGGTGTGTGTGTGTGTGTGTGCGCAAGCATATAAATATAAACACACACATATGATATCTACCTATCTATATTTATATATATCTTCACATTTGTAAGAGAGAAACATACCTGCTGTTTTTGTGACCCACGGACCTTATGGAGAATAAGTCCCTAAAAACCTACAAAAGTGGGAATTTTATGTGATTGCATATCAGTCTGGATATATGGCTGCCAATCATTTCTCAGGCACTAAGAGAATACGTTTGTGTGTCTATGGCCATACCACCCTGAACGCACCCGATCTCATCTGATCTCTGAGAATACATTTGTGAAATTCTCTTTCTTTTATTTTTTTAATTTTTTTTCAGATTATATTTATGAGAGCTGAGTATATTAGAAAAGGGCTAGTGAGGGGAGGGGCATTGTGGCACAGTGGGTTAGGCCTCCACTTTTTTTTTTAACTTTTATTTAGTAAATATAAATTTCCAAAGTACAGTTTATGGATTACAATGGCTTTTTCCCCCATAACTTCCCTCCCACTCGCACCCCTCCCATCTCTCACTCCCTCTCCCATTCCATTCACATCAAGATTCATTTTCAATTATCTTTATATACAGAAGATTGATTTAGTATATATTAAGTAAAGATTTCATCAGTTTGCACCCACACAGAACATAAAGTGTAAAATACTGTTTCAGTACTAGTTATAGCTTCAATTCACATTGGACAACACATTAAGGACAGAAATCCCACATGAGGAGTAAGTACATAGTGACTCCTGTTGTTGACTTAACAATTTGACACTCTTGTTTATAGTGTCAGTAATCTCCCTAGGCTCTTGTCATGAGTTGCCATGGCTATGGAAGCCTTTTGAGTTCACTGACTTCAATCTTATTTAGACAAGGTCATAGTCAAAGTGGAAGTTCTCTCCTCCCTTCAGAGAAAGGTACCTCCTTCTTTGATGGCCCCATTCTTTCTTCTGGGATCTCACTCCCAGAGATCTTTCATTTAGGTCCTTTTTTTTTTTTTTTTTTTTTTTTTTTTTTTTTTTTTGCCAGAGTGTCTTGGCTTTCCATGCCTCTTCCTTTTAAAGTTTTAGATTTCTTTGTTTAATGAGTGGACTTATAGCTACCAAATTCACTTTAAGGATCAAATGAGATGAGAATTAAATATGTAGACACTGTATATTCCTCCAACCCATTAAACAATGTTTCAAATTCACTTTCAAATTCCAAGTTCACAAAGAGAATGTGCAAGGGAGGGAAGGATGGAAAGAGGCTGCTTTGCTCACAAACTGCTGTGAAAGGAGGAAGAAAGTTAGATTATGTAGCTTCATTCACTTGCTACTCCCCTGTCGCTCCCCATCTTCGTGGAGGAACGACACAAGACCCTGCGCTGTTCTTTTATCTGCTCGGCCCTCCCCGGGTTTGCTGCTGGTTCTTCCCGGGTTGGCTACCATCTCTTCCACCTCCGTGGAAGGGCGGTTCCCCCTGCCACTTTCCCCACTTCCGCGGGGGAGCGGCACACCGCCAGCCGGCTCTCTCGGGGGCTGCACAGGTGTTCCTTCAGATAGATGTTCCTGGTGCATGTTGTCTCTCTCCTCCTTTATAGTCCTCTTCCACCAATCCCAACTCTGCTACCCACACGCCGAGTACGCTGCTCTCCTCCAATCAGGAGCAGGTCCTGCTGTTTATTGGTTGAACTGGAGTCAGCTGTGTAGAAGCTGTTTCCTCCTCTCCCAGTGCCATATTGTGGGAGAGCAGATTCATAGAATAAGTCTTAATTCCAGTAACTTAGTCTAGTCCGAGTTGCTCCCAGTTGCTCCCCACACTCCCCCTCCCCACGGATCGCTGGCCATTATTAAAACAAAAGCAGGGCCCGCGCCGCAGCTCACTAGGTTAATCCTCCGCCTTGCGGCGCTGGCACACTGGGTTCTAGTCCAGGTCTGGGCACAGGATTCTGTCCCGGTTGCCCCTCTTCCAGGCCAGCTCTCTGCTGCGGCCAAGGAGTGCAGTGGAGGATGGCCCAAGTGCTTGGGCTCTGCACCCCATGGGAGACCAAGAAAAGCACCTGGCTCCTGCCATTGGATCAGCATGGTGCGCCAGCCGCAGCACGCCAGCCGCAGCTGCCATTGGAGGGTGAACCAACAGCAAAAGGAAGACCTTTCTCTCTGTCTCTCTCTCTCTCACTGTCCACTCTGCCTGTGAAAAACAAAAACAAAAGCAGGATGTTTTAGAATCCCTCTAGCATATTTCCTTGCTTCTGCCTAAACATCAAACATTTACTAAGTGTCTACTTCAAGAAAGATAATGGGCTTCAAAGATGAATCAGGCATTGTCCTTGCTCGCAAGGAAAATTGCAAGCAATCGTCTGTCTAGTATCTCTCTAACCATTTGGCATGCATTATATCCCCTTAGCAGAGATTGCAGGAAGGAATATTTCACCAGAAAAATTCTGAATGAAAGGAGATATTTATTAGTTAATTGTATCAGGATCAAGCTTAATTCAGAAACATTAGAAGGCATGTTTGAACAAAGGCTGAATAACTGAGTTGGGGCAAGATGGCGGAATAGGAAGGGAGCACAATGATAGTCCGGGGAGAGACGGTTTAATAAAAGTGGAGATACTGCAGGTTCAAGGAAGAGTAGAGGAGGAAACAGCAGAAGAAACTCTTCCAGAATGCGTGATTCACAGTGGACCTCTGTGGAGAGCGTGGGAGCCCACAGTTCCGGACACCAGCGGCAGACTCAACACACCAGCGCTGGAATGCGAGGTGAGCCGAACCTCAATAGCCTGAGACACTGGCAGGGAAGCAGAGAGAGGAGACTAGAGGGAACGACCCCCGGGGCGGGGGGAAGTTCACCAGGCTAACTGGAAGAGAGAGAGAGAGAGAGAAAAAAAAGGTGACTGGTACGGACACGGGTTTCTCTCTCTCCGCTCACCTCTCAAGGGTGAGCAAGACAAAGAGCAGGCGCCATCTTGGGCATACGTCATAAGCAGAGCGACCTCAGGTCTGCACCAGCCCTGAGGCTAGCAGAAAAACCTGACTCTGGGTGAGGCAAATTAACAGGAGATTATGACCTAGTGAACTTGTGGTGCTACTGAACTGAGACTGTGAAAAAAGAGACAGTGGGGGAGAGAACTCATGGAATTCACGTGAGTACTCTCCAGAGACGCTACAATTCCGTAACTTTGGCAACCCAGTGGGAGACTGAAGGAGAATTTGAGCCCACTCTGAGGGCAGAACAGATTCCCTGTGTGGTCCTTGGGAAGGAGCTTCTGATCTCTGGCTCCTGTGGGTATATCATTTGCCTGCTAACTACCTCCAACTTCGTTCAGCTGTGCGGAATTACTTCCCTTTTGAATCAAAAAAAGAGAGAGAGAGAGATCTACCACACCTAACCTGGGAGAGTCACTTTTGGCACACCAAACAGAGCTCTCAGACCACACCCATCTCAAGCCGCTAAGCCTCCATCAAAAACAGACAGTCCACTTAATCTAGAGTCATAGTATAACAAGAAAAAGCACCACAGTGAAGAAACCAAATATCTCCAATATGCCAAGTAACAAACGCAAAAACCGAGGTAATAAAAACAAGGAAGTCACCATGACGCCCCCAAATGAAAAAGACACCCCAATTCAAGATTATGAAGATGATGAGATAGAAGAAATGCAAGAAGCAGGTCTCAAAAAATTGATAAGAACATTAAGAAGTTCTCAAAAACAAATTCTTGAACTACAGAAATCCTTAATGGACAAGATAGAAAATCTCTCTCGTGAAAATGAAATATTAAGGAGGAATCAAAATGAAACGAAACAACTAGTATAACAGGAAACTGTGATAGTGACGAGAAATCATAATGAAATGAAGAATTCAATAGATCAAATGAAAAACACAATAGAGAGCCTTACAAACAGAATGGGTGAAGCAGAAGAGAGAATATCGGACTTAGAAGACAGAGAACAGGAAAGGATACAGTCAGACCAAAGAAAAGAAGAGGAAATTAGAAATCTAAAACATATTGTCAGGAATCTTCAGGATACCATTAAAAAACCCAACATTCGTGTTCTAGGAGTTCCTGAAGGCATGGAGAGGGAGAAAGGATTAGAAGGCCTTTTTAGTGAGATATTAGCAGAAAATTTCCCAGGTTTGGAGAAGGACAGAGATATCCTAGTACAGGAAGCTCACAGAACCCCTAATAAACACGACCAAAAGAGATCCTCACCACGACACATTGTAATTAAACTCTCCACAGTGAAACATAAAGAAAAGATCCTAAAATGTGCAAGAGAGAAACGTCAGATTACTCTCAGAGGATCTCAATCAGACTCACAGCTGACTTCTCATCAGAAACCCTACAAGCTAGGAGGGAATGGCGAGATATAGCCCAGGTACTAAGAGAGAAAAACTGCCAGCCCAGAATATTATATCCTGCAAAGCTATCATTTGTGAATGAAGGTGAAATAAAGACCTTTCATAAAAACAGAAATTGAAAGAATTTGTTGCCCATCAAGTTACTAGAGAACATTGGAGTAACCCTTCAAGATATTGGCACAGGCAAAGAGTTTCTGGAAAAGACCCGGGAGGCACAGGCAGTCAAAGCCAAAATCAACTATTGGGATTGCATCAAATTGAGAAGTTTCTGTACTGCAAAAGAAACAGTCAGGAGAGTGAAGAGACAACCGATGGAATGGGAAAAAATATTTGCAAACTATGCAACAGATAAAGGGTTAATAACCAGAATCTACAAAGAGATCAAGAAACTCCACAAAAACAAAACCAACAACCCACTTAAGAGATGGGCCAAGGACCTCAATAGACATTTTTCAAAAGAGGAAATCCAAATGGCCAACAGACACATGAAAAAATGTTCAAGGTCACCAGCAATCAGGGAAATGCAAATCAAAACCACAATGAGGTTTCACCTCACCCCGGTTAGAATGGCTCACATACAGAAATCTACCAACAACAGATGCTGGCGAGGATGTGGGGAAAAAGGGACACTAACCCACTGTTGGTGGGAATGCAAACTGGTCAAGCCACTATGGAAGTCAGTCTGGAGATTCCTCAGAAACCTGAATATAACCCTACCATACAACCCAGCCATCCCACTCCTTGGAATTTACCCAAAGGAATTTAAATTGGCAAACAAAAAAGCGGTCTGCACCCTAATGTTTATTGCAGCACAATTCACAATAGCCAAGACCTGGAACCAACCTAAATGCCCATCAACGGTAGACTGGATAAAGAAATTATGGGATATGTACTCTTTGGAATACTATACCGCAGTAAGAAACAATGAAATCCAGTCATTTGCAACAAAATGGAGGAATCTGGAACACATCATGCTGAGTGAAATAAGCCAGTCCCAAAGGGACAAATATCATATGTTCTCCCTGATGGGTGACAACTGACTGAATACCAAAAAGGAAACCTGTTGAAGTGAAAAGGACACTATGAGAAACGGTGACTTGATCAGCATAGCCCTGACTGTTAATGAACAACTTAATACATTATCCCTCTTAGTATTTTTTTTGTCTGTTCTACTTAATATGACTGGTTTAATTCTGTAATTAATCCACAGTTATTCTTAAGTGTTGAAATTTAACTGAAATGTGATCCCTGTTAAACATAAGAGTGGGAATAAGAGAGGGAAGAGATGTACAATTTGGGACATGCTCAAGCTGACTTGCCCCAAATGGTAGAGTTAGAAACATACCAGGGGACTCCAATTTAATCCCATCAAGGTGGCATGTACCAATGCCATCTCACTAGTCCAAGTGATCAATTTCAGTTCACAATTGATCATAATGAAAGGACTAAGAGTCAAAGGGAGCACATAAACAAGTCTAGTACCTGCTAATACTAACCGACAGAATAAATAAAGGGGAGAGTGATCCAACATGGGAAGCGAGATACTCAGCAGACTCATAGAATGGCAGATGTCCTAAACAGCACTCTGGCCTCAGAATCAGCCCTAATGGCATTCCGATCTGGCTGAAAAGCCCATGAGAGTATTTCAGGCATGGAAAGCCAAGACACTCTGGCAAAAAAAAAAAAAAAAAAAAAAAAAAAAAAAAAAAAAAAAAACAAACACACAACACCTAAATGAAAGATCTCTGTGAGTGAGATCCCAGTGGAAAGAACAGGTCTTCAAAGAAGGAGGTAACTTTCTCTGAAGGGAGGAGAGAACCTCCACTTTGACTATGACCTTGTCTAAACAAGATAAGAGTTGGAGAACTCAAGGGGCTTCCATAGCCTTGGAAACTCATGACTGGTGCATAGGGAGATTACTGATGCCATAAACAGGAGTGTCAATTTGTAAAGTCAACAACAGGAGTCACTGTGCACTTACTCCTCATGTAGGATCTCTGTCCTTAATGTGCTGTACATTGAGACTTAATGCTATAACGAGTACTCAAACAGTATATTTCCCTTTGTGTTTCTATGGGGGTGCAAACTGTTGAAATCTTTACTCAGTGTATACTAAACTGATCTTCTGTAAAAAAAAAAAAAAGAAGAAATTATCAATTCCCAACTTGACTCTCACTGGGATTAAACATGACAATAGGTCTGATCTGATTTCATCATCATTTAAAAAATCATCTTATTTTTCACTTTATGTTTCTGTGTGGGAGCAAACTGTTGAAATCTTTACTTAATGTATGCTAAACTGATTTTCTGTATATAAAGATAATCGAAAATGAATCTTGATGTGAATGGAAGGGGAGAGGGAGTGGGAAAGGGGAGGGTTGCGGGTGGGAGGGACATTATCGGGGGGAAGCCATTGTAATCCATAAGTCGTACTTTGGAAATTTATATTCATTAAATAAAAGTTAAAAAAAAAAAAGGATAGATGATGCAACATGGGAAGCGGGATACATAGCAGATTCATAGAATGGCATATGTCCTAAACAGTACTCTGGCCTCAGAATCTGCCCTTAAGGCATTCAGATCCAGCTAAAAAGCCCACGAGAATTTCTCAGGCATGGAAAGCCAAGACACTGTGGCAAAAAAATGGCCTAAATGAAAGATCTCTGTGAGTGAGATCCCAGCGGAAAGAACGGGCCATCAAAGGAGTTACCTTTCTCTGAAGGGAAGAGAGAACTTCTACTTTAACTATGGCCTTGTCTAAATGAGATCAGAGTTTTTGAACTCAAGAGGCTTCCTTAGCCTTGGCAGCTCATGACAAGAGCCTCAGGTGATTACTGATGGCATAAACAAGAGTGTCAATTGTTTAAATCAACAATGGAAGTCAGTGTGCACCTACTCCCCGTGTAGGATCTCTGTCCTTAATGTGTTGTACTATGTGAATTAAAGTAAAACTTCTACTCAAACAATACTCTATACTTTGTGTGTCTGTGTAGGTGAAGTCTGTTGAAATCTTTACTTAGTATATACTAAGTTGATGTTCTGTATATAAAGATAATTGAAAATGAATCTTGATGAAGAATGGATGGGAGAAGGAGTGAGAAATGGGATGATTGTGGGTGGGAGGGAGGTTATGGGGGAAAAGCCACTATAATCCAAAAATTGTACTTTGGAAATTTATATTTATTAAATAAAAGTTGAAAGAAAAAAAATTTTAAAAAAAGGCTGAATAACTATTCAAAATCACCTGACAAGATGTATCAGGACTCATTTTCCACAAAGTGAAATGACAAACTACTGAGAATAATGGAGCTCCTTGCCTGCTTTGGAAACACTTTGAATTTTATCCCAAACTTTCCCAGATGGGAAGTTTCTTATGCTGTGATTTCAAGGGATTTCAGGCAGAGAATAATCCAGGTTGCAATAAGACACAAAAATAAATACAATTATAGAGATACTTCTGGGAAATAACACAAATGGACAACTTCAGTGGAATTTGTCATGGAAGAGGGATGACAGAATGTGGCATGGACTCAAGAAACAAGCTATGTATTCACTTTGCAGCAATTATGTTGCTAATTACCATAGTGTAAAAATAACCAAATAAAAGCTGTTAAGAAGCTAATATTTGGGTGGTATCTCAAGTTTTTATCGATATATTATCTAATTTAAATCTCCTTTTATAGCCTAATTAGAATCTGTCCAAAACTAAATCTGATAATATTTAAAATTGAGTATGTGAATACTTATCCTTGACCTTCTTCCTCAACCCCTTCTAGATCTCTATTCCACTGTACCTTTGGATACCAAACAAAACTCAGCTTCTTTGGTGAGAACCATGTGGTTTAAACCTCTCCCAACCCCATGTGCACCATCAGCACTTGAGTTCTTTTTTTTTTTTTATTTGACAAGTAGAGTTATAGACAGTGAGAGAGAGAGAGACAGAGAGAAAGGTCTTCCTTTCATTGGTTTACTCTCCAAATGGCTACTATGGCCGGCACTGCGCCGATCTGAAGCCGGGAGGCAGGTGCTTCTTCCTGGTCTCCCATGCGGGTGCAGGGGCCCAAGCACCTGGGCCATCCTCCACTGCCTTCCAGGGCCACAGCAGAGAGCAGGACTGGAAAAGGAACAGCCAGGACTAGAACCCGGTGCCCATATGGGATGCCAGCGCCACAGGTGGAGGATTAACCAAGTGGGCCGTGGCGCCGGCCCAGCACTTGAGTTTTTGTTCCAATTGCTTCATAACCTTGCTTTCCACTGAGGAAGAGAACCAAGGAATGCATTGCACTGAAGCCCCCACTAAGGAAGAAAATAAGGCTAGTCCAGAGGCAGAGAGGGGTTCAGAGAGGCAGGGAAAGAACCAGGGAAGCCCAAAGAAACACGACATTCAGAAAGGAAATGCTGAACTACAGGCCAAATACTGAAGAGAGGGTTTGGTCAACTGAGAAGAGTTAGAGTTAGGTTGAGTGCTTAGAGTTGGTGAGCTGGGGAGAGCAAAATGAGAAAATATAGAAGGCAGTGTGTTAAGGGAAAAAGCAGCCATGAATAACTGAAGACAGTATGATAATAAAAGTAATAAGCTGGCCAGTTAGCTCAGTTGGTTAGAGCGTGGTGCTAAAAAAAGTAATGATAGCTAATGTTTATTGGGGAGGTTATTTCTGTATCTAGTATTCCACTAAGCATTTGGCATTCATTACTACCTTACAGTGATCCTATTAAGTAGGTTCATTATCATCCTGGTTTTCATAGATGAACAAATTGTGACATAGCTATGACAGTGATCTACTCAAGTAAATTTACTACATGAGATTACTGAGAACCTGGAACTGAGGAAGCTCAGATTCAAATTCAGTCCTGTTCAAATCTTTACTACTAGATTATTATGCCTTTCACTCTTTTGAGAGGTTCACTGGGTCAGAAGAAATATTTTGTCTTTATCTCACAAAGAAAATAAGGTTAAGGGTGCTTTTTTATGTCTATCTTTTATTTTTTTAAACTTTTATTTAATAAATATAAATTTCCAACTTTTGGATTTCCAACTTTTGGATTATAGCAGCTTTTCCCCCCCATAACCTCCCTTCCACCCACAACCATCCCATCTCCCGCTCCCTCTCCCATCCCATTCACATCAAGATTCTTTTTTTTTTTTTTTTTTTTTTTTTTTTTGGGACATGCAGAGTTAGAGAGAGAGAGAGAGAAAGGTCTTCCTTTTTCCATTGGTTCACCCACCAAGTGGCTGCTACGGCCAGCACGCTGTGCTGATCCGAAGCCAGGAGCCAGGTGCTTCCTCCTGGTCTCCCATGCGGGTGCAGGGCCCAAGGACTTGGGCCATCCTTTACTGCACTCCTGGGCCACAGCAGAGAGCTGGACTGGAAGAGGAGCAACTGGGACAGAATCCGGCACCCCAACTGGGAATAGAACCCGGTGTGCCAGCGCCGCAGGTGGAGGATTAGCCTAGTGAGCTGCGGCGCCGGCCTCAAGATTCATTTTCAATTATCTTTATATACAGAAGGGTGCTTTTTAAAAACTCAGGAGGGGCTGGTGCTGTGGCGTAGTGGGTTAAACTTCTGCCTGCTGTGCCAGAATCCCATATGGGCACCATTGCTCTATATCCAATCCAGCTTTCTGCTAATGGCCTGGGAAAGCACTGGAAGATGGCCCAAGTGCTTGGACCCCTGCACCCATGTGAGAGACCAGGAAGAAGCTCCAGGTTTCTGGCTTCAGCTTGGCCCAGCCCTGGCTGTTTGAGCCATTTAGGGAGTGAACCAGTGGATAGAAGAACTCTCTCTCTGTCTCTTCCTCTCTCAATATAACTTGGCCTTTCAATTAACTAAAAATTAAAAATTATGACAGGAAAAATAAAAACATATCAGGAGATTTCAAAAAGTTCTTGGAAAATGGAATTAAAAGGAGTTCATTCTGGTACAAAAAAACTTGAAATCCATGTATGGTTTTTTTATAATATGCATTTCCATATGAACAGATGGGAAGAGAGCTGTGGAGATAGATATTGAAAATGCAAAAAGATGAATTCTAATTTATGAGAACTTGGAATTGGTGGGATTAAATTTCCCAAGTAACAGAAAGGGTTCTGATTACAAACACATCTGGGTACATTAAGTTGAGACATAAAGAAGAAAATGTTCTGAGTTTGATGATTAGGAAATAATTGTGTTTGAAATAGATTGAAAAAATAGAGGAAGTAGGTTGTTACCAAATACTCAGCTATTCCTCTTGATTTATGCACCCTGTCAAGTTGAGGCAAAAATAATGTTGTTTGTCATTTCTAGTTAATTTCTAGAAACTGCTTAAATAATGAAAAAAGTATTATTACTGTATTATTTAAAATGTTTATGTCACTCATTTCATCTAAAGAATGATATTCTTCCCTTGTCTCTGATTATTGAAGGCCTATAAGTTGGAACCCTTTTGATCTCAAGGTTCAGAAACTCAACCTGCAGTAACTCAGGCAAAAGGAATCTACCTTCTCTCACCTAGCCAGATCCCAGGAGGAAGTGGTAGAGCCAGTCTTGGGAAAACTGGCAATGATCAGAAACAAGTAATAAATGTCTACTACATAAGTATAGTAGATGGGGAAAGTGCAGAACATTAGAAATTTGACTCATACCTCCATGAGTCAGAACTGATAATAGATATAGATCGCTTTACCAATCTAATTGGCAAATTATTCTAGCTATTATGTAAAAAATGGGATTTGGTTTAAGTTCTAATTACTGCTGTTATCCAATTTTATTCTTTATAAACAAATAGCACGATGTGACTAGGAGTTTATATTTCTGGGTATATCTTCAAGAGTCAGCAACCTTCTTTACAGAAAGTAGGAAAATTCTCGTAACAAATTCACCTGGGGCCAACAAGACTCTGCTTGCCATGGGCCTGTCTTCAATTGGCTATTCATGGTGACCTCAGCGAGAACCCCACCTGCAGAGTCATAATAAGGAATAGGAAACTTCAACTATCCCTGGTCTGCTGACACAAACCTTTGCTCTTTCATTTCATCTATCACAGTTGATTGACTTGCTTCCTCTCCAGCCCTGGGGACATTGAGACACTCTTAAATATTGACATCATATGTTCCATTTGAATGTCTCAGCTTGAAATATTTTTAAAGTATTAGCAGAGTTCACACAGCTTAAGGATATTTTCCTCCTCGTTAATGAAATGGATTTGCTAAAGTAATCAATGAATGCTTAGAAGTTAAGAACATAAGGATTACCATTATAGGTACAGATCTTGGAAACAATGTTCACGTGGAAGGAAGGAAGCATAGTAATGTCTAATTTATTATGTACAGATCTTAGTTTGAGATACTGAAAAGATTCATTGTTGAGAAAGACTCATAAAAGGGAATTTAAGTATAAATCTCCAGATTAGTAGGTACAATGTATCAGACACGGTCCCAAACTAGCAGAACTTCCTTTAGAACTAAAAACATTTCTAGTGGATATTTTACAAGTATTTAGTGTTCTCTTCCACCTCACTGATTCAGATTCAACTAGTATTCACGGAGTAACTCTTTGTACTGGGCACTTTGCTAGAAGGTGTTATCTCCTTTGATTCTCTCTTCTGTTCCAGAACAGTCTCCCCATTCTTATTTTACAGAAACTTAGAGACATTAAGAATCTTTCCCTAGAACATATGCATGGTGAATGCTGGAGTTCTGGTATCCTAATCTAGTCTCTTCTGATGCCATGGTCTGTTTTCCTTCAACTGATCCTTGCCTTCTCTGTTGTATCAGGGGCAATGATAGTAACATGTAGATAGTAAGTGGCAGTGGGATGGGTTGGGAAGAAAGATTATTAATTTTATGAAAAAAATGAGTAATTGCAGAAATAATAGAAAACAGAGAAACCCATAGTTTAAATATGTGAGCCATTTTCCCCTATGTAAATATGTGTGTTATTTTTGTAGTGTAAGCAGGTTTGCTTTGTTTCAGAAATGTGTGAAAGATGAAAAGCAGCAGGTTTGAATTGCAGGATGCACAGGTGTGGGCTATCTCCCTGCATGTTGGAATTTTATTTACTCATGTAAAGTCACATAGAGCATGTGTTCAAAGATAGCCATGCTATAAAAAGTGCTGTCACACTGGTGATATAAGAAGGCCATGTTGCCATGTGGGATGTAAAGATAAGGGAACCTTCTGCACAGCCTCTCCTAATCATGTGTTTTTGCCAGTTCCATATGATATGTCCTGTTGGCAAATAGGAAATATAAGATGGATGAATGCTAGTATTTTTCAACTAAAATTAAAATAATCAAGTGACTTAGTAAAAAGCAAAAATCAATGCTCCCCAAACACCTGGTTCTGATAATAAAGTTAATATCTATTTTGTATATTCCTTTCCTGGGGACATCACTATCTTCAGAGGGCATCACTTTGATTTCCAGGGTCTTTTCTTATAAATGACAATTTGTAGGACTTGCAGTGCTTAATCTTGCATTTAATTGTGTGACTGTAGCTGTGGTTATCCTTTTTTTTTTTAAAACTTTTATTTAATGAATATAAATTTCCAAAGTACAGCTTATGGATTACAATGGCTTCCCCCCCATAACGTCCCTCCCACCCTCAACCCTCCCCTTTCCCACTCCCTCTCCCCTTCATGATGGTTATCCTTTATGCACTCTCTGATGGTGTTTGGATATTCAAATGTACTAAGAACAAAGCAAGTGTGCTAAGGGAGAAGTGTTTCTCTTTAGCCTTAGATCTCATTAGTCACTTCTGGTGCAGAAGGAAGAACTCAAGGACTCTTCCTGATTGTGTATTTTCAGTTTTGTAAGCAATGGTAACAGGAAACCATGGGACTAGACCTTATTTCCTATGATGTACTATTTTTATTAGTTCATTGCTCCTATCACAATTCGGAATCCAGCCTTTATGTTTTAAATAATCCTTTCTATTCTTTCCGTGTTACAAAGAATTCACATCAAAAACTTTGCTGTCCAAATGCCTGTAAAAGTAATGAGAATGGGAAAGATGTAGTTCTTCCACTTCTCATTAGGTTTCCTCTATTATAAGCCATCTCTTCATAGCCTGTTTTTTCTTAGAAAGCCCAGCATACTGAAAGACAGCGACAGCTTCCTGAGGGTTTCCATGATGACAGGAAGCAAGAAGATGTGCTCTGTTCTTTATTCACCCCCTCTTCATTCCTCAGCTCCCCCTATCTTCCCTCTTCTCCTTTCTCACTGTCTTTTGTTCATATCTACCCTCCTCCACTGTTTCCATATACCTTTCTATCTTGACAGGTTTTTATTCGGAGAACATGATTGTAGAAGAAATGTCTAAGTTTTTGGATATCTCAGAAGAAGGTTCTTTTGAGTTTCCTGGTTCTCTGATAACTAATTTCCTCTCCAAATAAACAGTTCATCCATCACGCAAATTAGCTCTTATCCAGCACAAGTCATCATCTGTTTGGCTTGGAGGTGAAAGATTCACTAAGAGCATTCTTCAAGATTAAGGTCTAGAATCTGTATTGGCTCCCTGCCAGAAGGAATCAGCAAAAATACAGCCCCAGAGATGTCCTGGAGGGCAGCACCAGTGGGAGGAGGGGATGCTTAACACCTAGTGGGACATTCAAAGCCTCTGTGAACTGCCCCAAAGTACATTTTTATCCTTGTCTTCTCCAACTCCCTGACATATGGGTAGACCTCTCCCAACACAGATTTATTTTTCTTCTCTTTCAGATGTGATGAACTCACATCTTGGTTTGTATGCTATTCCCACTACCTGGAAAATGCCACACTACAGCTTAAACTGAACATGCACACTCACATGCCCCTGCTGCCAGAGAAAATGAACCTGTCCTTTAAAGCTCACTACTAGGTTTATCTCTTCCTTTACCTTCTGCGAGTAGCTCAGCTTGCTCCACTCTTGTTTTTCTCCTCTGAACATCCATATCATGTACCTTGGGTCTGGAAAGAGTTAATCTTCATAATGAAAGCATACTGGTATTGAAACCAGATATGATGACCTTGATAAAGTAGGGCAGGCATTGAAAAGGTGGTGTGTGTGTGTGTGTGTGTGTGTGTGTAGTTGAAGGCAGACAGTCAGCATGGCTGAGTGGGTCTAGAAAAGAGGTGATGAATACAGAGAATTATTAGAGAGAAGTGAAAACAAAATGTCACTGTCCAGTACATGTCTTGTGTCTTAGAGAAGCCCATTCCCCTGGTCTTCTCATGTGTTCATTATCCTTACTCTACTTTCATCCTGCAACTGATAGTCTTATAGATGCTGCACCAAGATTTTTCAAATTGCAATTTATATTAAAAAGCTTTTCAATTTGGAGAGACTATTACACACACACACACACACAAACACACACACACACAGAGAGAGAGAGAGAGAGAGAGAGAGAGAGAGAGACTTTACTCAAAATACCCTAAGGTATACTAAATGACATGTAACTTCATAATTGCCATTTCATTGGTCTTCATTTGTATTCTCTTGACAAAGCCAGAAAACTGAGTAGCTTTTACTATTCTTCCTTCCCCCTATAGCTTTTTCCTGAAAGTTCTGTCTTCTTGATACTAGAATAGTTTCAGACAGTTCCCATCTCATTCTGTAGTTTGAGCTCATACAGAGTCCTCAACACATCAAACAAAGTCCAAAGTATCTTTATTACTTTTTTACATCTATTTTCTGATTATGTACATACATACTCTTACAATGGAATAATAAAATTTTCTATAAATAAATATAAATACAGAAAACCACTTTAAATGTTCAATTTTGTTTGCCTAAGAATGTTATGTTTATGATAAAATCACAGAAAAATTGTGTATCTTGCAATTATTTTCCCAGATAAAATCCTAAAAATATTAATATATGTACAGTCATAGTTGTATTTATGTCAAATTTATGATGATTATAGCATGTCTTTGAGATGAAAGAATTTAAATAAACATAGGAAGTATTAGGAGTAAAACCCTTCTTCATTCCTTCCTTCTCAATTTTCCTTTTTTTCTAATAAATATAGAGTCTCTGCTACATACGCATTTGGTGCTCTAGGCTAGAACCTGATGAGCCATGGATTCTCAGGCTGAGAGCTATTTTAAATGGGAGAGAAAAGACCCCTTGTTGCAGTGACATCAAGTATTTCCTGCAGTTGCTTTCCCACAAGAGGAAGAAAAGCCCTACCTTCATTATTAGCATGGTTCCAGCTGTAGCCTTGGACCTGCTGTTTATTTTTTAATGTTCTGACCAAGACTAGAAAGCTCTGCCAAGAGAGTCTGTGTATCCCTGGAGTTTACTTTCTAGGTTATGCATTACAAATACAGATATGAAGCCAAGACTTGCTTATGGGGGACAAAATAGAGCCTACAGAGGGACTTGGATAAAGAACAGAGAAAAAGAAAAGTAAGTACATAAAGGGAAGAGGATTGAGGGAAAGAGTTTTCTAATATCTTACATTTATCTTTGTCGAGTGGGAAAACTTGAGTGACAACAGTTGGTAGGTGGAAGACAGAATGATAGCCAAGTAATACCAAAATGGAAAGTCTGTACTGACATAATCTTCAATAGCTTTTTGTCTTCAATAACTCACAACTTGATTTAGTTTAATGCAATAAACATAT
The DNA here is from genome assembly GCF_964237555.1 of Oryctolagus cuniculus. Lineage (NCBI taxonomy): Eukaryota > Metazoa > Chordata > Mammalia > Lagomorpha > Leporidae > Oryctolagus > Oryctolagus cuniculus. The sequence continues at coordinate 25,940,344 of NC_091438.1, read as the reverse complement.
ACATTACGCATATTATACATCTGTTTTAGGTCAGGTTAAAAAAATGAGAATCTGGCCTCATTAAGTTTACTTGATGAGGAGGAGGGAGTCACTACATGTATATGTATATAAATGTAATTGTGGTTATATATGAAATATTTCAATTCTCAGAATGGTAAACATAATATATTTTACCTTTTCACTCTTAAATTGGAATAAAAATTGTTGATTAGTCAAAGTGATGATACAACTAAAACACTAAAGTAAGGGCTGGCACTATGGTGTAGTGCGTTAAGCCCCCACTTGGAACACCATCATCCCATATGAGCATGGGTTCGAGCTCTGGCTGCTCCTCTTCTGATGCAGCTTCCTGCTAATGCTTCTGGGAAAGCAGTGGAAAATGGTCCAAGTGCTTGGGTCCCTGTACCCACATGGGGAATTGGATGAAGCTCCAGGTTCCTAAATTCAGTCTGGTCCAGCCCTGGCTGCTGTAGCCATTTGAGGAGTGAACCAGGACATGGAAGAACTTTTTCTCTGTTCCCCCTCCTCGACTCTGCCTTTCAAATAAATAAATAAATCTTTAAAAAGAACTAAACTAGAATAGAACTGGTGTTTACCAAGTTTCTCTATGTCTACACTTTCAGTATAGTACAATGGAAATATTTCATTTCATCTTGTAAAAACAATGGCTCAAGTGGTGTAAAGATGAATGTTTTAGAACAACTTCCAAATTTATCTGACAATGAAAGCCACTTATTGAATACAGATTTCAGTTCCCTTCCCCTGGGGATTCTGTGGTTCTAAGGTGGGTTTAGGAAACTATACTTTTACAGGAAATTCCATTTTTTTAATTTAACTTTTATTTAACAAGTATAAATTTCCAAATTACAGCTTATGGATTACAGTGGCTTTTCCCCCCCATAATATCCCTCCCACCTGCAACCCTCCCATCTCCCGCTCGCTCTCCCATTCCACTCACATCAAGATTCATTTTCAATTATCTTTATATACAAATCAATTTAGTATATATTAAGTAAAGATTTCAACAGTTTGCACCCACACAGAAACACAAAGTGTAAAGTACTGTTTGAGTACTAGTTATAGCATTAATTCACATTGTACAACACATTAAGGACAGGGACCCTACATGAGGAGTAAGTGTAGAGTGACTCCTGTTGTTGACTTAACAAATTGACACTCTTGTTTATGGTGTCACTAATCACCCTAGGCTTTTGTCATGAGTTGCCAAGGCTATGGAAGCCTTTGGAGTTCGCTGACTCTGATCCTATTTAGACAAGGTCATAGTCAAAGTGGAAGTTCTCTCCTCCCTTCAGAGAAAGGTACCTCCTTCTTTGATGGTCCATTCTAGGAAATTCCATTTTAAGGAAAATATGGGAAACTGATATTTAGGAGAAATGCAAATGATCAAAGAGGAGTGAACATATACAAAAGTATTTGTGGAACTGAAAGAAAAAAGCACAGCTAATAAGATGCTCTGTGTATCTTTCATAAATTAAAGGAATCTACATTAGAAACACTGTAGATAAGTACACTAAAAAGTAAATTCAAAATATTCTACCCATTTGTTGAGATATTTCCAGCTCATGAAAACCTCTGAAAAGTAAATATAGTGAATTGCAATCATGTAATATATCAAGTACTTTAACCTAGAAGTAGGCTCTAGCAAAAGATAAAATTAAAAATATATGTTTTTTGTTTTTTTTTTAAAAAGATTTATTTATTTATTTGAAAGTCAGAGTTACACACAGAGAGAAGAAGAGGCTGAGAGAGAGAGAGAGAGAGAGAGAGGTCTTGCATCCACTGGTTCCCTCTCCAATTGGCCACAATGGTTGGAGCTGCGCCAATCCAAAGCCAGGAGCCAAGGAGCTTCCTCTGGGTCTCCCACGCAGGTGCAGGGGCCCAAGGACTTGGGCCATCTTCTACTGCTTTCCCAGGGCATAGCAGAAAGCTGGATTGGAAGTGGAGCAGCCGGGACTGGAACTGATGCCCATATTGGACGCTGGCATTGTGGAACTCAGACCAGGTCTCCTATTTGCGCCATCACCTGCTGCATATTCCAGGATTCGCCTTAGCAGGAAGCAGGAATGGGAAAATAGGGCTGGGTCTCAAACCCAAGCACTTCCATATGGGATGCAGGTGTCCCAAGCAGCATCTTCACTGCTCTCCTAAATGCCCACTCTACAGAATCAGATTTTAATGGTCCATCTCACAAATAACATACATAATATCCGTTGCAGTGCTTCTTTATGGTTTTTACTTTATTTTAGTTTTAAGTGAAAGAGTGCATATGGAAGCTCTAACTCTGTGTGTGAGTGTAGAAGGTGCTCAGAAACTGAGATGTTCCACTTCATGAATTGTCAGCAGCCTTATGACTCTCAGACTACGGCTTGATCGATGTGTCCTTTGCACAAAGGATATGCTAACTGCTGGGGGAGGGGGCACTGGGAAGAAGGAACATGTTTCCTGTCATTCCAGGGTAGGACACAGTGTAACATAGAATGTAATAAGCCATCCTGTGGAAGTTCACAGGATGGCAGGATTGCAGAGGAGGGCTCCACAAGAGGGAAGAACTTACAGGAAAAGTGGCTTTCAAGATAGTTTGTAAAACCTTTCCCTAAAAAGAGTTTATTCTCAACAGTTACAAACCTTCCCTAGGAGCATCGCTGCTACTCCTCATTAATTATTTGGTGATTTGAAATCATTAATGTTTAATGTTCTCCTACAGAACAGACCTTCCCAATAAGTACAATTAAATTGTGTGAGGCGCTTAAGTGTAACTACATGAAAATTGTGTCACAGAAGGAAACTACAAAGATTCCTCAATACCAGCTCACCTGGGATATCATATCACACAGATCTTTTAAAAACTTACAGACTGGCACCCTTTAATATCATGTTCTCTTCCCGTGCAGAAGGAAGAGAGGAGATTACTTCATCTATATAATGGGCTTCACAATTCAGGCCTCAAACTGGGATAAAGACTGAATAATTGAGGCAAAGTCAGTTCCCTCAATTATCTAGGTAATGATTAACTTTATAGAGCCATTAGAAAGATAGCTATAAAATAGATTTATAAATAAAGGAGGAAGAAAATTTAAGGCAAAAAATGACTACATTTTGGACATTAAATAGATTGTTCTGAAATAGATAACTGCAGTGAGAGTTGCAGTAACACCTTTAGATCTTAAACTAGAAAACATAATCCCTCAGAGAATGTTCTTTATTTGTTTCAATCTCTACTTTTGTGGAAAAAAAAACCCTGTATATTATTTATTTTCTTGCCTTCTCTTCACATTTTTTTAAACAGATTTTATTTACTTATTTGAAAGGGAGAGTTACAGAGAGAACTAGAGAGGTCTTTCATCTGCTTTTTTACTCCCCAGAGGGCCACAACGACCAGGGCTGGGCCAGGCCAAAGCCAGGAGCCAGGAACTTCCTCCGGGTCTCCAACGTGGTTGCAGGAACCCAAGAACCCGAACCATCCTCCACTGCCCTCCCAGGCGCATCAGCACAGAGCTGGATTGGAAGTGGAGCAGCCAGGACCCGAACCAGCACCCATACGGGATGCCAGCACCGCAGGCCGTGGCCGAACCCTCTGCACCACAGCGCCAGCCCCTCTCCTTCACATTTTGAAGTCTAGTGACTAGATGCAAGACTAGCAAAAATATGAACGTCAGAGCAATTTACTTTATTTCAATTCAGAAGTATAGACGAGTGGGATAGGAAAAGAAAATAACTTATCTTGCCATTAACCACAAACATCACAATAATGATAATATAAACTTTTTAAAGTTCAAAGTTGTGTGTACATATAAGAATCAAATAGTCAACAAGGTGTGAAAAACAGCAATTCCCTACCTCTCCTTCTATTTCTCTGTTCAGAAAATGACTGCCTGGTGTGTTTGTCTTAGTGGTTAAGTCATCAGTTGGGATGCTCACTTTCCATATTGCAATACCTAGCTCCTCTACTTCCTATCCAGCTTGCTACTCATGTGCACTCCGGGAGGTAGCAGGAGATGGCTTGAGTAGTTTATTCCCTGCTGCTCTCATAGATCTGGACTGAGTTCCTGGTTCCTGGCTTCAGCCTGGCCCAGTCTTGACTGCTGCCGGCATTTGAGAAGTGATCTGCTGGTTGGCAGATCTTTGTCTCTCAAATAAATATATATTTTTTTTGGAAAAAGACTGCTTTCCTCTCTTGTAACCAATTGTTTACCTCCACGTCCTAAGTAGCATGTGCTATTTTTCTTTGTTTTGATTCTTTAAATTCTGGGTATTATTTATTTTTGCTATGGAAGCCAAGGGGTCTGCTTTTTCCCTTCCTCTGACCAGTTAATCCCACCAGAGACCTAGAATCATTCTTTTCCTTCTGATTAGTTGTATCATGATTTTAATAAAGTTTCTGTGTTTATGTTATTAAGATTACTATGAAAAGGCTATTAACAGATGAGCTAGTTTTTGCATAGCTGATTTCCACATTTTTTGTTTCCTTTTCTTTAGTTTTCCAAGTGCTTGCTGTTATGGTCTGAGTGTTTGTGTCCACTTTGAAATTCAGATGTTGAAATTCTAGCCCTGAAGGTGAAGGTATTTGGAGAGGGGCCTTTGTCTTAGGGGAGAACATAAACGAAATTAGTGTTCTTAGAAAAGAGATTCAAGAGATCCTGCACTCCTTTCACTAGGTGAGGATACAGCAAGTAGCTGCTGTGTGTGAACTAAAAAGTGCACCCTCACTAGACACCAAATCTGCCTGTGTCTTGATCATGGACTTCTCAGCCTCCCCTGCAGAATGGTGAGAAATAACTTTTCTGTTGTTTATAAGCAACCTGGTTCATGGTGTTTTTGGAGCATACAAACTGACAATGACAGGGCTTTTCACTAATTCTGCCAACTTCGCACGGTTGTCTAAATTACCCCTCAAGTTGTTCTGATACTGTAAGTATTCATTCTATCTGTTTAATCTTCCTCAAGAGGTCTTTCCCAGTGCCTTCTCACATGTTCAAATCGTGGCTGCCTCCTGTGGCTGGAATTCAGCTGCCATTCTGGGTTCTTCCCTATCTTCTTGGGATTCCCTTCATCTTTTTCCTTTGTTTTGGTTTTCCTGTTACCAGTATGGTGTGTCTTCTTCTTTCTTGGTTTCCTCCCTTGAGGTCTTGCCTGTCTGACAATGTCTTTAGTCCTCCTGACATTTGATAGTTTGATATTATAGAAATATATAATATAAAAATATATTATAAAAATATAGTTTGATATTATAGAAACAATCTTCCTTCAGTATTTGGAAAATGTTGCTCCAATGTCTTACAACTTCCTGTGTAATATTGATATGCTTGAAACCATTTTGATTCCCAAACCTTGTGTGTGGTCCTCCTCCCCCTCCCCCCCAATTATAACTGTAAAATCTCTGTGGTCTTCCCTTGGTCTCCAATGTGCTCAAACTTGACAGTGATATCCCCTAGTGTCAGTCATTTTTTTTTTTTTTTTTTGACAGGCAGAGTGGACAGTGAGAGAGAGAGACAGAAAGGTCTTCCCTTGCCGTTGGTTCACCCTCCAATGGCCGCCGCGGCAGGCGCACCGCGCCGATCCGATGGCAGGAGCCAGGAGCCAGGTGCTTTTCCTGGTCTCCCATGGGGTGCAGGGCCCAAGCACCTGGCCATCCTCCACTGCACTCCCTGGCCACAGCAGAGAGCTGGCCTGGAATAGGGGCAACCGGGACAGAATCCGGCGCCCCGACCGGGACTAGAACCCGGTGTGCCGGCGCCGCTAGGCGGAGGATTAGCCTAGTGAGCTGCGGCGCCGGCCTAGTCATTTTTTATATTTGTGTTGGCCACTTAGATTAGAGACTTTCAGCCTGGAAACTCATATCTTTCAACTTTTGGACAATATCTTGAGAAATGATTATACCCTCACTTTTGTCTTCTCTCTTTTCTTTACAATATGGGTATACTGATCTCCTGAATTGGTCTTTCATCAACTTTCTGGATGATTTCTTCTATTCTATTTTCTCATTCTCCTACTGAGTTTTTAATTCTGCTTTCATTGCTTTACTGTATGAGAGATTTTTATTTGTAATATTGTTGTTCTTGATAGATTCCTTCCTTGTGGTGTCCTCTAATTTTATGGTGGCAATATGAGGATTTGTTTTGTTTGCTTTCAATTTACTGTGTAGTCTTTTTCTTCTATTCAAATATTTGTTGTTGCTTTTGTTTTTTTCTGTTTTTATCTCTATGTTTCATGTTATTGCATTTTCTTATACCTGGTTATCATGAGTTTTCTGGTCATTTTAAAGAACGGGGCACTAAAATGTTGATTGGATATTCTGAGAACATGTCTGGGACTTGACTATGACCTTCCAGTATGGGTAAATTGGTTGAGAAAGTCACATTTGAACACTTTTTATTGCTTTTTTGTTGAAGTGATCAGATTTCCCAGAGTCTTCCAATCTCCTGGCTGGAGAATGAGAAACTGGTTACCAGTGCAGGGAGATGCCTGTAGTCTCAGAATCAAATCTATGCTCATTCGATTTCTCCTTCTAACTAGCTACTACACAGTTTTGAAACACATTGAAAATTTGAATGAATAGTGTAATTGTTACTTGAGTACATTGCATCTAGAGTCAACACTGGTTTGGGGCTGGTGCTGTGGCACAACAGGTGATTGCCCTGGCTTGAAGCGCCAGCATCCCATATGGGCACCAGTTACAGTCCCGGCTGCTCCACTTCCGATCCAGCTCTCTGCTATGGCCTGGGAAAGCAGTAGAAGATGGCCCAAGTCCTTGGGCCCCTGCACCCACATGGGAGACCCGGAAGAGGCTCCTGGCTCCTGGCTTCGGATTGGCACAGCTCTGGCCATTGTGAACCTTGAGGAGCAAGGAACTTCATCCAGGTTCCTGATGTGGGTGGCAAGGGCCCAAATCCTTGGGCCATCTTCCACTGTCTTTCCCAGGCCATTAATAGGGAGCTGGATCAGAAGTGGAGCTGCTGGGACATGAACTGGTGCCTACATGGGATGCTGGTGTTGTAGGCTGTGGCTTTACTGGTTACACCAAAATGCAGGATGGAATAAGCTGTTCAATGTCTTATCTCTCTTTGAATTCTACCCTTCTGGAAGTGGCCAAGTTATCAGTGCTTCCTTAAGGTAGATTTGGTGAAATAGTTTAGGCTCTTGCAGAAAGGTAGTAATTCATTAAAACAGGTATATGCTATTCCATACACATATTTACATAAATGTAAAGAAGAAGAAAATAAGGTGGGAATGAATAATAATGAAGTTTTGTAGACATTGTATTTACATGTAGTAAAGACTTTCAGTGCTAACAGCCATATTCTTTTTCTTTTCATCTTATTTAGTCCCTTTTACTATTAGAGTGGTCTTAATTCCTTGCTCTTTCTTTCATTGATTTCCAGGGAATTTCTAATTGGCTTTTTACTCTAGAAGTATCTAATGTCATTGGGCAATAGCTGTTCCTCTGTGAGATGGTTCTTAAATAAACAAGTATAGTATTTCAGCATTTTCTAATATTGAAGAGAGAGATTTCTTCAACAAAATCAAAATACATCAAAGCATGCTCACCATGTACCACCAACTTAAATTAGACAAGCTGTTCTTCTGTCAGGCTTCTTATGATTTATATTTAAATAAAGGACAAAAGAGATGGTCAGAAGATGTTGGCACCATTTCTGAGGTCTGTTTGTTCTTTTTCACCATCAGCAAATCAGAATTTTTGATCTATATCAGGACAGGGACTTGAGTTATCCAGTTTTAGTATAGTTAACCTTTTAGGAATGGGAGAGCTCACATTCACTGGGCAGTTTAGTCCTTTGTGTCTTCCAGGGATCTGCAGGGGAAAACGTTATCAAACACGTGTTTAGAGTTTTTGCAAATTTTATTGAACTGGGAAATTCTATTAGAACAGAATTTCTCTAAGCATTTTTTGTTTTCTGGGACAAATGATTTGCATATGTGTGTGTGTGTGTGTGTGGGTGGGTGGGTGTGTATGGCTGCCTTGTATGTTGTTGGATTTTTTTTATTTTTTAATTTTTTTTGACAGGTAGAGAGGACAGTGAGAGAGAGAGACAGAGAGAAAGGTCTTCCTTTTGCCGTTGGTTCACCCTCCAGTGGCCGCTGCGGCCGGCGCACCATGCTGATCCGATGTCAGGAGCCAGGTGCTTCTCCTGGTCTCCCATGGGGTGCAGGGCCCAAGCACTTGGGCCATCCTCCACTGCACTCCCTGGCCACAGCAGAGAGCTGGCCTGGAAGAGGGGCAACCAGGACAGAATCCGGCGCCCCAACCGGGACTAGAACCCGGTGTGCTGGCGCCACAAGGCGGAGGATTAGCCTAGTGAGCCATGGCTCCGGCTGTTGTTGGATTTATAACAGCTTCCCTAACTTCTACTCACTAGATGCCCGTAGCACTTTCCCAAGTTGTGACAACCAAAAACATGTCCAGACACTGCCAATTTCACCCAAGACAGAAAAATTCCCCCAGGTAGAGAACCATTATGGTACAGTTAAGAGGTAGCAGATGCTGATTATTCAACCCAGGCTTATATACATGGTTTGATTTTTCTATATTCTTTCTTGCTACTCATTGGTATACATTATACTTTTATGTACGGTGGCATTTATTTATACTAAATTTAGCTTATATTATCCTTATTCATTCTATCTTTATATTGAGCTGTAATATTTCCCTTTTTTGTTTCTTCTTTGTATTTATCAGACATGTAGAAAAATGTCTATGAAGGCCCCCCATTGTGGAACATGGGTTCAAGTCCTGGCTGCTCCAATTCCAATCTAGCTCTCTGCTAATGTACTTGGGAAGACAGCAGAGAACGGCCCAGATATTTGGGCTCCGCCAAATGTGGGAGACCCAAAAGGCCTTCCAGGCTCCTGGCTTCTTCCTGGCCCACTCCTGGCAGGTGTGGCCATTGGGGAGCAAGACAGCAGATGAAATATCTCTCTCTCTCCCTTGCCTTGCTCTCATCATTTTACCTCTCAAATGAATAAAATAAATCTTAAAAGTCTTCCAGCTATTAAAAGCTCAACTCTTACGGGAGTTCTCTTCTTCTTACAATCTGAAGGCTTAGAGAAAGGAAGAATGAACACAAATAGACAGGTGAAGAAGCTAATTAGTGGGGAAGATGAGTTGTATTTGATGCAGGTAAAATTGGGAGTGTAGTAGAATAACTAAATGATATGTCTAGCAACTACTTGAAGAGTGGTTGTGATATAGACCTGGCAGTGAAGAGTATAATTGAGAATTGAAATGATGAATTTTTCAAGAGAAAAATGGAAAAGCACAGAGGACTGAGGGATTGAAACGTAATGTGAAACCATAGAAATAAAGCTAAAAAACAGAGAAAAAGATACTTATAGGTGGAAATAGTGAAAGTTAATAATTGAATAATAATTAGGTGAATGACAAGCTTACTGCATCAATGTTAACAAAGCTCTAACTGCAAGGCAATGGAAGAAGAAAAAAAGAAAGATAACTAGATTAATCCTGCCTATTAGTCACATCTTCCAAAAGACCATTTCAGGGACTTGGTACAAAAGTCATTGTGGGTTTCCATGTTTGGGATGAGCGAGATAGGAGTTCAGAGAGGAAGTCTGAAAACTTTCCAGGCTAGGCATGCATATGTACTCTAATGGAACTACCTTGGCTGTGATCTACTGAGGACTAGCTAAGGGATACCTTTTACTGTCCCAAATAATGTTGGCCCTGGCGTAAGATGAAAAGCATGTCTAATACGATAATTAATGTGAAATAATTCCTATCCTTTAATTGCCTATGCCTTCTTTTTAACATGAATAGGGATCATTTGATACTGATCTTGGGTGAGACACATACTTGCCTCCTGCAGTGGGAAATAGATAAAAGGATTTTATTATGGCTCAACAGATAGTGGAATTGTTACCTAATTATTGCCAGAAAAAGTAGTTCAGGATGAACTCATCTAAAACCAAAATTATCTTTTTTAGAATTTCTCTAATATCTATATATGTTGACTGATGTCCAAAGATTAGAGAATGAGTCATTCAGTTCCTTGGGAACAAAAATTAACAATCCAATTTAGAAGGCTCATAAGGAAATTACACACCTCAGAATTAGGTGTTAATTGGGTATTTTGCTCAGCTGTTTTCCTATGGCCACATGTAACGTCTGCTTTAAGACATTTTGCACGCTAAACCTCTTTCCATATTCCAAGGCACAGACAATTGCAGCCTCTCTCTGATTTGTCTGGAAACTTTCTGAGCAAAATCTCCTGACAACAAAGACAAGGTTGACACACTGAGTTATGTATGTATGTATATATATAAACAAATATATATGTATATTCTGGAAATGATCATCTCGCCGCAGATGAAGGAACACACTAGGCCACAGGCCAAATGCCATCTCCCTGAGCAGAAGGGGATCTTTCAGGACCAGTGAGGCGCTTGGGAGGAGAAGCGGTCGGAATTTGGGAATTCCTGGCAGAAGTTCCTAAGCCAGCTTCCGAAGGCCCTCCAGGTTGGTCTGTGGCAGAAAAGGAGGGGTGAGTACGCTTCTGCAGGTTCCTAGCGTGGACAATCGGTCATTTCGTTCTCGCCCCAGACTACAGCGACAGACACATGGGTGTAGGCGAACGCCTTCACTGCTTCTGGTGAATCCCAAGGCCACCTCCAGCGAACCCAAAGCTCGGAACTAACAGAAGAGAGATGCACCAAGACGTCCTCGGCTGAGGAATCCGGCGGGCCGCGGCATTCTGGGTGTGTCAAAGGAGAGAAAGGCTTTTCACGTCAACCAATGAAATAAGAGGAAATCCTAGCACGCCCCTTTCCTCCTACCAATCAGAATCTTGCTCAATGGGCGAGGCCCATTGCTACGGGGAAATTGCCTTTTAAATTTTATTAGTGTAGTTTTGTTTCCCTGCTCCGTCCAATTATTTTAGGTCATTCCAGGAGCCGTGCTCAAGAGAGGGAAACTGAGTGTAACAATTTCAGAGTCGGTCAGTCTCGTGGTGAGAAGGGAAAACCACAGACTTCTTCCTCAACAGCGTAGACTCTAGGAGGGATAGAGACAGTGAAAAACAGGTTCCGGAAGGCGAACTACAACTCCCAAGGGGCCCTGCGCGCACTCAGCGCGCTCCGGGCGAGGGGCGGGCCCTTGTGAGGAGGCAGGCTAAGGATCACGGGCTCCTCCCCACTTCTTGAACGTGAGCCGGGAAGTAGGCGGGACCCGGGGGGTGGGCGGGGCAGCGGCCGTGTAGGCTCCGGCGCTGTAGGTCCCCCTCCCTCTGGCTTCTCGGCCGGAGACGTCCAAGGGGGCGTGTCCCGCGCGGAGCCTGGTGGGGGTGCGAGCGCCGCGGGACGTGGGTGACGCGTCTCCTTCCAGCTCAGCGGTGTGTGAGGTGTCGTGGCCCCGCTGGCGATTGGCTGCTGAGAGGCGAGTACGCGGCGGCCGTTGGTCGCCGGCAGCACGGAGCGAGGGCCGGGGCGGGCGGGGGGGATATGGGGCGGCAGTGGCGGCGGCGCCGGCTGGAGGAGGCGGGCGAGGACGAGCCGGCGGCCGCAGCGGCAGTCCCAGGAGTCTTCGTGTGAGGCGCCGCTGTCCCCGCCGCTGTGGGCCCCTCAGAGAGGGCGGCCAGGACGCGAGCCGCCGAGGAGCCGCTCCCCCAACGCCGCAGCCCTTAGGACTCTCGGTCCCATCCTCGCGCTCCTGCTCCGGCTCCTCCATCTTGGCCTCGGCAGTGGCGGCTGCCGGGAGGATGTGCCGCCTTCTGGCAGGGGGAAGAAGGAGGAGAAGATGAAGAAGTACCGGCGGGCCTTGGCCCTGATCTCTTGCCTCTCCTTGTGCTCCCTGGTCTGGTGAGTAGCCGCGACTACACGGGAGTTTGGGGTGGGGGGAGCGGCCCGGGTCACACCCCCCCCCCCCCCCGGGTCTCAGTGGCTTTTAGGGCGCGGGTCTCCCAGGCCCCCTGGAAGGGACAAACAGATTGCTTCGCGACTCACCCGGTGGCTGGCCTGGATGTGTTTTGGAATTTACAGAGCCTAAGTGGGCGAGAAAGGGAGTAGTGGAGACCGCCAAGTGCCTGTGGAGTCAGTTTCTGGCCCCCTTGGGGACGGCGCGGGATCTGGGGTGGTGTTCGGATCGATGGTAGTAGGTAAATCGCTCAGATTCGCTGCCGGTCGTTTTTCTTTCAAGGTGTGGTAAGGTTCCGGACAAACGATTTTAAAAACGCGAGGTTGAGAGTCCTAGGTAAGCAGCCGTTCCTGTGGCCATTTCTTGCACAATCTTTGGCCCCGAGTACGCTTGGCGCTGCTGTTCTTGGAAAGTTTAGGGGCTTTATTAAGTGCCTTTTCGATTGCGTTAGTGGAGAGGGTGTCTTAGCTGTAGAGTGTACAGTAGTTTTTGGTTATGTCCCTTTAGTACCGGAAGAGTAAATACTAAAAAGGCGAGAAGAGTGGTTTGTCCCGAAAACTTTATGGAGTTTCTGTTCATCCCAGGCACATTGGGGGTTTTTTGAGGAGCAAGGAGAGTTTGTAAATCGAAGGATTACCATCAGTGGACTTAGAAACCAGGGGATTTCGTTATAGATGACTCGTGTTTGATGACTGCAAAGATGTTTCTTCAGCTAAAACGATTTTCTATATATTGTATTAAAATTTTTAACTTATTTCTGCAAAGACTCAACAGTATTTTCATTTTGATGGGTGCCTAATGGATTCCAAAGGCACTGAAGTTTTAGAATTGTTGCTTAGTAAAAGCCCCGCGTAAACAAAGGGAAAGCAAAACACCTGCCTGGCTGAGGAATTTTGATTTGGAAAGATGATAGAAGTGTTAGGGAACAAAAAAATTTCTCCTCCTGTTTTCCATTCTGAACCCAATTAGTAAAACCAGTATAATTACCCTGCAACCACCTTTACATTTTAATTTTAAAGTTTACTTATTTATTTAACAGGGAAAGTTACAGAGAGAGGGAGACAGAGATCTTTCTTCCACTGGTGATCTTCTATCCACTGGTTCACTTCCCAAATGGCCGCAATTGCTGGCCATAGTTGGGCCAGGCTAAAAGCCAAGAACCAGGAGATGCATCTGGGTCTCCCAGATGGGTGCAGGGATCCAGATAGTTGGGCCATCCTCTGTTTTCCCAGGTGCATTAGCAGGGAGCTGGATCACAAGTGAAGCAGTGGGGACATGAACTGATGCCCATATGGAATGCCAGTGTCTCAGCTATAGCACAGGGGGCCACCTCCTTGTATTTTTTAATATCATTGTATTCAATGCTAAGAAGTGTCTGTAGGAGATGAGTATACTTACCGTTTTAAATTCGCCTCTTTTCTGGAGCTTGTCTCATTGTAGGTCATGTATTTTCTTTCCTCTTTCTGTTTGTCTTTTCCATCTTTTGACTGGGCTATTCATCAGCACTTCCTGAAATGGCTAAGGTTCCACTTTTCATTCAAGTTTATAATGTACCAGTATTCTGATTTTGTTTTAATTGGATGGTGGGAATGAAAACAAGCTTTAAAATAGTGGTTCTTAAAATCATTTGTAAATTTATATTAACTGTGCTTCAATTATTTGGGGAATTTTAGGCTATATTTTGTGTGTAACCTAACTTCAGTGTTTTCTCTGCTATATTTATTAACAGTAGTGAGGAGATCATGATCTTTGAGGGGGAAAAAAACCAGTCACATAGTACTGAAAATAGTAGTCGTAAAGTTATGTAGAATTTGTTGACTCTCAAAGTGAAAAGCTCACTTTTAAGTTTGAAAAGTTTTAGAGGCTATGAGTTAATATATTTTGAGATTTGTTTGGAGTAGCAGGTTTATAGATAAAAATTATTTAGTGAAGCTATTAAAAGGCATAAAAATAGGATATGTAGACTTCATTTTTTTTTAATGCGATAATGAGATTGGGGAAGGACAGTGTTGCATGGTTGATGATTAGGAAAAGATATATTTTATCTTTTGAGATTCTTGGAAGTTGGAATTATGTCATGGACTTAACTAGAGGTCTGACTTTTGGCTGTAGTCTAAGTCTAATATGTTAGTTTCTAGCTCTTTTAACAGAAATGGGTACACAGAACCGTTCTAGATTTATACAGAAGGTTTATGAAAGAGTTGATGAGTTCCTCTTAGTAGTTATTTTTGTCTTCTTTGTCATTCAGAAATTGCCTCCAGATATTTTGATCCATTTCTGTTTTGTAGATTGAGGTCTATATGTTTATACTACAATGTTCTAGTGTCTAATGTCCCCCATCCTACCAATATTTCTGAATTTTATTGCCTTATTTATCAAGTCATAATTTTATGGAGTTATGATTGTGTTTCCACTCTGCTTTTGCTTTTCCATCCTAGAGTACTAACCTTAGATTACCTTCACAGAAAAACCATCCTATCCATCTCATTATTCATTCTGATCTCTATTTTTTCCTTTTGCATCCTTTATGTGCTCTTGATCATGTAGTACAAAGTATTTTAAATATAAATGCAGAATGGCCATATCGCAGAGCAGTGGTAACAGTTCAGCTATGCCTGTGTCAGGAATGAGTACTTTACTCCTTTTAGCACCTTAGTCTTCGCAGTTCTAAACTTGGTATTATTACTAACTTCATTTTGTATTTTACAGATGAGGAAGTAGAGAGGCTAAGCAACTTGACTATGTAGCTGTTAAGTGTTGGAGCTTAAGTTTGAAGCTAGGCAGCACAGGCTCCTGACTACCGTGATCATCAGAAGAACTATATTCTAGCTCTGGTTCCATCACTTACTAGATATATTGTTACATATTAATGTTAGCCTTAGCAAAAAACACAGGAGTAAGGGAAAGGGTTTATTGGGGAACACCCAGCAGACCGGAGTGAAGGGGCGGCGAAGGGAGAGAGAAAGTATAAGAGAGAAAGGAGAGGAGCTAGTGAGGAGAGAAGATAGAGCAGAGCAGAGAGGAGGAGAGGAGCCAAGAGAGGCCAAGAGAGCCCAGGAGAGAAGGGCCATGCGTGAGAGCACGTGTTCAGGAACAGGCCCTTTTAAAACTTTGCCTGAGGGCGGGCAGGGAAGCAGGAGCAGGGAATCCCATTAGGATGGGGGTGGAGCCTGGCTCAGGTAGCTGGGCCATGCGGCCACCTGGCTAAAACTGTGCCAGTTTCCTAAAATATATGTCCTCAGACATGTTATTTATTTGAACCATAGTTCTTGTATCATCAAATTGGGAAAACTTTCTGACAGAGTTGTTAGGAGGATAAAATGAGATAACATATATGATGGATCTTTGTAAAACACTACAAATATCTATTTCATCACAAAACCATTTAACAGACACTTTAAAAAAAATTATGTATGTATTTGAAAGGCAGAATTAGGAAGAGGAGGAGACGGAGGGAGACAGATCTTCCATCCACTGGTTCACTCCCCAAATGGCCGCAACAGCTAGGGCTGGGCCAGGCTGAAGCCAGGAGCTTGGATCTTCTTCTGGGTCTCCTACATGGGTGCAGGGGCCCAAGCACTTGGGCCATCCTCTGCTGCCTTCTCAGGTGCCTTAGCAGGGTGGTAGACTGGAAGTGGAGTAGTTGGAACTCCAACTGGTGCCCATAAGGGATGCTGGCACTGAAGGCCATGGCTTTAACCTGCTGAGCTGCAGCACTAGTCACTAGTCCTACTAGTATTTTTATGAGCATCGAAAACTAAAGATGGGTGACCAACTTGTCTTGGTTTTAGCACTGAAAATCTCATATCTTAAGAATCTCTTGTATTAATTGCCTGTTGTCTAAAAAATTACAAATTTAGTGACTTAAACCAATACATATTTATTATTTTACAGATCTGGGGACCAAAATTCAAATAAATCTCACTGGGCTGAAGTTAGGGTATCAATAGAACTGGTTCTTTCTATAGGCTTTGAGGGGGAGAATATGATAGATTTCTTCAGTTCTTAGAGGCTGCTGCCATTCTGTCTCCTTTCTTGCATGCCTCTCCTACTTTTGGTTCTGTCCTCACATCAATTAATGACTGATCCTCCTGCCTCTCCCTCCCTCTGATCTTCCCTCACTCTTGTGATTACATTGAATTCACTCAGACAATACAGGATAATCCCCTATCTCAAAATTCTTAATCTCACCTGCAAAGTTACTTATAATGTATAAAGCAACATATTTAAGGATTAGGATACAGTGTTTGGTGCTGGTAGGGCATACATTGTTCTGCTTACCATATCACATCAGCCCTCAGGAAACTGGGAATGTTGATTATCATCCTAAAAAGGAGAAAGACTTGGATCTGTGCTTTAGTCAATGGATATTCTGAATATGTTCCCTAGTTAGTGAAATCTTGTGCTTGTACCTTCAATATGTGCTTTATTTTTTGTTATTTGCATGTACCAATATGACATTAATGTAATAGAATACATAATAAATTATACAAGTTAGATGTTTAAGAAAGGTGAATAAGAAAATACCATTTTTGTTAAATGGTACTGTTTTGCTCTCATTAAAATATTAATTATTTTTAGTGAGAGCCATGTGGCTGACCCAGTAGATTTTTTTAAGATTTATTCATTGCCGACGCTGCGGCTCACTAGGCTAATCCTCTGCCTAGCGGCGCCGGCACACCGGGTTCTAGTCCCGGTCGGAGGGCTGGATCCTGTCCCGGTTGCCCCTCTTCCAGGCCAGCTCTCTGCAATGGCCTGGGAGTGCAGTGGAGGATGGCCCAAGTGCTTGGGCCCTGCACCCCATGGGAGACCAGGAAAAGCACCTGGCTCCTGGCTCCTGCCTTCAGATCAGCACGGTGCGCCGGCCGCAGCGCGCCTGCCGCGGCGGCCATTGGAGGGTGAACCAACGGCAAAGGAAGACCTTTCTGTCTCTCTCTCTCTCTCTGTCCACTCTGCCTGTAAAAAAAAAAAATATACATTTTATTTGAAAGACAGAGTTACACAGAGAGAGGAGAGGCAGAGAGAAAGGAGTCTTCTATCCACTGGTTCACTCCCCGGTTGGCCGCAACGTCTGGAGCTGTGCTGATCCGAAGCTAGGAGCCAGGAGCTTCCTCCTGGTCTCCCATGCGAGTGCAGGGGCCCAAGGACCTAGGCTATCCTCTACTGCTTTCCCAGGCCATAGCCGAGAGTCGGATCGGAAGAGGAGCAGCCAGGACTCGAACCAGCACCCACATGGGATGCTGGCACTGCAGGTGATGGCTCCACCTGCTATGCCACAGCGCCGGCCCCATGCTAGTAGATTATTTTATACCATAATGCAGAGGAGGTGTAACTTGTATTTGTTAGAAATCTTAGCTCTGTCATTTTCTTACTAGCTTATGCTTGTGTTTTGTGTTATTATCTTTGCAAGTTTTGAAGTGTGTGTGTGTGTTTTTTTTTTAATGTGTTTGAGGGGCAGGGAGAAAGAAAGAGGGAGATAGAGACACAGAGATCGACCTTCCATCTGCTGGTTCACTTTCCAAACGCCTGTAACAGTCAGGTGGGCCAGGCTAAAGCCAGGAGTCGGGAATTCAGTCTGCGTCTCTCACATGGGTGGCAGGGATCCAAGTATTTGAGCCATCACCTGCTGCTTCACTAGGTGTACATTATTAGGTCACTGGAATTTTTTTTTTTTTTTTGACAAGCAGAGTGGACAGTGAGAGAGACAGAGAGAAAGGTCTTTGCCGTTCGTTCACCCTCCAGTGGCCGCCGCTACCGGTGTGCTGCGGCCGATGCACCGCGCTGATCCGATGGCAGGAGCCAGGTGCTTTTCCTGGTCTCCCATGGGGTGCAGGGCCCAAGCACTTGGGCCATCCTCCACTGCACGCCCTGGCCACAGCAGAGAGCTGGCCTGGAAGAGGGGCAACCGGGACAGAATCCGGCGCCCCAACCGGGACTAGAACCTGGTGTGCTGGCGCCGCAAGGCGGAGGATTAGCCTAATGAGCCGCGGTGCTGGCCTAGGTCACTGGAATTTTAACTGGAACCTGGACTGCAACCCAAACAGTTTACTAAGTGGAGCAGGCATCCCAAGCAGTGCCTTTATCCCTGGGCCAAATGCTTGACTCTAGGAATTTTTTAAAAGGTACTTTTCTTGTTGAAAGCCATTTTGGTTGAAACTAAGTAATTTCTAAATCTACTTAATTATGCATATATCAACTACAGTGAATCATGATGTGCTGGAAGTAAATCCCACTCTTTGTGGAACTTCTACATTTTCCTGGGGTTTCTCACTATAGTCCCTGCTGTTCTTGATGAGTGCCTATCAGACCTTCAGACCTAGTATGATCTCTATGTTAATATTAGTAAAGCTTAATTTATTTTTTAAAACTAAACTAATCTTTTCTTTCTGCACTCCAACAAATAATTCTGGAGAAGCTCATATTTAGACTAATGAGAATTTGACATTTAAACAGTTCTCATTCATTTGGCAAATACAGAGGTAGTTAAAAGGCTGGCCTTTAAGGGTACTGCAGTGGGTTAAGCCAGCTCCTGGCATCCCATATTGGATCTTGATTCATGTCCCAGCTATTCTGCTTTTCATCCAGCTCCCTGCTAATGTGCCTGAGAAAGCAGTGGAAGATGGCCCAAGTACTTTGGACCCTGGCATCCATATGAGAGACCTGGATAGAATTCCTAACTCCTGGCTTTGGCCTGGTACAGCCTAGGCTGTTATTGCCATTTGGGAAGTGAACCAGCAGATAGAAGATATCTCTCTCTCTCTCTCCCCCTCCCCCCATCCCCCTCTCCCCCCATCCCCCTCTCCCTCTCTCCCTCTCTCCCTCCCTCCCTTCCTCTCTCTCTGTCACTCTGCCTTTCAAAGAAAAATAAATAATAATATTAAGTAAAAAGTCTTTAGGAGTATCAAAGGAAGAATTCATATTGTTACCATTCTATCACCAACTATATACCCTTGGACAAATTATGTCTGTGAGCCTCAGGGAAAATTTTGTTCCAGGCTGAGGGAGCATTTCTGTTGCTGCATTGTCTGGACTATAGAGTAGATGTGAGGAGAGATGGAAAAGAAGGAGGCTGTAATTAGGTTTTGAAGGGATTCGATTGTCCTGCAGAGGAGCTGTGATTTTAATCTAAAATAGGATGAGCAAGTATGGTTATTTAAACAAAATAGGAGAGTGAAGTCATATTGATCTTTTAATTAGACTGCTGTGGAGGGAAGAGTGGATTGGTGGGGATAGCATTTGGAGGCAGGGCTCTTTAGTTGTGGTCACATTAAGAGTTAATAAATGCCTAAATCAAAGTGTTGGCCTTTTGACTTTAGTAGTGATTTCCCTCCTTATGTTAACCCATTTTCTTTGACTGTAGAGATTTATTTCCTGATTTGTGATTTTTGCTCTGTACACTTTGTTACTTTTTCTCTGATAATTTTGCCAATTTCTTTCTTGTTAATGTATATGTAAGCTGTTTCTTCTGAAATGATGACCAGAAACACCAAAAATTCCTGCTGTCTTTAATCTTGAGAAATTTTTTGCTTGTTTTCTGCTTCTATCTCTTTTTGAAGACTCTGAATTTGTGTTTTTTTTTTTTTTTCCAGAATAAAATAACATTCAAAATTCCTCCTGTACATATCACTTGCTGGCTTTTTCAAAATGGTCTTTTTTTGGTGGAATTTAATGTGAAAGATTTTGGGAAGAGAGTTCATCTTTGCTTTGAGATATATATTCCTAAGAAACCAGAGGGTACAAAAGGTGTTGTGTCATTATAAATGATGTCACATACCTTTGGACAAATAAGATGAAGCCAGGTTCCATTAATGGGAAAAAGTCTGTGAAAGTTGGTATGACATCCTTGTGTGAAACTTAAACCTTGTATACAATAAAAGGTGACAGATATTTTTTCTTCTCTTTTTCCTTTGTTTTTTATTTTCTTGAAAGGCAGAGAAAGAGAAATTTTGGTTGTTCATCTGCTCCTAGGCCAAAGCTGGGAGCCCAGATATCAACCTGTGCTGGGTGGAGGGACCCAAGTATTTGAGCCATCATACTGTTTTTCAGGGTGTGCATTAGCAGGAAGCTGGAATTGGAAACAGAGCTGCCCTCAAACCGATATGTACAGTTTTAATAATGAAAGGGAAGAGAGAAGCATAAAACATTTAAATGCTTTATTATTTCCTAAAGTAGTGTTCAGGTGGAAACATTTATATGTGTACAATATTTGTTTAGTAATTTATATTTAACTAAAAAGAAACAAAATACCTACTACTTGAACCTTAATTATTTACATGTTTCAGATTCTACTTCAGTGCCAGTTGTATGTTGTCTGCTTTGTTTTTCAAAAACATATTTTAAAGTAATTTCAAAAAGTAAAATTGCATTTGTTTCTGAAATCCAGATGTTTTCTTAGAAGTTTTGCTTTCTTTTAGGACTTAATTTTCATAATGAATTGCTAGTTAAAATGATTTTACATTTTTTATAAAAAGGTACTCAACTTTGTTAAATATTTTACAGCATTAATGTGGCTCATAGATAACTAGGCCAATTTTGTATTGTTATGTTGTATTTGTAATCTCCTGGGAGAAAATGTATTTAGAACAACACCCTGTTCATAGTAAATAACTATTATATAAGTTTTATTATTTTTTAAGGATTTATTTATTTGAAAGGTAGAGTTAGTGCAAAGTGATGAAATCTTTACTTAATATATACTAAATCGATCTTCTGTATATAAAGATAATTGAAAATGAATCCTGATGTGAATGGAATTGGGAGAGGGAGTGGGAGATGGGAGGGTTGCGGGTGGGAGGGAAGTTATGGGGGGGAAAAAGCCATTTTAATCCATAAACTGTACTTTGGAAATTTATATTTATTAAATAAAAGTTTAAAAATAAATAAATTAATTAAAAAAAGGAAAGGTAGAGTTAGAGAGAGGTCTTCCATCTGCTCATTCACTCCCTAAATGGCCTTAGTAGCTGAGCTGGGCTGATCTGAAGTTAGGAGCTAGGAGCTTCTTCCAGGTCTCCTACTTGGGTACGGGGGCCGAAGGATTTGGGCTGTCTTTTGCTGCTTTCCCAGGCCATTATTAGGGAGCTGGATGGGAAGTGGAGCATCCAGGACTGGAATCAGAGCCCATATGGTATGCTGACACTTGCAGGCATTGGCTTTACCACTACGCCACAGCACCATCCCCAAGTTTTATTATTCACGTAGTCTGGATACATTAATAGCTTATGGAGTAGAAGTAGGAAGGCCTAGGTGTCAGTTCAGAAATAGGAATCCATGAACTGAAAATTTTATTTGTTTACTCACAATGCGTTTGATGTGATGAGGGATACAAAAGAAGCATGAGACTTCAGCTGTGGTTGTCACATTACCTGTACTAATGTGGTAGATAGGGCGTAAAACTAAGTCTTATTGGTTGTTGGTTGCATTATTAAGAGTGAACATTTATTGAGCTCTTCTAAATGTTTTGTATATATTAATTCATTGATCTCATTAGAGCACTTTTGGGATAGACACCCAAAGATGAAGAAAGAGAACAATAAAATGACTAACTTTGTCTTAACTTCTTTTAGCTACTGAGTGGCTTTCTTTTCTAAACCGCAGTACCAACCCTTCAATAGTCATGCATTCAATACAGCACCAGAAATTTAGTAGGCCAAATCCCAAGCCTGTACTTTATCACCACATTGTACTATCAGTAGGCTGCTAGGTGGCATTGGACAAGTTGCTTTACCTTTTCTGTGTATCAGTTTTCTCCTCTGAAAATGGATAGCCTGGATTGCCCTACGAAGGAATGAACATTAGGTTTATTCATGAGATTTTTTTTTTTTTTTTAATTTTTGACAGGCAGAGTGGACAGTGAGAGAGACAGAGAGAAAGGTCTTCCTTTTGCCGTTGGTTTACCCTCCAATGGCTGCTGCTACCAGAGCGCTGCGGCCCGTGCATCGTGCTGATCCGAAGGCAGGAGCCAGGTGCTTTTCCTGATCTCCCATGCGGGTGCAGGGCCCAAGCACTTGGGCCATCCTCCACTGCCTTCCCGGGCCACAGCAGAGAGCTGGCCTGGAAGAGGGGCAACCGGGACAGAATCTGGTGCCCCGACTGGGACTAGAACCTGGTGTGCCGGTGCCGCAAAGCGGAGGATTAGCCTATTGAGCCACGGTGCCGGCCTGAGATTTTTTTTTTTAAAGAAATATACATGCCTATGATTCTTGCTTGGAAATTTTGTCCCGGTAAAGTTGTGATTTATATATGTGTGCATTAAAGTTAGTGTTACTGGATTAGATGAACTCTGAGACTTTTTTCTCTAACATTCTAAGAGATCTGATTAGAATGTTAGTGAACAAAGCTGTATTGTATAGTCGATGCTTAGAGAAAGAAAAAAGTAGGAGTTGAGTTGTCTGGGAAGTTTTGGATTTAAGGGAAATAACGTGTAGTTCAGAAACTTTGCTTCTGTGAGTACAGGTGCTTCATGAACAGAAATATAATGTCCTGGTGCTGCTAATATGAATATAGGCTATTTCTTTCTGTGTGTGTGTGTGTATGTTTGTTTCCCTGCCTGCCTGCCTCCAGTAGGCAGATGATACTTGTCAAGGTCAGAGAGGTTTTATTAAAGAGAGAATGTACTTGATATGGGTGAGAGTGGTAGAGCAGGTAAGCAAGACTGAGGAGAAAGCAGAGATTTTGGAGATGATGATGGATTTTGCAGGCTAAGCCAAAGAACTAGATAGTAGATGTCTCACAAGGAAACTGATGTTTCAAGAATTTTTTTTACATCATTATGCTAGATATATTTCATAGGAAAGAAATTTGGGGGGAATGGATACTGAAAAGAACTTGGAATACTTGAGGTTTGTCCTAAACTTGACTTGACAGTAGCAATGAAGAGATTTTTGAGGAAGTAAAGGATCTGGTTTGGTGTAGACTGGCATGCTGTCAGTGTAATGCCAAAGATACAGCAGTAGAGTAGGATTAAAAGACACTGGGTTTTAGTGTGCCTCTCACCAACTCTTGTTGTTCAGTATCCTCTTTCTCTCTCTCTCTCTCTTTCTCTCTCTCTCTCTCTCTCTCTCCTCCTTTCTCCTTCCCACCCTCCCTTCCTTTTTGCCTTCCTGATTTTTTAATTTATCTGGAAGGTAGAGTTACAAAGAGGCAGAGGCAGAGAGAGAGCAAGGTCTTTCATGCACCAGTTCATTCCCCAGATGTCCACAGTGGCCAGAGCTGGGTCGATCAGGAGCTTCCACGGGGTCTGCCATGTGGGTTCAGGGGCCCAAGGACCTGGGCCATCTTTTACTGCTTTCCCAGGCCATGGCAGAGAGCTGGATGGAAGTGGAATAGCTGGGACTCAAACTGGTGCCCATATGGGATGCTGGCACTGCAGGTGGCGGCTTTACCCAATATGCCATAGCGCTGGTCCCTCAGTATCCCCTTTCTATCATGCATTCAATATCCTGAGATATTTACAGAGGCCTCCATGTGCTGCATCCTGTGCAGGATTCTGGCAGACAAAACATACAAAGCAGATGCTTTCTTAGAGCATATTATAGTTGAATGAATAAATTCTAGGTCCTAAAATTATTAATCTGTGAGATAAAATTCAAAGAGAGAAGGAAAGAGGTTTTTTTGTTTGTTTTGTTTGACTTGGACAACTTAGAGAATCAGAAGTGTTCAAAAAGAAATGGAAGAGTTGGCAAAGCATGAAAGACAAAGGAGCAGTTAGGGTTCAGTGGAGTGGCTGAGTGGAGACATTTTTTAGGGCCTTAAAAATGTAGACTTGAATGTGGATAAGATTTTTGAGACAGTACATTTGACTGTTGAAACAGAACATTGAGCTTCAGTAGATAATTAGAATTAATGGCAGGTTAGGATATAAAAACAGAACATACTATAGTGTTAGTAATGCTTTTCTGTGTTGCATCAATGAAATTACAGGCCAATTAATGAAACAGTTCTCTGATAGAATTTGATATGTGGCATATTTAAGCTAAGAGAACCCAAAACCTGTCCTATATCAGGATGAATATTAAAGTTTGGAATTATTGAAACTCAGAGGTCTGGATAGAAGCAACTGTAAGAACATGGAGCTTTCTTCAGCTAAGCTATGACTTGACTGCTGGCTGTTGAGGTAGCTGCATGGGAAGAAGGCACTGTGTGTTCTTGCTTACCAGTAGATAGATGAAGCAAAAGAGAAGCAACCTTATCGATACTAGGTTAAGAAAAATAAATTTTTTTTAATTTGGTGCTTTATTTCTTGGTTTTATTTTCTGTTTTATCCTGTTCAGAAGTTAGTGAGAACTATGATTTTTTTAAACATGTATTTATTTATTTATTTGAAAGAGTTACAGAGAGAGGGAGAGAAAGAGAGGCAGAGAGGCAGAGAGAGAGAGAGAGAGAGGTCTTCCATCTGCTGGTTTACTCCCCTGCTGGCTGCAATGGCCAAAGCTGTGCTGATCCGAAGCCAGAAGCCAGAAGCTTCTTCTGGGTCTCCATGTGGGTGTAGGGGCCCAAGCACTTGGGTCATCCTCTACTACTTTCCCAGGCCATAGCAGAGAGCTGGATCAGAAGTGGGGCAGCCGGGACTTGAACCAGTACCCATATGGGATGCTGTCACTGCAGGTGGTAGCTTTATCTGCTATGCCACGGCACAAGCCCCAAATATTTGTCTTTTAATAAAGTATTTTGGTGCTTTTTAAGCAAATGCATTGGAAATCCAGTGATCTTTTGATCTTGTTTTATTAGCAGTGATCACAGTGGCTTTCACACTATTTACCCATGTCCCACAATCTTTAAATACTTAGTAGAATTTTTGTAAATTATTTTCAAATTTTCAGGCAAAATTTTGTGGTTTCAAAAATCACCATTTTCTTTATTATGTTAATTACACAGCTTTAATTGAATGACAGTATTTTCTATACTAAGTATTACATTTAAACTTATGTTTAGAATTCTTCATTGCATGATTCAGTTCTTTTATCACAGAGTATTCTCTGATTAAACACGCTCCTTTTTCTAGCACTTATCAAAAGCTGTTCTAATCCATAGTCAAGGTAACAGCTGAAAAGATCACTGTACTGGGAACAGGACAGTAGGTTCTTTGCCTTGGAGGTGCTCAATCCTATGTGGGAAACAGAAAAATAAACAGATTAATTTCAGTTCAGGGTGTGTAGTAAGTGCCCAGATTGCTGAATTGCTATGGGAATTTTTTAGGGAGATCCATGACTACTAAACCCCTACATGTGGAAATTAGGAAATGTCTCCTGGTCTGTAACTAGTTTCTGCCCCCAGATAAAAGAAGAAGAAGGGCTGTCAAGTTTTGGATTGTGGGGAGTTAGAGGAAGACCAAAGCTTCTAGGAAGGAACATTCTAGGAAGAGGAAATAGCATGAGCTGGAGATTTGGAAGCAAGAAACAGCATAGTCTGTGTTCGAGTAACAACTTCTGTATCCCTGAAACAAAGTGAGAGGCAGGGATTGGGTGAAGCTGAAGACTTAGACAATGAACAGAATATTACAGAGTTTTAAAATATGTGGAGAGGAGCTTGATTATTTATTTATTTATTTATTTTTTGACCGGCAGAGTTAGAGAGAGACAGAGAGAAAGGTCTTCCTTCCGTTGGTTCACCCCCAAAATGGCCACTATGGGCAGTGCGCTGTGCCAATCTGAAGCCAGGAGCCAGGTGCTTCCTCCTGGTCTCCCACGTGGGTGCAGGGCCCAAGCACTTGGGCCATCCTCCACTGCCTTCCCAGGCCACAGCAGAGAGCTGGACTGGAAGAGGAGCAACTGGGATAGAATGGCCACTATGGGCGGCCCGCTGCGCCAATCTGAAGCCAGGAGCCAGGTGCTTCCTCCTGGTCTCCCGTGTGGGTGCAGGGCCCAAGCACTTGGGCCATCCCCCACTGCCTTCCCAGGCCACAGCAGAGAGCTGGACTGGAAGAGGAGCAACTGGGACAGAATCCGGCACCCCAACGGGGACTAGAACCCGGGGTGCCGGCGCCACAGGCAGAGGATTAGCCTAGTGATCTGTGGCACCGCCCCGGCCAGGAGCTTGAATTTTGTCATGTAGATAATGGAGTCTATAAAAAGTCTCAAGCATGTAAATGGCAGTCTGATAATTTAGTGTTAGCTTTTTGGCAGTGATGTATAGGATTGACTTGTAGAGGCTGCAAGACAGGAATTTGGGAGATCTGTTTAGAATGTTGCTCTAGGTAAGAGAAAGTTTGAGCTAAGACAGTCATGATGGAGTTTTAGAAATGTACTAAAGAAATTTGAGTGAAGTAGAGATGGTAAAGGAGAGGTGAAGGAAAAGGAGTAATTAGAAATGTTTTTTCAAGTTTTTAATTAGAGGATTGGGTTTATAACAGTACCACATAGTGGATCAGGGATCTAGGAGGAAGAAATTTAGAAAAGGAAAAATAATTTGTTCAACTTGTTTTGATATATCTTAGACCATGAAGGGAGATCCAATTTTAAATGAGCTTTATTCCTCCCTAGCATTAATTTAAGTATCACTGAAGGATTTGAAGGAATGGACTAGTCAGGAAAAAACAATAGCTAAAGATAAGTGAAAGTTTTGGAAGTTGTCAGCTAAAAATCTATGAGAGTGGGTTAAATCTCCCATGCCATATATAAAGAGAAGACTCAGAACATAACTCTGAGAGCAGCAGAATTTATTCAAATAGTGAACAGAAGCAGCATATAAAAAATCAGAAGTCAGAGAGATGAGATGCTTAGGTGTATCATTTTACAGACTGAAGAAGAAAGAGGGTTTTAAGTGCAAGCAGTAGTCAAAGGTTCCACATGCATCAGGGAAATATAAAAGGTAAATCCTTCCATACCATGCCAGTTTCAGTGATATATTGAAGGTAGAAATTAGATTTCAGCAGGTTGAGAGCTAATTAGAGGGTGAAGAAGTTGAGACTATGGGTACACACCTTGAGAACTGGTCAAAGAAAGGGTACTTTAGTGGCTGATAAGAACTAACATTGAGTGCCTTTTCTGTCTTACACTAAGCACAGTATATGCTTTTATTTCACTTCCTCTTAATCTCTCCAGTCAATAATGTTAATTTTGAGGCATGTGTAGGTTTTGTAACCTACTTAAGACCATGTAATTAATATGTGGGGGACCTGGGGTTAACATTTATGTCTTTTGACTCTAAAGTTCATGCCCTCAGCCACTACATTGTACTATATTCATATTTGCTATAATCCCAATAATACAGTCATGAATTATTGAATCAGTATATCTCCTTTGTTTTTATTTTTGTATTTTTGTGTTATGCTGTAAGCAGCCTTCACCAATTGTTGAGTGAATGGATGTGTTATTTTCTCAACTGTCTTTTAATTTATTTGTTTACCAGAAAATAAATACGAAATGTAGGATAGAGATCAGCAGCTTTAGAGAGATCTAAGTTTGCATTCACAAACTGAGGGACTTCAGAGCAAATTACTTAGCTCTTGAACTTTTGGTTCCTTATTTCTAAAAATTAGGTTAATACTTTAATCCAAAATTCTTGGCACACACAGAGAGACCCAGAGACACACACACACACTGCACTTTCCCCTACCCTCCGACCTCCCTTCCACAGAGATATCTTCCTTTCTCTGGGTTCACTCCCCAGAGGGCCGCAGTGGGAAGTGCTGGGCAAGCTGAAGCCAGGATCCAGGAACTTCATCTGTCTCTCACATGGGTGTCAGGGGCCCAAACACTTGGTCCATCTTTTACTGCTTTCCTAGGCCATTAGCAGGGAGCTGAGTAAGAAGTGGAGCAGTTAGGACATGAATCAGCCCCATATGTGATGCTGCCATTGCATGTCGTGGTTTTACCTGTTATGCCACAGCACTGGCCCCAGGATAAGATTTAATGGCTATTGGCTATTTTCTTCCCAACTGTGGACATTAGGCCTTACACACACACACAATTCCTGAATATAAAACTAATGTAGGGGCCGGCCGGCGCCGCGGCTCACTAGGCTAATCCTCCGCCTAGCGGCGCCGGAACACCGGGTTCTAGTCCCGGTTGGGGCGCCGGATTCTGTCCCGGTTGCCCCTCTTCCAGGCCAGCTCTCTGCTGTGGCCAGGGAGTGCAGTGGAGGATGGCCCAAGTGCTTGGGCCCTGCACCCCATGGGAGACCAGGAAAAAGCACCTGGCTCCTGGCTCCTGCCATCGGATCAGTGCGGTGCGCCGGCCGCAGCGCGCCGGCCCTGGCGGCCATTGGAGGGTGAACCAACGGCAAAGGAAGACCTCTCTTTCTGTCTCTCTCACTGTCCACTCTGCCTGTCAAAAAATAAAAAAATTAAAAAAAAATAATATAAAACTAATGTAGGGGCCGGTGCTGTGGCGCAGCAGGTTAAAGTCCCAGCCTGCAGCACTGGCATCCCCTATGGGCGCCGGTTCTAGTCCCGGCTGTTCCTCTTCCGTTCCAGCTCTCTGCAGTGATCAGGGAAAGCAACTCCTTGGGCCAAGCAACTCCTTGGGACGCTGTACCTGAATAGGAGACCTGGAAGAAACTCCTGGCTCCTGGCTTCAGATCAGCTCAGCTCTGGTCATTGCGATCATTTGAGGAGTGAACCTATGGAATGGAAGATCTCTCTGGCTCTACCTTTCTCTGTAACTCTGCCTTTCAAATAAATCTTAAAAAAAAAAAAAGACTAATCTAATGGATGCTCATAATAAATTTTATAAAGTACAGAAAGGGATAAATACACAGAGGGTACAAAATCACCAGAATTCCCAATACCCACATTTTTGAAGGTTTCCTTGCAAACTTTTTGTCGGCTAAATATATAGTCAGTAGTTCCTCTTTATCTGCTGGGGATATATTCCCATGACCCCTGATAATGCTGACCCCTATATACATTCTATGTTTTTTCTTTTACATAATCCTATAATAAACTTCAATTTATAAATCATGTACAAGACAATAACAGCTAATAATGACAGGACAATTACACTAATCTGTAATAAAAGTTATGTGAATGTGCTTTCTCAAAGTTTTTTTTTTTGAGCTTTCATTTTGTCACTTAGAGGCAAGATTTTTATGATATTTCTGAATTGCTGGCATTCCTTCATTTTTGCTTTGGGGCCATTTAAGTAAAATAAAGGTTACAAGAACACAAACATTATGATACTGTGACAGTTAATTTGATAACCAAGATCGGTATTAAGTGATTAACAGGCAGGTAAGGTATATAGCTGGATACTTTGTACAAAAGGTTGAATCAACACATGTTGCTAACAGGATGGTACGGGATTTTATTGTGTTACTCAGAATGAAGTATATTTCAAACTCGTGAATTGTTTATTTCTGTATTTTTCCATTTAATATTTTTGGACCACAGTTGACTATAGGTGTCTGAAACCATGAAAAGGGAAACTGCTTAAAGGAGGACTACTTATGTATAAATTTTTGTCCTGTAATTTAACATAAAAATTTTATAATAAAATTAATGTTAGTTTACTTTTTTGTAACATTTTCTGCAAAATTTTAGTACATATTATGTTCTCATAGTTCAGAATTCAATAGTAATTTAGTGAAACATATCTGTTTCCCTTGACACATAGCTACCCACTACTCCCTGGAGGCATGCAAGAAAATGCTGTTTTAATAAAATTCTTCCAGAGAAATTCATGCACATAAAAATGTACACAAATGGTATAATATCACATGTATTATTGTACCTTGAACCTTCCCTTCTTTATTTTTTTAGTTTTAATGTATTCATGGTTAATTTAAAAAGTCAGAGTACTGAGAGGTTGTGTTGTCCCCTTCCTCCCACTCCCCTCCCCATCTCAGAAGCAATTTCCTTCTTTCTTTTGCCTTACCTGTTTATTGGAAAGACATAGTAACATAGAGGGGGAGTCAGGCAAAGAAATCTTCGATCTTCTGGATCATTCTCTAAATGCCCACAAGAACCAGGACTAGGCCAATCCAAAGCCAGAAGCCAGGAACTCCATGCAGGTCTCCCATGTGGGTGACAGGAACTCAAATACAATCTGCTGCCCTTCAGGCACTTGAGCAGTAAACTGGATTGGGAACACAAAATAGCTGGGACTTTAAGCAGACTATCCAGTATAGGGTGTGGTATCCCAAGTGACCCTTTGCTTGCTGTGCCACAAAGCCAGTTATTACACTATATTTATGGACGTATAGTATGATAATTTGATACATTCATATAATATAATGATCAAATCAGGGCTATTACTATTTTCATCTCAAAACATTTAGTATTTCTATGTGTTGGGATATCTAGTTATTTTAAAATACATCATAAATTGTTGTAGATTGTACTTACCCTACTGTGCCATAGGATATTGAAACTAATTCCTCCCGCTAATATTTTACTATGTATTACTTAACTTCTTCCCTTTCCCTTCTAAAACTTCTCTGCTGTTTTCCATTTGATCAAATATTTTGTCTTCCACAAATGAGTGAAAAAATGTACCCTATTTATTTCACTTAACATGGTGTCCTCTAGTTCCATCAGTGTTGCTGCATAGGTGGATTTCATTCTTTTTTTAGCTGAATATTCCATTCTGTATTTTTCTATATATTTTATTCATTTATCCATCAATGGATACCTTGATTGATTCCAAATCTTGGCTGTTGTAAATAGTTCTACAGTAAACACGATGTGCATTAATTTCTTTTTCTCTCTTTGCCTTTCAAATCAAATAATTTTAAAAATGTGTTTAAAAATATAGAGAGAAATCTTGAATATTTCTGCATTACTTTTTTTTTTAGATTTATTTATTTATTTGAAAGTCAGAGTTA
This sequence comes from Oryctolagus cuniculus, assembly GCF_964237555.1. NCBI lineage: Eukaryota > Metazoa > Chordata > Mammalia > Lagomorpha > Leporidae > Oryctolagus > Oryctolagus cuniculus. The sequence goes on along the minus strand of NC_091438.1, from coordinate 25,909,683 downwards.
AACAGAGAGAGGAGAGGCAGAGAGAAAGAGAGGTCTTCCATCTGCTGGTTGACTCTCAAATTGGTCCCAATGGCTGGTGCTGCACCGATCTGAAGCCAGGAACCAGGAGCCTCTTCCGGGTCTCTCTCGCGGGTGCAGGGGCCCAAGGACTTGGGCCATCTTCCACTGCTTTCCCAGGTAGTAGCAGAGAGCTGGATAGGAAGTGGAGCAGCCAGATCTTGAACTGGCTCCCGTATGGGATGCTCGCGCTTCAGGATGCCACAGCAATGACCCCCTGGCTTACTTTTTATATAAAATTTCCTATTTTACCTCCTCAGTATGTTGTTTTCTTTTGAATGTTAGTTTTTTGAATTGTGTAAGTTGGTACTTTTTTCAAGCAGAAGAATTATCAAATATTAGAAGTTTCAAGCAGTTCTAATAGAATATTTTTTCTTTTAAAGATTTATTTTATTTATCTGAAAGAGTTACAGAGAGAGAGAGAGAGAGGGAGAGAGGGAGGGAGGGAGGGAGGGACAAGGGGAGAGAGAGAGAGAGAGAGAGAGAGAGAGAGATTCCATTCCTTGGTTCAATCCCCAATTGGCTGCAATGGCCAGGGCTGTGACAGTCCGAAGTCAGGAGCCAGGAGCTTCTTCTAGATCATCCACGTGCAGGGGCCCCAGCACTTAGGCTGTCTTCCACTGCTTTCCCTGGCACATTAACAAGAAGCTGGATCAGAAGTAAAGCAGTTGGGACTCAAACCACTGCCCATGTGGGATGCTGGCATTGTGGGCAGCAGCTTAACCTGTTTTGCCACAATGCCGGCCTCAGAAGATTTTTTTAAAGGATATATTTATTTGGAAGGTAGAATTACAAAGAAAGGGAGAAACAGAGAGGGAGGGTGGGAAGGAAGGAGAGAGGAAGTTGTAGAGGGATTGATTGATTTATCTAACTTCCGTCTTTTGGTTCACTTCACTCCCCATTTGGCCTCAATGGCCAGGGCTGGGCCAGACTGAAACCACGAACCTGGAACTCCATCTGGGTCTCCCATGTGGGTAGCAAGAACTTAGGCTATCTGCTGCTTTCCCAAGCACATTAGCAGTAAGCTGGATCTGAAGTAGGACAGTCCAGACTCAAACCCATGGTCATGGGATGCTTATTGTCCCAAGTGACAAATGAAGCCACTGGGCCATGACATCAGTTCCAGAAGATTTCTTGCTAAATTAGTATCCTGGTATTCTGTTATTTTTATTATAAATGACAATTGTTGTTATTTTTTAGAGCTGGTTGTTTTGTCCTGAATATAGAGTCCGTTGTTTTGCTTTGTAATTTTATACCTGGGAATATAGTTTTTACATCTATGATTTCTTTTAGTAAATGATTCTTTTGAATTTTCTACTTGTATAAACTTATTACTTTTATCTATTAACTCATTTTTTGTGACTCAAGATAATTTTGTTCTCTACTTTCCCATTTTTTAACCTCTTTAATCACTGTTATTTAATACTAGTGATGATGGACATTCTTGTTTCAGATTTACATAAAGATGCTTTTTGGTTTGTTCATAAGGTATGATGATAGCTTTTAGGATGTGTTATGTGTATGTTTCCCATGTTACATATATACTTTGTCCTATTTTGTTGATTTAAAACATCTTGATGGCTGTGTAAGTTTATGAGAAGTCTTAAGTAACTATGAAGATAATCAGAAGACATTTTTCCCTGATACTTTTGCATGGCAAACTAAGCAGATTTTATTATCTTGACCCAGTTTTCAATCAGTGTACTTGATTAGAATAGTAATATTTTCCTTAATTATGTTCCTGGAAACTTTCTCCCTTACTGATTTCTTCAGAAGTTTTACATTTTATTTCATAACTACTATTAACCTGTAGTATTCATTTGTGTCTGTGCTATCTTTGTCGATTTTTGATAGCACTTTAAAGTTCCCTGTGTAAAAATTATTTGAAAACTTTACTTTTATGCTTTGAAACACTTTAGCTAATTTAGGATTATTTGTTTTTAAATATCTGGTGAAGTTTAGGATGTCATTGGCATCTGGTACTTTCTGAGAAGGTTAGCCCTTTGACAACTTTCTCTGTTCTGTCTATGAAAATATGATAATTATCAGATACTTCTTTGGTGAAGCCTTTCTTGTTGTACCTTCATGGAATTTATGATACTTTACTTGGAATGCTGATACTATTTATATTTTTCTTAGAGATTTAAATAAAAATCCCTTGTCCTAAGTACATTTATCTTCATTATTAAATTGTTAAATTCTTAAGAGTATTGGGATAGCAACCATCTGCTTATTGCCTCTAATTCTGATCCTTATAGAGAATATGTTGACTTAACAGTTTTTCTTCTCTTACCGACCTACCCACCCACCTTTCCTTCATTCCTTCCTTCTTTCCTTTCTTCCTTCCCTTCTATTTTTCTATTTTGTCGGTGATTGTGGTGATGGGTGTTTTACAGGCTTCCCAGTTGGCGTGTATGTTGTAAAGAGAGTTCTTCAACTTCAGCATCATCATATTACTCTCAAGATGACAATTGTGCTTTAGAAAATGAAGATGTACAATTCCAGAAAAAGGTACCTTAAATAATGTTGACATTTGGTGTATGTTTTAGCTTTTGAAGACTGTCTGAAAGCATTCAAAACGAGCAATTTAAAAAATACTATGCCATAATTTTTGGTAGAGACTGGTATATTACCTTGTTAAATCTGAAGAGTTACTAAGGCAATTTTGAAATTATGATAATGTGGAGATACTTATTCACATTGCTTGCATTTGGAATTTAAAATTTCATTATCATCCTTAGGCCCCCACTAATGCATGTTCAGAGAATAATGCATGTTCAGAGAACTGAAAATTAGTGCTCTTCTTTTTAATGCTCTAAACCGGGAGTGAGAAACATTTTTATTTAAAAGGCCATTTGGGCACTTTATTATTATTTTTTTAATTTTTAAAGATTTATTATTTGTTTGAAAGTCAGAGCTACAGAGAGAGAGAGGGAGAAACAGAGACAGATCATCCATCTGCTGGTTTATTTCCTGGATAGTGGAAACTGCTAGAGCTGGGCCAGCCAGTGGCGAGGAGCTTCATCTGGATCTTCCACATGGATGGTGGGGGCCCAAGCACTTGGGTCATCTGCTACTGCTTTCCCCAGGCCACCAACAGGGAGCTGGATCATGGGACATGAACTAATGCCCATATGGAATGCCAGCATCTCAGGAGGTGGTCTCCGTTACAGTGCTGACTCTATTTGGATATTTATTACATCATTCATGGGCCATACAAAATTATCAACTTAAAAATTAGTAGGTTTATTCAGTTTTGAGTCCCACCTGTGATTGGCTTGGCAGGGCCAAACCAATTAATTTCATGTGCCTTATATAACCTACAGGTCTGATACTCCATACCCCTGTGATACTTAGAATATTTCTAAAGAAACTCTTATAAATTAAAAGCTATTAGAAATGAGTATTATGAGGAGAACCTGCAATCAGTGGCTTTATAGTTTGTTTTGTATAATTAAGCACAGTGACTAGATAGAGTCCAAAATATCTGATGGTCTCTAAATTTTTATTTTATCACTTTAAATGGTAAAAGGTGAGTATCAGCTAAGTTTAGCTTTTGTTTCAAAGTACAGTGTGTTTACAGAAGTAATTTTTTAAAAATTAATTTTTTTTTATTTGAAAGTCAGAGTTACTCAGATTGGGAGAGACAGAGATCTTCCGTCTGCTGGTTCACTTCCCAAATGACTGCAGTGTCTGGGGCTAGGGCTGGGGCTGGACCAGGCTAAAGCCAGGAGTCAGAAGCTTCATCTGGCTATCCCATATGCGTTTCAGGGACCCAAGTACTTGGGCCATCTTCTGCTGCTTTTCTAGGTGCATTAGCAAGGAGCTGAATCAGAAGTGGAGCAGCTGGGACTCGAACTGGTGCCTGTATGGGATGCCAGCTTTGCCAGGCAGTGGCTTAACCCACTACACTATGATACTGGCCCCCAGAAGTAATTTATACTGACAATAACTTTCATATTTATATCTGATTCTCCTCCAAAAGAATCAACTTACTATTTCTTGTGAAAATGTTCAGACTTTTTCTGTAGGTATAGATAAATGAATATTTTCTTTCCACTAAAATGTTATATAAATATTCTCTACAAATTGACTTCTTCTCTCTCAGTGATATCTTTCCATAATAATATATCCTTCTGAATAATTTTTTATTCCATCATATAGATGCATCATAATTTATTCATAATTTCTTTACTAACACACTTTTGCATTGTTGCTCAGATGTGTTTGTGTGTCAACATACATATTTGTTATATTCACATGCTTGGCGTTTTGGGGGGGATCATGATATTTGGAATAAATTATTTAAACTTTTGAGTTATGTGTAGAATATATTTCTGTGATGGAGCATTTAAAATTTTGAAAAGTTAGTAAAATGCCTCAAAAAACTATAATTATATGATTTCACATATAGTCTATAAGACTTAGATCTAGTCTCTTCTTTGATGAGATATTTGGAGACCAAATATTGTAAAAATGAATTTAAGCAAACCATTGTGTGTGTGTGTGTGTGTGTGTGTGTGTGTGTGTTGGGGGTGGGAGGCAAGAAAGAGATTGAGTAAATGTAGATTTTCAGTAAACATGTAGATATTTGTGAAAAGCTCAGGTAAGCAAAGATGGATATAAACTTTGCTTTTATGAAAATAACTCTAGAAGGCTTCTTTAAAGACATATGGTATCTGAAATCCTAGCTTGAATATGAATAGAAAACATGCATGTAAACAAAAGTAATTAGGGTCAAGGGCATACCAGGTAGTTTTTTGCTGTACAGAAAGAGGTAGTTTTTAATTACCTCTTTAAGACTGTTTTATGGAACAATTTTATCAGTCTTTTTTCTTTGTTGTAATATAGGATGAAAGAGAGGGACCTATCAATGCTGAGTTACTGGGAAAATCAGGTTCAAATTTACCTGTTCCTCCAGAAGAACATAAATTAAAAGATGACCACATTGTGGATTCACAAGTAAGCCATTTTAACAATATGCCCTTTCAAACTGCTTTACAAACTTTTCTTTGGTCCTCATTGTGTACTTTTTTTTCTTTTTTAACTACCATATAACAGGACGCAAGACTGTTTACTTTCTAGTAGTACTGCTTTTGAGAATGTGTATAATTACAGATTTAATAATAAATGTGATTATTTTGTATGTTGTTAACAGTTTTAGTATAAGTCTTAATTTCCTCTCAGTTTCCTTATGGGCTCATTGTCTTGTCTATTTACATTTTTTAGATATCAAACTTATTTTCTAATCTTTAATTACAATTGAAGGAAGTATATATAGAACATAAGGTATTTTGATACCAGTATTTTCACATAGTATGATATATGAATTAATAGATTACAAGTTAAAATATTTCTTCCCTTTTTCTCTCATTTTTACATTCTGAGCATTGTTTTCTATTTTGTATAACAGACTTTATGTAAGATGATAAAATGCTCAGGCATCTGGAAACCATTTAATATCAGTAATGGCCTAAGGATAAGAATAATTGATGTAGAGACCAACTAAGGAAATATCTTAAATTTTTAAAAAACAAAAAAATTTCACCTCAGTACGAGAGAGAATATATCCCCTTCACTCTGATATCTCTAATATAGCTAAGGCTGTTTTGTAACTTACTGGGTTATCTAAGGTGATAAACCTTAATTTTATTAGTTTCTGGAAGACATTTGTCAAGAGTTTATGCATAGTAACAGTAGAAAAATGAGACTTTCTCCCTTACAATTGTATGAAGAGTCTTGCCATTATTCATTTTCTAGAATTTTTATTATGATATATTCTTTTTTTTTTTTTTCTTTTTTCAGGCAGAGTGGACAGTGAGAGAGACAGAGAGAAAGATCTTCCTTTTCCGTTGGTTCACCCTCCAATGGCCGCCACGGCTGGCGCGCTGCGGCCGGCACACCGCGCTGATCCGATGGCAGGAGCCAGGTACTTCTCCTGGTCTCCCATGGGGTGCAGGGCCCAAGCACTTGGGCCATCCTCCACTGCACTCCCGGGCCACAGCAGAGAGCTGGCCTGGAAGAGGGGCAACCGGGACAGAATCCGGCGCCCCGACCGGGACTAGAACCTGGTGTGCCGGCGCCGCTAGGTGGAGGATTAGCCTAGTGAGCCGTGGCGCGCCGGCCTTTTTTTTTTTTTTTTTTTTTTTTTTTGACAGGCAGAGTGGACAGTGAGAGAAAGAGAGACAGAGACAAAGGTCTTCCTTTGCCGTTGGTTCACCCTCCAGTGGCCGCCGCAGCCGGCGCGTTGCGGCTGGCGCACCGTGCTGATCCGAAGGCAGGAGCCAGGTGCTTCTCCTGGTCTCCCATGGGGTGCAGGGCCCAAGCACTTGAGCCATCCTCCACTGCCCTCCTGGGCCACAGCAGAGAGCTGGCCTGGAAGAGGGGCAACCGGGACAGAATCCAGTGCCCCGACTGGGACTAGAAATTGGTGTGCCAGCGCTGCAAGGCGGAGGATTAGCCTATTGAGCCACGGCGCTGGCCCATGATATACTCTTGCTCAAATGCTTTGAAGTGCTTACCACACGTTGTTTACCTATGCTTATTGATATAGTCCCTGTTAGCCACATGTGGCTATTGAGCACTTGATATGTCCAAATTGAGAGTTACTAAAAGTAGAAAACGCACATTGAATGTTGAAAATTTAGTTGAAATAGAATATAGGGGCTGGCACTGTGGCGTAGCCGGTAAAGCTGTCACCTGCAGTGCCGGCATCCCATATGGGTGTTGGTTTGAGTCCTGGCTGCTCCATTTCCGATCCAGCTCTCCCTGCTATGGCCTGGGAAAGCAGTAGATATACCAAGTCCTTGGGGCCCTGCACCAGTGTGGGAAACCTGGAAGAAGCTCCTGGATCCTGGATCCTGGCTTTGGATCAGCTCAGCTCCGACTGTTGCAGCCAATTGGGGGGTGAACCAGCGGATGGAAGACCTCTCCCTCTGCCTCTCTCTGTGTAACTCTGACTTTCAAATAAAATAAATAAATCTTTATAAAAAAGAATGTAAAATATTGGATATTAAAAAATGTTGAAGTACATATTGAAATTATAATACTACATTTTAAGATAATGCAATTTAAGCCCTTTTCTCAAGGCCTTTACCACAGAAACACAAACTGTATTCTTTTGTATTTTACTTAGTATAAATTATTCTCCAATAATTGTGCTTTGTATTCTCCTGAATCTATGCCTTGTATTTTCTTTCTGCTCCTGTATTGGTCCTTCCCATCTTCATGGTTTATGGCTTACCTCTTATATCTGTAATAGTTGAGGGATGGGGAATGTCCAGCTTGCATACTGTAAGCCCTGTGAAATCATTTGGTCTGGCCCTGCAAAGAAAGCTGCAGGTGGGACTTAAAATTCAGTAAGTCCAAATTTTTAGATTGATTATTTTGTATGGCTTGGGAATGATGTTCTAAATGTCCAAATGGACCTTGGCACAAAAATGATTCCCCACACCTGGTCTGTAGTTTTTCTTTTTCTTGAACTGAATGTGAGCTTCTTCCAGTTGATACTCACTGAGCATTTAACTGCGTATTCTTTGCTGGGTTCTGTGTTAGATACTGGGGATAGTAAGGAAGATAGTCTTTATTCAAGGCATTTGTAGTTGAAGAGAGACATAAATAATAGCAATTTAAATGTTATAGAAGCTGGGAGAAACATCTACAGGGAATGATGGAGGTATAGAAGAAGGAGAATGACTAATGTTTAGGGTTGTAGGGGAGTAGGTGTTGATAGATAGAGGTTTTCATATATGAGTGTTAACTGGATTTCAGATTGTACTTTGGAGGGGTGAATGGCCCAGGGCATTTAGGACTGAAAGAGCCATGAGCATTATTTATTACTCTATAATATTAAGTGTCCATGTCTTACATTGTTGTTTATTGATACTTTTTTTTTAAAGACTTGTTTATTTTATTTGAAAGAGTTACATAGATAGAGAGGTCTTCCATCTGCTGGTTCACTACCCAATTGGCCGCAACGGCCAGAGCTGTGCTGATCCGAAGCTGGGAGCCAGGAGCCTCTGGAAGAGGTCGCCCACACGGGTGCAGGGGCCCAAGGACTTGGGCAATCTTCTACTGCTTTCCCAGGCCATAGCAGAGAGCTGGATCAGAAGTGGAGCAGCCAGACTTGAACCGGCATCCATATGGGATGCCAGCACTGCAGGCAGCAGCTTTACCTGCTATGCCACAGCGCCAGTCCCAGTTGATACATGTTAATATACTTAACATTGGATTATTTTTGTTGTTACTAGCATTCATTAATTACAGTCAGAGGAAAGTGTTTATAGATCCTAGTACAAAATAAGAAGTAGGAAAAGAGAATGAGACAAACTTTTTTTTGTACTTCATGAAATGCCACGAAAATACGTACATCTGTATTTTAAGATGAAATGTATTCTGTAGGGTGATAATGTTGGAAGAATTTTTTAAAAGTAATTTTTAAGTGATCATTCTTTAAAATTTTTCAGCTTTGTATAAACTCCTGTCAGCTAAAAAGATGATTTATTAATCTCAACATTTAATAGTGCCTTTGCGTTTTTTAACAGAATACAAAGAAGTTAAGTGCATCGATAATTGAGACACTCCCTGCAGTTGATTTACATGAAGATTCTTCCAGTGTGGTTGTGGAAAGTGAAAATGTTGAAAATATTTCCAGTTCATCTACCTCAGAAATCACTCCAGTCTCAAAGCTTGAGTAAGTCATTACACAGTGAAAATCAACAACTTCGAAATCGAAAACAAACAAAAATCCTTCATAGTTAATGAGAAAAATTTCTTAATATTTGTCGCTCCCCCTCTTCGTGGAGGAACGACACTGAACCCTGCCTAGGCTTCATATCCGAGTCACGGCACCATTATGTCGCTCCCCCTCTTCATGGAGGAACGACACTAAGCCCTGCCTAGGCTTCATATCCGAGTCACGGCACCATTATGTCGCTCCCCCTCTTCGTGGAGGAACGACACAGGACCCTGCGCTGTTCTTTTCGTCTGCTCGGCCCTCCCCGGGTTTGCTGCTGGTTCTTCCCGGGTTGGCTACTATCCCTTCCACCTCCGTGGAAGGGCAGTTCCCCCTGGCCACATTCCCCACTTCCGCAGGGGAGCGGCACACCGCCGGCCGGCTCTCTCGGGGGCTGCACAGGTATTCCCCTTAGATGTTCCTCTTAGATGTTCCCGGTGAATGCCGTCTCTCTCCTCCTTTATAGTCCTCCTCTGCCAATCCCAACTCGGCTGCCCACACGCCGAGTACGCTGCTCTCCTCCAATCAGTAGCAAGTCCTACAGTTTATTGGTTGAACTGGAGGCAGCTGTGCGGAAGCTGTTTACTTCTCTCCCAGCGCCATATTGTGGGAGAGCAGATGCATAGAATAAGTCTTAATTCCAGTAACTCAGTCCAGTCCGGGCTGCTCCCCACAATATTGAGCCAGACATCTTTCAGACTTTGGGGTTTTTTTGGGTTTTGGAACATTTACATAGATGTTAGTAGTTGGCCATTTTTGATTTTTGGATTAGGGGTACTCAACCTGAGGATAAGGCAGCATGATACTTAAGTTTGAAGTTTGGACTAATTTATAGTGCCAGTGTTGTATATGCATGTTTTATTTATTTGAAAGAGAAACAGAAAGATAGAGAGCTCCCATCCCCTGGTTCACTCTCCTAAATACCCACAATGTCTCTGGCTGGGGCCAAAGCCAAGAACCAGGAACTCATTCCAGGTCTCCCGTGTGGGTGGCAGGGATCCAACTACCTTCGCCTTCGCCTTCACCTGTTTTTCGCATTAACAGGAAGCTGGAATTAGGAGCAGAACTAGATCCTGGACCTAGCTACTCGGTGTGGGATGTGGGATCCCATGCAGTGTTTTAAGTACCAGGCCAAATGCTTGCTCTGGTGTATATGTGTTTTGAATATAGTCTTATAATGAGCTTAGTTATTTTGCTACCTACATGAAGTTGATTAGCTCATAACAACGCAGACTCCATAGTGTAGATAAAATGAGGTTCTGCTTCGGAAACACAGTGCTTATTTGAATAATGATCCCAATAATTGTAAAAACTCAAATGTCAGGTTATTCATTTCCATTAATTATCACTGACATTCCATTCATAGTTATGTCTTTGACTAGCTAGCTGTCTTTTTTCAAACTTGGTACTAAATTTTCAAAATATTTAAATTTAAATTTTCCTTAATTTAGTTTATCTGTTGTGTATATTTCTAGTGCTTTTCAACAGTAGTCCAAAGAACAAAGTGAAATGCTCATTACTTTATCAGATGAGTTATATCATATGAATAATATGATTATTATTATTATGATTAGTAATAAGTTTATCATATGAGTAATACAGAGTGCACAGAAGAATATGTGATATATAGTGGAATACATGTGTGAGTGAATATCATTATTATTATCATCACTACATTTTTTTATCACAGGCACTTTTTTTTTCAATATTTTATTTTATTTAATGAACATAAATTTCCAAAGTACAGCTTATGGATTACAATACCACCCCCCCCCCATTACTTCCCTCCCTCCAACACTCCCCTCTCCCACTCCCTCTCCCCTTCCATTCACATCAAGATTAATTTTCAATTATCTTTATATACAGAAGATCAATTTAGCATATATTAAGTAAAAATTTCCAGTTTGCACCCACACAGAAACACAAAGTGTAAAATACTGTTTGAGTACTAGTTATAGAATTAATTAAACACCTAAGAGTAATTGTGTATTTTTTTTATTTTCCCTCCCACTCACCCCCCTCCCATCTCTCGCTCCCTCTCCCATTCCATTCACATCATGATTCATTTTCAATTATCTTTATATACAGAAGATCGATTTAGTATGTATTAAGTAAAGATTTCATAAGTTTGCACCCACACAGAAACACAAAGTGAAAAATACTGTTTCAGTACTAGTTATAGCATTACTTCACTTTGGACAACACACTAAGGACAGATCCCACATGAGAAGTAAGTACATAGTGACTCCTGTTGTTGATTTAACAATTTGACACTCTTGTTTATGGCATCAGTAATCTCCCTAGGCTCTAGTCATGAGTTTCCAAGGCTATGGAAGCCTTTTGAGTTCGCTGACTTGGATCTTATTCCGACAGGGTCATAGTCAAAGTGGAAGTTCTCTCCTCCCTTCAGAGAAAGGTACCTCCTTCTTTGATGGCCCCGTTCTTTCCACTGGGATCTCACTCGCAGAGATCTTCCATTTTGGTCTTTTTTTTTTTTTTTTTTTTCTTCCCCAGGGTGTCTTGTCTTTCCACGCACAGGCACTTTTTAATCACCTGTCTCCCTCAAATATATAAGGGATTAGCTGGCAGGAATTGTACAGGCAGATGTTAACAGCATTTACCAACCTGTCATAGTAAGGGATAAGGGAGCAGAAGACATATTGAGAAATAGAACTTAAAATTTTTCAATTTAAATACTTAGTTCAGGAAGGATTTGTCTCTCTCTCTGTCTCTAGTGCATCCTATTTTCCATTATACTAAACATGGCTATTCAGTAAAATGAAGTTGAGACATTGAAAAGCATTTGGGTATATATTTTTAAATGAAATTCTACAAGTGCCTTAGAACTTCAGGGAAATGTCTTTTTTTTTTTTAATTTTTATTTATTTTTGACAGGCAGAGTGGACAGTGAGAGAGAGACACACAGAGAGAAAGGTCTTCCTTTTGCTGTTGGTTCACCCTCCAATGGCTGCCATGGCTGGCGCGCTGCGGCCGGCGCATCACGCTGATCCGAAGCCAGAAGCCAGGTGCTTCTCCTGGTCTCCCATGGGGTGCAGGGCCCAAGCACTTGGGCCATCCTCCACTGCACTCCTGGGCCATAGCAGAGAGCTGGCCTGGAAGAGGGGCAACCGGGACAGAATCCGGCGCCCTAACCGGGACTAGAACCTGGTGTGCCGGCGCCACAAGGCGGAGGATTAGCTTATTGAGCCACGGCGCCAGCCCAGGGAAATGTCTTAATAGGTAACTTTTGATGCTGTTGCCGTAGCTCTAATGTTGTAGAATTAATATGCTAATAGAGACCACACTTTGGAAAAGATATATTGGGGAAAAAATTTTTAAGAATGTAATTTTTGATAAGACCAAATATTAACTTATTACTTTTTAAAAAATTTGTTTGAGAGGCAGAGTGATAGAGAGACAGAGAGATCTTGCAACTGCTGGTTCATTGCTCATATGGCCATAACAACCTTTCCTGAAACATCTGGATCTCCCACATCAATGGCAAGGATTTAAGTGCTTGAGCCATAGTTTGCTGCTTCCAGGGTGCATTAGCAGGAACCCAGATTGGAAGTGGAGTAGCCGAGTTGTAAACCAGCACTCTGATACGGGAGGTAGACATCCTAAGTGGTGGCCTAAATGACTGCACCATGACACCCACCCACTATAATATTTTATTTTAACATTTAGTAATTAGAAGTTGGAGAATAACAGGTTGAGTCAAAAGTTGACTGTACATGACTTAAAATTAGTGAATTTTTGAAAATATTCGGCATAACTGTAAAGCATTCTTTTTTCTTTGGCTTAGATTAAGTATTTTAAATCATTCATAGCATTTTAAACTTATTTTGAATGAAATCTGGTAAATTACTAGATTGTCTTTTTGTTTGTTCTTTTAGTGAAATAGAAAAATCTGGTACTATCCCTGTAGCCAAACCAAGTGAAACCGAACAATCTGAAACTGATTGTGATGTTGGTGAGGCCCTTGAAGCAAATGCTCCTGTTGAACAACCTTCCTTTGTCAATCCATCAGAAAGGTGGGTATGAGCAATTTTTTGTCCTTGGTGTTTTTTTTTTTTTTTTTTTCAGATGGAAGACATTTATTTCTGTGTAGTAACTTAAAAACTATGTATTATGTAAAAGGCAAAAATGTATGTATTTGATGTAAATGTGCAAATACTACTAATAAAGATTGTATGGAAAAGTCTTTATAAAGATTATTTATTTGCATATTTTTAAGATTTATTTATTTGAAATTCAGAATTAGAGAGTGGAAGAGAGGGAGAGATGGAAAGAGAGATCTTTCATCTGGTGGCTTACTCCGTAGATGGCCACAATGGCCAGTACTGCACCAGGCTGAAGCCAGGAGCCAGGAGCTTCATTGGGGTCTTCCACATAGGTAGCAAGGACCCAAACACTTAGGCCGTCTTCTGCTGCTCTCCCAGGCCATTAGCAGGGAGCTGGATAGGACATGGAGCAGCAAGGACACTAACGGACACATATGGGATGCCAGCGGAACGGAGGTGACTTTACCCACTTTGCCACAGTGCTGGCCTCAAGATTATTTCTCTATCCATTATGTCTTCAGTAACAGAAAGTCAACAATTTTGACAATCAGTTCTTCCAGGCAGTTGAAGGACTGAGAAGTGTACATTTTGTTTTGTACATATCGTTTAGTGCTTGATTGTAAGAAGCTTCATTGTCCATTCATTCCTGGAACATTGTGCATGCTTTACAACTTGTAGTGGCGATTGTCTTCTGTCAGGTGTTGTGATGACCCTGGAGTATTTCACAATGTTATAACCTTTAGTTTAAAATGACTAATCTCCACAGTAACCACACAGTTGAAATGTATGCTCTAATTTAGTAATTTTTAAAGTTTATCTGTAGAACTTCACCTTAGGATTCTGTTTTTTCAAACATTTCTTTTTTTTTTTTTTATTTGACAGGTAGAGTTATAGACAGTGAGAGAGAGAGAGAGACAGGGAGAAAGGTCTTCCTTCCATTGGTTCACTCCCCAAATGGCCACTACAGCCGGTGCTGCACCGATCCGAAGCCAGGAGCTGCGTGCTTCCTCCCAGTCTCCCATGCCGGTGCAGGGGCCAAAGCACTTGGGCCATTCTCCACTGCCTTCCTGGGCCACGGCAGAGAGCTGGACTGGAAGAGGAGCAGCCAGGACTAGAACCCGGCCCCCATATGGGATGCTGTTGCGCAGGCTGAGGATTAACCAAATGAGCCACGGCGCTGGCCCCTGAAACATTTGTAATACCATTTACAATAATGCATTTTCTATAGGAATACAGAATGCAGACACCAATATGTATTGATATTTTTGAAAGTGTGCACTCAGTTTTCTATTTTTTTTTTTAATGCTGGTTACTGTAGTGAGTTTTGTGCATTTGATTTAGTTTATTTCTGTTTGAGAAATGCCTGGAATGTCTTCAGACAATGTATATACAATTACTGACCAAAGTTTCCAGCAAAGAAGTTAACAGTTTTAAAACACCTATTTACATCCTGGGGTCCTTCAAAGATCAAGTGAAAAGGCAGGTACGCTACTGAATACAGTAGCTGGATCATAACATGCATTCCATGCAAGGCAGTTCCCTCACTTGCAACCAAACCACTTTAATTTACAACTTCAGTGTGTATTATGAAGTCTGTAATTTCTTGAAACTCACCTGGCTCCTGTGAAGAGTTGAGGCTGCATTTCCAGTCTTCATCATCAACATGGTTGCATTGAAGATTTCGCCCTGGATCACCTGGGATCTGGTCAGCTGGGGAAACTGTCTGTACTGGGGCTTGGTATGCACACCAGTGCCAGCATGACAGACTCTGCTGCTTCTGGCTGCCAGTGTGCTGCTGCTTCTGAAAAGAGGGCCTCCAATGTGAACCTGTCTTTGGTATTTTTCTGTAAGAACAGTAGTGCTGTGTTTGAATAAACTTTGGTACATTCTTAATTACATTTTATGATCGAAAGAAAGCTGATCTTTTAGTATTCCTTTCTGTTTACTTTTCACAGGATTTTAACAGTTTAGATTGCATAATATTATGCAGCTAAAATTGAATTTAATATGTCTTTTGGTTTCTAATAGCCTTGTTGGCCAACATATAGAAAATGTTTCATCTTCACATAGCAAAGAAAAGATAACAAAGTCTGAATTCGAATCAGAAGTTTCAGTAAGTGAGCAGGATGATGGCAATCCAAAATCTGCCTTGAATGCTTCAGAGATTTTAAAAAATGAGGTAGGTATATAAATCTTTCACTGTCTCCTACTTTTTGTATAAAGCATTTTTGTTATTAGCTATTCTATTTGCTAGGTGCATATTTGCCATAAAATCAGTAGTTTAATAACATGACGTTTTTAATGGACATAGACTATGCTTATTTCATGTTATTCTTTCCAATATAGTATTTATACATAAGTTTCTCACAGTACACTGTTTGGTTATATACAATTAAATGATTTTCCACCACCATCAACTATTTGATTGCACATACATATAATCATTATTTAATCCCTTCCTTCCTTACTTTCAAGATTTCATTATTTCAAAGACAGAGTTACAGAGATTTTCATCTGCTTGTTCATTCCCCAAATGGCCATAACAGCTGGGGCAGAGCCTGAAACTCCATTCAGGTCTCATACATGGGTGGCGGGGGCCCAAGCCCTTGGGCCATCTTTCACTGCTTTCCCAGGTGCATTAGCTAGAAACAGAACTGGAAGTGGAGCAGCTAGAACTGCCATGACTTGAGTAGTGTCTTCTACTCCTTTCCCAGGCCACAGCAGAGAGCTGGATTGGAAGTGGGGCAGCCGAGACTTGAACTGGCACCCATATGGGGTGCTGGCACTGCAGGTTATAGCTTTACCTGCTGTGCCACAGCACTGGCCCCTTTGCTACCTTTCTTTTCTTTCTGAGTACTACTTTGATTCCATGCCAGTATAAAATTTCCTGAGTTTTTTTTTTTTTTTTTTTTTTTTTAAAGACCCTGTCCCATCATTGATCAATAATTGGGTCTTTTTTTTTTTTTTTTTTTTTGACAGGCAGAGTGGACAGTGAGAGAGAGAGACAGAGAGAAAGGTCTTCCTTTTTGCTGTTGGTTCACCAATGGCCGCTGTGGCTGGCGCGCTGGGGCCGGCGCGTTGCGCTGATCCGATGGCAAGAGCCAGGTACTTCTCCTGGTCTCCCATGGGGTGCAGGGCCCAAGTTCTTGGGCCATCCTCCGCTGCACTCCAGGGCCATAGCAGAGAACTGGCCTGGAAGAGGGGCAACCGGGACAGAATCTGGCGCCCCGACCGGGACTAGAACCCGGTGTGCCGGCGCCGCTAGGTGGAGGATTAGCCTATTGAGCTGTGGCACCGGCCAAATTTCCTGAGGTATTAACATAGCAGTTTAAGCTCCCTTCAGGTAAGAAATAACTAAGGGAGATGAAAGCCACTTTATGAACTAAACAAAAGGAAACAAGTAAGATTAAACAGTAATTCAAAGTGACAAGTCCCAAATCACATATATTCCTTTTTAATTCGGAATCTTCTGTTTTCCTTTCTCTCACAAATTTTCAGTGATATGTGCTTACAACAACTTAAACTTCATTCTGAAAACTCAGTTACTAAACCAGCTGTTTTTATGATAGTTCTTACAAGTGTAGGAGCACAGCATGTATTAGATAGCATTCTAAGGGAACTACTTTTATTTTTCCCAATGAAATAAAATCAAACATATGTTAAATTTCAATTTTCAAGTATCACATCCATAGATAAAACCATTACATATGTCTCTTTTGGATCTGTTTAAGTCTAGTTCAAGCATGGCAGCTAGCTATATCCTAAATTTGTTTGCCTTAACTATTAGCTGACTGAAACTGTTAGTTCTTCCATTATCTAAGAGACTCGGACTGTTGCTTAGTCCTGCAAATTGGCGAAGGAGTGGAATTTTAATTATAATTGTATTTGTATTATTTACCTCATAAATTAAGATCCCAGAAATAGAGATGATGAGTACATTTCAAGGGACAGGTGTTAAGGCACAGCTGGTTAAGCTGCCTCTTGGGATGCCTGCATCCCACATCAAAGTGCCTAGCATCAAGTTTCACTCTGCTTCCCATCCAATTTGTAGATAATGAGCCTGGGAGGCAGCAGGTGATGGCCCAAGTGTTTGGGTTCCTTCCACCCGTGTGGAAGACCTGCATGTAGTTTCTCGCTCTGGTTTTGCCCTGACCAAACCCTGGCTGTTGTGGGCATTTGGGAGTGGACCAGTGAGTAGAGCTGTCTCTCTGACTCTGCTTTTGAAATTTGGGGAGTGAACCAGTTAATGAAAGATCTCACTTTTTCTGTCATTCTTGCTTTTCAAATAAATAAATCCTTTTTTAGAAAATGATCTCTACCAGCTATCAATTCCCAACTTGACTCTCACTGGGATTAAACATGACAATAGGTCTGATCTGATTTCATCATCATTTAAAAAATCATCTATTATTTTTCACTTTATGTTTCTGTGTGGGAGCAAACTGTTGAAATCTTTACTTAATGTATGCTAAACTGATCTTCTGTATATAAAGAGAATCAAAAATGAATCTTGATGTGAATGGAAGGGGAGAGGGAGTGGGAGAGGGGAGGGTTGCGGGTGGGAGGGACATTATGGGGGGGAAGCCATTGTAATCCATAAGCCGTACTTTGGAAATTTATATTCATTAAATAAAAGTTTAAAAAAAAAAAAAAGAAAGAAGGGAGGGAGGGAGGGAGGAAAGGAAGGAAAGAAAAGAGGAAAGAAGGAAGGGAGGGAGGGAGAAAGGAAGGAAAAGTGGGGTTAAGAGGGGGGAATAAGAGAACCTAAAGACCATATAGTTGTTAAAATTGTAAAACACATACATATACTCATGAATATACCATGAATGGCTCATGTTCGTCAAGTGTTAAAATGAAAATTGTATGCATATTAATGCATTATAGTTATATAGCCCTTTATAGCTTATGTATGTTTATGTTTATTTTTTAATGACATCTATTTGAGAAGCAGTTACAGACAGAGAGGAGAAACAGAGAGAGAGAGATATTCCATCCACTGTTTAACTTCCCAAATGGCCACAACGACTAGGGCTGTGCCAATTCGAAGCCAGGAGCCAGGAACTTTTTCCAGGTCTCCCACATTTGTGGAAGGACGTAGGGACTTGACCCATTTTCTGTTGCTTTACCAGGAGCCTTAGCAGAAGGCTGTATCAGAAGTGGAGAAGCTAGGACTCAAACTGGCGCCCATACAGGATGCAGGTCACAGCTTAACCTGCTGCACCACAGTACCGACTCCAGGTGTTTATGTTTACAGCATCATTTAATTGTTAGAGTCTCCACAAAGGACCACATTATTTCCAATTAGATATAAATTTTAAAGCACTCATTCAGAGACACCTAACAACTAAATGAGAGTTGGATTCTGAACACAGTTTCTAACCCCAAATTCCAGGTTTTTTTTTTCCTATGAAAGCAGCAATATATAACAAAATAAATGAGAGGAAACTTAAAAAAAAAAAAAAAAAAAGAAAATGATCTCTACCAGCTACCAGTTTTACCAGCTACCAGTTTGTTTTTGTTTTTTTTTGTTTTTTTTTTTTTTAAAAAGGAACATGTTTTTTAAAAAAGGATGTTGTAACATCCAGTAGTTTGTGTAATATCCAGTTCAGGACACCTCTGCCCAGTTAAGTTCATGTGTGTAGGAGAATTTGTTTCTGATGTAGTTTAATTTTTGTGCTGTCTCTGTTATCTCAAGGATTTGCAAACAGAGTTTGCTAGGCTAACAGACAATGCATTACAGAGTTTTTTTTGTTTTTTTTTTTTGTTTTTTTTTTTGACAGGCAGAGTGGACAGTGAGAGAGAGAGAGACAGAGAGAAAGGTCTTCCTTTGCTGATGGTTCACCCTCCAGTGGCCGCCGCGGCCTGCGCGCTGCGGCTGGCGCACTGCGCTGATCCGATGGCAGGAGCCAGGTGCTTTTCCTGGTCTCCCATGGGGTGCAGGGCCCAACGATTTGGGCCAATCTCCACTGCACTCCCGGGCCACAGTAGAGAGCTGGCCTGGAAGAGGGGCAACTGGGAAAGAATCTGGCACCCCGACCGGGACTAGAACCATGTGTGCCGGCGCTGCAAGGCGGAGGATTAGCCTAGTGAGCCGTGGCGCTGGCCCGCATTACTGAGTTATTGTAGATGGTGCAGTACAAAATGATTTTATTGTGTTTTTTAGCTCTCTTGTTTTTTTATGAAACTAAATAGCAGTTATCTCCTCTCCTCCCAGAATGTGTGTATGTTCTTTTGTTGCAGTTTTTATATTTGGACTTTATTCTTACCTCAGCAAGGTCCATTTTTATAACTGTATGTTTCTTGTTTGTTTTCTCTGTATATTCAAATTAGATTTTTGTTACTTGATTTTAAAAATTGTTAGTGGTTGATGTTACCTCCTGAATCTTTATTTCCTGCCACTTTACCAAAATAGCCACATATTTCATTTAGTAAGTATCTTGTTCTGCAGAACACTCCTATATAAAACTTTGTGGGCACTAAATTGCAAAGTCTTCCTAAAGGGAGGTTTGGGAAAGTTTTAAGTTAAGAAGAAATTGTCCAGGTGATGTTTGGCCTAGAAGAGGCCGTTTGGTACACACACATTTCATATCAGAGTGTCTGGATATGAGTTGTGGCTCTGGCCCCCATTTCTAGCTTTATGCTCATGTGTACCCTGTGAAGTGACAAGTGATGGCTCAGTAGTTGACCTCTTGCCCCTTTCCTGAGTCACTTGGAATGAGTTCCTAGCTCCCAACTTTAACCTCACTTAGCCCCAGCTGTTGTGGGAGTTGAGAGTAAACTAGTGGATGGCAGATTTCTAAATTTCTCTCAAATATTTTTTTAAAAAATTATGGTTACAGAGGTTATAGGTATTTTGTATTAATTCTCAAAATAGGTGATAATAGACCAAAAGATACTACATGATACTGTTGCGTTATTTATCAGTTAGTTCTCTAGACATTGTACATTTCCTAGTACACTGTTAATAAATATATTAGACATCATTTTAGGAAATTAGCATTGGTAAAATATTTGGAATGAACATCTGTGTATACACTTCAATTTAAGGAACGAAAATTATAGATTGTGTCCCTTTAATGATTGTAAAAATTTAATTTTAAAACTTTCCAGAGAACTATAAACCATAAATACTATAATTTTGTATATTTTAGAACACTATAAGTGACATTATTCTTGACTTCAGTAGCATTTTAATCAGCATTGTTTTTGAGATTTGTCCTTTCATTATTTTCATTTTGTGTTATACGTTATCTGTTCTTCTGTTTATAGATATTTATAGGTTGCTTCTAATTTTTTGATATTAAAAATAATGCTGCAACGAGCATCCTTTTTCACAGTTTCTTAGACTATGTGTGATATCATTGACATTTTTACATGCCAGTAATTAGTGGGTATGCACATTTTATTGTTGCTAAATTTAGACTCCTTTTAGCAGTCTGATTTCCCATGATTCATTAGCCTTGCCACACTTGACAACAGACTGTCACAATTTAACCTCCATCAGATTGGTGTAATTTACGTGATATCTCTGATTTTTATTTGTATTCCAGTATTACTGAGATTGTATTACTTTTTTTTTTTACTGAATTTTATTTTTTTCCCCTTTCCCTGTCTTTCATTGATATGTAGGCATTCTTTATAGTTGGTAATTGGTAATAATCCTTTGTTGGCTGAATGTGTTGTAAATTGATATATAATATAACTGTTAATAATATAAAAGTCTCACTCTGATTTGCTTCGTGTGGTTTATTAAAATTTAATCTATGCAATTATATTACCATTTTTTATGAATTATATATTTTGAAACTTGTTTTAAATCTTATTAGCCTGAGTCAGAAAGATGTTTCTTCTTCAAAAATGTAAAGTTTTGGATTTTATTTTTGATTTTTACATTTAGTTATTATAATCTACCTCAAAAATTTGTGTACATTATATTTCTTGTTAAGGATTTGTGGAAACAATGTTTGTGTAGCACAGCTAAAAATTAGCTGACTTTAATGGATATTTTAACTTAGATTGTAAGGTAATTGCCCTACAAATATACTACTTGTTTTTTTTAGGATATAATATAGTTTTGGTTCTTAATATACAAACCATGCTCATACCACTAATGTGCAAGAATACATCTTTGTTTTTAACTTTCATTTAATAAGTATAAATATCCAAAGTACAACTTTTGGATTATAGCAGCTTTCCCCCCCATAACCTCCATCCCACCCGCAACCATCCCATCTCCCAATCTTTCTCCCATCCCATTCTTCATCAAGATTCATTTTCAATTATCTTTATATACAGAAGATCAACTTAGTATATACTAAGTAAAGATTTCAACAGTTTGCACGCACACAGATACACAAAGTATAAAGTACTATTTGAGTAGTAGTTTTACCATTAATTCGTGTAGTACAACACATTAAGGACAGAGATCCTACATGGGGAGTAGGTGCACAGTGACTCCTGGGGTGATTTAACAATTGACGCTCTTATTTATGTCAGTAATCACCTGAGGCTCTTGTAATGAGCTGCCAAGACTATGGATGCCTCTTGAGTTCACAAACTCCAATCCTATTTAGACAAAGCCATAGTTAAAGTGGAAGTTCTCGCTTCCCTTCAGAGAAAGGTACCTCCTTCTTTGATGGTCCGCTCTTTCCACTGGGATCTAACTCACAGAGATCTTTCATTTAGGTTGTTGTTGTTGTTGTTTTTTTTTTTTTTTTTTTTTTTTTTTTTTTTTTTTTTTTTTTTTTGCCACAGTGTCTTGGCTTTCCATGCCTGAGAAACTCTCGTGGGCTTTTTGACCGGATCTGAATGCCTTAAGGGCTAATTCTGAGGCCACAGTACTGTTTAGGGCATCTGCCCATTCTATGAGTCTGCTGTGTATCCTGCTTCCCATGTTGGATTGTTCTCTCCTTTTTAATTCTATCAGTTATTATTAGCAGACACTAGTCTTGTTTATGTAATCCCTTTGACATTTAACCCTATAATTATGATCAAGTATGAACTGAAACTGATCACTTTGACTAGTGGGATGGCATTGGTACATGCCACCTTAATGGGATTGAATTGGAATCCCCTGGCATGTTTCTAGCTCTACCATTAGGGGTAAGTCCGAGTGAACATGTGACAAACTGTACATTCCTCCCTCTCTTATTCCCACTCTTACATTTAATGGGGATCACTTTTCAGTTAAATTTAAGCACCTAAGAATAATTGTGTATTAATCAAAGAGTTCAACCAATAGTATTAAATAGAACAAAAAATATTAAAAGGAATAAAATAGTAAGTTATTCCTCGACAGGACAAGGGCTGATCAAGTCACTGTTTCTCCTAGGTTTCACTTCTACAGGTTTCCTTTTAGGTGCTCAGTTAGTTGTCACAGATCAGGGAGAACATATGATATTTGTCCCTTTGGGACTGGCTTATTTCACTCAGCATTATGTTTTCCAAATTCCTACAATTTATTGCAAATGACCAGGTTTTTTTTTTTTTTTAACTTTTATTTAATGAATATAAATTTCCAAAGTACGATTTATGGATTACAATGGCTTCCCCCACATACCGCCCCTCCCACCCACTACCCTCCCCTTTCCTACTCCCTCTCCCCTTCCATTCACATCAAGATTCATTTTCGATTATCTTAATATACAGAAGATCAGCTTAGTATACATTAAGTAAGGATTTCAACAGTTTGCTCCCACACAGAAACATAAAGTGAAAAATAATAGATGATTTTTTTTAAATGATGATGAAATCAGATCAGACCTATTGTCCTATTTAATCCCAGTGAGAGTCAAGTTGAGAGTTGATAATTTCTTTTTTTTTTTTTTTTTACAGAGGATCAGTTTAGTATACATTAAGTAAAGATTTCAACAGTTTGCACCCCCATAGAAACACAAAGTGAAATATATTGTTTGAGTACTCGTTATAGCATTAAATCTCAATGCACAGCACATTAAGGACAGAGATCCTACATGAGGAGTAAGTGCACAGTGACTCCTGTTGTTGACTTTACCAATTGACACTCCTGTCTATGGCATCAGTAGTCTCCCTATGCTCCAGTCATGAGTTTCCAAGGCTATGGAAGCCCTCTGAGTTCTCCGATTCTTATCTTGTTTAGACAAGGTCATAGTCAAAGTGGAGGTTCTCTCCTCCCTTCAGAGAAAGGTACCTCCTTCTTTGAAGACCTGTTCTTTCCACTGGGATCTCACTCGCAGAGATCTTTTGCCAGAGTGTCTTGGCTTTCCATGCCTGAAATACTCTCATGGGCTTTTCAGCCAGATCGGAATGCCTTTAGAGCTGATTCTGAGGCCAGAGTGCTATTTAGGACATCTGCCATTCTATGAGTCTGCTGAGTATCTCACTTCCCATGTTGGATCACTCTCCCCTTTATTTATTCTATTGGTTAGTGTTAGCAGGTACTAGACTTGTTTATGTGCTCCCTTTGACTCTTAGTCCTTTCATTATGATCAATTGTGTACTGAAATTGATCACTTGGAATAGTGAGATGGCATTGGTACATGCCACTCTGATGGGATTGAATTGGAATCCCCTGTTATGTTTTTAACTCTACCATTTGGGGCAAGTCAGCTTGAGCATGTCCCAAATTGTACATCTCTTCCCTCTCTTATTCCCACTCTTATGTTTAACAGGGATCACATTTCAGTTAATTTTTAACACTTAAGAATAACTGTGTATTAATTACAGAATTAAACCAGTCATATTAAGTAGAGCAGACAAAAAAACTACTAAGAGGGATAATGTATTAAGTTGTTCATTAACAGTCAGGGCTATGCTGATCAAGTCACCGTTTCCCATAGTGTCCATTTCACTTCAGGATGTTTCCTTTTTGGTGTTCAGTCAGTTGTCACCGATCAGGGAGAACATATGGTATTTGTCTCTTTGGGACTGGCTTATTTCACTCAGCATGATGTGTTCCAGATTCCTCCATTTTGTTGCAAATGACTGGATTTCGTTGTTTCTTACTGCGGTATAGTATTCTAAAGAGTACATATCCCATAATTTCTTTATCCAGTCTACCGTTGATGGGCATTTAGGTTGGTTCCAGGTCTTAGCTATTGTGAATTGAGCTGCAATGAACATTAGGCTGCAGACCGCTTTTTTGTTTGCCAATTTAAATTCCTTTGGGTAAATTCCAAGGAGTGGGATGGCTGGGTTGAACGGTAGGGTTATCTTCAGGTTTCTGAGGAATCTCCAGACTGACTTCCATAGTGGCTTGACCAGTTTGCATTCCCACCAACAGTGGGTTAGTGTCCCTTTTTCCCCACATCCTCGCCAGCATCTGTTGTTGGTAGATTTCTGAATGTGAGCCATTCTAACCGGGGTGAGGTGAAACCTCATTGTGGTTTTGATTTGCATTTCCCTGATTGCTAATGACCTTGAACATTTTTTCATGTGCCTGTTGGCCATTTGGATTTCCTCTTTTGAAAAATGTCTATTGAGGTCCTTGGCCCATCTCTTAATTGGGTTGTTTGTTTTGTTTTTGTGGAGTTTCTTGATCTCTTTGTAGATTCTGGTTATTAACCCTTTATCTGTTGCAGAGTTTGCAAATATTTTTTCCCATTCTGTCGGTTGTCTCTTCACTCTCCTGACTGTTTCTTTTGCAGTACAGAAACTTCTCAATTTGATGCAATCCCAATAGTTAATTTTGGCTTTGACTGCCTGTGCCTCCTGGGTCTTTTCCAGAAACTCTTTGCCTGTGCCAATATCTTGAAGGGTTACTCCAATGTTCTCTAGTAACTTCATGGTGTCCCGTAGATTTAGTCTTTAATCCATGGTGAGTGGATTTTTGTGTAAGGCTTAAGGTAGGGGTCTTGCTTCATGCTTCTGCACATGGAAATCCAGTTTTCCCAGCACCATTTATTGAATAGACTGTCCTTGCTCCAGGAATTGGTTTTAGATCCTTGGTCAAATATAAGTTAGCTGTAGATGTTTGGGTTGATTTCTGGTGTTTCAATTCTGTTCCATTGGTCTATCCATCTGTTTCTGTACCAGTACCATGCTGTTTTGATTACAACTGCCCTGTAGCATGTCCTGAAATCTGGTATTGTGATGCCTCCGGCTTTGTTTTTGTTGTACAAGATTGCTTTAGCTATTTGAGGTCTCTTGTGCCTCCATAAATTTCAGCACCATTTTTTCCAGATCTGAGAAGAATGTCTTCGGTATCTTGATTGGTGTTGCATTGAATTTATAAATTCACTTTCCTGACAGTTTCTTCTTTTTCTTCTTCTTTTTTTTTTTTTTTTTTTTTTTTACAGGCAGAGTGAAAAGTGAGAGAGAGAAACAGAGAGAAAGGTCTTCCTTTTGCCGTTGGTTCACCCTCCAATGGCCGCCTTGGCCGGCGCGATGCGGCCGGCGCACTGCGCTGATCCGATGGCAGGAGCCAGGTACTTATCCTGGTCTCCCATGGGGTACAGGGGCCCAAGCACTTGGGCCATCCTCCACTGTACTCCCGCGCCACAGCAGAGAGCTGGCCTGGAAGAGGGGCAACCAGGACAGAATCCTGTGCCTCGACCGGGACTAGAACCCGGTGTGCCGGCGTCGCAAGGCGGAGGATTAGACTAGTGGGCTGCGGTGCCGGCCCCTGACTGTTTCTTAAGCAGTCCGGAAACTTCTCAATTTGATGTAATCCCAATTGTTAATTTTGGCTTTGCCTGTCTGTGCCTCTGGGGTCTTTTCCAAGAAATCTTTGCCCGTGCCTATATCTTGCAGTGTTTCTCCAATGTTCTCTAATAATTTGATGGTGTCGGGTCATAGATTTAGATCTTTTATCCATGTTGAGTGGATTTTTGTGTAAGGTAGGGGTCTTGCTTCATGCTTCTGCATGTGGAGATCCAGTTTTCCCAGCACCATTTGTTGAATAGTCTGTCCTTGCTCCAGGAATTGGTTTTAGATCCTTGATTAAATATAAGTTGGCTTTAGATATTTTTGATTAATTTCTGTTGTTTCTATTCTGTTCCATTGGTCTATCCATCTGTTTCTGTACCAGTACCATGCTGTTTTGATTATAACTGCCCTGTAGTATGTTTTTTAATCTGGTATGGTGATGCCTCCAGCTTTGTTTTTGTTGTACAAAATTGTTTTAGCTGTTCGAGGTCTCCTGTGCCTCCATATGAATTTCAGCATCATTTTTTCCAGATCAGAGAAAAATGTCTTTGGTATTTTGATTGGTATTGCATTGAATCTATACATTGCCTTTGGGAGAATTGGCATTTTGATGATATTGATTCTTCCAATCCATGAGCATGGAAGATTTTTCCATTTTTTGGTATTCTCTTCTATTTCTTTCTTAAGATTTTGTAATTCTCATTGTAGAGATCTTTGATGTCCTTGGTTAAGTTTATTCCAAGGAATTTGATTATTTTTCTAGCTATTTTGAATAGGATTGATCTTAAAAGTGCAAGAATACATCTTATGATTAAATGTTTCCATTATTTAAAGATAAATTCAGTTTTAAAGTAAACCAAATGTTTTGTTTTTACTTTTTTCGTTTTTAAAATATTATTCTAAAAGCGGACCTTTATTACATTTGACAAACATTTGTATTTACTTTTTTTAAAAAAAGATTTATTTATTTATTTGAGAGGCATACTTAAAGACAGTGAGAGGGAGAGACTAAGAGAAAGGTGCTTCGGTCCAGTGGTTCACTCTCTAAATGGCTGCAACAGCCGGAGCTGCGCCGATCCGAAGCCAGGAGCCAGGAGCTCATTTCCAGGTCTCTCACATGGGTGCAGGGGCCCACGGACTTGGGCCATCTTATGTTTTCCCAGGCCATAGCAGAAAGCTGGATCGAAAGTGGAGCAGCCGGGACTTGAACTGGCTCCCATTAGGGATGCAGGCACATCAGGCAGAAGATTAACCTACTGTGCCACAGTGCTGACCCCTGTATTTACTTTTACAGTTAATCTGTAATCTTTGAATAATGAAATCTGTTTATTTTTTGCATTTCTTTCAGAGTTCTGATTATACAAAACCAGGAGAAATTGACCCTACATCTGTAGGAAATCCGAAAGATCCAGAAGATATACCTACGTTTGATGAATGGAAAAAGAAAGTTATGGAAGTGGAAAAAGAAAAAAGTAAGAAAGCACTAGGATTGTTTTCTGAAAAATAAAAAAAAATTTTTTTTTTGACAGGCAGAGTGGACAGTGAGAGAGAGAGACAGAGAGAAAGGTCTTCCTTTGCCGTTGGTTCACCCTCCAATGGCCTCTGAGGCCGGCATGCTGCGGCCTGTGCACCGCGCTGATCTGAAGGCAGGAGCCAGGTGCTTCTCCTGGTTTCCCATTTGGGTGCAGGGCCCCAGGACTTGGGCCATCTTCCACTGCACTCCCGGGCCACGGCAGAGAGCTGGCCTGGAAGAGGGGCAACCAGGACAGAATCTGGCGCCCCAACTGGGACTAGAACCCGGTGTGCTTTCACTGCAGGTGGAGGATTAGCCTATTGAGCCGCGGCGCTGGCTTCTGAAATGTTTTTTAACTTAAGTGATGATTTAAATATGGTTTTCTTGTTTTAGGTGATAAAAATAAAAATTTACTTTTGAAAACTTTTTGCTCACTTTTTTTTTTAAGATTTATTTATTTATTTGAAACAGTTACAGAAAGAAAGGGAGAGACAGACACAGATTTCTTCCATCTGTAGGTTCACTCCTTAGATGGCCACAATGGTGGGCTGGGCCAGGCCGAAGTCCTGAGCTTCTTGCAGGTCTCCCATGTGGGTGGCAGGGGCTCAAACAGTTGGACTGTCTTTCGCTGCTTTTTCCAGGCCATTACTTCCAAATCAGCTAGTTTGTGTCCTAGAGCAGCCAGGACACAAACTAGCATCCATATGTGATGCTGGTATTGCAGACAGTAGCTTTACCTGCGAAGACACAATGCTAGCCCCACCAATTTGTTCTTGATTACCAAAATGTCATTTATCTCTATATAATTGTAACTTTAATCTTTTAAAAATTTATTTATTTATTTGAAGGCAGAGTTACAGAGAGGCAGAGAGAGAGAGAGAGAGAGAGATGTGTTCCATCCGCTGGTTTACTCTCCAGATGGCTGCAACGGCCGGAGATAACGCTAATCTGAAGCCAGGAGCCAGGAGCTTCTTCTGTGTCTCCCACATGGGTTTAGGGGCTCAAGGACTTTGGCCATCTTATACTGCTTTCCAAGGCCATATTAGAGAGCTGGATCAGAAGTGGAGCAGCTGGGACTCGAACTGGTGCCCATATGGGATTTCGGCACTAGAGGCGGCAGCTTTATCGGCTCCGCCACAGTGCTGGCTCCATAACTTTAATCTTAATTAAAATTGATTTATCAAAGTGAGGATAAAATAAAATGAGAGTAGTGCTTTTAATCTTGAGGAAAATGGAGATATGGAAATAATTCATAAAGCTTTAAGTATAAATATAGTTGGAATAAAGTAGTATATTTTCTTTTTGTGTTTGTAGAGTAAGTCTCAGAGTTAAGAATTTTTAATGTTGGGTTACAGACAGAAGACTAACATTTATCCTTATTATAATAAATTATGTATACCATCTGCTTTGATTCTTGTGGATAAGTTTCATTTTACGAAATATATTCCTTAGGCATAAATCAAATATTATGGATTTTCACAGTTAATCAGGTTTTTGGAAGATATTTTAAAGCTATTGAGTAGAAATATTTTAAATTTACTTTGGATTTTTAAATATTAAGCATTAAAACGTGTTTCCTAGAAGGTAGCTTATTCATTTTGAGATTGTTGTGTTGCTGGGGAATATTTTCAATCATAGTCATCATATATACGTTTATAATAAGGTTTGTCTGCAGGTCAGTCAATGCATCCATCTTCTAATGGAGGTCCACATGCCACCAAAAAGGTCCAGAAAAATCGAAATAACTATGCCTCAGTAGAATGTGGTGCCAAAATTTTGGCAGCAAATCCAGAAGCCAAGGTACTTCCATGTACAATTCTTTTATACATATAGAAAAATAATGACTTTATTAAGTATAGATATTGGGCTGCTGGGAACTATATCTTAATGTTAGCCGTTTTCCTAATTCAATAATAAATGCAAGATTATCCTTTCCAAGACATTTTCTTAGCTTTATTATTTTATACATTGTTCACTGTATTATTTGATACATTGCTTTAACTTTTAAAACCAGTGTGAAATTTAAAAAGGAAAGTATTAATAGAGAATTAGTTTTCCCTCACAATAACAGACATTGATTTTTAAATGTGTTGTTAAAAGGCTTATTTAAAGGTGTATGTAGCCTTAACTGGTCAACTTTGCCAGGGTTATGCATTCCTCCAAAATGAATTTCAGATCCTTAAGTGAATTTTAAGATCTGATATTATGGAAATCCTGGAAAACTTTATAGAGTTGAAATAAATGCTTTTTCATTATTTTTCCTAAAATAATGTATTCTGTTTTCTATTAAAACATAGAGTACATCTGCTATTCTTATAGAAAATATGGACCTTTATATGTTGAATCCTTGTAGCACTAAAATTTGGTAAGTGATATAATTTTTAAAAAGTAGTCTATATATGTATATGCTATGTTAAGCTCATTTATTAGAGTTAGATTGATTTAATCATAAAATAATTTAAAAGCATTTATGATTGATTTTTGCTGGTTCTATGTAAAATTGAGGACAAAATGCCTTTCCTGACCTGATTATACATTTATGAAATGGTGTGTTATAGGAAGAGAGGTGTACAAGAATAAATGAGAGAAAGCTTCCTGGAGGAGGTTATCTGTGAGCTGAAATCTTTAAGAATTCAAAGGAAGTAGCAGATAAGGAAGGCAAAATTATTCAGGAACAATGAGAATAAGGCAACAGTACTAAAAGGAATCTGCTTTTTCTGGGTGACTGTCAATGAGAAAACTGAACAAGTTCTTTTAGGTATGAGAAGACTAAGGGTATGATTTAGATTAGTAGTAAAAGATGAGGCTGGAGTGTTTAGGTATAAGCAGGCCATCCAGTACCAAGTATATCCAACTTAATAATGTTTGAACTTTGTCTTGGAAGACCATTCAGGATAGCATTTGTTTTAAGTAAGGGAGTGAAATTATCTCACTGACATTTTAAGAAGACTTGTTCTCAAAGGATAGCCTACAGCACAATGCGTTTGTAAGTAGAATAATTTATAATTGCAAGCTTGTTGTCATAGCTCAGGTGAAAAATGAATGCTGTAACTAAGGCATTGGCAGTTTGGATTCAGAGGAGGGGGATATATATCTGAGAGCATTTTTAGCAGATACAATTGAAAGCTCCTGGTTAGTAATTAGATGGGAAGAAGAGGGAAATATCTAGGCAGTCTGCCAGGATTTTAGCTTCCTTGTTTGGATCTGTGATCGGCCATTAACTAAGAATATAGGAAGAGAAGGGATTTATAGGAAAACATACGTGTTACAATACCGGATTGTTAGATTACTTTGCAAAAGCAATTGTTTAAAAAAGAACTTAATAAAATTACTATTTTTGTTGATTTACTGGAATGAATGAAGAAAGAAAGAAATAGTATATTAGAGAGTCTTCAAAAAGTTTGTGGGAAAGTACTTTTTATATAAAAACTTTGCATGGATTTCAAATCTTTTATACCAAAGTAAAACTGTTTTCGTTTCATTTCCCACATACTCTTTGAAATAATCTTTTAAGCAAATACATACATTTAATTTAAGGAGATAACTCCTTAAATCTTAAAGATAATGCTAATTCTTTTCTGCTCTTGATCTTCCCTACTTTTGGAATATGCACATTTAAAATTGAAAATGAACTAAACCATTTAAAGGTACTGAGGATGATTTTTAAAAAAAATTATTTTCCTTATGCCATTTGCTCTTTTTGTTTGAAGAAATCATTATCTGAGAAAATACAGTATTATTTTTGAGATTTTGTGTTTATTTGTAAAAAGGCTTTTTTATAGTCTTTGACAACTGAAACTTTGATGCAAGTCTTAATATCTGATAGAGCAAGTTTCTTTATCTATTCTTGCTCAGAAGTGTCTTCATTATTCTTGACCCTTTGTCAAGGTGTAGGGCATTGTTCGATTAGTAGTGTTGTCTTTAAGTTTCAGAGTAAAACATATTAAGGACAGAGATCCTACATGGGGAGCCTGTACCCAGTGACTCCCGTTGTTGATTTAACAATTGGCACTCTTATTTGTGATGTCAGCAATCACCTGAGGCTCTTGCCATGAGCTGTCTAGGCTATGGAAACCCCTTGAGTTCACCAACTTTGAACTTGTTTAGTCAAGGCCATGTTACAGTGGAGGTTCCTTCCTCCCTGCGGAGGAAGGTGCCTCCCTCCTTCATGGCCTGTTCCTTCTGCTGGGGTCTGGTTCACCAGGATCTTTCATTTAGATTGTTTTTGATACCGTGTCATGGCTTTCCATGCCTGTGAGACTCTCATGGGCCTTCTAGCCAGATCCGAATGTCCCAAGGGTTGATTCTGAGGCCAGAGTGCTGTTTGGGCGTTTGCCATTCTATGAGTCTGCTGTGTGTCCTGCTTCCCCTGCAGGATCATTCTCAAGAGAGTAATTTATAAAATGGATACAACTTAAGTCTATTTCATAGAACTCTGGATAAGACATTTAAGTTATTTATGTTGCATGTTGCACCTATTTTCTCCTGCTTGTGGATTGTCCTTTCAATTTCTTCATAGTATTTTTTGAGGAATAGATGCTTTAATGTAGTTGAATTTATCTGTCTCACTATAGTTGTTTCTTATGTCAAAGAACTCTACTTGTCTTGAGGTTATAAATGTACTACTTTGCATTTTTTGAAATTTTGCAATTAATATTGGGTTTTTAGTCTAGGATATATATATATATATATATAGTTTGCAGGAGAGATTCATTCCCCTACCTGTTTTTCTGTTTGGATGATTGTTTACTCAATCACATTCACTTACTTACAATGTTACCTTTACTGTAAAATTTCCCTCAACATACATTGGTTTGTTCTGTAATCTCTCCTATGGACCAGCAACCTCTTGTATTTCAGAACTGACTTGACTGCTCTTCTTTGTCTTTGTTTTTTTTTTTTTTTTTTTTTTTTGGACAGGCAGAGTGGACAGTGAGAGAGTGAGACAGAGAGAAAGGTCTTCCTTTTGCCGTTGGTTCACCCTCCAATGGCTGCCGGGGGCTGGCGCACCGCGCTGATCCGAAGGCAGGAGCCAGGTGTTTCTCCTGGTCTCCCATGGGGTGCAGGGCCCAAGTTCTTGGGCCATCCTCCACTGCACTCCCGGGCCACAGCAGAGAGCTGGCCTGGAAGAGGGGCAAACGGGACAGAATCTGGCGCCCTGACCGGAACTAGAACCCGGTGTCCCGGTGCTGCAAGGCGGAGGATTAGCCTATTGAGCCGCCGGCCTTGACTGCTCTTCTTATCTCTGTTTTCTCTTACAAATTTTAGACTTTTCTTCTTGAATTCTCCAAATATTATATGAGGATTTTAGATTGTTTTGAATCTTTAAGTGACTTTGAGATATTCAGTTTTCTTATCTATAAAATAGGGTTTGCTCTGTTGAAATCTTAGTATATATCAAGTTGATCTTCTGTATATAAAGATAATTGAAAATGAATCTTGATGAAGAATGGGATGGGAGAGGGAGTGGGAGATGATATGGTTTCGGGTGGGAGGGAGGTTATGGGAGGAAAAGCTGCTATAATCCAAAAGTTGTACTTTGGATATTTATATTTATTAAATAAAAGTTAAAAAAAAAAAGAAGCCTTCATGGAGCAAAGGCAAGACAAAAAAAATAAGATTTGCTTTCTTTGTTGTCTTTCATGTGTTATTCATGTATTATTTACAATTTTTTTACATAAAATATTTTTTATTTTTTATTAAATTTATTCTTAGGGAGCTTATCAGTTGCTTAGTTTACAAATGATTTCTTTTTTTTTTTTTTAACTTTTATTTAATGAATATAAATTTCCAAAGTACGGCTTATGGATTACAATGGCTTCCCCCCCCATACCGTCCCTCCCAGCTGCAACCCTCCCCTTCCCCACTCCCTCTCCCTTTCCATTCACATCAAGATTCATTTTCGATTCTCTTAATATACAGAAGATCAGTTTAGTGTACATTAAGTAAAGATTTCAACAGTTTGCTCCCACACAGAAACATAAAGTGAAAAATAATAGATGATTTTTTAAATGATGATGAAATCAGATCAGACCTATTGTCATGCTTAATCCCAGTGAGAGTCAAGTTGGGAATTGATAATTTCTTTTTTTTTTTTTTTTTACAGAAGATCAGTTTAGTATACATTAAGTAAAGATTTCAAAGGTTTGCACCCCCATAGAAACACAAAGTGAAATATACTGTTTGAGTACTCGTTATAGCATTAAATCTCAATGTACAGCACATTAAGGACAGAGATCCTACATGAGGAGTAAGTGCACAGTGACTCCTGTTGTTGACTTTACGAATTGACACTCCTGTTTATGGCATCAGTAATCTCCTTATGCTCCAGTTATGAGTTTCCAAGGCTATGGAAGCCTTTTGAGTTCTCAGACTCTTATCTTGTTAAAATAGCTTTCTATTGTGAACAGGGATGCAGTTGATTTTTTTCAGGATTTATTTTTTTTCTTTGAAAGGCAGAGAGGCAGAGAGAGCTCTTTTATCCTGTTATTCACTTCCTAAATGGCCTCAAAGCCAGGAGCTCAGAACTCCATCCATGTTGCCTACATATGTGACAGGGGCCAAAGCACTTGGGCCATAATCTTACTGTTTTCCCAGTCATATTAACTGAGAGCTCAATTAGAATTGGGACTTGAACCAGCACTCTGATAAGGGATGCTGGTGTTACAAGTGGCAATCTAACCTGTACCACAATCCCGGCCCTGCATTGATTTTTATGTATTGATGTCTACCTTTTTTATATTTTCAATAATTTATATGTAAATTGAGATTTTTTTATGTAGAGAATTATAGCTTATCCACATACCTTTTTATCTGTGAAAATCTCTAATTCTTTCATCACATTTACTGTTTTTATCATAGTATGCTGATTAGCTCCTTATAAATTGTTGAATAGAAAGAATGACAGCAAGCAGTCTTAGGGAGTGCTTCTAACGTTACACCATTAAATATATTTTAACTTTGTATAAACATCTCCTGTATAAACATCTGGACCTATGGTTACTTTTACTTTCAATTAAATGTGTAATTTTAAAAAAAGTAGTACATTCAAATGCTTCAAATTTCTCAAAATGTTTATAAAATAAGAGGGAGAATCACAGTGACCCATTTCTGCCTGTTGCTGTCATCCATCTTTGTATTCCTTGTTAATGTTTCGGATATCTTAGTAGTATCTCTTCAAACACAAATAGAGATTCTTATTTATCTCTCACATTTCGTGGAGGTTAATAAATTATGCATACTATTTTATGCCTTGATATTTATTTTTAAGTTCTTGGCCATAATTTTATTTCATTCATTTTTATTGATGGTTGCATAAAATTGCTTTATGTGGTTGTACTGAAATTATCTCATGATGTATATTGTGGCTTTTTGGTAAGTCTTTTGCTATGACAAATACTCCTTTTTTAACATTTTGAAATGATTTTTTAAAAAAATTTTTATTAATTTTTAACAGATTCAATATAGTTCATAGATACAATTCTGAGAATGTAATGATACTCCTTTCTACTCTCACACCCCCCTCCCTCTCCCTTTCTTTCTTCCTTCTTTTAGTTTTTGAGATAACATTTTCAATTTACATTAAAATAAAAAGGCTAATGCTTTGCCAAATAAGTTTTTGTTTTTAAGATTTATTTTGTTTATTTGAAAGAATTAGAGAGGGGGAGAGAGAAAGAGAGAATCTTCTATCCACTGGTTCTCTCCCTAAATGACTGCAGCAAACTGGACTGGGCCAAAGACTAGGGCCATCCTCCACTGCTTTCTCAGGTGCATTAATAGGGAGCTGGATCAGAAGTGGAACAGCTTGGATGGGAACTAGAGCACGTATAGGATGCTGGAATTGCAGGTGGCAGCTTAACCTGTTATGCCTAAATACCTACCCTGAATAAGAAGTTTAGTAAGTAAAAAGACCCTGGTGAGAATGTAGACAATGGCTATAAACAACAGTTGGAAAAATGACCCTTCCACTGAAATTCCATACATTTTAAAGTAAACACAGATCATTAAAACTGTTGTAGTTGCAAAGGTATAAAAGTTTTACAAAATTATTTTTGCAGCTATACTGTACACACAGACATTTCTTTCATCTTTATTTTTGTAAACCGCCCCTCCCCCCTTTTAAAGTTTTATCTCCCACATATAAGGGAGAACATGTGGAATTTGTCTTTCTGTGTCTGGCTTATTTTGGTCAGTGTGATGTCCTCTAGTTGCATCCATTTTGAGTTAAACGGTAGAATTTAATTCTTTTTTTTTTAAAGTTGCATAATATGCCATTGTATATGTAGACCACATTTTCTTTATCCACTCACCTGATGATGGACTTCTTGGTTGATTCCAAATTTTGCCTGTTGTGAACGGTGCTAATATAAACATGATGTTGCAGGTATCTCTTTGATGCAGTGTGCCTTTTAGGTCTGTTCTCAGTAGTGGGATTTCTGGATCATATGGCAAGTCTAGTTTACAAATACTATTAATAGGATTAATAGGCCTGTGCTCCTGATATCTTGTGTTTGTATGTATGATTTTTTTTTTTTTTCTGCTTGAGAAGCAGAGAGGCAGACTCAGACAGCTGTCAGCTGCTAGTTCATTTCTGAAATGCCTACAATAGCTAGTGCTAAGCTGGGGCTCAAGAAAGGAACTAGGAACTCAGTCCAGGTCTCCCATGTGGTTGGCAGGAGCTCAGTTACTGGAGCCATCACTGCTGCCTTCTGGGGTCTGCAGTAGTGGAAAGTTGGAGTCGGGGCTAAAGGTGGGAGTCAAACCCAGGCACACTGATGTGCAACACAGGCATTCTAACCAGTAGTCTAACCAACAACCCTCTAGATGAACATATTTTTAAATACTAAGTAGTATTAACATGGTTTAGGCTTCCTATTTCTTTTTAACTTAGTTTTGATAATAAATTGTTTTTTTCTTGAAATTTATATTTCATCCATTTCAAAGTTCTTATAAGTTGTTTATAGTGTTATTTTATTTAAAAACCTTTTCTGCCTTAAAGATCTTTTGTTTTTAAAATAAAAATTGCTATTATTTTTACTTATGGTTCCTCTTTTTACCTTTATAGGAATCTGTTTTAGCTTCATTAATATTCTCTGTCAGATTTTTGTTTTCTTTTTCATAAATATTTCCTTTTATGTTTAGGTTTAGTATATTGAATTTTGTTTTTTAAATTTTCTAATATACTTTTAAGGTTATCAATTTCCTTCTTAGTGGTATCCTCCAAATTTTGATTCATGGTATTTTTTAAAACTGCTATTGTGTTCAGAACTGACTGGTCTTTTAAAATTCCTGGCCTGTAATTAAGAGAAGGATATTGAAATTGGATTTAACTTTAGCTTTTATACAGTGTTCTATTTTTTTTTAAGATTTATTTTATTTATTTGAAAGACACAGTTACACAGAGAGGTAGAGACAGAAAGGTCTTCCATCTGCTGGTTCACTCCCCAGATGGTCGCGACAGCCAGAGCTGTGCCGATCCGAAGCCAGGAGCCAGGAACTTCTTCTGGGTCTCCCATGCGGGTGTAGGGGCCCAAGGACTTGGGCCATCTTCACTGCTATCCTAGGCCACAGAGGAGAGTTGGATCCGAAGAGGAGCAGCTAGGACTAGAACCAGTGCTTATATGGGATGCCAGTGCTTCAGGCCAGGGTGTTGACCCACTGCACCATAGCGTGGGCCCCAACAGTGTTCTATTAATTTCATAGTATTCTCTGCTTCTAAAAAAACTGGAGGCCAAAAGAGATGAAACTATTTTTTTAAAGATTTATTTATTTGAAAGAGTTATGTAGAGAAAGAAGGAGAGGCAGAGAGAGAGAGAGAGAGAGAGAAAGAAAGGTCTTCCATCCACTGGTTCACTCCCCAGTTGGCTGCAATGGCTGGAGCTGCGCCGATCCGAAGCCAGGAACAGGAGCTCCTTCCAGGTCTCCCACGTGGGTGCAGAGGCCCAAGGACTTTGGCCATCTTCTACGGCTTTCCTAGGCCATAGCAGAGAGCTGGACTGGAAGTGGGGCAGCCAGGACTCCAACTGTACCCATATGGGGTGCCGGCACTGCAGGCGGCAGCTTTACCTGCTCCGCCACAGCACCGGCCCCAAATGTGTTTTAAATAAGATAAACATTTAGTTTTTTTTCTCTGAAATAAAAACCCAGACTGGTAGGTACTTCCAGGTTTGTAGCATAAAATAAAGGATGCAAACACACCCTGTCTTATTTGCCATTCTCTAGGGTATTGTGCCTGCCTCCATTGTTGTGATGATTTATTCTTACCACATCCTAATTCTGGCCTGTAAATGGGAAAAAGCAAATGGGAGAGTTAGCAGCTCTACTTCCTTTAGAAGACTTGACCTTTAAGTCATACTTGGTTGCACATGGTCACATCTTTCACCCAGAATTAATGTGGCTATGTGTTCAGCTATACCTTAAGAGTTCAGTTGTTAAAAAGTGAAAGGGTAAGTTGTGAAGTAGCCAGTAGCGTTTATTGAATGATTCTGTAAAATGAAGATAAATATTCGTTCCAATGCAGTTATAAAATTCAATCAAAATATGATTGTAAATCATCTAATATGGTATCAGACATAGGGTAAGCTTTCAGTAAATGTTAGTTTGGCTCTATTGGTGAGCTTTTCTTTGAAATGTGATTGCCTTTACCATCTCCTAGAACTTAGTTCTTTTGCTCCCCAGAATTAAACTTTGCAATTTTAATACTTTTGGTTTATTTAGCATTTAATTGTCGATGTATATATAAATCTCATTTGATATAATAGTTTCTTAAAGCAGTGTTTAGAATGCTCCATGTCAGGAGTTTTTCTTTTCCTCAAATGCCATACTGTGTACAGGTTTGCTTTATGCACAGGTCCATACATTTATTTTTTCCCAAGAAGCAATATTTTATAACATTTCTGTGTCACATATTTAGGTCTCTGGTGTCATTTTCTAAAAAAGCACCTAATTGAGGTAGAGTTGACATAGAATACATTGCATTACATAATAAACTGCAGTGTATCAAAGTGTTTAATATTTTTTACATTTATATAAAGATAATGAACATATCCATTATTCTCAAGAGTTTCCTTACACTCCTTGTAATTTTTTCTTCTCAAACCCTCTTTCCCCATAGCAATTTCAGACCTGTTTTCTGACACTATAAATTAGTTTAAGTTTTCTAGATTTTTATATAAATATGTAGTTTCTACTACGAATTTTAATGGTTGCTTGATATTTCATTGTCTTAGTGAGCTGATTTTTATTCATCAGTCCTAAATATTTAACTTCTCTCATGCTCTTGCAAACTGTTCTTTGATATAGTAAAATATATATACAAAAGTGGATATCTGCATTTTAAGAGGGTTTGATAAGTCATAGTTCAATATAACCTTTAAGATAATATGTTGCTAGCCTATTCTCTAAGCTAGTCAGTTAACACTGTTGCTGGCCCTTCTTAAAGTCATCCCTTCTTAAAGAATGTGCTTTGTGATTACAGAAAGCATCTTTGAAAAATACACAATGGGACAAAAATCAATAGTTTTATTTACAGTATTTTTTCCACTAATGTTATGCTTAGAAAATACTTAAAGGGTGTTCCCTTATAAATAACTCAGGCTACAAATTCCCTTTCTTCCCTATATTTAAACAACTTTAATATAAGTCTAGTTTATGCATACTCTTTTGTCATATTTAATACTAACTATTTTGATTAGCTTTTCTAAATAATTGTCTACTGTTCTTTTTGAAGGTTTGTTATTGAACTTTGTGAACCAATTCAAGTAAAACAGCTTGATATTGCAAACTATGAATTATTTTCTTCTACTCCTAAAGACTTTCTGGTTTCCATCAGTGACAGGTAAATTCTAAAGCTGGTTTTTATAGGGCATATATTAGATCTCACAAATAAAAATTTAAAAATGCATCATTCTTGATTTCAGTCATTTTAATATTTTTGTTTTAATATTAGTTTGTAATAACAATAATTTGCATTGTAGGCTTTTGTTAATTGCTTTCCCTTCATTAAATCTTATAATGTGCAAAACAAGTACTATCTCTCCAGAAGATGATTGAACAGACAAGTTTAAATAGGTTGCCTAGGTCACATGACTCATAAATTGGACAATCAAAATTCAAACTTGGTACTATGTGACTTCTACATACTTACTTGTTTTTGTTTTTTTTAAAGATTTTTTATAAATAATTTTTAAAGATTTTTTAAAAAAGATTTATTTATTTTATTTATTTGAAAGGCAGAGTTACAGAGAGGCAGAGGCAGAAAGACAGAAAGAAGTCTTCCATCTGCTGTTTCATTCCCCAGATGGTTACAGTGGTCGGAACCGCACTGATCTGAAACCAGGAGCCTGGAGCTTCTTCTGGATCTTGCACTTGGGTGCAGGGGCCCAAGGACTTTGGCCATCCTCTGCTGTTTTCCCAAGCCATAGCAGAGAGCTGGATTGGAAGTGGAGCAGCTGGGGCTTGAATCGGTGCCCATATGGGATGCCTGCACTGCAGGCAGCGCTTTACCCGCCATGCACAGTGCCAGTCCCATTTTTTTTTTTTTTAAAGATTTATTTATTTATTTGAAGGCAGAGTTACAGAGAGGCAGAGGCAGAGAGAGAGAGAGAGAGATATCTTCCATCTGCTGTTTCACTCCCCAAGTGGCTGCAATGGTTGAAGCTGAGCTGAGCTGAAGCCAGGAGCCAGGAGCTTATTCTGTTTTCCACATGAGTTCAGCGACCCAAGGACTTATGCCATCTTCCACTGCCTTCCCAGGCTATAGCAGAAAGCTAGATCGGAAGTGGAGCAGCCAGACTTGAACCAGGACCCGTATGGGATGCCAGCACTGCAGGTGGCTGCTGTACCCTCTACACCACAGCGCTGGCCCCCATCCTTACTTTTGATCATTATACTCTGTTGCTTCCAAACATTTCTTTGAAAAATATTAAAAATGTGACATGTACAAATACTTCATTTTATATCATGAGGTATGTTTTTATTAAATGTCTTCCAAAATCTTTAAAATATAGTTTGAGATTGTAAAAGTAATACATGCAGTGAAGTATTTGGGAAAG
Organism: Oryctolagus cuniculus; assembly: GCF_964237555.1. Lineage (NCBI taxonomy): Eukaryota > Metazoa > Chordata > Mammalia > Lagomorpha > Leporidae > Oryctolagus > Oryctolagus cuniculus. The sequence goes on along the minus strand of NC_091438.1, from coordinate 25,869,639 downwards.
AACTGCATTCCTATCAAACAAACATAAACCATAGATAACTGTAGTTAGCAGTTTCATACATTTCATTCAATTTTTTTTGTGCATTTAGTAATTCTACAAAAATATATTTACATGTTACTTCTTACTTTTGTCTTGTCCTTATCTTCCCTCTGTCTGGTTTTTGTTTGTTTGTTTGTTTTTGAGAGAAAGAGCTCTCCAATCCACTGATTCACTCTGCCAAATGCCTGCAGTGGCTGGGACTGGGCAGAGCTAAAGCTTGAGCCGGGAGTTCAATCCAGGTCTCATTTGGTTGGTGGGAAACCTATCACATGAGTCATCACTGCTGCCTGTCAGGGTCTACTTTAGCAGGAAGCTGAAATTGGGAGCTGGTGCTGGGACTTAAACCCAGGTACTCCAGTGTGGTACATGGACATCCCAGCAAGTAAATCTTTGGGCCAGATGCTCAACCCCTCTCTTTTCTAATTGTAATACTGTGAGTTTTCAAATTATTCTTTCCCAAAGGAACCTGTCATTTTAGTTGGAAGATAAAATGTTTATTTAGTTAAAGGAATTGTTACGTTTAAACTATATTAAGACAGTTTGTTTACCTAGAAAGGAAAAAAAATGTGCAATATATATTTTGAAAATATAATGGAACCTTTCAATAGCTATATTATAATCTTCTAAAAATGTTTTTATATTTTCTAGGTATCCTACAAATAAATGGATTAAGCTGGGTACTTTCCATGGTAGAGATGAGCGGAATGTCCAAAGTTTCCCTTTAGATGAGCAGATGTATGCAAAATATGTGAAGGTAATGTTTACACATGCAGGAGTATGTTTTTTAATGAAAATTTACCTGCTATTTACACTTCATACATTACACCTGCTTAGAAATCACAAAAATTAAAAGGACATTTACCATAACATACATTTAATAAAGTAGTTCTTACTCTAATATATTATTTTCATGAAACAAATTGTTACTATTCCCCCCCCCCCCCTTTTTTTTTTTCATTTGAATGGCAGAGTTAGAGAGAGGCAGAGAAAGATTTTTCATTTGCTGATTCATCTCCAGGTGGCTGGAATGGCTGGAGATGCGCTGATCTGAAGCCAGAAGCCAGGAGCTTCCTCTGGGTCTCCCACACTGGCTCAGGGGCCCAAGGATTTGGGCCATCTTCTACTACTTTCCCAGGCCATAGCAAAGAGCTGGATCGGAAGGGGAGCAGCCAGGACTCGAACCAGTGCCCATATGGGATGCTGGCACTGCAGGTGGTGGCTTTACCTGCTACGCCACAGCTCCTGCCCCTACATTCCATTTTGTGTCATTGGAAGCCTGGGCCAGGTGCTTCTGGCTCTGATGAAGTTTCAAATTATAGTTCTTAATTTTTTTTGAGTTTTAACATTAAAATATCATCTTTTTTTTAAGATTTATTTATTTATTATTTGAAAGGCAGAGTCAGAGGTGGAGAGAGAGAGAGAGAGAGAGAGAGAGAGAGAGAGAGAGAGGTCTTCCATCCATTGGTTCATTCCCTAAATGGCTTCAACAGCCAGAGCTGGGCTAATCCAAAGCCAGGAGCCAGGAGCTCCTTCCAGTTCTCCCACTTGGGTACAGGGGCCAAAGGACTTGGGCCATCTTCTACTGCTTTCCCAGGCCATTAACAAACAGCTGGATTGGATGAGGAGCAGCCAGGACTCTTAACAGGTGCCCATGTGGGATGCTGGCACTGCAGGTGGCAGCTTTACCCACTACTCCACAGCACTGGCCCTTTAAAATGTCATCTTTACAACGTTATATTTCTGTTTTGAAACTCAAATTGTTGCTAGTCTGATTAAAAGCAGGTCTGATTTCCTACATTATTAGAATCTGATTCTTAGATCACTTCAATTTTAATATCCAGTTAATTTGACATTATGAGTTTTGTCTTTTATAAAGGCAAATGAGATATTTTATGTTCAAATACCAGTTTGATATAACGTGAACCTTTAAGCATTTCTTCAGTATTGCTGTTTCTTCCCCCACCAACTAATTGGATTTAGACATTTTAGAGGAAGTTCCTTCTTTTCTCCTTCCTGCCCCTTTTTTTCTTTAAAATAATGGCATACTTTTAAGTATCATTGTGTTGGTAATAATATGATCTTTTGGAATGATAACAATTCTAGTTTCTAACTTTTCTGTAAATGTGAGAACTTAAGACTACTTAATTTTGTCTTCTGGGATTTTACTGTCTCCTTTAAAGCATGTATTAAATTGACTTCTATAAATGGGTAAACTTGTAGTATTCCTAGGCTGAGTATAAAATGCTAAATTTTTGTTTAAAAATAGTTTCTCAGTTTATGACTCAAGAGTTCAGAAAAATAAAACAAATCTTCAATTCCTTTTAAAATGACCATTGAAACAATTATTTAATGACTATATAACTAAAACTTTATACACTGAAGAAGAAAAAGGTGTTAAAAATTCTTTGCCAGGTGATACAATTATATTTGATTTCATAAGAAATGAAATAGAAATGAAGTAAGACATTTCATAATAAATGAAATAGTTTGTGATAATCACTCATTATGCCATGTACTTGTTTGTAATGAAAGAATATTTTATTGGTGGCATTAGAAAAATAGCCATGTAAGCTCTCTATTTTTTTGTTTTTTTTCTGATGGGAGACTATTGAACATTTTGATCACTAGTTATACTTTTTAAAAAAGAAAATCCTCTTTGGTAGAACTGAGTCTAAAAGTAAAAACATTTACTTCTGATGTTGATTTTATAGTGATAATGCTTTATAAGTTTAGCTGTGTTTTTCTTATCCTAAAAGAACTAAACCCAAATCTATAAACTACTTTTTAATAGCTTATATTTAGAGAATTGATATATATATATATTTATCTTCCACTTCTGTTAAGTTGTATTTGAAATTACATAGAATACCAGAATTTCATGTTTTTCCTGAAACATTATATATAATATTATACAAACATAAGTAACATTCATAATATACCAATCTTTTTGTAAATATGTATATAGGACATATACATATGTATATGTACATAGATATCAGTATATAAATTCATTTGTAGATATATACATGATGTATATCTATAATATTTAAAGTAATATAGCACACCTGTTGTTTCTATGGATTTAGAGTATTATCATATCTAACAAATACATAACATAGTAGTAATTAATTTAGGTTATTTAGCTTTATTACCTTAAAGTTAATTTATGATTTATGAGATAATATTTTTAGGTTTTAATGGTAACCATTTAATTCATTGCTTTGATTTCTGCAAAGAATTGAGAGTACTACAATGTTATCCATCACAGTACATGGCTTTCTATCTTTAATTATACAATATAATTTACAAAGACTTAAGTTGCTTTTGGCATGTTATCCAGACTTTGGAACTGATTTCTTTTTCTTTTCCTTTCTCTTGCTTCAGATGTTCATCAAGTACATAAAGGTTAGCAACCTTCTCTTTTGCAATATTAAATAACAGAGCATGGCATATTAATGCATTATGAAAAATCAAAACTACTATTATTGAATTTTGGGGAAGTGAGAAATTTATTTTTAGAAATGATATATTGAAACCTGAGTATATTCTTGGGTATTCTCATATACACTCTACTAGCTTCATGTTTCATATGCTTTTTATTCTTAGGTGGAGTTGGTATCACATTTTGGATCAGAGCACTTTTGTCCATTAAGCCTTATAAGGTAATACAAAACACCTTTATTGAATGCTTTTTTAAAAAGATGATGCACAAAACACATCCAAAGTGGAGAAATAATTTGTCATGTAAAGTTAATACTGTAGAAATATAAACTGTTAATTCTTTCTTTCTCTTGAATGCATTTTGAAAAACATCACAAAATATTCTCTTGAAAAATAAACTTCATTTGATGTGTTGGTTTAGCTTGCCTGTTGTTTCAGCTTTAATTATAATAGATGGAAACATTTTTAGACTGATAAATTTCCAAATGCTTCAATTAAATATTTTATTTATTAATTTAAAAGGCAGGAAGAGAGGTTCACTTTGCAGATGCGCATACCAGCTGATGCTGGGCAAGGCTGTAGCTAGGAACTGGAATCTCGTATGTAGGTGATACCAGCTGATGCTGGGCAAGGCTGTAGCTAGGAACTGGAATCTCGTATGTAGGTGATAGAGACCTAAGTACTTGGGCCATCACCTGCCACCTCTCAGGGTGCACACTGGGAAGCTGGATTAAGGAACAAAGCCAAAATTTAAAACCGGGCACTCCAGTATGGGACGCAGGTATACCAGGTGGCTTCTTAACCAGTAAACCACATGTCCACTCCTAGTTTTACATGTTAATGGAAACAGTTGAAGATTGAAATGGAAGAAATAGCCATTATATTGGAGTCTAAAAGCCAGTAGCCTTAAACAAGATTAAAGTTGATGGCTTTCATTTACTATGAGATGATTCTGCCCTGCTCTGTTTGGTCTTGAAAGTCTTTTATGAAATTGTTGTTAATAGGGTATTTGGCACTAGCATGGTGGAAGAATATGAAGAAATTGCTGATTCCCAGTATCAGTCAGAGCGTCAAGAACTATTTGATGAGGACTATGGTAAGTGGCCTTAAGTAGGTGACTATTAGGAATCAGTTGTTTTTTATTCATTTATTTATTTTGAAAGAGTTACAGTGAGAGAGGAAGAGACACACAGAGAGAGAGATCTTCATTCCACTAATTCACTCCCAAGATGGCTGCAACAGCCAGCACCGGACCAGGCCAAAACCAGGAGCCAGGAGCTTTACCTGCTCCCATGTGGATGACAGGGCCATCTGCTGCTGCTTTTTCCCAGACTATTAACAGGGAGCTAGATTGGAAGTAAACTAGCTAGGACACAAACCAGCATCCATATGAGATGTCAGCATTGTAGGTAGCTATGCCACAATGCCGGCCCCAGGAATACGTTTTTACTTCTAAAATTTTAATAGTAATGGGTTTTTGTTTAGGTTTTATTTTGTTGTTTGTAAACCTAATAACATATTTTTCTTGAACTTATTTTCTAATATCATTGCTTCACAAATTTTGTTGTGTTCCAAATTTATTGGCCAGTTATTTATAACTACAACTCCCTTCTATTAACAAAAACCTGTTAAACTCATAAGGTAATTGAAATAGTGGGAATGAGCATTAATTCCTTTGATTAGCCCTGAGTCTAAGAGCAAGCACAATAAGGCCTGAGACTTTGAGAAACTCCCATGAGCCTAAATGGGAAAAGGAAGATTTTACCACAATCTTATTTCTGCTTCATCAAGCCCTTATTTTAGGATGTCATAAACTGGAGCTCGAACAATCTGAATTTCTTCTTCCTTCATTTACCCTTAAGTGAAATGAAGACGTTGACTAGGGGTTGACAAAGTATTTTCAAAGCTTGAGTAAAAGCCTTAACAATGTGGTTAAAATTTTGGTAAGCATTGTAACTATTTTCCTTTGTTTACATCTGTTTGTTAAATGGCTTCTATATCTCATTTTCCTTTGTGAATAAGTTTTATCTATATAATTAATATTTATTATAAAATGTTTTAAATGTCAGTTGACTTGGACAAGACATAATTTGAACTTTTAAACATGATGTTATTGGAACTAGTTCTCAGAATAATTCCTTTTGTTTTTCTTTAATAGATTATCCACTAGATTATAATACTGTAGAGGATAAATCTTCAAAAAATCTTCTTGGTTCTGCTACAAGTGAGTATTTTGGAGTTTTTCTAAACACTCCCGAAGTGTTTCTCTCAACTTTTTCATAAACATTTTGTTCTGGTATAATTAAAGAGGCTTCTACCCCCAGTGTTGAACTTGTCAGTTGAAATCAAAGATACTGCCTTTTGAAAAGTATTTCTGTGGAAATGAGTAGAAAACGGTATTTCTGTGGCTGAAAAGAAAGAGGAGAAAGAAAAATACAAGCACAATATAGGTGTGTCTACAACTCGAAGCACACTTATTTTTGGGCAGATTTTTCATAGTGAAGAAAAGGCCATGAATTTATTTTGGGAAAGGATTATTAGAGGTCATGTATCAGGAAATCTTAGCAAATGAGGATTTATTAATCTATGTATATAATTAGTTGACTACTTAATTACAAAATATAAAGGCTTTTCCTATCTATAATAATACTAATAATAGTGAGTACCAATAACAGTAATAATATACTCTTTGTAAACTTTGTAAACTGAAAAAAAAAAAAAAACACACACACACACATGACTAAGATACCTGGTGGTTTGGTTTAGTTTTCATTCCAAAGTAGTACTTCACCTTGTGGTAGGTTGGCTAAGGAGCCTGTTAGTAAAAGACCATTATCCAACTGGTGCTTTATTTTTGCTGTTAGAATGTAGATAGATCCATTTAATGTTGTTTTTGGTTAATCTTCGAGAATATAAAACTAACTGGAAGAAATTTTCTCCCCTTTTTTAAAGATTGATTTACTTATTTGAAAGGCAGAATGAGAGAGAGAGACACACAGACACACAGAGATCTTCCATTTGCTGGTTCATTTTCCACATGGCCACAACAAGCCAGGAGCCTGAGACTTGATCTGGGTCTCCCACTTAGGTAACAGGTACCCAAACACTTGGTCATCTTCTGCCCTTTTCTCAGGCATATCAGTAGGGAGCTGGATCAGAAGTGGAGCAGCTGGGACTTGATCAAGGGCTCATATAGGATGTCAGTGTATCAGGTAGTGACTTAACCCACTGTACCACAATGAAGGCTTCAGAAGTTCTCTTTTTTTATTTGGAGATTAGTTATTAGTAATTTATGTATTTATTTGAAAGGCAGAGTGACAGAGGGAAAGACGGAGAAATCTCCCATCTGCTTGTTCATTTCCCAAATGGCTGCAATGGCAGAGTCTGGGCCAGGCCCAAGCCAAGAATAGAATCTCCATGTTGGTCTGCCACGTGGGAGGCAAGGCCCCAAGTACTTGGGCCATCTTCAGCTGCTTTTCCAGGAACATAAGCAGGAAGGTGGATCTAAAATATAGCCAGGACTCGAATTGGCACATAGGTGGCACAGTGGTGGCTTAACCTACTGTGCTATAGTGCTGGCTCCTGGAGATTAATTATTGAATTTTATTAAAATAAATCATAGTAAAATAGAAAAACTAACTTTTTGCTTTAGGTGAACTGAATGGCTTGAATACCAATCTCAATGTGAACATTGAGTTTATAGCTGTTTTAGATATTTAACCACTAGTGCATATATTTAGGTATGCATTTTACATAAGTGCAGTATATGGAGTTGAATTACTTCACTTTGTTTTACAATCTTTCCTTCTTTTTCTTTTCAGTAGAGGAGTATAGTTTTCAGTGGACTTTTTAAGGAATGTGAGGAAGAGTGATAAAAAGTATCTGTAGAATGAACAATCCTTTCATGTAATATTCTTCTGTGTTTATATACCAGTCAGTATACTTTTTCTGTTTTTTTTTTTTTTTTTTTTTTTTTTGATTTATTTATTTACTTGAAAGGCAGAGTGACAGAGAGAGAATTATCCATTATCTGGCTCACTCTGTAAATAGCTGCAACAACTGGGGCTGGGCCAGACTGAAACCAAGAGTGGAAACTCCATCCAGGTTTCCCATATGAGTGGCAAGGGCCCAGGTACCTTGGCCATCTTCCCAGGCACATTAGCAGAGAACTAAATCAGAAGCAGAGCAGCCAGAACTTAAACCTGTGATGGTATGCTGGCATCACAAGCAGCAGCTTAACTTGCTGTACCACAAGCCCAGCCCGTTGCTGATTTTTTAGATTTTAGTGGTATTTTTAAATATGATCCTTGTGTATCTAGTTGATCATGATATAAAATTAGGTGCCTAATTCACTGCTATTTTTGAATAGTTTTTTTAAGAATGAAAGGAATGATGCTGTCTTATATTTCTGGGTATTAGTACTCTTTTTGTACTTAAATTTGTGTTAGGTCTACATGCTAGCCATTATAATGTCACTTAGCTAGCTTAGTAATGCTGAACCAGCTCTGAGAAAGCATCATTTTTTTTTTTTTTAAAGATTTATTTATTTGAAGGCAGAATTACACAGAGAGAGAGGGAGGGAGAGAGAGAAAGAAAGAGAAAGAGAGGGAGATGGCTGCAACGGCTGGAGCTGGGCCAATCCGAAGCCAGGAGTTTCTTTTGGGTCTCCCAGGTGAGTGCAGGGGCCCAAGGATTTGGGCCATCTTCTGTTGCTTTCCTAGGCCATAGCAGAGAGCTGGATCAGAAGTGGAACAGCTGGGACTTGAACTCATGCCCATATGGGATGCGAGTGGCGGCTTTACCCATGATGCCACAGTGCTGGCCCCAAGTATCATTTTTTGGGTTCAGAAAATAGCTCTAGACTAAAAGATCTCAGGCTTCTCTTGGTTACTAGAAAAGAGAAGAGATTTTAGGGAATTTGTGCCGTACCATATTTTTGATAAAAGCAACCCTGCTAATATTCTAGGTTTTGATTTTCTTTCTTTCTGTGGGATTAAGTCTTAGATGCCATTAAAACTCTACCATGATAATATATCAGTGGGGGACATTTCCCTGTATATAAGTTAGCACTTCTCTGAGCAATATGTTTTAATTACTTAGACATGGAATCTTGTTTAGATCCTACTTTTTGGGTCTTTCAGAAGTTGTGTTTTTTGGTAATACATCATTTATTTTTCCCTTTATGGATTTCTGGAAGGGCAATTCATATCCCTTCCAATGTTTTAGGCGTCAAAGGAATATTTATAGTGAGATGGGTGGGAGAATATCACCTGAGCCTTGGTCTCAAAAATGGGGTTAAACCGATCTCAGTCTCTGTAAGTTTCAGAACAAGAGGAAGGTGTGCCAAATGAGAAGACTGTGCTGTTAAAAAACTTGCAGACCTGGCCTAACGCTTCCCATTAAATGTGTTCTTATAGCCTTCTCGGAAGAGTTTGGACATATTTTTGAGCCTGCAAGGTGGTATAAGAGCTCATCTCTGGCACAAGAATGTTCAACTTTGACTATGATTATTAGCACTTTCTCTGTTAGCTTGAACTCAGTCGTTTTGAACTTGATATATTTTTCCTTTTTTCTTTTGCACATAGCACCTACAAAATAGAATTCTGTATTCTTAATCTTAATAGAAATATCATTTCCTTCTGCTACAGAATACAGGTCGAATATCCCTTATCTGAAATACTTGTATTGTAAATGTTTAGGATTTCAGATTTTGGAGTATATGCATATACGTAGTGAGATATGTTTGGATGCTGCCAAAGTCTAAATACAATTCATGCATGTTTCATATATGTCTTATACATATAAGTCTAAAGTTAATTTTCTGTAATATTGTTAGTATGCCTTTTTTCAGACAGTGACCTATCAAATGAGGTTAGGAAGAGAAATTTTCACATGATGTCATGGCAGTGATCAAAGAATTTTGAATTTTGGGACATATGAATTCGGACTTTTGTATTATAGATGCTCAACCTGTAGTTAGTTAGTAGTTACAGGAAATATATGGATATATCACCAGAATATATTATGCTTCTGATGTCAAAAAGTGTGTGTGGTGCATTTATAAGCGTTCTTAATATTTAATTTACTTAACTACTAAAAAAAGGAGAAATCACGCCATTAGAGCAGCATTCTTGGTTTGTGTGTATACCAGTTCTGTCAATTTCTTTACCTAATTCTTTTATTTACATTCTTAAACTAAAGCATTTAAACCCTCTGTCAACAAGATTTTCCATATTATTGTGCTTTTGTTAATATGGATTTGTCAGACAGATATCTATTTTGATATTCTTGCCAGTCCTTCTTTACAGTATTTGGTCTATGTTTTGTTAAAATTGCCTTATCTGCTAAGGATATGTACATGTACCATGTTTAAGCCAAAATGTACTTTTTATTTTAAGTCAAAATATGTTTTATATATACACACTTTAAAGTCCTAGAAGTAAAGGAAAATAGAAGTAGGCCTACTTTAGGGGTAGCTGAGTATACATAGGAGAAAGTAGTTGTTTTATTAGTTTATTTTATCATGTTGTCACATAGGTATAAACCATTTTGCCTCAGCAGCCTAGGCAAAAGTTTGTTTTCTATATCAAAAGGAGCCATTGGTGTACCAAAGACTGAATAATAACATGGAGATTTTTAGTTCTTAGGAGAATTTTTTTTTCCTAAAAGAAGGTGGTATGAATCAATTGCCCAATTCAAAGAGTTGACTATTCCATAAGAAATTAGGGTCAGTTACCTAAGTTTTTTCAGTGTATTGACATTATTTCTGTATTGTGAAGGCTTTTTAGAAGCCAGATCATCATGGTGACAAATTGTCATGTGTTTGGATGCAAGCCGAGAACGGTCAAAATAATCAATATGCTGCTTGCTCTTAAAAGACAAAACAACAATAAAAAAAGATTTTTAGTCAGTTTTGTCAAAATGTAGGAAAGTTTTTTTTTTTAAGATTTATTTAGCCTGCGCCGCGGCTCAATAGGCTAATCCTCCGCCTTGCGGCACCGGCACACTGGGTTCTAGTCCCGGTCGGGGCGCCGGATTCTGTCCTGGTTGCCCCTCTTCCGGGCCAGCTCTCTGCTGTGGCCCAGGAGTGCAGTGGAGGATGGCCCAAGTCCTTGGGCCCTGCACCCCATGGGAGACCAGGAAAAGCATCTGGCTCCTGCCTTCAGATCAGCACGGTGCGCTGGCCGCAGCGCGCCGGCCGAGGCGGCCATTGGAGGGTGAACCAACGGCAAAGGAAGACCTTTCTCTCTGTCTGTCTCTCTCATGTCCACTCTGCCTGTCAAAAAAAAAAAAATTATTTAATTATTTGAAAGAGAGAGTTACAGAGCGGCAGAGACAGAGAGAGATTGAGTGAGAGAGAATCTTCCATCCGCTGGTTTACTCCCCAAATGGCCGCAAAGGCTGGAACTGAGCTGATCTAAAGCTGGCAGACAGGAGCTTCTTCTGGGTCTCCCACGTGGGTACAGGTGAGTACTTGGACCATCTTCTGCTGCTTTCCCAGGTGCATTAGCAGGGATCTGTATTGGAAGAGGAGCAACTGTAACTCAAACAGTGCCCATGTGGAATGCTGGCACTGCAGGTGGGGCTTTATCTGCTATTCCACAGCCCCAGGAAATTTATTTCTTAGTTAGGATGGCAGTAAGCTGAAAAAGTAGAAGTTTTGCAAGTTTGATTTTTTAACCAAGTCTTGAAATAATGATAATAAATAATATTTTTAAAGGGTAGATAGATAGTGGGCATCTTCCTTATTGTGTAGGTGCTAGTATTAAAATTTAGGTTAGGGGCCGGTGGTGTGGCGCAGTGGGTTAAAGCCCTGGCCTGAAGTACCGGCATTCCATGTGGGCACCGGTTCTATTCTGGCTGCTCCCCTTCCAATCGAGCTCTCTGCCATGGTCTGGGAAAGCAGTAGAAGATGGCCCAAGTCCTTGGGCCCCTGCACCCACCTAGGAGACCCAGAAGAAGCTCCTGGCTCCTGCCTTTGGATTGACGCAGCTCTGGCCTTTGCAGCCATCTGGGGAGTGAACCAGCAGATGGAAGACCTCTCTCTTTCTCTACCTCTCTATAATTCTGTCTTTCAAATAAATAAAATAAATCTTTAAAAAAAATTTAGGTTAAAAAAATGAAACTGTACAGATAATGTCTTCACACAGATTAACAGATCTATTCCTTTCCTGAGTTCTTTAATAATAAATGCCAAAAAATTTGAAATCTGGGGTTCAAATCTCATGTTGAAGTACAAAACAGACTTGATTACAAAATTTGGATTTTGAACAGTCAACCTCTCTGAACTTTACAGCATAAATAAGGAATTGTATCCAGTAGTTTAGTATTGTTTGACATTAAAAGTGAGTTTATGTGGATATAGGAGTTTCTGTTCCTGACTTTATCTTGGTTTGGGAGGAAATACTGAGTTCCATTCCAGGTATTAACTTGTTCTGAGACGTGTCTTTAGCCTATGTAAGAACCAGGGCTACTTCTCTATTTATGAGTATGCCTGGTTAAAGGGTAAGACATTTAAAAATGTGATTTTATTTTTTCAAAATGGCAAATATCAAACTTTTATTTGCCATACTAATTATTGGAAGCAAAGTGCCACTACTTTGATGTCATTCAGATTATTATAATTATGTGAATATAAAAATTATAGCTACCACTAGTGATCACCTTAAAATTCTAAATCTTTTATTTTCTCTCACTGTAAAGCATATATTTATAGGCTGAGCACCAGCCTTCTTGATGCACTATTTTTCTCCCTTAGATCCTTTCCTACTTTTCACATCTTTGGTTTTCACTGAAAGTATGATTAAAACCCTATGGAGCAGCGCACGTGCGAGCCGGCAGGAGGACGGTACCGGGGGCCCCAGCTTCCCTCAGAGAATATTTGTGGGGCTCGGGGATGCCCGCAGGTGTGCTCCTGAGGCTGGCCACTGCCTCTAGCTAGCACCTGTGTCCAGTTTGCAGCACCGGCTGGGCAGGCTCCTAGAGCCAGCCGCTTGGGGCCTCCGGGGTCCTGCAGACTCCGTGAGCAAATGGCATATGAATGGCATACGGAAGATGAGGGGGGCCTGCCCGCTCCTAAGTGCGTTAAGGCCAGGAACACAGGGGACAGAAGCAGGTCTGTGTTTGCAATGCCGGACCAGAGGGAGGGAGCCAGCCGAGGCACAGCCAGGTCCATCCTCCCGGGAACTGCAACCGGAGGCCTTGGGAGTGCGCGCTGCAAACTCTTGGCTTGGCCGTGAGACCTCCCATCTCTGTGCTTCCAGCTGTCCAGGCAAGGTGGAGGGTCGGGCGTGGCTGTAGGCCTAAGGAGCTTGCTGCCCGTGGGCCTCCACACGCAAGGTGGCACAGGCTTTCCTGGGGCTGCACCTCATCCCGGCCCAAGGGAGTTGGGAGGATCCTAGGAGGCACCCAGGAATGCATGAGTGCCCAGAGTCCTGCAGGGAATACGAGGAGGCCCATGCGTGGCTGCTCAGGCTCAGGAGGCCATCATGGGACAGCCCCGTACCCCAGCTACGAGCTCATCTCGTGTGGATGGCCACAGTGCGCGTCAGGAGTGGGTGTGTCACACCAGCAGCCCCCGGGACCGGGCCCTGCCCTTCAAGCCCCTAGTGCAGCAGAAAATAAAAAAATAGAAACAAACAAACAAAAAAACTATGGAGCCCTCTTTTAGGAAAGGAAACTTGGAAATAACTTATGAGTCTTAGTATGTAGCCCCTGCTAGATCTTAGTATTTTAGTAGAAATACCTAATATGAAGTAATTAACTTCCAGTGGAATTCGAAATTAGTTTGGAGATGTAGGTTAATTTCCCTTGAAACTACATCACACTACTAGCTGTTCCTAGCACCAGCTTTTTATGGAACTCTGTTATCTTGAGGTCTACATGTGTGAATTTCTCTATTGATGTGTATATTGAAGTTTCATACCATGTATACTTAGATATCCTCTCTGGAAAGAAAGACAGTATTAGCAAATAGGCAAATCATTCTGTTTGCCATAAAATTAAATTGCCAATTTGCCATAAAACTTGAGTTTTATGATTTTGTCTTTTACTTAACTTGCCTTATTCTCTTTCCCATTCAATTCATGGAAGAATGTGTGTGTTATAATTGATAAAAATAGTTATTTCAGCCAGTGAGTTTTTGAAAGTCACCAGAGAAACTTGTTTCTGTGCAGTGTCAATTTGGAATCTGTGTTATTAATTAATATTGTATTTTAATAGTTTAAAACAAGAACGTTTTACTACTTTTCATTGGATAATAATTTCTTTCCTTTGTTTATACCTGTGAGCATCACCCATTTGGGAAAGCTTTTGTATTTTCAAGCTCTTTTTTAATTTTTGTTTTAAACTATAGTAGCTTTTTAAAGAAAAATAAGCTTTTCTGAAAAATAAGAATTTTGATCATCACATTTGTTTGCTGACCCAGTAGAGCTATATGTTGAATTATACTTGAATTTTGTAATGTGATGAAGACTGTCTCATTAACAGTTTTAGGGTAGCTTTGCAATCAAAAGTATATTTAAATTTATAATTCCTTCTGGATATAAGAATTCAGATTTACGCTTTATATTTTTGGCTGAAATTTTTTGTGTCCTATATTTGACTTAAGTATTAAGATAGATAAAAAAGTAACTAGTCAAAAAAATGCAAAAAGACCATTATAAATGTTTGACTATCTGGTATTAATTTATATGAAAATACTTAGGTGTATTGTTTTTTTTTTTTCTGATTGAATTTTGTTTTAGATGCCATTCTAAATATGGTGAATATTGCTGCTAATATTCTGGGAGCAAAAACTGAAGACTTGACAGAAGGTACCTATCATTTTATGAGTCTTTTAAATAATTGGTATTCCAGGGGTTCTTCTAGTTAGGAAAAATCAAATAATAAGTCAGGAAAATCTGGATTTTTCACTCAGAAGTAAATAAATGATCCAAAAAGAACCTACCTTTTTTCATGAAGAAATTTTGTGTACATAAAATTAGTTTGTTTTCCAATTCTTCTGAGCAGTAATAATGATTTTATCACTTACCTAGAAGTTTTGATGCCCAAATAGTGTACTTCATTTGCTTTCCTTTTATGTATCAAATAGTTAATCAGCTTAGAAAGCCATTTTGTCTTTAAAGAATAGCAAATAAGAATATTATTAGCAAAGAGAAACAGTTTTGCCTTTTTGTTAAAAAAAATGCTTAGTTCCAAGTGTAAACTTTAAAATGACACATTTGTCTCCTCTTGAATAACTCTTTTAGGTGTCTTTCTAGGCATATTTATCATATAAGATTACACAGAATTTATTGTCATATGATATGTTTTAATTATCTGAGAAGTTGGCAGATAATATGTGTTACTTGTAGTTGTAATCTTATATGATCCATTTCTTTCTAAAAGAACTTTGGGAAAAAAAGGCTACAGTAGCAAGCTTACTTCAGTTTTTCCTTCTCCCTTGAGAAACGAAAGATCTTTATTTGTTATAGTAAGATATTTTCATGGTATAGCTTTTAAAAACTTGAACTCAATATGGGCATCTTTCTTAAAATAGGAAATAAAAGTGTATCTGAGAATGCCACCACCACAACTGCACCTAAAATGCCTGAATCAACTCCTGTTTCAACTCCTGTTCCGTCACCTGAGTAAGTTCTGTGATATTAAATAGAGTTCTATTAAAGTGGAAGTTAAGTATACTAGTACAAAAAAAAAGGAACTTGTAATTTGTGTATGAAATGACTATCTGTAGGGAGCTTTGAACCATAGAACAGACATTCTGCAGTCACTTAGAACATCTTTGACTTGCTTCTCATTGGTGTATATGTGTGCATGAAATATACTTCATTCTAGAACAGACATTTGTTTTGATGTCATATATTACTTTGATCATTCACAATACCTTGTTCAGATAATTGATTTGACTGATGGACAAATTTTAGTGGCTGGGTTTTATGAAGTTTAAATGCATTTATTGTATATCTTTGGTGTCTCTAGAAAATTACAAAGGATACCTGAAATACTTGAAGAGCAGTAATTCTTGTCACACAGCAAATACCGTGTTCCATTTCTTAAATTGGATCATATAGTTGTTTCTCCATTTTACAATGTGGCAGTTTGGGCAGGGGTGTATATACAGATAACAGTAACCACCCCTTTTTATTTTTTCTGTAGGAGATAATTACCTTTTTGGGGGTACTTCTTCTTAGCCATAATAAATAAAAAGTTCTTTATGTTTTGGATAATTGGGTACAGTTATTAAAGATTTAATTTATGTATCAAATATATTCTGTAAAACTTTGAAGACCCTTTCTCTATTAGAAAACTGATTTAAGAGGATAAGATCATTGAATTTGAAATAGTTAAGATAACATAATAATACTTGCAAGGAATATGATTTCAACTGTATTTCTGAAGTACTATTCTGAAAGTTTTGTTCTTTGAAGGGTGTGGTAAGAAATCTATGTTCTTGTGTGTTAATGTCAAATGTGACTAAAGGTATTTATTGGGTGATTACAGAGAAAATATGGTCTTTGATTCCTAGAAGGACCTAGGAAATCTATTAGGAATAGAGACATTCTGAGTGTGTCTAATTATATGTAGCTGGGATTGCTATTCCTAGCTTTGTTATCTTGGCTTATTCAGTGAACAACACATGATATATCTTGGTTTTCCAAACTAAGTAACACTAACTGCATTTTTACATGTATTAGTATACACATGCATCTATAGATTTGACTGTTTGTTAACAGGCTAATGTAACAGTTTTTACTTTTCCATGTCAGTTTTTAAGAGATATTTTGGCTTACTCTCTCTCTTTTTTTAAAGATTTATTTATTTATTTGAAAGGTAAAGTTACACAGAGAGAGAGACAGAGACAGAGACAGAGAAATCTTCTGTCTCTGATTCACTCCCCAAATGGCTGCAATGACCCAAGCTGGACTGATCCACAGCCAGGAGCCAGGAGCTTCTTCTGGGTTTCCCACGTGGGTGCGGGGGCCCAAGGACCTGGACCGTCTTCTGCTGCTTTTCCAGATACATTAGCAGGGAGCTGGATCAGAAGTGGAGCAGCCAGGACATGAACTGGTGCTCATATGGGATACGGGTGTCACAGGTGGTGGCTTTACCTGCTGCACCACAGCACCGGAACCTGCTTAATCTTTTTTACTTAATATCCCTTTGTGTTTATTTGTCTTAAATTATTTTTAGTGACTATATAGTAGTCCCGTGAAAATAAAAATCTATGGTAGATGTAAGTTTTTTTTTTTTTTTTAATTTATTTAATGAGCATAAATTTTCAAAGTACAGCTTATGGACCACAATAGCCTCCCCCCCGCCCCCGTGTCTTCCCTCCCATCCACAACGCTCCCCTCTCCCACTCCCTCTCCCCCTTCCCCTTCACATCACGATTAATTTTCAATTATCTTTATATACAGAAGATCAATTTAGTGTATGTTAAGTAAAGATTTCCACATTTTGCTCCCACACAGAAACACAAAGTGTAAAATACTATTTGAGTACTAGTTATAGCATTGATTAAACACCTAAGAGTAATTGTGTATTAATTACAGAGCTCAACCAATAGTTTTAGGTAGAATATAAAATGCATCTTTTGTATTATTGTGGCTTCCCCCGACCTCCCTTCCTCCTGTGGCCCTCCCCTCACCCACTTCCTCTCCCATCCCGCCCTTCATCACGTTTCATTTTCAATTACCTTCATATACCGAAGATCAATTTAGTATATACTAAGCAGGGATTTCAACAGGTTGCACTCACACAACCGAACCAGGTATAGGGTATTGTTCGACTAGTAGTGTTGTTTTTGAGTTTCATAGATAAACATATTAAGGACAGAGATCCTGCGTGGGGAGCATGAACCCAGTGACTCCCGTTGTTGATATAACAATTGGCACTCTTATTTATGACGTCAGCAATCACCCGAGACTCTTGCTATGAGCTGTCTAGGCTATGGAAGCCCTTTGAGTTCACCAACTCTGAATTTGTTTAGTCAAGGCCATATCACAGTGGAGGTTCCTTCCTCCCTTCAGAGAAAGGCGCCTCTCTCCTTGATGGCCTGATCCTTCTGCTGGGGTGTTGTTCACCACGATCCTTCATTTAGATTGTTTTTTGCCACCGTGTCATGACTTTCCATGCCTGCGAGACTCTCATGGACCTTTTAGTCAGATCCGAATGTCCCAAGGGTTGATTCTGAGGCAGGAGTGCTGTTTTGGGCATTTGCCATTCTATGAGTCTGCTGTGTGTCCTGCTTCCCCCGCAGGATCATTCTCAACCCTTTTGATTCTATCTTTCATTATTTGCTTACACTGGTCTTATTTGTGTAATCTCTTCGACACTTACCCTATCTTTTGGATCAGTTGTGTATTTATATTTGTCACTTTACCAAGTGTGCTGGCATTGGTACCTGCCTCCTTGGTAAGATTGAGTTGAAATCCCCTGGCACATTTCCAGTTCCACCATTGGAGGTAGGTCTGAGTGAGTATGTGCCATCCTATATATCTCCTCCCTCTCTTATTCCCACTCCCATGTTCCACAGAGATCAATTTCCTATTAATTTTTAAACGCTTAAGAATGGTTGTGCATTGATTGCAGAGTTCAACCAGTGGTCTTGTGTAGAGCATACCGAGCAACAACAACAACAACAAAAATACTAAAGGAACAAAATAGTAAGTTTTTCCTCAACAGTCTAGACAAGGGCTGCTCATGTCATTGTCTCTCATAGTGTCCATTTCACTTCAATGGGTATCATTTTAGGTGCTCGTTTAGTTGCCATCGAACAGGGAGAACAGGTGATATTTGTCCCTTTTGGACTGGCTTATTTCACTCAGCATCATGTTTTCCAGCTTCCTCCTTTTTGTTGTGAATGCCCGGATTTCATTGTTTTTTACTGCTGTATAGTGTTCCATAGAGTACATATCCCATAGTTTCTTTATCCAGTCATCCGTTGATGGACATTTAGGTTGATTCCATGTCTTAGCTATTGTGAATTGAGCTGCAACAAATATTGAGGTGCAAATGGCTTTTTTCACCCCTTGAATTCCATTTGGGTATATTCCAAGGAGTGGGATGGCTGGGTCCTGTGATAGTGCTATATTCATGTTTCTGAGGATTCTCCAGACTGTCTTCCATAGTGGCTTTACCAGCTTGCATTCCCACCAACAGTGGATTAGTGTCCCTTTTTCTCCACATCCTCGCCAGCATCTGTTGTTGGTTGATTTCTGTATGTAAGCCAATCTAACCGGAGTGAGGTGGTATCTCATTGTGGTTTTGATCTGCATTTCCCTGATGGCTAGGGATCCTGAGCATTTTTTCATGTGCCTGTTGGCCATTTGGATTTCCTCTTTTGAAAAATGTCTGTTAAGGTCCTTGGCCCATTTTTTTATTGGGTTGTTTGTTTTGATTCTGTGGTGTTTTTTGATCATTGTGTAGATTCTAGTTGTTAATCCTTTATCTGTTGTGTGGTTTGCGAATAACGTCTCCCATTCTGTTGGTTGCCTCTTCGCTTTCCTGACTGTTTCCTTTGCTGTTAAGAAACTCTTCAATTTTAGGTAATCCCATTTGTTTATTTTATCTTTGATTACCCGTGCCTGTGGGGTCTTCTCCAGGAATTCTTCGCCTGTTCCGATATCTTGAAGCGTTTCCCCTATGCTCTCAATTAGTTTCATGGTGTCGTGGCGCATCTCTAGTTCTTTGATCCATGTTGAGTGGATTTTTGTATAAGGTGTAAGGTAGGGGTCTTGCTTCATACTGCGGCATGTGGACATCCAGTTTTCCCAGCACCATTTGTTGAAGAGGCTGTCCTTGTTCCAGGGGTTGGTTTTAGGTCCTTTGTCAAATATGAGTTGGTAATAGATGTTTGGGTTGATCTCCGGTGTTTCTATTCTGTTCCATTGGTCTATCCATCTGTTTTTGTACCAGTACCAGGCTGTTTTGATTATAACTGCCCTGTAGTATGCCTTGAAGTCTGGAATTGTGATGCCTCCGGCCTTGTTTTTATTGTAAAGGATTGCTTTAGCTATTCTGGGTCTCCTGTTTCTCCATATGAATTTCAGCATCGTTTTTTCTAGGTCTTTGAAGAATGGCTTTGGTATTTTGATTGGTATTGCATTGAACTTGTAAATTGCTTTTGGGAGAATGGACATTTTGATGATATTGATTCTTCCAATCCATGAGCATGGCAGGTTTTTCCATTTTTTTGTGTCGTCTTCTATTTCTTTCTTTAGTGTTTTGTAATTTTCATCATAGAGGTCTTTGACCTCCTTGGTTAAATTTATTCCAGGGTACTTTGTTTTTGTGGCTATTGTGAATGGGATTGATCTTAGTAGTTCTTCCTCGGCCGGCCCTGGCATTGTCTGTGTATACAAAGGCTGTTGATTTCTGAGCATTGACTTTGTATCCTGCTAGTTTACCAAACTCTTCTATGAGTTCCGGTAGTCTCTTATAGGAGTTTATTGGGTCCTCTATATATAGTATCATGTCATCTGCAAACAGGGATAGTTTAACTTCCTCCTTTCCCATTTGTATCCCTTTAATTTCTTTTTCTTGCCTGATGGCTGTGGCTAACACTTCTAAGACTATATTGAATAGCAATGGTGAGAGTGGGCATCCCTGTCTGGTGCCAGTTCTCAATGGAAATGCCTCCAACTTTTCCCCATTCAATATGATGCTGGCCTTTGGTTTATCATAGATTGCCTTAATTGTGTTGAGGAATGTTCCTTCTAACCCCAATTTGCTTAGGGTTTTCATCATGAAGGGGTGTTGTATTTTGTCAAATGCTTTCTCTGCATCTATTGAGGTAACCATATGATTTTTGTTTCTCAATTTGTTAATGTGATGGATTACGTTGATTGACTTTCGAATGTTGAACCATCCCTGCATACCAGGGATAAATCCCACTTGGTCTGGGTGAATGATCTTTCTGATGTGTAGTTGGATTCGGTTTGCCAGAATTTTATTGAGTATTTTTGCATCTATGTTCATCAGGGAGATAGGTCTGTAGTTTTCTTTCTCTGCTGTGTCTTTTCCGGGCTTAGGAATTAAGGTGATATTGGCTTCGTAGAAGGAATTTGGGAGGATTCCTTCTCTTTCAATCGTTTGGAATAATTTGAGAAGAACTGGGGTTAGTTGTTCTCTAAATGCCTGGTAAAATTCGGCAGTGAAGCCATCCGGTCCTGGGCTCTTCTTTTTCGGTAGTGCGTTTATTACTGATTCAATTTCTTCCATGGTTATGGGTCTGTTTAGATTTTCTATATCTTCACGGCTCAGTTTAGGAAGGTTGTATTTGTCCAGGAATCTATCCATTTCTTCCAGGTTCCCCAGTTTGTTAGCATACATCTCTTTGTAGTAGTTTCTGATGATTCTTTCTATTTCTGTTGTGTCTGTTGTTACATTTCCATTACTATCTTTGATTTTACAGATTTGGGTCTTCTCTCTCCTTTTTTTGGTTAGTTGGGCCAATGGTGTGTCGATTTTGTTTATTTTTTCAAAGAACCAGCTCCTGGTTTTGTTGATCTTTTGTATTGTTTTTTTGGTTTCAATTCTGTTTATTTTTTCTCTGATCTTTAGTATTTCTTTCCTCCTTTTGGATTTGGGCTTGATTTGCTGCTGTTTTTCTAGATCCTTGAGGTGCATGGAGAGTTCATTTGTTTGGTTCCTTTCCAGCTTCTTGATGTAGGCACTAATTGCTATAAACTTTCCTCTTAGCACTGCTTTTGCTGTGTCCCACAGGTTTTGATAGGTTGTGTTATGATTTTCATTTGTTTCTAGAAATCTTTTGATTTCTCTTTTAATTTCTTCGATGACCCACTGTTCATTTAGGATCATGTTGTCCATTCTCCATATATTTGCATATGGTGTAGAGATTCTTGGGTTGTTGATTTCAAATTTCACTGCTCTATGGTCTGAGAAGCTGCATGGTATAGTTTCAATTTTGTTGAATTTGTTGAGGCTCCCTTTATGGCCTAGTATATGGTCAATCCTAGAGAATGTTCCATGTACTGGGGAGAAATACGTGAACTCTTTGTCTGTGGGGTGGAAGGTTCTGAAGATATCTATTGGGTCTATTTGGTCTATGGTGTCAATTAGCTCAGTTGTTTCCTTGTTGAATTTCTGTCTGGTTGATCTGTCCATTGGTAAGAGTGGGGTGTTGAAGTCCCCTGTTACTATTGTATTTGAGTCTATATCTCCCTTTAAATCCTTTAGTAATTCTTTCAGGTAGCCAGGCGCCCTGTAATTAGGTGCATATACATTTATAATAGTAATGTCTTCCTGTTGGATAGATCCTTTAATTATTATATAGTGCCCTTCTCTGTCTCTTTTAATAGTTTTTATGTTAAAGTCTATTTTGTCTGATATTAGGATGGCCACACCAGCTCTTTTTTGATTTCCATTAGCTTGGAGTATCTTTTTCCATCCTTTCACTTTCAGTCTGCGTGCATCTTTGCTGATGAGGTGTGTCTCCTGAAGGCAGCATATAGTTGGATTGTCTTTTTTTTATCCAATCAGCTAGTCTCTATGTCTCTTTGTCGTGGAATTAAGACCATTCACATTCAATGTGATTACTGTTAAGTACTGTCTTTTCCCCTTCATGTTTCCTGAAACGAGCTGTTTATGTATTTTGAACTTTGTGGGTTACTCTACCGTTTGCTTTTTTTTTGCAGTGAAGTTCTTGTTTTGGTATTTCTGTGTGCAGCACGCCTTTGAGCAAGTGTTGTAGGGTTGGACGCGTGGATACAAATTCTTTCAGTTTCTGTTTGTCGTGGAAGATCTTTATTTCCCCTTCATTCATAAATGATAGCTTTGCAGGATATAGTATTCTAGGTTGGCATTGTTTGTCTTTTAAAACTTGAAATATATCATGCCATTGTCTCCTTGCCTGTAGTGTTTGCGAGGAGAAGTCTGGGGTGAGTCTGATGACTTACCCCTGAATGTGATTTGTCGCTTTTCTCTGGCACATTTTAGGATTTGTTCTTTGTGTGTCACTGAACTGAGTGTTGCCACAATGTGTCGTGGTGAATTTCTCTTCTGGTCTACTCTGTTCGGAGTCCTGGCTATCTGTTGTATTTGTGTGTTGTTATCCAGCTGCCTTTGTTTAAAGTTTTCTGATATTATTTCGTTGAAGACACCTTCTAATCCATTCTCTCTTTCCACCCCCTCAGGGACTCCTATTATCCGAACATTACACTGTTTGATTGAATCTTGTAGGTCTCCGACCGTGTTTTTTAATTTTTTAATTTCTTCTTCCTGTGATTGAACTGACTGTATTATTTCTGGAAGTTTGTCTTCGAATTCTGATATTCGGTCTTCTATTTCATCTGTTCGATTTCCAAGGGATTCCACGGTGTTTTTTATATGGTCAATTGAGTTTTTCAGTTCTAGTATCTCATTCTGGCTTCTCTTTAAGATCTCTAATCCTTGGGCTTGTTTTTCATTCAGCTCTTGACACTGTTTCTCATTATTTCTAAGTATTCTGATTATTAATTTTCTGAATTCTTTTTCTGGCATGTTTTCAACTTCTTCTTCTTCTGCCTCTGTTATGGTTGGTTTAGCCTGCTCCATTGGCAAATTTATATGATCTTCCATGTTTTTTTGGTTTTTTGTTTTGTTTTTTGGCATTCCGTCTGGGTGATTTTTCGGGTTGATTTCCCTCTACTATAGGCTGCTGTGAGTCTCTACCAATATCCAGTGTAATCAGGCTGCTCAACACAGCCCGCAGGGAAACAGACAGGATGGCTGCTCTCTGCCCACTGCAGCTCTGGATCCTGTGCTTTTTCCCCACCAGGAGGCGCTATTCAGTTTTTTTTTTTTTTTTTTTTTTTTTTTTTTATTGTAACTTGAGTAGTTGGGTCTCAGGGCTTTGGGCTGCCCTCCCTCGAGCACCCTCAGCTCCACCTTTGGGCTCTGCCTCCGAAGGTTAGTGTGGAGGCAAAGACAGTTCTCCTTTAAGCCCAAATGTAAACAAACAAAATGGCTGCTTCCCGCCCGCTGGAGCTCCGGGGAGGTGCCAAGAGATACTGGCTTACTCAGTCTCTCAATTAGTATCCCTGAATCGTGCACTCTCTCTGCAGGCGCCACTCACTCTGTTCCGTTTTCTATTTCCTCCCCGACTGAGTCGTGCATGTCTCAGTGTCCATCCCAGTGTGCGTTGGGGGAGGGGCGGCGGCAGCTGTGCCGTGGTGCTGGGCGAGTGCCCCGTCTCACCTCGGCTTCCAGCGCTGGTGCGTACACGCTCCTGCTGGTGTCCTGAGTCTCAGGCGTCCGCGTCCTCCTCGCGTGTCCACCCTGTCTCCCCAGTTTCAGGAAGGGCTTAAAAACTACAAATTCTGGTCCCTCTTTGAACCTTCCCTTAGTGGACCTTCGCTGTGCTCCCTCCCTCTCTATTCCGCCATCTTCCAGCCTCTCGGTAGATGTAAGTTTTAAAGTTATTAAGCTGATTTACTTTCTTTTCCAAATTTGAGTGAGTTTGTCTTTTTAAGTGCAGCTTGGTTTAGAGTATATATATATATATGGTATATAGCTTACTTTTTACTAAATTCAATTTGGTTTTTCTCTCTCCCCTTTGGATCCTTCTTACTGTCACAATTTATTTTTTTAGATAAGAAGTAATATGCCACCTAAATATATAAGAAATGTTTTTAGAGACTATCTCTTTTCTGCTTAAAGAAGGGTAGTCTAATGTTTTAGATTGGTCCATTTAACCATTTACTATTTCACTGTGACCCAAGTTAAAATTCACCTTCTGGAAATTGTCTATTTTATATTGACTTATTCTACCTTTGCTATTGTAACATTAGTGTTTCCTTGAAGACATTTCCTGGCATGGCATTCCTCGTAATTTTTGAGTAGGAGTATTTGTATATGAAGATAATTCTTCTTTTTACTAAAATTACCTTACATTTTCAGATTGTATACCTTTTGTGGTTAAGGCTATATCCAGAAATCAATTATATTTATTTTGGAAGGAACAGTAGGTATTGTGATTTACAATACTTCCTGGAAACTTCAGCCCTCCATTCTCTTCTATACTATATACTTACACCAGAACACAAAGATAGAATAAATCTAATGGCACTGTCTATTTATAATAAGCCAGAATTTGTTTAAAGTGATTAAATATTTGGCTTTTAGTAACAGAAAATTAACCCAGAGTATATAAGTGTACTTCAAGTTTGAAAGTGGAATTAGACGATGTTTATTTTGTTGCAAGATTGATTTTAATTCCATGAATAGTTTTTTCATAACATGTATTTTTAAAAAATTATTTATTTATTTGAGAGACAGTTACAGAGAGAGGGAGAGGCAGAGAGGAAGGTCTTCCATCTGCTGGTTTAGTTCCCAAATGGCCACAACAGCCAGAGCTGTGTTGAACCAGGAGCCAGGAGCTTCTTCCGGGTCTCCCACTTTGGTGCAGGGGCCCAAGCACTTGGGCCATCTTCCACTGCTTTCCCAGGCCATATCAGAGAGCTGAATCAGTAGAGGAACAGCTGGGACACAAACTGGCACTCATATTGGATGTGAGTGTAGAAAGGAAAAGGTTTAGCCTACTATACCACAGTACCATCCCTATAATATACATTTTTGATGAACATTTTGAAAACTCCTTGTATTAAGATTATTTTGAGGAAGGGATATTTTTCTTCTTCCTTAAGCAGATAATCTGTGTGTGTGTGTGTGTGTGTATATATGTGTGTATAAATATAATGCCATGTTGGAATCCCTAAGTCATTCACAGGGAAATTATCTTTGAGAAAGCTAGCTATTATTTGGAGATAGGATATTCAGTCACATAGTGCATTCATAAGTATGTAAAGAGTCCTGGATTCTAGTTATTGCTCTTGAGCATCATCATTTCTGATCTGTAGCAAAGTGATGAGACCTATTTAGTGAACAACTATGGGAGGAAAGATGCAGTATACTTCAGTGAATGGAAATACTCGTTTACAAATAATTCTAAAACAAAGACTAATAGTATGAAATGATAAATGTCCTGTGAGTTATTTGGCGGGTCACATATAAGTGGTATTTCTGTTACCATTTCTGAGCAATATTTGTTTTTATAATTATAATGAAAATTTATTTCATCCACAAATGTTTTTCTTCTTTATTTCTAGCCCTTTTTTCTTATATATATTGATTTTCCTTAAATATATTTTAATTTTTGATGTCTTCTTGAAGAGACTTATAATTGTCTTTATTTCTAGGTACATAACCACTGAAGCTATACAGGACACAGAGCCATCATCACCGGATACTCCAAAAGAGAGTCCCATTGTACAGTTAGTTCAAGAGGAAGAAGAGGAGGCAAGTCCATCGACAGTGACTCTTCTGGGCAGTGGTGAACAAGAAGATGAATCATCACCGTGGTTTGAGTCAGAGACACAGATATTTTGCAGTGAACTGACCACAATTTGTTGTATTTCTAGTTTTTCAGAATACATTTATCGATGGTGTTCAGTTAGAATTGCTCGTTATCGGCAGCGCAGCAGAATTGCTGTGAGTAAAGGAAAAGATTTAGCTCAACCACAGTTACTGTTTCCTGCAGAAACAGTAGATGTTTCAGTATTGCACCCACTGAGTGGAGAGTTGGACCGTAAGAGTGTGGACAAGGAAGCTGAAACTATTGTTCTTGGTGACTTAAGTAATATGCACCAAGCTGATTTGATGAATCACACTGTAGATGCAATAGAACTTGAACCAAGCCATCCTCAAACTCTTTCTCAGTCTCTTCTCTTGGATATTACTCCAGAAATCAATCCATTATCTAAAATAGAAGTGTCTATGTCTGTTAAACATGAGACAGAACATATACCATCCCAAGTGATTCCTCAAGAAAGTTCTGTTGAGGTTGATAATGAAATAGAAAAAAAGTCTGAGAGCTTTAGTTCTTTGGAGAAGCCATCTGTTATCTTTGAAACAAAGGTTCATGAGATGATGGATAATATTGTGAACGAAGACATGAGCTCTGTGCAGATTATCACAAAACTAACTGAAACAGTAGTGCCACCCATGAATACAGCCACTGTGCAGGACAGTGAAGATGGGGAAGCCAAAATGAACGTAGCTGACACACCAAAGCTAGTTTTGACTCCTGTTGTGGATTCTTCATTGCCTGAAGTAAAAGAAGAAGAACAGTCTCCAGAAGATGCAATTCTGAGAGGCTTACAGAGGACAGCCACAGATTTTTATGCTGAATTACAAAATTCTACAGATCTAGGATATGCTAATGGAAATCTTGTACATGGATCAAACCAAAAGGAGTCAGTATTTATGAGACTTAATAATCGTATTAAAGCGTTAGAAGTTAACATGTCTCTCAGTGGTCGCTATCTGGAGGAGCTTAGCCAAAGGTAAGCTTTATTCTGAGTTAACACAGTCCATTTCATCTGGTAAGTTAAGTATCTCTGTATGATCTGTGATTACAGGAGGAAATGATTTAACTATCTTATGATAGAATTGTAGTGAGTACAATTTTAGCTGGACAGAGAAAGCAAGCTATTTATATGATGACCAGTGTCTTAAAGAATTATTTTTTGGGGGTTGGTGCTATGGCACAGTGGGTTAAGCATCTGCCTGCAGTGCTGGAATCTGATTTGGGCGCTGGTTCAAGTCCTGGCTGCTCCCCTTCTGATCCAGCTCTCTGCTGATGTCCTAGGATCAGAAGATGATCCAGGTGCTTGGGCCCCTGCACCCGGGTGGGAGGCCTGGAGGAAGCTCCTGGCTTTGACTGGCCCAGCTCTGGCTGTTGCGGCCATTTAGGGAGTTAACCAGCGGATGGAAGACCTCTCTCTGTCTCTCACTCTCTCTGTCTGTAAGTCTGCCTCTTTAAGTAAATAGTTAACTAAATCTTTAAATAAAAATTACTTTTTTATAAAAACTATTTTATAACTACTACTTAGTAACAGATAACATCTTTATTATGAGGCTTTTAATAAGTTTGAATTGTCTGTACTCCCTTCCTCTGTTGCTTAACTTAGCTACTTCTGTTTGATTCCCAAAGGGTTCATGGGGAAAAAGTATGTAGGCTTTAGAGTCCAAAATAGAATTTGGTCAAATATCATTGAAGAATGTAGATAATTAAAGACAAAAAGTATACTGAATTGGATGATAGACAGTATTTGCAGTTTGCACTCTTTTATATGGGTCTTTGAATTACAGTTCTAGTTTTACTAATTTATATCCTTGTGCTCTTAAGTGCCAGAGGCAGTGCCAGGACATTTGTGCAGTGTCCCCATGCACAGGTTACATTTTTATTTTTATTTATTTTTGAAACTTTTTATTATTTAAAGATTTATTTATTTGAAAGGCAGAGTTAACAGAGAGAGAGGGAGAGAGAAGAGATTTTCCATCCACTGGTCACTTCCCAAATGGCTGCAACAGCTAGGGCTAGGCTAGGCGGAAACTGGGAGCCTAGAACTCCTTCCAGATCTCCCATATAGTTGAGCAGGGGCCCAAGCACTTGGGTCATCCTCCACTGCCCTTCTAGGTGGACATTCTAGGGAACTAGATCAGAATCAGAGCATCTGGGACTCAAAGTGGAGCTCGTATGGGATGTCAGGATGCTTGGCATTAGAAAGTGACTTAACTGGATGTGCCACAACTCTGGCCCTCCACAGTTTGCATTTTAAAAACTCATTAACTGCTTTCTTAATTCCTTACTTGTCCAGTGTTTGTCCTTAGCACTTCTCCCCCAACATTTTGTAATCCTGTAGGCACCAGGTATCCAGAGTTTTTAAAACAGCACTTATTAAATTGAACTGCCACAATAAGATGTTAGGGACTATTAAATAGAAAGGGGATTTCTTCCAAATTCATACATATAATTTATTGTTATATTGAGTGTGCATGTATGTATGCATATGTGCATGCATATTCACTTAGCTCCTTCATATCTGCTCTTGCTTCCCTGCCCTCCCTCCTTGCTCTCTGTACCCCAAGGGAACCACAGCAATCACAAAATTTTATATATCAGTAAGATGCAGAAAATTAACGTTGAGATAGCTAATAGTTCTTTATTATGCCTTTGTGTTTGTCTGTTGCACAGGCCGGAATAAGAGTTAAGAAAATTGAGTTATCTCAGTAAAAATCAGATGTATGTTTCAGTATTAAGTGAATATATAAAAAGTTAAAGCTATCTTGAACCAATTTTCACTCCTTAGGTACCGAAAACAAATGGAAGAAATGCAAAAGGCTTTTAATAAAACAATAGTGAAACTTCAGAATACTTCAAGAATAGCTGAAGAACAGGTTGGTTTTTTTCATCCGTTATTTACCTCTTATATCAATTTCTACTGACTCTTTTAGAATCTCACTGGTATAAAGAGTAAGAAATATTGGTTAATTTTTTTCCCCAGATAGCTGATGATTAAGCCTGTTACGTGATGTCATGTTTGGAAAGTCATCAACTTGTTAGTATCATTATCTTTTCTGCACAAAATTTTCTTGAACGTTGTTATATTGGAGTACATGTGTGTGGGTGTGTATGTGTATAGAAGTGCAGTGAACTTTTCTACAACTTTGTTAAACACTTCAAAATCCTGTGTGATATCCCACGTAGATAATCTTGTTGAGTGTAAATAAGAACAAATTTATTTCTTCTCTTTGATCTTTACACCTTTTAAATTTTTTTAAAGGTTTATTTATTTATTTATTTGAAAATCAGAGTTACACACAGAGAGAAGGAGAAGCAGAGAGAGAGAGAAGTCTTCCATCCGTTGGTTCCTCCCAAATTGGCCGCAATGGCCAGAGCTGCACTGATCTGATGCCACGAGCCAGGAACTTCTTCCGAGTCTCCCATGTGGGTGCAGGGGCCCAAGGACTTGCACCATCTTCTACTGCTTTCCCAGGCCATAACGGAGAGCTGGATAAGAGTGGAGGAGCAGGTGGATCTCAAACTGGCACCCATATGGGATGCTGGCACTGCAGGAGGCGGCTTAACCCACTATGCTGCAACACCAGCCCCTTAAATATTTTTAAAGCTTTTATTTAATGAATACATTTTTCATAGGTACAACTTTAGGAATATAGTGGTTCTTTACCCCATATCTGCCCTCCCATTCTGACTCCCACCCCACTTCCTATTCCCTCTCCCATCCCATTCTTCACTATGGTTTATTTGTAGTTTATATACAGAGCACCAACTCTATGCTAAGTAAAGATTTCGTTTGCACCTACATACACATATAAAGAACAGTTTGAGAACAAATTTTGCAGTTAATTCGCATAGTAAACTCATTAACGACAGAGGTTCTACATGGGGAGTAAGTGCATTTAACAATTAACTTTTATTTATTTATGACGTCAGTGATCATCTGAGGCTCTTGCCATGAGCTGCCAAGGCTATGGAAGCCTTTTTTGACCAGAGACTCCAGTATTTGGACAAGACCATAAGCAAAGTGGAAAGTCTCCTCTCTTCAGAGAAAAGTACCTCCTTCTTTGATGGCCCCTTCTTTCCACTGGGGTCTCACTCACAGAGATCCTTCGTGTAGGATATTTTTTGCCAGAGTCTTGGCTTTCTGTGCCTGAAATGCTCTCACAGGCCTTTCAGCCAGACCAGGAAGCTTTAGTGGTTGATTCTAAGGTCAGAGTATTATGTCATTCTAGGAGTCTGATGTTTATACCTTTTTATTTAATTTTATTTTTTCTTATCTCTTCGCTGGAGCAATATACTGATGCATTAGGACTGGTGATTATGTTAATTTTCCTGTCTGGTTGATTTTAAGGGAATGATTTCAGTATTGTACTCTTAAGTGTTATCACCCTGAAGACTTTTTATACTTAGGTTTTCTAAAAGGTTATTTGGGTCTAGGGGATAGTAAGGTGTGGAGACCTCAGATGAAGAGTTTAGTTAGTTACATCATACTGTATATTCACTGAACATTGTAATTGTAGTTTCTCCCTTGTTTTTATATTACTGCAGTTTGGGATTTCTTTACATGCTTTGAATACAAGTTCCTTGTCATATATGCTTTGAAGCATTTTTCCTAAGTCCAGTATTGGTTTTCTCGTTCACTTTACAGTGTACTTTGAAGAGCAGAAGCTTTCGATTTGTGGAAGCCCAGTTTATCAGTTTATCATTGCTATATGAAATCTTTGCCTAATGCAGAGTTACAAAGATTTTTCTATATTTCCTTCTAGAAGTTTTGTAGTTTTAGTTTTTTAACGGCCCATGTTTAGTTAATTTTTATAAGTTGCAAAGTATGAATCAAAGTTCTTTTAGGGGAGGGATGGTACTATTCATTAAAAAATCACTTGATCTTAGATATATGAGTTCTATTTCTGGTCTTTGTTTCCATTCTATTCTGTTGACATATTTGTCCCTTTTCATAAAGCTAATACTACAGTGTTTTGATTGCTGTAGCTTTATAGAAGCTCTTAAAGTCAGGTAGTGTTAAGTCCTTATTAAGATTTTTTTTGGCTATTCTAGCTTTTTGCATTTCTTCAGGAGTCTAGAATCATGTTGTAAGTTTCTACAGAATCAGCCTGTTTGAATCTTGGTAGGTATGGTGTGAAATTTACAGATTAGAGAATTGACATCTTAACAATAGTAAGTCTTCTGACCCATGACCATAGATCTTCATTAATTGTAATATAGTGGTTTCCCCTCCTCTGTATTTTTCTTTGCTTTATATGTTACATTCTAATTCTGGTTTCTCAAAGACTTGCATAAATAATTTTTAGTATTTTTTGTATCATTAACAACATGGAAGTAAATCTTGATTAGAAGCATTAATAGCAATTTATTAAATTTACAGCTTGTCTTTTAAGTGTTTATAATTCTTAAATTCATCCATGTCAAATGTGAATCAGATTTCTTTTTTTAAAAAGATTTATTTATTTATTTATTTGGAAGTCAGGGAAGGAGAGGCAGAGAGAGAGAGGTCTTCCATCCTCTGGTTTACTCCCTAATTGGCTGCAACAGCTGGAGCTGAGCTGATCTGATCTGAAGCCAGGAGCTTCTTCTGGGTCTGTCTACCATGTGGGTGCAGGGGCCCAAGGACTTGGGCCATAGCTGAGAGGTGGATCGGAAGTGGAGCATCCATGACTATTAACTGGAGCCCATATGGAGTGCCGGCACTGCAGGCACTGGCTTTAGCCACTCCACCACAGCGCTGGTCCCATGAATCAGATTTCAAAACAAAGAACTTAATGAGTTGAATTTAGCACTTTAAAATGATGAAGTAGGATAGAAAGTACTATAGTGGATCACAGAGAAGTAAGTGAAACCTTTTGATACACTTTTCTATATTTTCCCCTCCCAAATACACATGTAAATAGCTGAAACTTAAAACTTTTTTTTTTTTTTTAGAAAGATCTATTTTATTAACTTGAAAGAGTTACAGAAAGAGAGAAAGATCTTCCATATGCTTGTTCACTCTCATAATGGCCACAATGGCCGGGGCAGGGCCAAGCCATAGTCAGGAGACAGGAGCTTCATCCTGGTCTCCCATGTGGGTGCAGGGTCCCAAGGACTTTGGCCATCCTCTGCTACTTTTCCCAGGTGCGTTGGCAGGAAGCTAGATCAAATGAGGCAGCCAGGCTCAAACCAGCGCCAGTGTGGGATGCCTTTGTCAGGGATGACAGCTTAACTAATTACTCTACAACGCCATCCCCATCTTTTTTTAATCTAAAAGCTTAGATTTAGAGTAAAGTTTTAAGAGATTGTTGAACCGAGAACTTGAAATATTTTATTTGCTTTTTACCTGGCCAAAATTTATATATTTATTCATGAAGCACTTCCTATTACGTTTTTTGCTTTTGGGAGGAAAGAACTATATGATTTTTCCAGATTATTTTACTTGAATTGATAATATAGTTACTGTACAGGTAAAATACAAAGGAAAATAATTCTTAATCCTTTATTGTAGGATCAACGGCAAACTGAAGCCATCCAGTTGCTACAAGCACAGCTGACCAACATGACACAGCTTGTTTCAAACTTATCAGTAACAGTAGCAGAGTTAAAGCGGGAGGTAATTGTTACTACTGGTATTGTAAGACACAGTGCACATGTGGAGGATGTCATATAACAGGCTTATTACAATGTAGCTGGGACCTAAAACCTTTAACCAAACAAAATTATCATTTATAGAAAACTTTTGAGGATACTAAAATATAGCATTTTATAATTTATATCTTACCTATAAACAGCCATAAGGCTGTTCTGGCAGGCCTTTTTCAAACATTGCTACTAACAAAAAATTCTTATTTTCAGTTGTAAAGTCTTATAAAGTTGCCAAGCTGCAAAAATTAAAGTAATTCAACAAGTATTTATTTAGTAACCAATATGTAAGCCATAAACTCATACAGTCCTAGGTTGGAGGATCAATAGTGAAGAGTCTTTGGCCTTACAGAGTTTTCATTCTGGGGAGGAATGGAATGAATACATATGATAAATAAATAAACGCATGACAACCTTTCCTAGTTACAGTGCTGTGAAGACAATGAAATATTGCATTTAGGGTGGTGGTGATATTTGAGAAGGTGGCATTAGAACTGAGTGCTCAACTGGAGTTATCACCCACGCTACCTGTGATGGGAACAAACCTATTACTAGCAGAACTAAAGCAGAGGACCCAAGATTAGAAACTGTGATATATTTGAGGACAGAAAGAAAACTTACGGGCCTGGAGGGTTGATGATATTGGAAGGGCCTACTCAGATAAGGCTTTGTGGGCAATGTAGGGTTTGAATTTTATTCTTATTTATTTATTTATTTATTTGACAGGTAGAGTTATAGACAGTGAGAGAGAGAGAGACAGAGAGAAAGGTCTTCCTTTCCGATGGTTCATTCCCCAAGTGGCTGCCACAGCTGGCGTTGCACTGATCCGAAGCCATGAGCCAGGTGCTTCCTCCTGGTCTCCCATGCAGATGTAGGGGCCCTAGCACTTGGGCCATTCTCCACTGCCTTCCCAGGTCACAGCAGAGATCTGGACTGGAAGAGGAGCAACCAAGACTAGAACCGGGTGCCCATATGGGATGCCGGCGCCGCAGGCGGTGGATTAACCAAGCGAGCCGTGGCGCTGGCCCTGGAATTTTATTCTAATTATTGCAGATCATTAGAAAATAGTGAAATGATATGCATCACCTCAATAATACTTAAACTGAAGTTTCCTCTTGTTGCTTTGTGGAGAGTTGCATGATGGGGGACTAGCAAGAACAAAAGCAGGGAGGAAACCATTTAGGTTATTGCAGTAACCTCAGTGAGAGGATCCTGGAATAGGATTTTCTAAGTGAAAAATAATGTAAGGTTGTTGGATACAGGAGATATTTAAGAGGTGGAAAGAGTAAGACTTGAAGAAAGTTTGGGTGTGTGGGGATAAAGCATTAAAAATATCTCCAGATCTTTTGTTTAATTAATGTTGATTGTGGTTCAGTTTTATAAGAAGGGAAAGACTGGAAGAATGCACAGTTTATTTTTGCCCCTGGGGAAGAGGTAATGCAAATGTGACAAATTGTTAACAAATGGTTAATGTCAATGTATGTCACAGATGTTTCCATTCTGCTATTTTAAATTTTTCCATAGGTTTAAATGTTTTCAGAGAATTAGAGGAAAAAGAAAAACATTACTTCAATAGTTTATTTTCATAGAGCATGTTAATAGGCATATATGGTTTTGAAGCTTACTGAAAAATGTTTAAAATGATTTTCCTTTTGATTAAGATACCTATATTTTTCTTAGTAGAATTTATTATTTAACTGTTCTCAGGTTTCAGATCGACAGAGCTATCTTGTCATATCTTTGGTTCTCTGTGTTGTCTTGGGACTGATGCTTTGTATGCAGCGTTGTCGAAACACTTCACAATTTGACGGCGATTATATTTCAAAACTTCCTAAAAGTAATCAGTATCCAAGCCCTAAAAGGTAATATCAGCATTATGTTTTATGATTTTTTCTACTATACTTTGTATATCTTTGACAAGTTTGAGCAAATAAAGGGACACTTATATAATTCCTTTGTTTGTATGGTTATTTTGAAATCAAAATGTTAAAAGCTATTGCAAATAGTGAAATAATCCTATAACAAAGAAAATGCTAGTAGTAGGTGTATAAAACCCTTTGAAATGTTTTGGGTGAGAAATATGCTGAAATGTGAAATTAGAAATAGAGTAGCTATTAACGTAGTACCTTTTAGACAAATTTTTAAAACATTTTTTGTAACTCAAGTGTTAATTTATAGTTAATCTGATGTGGTTTTCATAGATCTTAGTAGCCTCCCTCCACTTAGCCTTAACTAAAGAGTAAATTATATATAGTTTACTAATTCTGCCAAATACTAATTTTTCTTGATATATTAGGTGTTTTTCTTCCTATGATGATATGAGTTTGAAAAGAAGAACTTCATTCCCACTCATCAGATCCAAGTCTCTACAGTTAACTGGCAAAGAAGGTAGTTTTTTCTTTTATATAAGTATGTGGGTGTGGGTGTGTGTGTGTATAAACATGAAACTAGCTTACTTCTGGCAGAAGTATAATGTCAAGGTTGTGTTGATGACTATCTGGAGTAAAAAATGGATACGAGTAACCTTTATGTTTGTGCTGTCAGAATCAGTTTATCACTTTCACATCTGTGTTTCAAAAAGCCCAGAAGGTGGTAAGGGTTCATTAGTTCATTTAATTAGCAGTTAGTAGCTTTATCTGCACATGTTCCTGTTTAGAAGTATTTCTTTTTAGAAAGGGATGTTTGAGAAAGTTCAACAGGTATGGAAAACCCGAATGTGCTCCCATAGCACCCTGTGCTTATCTGCCTCTTCTTGTACAGGTAGGATCTCTTTTGTCTCTAGTGCAGGATTGTGAGGCACCTTCTGAGTAAAAATCTGGTCTTTGTCTTTTATAGCCTCAAACTCTGATGAGGTTTCATTGTCTAATGCTCAATACCTAGCATTTAAATTGAGTGTAAACTGAGTGACTATTTTCCTGTTTCAATATTCTTAAAATTAGTGCTTATTAAGAGACCTAGAAGTTTGTCTTCATAGCAATATTAAAGTAGCCAAATGAAATATGTGTTTTAATTAGGAGTGTTTTGTTAATTATTTGCTGT
Organism: Oryctolagus cuniculus; assembly: GCF_964237555.1. Taxonomy (NCBI): domain Eukaryota; kingdom Metazoa; phylum Chordata; class Mammalia; order Lagomorpha; family Leporidae; genus Oryctolagus; species Oryctolagus cuniculus. The sequence continues at coordinate 25,834,124 of NC_091438.1, read as the reverse complement.
TGTTCTGTTCTTTAGAATTTTGTAACTGAGCAGCATGCTTCTGGGGATTAAATCATTCAAGTGATCATTCTTGCACTTCACTGGTTTGTTGTTACCTTAAAGCTTTCCAGACTTAACCCAGACATGTTTGTTTTTCTTAGGGATGATGAATCTCTTCTTCTTTCCTGCTTTTTTTCTTTTCATGGTTGATAGACTTTTATAACAAATTTTAGTTGAAATACTACATATAAGAAAATGTAATTATCATATGTAAAGCTTCAGGAATTTTCACAAACTGATCACACACATATATAAACAAAGCTGAAATGGAGAAGAACATTATCCAACACATGGGTCAGTATTCTGACTTCAAAGTATTATGAGATTCACCATGTCATTGAGTGTTATTGTTTCTTTATTCTCATTCCTATATAGTAATCCATTTTACAGATATACCAATTTTTTTTTTTTTTTTTTTTTTTTTTTTTTTTTTTTTTTGACAGGCAGAGTGGACAGTGAGAGAGAGAGAGACAGAGAGAGAAAGGTCTTCCTTTGCCGTTGGTTCACCCTCCAATGGCCGCCGCTGCAGCCGGCGCACCGCGCTGATCCTGGCAGGAGCCAGGAGCCAGGTGCTTTTCCTGGTCTCCCATGGGGTGCAGGGCCCAAGCACCTGGGCCATCCTCCACTGCACTCCCTGGCCATAGCAGAGAGCTGGCCTGGAAGAGGGGCAACCGGGACAGAATCCGGCGCCCCAACCGGGACTAGAACCCGGTGTGCCGGCGCCGCAAGGTGGAGGATTAGCCTATTGAGCCACGGCGCCGGCTCCCAAATATTATTCATTTACACTTAGATTATTTTTATTTTGACCCTATTACTATATTACTGTATTTGGGTGAGCATATATATGAATTTTAGTTGGGTATACACCTGGCAATAATATTGAGATTACAACATATATGTGTGTTAGCTTTAATGAATGCTGCCACATAGTTTTCCAGGAAGTCATGAATTTTTCTCCTATCATGTGTGTGAGAGTTCTACTTGTTTCACATCCTAGTTAACATTTAGTAGTTTTGACCTATTAGCCATTCTGGTAAGCATATATGCATTCCTTATTTGATCTCTATTCATGCAGTTAACAAATATTTTACCTTCTTGAAATTTTTGGTTTTATCGTATATTAAGTGAAATTATGATTCTTTGTTGTTTCTCTTCTCTATCAGACTCCTTAAGGCCAAATAGAGTAGCCTTTGCACCTAGTAATAGAATTATTTCTGTTTTAAAAAGATGTGTTATCTTGGTTTATTTATTTATTTATTTTTGAACTTTTATTTAATGAATATAAATTTCCAAAACACAGCTTATGGGTTACAATGGCTTCCCTCCCACCCGCAACCCTCCCCTTTCCCGCTCCCTCTCCCCTTCCATTCACATCGATTCATTTTCAATTCTCTTTATATACAGAAGATCAGTTTAGCATATATTAAGTAAAGATTTCAACAGTTTGCACCCACATAGAAACACAAAGTGAAAAATACTATGAGTACTAGTTATAGCATTAAATCACAATGTATAGCACATTAAGGACAGAGATTCTACATGAGGAGTAAGTGCACAGTGACTCCTGTTGTTGACTTTACAAATTGACACTCCTGTTTATGGCATCAGTAATCACCCTAGGCCCTTGTCATGAGTTTCCAAGGCTATGGAAGCCTTTTGAGTTCACCGACTCTGATCATATTTAGGCAAGGTTGTAGTCAGAGTGGAAGTTCTCTCCTCCCTTCAGAGAAAGGTACCTCCTTCTTTGAAGACCTGTTCTTTCCATTGGGATCTCACTCGCGGAGGTCTTCCATTTAGGTCTTTTTTTTTTTGCCAGAGTGTCTTGGCTTTCCATGCCTGAAATACTCTCATGGGCTTTTCAGCCGGATCCGCATGCCTTAAGGGCTGATTCTGAGGCCAGAGTGCTGTTTAGGACATCTGCCATTCTATGAGTCTGCTGTGTATCTCGCTTCCCAGTAGGAGATTGACTTTAAACCTGATTCTGTCCATTAGTTAAACTTGTTTTTTCTGTTTAAATTAAATCTTCTATAATTTTATCCTTCTTATACTTGCTCTATTTAGAGTTTCAAGCTCCTAAGTGAAAACAGAGTGTCTTCATTTCTTTCTTTAACATTACAGTAAAAAAGGTCATAACATAAAATTATCATCTTAACCATTTGTAAATGTGTAGATCATTAATATTTAGTTTTTCACATTGTTTTAAAATAGATAAATCTCCAGAACATTTTTATATGGCAAATCTGAAACCATATGCCCATTAAACAATTCCCCTTCTCCCCTCCTTTAGTCCATGGTAATCACTCTTCTGTTTTCTGTTCTGTAAATGTAACGGCTTTAGATACTGCATGTAAATCTAATGATACAATATTTATTTTTCTGTGGTTAGTGTACTTAGCATAGTGTCTATAAGGTTCATTCCAGTTATGTTAAGGGGACAGGATTTCCAATTATACACTTTTTACTTCTTTTTCTTTCCTAATTTATTTGACAAGGACTTCTAATGCTTTGTTGAATAGAAGTGTCATGGGAGGACAGGCATCCCTGGTGTGTTCTTGATCTTGAGGAAAACCTTTGCATCTTCACTGCTGAGCATGATGTTAGCTATGGGCTTTTCAAAAATGGTCGTTGTGGTTTTTTTTTTAAAGATTTATTTATGGGGGCGGAGCCAAGATGGTGGAATAGTGAGGCCACGCACCAATAGTCTGGGAAAATTTAGTTTAATAAAAGTGGAGTTACGGTAGCCTCAGAAAAAGGATCAGGAAAAAATTGCAGAGGAAACTCTTCTGGATCTAGTGGCTGTGACTCGGAGGACCTACTGGGAGAGCAAGGTTGCCCACCGCGCAGAAGCCAAGCCGCGGGAGCCGCAGGGTCTGCGCGTCAGTGCGGGAAGGGGAGTGGATGTGACACAGACGACCAGCGGGGAGAGCAGGGACGCCTAGGGCTCCGAGTCCACACATCGGCGCTGGAAGGGGAGGTGAGCTCAGTAACCGGAGATATTGACGGGGAATCGGCAGACAGAATCTAGAGGGAAGCGGGCTTTGAGGCGGGAAAGTTCACCAGACTGACTACAGGAGAGAAGGAAAAAAAAAAAAAGAAAAAAAAAGGTGTTGGGGGGTACTGGTACAAACAAGTTTCTCTCTCTCCGCCAACCTTGCAAAAGCCAGCAAAAGACAAAGAGCAGGCCCCACTCGGGATATACATAACAAAGGGGAGAGCTAAGGCTACAATTCAGTAGCCTAACCCAGTGGGAGTCTGCAGCAGAAACTAAACCGGCACAGACTCTTTGGGTAGAAGCCAGAGATCTGAAGCTAAATACCATCGAATCTGCTCAGCCGTGCGGTATTACTTACCTCCTGAATAAATGAATAAATAAATAAATAGAGATTTACCATGCATAACCCGAGGGTGTCACCTTTGCACACCCGTAACCCGGAAGAACCAAGCAGAGCTCTCAGGCCACACCCATCTCAAGCCTCCAAGGCTCTTCCAACAGCAGGCAGTCCACTTAACACAGACATAGTATAAAATAAAAAAAATTAAAAATTAAAAAAAACACACAGTGAGGGAAGAAGAATTAACTATGCCAAGCAACAAACACAAAAATCGAGGGAACAAGATCAACGATGACACTATGACACCTCCAAATAAACAAAACACCCGAAGTCAAGATTATGAAGATGATGAGATAGAAGAAATGCAAGATACGGATTTCAAAAAATTTATGATAAGAACATTTAGAAGTTTTCAAAAGCAAATCCTTGAACTACAGAAATCCTTATTGGACAGGATTGAAAATCTCTCTCATGAAAATGAAATTTTAAGGAAGATGAAACGCAGAAACTAGTAGAACAGGAAAGTGTGATAGTGAAGAGAAATCAAAAGGAATTGAAGAGCTCAATAGATCAAATGACAAACACATTAGAAAGTCTAAAAAACAGAGTCAGTTAAACAGAAGAGACAATATTGGACTTAGAAGACAGAGCACAGGAAAACATACAGTCAAACCAAAGAAAAGAAGAGGAAATTAGAAATCTAAAAATACTGTTGGGAATCTACAGGATACTATTAAAAAAAACCAACATTCGGGTTCTAGGAGTTCCTGAATGCATGGAGAGAGAGAAAGGATTAGAAGGCCTTTTTAGTGTGAAACTAGCAGAGAACTTTCCAGGTTTGGAGAAGGACAGAGACATCCTAGTACAGGAAGCTCATAGAACCCCCCAATAAACATGACCAAAAGAGATCCTCACCACGACACGTGGTAATTAAACTCACCACAGTGAAACACAAAGAAAAGATCCTAAAATGTGCAAGAGAGAAAGGTCAGATTACTCTCAGAGGATCTCCAATGAGACTCACAGCAGACTTCTCATCAGAAACACTACAGGCTAGGAGGGAATGGCGAGACATAGCACAGGTGCTAAGAGAGAAAAATTGCCAGCCCAGAATATTATATCCTGCTAAGCTCTCATTTGTGAATGAAGGTGAAATAAAGACCTTTCATAGCAAACAGAAATTGAAAGACTTTGCGGCCACTCGTCCGGCCCTGCAAAAGATACTTAAAGATGTGCTACACTCAGAAACACAGAAACACAGCCATCAATATGAAAGAAGGTAAAGGAAGAAAACCTACCAGTAAAAGAGCATGGGAAGCTCAAAGCATATACTAGAAAATATCTCCGGGAAAATGGCAGGGCAAAGTCACTACATATCAATAGTCACATTAAACATTAATGGTCTTATCTCTTCAGTTAAAAGACACCGATTGGCTGACTGGCTTAAGGAACAACACCCAACTATTTGTTGCCTACAAGAAACACATCTCTCTAACAAAGATGCATGCAGACTGAAAGTGAAAGGTTGGAAAAAGATATTCCATGCCAACAGAAACCAAAAAAAAGCAGGTGTAGCCATATTAATATCAGACAAAATAAACTTTAATACAAAAACTGTTAAGAGAGACAAAGAGGGACACTATATAATGATTAAGGGTTCAATTCAACAGGAAGATGTAACTATTATAAATGTATATGCACCTAATTACAGGGCACTGGTCTGTTTAAAAGATATGTTAAGGGACTTAAAGGGAGACTTAGATTCCAATACAATAGTAGTGGGGGACTTCAATACTCCACTCTCAGAAATAGACAGATCATCCGGACAGAAGACCAACAAGGAAACAGCAGATTTAATTGACACTATTGCCCAAATGGATCTAACAGATATCTACAGAACTTTCAATCCTACATCTAAAGACTTTACATTCTTCTCAGCAGTGCATGGAACCTTCTCTAGGATTGATCACATACTAGGCCATAAAGCAAGTCTCAGCAAATTTAAAAGAATTAGAATCATACCATGCAGCTTCTCAGACCACAGCGGGATGAAGCTGGAAATTAGCAACTCAGGAAACCCTAGAAAGTATGCAATCACATGGAGACTGAACAACATGCTCCTGAATGAACACTGGGTCATTCAAGAAATCAAAAGAGAAATCAGAAACTTTCTTGAAGTAAATGAGGATAACAACACAACATATCAAAACTTATGGGATATGGCAAAAGCAGTATTGAGAGGCAAATTTATAGCAATAGGTGCCTATATCAAGAAATTGGAAAGGTACCAAATAAATGAGCTTTCAGCACATCTCAAGGACCTAGAAAAACTGCAGCAAACCAGACCCAAATCTAGTAGGAGAAGAGAAATATTTAAAACCAGAGAAGAAATTAACAGGATTGAATCAAAAAAAATTACAAAAAATCAGCCAAGCGAGAAGCTGGTTTTTTGAAAAAATAAACAAAATTGACACCCCATTGGCCCAACTAACTAAAAAAAGAAAAGACCCAAATCAATAAAATCAGAGATGAAAAAGGAAACGTAACAACAGACACCACAGAAATAAAAAATCATCAGAAATTATTACAAGGACCTGTATGCCAGCAAACAGGAAAATCTATCAGAAATGGATAGATTCCTGGACACATGCAATCTACCAAAATTGAACCATGAAGACATAGAAAACCTAAACAGACCCATAACTGAAACAGAAATTGAAACAGTAATAAAGGCCCTCCCCACAAAGAAAAGCCCAGGACCAGATGGATTCACTGCTGAATTCTAACAGACATTTAAAGAAGAACTAATTCCATTTCTTCTCAAACTATTCAGAACAATCGAAAAAGATGGAATCCTCCCAAATTCTTTCTATGAAGCCAGCATCAACTTAATCCCTAAGCCAGAGAAAGATGCAGCACTGAAAGAAAATTATAGAACAGTATCCCTGGTCAACATAGACACAAAAATCCTCAATAAAATTCTCGCCAATAGAATACAACAACACATCAGAAAAATCATCCACCCAGACCAAGTGGGATTTATCCCTGGTATGCAGGGATGGTTCAACATTTGCAAATCAATCAATTTGATTCACCACATTAACAGACTGCAGAAGAAAAACCATATGCTTATCTCAACAGATGCAGAGAAAGCATTTGATAAAATTCAACACCCTTTCATGATGAAAACTCTAAGCAAATTGGGTATAGAAGGAACATTCTTCAATATCATCAAAACAATTTATGAAAAACCCACGACAAGCATCCTATTGAATGGGGAAAAGTTGGAAGCATTTCCGCTGAGATCTGGTACCAGACAGGGATGCCCACTCTCACCACTGCTATTTAACATAGTTCTGGAAGTTTTAGTCAGAGCCATCAGACAAGAAAAAGAAATTAAAGGAATACAGATTGAGAAGGAAGAAGTCAAACTATCCCTCTTTGCAGACGATATGATTCTTTACTTAGAGGATCCAAAGAACTCTACTAAGAGACTATTGGAACTCATAGAGGATTTGGCAAAGTGGCAGGATATAAAATCAATGCACAAAAATCAACAGCCTTTGTATACACAAGCAATGCCATGGCTGAGAAAGAACTGCTAAGATCAATCCCATTCACAATAGCTACAAAAACAATCAAATACCTTGGAATAAACTTAACCAAGGACGTTGAAGATCTCTACGATGAGAATTACAAAATCTTAAAGAAAGAAATAGAAGAGGATACCAAAAATCATAAAAATCTGCCATGCTCATGGATTGGAAGAATCAACATCATCAAAATGTCCATTCTCCCAAAAGCAATTTATAGATTCAATGCAATCTCCATCAAGATACCAAAGACATTCTTCTCAGATCTAGAAAATAATGATGCTGAAATTCATATGGAGGCACAAGAGACCTCGAATAGCTAAAGCAATCTTGTACAACAAAAACAAAGCCGGAGGCATCACAATACCAGATTTCAGGACATATGCAGGGCAGTTGTAATCAAAACAGCATGGTACTGGTACAGAAACAGATGGATAGACCAATGGAACAGAATTGAAACACCAGATATCAACCCAAACATCTACAGCCAACTTATATTTGATCAAGGATCTAAAACCAATTCCTGGAGCAAGGACCGTCTGTTCAATAAATGGTCCTGGGAAAACTGGATTTCCATGTGCAGAAGCATGAAGCAAGACCCCTACCTTAAGCCTTACACAAAAATCCACTCACCATGGATTAAAGACTAAATCTACGAGACACCATGAAGTTATTAGAGAACATTGGAGTAACCCTTCAAGATATTGGCACAGGCAAAGAGTTTCTGGAAATGACCCGGGAGGCACAGGCAGTCAAAGCCAAAATCAACTATTGGGATTGCATCAAATTGGGAAGTTTCTGTACTGCAAAAGAAACAGTCAGGAAAATGAAGAGGCAACCAATGGAATGGGAAAAAATATTTGCAAACTCTGCAACAGATAAAGGGTTAATAACCAGAATCTACAAAGAGATCAAGAAACTCCACAAAAACAAAACAAACAACCCACTTATGAGATGGGCCAAGGACCTCAATAGACATTTTTCAAAAGAGGAAATCCAAATGGCCAACAGGCACATGAAAAAATGTTCAAGGTCACTAGCAATCAGGGAAATGCAAATCAACCACAATGAGGTTTCACCTCACCCCGGTTAGAATGGCTCACATACAGAAATCTACCAACAACAGATGCTGGCGAGGATGTGGGGAAAAAGGGACACTAACCCACTGTTGGTGGGAATGCAAATTGGTCAAGCCACTATGGAAGTCAGTCTGGAGATTCCTCAGAAACCTGAAGATAACCCTACCGTTCGACCCAGCCATCCCACTCCTTGGAATTTACCCAAAGGAATTTAAATTGGCAAACAAAAAAGCGGTCTGCACCCTAATGTTTATTGCAGCTCAATTTACAATATCCAAGACCTGGAACCAACCTAAATGCCCATCAACGGTAGACTGGATAAAGAAATTATGGGATATGTACTCTTTAGAATACTATACCGCAGTCAAAAACAATGAAATCCAGTCATTTGCAACAAAATGGAGGAATCTGGAACACATCATGCTGAGTGAAATAAGCCAGTCCCAAAGGGTCAGATATCATATGTTCTCCCTGATCGGTGACAACTGACTGAACACCAAAAAGGAAACCTGTTGAAGTGAAGTGGACACTATGAGTAAAGGTGACTTGATCAGCATAGCCCTGACTGTTAATGAAAAACTTAATACATTATCCCTCTTAGTATTTTTTTTGTCTGTTCTACTTAATACTACTGGTTTAATTCTGTAATTAATACACAGTTATTCTTAAGTGTTAAAATTTAACTGAAATGTGATCCCTGTTAAATATAAGAGTGGGAATAAGAGAGGGAAGAGATGTACAAGAGATGCTCAAGCTGACTTGCCCCAAATGGTAGAGTTAGAAACATACCAGGGGATTCCAATTCAATCCCATCAAGGTGGCATGTACCAATGCCATCTCACTATTCCAAGTGATCAATTTCAGTTCACAATTGATCATAATGAAAGGACTAAGAACCAAAGGGAGCACATAAACAAGTCTAGTACCTGCTAATACTAACCGATAGAATAAATAAGGGGGAGAGCTATCCAACATGGGAAGCGAGATATACAGCAGACTCATAGAATGGCAGATGTCCTAAACAGCACTCTGGCCTCAGAATCAGCCCTAAAGGCATTCGGATCTGGCTGAAAAGCCCATGAGAGTATTTCAGGCATGGAAAGCCAAGACACTCTGGCAAAAAGATCTCTGTGAGTGAGATCCCAGTGGAAAGAACAGGTCTTCAAAGAAGGAGGTACCTTTCTCTGAAGGGAGGAGAGAACTTCCACTTTGACTATGACCTTGTCTAAATAAGATAAGAGTCGGAGAACTCAAAAGGCTTCCATAGCCTTGGAAACTCATGACTGGAGCATAGGGAGATTACTGATGCCATAAACAGGAGTGTCAATTTGTAAAGTCAACAACAGGAGTCACTGTGCACTTACTCCTCATGTAGGATCTCTGTCCTTAATGTGCTGTACATTGAGATCTAATGCTATAACGAGTACTCAAACAGTATATTTCACTTTGTGTTTCTGAAAATGTGGGTGCAAACTGTTGAAATCTTTACTTAATGTATACTAAACTGATCTTCTGTATATATAGAAAATTGAAAATGAATCTTGGTATGAATGGAAGGGGAGAGAGAGCGGGAAAGGGGAGGGTTGCGGGTGAGAGGGAAATCACTGGGGGGGTGGGGTGGGGTGGGGAAGCCAATGTAATCCATAAGCTGTACTTTGGAAATCTATATTCATTAAATAAAAGTTAAAAAAAAAAGATTTATTTATTTATTTGAAAGGCATAGTTACACAGAGGCAGACAGAGAGAAAGAGGTCTTCCATCTCCTGGTTCATTCCCTAAATGGCCTCTATGGCCAGAGCTGGGCCGATCTGAAGCCAGGAGACAGGAACTTCTTCCAGGTCTCCTACCTGGGTGCAGGGGGCTGAGTACTTGGGCCATCTTCTACTGCTTTCTCAGGCCATAGCAGAGAGCTGGATTGGAATTGGAGCAGCCATGTCTTAAACTGGCACCGGGATGCCAGCACGGCAGGCTGTGGCTTTACCATCTATGCCATAGCACTGGCCCCCAAAAATGGTCTTTATTATGTTGAAGTAGTTTCACTTTATTACTAATTGATTTTTTTACTCATCATGTAAAGATGTTGAATCTTGTCAAAGACCTTTTCTATTATCAATTGAGGTAATCATGTAGTTTTGTCCTTCATTCTGTTAATGTGATGTATTGATTTATTTTCATATGTTGAACCATTTTTGTATTCCAAGAATAAATCCTATTTGGTCATGGTGTATAGTCCTTTTAACATGCTGTGATGTTGAATTTGGTTTACTCATATTTTGTTGAAGATTTTGTGTGTTCATAATGGATATTGGTCTATGGTTTCTCTGGCACTACCTTTGCCTTTTATACCAGGATAATGCTGACCTTGTAAGATGAGATTGGAAGTGTTCCTTCTCTGCAGTTTGTTTATAAAAATTTTAGGAGAAGTTTTGTTACTTCTTAAATGTTCATTAGAATTCTCTGATTACGCCATCTGATACAGGGTTTCTCTTTGTTAAGAAATTTTCAATTACTGATTCAGTCTCCATGTTATTAGTCTGTTCAGATTTTCTGTTTCTTCAGAATTCAGTTAGATAGGTTATATGTTTTTAGGTATTCATCCATTTTTCTAGGAATTTATCAAATTTGTTGGGGCATAATTATTCTTGTAATTCTTTTTTATTTCTGTGGCATCAGTTGTAATGTATCATTTTTATTATTAAGCTTAGTGCCTTGTATAAAATTGATATGTATTTATATGGAATTGGCAGATTATGTAATTCGTTGTCTAATAAACATTTGACATTGTGTGGATTTATATGATCCAGGTAGTAGCATTAAGTCTTCTCTTTGTGTCCTTTCTGTCTCCTCAATTTGTGCCTTGATGATTTTCAGCTCTTTCTTTTGTTGACCAACCAAATGGAATAAAATTGTTTTGGTTTTGAAACATTTTTTTTTTTTGTAATGTAAGAGAAATACAAAAACATTCCTATGTAATTAGAAAATTAACTTTCATGTAAATGATATCCTGGTGTAAAAGTAGCACATGAATGGCACTCTTGCTGTTTGTTGTCTCCGAAGTAATTGCAAACATTTCTTTGCTTGCATCTGAACCACTCTTCTGGGAGTATCTCTAGGAATATTACCTCTATTTGAAGTTGCTGGGGCATAGCATGTGCTTATCCAAAGTTAAGACATAATGGCAAACTTTTCTAAAATGATCCTATCAATGTTTGCTTCTACCCAGACTATGAGAGTTGCTATTGCTCTATATTCTTGCTTATACTCCAGACTGTCAAGTTTTAAAATGCTTGTTAACTTTGTTAAAGATATAATTTGAATTTACTTATTAAAGAAGTTAAGCATCTTTATTATTAAACTTTTGATCATTTGGCTTTACTAAGCCTTTGAAAATTTTTCCTATACTTTTTTCCTGTTTGTATTTTACTTACTGGTTTACAGATCTGTTTAAAAAAGATTTGGATCCTGTGCTTGTTGATTGAATATGTTACAGGTGTCTTATTTCATTGTGAGATTTATCTTTTTACTCTCTTTCATATGAAGTCTTTTAAATAAGAGATGAAGCTCTTAATTTTAATATAATCAAATCTGTGGATGTTTTTTCTTTTACGGTGGTGCTCTTTATTATTTAAACTGAATTTTTACTTCAAATTTATGGATAACTATATCCTCCTGTATTTTCTCTCAAATGTTTATTTTGTGTAATTTTTAGATCTTAAATCAACATGTAATTGGTTTTCTGTGTATGATGCTAGACAAGGGTTACTATATACAATTTTATCAGAATATCAGTTATCTCAGATTTGCTGCCTTATTGGCTCTCTGCATTCCCAGGTAAATTTTAAACAACCTACTAAATGTTCCATTAAAAAATAATATTAGGCTTTTGGTTGAGATTACTTTAGCTTTACAAGTCAATTTGGGAAAATCATTGATATATCTCAGTTGATTTTGTGTGTATATGTGGTTATTGCTTATGTGTAGAAATACAGAAGATTTTGGTGCTTTTGAGTTCCACTGTGTCCTTATTAATCCACTCTGCCTGCTGAATCTATTTCTTATTATAGAATGTTAAAGTCTTAACTATTCATCTATTTTTCTTTGCATATATAATAGTTTTTGCTCCAATTATTTTGATGCTCTGTGGTTAAGGTGCATACATAAAAGTGGCATCATGTCTTTTTGGAGTATTGACCCCTTTTTCATTATGTAATACTCCTGTGTATCCCTGATAATTTTCCTTTATCTGAAGTCTGCTGTCTGTGAAATTCATGTAGCATTCCTGCTTTCTTTTGATTGTATTAGCTTAGTGTGTCTTTCTGTATTCATTTACTTTTAACTTGTGCACATCTTTGTATTTGCAGTGGGTTTCTTATTTATAACATATAGTTGAGTTTTTTCATCTCTTTTGACAGTTATTTTTTTTAACTAGTATAGTTAGACTTGATGTTTAAAATGATTATTCATATAGTTAGGCTGATAGCTACATATTTATTTCTGCTTTTCATTTGTTACTTGTGTTCTTTGTTCTTTTTTTTTTTTTGTCTTCTATACTTTTTATGCCTTTAGTGGTTTTAATTGAGTCTGTTATATGATTCCATTTATCTTCTTTTTTAGTATATCAGTTGCCCTTAGAGTTAAGAACTAGCCCAAGTCCATTTTAAGATAACACTATACCTCGTCATAGGTTGTGTGAATACCTTTTAATAACAAAATAATCCTAATCCTCTCTCTTCTCTATTTTAAAAAATGTTTTTATTAATATAAAGAGAACAGATTTTATGCATTCTGTAGGTACATTTCCAAGAAGAGAACCATACTTTCCCCACTGCCCTGTTCCCCTCTCAGTCTCCCTCATCACTCCCTTCTCTTCATCAATTTTTATAAAGATGTAATTTTAATCCACTCTGTATTCACTGGCTCGATTCACCACTAATCATAATATTTAACAAGTAAAAAGTAAGAAGACCACAGTTTCACGGGAGTATGAACAAGGACTAAAAGGCAATCAATCATATTGCAAAATGGTCGTTTCATTCCTATACATTTTTTATATTCTATATTAACTTCCACATGTCAGAGAAAACTAATATTTGTCTTTTTGAGACTGCCTTATTTTGTTATTCATAGTGGTTTCTAGTTACATCCATTTTGTTGTAAAAGATAGGATTTCATTGTTCTTTATTTATTTATTTGATAGAGTTACAGAGAGAGAGGGAGATCTATTTCATATATACAGATTTAGGAACTTAGTGATACTTCCTACTCTACCCTCCTTCCTACCCATGCTTCCATCCTTCCTCCTCCTACATAATCTCTTCTCTCTCTTAATTTTTATAATGATTTACTTTCAGTATACTTTATACTCATAAGATTAACTCTCCACTAAGTAAAGAGTTAAACACATAGAAGAAAAAAAAAATGTTCCTCAACTGTAAAGGCAAGGGCTGTAAACAATCATTGAACCTCAGACTGTCAATTTCACTCCTATGCATTACATTTTTAGGTACTCTGTTAGTTACTACAGATCAGGGAAAACATATAGTATTTGTCTTTTTTGGACTGGCTTATTTCACTAAGTATAATGGTTTCTTGTTGCATCCAATTTGTTGTAAAAGATGATTGCATTCTTTTTTTAACAGCTGAGTAGTATTCCACACCATATGTGTGTGTGTGTGTGTGTGTGTATGTGTGTGGGTGGGTGTATATATATATATATACACATGTATACATACATAAACCACAATTTCTTTGTCTAGTCATCAGATGGTGGATATCTGGGTTGAGTCTATATCTTAGCTATTGTGAATTGGACTGCCTTAAACATGGGGGTACAAATATGCTGATTTCATTTCCCTTGGGAAAATTCCCAGGAGTAGGATGACTAGGTTGTATGGTAGATCTATTTTCAGATGTCTGAAGAATCTCCATACTGTCTTCCATGATGGTTGTACTAGTTCATATTCACACCAACAGTGGATTGGTACCTTTTTCTGCACATCCTTGCCAGTATTTATTCTTTTTGATTTTTAGATGATAGCAATTCTTTTTTTTTTTAAGATTTTTTTTTTGTTTTTGTTTTTTGTTTTTTGTTTACTTGAAAGGCACAGTTACAGAGAGGGAGAGGCAGAAGGAGAGAGAGTGATCTTCCATTGGCTGGTTCACTCCCCAAATGGCTGCACCTGCCAGGGCTGGGTGACTTGAAGCTGGGAGCCAGGAGTTGCTTCTGGGTTTCCAACATGGGTGTAGAGGCCCAAGGTTGTGGAATATTGCCCACTGCTTTCCGAGGCCCATCAATAGGGAGCTGGATCTTAGGTGGAGCAGCCAGGACTCAAACTGGTGCCCTTATGGGATTCCAGTATCACTGGTGACAGTTTTACTTGCTATACCACAACTCTGGCCAGGTATGATGGCAATTCTGACTGAGGTGAGGTGAAAATTCATTGTGGTTTTGAATCGCATTTCTATAATGCCTAGTAATCCTGAACATTTTCTCATGTGTCTGTTGGCCATTTGTATTTCATCCTTTGAAAACTGCCTGTTTGTGTTCCTTGCCCTTGCCTTAACTGGATGATTTGTTTTGTTGCTCTTGATTTTCTTGAGCCTGTTATGTATATCCTAGATATTAATCCTTTATCAGTTATATAGTTTACAAATGTTTTCCCCCATTTTTGTGATTCTCTCTTTAACTGTTGTTTCCTTTGCAGTGCAGAAGCTTCTTAGCTTGATGTAATCCCATTTGTCTGTTTTTCTTTATTGCCTGTGCTTCTGGGGTCTTTTCCAAGAAGTCTTTGTCTATGTCAATGTCCATCACAGAGTTTCTTCAATATTTTCCTCTAGTGTCAGGTATCAGGTCATAGATTCAGACCCTTGATCCATTTTGAGTTGATTTTTTTTATAAGGTATAAGGTAGGTATCTTATTTCATATTTCTACATGCATGGATCCAATTTTCCCAGAACCAGTTGTCTTTGTAAAGATTTATTTTTATTTATTTGAAAGACATAGTTAGAGAGTTAGAGAGAGAGTTGGAGGGAGAAAGGGAGGAAGAGGGGTGGTATCTTCTATCCACTGGTTCATTCTCCAGATGACCACAATGACCCCTAAACCTTTTAGGTACTCTATTCGTTATCATAGAACACAGAAAACATACGGTATTTGTCTTTTTGAGACTGGCTTATTTCACTAAGTATAATGGTTTCCATTTATATTGTTTCTGTTGTATTTCATTTTTTTCAATTGAATAGTACTTCACATTGTATCTATACTATAATTTCTTTATCCAGTCCTCAGTTGATGGGACATCTGGGTTGATTCCATATCTTAGCTATTGTGGATTGAGCTGCAATAAACATGGGGGTACAGATCACTGTTTCATATGCTGATTTCATTTGTGTAAATTCCTAGGAGTGGGAAGGCTGGGTTTATGGCAGGTCTGTTTCAAATTTCTGATGTATTTCCATACTGACTTCCACAGTGGCTGTACCAGTTTACATTCACAGCAACAGTGGATTAGGGTACTTTCTTTGACACATCCTCATCAGCATTTGTTGTTTATTGATTTCTGTATGAGAGCCATTCTAACTGGGGTGAGGTGAAACTTCATAGTATTTCAGGCTAGTGGTCCTGAGCATTTTTCATTTGTCTGTTGGCCATTCGAATTTCCTCTCTCTAAAAATGTCTTTTCACTACTATTGTGTAGTAGGCTAAGCCTCTGCTTGTGGCGCCAGCATCCTGTTTGGACACTGATTCGCGTCCCTGCTGCTCCTTTTCTGATCCACTCTCTGCTTATGGCATGGGAAAGCAGTGGAAGATGGCCCAAGTGCTTGGGCTCCTGCACCCTTGTGGGAGACTCAGAAGCAGCTCTGGGCTTTTGGCAGTGGATTGGCCCAGCTCCGTCCATTGTGGCCATTTGAGGAATTAACCAGCTGATACAAAACTTTTTCTCTGTCTCACTCTTTCTCTAACTCTATATCTCTACCTGTCAAATAAATAAAATAAATGAAAAATGTCTGTTCAATTCCTTTGCCCATTTCTTAACTGGATTATTTGTTTTGTGGTTGTTGAATTTCTTGAGCTCTTTATGGATTCTGGATTTTCTCCCATTCTGCCAGTTGTCTCTTCACTTTGCTACTTGTTTCTTTTGCAATGTAAAAGCTTCTCAGCTTGATGTAATCACACTTGTCAATTTTGGCTTTGATCGCCTGTGCTTCTGGGGTCATTTCCAAGAAGTCTTTGCCTGTGCCAATGTCTTGCAGAGTTTACCGAATGTTCTCTAATAGTTTGATGGTATCGGGTCATAGGTTTAGATCTTTGATCCATTTTATGTGGATTTTTGTGTAAGGTGTAAGGTCGCTGTCTTGTTTCATACCTCTGCATGCCAAGATCCAGTTTTCCCAGCACCATTTATTGAAGAGATTGTCCTTTCTCCAAGGGTTGATTTCAGCTCTATTGTCAAAGATAAGTTGGTTGTACATGCATGGATTGATTTCTGGAGTTTCTATTCTATTCCATTGGTCTCTCTATCTGTTTTTGTACCAGGTACCAGGCTGTTTTGATTGTAACTGCCCTATCATATGTATCATTTGTACCAGTACCAGGCTGTTTTGATAGTAACTGCCCTATCATATGTATTGGAGTCTAGTATTGTGGTAACTCCAGGTTTGTTTTTGTTGTTTATTATTGTTTTAGCTATTTGGGGTCTCTTGTGTTTCCATATGAATTTTTGCATCATTTTTTTCTATATCTGATAAGAATGTCCTTGATATTTTGATTGGTATCACATTGAATCGTAAAATGCTTTCGGTTGTATGGACAGTTTGATCATACTGAGTCTTCCAATCCATGAGCATGGAAGATTTTTTCATTTTTTATGTGTCTTATATTTCTTTATTGTTTGTAATTTTTATTGTAGAAATCTTTGATATCCTTGGTTAAATTTATTCAAAGGTATTTTATCTTTTTTGTGGTTATTGTGAATAGGATTAATCATAAAAGTTCTTAGCCATGGCATTGTTTGTGTATACAGAGGCTATTGATTTTTTGTGTTAATTTTATATCCTGCCACTTTACTAAACTCTTACGAGTTCCAGTAGTCTCTTGGTGGAATCTGCTGGATCTCCTATAGGTAGGATCATGTCATCTGCAAATAGGAATAGCTTGACATCCTCCTTCCCAATTTGTATCCCTTTGATTTCTTTTTGTTGCCTAATGGCTCTGGCAAATACTTCCAGGACTACATTGAATAGCAGTGGTGAGAGTGGGCATCCTTATCTGCTTCTAGATCTTAAAGGGAATGCCTGCAATCTTTCCCTGTTTAATAAGAAACTGGCTGTGGGTTTGTCATAAATTGCATTCATTGTGGTGAAGAATGTTACTTCCAAACCCAATTTGTTTAAGGTTTTCATATGAAAGGGAGTTCTATTTTATCAGATGCTCTCTTTGTATATATGTGATAATCATATGGTTTTTGTTCTTCAGTTTGTCAATGTGACTTATTGATTTGCAAATGTTGAACCATCCCTGCATACCAGGGATAAATCCCACTTGGTCCTGGTGAATGATTTCCTGGGTTCGTGTTGTTTGATTCGATTAGCTAATATTTTGTTGAGGATTTTTGTGTCCATCAGGGATTTTTTTCTGTAGTATCTTTTCTGGTTTAGTTTCGTAGAAGGAGTTTGGAGGATTCCGTCCTTTTTGATTGATTTGCATGAGTAATTAGAATTAGTTCTCTTTGAATTAAACAATGAAGCCATCTGGACCAGGGCTTTTCTTCATAAGGTGGGTCTTTTACTGATTCAGTCTCTGATTTGGTTATTAGTCTGTTTAGGTTTTTTTTTTGCATCGTCAGGGGTATAGGTCTCTTTTTTGTTGTTGTATGTTTCTTTGGTTTTGGAATTAAGATGATTCTCATCTCCTAAAAAGAGTTTGGGAGGAATCTTCCCCTTTCAACTGTTTTGATTGACTTAAGAACTGAAATTAGTTCTTCAAAGTTTGGCAGAACTCAGGAGTAAAACCATCCAGTGCTGGGCTTTTCTTTATTGGGAGGGTCTTTTTTACTGATTCAGTCTCCATTTTGGATATTGTTCTGTTTAATTTTTCTCTTTTATTCATGACAATTATGGTAGATTGTATGTGTCTGGAAATACATCCATTGCTAATAGATTTTCCAGATTGTCGACATATTACTGCTTGTAGTAATTCCTGATGATTCTTACTATTTCTGTGGAACCCATTGTTACATCTCTTTTTTCATCTCTGATTTTATTGATTTGGGTCCTTTCTCTTTGTTTTTTTGTTAATTGGACCAATGATATATCAATTTTGTTCATTTTTTTCAAAAAATAGCTCTTCATTTCACGGGTCTTTTGTATCTTTTTTTGTTTGTTTCAATTTTGTTGATTGTCTAATTTTAACTATTTATTTCCATCTACTAAGTTTGTGTTTGGTTTGTTGTTTTTGTAGGTCCTTGAGATATATTGATAGCTCATTGATTTAATCCCTTTCCAATTTCTTGAGGTAGGCGCTATTTGGTATAAATTTCTATTAACACTGCTTTTGTTGCATTCCATAAGTTTTGATAAATATCCCTATTGTTTGCTTTGGATTTCCTTTGTACTTTTACTAAATTTTCTGCCTTCACATTCTTTCATGATGATGACTATCATTCTCAGTTTCTGTGTATATCACATCTTTAAGCATTATTTGTAAGGCTGGATGAAGGGTAACAAAATCAATGTCTGTGTTTCATGGAAGGTCTTTATTTATAAGTGAGAAATTTGCTGGGTACACTATTCTGAGCTGACAGTTTCTTTTAGGACTTGAATTGTTTCTCTCCATTCTCTCCTAGCCTGTAGGGTTCGCATGAGAAATCAGCTGTTAATCTAATTGGAGATCCTCTGACTTTCTTCTGTATTGTATCATTGCTGTCATTCACTTTGTTTAAACATAGGCATCCATAAGCATACATTGTTGCTATTATTTTTAACAAATTATCATCTTTTAGATAATTTAGGAGAACAGTTTCTTTTATTTTCCTTCATTCATTTCTTCTTTAATGTTCACCTTTACAAAGATCAAAGTGTCTGGCTTACTATTTTCTTTCTCTTGAAAGAACTTTTTACATTTCTTGTAAGCTAAGTCTACAGGCAATAAATTGCCTGAGTTTTTGCTGGTTTGGAAAAATCTTTGTTTCTTCTTCATTCTTGAAGAATATACAACCAAGATAAGAATTATATCTAATTTTTCCTCAGAAACTGGAAAAATTGGGAGAAATTCTTAGTCATTGCTTCAAATCTTGCTTCTTTTCCTACTCTTCTTTCTTCACATTATGTTTATATTACACCTTTTATAATTATCCCCTAGTTTTTAATTAGTTGATTTTTTTTGGTCTTTTTCTCTTAGCTTTTCAGTTTTGGAAGTTGCTGTTATATCCTGAAGCTCAGACATTATTTCTTCGGTGTGGTTGGTCTACTAATGTCTATCTGACGTTCTTCATTTCTGTTATTGTGTGGTTGATCTCTAGCATTTATTTTAGATTATTTCTTGGAATTTCCATATCTCTGTTTACATTATCAAGCTGTTATTTTGTGTTTCCTACTTTTTCTATTAGAGCCCTTAGCATATTAGTCATAGTGTTTTAAAGATGCCTGGCCTGGTCATTCTAACATTCCTGCTATATCTGACTCTGGTTCTTATGCTTATTCAACCTATTCAAACCTTTTTTTTTTTTTCTCGCCCTTTAGTATGCTTTGTAACTTTGTTGAAAGGTGAACATGATACACTGTTAAGGAGGCCTTTAGGGATGTAAAATTATTAAGTCTTTTGGTAGACCTTTTTGCCCTTGCTTGTATACTCTGCAGCCCTTGTTTCACCTCCCATGGTTGGAACAGGTTGGCCAGAGGCAACCAGAGTCGAATATTTTCTTTGCCTCAAGTAGGTTATGCTCTGATAAAAACAGCAAATTAGGTTCTGGCAAAACTTCCCTTATAGCAGGCATTGTTAAGAACAGAATGTCATGTTAATTTTCAAAATGTTGAGAACCTAGTGGTAGTGCTGAGATAAAACTAATGAAGGGCCAACAGTAGGTTAAAGCCCTGGTCTGCAGTGCTGGCATCCCATATGGATGCCAGTTCAAAGTCCTGGCTGCTCCACTTCTGATCTAGCTCTCTGCTATGGCCTGGGAAAGCAGTAGAAGATGGCCCAAGTCCTTGGGCCCCTGCACCTGTGTGGGAGACCTGGAAGAAGTTCCTGGCTCCTTGCTTTGGGCTGGCATAGCTCCAGCTGTTGCAGCCTTCTGGGGAGTGAATCAGTGGATAGAAGACTTTATTTCTCTCTCTCTCTTTCTCTCTCTCTGCCTCTGCCTCTCTGTAACTCTGCCTTTCAAATAAATAAATTAAAAAAAAAAAAAAACTAATGAAAATTTGAGGACCCCTCCCATGAGTGGGCCTCCCTAGAGTTTTTGATTCTTAGGCTCATAGTGTCCACACTGAACCTCCAACTGTTTGTCAGTTAAAGTACAATGCGATTCCCATGCTCCTACACTTGTTCCTTCAGAATTTTCTACTCCTTGGTTTTCTGCTCCAGTAAATTGTGACCAATTTTGGAAGTAATGGTTTGCCTTGTCACTTCACATCTCTGGTAGTTTGAGACTTGCTTGTTCATCATTTTGTACAGCCTTTTACTTTTAGGATGGAGTGAAAACTTGTAAGCTTCTTATATCTTCTTAGAGTTTTGTTTCCTCCTTTCCAACACTTACAGCTTTCTTTTCTTTGGTATCCCTAAGTGTGATGGCTCACATTTTCATCAGTGTTAAGTCTAAGTAGTTGAGAACCAGTTGTGGCTTGTGCCCATAGGGAAAACTTTTATTGTGTAAGTATTATGTTTGTCATGGGTGTTTTGTAGATGTATTTTATCTGAGGAAGTTCCTCTTGATTCTTGGCTTGCTAATAGTTCTGTACCTCCATGATTAATTTTCGCCAATCACTATTTTGAGCATCTGTAAAGATGATCATTTTTACTGTGTCATGAAAATGAATTGTTAATTTTCTAATGTTAAACTTACATTGCATTAAATAACAGTTGGTCATGATATATACGAGTGACTATTACATTTATTGTTAATTTTACATAATTTTGTTTGATAATTGCTTAGGAATTTTGTATCTATTGTTCCTTAATAAGACAGACATGGGATTTTTTAGATCTTGTGCTATGTTTTGGTATGTAAGGCTTATAAAAATTAGTTCTTTTTTCAAGAGGACTTGAATCGGTAAAGTCATGGAGGTCTGGAATTTGTTTTAAAAAGGAATTTTGAGCCTTTAACTCAGCTTACAGGGGCACAGTTTTGTTTCCACTTTATAGATTTCTAGCAGTGTGTTCCATTTGTTCTAAATGTAAAATTTATTATCAAAATATTATCTTACTGGTTTTGGTGCTTTTTCCCCTTTTAAATGTTTTTAATTCAGGAGAAAGTGGATATTTTCTTCTACTGCTATTAGATTTGATGTTTTACAGTTTTACTGGTTACCGTAAACATAACACATACCTGTAGAACTCTAAAGTTAATCAATACTTTTGTCTCCAGAATAATACAAAAATCTCAAAGCTGACTTATCCTTAACTTGATTCATTTGTCACTGTTTTTCCGTATTTTAGTTCTTTTTTGCTGTAAGTCACCAGAGAATTATTGTTAACATTTTAAATTTAATGTTCATTTATATTCACCTATATGTTCTTTCATTTATTTTTCTAAGATCTTTATCATTATTTCCCTTAAAGGTAAAGTATTATTCTCATTCCCCTCCACACCCATACTCATAGCCCCCAATTCCTTTCATTAATCCTGTGTGAGATGTGTTGGGATCTTTGAATCCCAGGGTTGCTGTATATCAGTACTGGAAAATTCTCAAACGTTATTTTTTCCCCTCAAATATTACCTCTATCCCTTTTAGATTCCTAAATTTAATTAAACGTGTTAGAAGGGCAGACATGTAGCCTCGTGGTTAAGACACCTGCAGTTGAGGGGTTTGTTCCACTCATGTGGGAGACCTGGATTCAGTTTCTAGCTCCTGGTTTTTTAAAAGGCATTTGGCAAATGAACTAGTAAATGGAAAATATGTGTAACTGCCTCCCCTTGTCTCCCCTCTGTCTGTCTCTCAAGTAGAATTTTTAAAATAATAATAATTAAATATGTTAGTCTTTTTCCTTCTATCCCTTGTATTACACACTTTCCAATTTTTGCCTTTTTGTGTGTTTTTTTTTTTTTTTTGGATGATTTCTTCTAATCTGTTTTCTAAGCCACATGACATTCAGCTGTATTTATTCTGTTATTAATTCGCTCTTTTGGGTTTTAATATTAAAAATAACATTTTCCATTTCTGCTTTTTTAAATTAGATCTTTTTTCTAATTTTGTTTCCTTTAAGTATTTATGAGCTTGTTTTATATTTAAACATCATAAGCATAATTGTCTATAGTCTGTGTTTGATAATTCTAATATCTGAAATTTTTGTGACATTTGTCTTCGTAGTTTCTTGCCAAAGGTGTGTTGTATTTTTGTGCACTTGACTATCTTTGTGCACCATACATCTTTGATAAAATGTTTGTAGGCATAAATTGATGGCTAAATGGAAGTCCTGAGAGAATTTGTGTTTGCTTCACATTCAGGTTTTTTGGGCTAGCAGGAGACAGGAATTTGGGCTCAATGCATGGCTTCATTCTTCACATGAGGATGTAGTTCTTTGGAATCCTAGCTTATTTTGTGGAGGGCATAGGTATCTTAATTTAGACTACTACATTGAGTGGACTCTGGGATCTGATGTCTGATCCATTCCCTTTTGATATATGAACCAAAGTTGACTCTCATATTCTTGTATTGACAAATGCTCTCGGGACAAAAATGACTTTTGTGTGCTACTTGACTGTTTAGCTTTCTACTTTTCCTTCAGTTTTGGCCTAGGGATTACTTATTATCTTGTTAGCTATTCAGTGCTTTTAGTATTTGTATGTTTTCTTTCATTTTGTTTAAATCCATCATATGTATTTGCTTTCAGTGGAGATATAGACCTAAATGAGATAACAGCCATACATAAACATAGACATGAATTTTTTTTTTTTTTTTAATTTGACAGTTAGTGAGAGAGAGAGAGAGAGAAGAAGGTCTTCCTTCTGTTGGTTCACTCCCCAGATGGCTGCTACGGCCGGCGCACTGCGCTGATCTGAAGCCAGGAGCCAGGTGCTTCCTCCTGGTCTCCCATGCGGGTACAGGGGCCCAAGCTCTTAGGCCATCCTCCACTGCCTTCCCGGGCCACAGCAGAGAGCTAGACTGGAAGAGGAGCAACTGGGACTAGAACCCGGCGCCCGTATGGGATGCCGGCACCGTAGGAGGAGGATTAACCAAGTGAGCCACGGCGCCGGCCCAGCATGACTTTTTTAAAAAGTAATGTGATGTTAATATTCTAATGAAAATTACTATTTTAAGGGTTTTTTAAAAATATGTTTGATGACTTTCTCAAGAAATCAGATATGTATCATCAAGTTATAATTGGTTGAATCATGTTATTAATACATTTTTAATATGTGAAGGTTGATATTGGATTTATTTATAAAAAAAAAAAACCTTAGTTCTAGCTGTCAGACCTTATTTACTTTTAATGAGTTGAATAGGACTAAAGTCTCCTAACTCCTCTTCTGTATCTTTGTTTACCTTGTCAGTGGTAGGGATGGGTTGAGTATCTTGAATGTGCTTTGAGTAATGAAATCTTTAAAACATTGAGCTGGGCCGGCGTCGCGGCTTACTCCTCTGCCTTGCGGCGCCGGCACACTGGGTTCTAGTCCCGGTCGGGGCGCCGGATTCTGTCCTGGTTGCCCCTCTTCCAGGCCAGCTCTGCTGTGGCCAGGGAGTGCAGTGGAGGATGGCCCAAGTGCTTGGGCCCTGCACCCCATGGGAGACCAGGATAAGTACCTGGCTCCTGCCATCGGATCAGCCCAGTGCGCTGGCCGTGTGCGCTGGCCGCGGCGGCCATTGGAGGGTGAACCAACGGCAAAAGGAAGACCTTTCTCTCTGTCTCTCTCTCTCATTGTCCACTCTGCCTGTCAAAATAAATAAATAAATAAATAAATAAATAAAATAAAATAAAAATAAAATAAAACATTGAGCTAAACCTAATGTACTTGATTTACTCAATATGCCAGAATTGTTTATGATTACTTGATTCTGTATATTGCATGTTCAGGCTATTTTTAAAATTTTGGCATTCATACTTTTAATATAGTCATGAAAGCTAGAAAGCAAATCCTTGGATCTCTTTTTTGTGTGTGTACATGTTCTTCTAACTGGCTTCTATATGAATGCACTTAAAAAAGTTCATGGAAGGGAGCCGGCATTGTTGCTAACAGATTAAGCATTCACCTGGAACACTGGCATTCCATATGGTTGCTGGTTCAAGCCCTGGCTGCTCCACTTCCGAGCCAACTTCCTGTTAATGTATCTGGGAAAGCAGTGGAGGATGTCCCAAGTGCTTGGGCCCCTGCACCCTTATGGGAGACCCCGGATGAAGCTCCTGGCTCCTGACTTCGACCTGGCCCTGCACTGGCCATTGCAGCCATTTGGGAAGTGAGCCAAAAAATGGAACATCTCTCTCTCTCTCTCTCTCTCTCTCTCTGTCTCTTTTCCCCTTTCCCTCTTCTTCCTCTCTCCCTCTCTCTTCCTCCCATCCTTTCTCCCTCCATCCCTCCCTCCATCCCTCCCTCCATCCCTCCCTCTCTCCCCCACTTTCTTTTCTCCCCCTCTGTAACTACGTTTCAAATAAATAAAATAATTTAAAAAAAATGAAAAAAAAAAGTTCATGGAAAATGAGATTAAAAGATAAGTTTATTTTGGCACAAAATATTTTGAAACCCATGTACAGGTTTTAATATGCATTTCTCATGAACTTTTTGAAGCCCCTCCATGTATGAATTTCAAACATTTTTACACCAAAATAAGTTTATCTTTTAATTCCATTTTCCACAAAATTTTTGAATTACCCTTGTACATGTGATAAGTATTGCACATTATTAACCCACCAAAATTGTAGAGTTTAGTCTTTCAGGGAAATACTCAGATGATCTATAGGCTTAGCATTAGCTTGCCCAGTAATGTTATTTTTCTTGTCAAATAAAGGAGAGAGCCATGTTCAAAGAAAGACCCTTACTCTGTTGGTTTAGTCTAGTCCAAAATAAGAATGGTACCATCTCTCTCCCATGTTGCTTCTTTTCACTTAATAGTTTAATGTGCATAAAAATGTAGTTAATGTGATATATAAATTTATTGGTCCTATTAATAAAATTATTAGGGGATGATTTTATATTTTTAGTGTTTAATCACAGCATAATCCACTTTTCATTTTACATCTTCTTTTTTTCTTACCAGTAGACCCAAATGATTTGTACATCGTAGAACCTCTCAAGTTCTCTCCAGAAAAAAAGGTAATATTCTGTTTCTTTCTACTTAAGTATATTATATGGTAGTAAATGAAGACATAGATTTAAATATTTAGCATAACCTTTAAGTTATCCTGATTATTTTCAGTGATGATAATGTACGAAATGTGTTCTTTTAAGGATTAGCAAACTATGACCCACAGATCACTGTGGCATGTTTTGTATGGACTGAGAGCCAAAAAGCATTTTCTCATTTTAAAGGATTGTAATATAGAACAAAAAAGAATGCAAAGAGTCTTCAAAAAATGGATAGAAAATTATGCCTAGATTTCAAAATATTTAAACCAAAATCTTTTAATTCCATTTTTTCCATGAACTTTTGAAATATTCCTATATAAGAGAAAGGATGTGACCTACAAATCCTAAAGCATTTAGTATATGATTGTTTACAGAAAAAGTTTGCTCATCCCTTTGATGATAATCGTTGTTTATTGAGTATATAATTTTTGCCTGCCAGGAACAGTGCATGCAATTATTCTTGTAAGCCTTACAACCTGAAGATTGTGTCCTCCCTATTTTTAAATGAGAAAATTGAAACTCAAAAGACACAGATTGCAGGATTCAAGAATATACTTGAGATTTTTTTACTACATAGTTTGTGCTTTTCCATTTTCTTCCAAATAAAGGTGTACATTTATTTTGATTAGTGGTAATTGTCTCAAGGTGAAAAAACCTGGACTTAGATCCAAAATAACCTAAGAGTCAGTCCCAACATGGCCACTTACTATTTTGCAACTTGGGCAAGGAACCAAACCTCTGAACTTTTGTTTTCTGATTCAGGAACCAAAGATAAACCTTTCAGGGTTAATAAGTAAAATAAGTTAAAAAAAAAAAAAAAAAAACATGAAAGGAACCGATGTAATATCTGGTGCATACTAGGAATTCAGTTGCTAGTTATCACTCACTGAATCTATATCATATGTGACAAGTAGGCAGGTTAAACAGTTTTGATTGTATTTACAAATTTTGAAGCTGCTGATACAGAACTTAATTTTACATGATAACACATTTATATGCTTTTCATAATACTGTTTTGTTTTCCTTTTCACCAGGAGGTGGCACTCTCTTCTGTTAGCTCTGCTTTTTTTTTTTTTATAATTTTCTTTTTTTTTTTAAACTTTTATTTAATGAATATAAATTTCCAAAGTACAGGTTATGGATTACAATGGCTTCCCCCCGATAACGTCCCTCCCACCCGCAACCCTCCCCTTTCCCACTCACTCTCCCCTTCCATTCACATCAACATTCATTAGCTCTGCTTTCTAGATGTTTAATTAACCACTGGAGGTCTCATTCCTATCTTTTTTTTTTTTTTTCACTTCTGTTACAGAAGAAACGCTGTAAGTACAAAACTGAAAAAATTGAGACCATAAAGCCTGCAGATCCATTGCACCCTATCGCCAATGGAGACATAAAAGCAAGGAAGCCCTTTACGAACCAGAGAGACTTTTCCAATATGGGAGAAGTTTATCACTCTTCTTATAAGGGTCCTCCATCTGAAGGAAGCTCAGAAACTTCATCACAGTCAGAAGAATCCTATTTTTGTGGCATTTCAGCTTGCACAAGTCTGTGCAATGGACAGTCCCAAAAGACAAAAACTGAAAAGAGGGCTTTAAAACGAAGGCGATCTAAAGTCCAAGACCAAGGAAAACTGATAAAGACTCTAATACAGACTAAGTCGGGATCATTGCCGAGCCTGCATGATATAATCAAAGGAAACAAAGAGATCACTGTGGGAACATTTGGTGTTACAACCGTCTCGGGACATATCTAAAATTAATTGAACTTTTCATACTCGAGACATTTTTGTTGTTCTTTGAAGAACAGTCTGTGGTATTTGAAGGGTTTGGGGGAGGGAGAAAATATCAGTGGGAAAAGTATTCAGAAATTATGGTTTTTGCCTTTTAACAAGTAGACAGGATTGTGTCAATCTTGATTAATGAGCTGCAGTTTTACAAGGCTGATCACTTCCTACAAAGACAATGGTAGACATTTTATAAAGATGTTTTTCATAGATTAATTACTGGGACATAAGTAATTTGGAAGCCCAGTCCCTTGGGTGGGATAGGAATGAAAGCCTAAACCTCTTCCTTTAGCTTTGTTCCTATTTCTTGCACCTTCCCATATTTATGTGCCTTTTGTCTATTTATAATGCCACTGGAAGAGGAGGGAGAAATTTTTCTGTCATTTGATTTCTTTTATAACTTTGTTAGTCTTTTGAAGCTGCAAACACTACAAGGCTTTAAGGTGGTCTGTGCCTGAAACTCAGCAATGTGGGTCAGACAGTGAAAATCCTAAAGACTTGCCAACTAGATCTCTTTTAAAGCAAACTCAAACACATACACACAAACTTTTTGGAACTGTAAAGTCTATTCTAGATAAATGGTGATGATGTTAATGTTATTTTCATTTAATTTAGTCATGCTGGATTACTTCTTTATTACTTGCCAACTTAAAATGAGGAAACAAGCGAAAAAAACCAAACTACTAGATCTTTTCTTGCAAATGATTGGTATTTACAGACGGATTTTTGGTAGATTCATCTTGAATCACATTTAATTGTTTTATGAAGGTTTTCTTTAGATACATTACATTTTAAGCATTCACAATAAACACTAAATCCTCCAAACTTTTAACATCATTATTTTCTCTTACTATAAATATAAAACTTTGAACGTTGGCAAACAACTTCAGGTCTTATGAAATAATCACTGCCTGTGTACAGATTCACATAACCAGCTAGTGAGTTTGTCAGTCCTTGTCTAATTGGTCAAGTCTAAAGGGATTATTATTCCTTGATGTTTGCTTTGTTTTGGCTACAAATGTGCAGAGGTATATGTTTGTGATGTCACTGTGTTTTCATGTGTCTTTTTTTCTTTAAAAAATAATTGGCTGTGACTATATTTGAATAAAATGATTTTTTTTTAGTGTGTGATTATACGGTAATAAGTGAACGTGGAACACGTTTCTTTTTGGAAGGGAGAAAATTGACCATTTTGTGTTGTAAGAGATTTAAGTTATAACTTATTGAGCACTTTTAGTAATAACTGTTTTTAAACTTGTCTAATACCTTTATTTTGGGGTATTGTTTATAATGTGACTTATTTAGAGCCTTTTTTGTTTAAGTTGCTGCTTTAGTTTAAAAGTATGTTTTTGAAGATTAAAAAACAAATTTTTTTTCCAGTCTGCACAATTTAGCCGTTCAGAGCAAGAGGGCCTGATTGTATAGAAGCCTCTTGAAAAGAGGTCCAGATGAGAGCAGAGTGGGAAGTTGCACCATCTGTGTGTTGTGGAAACAGGACTTTGAATATGTAACTACAGAGCTGTAGTGCCATTAGAAACTGTGAATTTCCAAATAAATCTGAACACTTGTCTTTATTAATTACTGGCTCTTCTGTCCTACAAAAGAGAACTCAATTTATTGCTAAACTGTGAATGTTGATTTAAGGTTTTGGCATATTTAAAGCTAAATGTACTGATCATAGTTCAGCCAACTATGAACTGTACTTTCACATAAACATTTTGTTCCCTAGTCCATGAAATTTCAACTTCTCAAATACTAAAATGATGATTTTGAGTCTTAGTGCTTTCATTAGGCTCCATCTTTAAGACCTGTAACTTTTCCATGTCTATACTACACTAGGTTTGAATGTTAGTTTAGGTGTCTCCTAAAGGTCTTAATATCTAAAACTTAATCCGCAAAGTCTTAGGTTAATGATCAATGGATTAAGGATGCAAACTTAATCCAATTATAGTGTGTGAAGGCGGGGTCTGTAGAAAATATTAGACTGGATTAGGCTGTTGGTGTGAGGACCTATGACTGAATTGTAGTGGGCTATAAGGAGAGACCACGTAGACAAGTAAACAATGAAGAGCACATTTCCTTTCTCTGCTTCCAGGCTCACATGTGCTCCTCTTCTTCCAGCCTCTTTCTTCAGTACACAGCCTAATGGGGCCCACCCCATATTTTGTTTTTATTTTTAAAGATTTTATTTATTTATTTGAAAGGCAGAGTTACAGAGAGGGAAAGGCAGAGACAGAGTGAGATCTTCCATCTGCTGGTTCACTCCCCAAATAGCCACGACAGTTGGAGCTAAACAAGTCTGGAGCCAGGAACTTCTTCCAGGACTCCCACATGGTCGCAGTGGCCCAAGGACTTGGGTAATCTTTCACTGCTTTCACTGGCCATTAGCAGAAAGCTGGATTGGAACTGGAGCAGCTGGGACTTGAATGGGCACCCATACGGGATGCCAGCACTCTAAGCAGCGGCTTAACCTGCTATGCCACAGTACCAGCCCCTAACCACCCCATTTTGAATTGTGAACTTTCAAAATCATGAGCCAAATAAACCTCCTTCCTTCAATAAGTAGTTTATTTCAGATATTTGGTATAGTAATAAAAAGTTGACTGAAATACACATGAGACATAACATCTTGACATTTTAGGTTTATTTTTCCTCTCAGATTATAATTACATCAGGGAAAAATAATAAGGAATGGAAATTTTGCAAATAGATCCATGGTTGATTAAAAGCAAAACTACAACTTAGCACTTTTAATCCAAAAATCTGAGGCCAAGTATGCATTAGGGGTACTTAACCTTCAAAGTCTGTGCATATATTCTAAAATCTGAAAAACTCAGATACATATTTGGGGCTAGCCCTGTGGCACTGCATGTTAAGCTGCTGTCATCCTATATGGGTGCCAATTTGAGTCCTGGCTGTTCCACTTCTTATCCAGCTCCCTGCTAATGGCTCAGGAAATCATCGGAGGGTGGCCCAAGTGCTTGGGCCCCTGCACTCATATGGGAGACCCAGAAGATGCTCCTGGCTTTGGCCTGGCACAGCTCCTGATGTTGTGGCCATTTGGGGAGTGAATCAGCTCATGGAAGATTCTATCTCTTCTCTCTCCCTGTAACTGCCTCTCAAATAAATAAATAAATAAATAAATCTTTTTAAACAAAATTATGTATTTAATTTGAAGAATTGGTTTTATAGACCTTTTACAGAAGAAAAAGCTGTGTAGATCATGCTTTGCACACAGACATGACCACTGCCACCATTCACATTTCACTACCAAGGATTTCTTGCTCCTCAGCAACAACCATTGAGTCTGCAGGTTTTTTTTTTTTTTTTTTTTTTTTTTTTTTTTTTTTTTTTTTCTTATCTTGCTATTTAAACTTTAAAACTTTCTGGTTTTAGATGTGTGCCCAATTTGAATATTCAAACTTAAAAGCATGAACATGAAAATACATGTAGTCTGTATTTGTTAATTGAGTTGAATAAATCTATTTTAAATCATATTTAGTAACAGCTTAGAAATACGACTTTTTAACTCTACACTTCATAGAACAGTTAATAACCTTATGTGCTTTTCTCTAATTTTATAATTAACAAAATTTCAAATCCATAGAAAAGTTGAATAGCCATGAACCTTTATCCACATTTGCAGTTCATTTTTTATGCTTTGTGTAGGAAACACACACATGAATGTACATATGTTTCAAAATTTTTTCCACAAAAATAAACATTTTAAAATTTATTTTACTTAAATTTCATATATTTCATATATAGAGGTTTAAGAACAGTGATACCTCCCATCCCACCCTTCCTCCCATTCTCCCCCCTCCCCCCCTTTTCCTTCTTCCTCTTACTTCCTCTCAGTTTTTACAATGATCTACTTCCAGGTTACCTTATACCCTACATTAAGTAAAGAATAAAACAATAAGGAGAAAAAAAAACCTATTGTTCCTCAACAGTGAAGACGAATGCTATAAACACTCATCAGATTTCAAAATCACCTTCACTCCTGTAGATTACATTTTTGGTACTCTTAGTTAACACAGGTCAGAGAAAACATGGTATTTGTCTTTTTGGGACTGGCTTTTTATTTGAAATATTTATTTATATAAATGGAACAAATGTATCATACAGTTTTAAGTATATAATGATACTTGCCACCCTATTCTCCTTCCTTCCCATCATTCCTCCTGCTCCCTTCCTTATTTTTCTTTTGATTTTTGCAATAGTATACTTTTTTTTTTCTTTGAGAACAAGTTTTATCATTAATTGAAGAAGCACCTAAGGAAACAAGCAATGGAATTGGGTACTTAGGCTTATCTAAAACAAGACATACAATATCTTCCACTTAATGCACTAAAATAAAGAAAATTTTTGTGAACAAGTTTTACTATTAACTCTCATAATCCAACTCTTGGAGGACAGAAGTTCTGCATGGGAAGTTAGTGCACAGTGACTCCTGTTATTAATTTAGCGATACTCTTATGATGTCAGTGATCACCCAAGGCTCTTGACGTGAGCTGCCTAGACTATGGAAGCCTTTTGAATCCACAGACTCCTTTAATATTTAGACAAGGCCATAAGTAAAGTAGAAGTTCTCTTCCAGAAAAAAGTATGTCTGTCTTTGATGACCACTTCTTTTTACTGGGGTCTCACCCAAAGAGGCCCTTACATAGAACATTTTTTCGCCACAGTGTCTTGGCTTTCAATCCCTGAAATGTTCTTATGGGCTTTTCAGGCAGACCAGAATGCCTTAAAGGCTGATTCTAAGGTCAGAGTGCTACTTAAAGCAATTGTCATTCTATGAGTCTGCTGTTTTGGATTGCTTCCCATGTTTGAGCCTTTTAATTCTATTATTACCAAATATTTATTTAATTTTTTAAAAGTTTTTGACAGGCAGAGTTAGACAGCGAGCGAGAGAGAGACAGAAAGGTCTTCCTTTTTCCGTTAGTTCACCTCCCAAGTGGTGCTGCGCTGATCCAAAGTCAGGAGCCAGGTGCTTCCTCCTGGGTCTCCCATGCTGGTACAGGGCCCAAGGACCTGGGCCATTCTCCACTGCACTCCCGGGCCACAGCAGAGAGCTGGACTGGAAAAGGAGCAACCAGGACAGAATCTGGCACCCCGACCAGGACTAAAATGCTTTTATTACCACCCCACTTATGGGGATTATGCTGGGACTGATTTATTTCACTAAGTATAGTGGTTTCCAGTTGCACCCTTTTTTTTTTTTTTTTTTTTTTTTTTTTTGCAAAAGACATGAATTCATTCTTTTCTATGGCTGAGAAGTCTTCCATTTTATACACACACACACACACACCATAATTTCTTTATTCATTAGTTGATGGTTATCTGGGTTGATTTCATATCTTAGCAATTGTAAACTGAGCTGCAATAAACATGGGGGTACTGATATTAACTCATATGCTGATTTCATTTACCTTGGGTAAATTCCCAAGAGTGAGATTGCTGGGTCATATGGTGTATCTCTTTTCAGCTTTCTGAAGTACTTCCATACTGTCTTCCACAATGTACTAGTTTACATTCTCAGCAACAGTGGATTTGGGGATAAACATATCTTAGTTCCGTTTTTCCATGAACTTTTGGAAAGACCCTCATACACACGTGTGTGTATTGTGTATGTTATATATATATATATATATATATATATATATATATATAACAAATTTTGAGGGCTTGAACCATTTGAAAAGAAGTTGGAACACTGTGACCCTTTATCCCTAAACAGTTTAGCATGTGTCTTCCTAGAGTAAGGGCAGTCACCCTCAGGACTGACCATACCATTATCACGTCTAAGAAAATTATATCTAATGTAAAGTCCATAATTAGATTTTTTCAGTTGCCTTTACTCACATGTACATACACTTTTTGTGTGTGTGTGCAGTTAGGGTTCATTTGGTTGCCTATTTAGTCTGCTGCTTTTTAAAAAGATTTATTTATATTTCAATTTATTTGAAAGGCAGAGATACAGAGAATCTTTTTAAATGTATTTGAAAGAATTACACACACACACACACACACACACACACACAGAGGTCCTCCATCCACTGGTATACTCCCCAAATTGCCATAGCGGCTGGAGCTGAGTCAATCCAAAGTCAGGAGCCAGGAGCCCAGGAGCTTCTTCCAGGTCTCCCACGTGGGTGCAGGGGCACAAGAATTTGGGCCATGTTTTCCCAGGCCATAGCAGAGAGCTTGGATTGGAAGAGGAGCAACCGGGACTCCAACTGGTGCCCATATGGGATGCCAGTGCTTCAGGCTGGGGCTTTAACCCACTGTGCCATGGTACTGACCCCAGGCTGCTTCTTGACTTTGCATATCTTCTTTGTGCAAGGGCCATACTTATTTTTGTGAATCATTTCAGCTTTAATGTATGAGGTGTCAAAATGAACATTAAGAGCTTTTAAAGTGATGTGTTTGTGTTGTCTGTAAATTCTACCTCAAGCCACGAGTATTCATTTATGTAACAGTAAGACATCTTAAAAAATATTCTCTTGAAGCCTATATTTATGACCTCTGCATTATACTTCATTCAATATATTATTTTTGAAAGCAATTTTTAGAATATTTATAACAGAGTTCATCACCTGCTATTGTAGTCATATACTCTGAACTACCAAGTCTGTTTCATTTTTCTATTTTGTCAAATAGATCAGCAAGTAATATTAAAACCCAACAAATTCCTTCTGTTAGGTCATTTTAAGGTCTTTTTGATGTTAAATAGGCAACCAAATGAACCCTAACTAGATCCTGAACAAAAACAAATGTGTATGTACATGTGAGTAAAGGCAACTGAAAAAATCTAGTTATAGACTATACATTAGATATAATTTTCTTAGACGTGATAATGGTATGGTCAGTCCTGAAGGTGACTGCCCTTATACTAGGAAGACACATGCTAAACTGTTTAGGGATAAAGGGTCACAGTGTTCCAACTTCTTTTCAAATGGTTCAAGCCCTCAAAATTTGTTTTATATATGTAACATACACAATATAACATATATATATATATATGTATCAGTGATTTTTTTAAGTGAACAGGATGATTTACAATAGTCAGTTCCCTAGGAGTTGGTATATCAACTGAGGACACTTCAGAAAGTTTTTGGGAAATATACCTTATCCTTTAATTATATATTTTCATGAACTTTAAAAAATACCCTTGGGACTGGTGCTGTGGTGCACTAGGTTAATCCTCCACCTGCAGCGCTGGCATCGCATCCTGGTTGCTCCTCTTCCAGTCCAGCTCTCTGCTGTGGCCTGAGAAAGCAGTGGAGTATGGCCCGGATGCTTAGGACCCTGCACCCACATGGGAGACCAGGAAGAGGCACCTGGCTCCTGGCTTTGGATCAGCACAGCTCTGTTGCAGCCATTTGGGGAGTGAAGCAATGGAAGGAAGACCTTTCTTTCTGTCTCTCTCACTGTCTGTAATTCTACCTGTCAGATAAATAAATAAAAATCTAAAAAAAAAAAAATACCCTTATACAGTTTAGGAGTAGATGCTTTGCAGTCAGACTGCCTGGTTTCATGTTTGCTGTCCTTTTGTTATTGGATGTGGCATTTGACAAACTCACATTTCATTAGCAGGTTTCTTACCTTTAAAGGATTGTTCAGAGGGTCAAGCGTGCTAATAACTATCATATCCCCAGCATGTAGTAAACACTCAGTGTTAGGTTTTACAGAGTAGGTGCACAGTTGTAGACGCACAGTAGATGCATGGCATCCCCAGTTGCCACATGGATTAAGAAAGGAGCTCCTTATACTTGGTGTGAGAAGATATGAGTCCAGCCTCAATCCATACCACCATTAGAAAATTCAGCCCGTCAGTATTTCCATTACAAGGATAAAAAACCATCTCAGACCCAGCTGGGCTCCTGGAAACACCTTGTCACACCTTTCTACCATGTAATAGTCTTGCCACAACTTTATGCCTCAATACCATCAAGGTGAATTTCATGTGCCCTTGATTCTTGCTAATTTTAAAACCACAAGAAGCCTCATTTGTAAAGAGGCCTATATTCTGAATCTATAGTCCTTCCCCAGTTTTCCCCAGCTTCTAAAATGCTTCCAAACCTAAAATCAATCACCAGCAATATTTCCTAGAATCTCCACCTTCCCTTCACCTCCCTGTTTTGGCTGAATCCGTTCTAGGGTCACTTTTCTCCTATACCTCTCATCCTACTGGACTTGGAGATAGGCTAGGTGGTCTAGTTAATCTTGAACACCACTCCCTGCTTTCTCAAAAATGTCTCACTTTGAGTCTTAGTATCAGCAAGCTCTAACACCTTCTATGTCTTCTTGTTGCAAATGAACATGTTTTCTAACTCATTCTTTAAAAGCTTCTATTTATTTGAAAGGTAAAGTTTTAGGGCCACGGGAAGAGTGAGTGAGCACTTCCATCCACTGGTTCACTCCCCAAATAGCCTCAGTGGCCAGAGCTGGTCCAGTCTAAAGCCGGGATCCAGGATCCAGGAGCTGCTTCTGGGTCTCCCATGTGTGTGCAGGGTCCCAAGCACTTGGTCCATTTTCCCCTGCTTTCCCAGGCCATAGCAGAGAGTGAAGCAGCGGGACTCAAACTGACACCCATATAGGATGCCTGCATTGCAGGCAGCAGCTTTACCCACTAAGCCAGAACACTGGTCCCGTCATGCTCATTCTTAAGGTCACTCATTTTGATTTGCTTCTGTCATAATTCCTGATGATTTCAATGCCTATCTTTTTTTTTTTTTTGACAGGCAGAGTGGACAGTGAGAGAGAGACAGAGAGAAAGATCTTCCATTGTCTGTTGGTTCAACCCCCCAATGGCTGCTGCGACCAGTATGCTGCGGCCGGCGCACCATGCTGATCCAAAGCCAGGAGTCAGGTGCTTCTCCTGGTCTCCCATGCGGGTGCAGGGCCTAAGGACTTGGGCCATCCTCCACTGCACTCCCGGGCCATAGCAGAGAGCTGGACTGGAAGAGGAGAATCCGGCGCCCTGACCGGGACTAGAACCTGGTGTGCTGGCGCCGCAGGAGGAGGATTAGCCTATTGAGCCAGCCTTCAATGCCTATCTTACATATTATTTATCCTAGTTTCTCAGTTCCTTGCCTTTTTTCTCCAATGATTTTATTGACCTCTTAACCCAAACATGATCAAATTAGAGTTCAAATTATAAATCAAATTGTATCCATAATTCTTCCTTAATACCAATTTTAAGCATCCAGATTTGACCACAACCCCCCCCCCTTTTCTGATTAATGCCTGTGCACCCCTAACAATTCCTTCATTCTGTGGAGGCCTAAATCCATTGGTCATACCACTTTTTAAAATAATATGTATTAACTTATTGAAAGAGTTACAGAGAGGCAGAGGCAGAGAGAAAGGGAGAGAGAGAGAGAGAGAGAGAGAGAGTCTTCTATCCACTGGTTCACTCCCCAGATGGCCTCAATGGCCGGAGCTGTGTTGAGCTGAAGGCAGGAGCCAGGAGCTTCTTCTGGGTCTCCCACAAGGGTGCAGGGCCCCAAGGACTTGGGTCATCTTCTATTGCTTTCTCAGGCCATAACAGAGAGCTGGATCAGACGTGGAGCAGCCAGGACTGGAACCAGTGCTCATATGGGATGTCAGCACTGCAGGTGGCAGCTTCACGCACTATGCCACAGCACCGTCCCCTAGTCATACCACTCTCTCTTTATCTGAATTCCTACTCTTCCTACTCAACTTGAACACTATGGTCCTTAAAATTTCTGCCTTTCATGCATCAGCTTTATTTCCCATCCTCTTCCTTGATGTACTTGTCCAGAAAGGAAAAACCGTAGTTAAATCCAACTTTCTGCTGCTCCACCCTGTAAGGAGAAAGCTATTGCAGGGAGCATCTGTGACTATTGTCAGAATCCATGACTAATGATATCCATTTTTTCTTTAATGCTGCTGGCAGTCATACTACATTTTCATTTATTGATTCTCCTGAACCACTTCCCACTTTCTTCTCAAAATACGCAACCATCTCCCTGACCTTGCTGTCAGCTATGACCTTCCTATTTCATTGAGAAGATACAGACATTATCCAAGACCTTATCACAAGATCCTGTCCATATGATCTACTTCCATACCAACTTCTCTTCATATGATCTGCATTTACTCTTGCTACTTTGGATGAACTGTCTCCATAAAGTCAATGCTCTATTTGTGGATTAGATTCCATCCTTCCTTTAACCCGACTGAAGATGTTGCTCCCTTTTTTTTTTCTCCTGCAACATCACTCCACCTCCCACCCTTTGAAACACATTGCTCCCATCAGTATGCTAATATACTGTTATTTCCTTCCTTCTCTTTTTTTAACCCCACTTCTCTGCTTATTGACTACTTCTGTGCTCCACTTGATAGCAAAACTCCTTGAAAGAAATGCCTGCCCACACCATCATCATTTTCTCATTGAAAAAAGGCCACCAATTTCACCACTATACTAGAATGTCCCTTGTCAAGGGCATCAATGATGTTATGTTGAAAAAAAGAAACAATGAACACTTCTCAATTTTCATCTTATTTGACCCGTTAGCAGCATTTAACTCAGATACTCATTCCTTTACTGCAACACTTTGTACACTTGGTTTCTGGGATGTCATAGTTTCCCCTCTTTAACAATGACAACTCCCATTCTAGTCTCTTACTCATCTGTCCTAATTTCCTTTTAAGTTGGAAAGCCTCATGGCTCAATTCTAGAGCCTCTCTTCTCTATTCACCCACTTCCTATGTGGATCACTCTCTTTTTTATCTTAGTATCAGGGTAATCTCTTCTGTTCCATGAACCTTTGTAATTTCCTTGTTTTAATCATTACATTGGGGCTGGCACTGTGGTGTAGTGGGTAAAGTTGCCACCTGCAGTGCCAGCACTGTGGTTTAGTGGGTAAAGTTGCCGCCTGCAGTTCCGGCATCCCATTTGGGCGTGGGTTTGAGACTCAACTGCTCCACTTCTGATCCAGTTCCCTGCTATGGCCTGGGAAAGCAGCAAAAGATGGCCCAAGTCCTTGGGCCTCTGCAC
Source organism: Oryctolagus cuniculus (assembly GCF_964237555.1). Classification (NCBI taxonomy): domain Eukaryota; kingdom Metazoa; phylum Chordata; class Mammalia; order Lagomorpha; family Leporidae; genus Oryctolagus; species Oryctolagus cuniculus. The sequence continues at coordinate 25,795,770 of NC_091438.1, read as the reverse complement.
CCATATGGGAGACCTGGAAGAAGCTCCTGGCTCCTGGCTTCGGATTGGTGCAGCTCTAACCATTATGACCATCTGGGGAGTGAACCAGCGGATGGAAGACTTTCTCTCTCTGTGCCTCTTCTCTCTGCGTGTAACTCTGACTCTCAATAAATAAGTAAATCTATAAAAATATTTATATTGAATTGTTTCTTTAAAAGTGTTTGTGGTAGGCATAGGAATTTAGCCTTGTGGTTACGATGCCCACATCGCACACCAGAAAGTATGGATTCCATTCCTTCCCTAGCTCCTAATGAAGTAGACAGGCATACAGGTTAAAATTGATTAGGTTTGTGAGCTGGAAGACCATACCTTCATCACGTCCCTGTCTGACCTCATGCCCCTACCTGGCCACACCTGAGTGCCCACTGGCCAATCAGGTTGATCAACCACTCCCCTTTGAAAGAGGATTAAAAGCCTGGAGCATGATGTGTCTGCCTTTTTATTCCTTTCCCTGGCCTCTTGCCAGTACTGGGCTGGCTGCAGCCCTGTGCCTCCAGGGCGTGTGGCCTTCGCGCCATCCCGCCCCATGCTTCCTGGCCTGGATGCTCCTCCACATGGCTGGTTCCTGGTACTCAGTATGAATCCAGATTTCCTCTCCTCTTTAGATAGGGCCCTCATTCTCCTATGCATCTTTCACACTAAATAAAAGCTTAAAATGTACCATGTTGGCTCATTCATTTATGCCAGTATTCAGAATTCTTCTCTAAATATTAGGCAAGAACCCATATGGGCTTATTAGTATTGGGGATTTATTAATAAGCATATGGTGGGGCTGTCACTGTGGCTCAGCATGTTAAAGCCCTGTCCTGAAGTGCCGGCATCCCATATGGGCACCACTTCTAGTCCTGGCTGCTCTTCTTCCAATCCAGCTCTCTGCTATGACCTGGGAAAGCAGTAGAAGATGGCCCAAGTCCTTGGGCCCCTGCACCTACATGGGAGATCTGGAAGAAGCTCCTGGCTCCTGGCTTCGGATTGGCGCAGCTCCGGCCATTGCGGCCACCTGGGGAGTGAACTAGCAGATGGAAGATTTATCTCTCTGTCTCTCCCTCTCTCTGTAACTCTGTCTTTCAAATAAATAAAATAAATCTTAAAAAAAGCATATGGTGATATCGTATGGCACCCCAAATTCCGATATCTTATATGGCACCACAGATGGGATTTTCGGGGAACTTTAAGGGGCCACATTTTGTGTCATATTTTAGGGGGCCAATTCTGATATCACTAACTCCAGCTTCCTGCTAATGCAGACCCTGGGAAACAGAGGTGATGGTTCAAGTAACTGGGTCCTTGCCTTCCATGTGGGAGACTGGTCAGGGGCTATTGCAGGTATTTAGGGAGTGAACTAGAGGACAGGAGCCCTTTCTGTCTGTATATCCCTTGCTTCTGGGGCAGGTGAGGAGGGGGAAGAACACTCAGTCCTAAATAAAATGTAAAGCTTTGAATTTCATTCCAACTTAGAGCTACTCTTCTTTTTTTAGATAAGCCCTGAGGCAAGTAGGGAAGCCTGGATGGAAAGGAGCATGACTGGCATCTTCCTTGATACATGAAGTGTCCAACTTGCAGGTTGGAGTAGGGAGAAAGGGAGAAAAGGAGCATGAAAATTCTTACTTGACTAGTGCTCTCATAAAATGACCTTAGGCTCTCTGAGTCTGGCAGACATGTAAAGATGACTTCCCTCCATGGACATTGTTGATGGTTTCTTGAAGGAATCTTTTGCTGAGATTTTTCGCTTCTGCTCCCTTGGTGATACACTGGTGTCTGGCTTATCACAAATTCCTTTTGCAGTTCCTAGAATCCAGCAATATCTTCTTCTTGCTGCTTCCTGATGCTCCTTCAGGAATCCTCATTGGTGCAACTCAGCTCCTGCAGGAAGGTACTCTCATGTGCAGTCCACATTTTGTCTCCAGAAAATGCACATCCAGTGTGCAAAGTGGCTCCAGCTCTGTCTGGAGATGTAAATCATCTACCTGGGAAAACCTACTAGACCACAGTAAACTTTCCTTGAGTAACTACTGCATTTTGCAGTATGCTTCTTAAATTGTTGACTGTATTGCTGGGTACAGCTGGGATGTCCTGCCCACTGCTTACTTGCAAGCATATGGTAAAAGTCTCCCTAACTAAGAAGGGACTGCCCCTACAGGTAGTCCCCTCAGCTTTCATGGAGGAAGTTAGAAATTAGCCTATGTGTATGAGAAGGGCCTTAAGAAAACAGTATCTGCAGAAGCTCACCTTAGAAGCAGCCCAGGATTTTACACTTCAAAGTCCTGCCCGATAACTTTCCAGGTGGTCTCATCCCTTCTCCCAAAGGAAGCTCCCTAGGAAAATTCTCTCTCCTCACCCCCAGATGGGTTACCTGGCCTGATAACATGGAGCAATAAAATCTTCACAGCCTTCTTCCAACACAGGCACCCTAGGGGAAGCTTCTCTGTCCTCCCATCCTGATAGTGTTACTGGAGAATGGCAGGGTTCTTGTCTTTGTGCAAGAAAGAATTCAGGCGTGAGACAGAGAGTAGTGGGAGGTAAAATAGCAAGGTTTATTAGGGAAGGGACATCCGTAAGAACGGATGGGCACCTCTCCAGACAGAACCTGAGGGAGAGTGCCCAGTCGCTCAGACTGGGGTGGGTGGAGCAAGGTTATATGGTTGAGTGGAGAGATTACACCTGGGCAGGCCAGGTGGGTGGCTCAGCAGAGAGGCAGAGGGATGAGCACAGAGTCTGGTTGAGGCTGGGGGTTTTTAAGGAGATGGGTCTTACTTCCCCACCTCTGCTCCTCTTGGAACAAAGGGCTTTTTGGATATAAACAGAAAAACTTCTGAGTTTTCTCCCTGAAGTTATCAAACAGGGGGAAGTCTGGCTGGCGCAGGGCCCATTAGAGGAAGGGCAGGGAGGGTGTTTGAAGTGCAGATACTGTGCTACATCTGGAAGGTTATCAGGCAGAAGGGGCGGGGACCCCCACCTGGCAGGTTATTGGGTAGGAGGGAGCAGGGCAGGATGCAAATACTGGGCTGCCCCTGAAATGCTATCAGGATGACTTTGAGATGCAGATGCATATGCTGGACATAGATGTCTTTTCTTTAGATCTTTGTCACACACACATAAGCTCATAACTGACTTCCTACCTAACAACAGCATTGGATGGTAAAATCTGGGGAGAATTTTCCCAATTTACACTCAGCAAACTCCTTGTCCTGAATGCTAGGAAACTGGTGCAGTTTTATCTATGGTGTGTTACATCCCAAGCTCTAGTCCCCGCCTCCATTGCTGGAAGCCAGGTGGCCACATAGCCCAACCTCTGTTGTCAAGCTCCATCCCCTTCCTAATGGAATTCACTGCTCCTGCTTCCCTGCCCGCCCTCGGGCAAAGTTTTAAAAGAGCTCTCTTGGCTTTTCTCCTCTGCTCTATCTTCTCTCCTCACTAGCTACTCTCTCTCTCTCTCTCTTATACTCTTTCTCTCTCTTTTTCCTTCACTGCCCACCCCTCCAGTCTGTTGGGTGTTCCCCAATAAACCCTTTTCCTTACTCCAGTGTTCGGTGTGTTTTGTGACAGCTAACATTGGTGCATTGGCCAGGAAAGCCTTACATTGGTAATCCAGTGTCCCCCAGTGCTCTGGGGTCCTGGGTTTCTGCCAGTTGCAAAGCACACCCCCGGAACTCCTTCCATGCCACCGAACATTCTGCGATCTCCATCCACACGTCAGCCCTCCAAATTTTGAGGTAAGACGCAGAACGAAAATTCCTCATGGTAACTCCTATTTGAGTAGTTGTCTACTGTTGTATACTTGCCTGACTCTCGTAAAGGTCATAGCACTGGACTCTAGCCACCACTCCTACTTCTACTTAAGGCCTTTAGCCTCTACGGACACTATGTCCGGGCAACAGTGGGTGTGAGTGACGACTCCATCTCTGTTCCCCTTTTTGCAGGCTAGACCTTGGGCTCCAGTGGGTGCTTGGGTGATGACCCTGCCTTCTGCTCCCATATTCTCTCATTAGTCAGATAGCCAGGATGCAAGGACACTTGCAATCCACGGATCTGACTCTACAGGTCACAGTGGGAACTTTTCTCTAACCGCGTTCCGTCTGATTCATTAATATGGTCCCTCTCAAATTGACTCCAGCCCTCAAACACCAATGCCTCAAGTGGCCCCTCCATGGTGGCATGTTTGACCCTGAGGGATCAGCTATAATATTCAAGATCTTTATCACTTCTGTGAGTGTTTGGGAAGATAGAAAGTATCCCACACGTTTAAACTTTTTCCTCTGTCCTATCTCAAGCCCCTTGCTCATCTATTCCTCAAAACCATTCTCTGTCCACGTGTACTTCCTCCCTAGATCCTACCCCCACTCTCACTGTATCTCTCCCTCCCACCTAGGAATTCAGACTTTATCTTAGAATCAGTCCTGACCCAAAGTCTACTATCTCTGTCTTTTCGGTTTGGGAATGGCTGTCTCCATGGTTTCCAACTGGTCTTTTTTCCCTCTCTTGTTCCAGTTTTACCATAAGAATAGCAAGGGAGTGGTAATCCCATCCTTTTGGGATCCCTGCTTATTGAGAAACAAATTAGGTATCCCACCCTTCTGATGGCTCTTTTGTTTTATCATGAGCAAGGCAGACAGGAAAATCAGGTTTGGGAACTGTGGCAGCTGCCTGAACTTTTGCTTCAGAAGCAGCCCCAGTTGGCTGATAGACTATGATGTCATGGGCCTAAGGTATTCTTAGGAAAAAAAGACAACTGTAACTAATTTTTCTTTAAATCTAGGAAGTTCACTACCCTTAAAAATATTGCTTTGTAACTTGCTGAACTTATTTTGCAATTTATTTTAACAGGTTTCTGGGTAATCAGTACTCAATGAAACAGCAATGGGTAATTAGTACTTGTCTTAGATGAATGAAATTTTAATTTTAATTAAATTCAAATAGAGACATATCAGCATCTTAAGTCATTTAGGTGTAACTGCTAATTTAAATTGGGTAAAGGCAAATGAAATAATGTGTCTAAATGTAAACTTTTGTATACTTAGCATGTTATATTCTATAAAAAACTATTTGGGTTAGTGTATAAACTGTCTATGAAAATAGTTCAACATTGCTTGGAGTAACTCAGGCTGAAATTTGTGTTACCTTATTTAAAAATGTTATCTTAGTTTGGAGATTTTTAACAGGTTATTTCAAAATGTAAATCCAGGACATTGGCAGATGGAAAACATCACAAGTATCCTAATCTATTCCTCTTTTACATAAAATTAGAATTTAATCCTCTGTTAAAGCAATGTGTTAAAGTAATCTATTATGTTCTCTTGATGTCTCTGTTAAATTCTAATTGTTTAAAAACAGCTGAGTTTTTATTAAGAGCTATGGGTTATTTAAATATGTGCTTATTTTCAAACATTTGAATAATCACCTTGTAACAATGATCAAATTTGGTCTATATTATGTCATGATGTTAAGGAATCCTATTTCAACCAGATATTTTGGATTTTAAGCCTTCTTGGCATTCTTGACAGGCATTCAAAAAATCAAAAATCAAAGTTTCAAACAATTTGGACTCTGAAATTTCCAGTAAATTTTGGACTTCAGTTTTTCCAATTTGGACCCAACTGAAAAAATCGAAGGACCTATGTCTCTCATCTTGTAGAGACACCAACTATTTGGATTATATTAGAAGTACTGTCAAGATGTGCAGTGGTGCTAAATTTTAAGTTTCTATAATATAAAATGCTATTAATACAAATGTCTGAGAATTAAAAGGTCTAAAGATCCTGTGTTACTAGACATGATGGTTATCTTAATGAGAAAGCTGCAGAGGCCTAAAAGAGTTAAATGTTTTGTAAAATCCTACAGGTACTTTCAAAAATACTGTGATGTAAGCAACTGCCTTTTGTTGGTTAATGAGTTTATAATTTTAAACGTGGCAACTTAAAGTCTTGTCATCTACGGTTTTATATATCAAATTTGTTGCTCATAAAATTAAAACATTGGTTCTGTGTTTAGCTGTCCTATAGGTTTTAAAAACAGTTAGACTTTAAAAAGTTATTATTAAAACTACTATAATCTATTATGTTATGTTATATGTGTATACATATTGTATAGCTACATGGGAAAATTTATTAAGAATTTTATTTTAATTGGCTTATAGATAAAAGATTGCTTATCAATTTAAACTGCTAAAATTATCCAAAGTTATATTTGATTCATGTGACCCAAATCAGATGTTTTAAACTTGTTGGTAGAAAGAAACTAAAAACATTTTATATGCTTGTGCTTAAGTTTGCCAGTTAAACAAACTACATCATGTTAGATATTTAAGAGATGTTTCCAAATATATGTATTAAAATTTATGGAAGGCATTGGACCTTCTGGAAAATGTTTTCTTAAGTTATCTAATGGTTGAAACTGTTTGCTAAGTTTTCATTTTTTTTCTTTTTTGACAGGTAGAGTGGACAGTGAGAGAGAGAGACAGAGAGAAAGGTCTTCCTTTTGCCGTTGGTTCACCTTCCAATGGCCGCCGTGGCCGGCGTGCTGTGGCCAGCACACCTCGCTGATCCGAAGGCAGGAGCCAGGTGCTTCCTCCTGGTCTCCCATGCGGGTGCAGGGCCCAAGCACTTTGGCCATCCTCCACTGCACTCCTGGGCCATAGCAGAGAGCTGGCCTGGAAGAGGGGCAACCGGGACAGAATCCGGCGCCCCGACCGAGACTACAACTTGGTGTGCCAGCACTGCAAGGTGGAGGTTTAGCCTATTGAACCACGGCGCCAGCCTAAGTTTTCATTTGATATTCCTATTGTTAGTAAGCAATCTGGGACTGGCACCCCCACTTCTCTAGTCTAAGCCCAACTTGTTCTCTTCTCTCATTTCTCTATTCTCTTTGAGGTAGGAAACTAATTCTATTATGAAGGAATCTCCAAGATGCAAAATTTGATTTTAGATCTTATAAAAGAGATGGCTAACATTTTTCTGTAATAGCATAGCCAAATAAGAGCTTAAATTATAATTTCATAGCTAGATTTACTTCACCATCAGCGAAGTAAACAGTAAGTAGAAAAGACCTCCCTTTCAGACCAAAGGAAAATAAGTTTTAAAATAAGGACATAGCTTTCCTCATGGGCATTGTCTACCTCAGAAAAACTACTACAGAACATGTCTGTGACTATAGACTTGTATTTTTAGGCCACCGAAGATTAGAGATGGGACTTGAGCACCCCCTTGACTTGCATCCTCTGGTCTGCTTTAACAAAAACCAGGAGGAAAAGAAAGCTAGGCATCAGAAATGTAGAGATAGGTGGCAGGCCTATTAAAGGCAGCTTTGTACAGTGATCTGCCCTCAAGGAGACCCAACAGGCCAGTCCACTGCAATGGCTTTTGATGTGGTAAGCCTGGGCTTCAGCAGAAGTCAGCTTGTAATGAGCCCTGGCAGCTCTGCCAGCCACGAGTTGGATCACTGGAAATGGAACTGCCCTGGAGTCGAAGGACACCCAGGTCAGAGCCACAGATCTTATTGGCTCTAAGCTGAAAAGTCCTTCACTCGGCCCAGCTTCCAAAGTGACCACTACAGCTGAGGGGACAGCCAACCAAGGTCAGCAACATTAAAGGCAGAGCTGTAAATTTCCTGTTAGAGATGCCACCTGCTTTTACCTAGCCAGCTCTCCTCTCAGGCCAGCTAGGTAATGAAAGTCAACAGGGCGCCTTCCCCAAGGAGGTTCACACCTCCCTTAGGATGTACCCTATGTGAAGAAATAGATAGGTCTGGGCCTCTTAATTTACAAGGCCTAAAGCCCACCATATTATTTTCAAGCCCCTTCTGTCAGGTTCTATTTGCCTCTCATAAAACTTAGTTGTAGCTTAGATAGCACTTTTCTTAGCTCCTCTAATAATGACTCTGTCCTTTGTTCTAGACCCTGTTTAGCCCACTCCTGGGCCTCATTCCTTTGTAACCATAGCCTCTACTCTACCACCAATGGCTCTACTCCCAACCTATGTGTACTGATGGTCCTTTCTCCCACTTAACGTATGATTGTTCAAAATTTCTCTGCAGAGAAACCCTGCTACCTGCAGGTAAGTGGCCTTTATCCCAGTCTTGGCTGGGATCAGCTTTAAACCATGTCCATCAAACTGTCCCATAAGGGTCCAGAGACCCCCCATTTCCTCTCCTCTGTGAAATCCTCTCATTACCTGGTTAATGCTACTCTTAGGATCATTGGTTACTATTCTCACCCTGTCTTTTATACTACAGTGTCTAAATGTGTACAGCAGGTTATAATGGAACAAATGAAGGCCTTCTACAGCCAGGCATTCAACCAAATGCTGCTACAAGGATTTACTCGGCTCGCCACCTAGGAGACAGCAGCTTGAGACATTGCCCCATGCCAGCGACGAGTACCTCATAATCCCATGTCAGCAGGAAGTAGCTCTAAAGACAGATCATCATTCCTCTACCCCCCCTGAACTTTTGGGACTAATGTAATTCCATACCACTCCTGCTTTATAAAAAAAAAGGGTGGGGGATGTTAGGAAACTGGTACAGCTTTATCTATGGCGTGTTACATCCCAAGCTCTAGGCCCTGCCACCATTGCTGGAAGCCAGGTGGCCACATAGCCCAACCTCTGTTGTCAAGCTCCATCCCCTTCCTAATGGGATTCACTGCTCCTGCTTCCTTGCCCGCCCTCGGGCAAAGTTTTAAAAGAGCTCTCTTGGCTCCTCTCTCTTGGCTTTTCTCCTCTGCTCTATCTTCTCTCCTCACTAGCTCCTCTCCTCTGTCTCTCTCTCTCTTATACTCTTTCTCTCTCTTTTTCCTTCACCACCCACCCCTCCAATCTATTGGGTGTTCCCCAATAAACCCTTTTCCTTACTCCGGTGTTCGGTGTGTTTTGTGACAGCTAACACCGAAGGAGAAGGAGGTGGGGGAGAGACAGAAGCGGGAGGGGAAATTCGACCCATCCTCTTAAAAATCCCAGTCTTAACAAAGATCACATGGTCAGCTCTCAGCTGTCTGCTGAGCCACCTGCCTGACCTGCCAGGTGTATTCTCTTCATTTAACCATGTGACCTTGCTTTACCCAGTTCTAGTAACTTATCACTCCTTCGAATTCTGTCCCATCAGTTCTAATGGATTCCCTATCCCAGTAAATCTTACTACCCTGCTCTGTGTCTCACTCCTGAATTCTTTCTTGCACAAAGACAAAACCCCATACTTCATCTCTGCTAACAAATTTATACTCCATGTTGCAGCAGTAGTCAGTTCCTACCTGTGTTGCTTGCTCTCTGTTTCCTTGCAGTGTATTCCATAAATCTAGTTCTGCTCTGAGGAATTATTTCACCACCTTCAATTCTGGCCTCAATAGATTGCTTCTTGCAATCTCAGGGGAATTCAGGGAGCGTTGCCCAATCTCTTTGCTCATACTACCAGAGTAGTTGACAAATCCTCTCTACTTTAAAATCTTCTGGTTGGGATTCACATACCAGTTTTCTGTGTTCATGAATTCTTCAGAGGTCTGAGGGGAACATTTACAGAAGCACTAATTTCTGTCATTAGGCTTGTGGGTCTGGTCTCAAAAGTGTTTATTTTGTGGTTACAGTCTGGTGAGAGCTAACAGGTGGAAATACACTAACTTTATACTCTCCATACCCATTTAGTACAGAATGTTGCACTTAGTATCTGTCTTTTTGTAACTGGATGAAATACATCCTCCTTTTTCCTTTCATATTCTGATGAACATAAACAAACTACTGAGCTTATAACTGACTGAAGTGTTTGTTCAAGAGAAGAGTAATACTTGCTTGTAAATTCCAAAAGCTGGCCTTGAGTAAGCCAGGAAATCAGCATGAGTGACTGATCACAGGTTTAAATTTGTTCTAACAAAATGCACAGGAGTTTGAATAACTAAGGACATAATAAATGGGCTCCAGGCTGAGAGGGCTTCATCTTGATTAACAAAACACTAAATCTCTTAACCCAATACTTTCCCTCTTACAGATCTCAGCCAAATAATGTGTTGTGGCTGCCTAGGTGTCCTGCTGTGTCTTCATGATAAAGTCAAGCCGTCAGGTTTCCCAAGGAGCTGCACTAAGGTCTGAAATACCTGTTATCACACCAGCAATTGGCTTCAACACCTGGCTCAGCCACCCAATCTCCCTTTGCAGCCTCCTTAAAAACCCCAGACATGGGGCCAGCACTGTGGTACAGTAGACTAACCCTCTGCCTGTGGTGCTGGCATTCCCACATGGGTGCTGGTTCATGTCCTGGATGCTCCTCTTCCCATCCAGCTCTCTTCTATGGCCTGGGAAAGCAGTAAACTATATGATGGCCCAAGTGCTTGAAACCCTGCACCCATGTGGGAGACCCAGAAGAAGCTCCTGGCTCCTAGCTTTGGATGAGCCAAGCTCTGGCCATTATAGCCATTCAGGGAGTGAACCAGCAGATTGAAGATGTCTCTCTCTGTCTCTTCCTCTCTCTCTAGTTCTGCCTCTCAAATAAATAAATAAATAAGTATCTTAAAACAGATACAGATACACTGTTCTCACTAAGTGAGATGGTACTTCTTTTTTGTTTTATTTTGTTTTTTAAAGATTTATTATTTATTTGAAAGGCAGAATTACAAAGAGAGGGAGAGAAAGAGGGAAGTATGGAGGGAGGGAAGGAGAGAGGGAGGGAGGGGTGGGAGAGAGAAAGAGAATCTTTCATCTGTTATTTCACTGCCCAAATGGCTGCAATGGCCAGGACTGGGCCACGCCAAAGCCAGAAGCCAGGAGTTTCATCTGGGTCTCCCTCATAGGTGCAGGGGCCCAGGCACTTGGACCATCTTCCACTGCTTTTCCCAGGCACCTTAGCTAATCCAGGGAGCTAGACTGGAAGTGAAATAGCTGGCACTCAAACCAGTGCTCATATGGGATGCTGGCATTGCAAGCTGCAGCTTAACCTGATGCACCGCAATGCTGGGCCCCAGAAATGATAGTTCTTCAGATGTCAATTTGCCTTCGGCCCTACCTATCATTAGATTAAACTTTATCTTTTATCCTGACTTTGTCCTTATTTTGATTTTTTTAAAGACTTATTTATTTATTTGAAAGAGTTACACAGAGCGAGGAGAGGCAGAAAGAGAGAGAGAGAGAGAGAGGTTTTCCATCTGATGGTTCAATCCCCAGTTGGCCGCAACGGCAACAGCTGCACCGATCCGAAGCCAAGAGCCAGGAGCCTCCTCCAGGTCTCACACATGGGTGCAGGGGCCCAAGCACTTGGGCCATCTTTTGCTGCTTTCCCAGGCCATAGCAGAGAGCTGGATTGGAAGTGGATCAGCGGGACTAGAACCGGTGCCCATATGGGATGCAGGCACTTCAGGCCAGGGTGTTAACCCGCTGCGCCACAGCACCGGCTCCCTTATTTTGATTTTTTTTTTTATTATTTTGCTCCTCTTTATTTTTCCTCATGACCACCTCTCACACCCATACTTTTTTTTTAGCTTTTATTTAATGAATATAGATTTCCAAAGTACAGCTTATGGATTACACTGCCTTCCTCCCCTCCCCAGTGATTTCCCTCTCACCCGCAACCCTCCCCTTTCCCGCTCTCTCTCCCCTTCCATTCATATCAAGATTCATTTTCAATTTTCTCTATATACAGAAGATCAGTTTAGTATACATTAAGTAAAGATTTCAACAGTTTGCACCCACATTTTCAGAAACACAAAGTGAAATATACTGTTTGAGTACTCGTTATAGCATTAAATCTCAATGTACAGCACATTAAGGACAGAGATCCTACATGAGGAGTAAGTGCACAGTGACTCCTGTTGTTGACTTTACAAATTGACACTCCTGTTTATGGCATCAGTAATCTCCCTATGCTCCAGTCATGAGTTTCCAAGGCTATGGAAGCCTTTTGAGTTCTCCGACTCTTATCTTATTTAGACAAGGTCATAGTCAAAGTGGAAGTTCTCTCCTCCCTTCAGAGAAAGGTACCTCCATCATTGAAGACCCATTCTTTCCACTGGGATCTCACTCACAGAGATCTTTCATTTAGGTTTTTGTTTGTTTGTTTGTTTGTTTGTTTTTTTGCCAGAGTGTCTTGGCTTTCCATGCCTGAAATACTCTCATGGGCTTTTCAGCCAGATCCGAATGCCTTTAGGGCTGATTCTGAGGCCAGAGTGCTGTTTAGGACATCTGCCATTCTATGAGTCTGCTGTGTATCTCACTTCCCATGTTGGATCGCTCTCCCCCTTATTTATTCTATCGGTTAGTATTAGCAGGCACTAGACTTGTTTATGTGATCCCTTTGACTCTTAGTCCTTTCATTATGATCAATTGTGAACTGAAATTGATCACTTGGAATAGTGAGATGGCATTGGTATATGCCACCTTGATGGGATTGAATTGGAATCCCCTGGTATGTTTCTAACTCTACATTTGGGGCAAGTCAGCTTGAGCATGTCCCAAATTGTACATCTCTTCCTGCCCTTATTCCCACTCTTATATTTAACAGGGATCACATTTCAGTTAAATTTCAACACTTAAGAATAACTGTGTATTAATTACAGAATTAAACCAGTAGTATTAAGTAGAACAGACAAAAAAAATACTAAGAGGGATAATGTATTAAGTTGTTCATTAACAGTCAGGGCTGTGCTGATCAAGTCACTGTTTCTCATAGTGTCCATTTCACTTCAACAGGTTTCCTTTTTGGTGTTCAGTCAGTTGTCACCGATCAGGGAGAACATATGATATTTGTCCCTTTTGACTGGCTTATTTCACTCAGCATGATGTGTTCCCGATTCCTCCATTTTGCTGCAAATGACTGGATTTCATTGTTTTTTACTGTGGTATAGTATTCTAAAGAGTACATATCCCATAATTTCTTTATCCAGTCTACCGTTGATGGGCATTTAGGTTGGTTCCAGGTCTTGGATATTGTAAATTGAGCTGCAATAAACATTAGGGTGCAGACCGCTTTTTTGTTTGCCAAATTAAATTCCTTTGGGTAAATTCCAAGGAGTGGGATGGCTGGGTTGAAAGGTAGGGTTATCTTCAGGTATCTGAGGAATCTCCAGACTGACTTCCATAGTGGCTTGACCAGTTTGTATTCCCACCAACAGTGGGTTAGTGTCCCTTTTTCCCCACATCCTCGCCAGCATCTGTTGTTGGTAGATTTCTGTATGTGAGCCATTCTAACCGGGGTGAGGTGAAACCTCATTGTGGTTTTGATTTGCATTTCCCTGATTGCTAGTGACCTTGAACATTTTTTCATGTGCCTGTTGGCCATTTGGATTTCCTCTTTTGAAAAATGTCTATTGAGGTCCTTGGCCCATCTCTTAAGTGGGTTGTTTGTTTTGTTTTTGTGGAGTTTCTTGATCTCTTTGTAGATTCTGGTTATTAACCCTTTATCTGTTGCAGAGTTTGCAAATATTTTTTCCCATTCCATCGGTTGCCTCTTCATTTTCCTGACTGTTTCTTTTGCAGTACAGAAACTTCCCAATTTGATGCAATCCCAATAGTTGATTTTGGCTTTGACTGCCTGTGCCTCCCGGGTCATTTCCAGAAACTCTTTGCCTGTGCCAATATCTTGAAGGGTTTCTCCAATGTTCTCTAGTAACTTGATGGTGTCAGGTTGTAGATTTAGGTCTTTAATCCATGTTGAGTGGATTTTTGTGTAAGGTGTAAGGTAGGGGTCTTGCTTCATGCTTCTGCACGTGGAAATCCAGTTTTCCCAGCACCATTTATTGAATAGACTGTCCTTGCTCCAGGAATTAGTTTTAGATCCTTGATCAAATATAAGTTGGCTGTAGATGTTTGGGCTGATTTCTGGTGTTTCAATTCTGTTCCATTGGCCTATCCATCTGTTTCTGTACCAGTACTATGCTGTTTTGATTACAACTGCCCTGCATATGTCCTGAAATCTGGTATTGTGATGCCTCCGGCTTTGTTTTTGTTGTACAAGATTGCTTTAGCTATTCGAGGTCTCTTTTGCCTCCATATGAATTTCAGCATCATTATTTTCTAGATCTGAGAAGAATGTCTTTGGTATCTTGATTGGGATTGCACTGAATCTATAAATTGCTTTTGGGAGAATGGACATTTTGATGATGTTGATTCTTCCAATCCATGAGCATGGCAGATTTTTATGATTTTTGGTATCCTCTTCTATTTCTTTCTTTAAAATTTTGTAATTCTCATCGTAGAGATCTTCAACGTCCTTGGTTAAGTTTATTCCAAGGTATTTGATTGTTTTTGTAGCTATTGTGAATGGGATTGATCTTAGCAGTTCTTTCTCAGCCGTGGCATTGCTTGTGTATACAAAGGCTGTTGATTTTTGTGCATTGATTTTATATCCTGCCACTTTGCCAAACTCCTCTATGAGTTCCAATAGTCTCTTAGTAGAGTTCTTTGGATCCTCTAAGTAAAGGATCATATCGTCTGCAAAGAGGGATAGTTTGGCTTCTTCCTTCTCAATCTGTATTCCTTTGATTTCTTTTTCTTGTCTGATGGCTCTGACTAAAACTTCCAGAACTATGTTAAATAGCAGTGGTGAGAGTGGGCATCCCTGTCTGGTACCAGATCTCAGTGGAAATGCTTCCAACTTTTCCCCATTCAATAGGATGCTGGCCATGGGTTTTTCATAAATGGCTTTGATTGTATTGAGGAATGTTCCTTCTATACCCAATTTGCTTAGAGTTTTCATCATGAAAGGGTGTTGAATTTTATCGAATGCTTTCTCTGCATCTGTTGAGATAAGCATATGGTTTTTCTTCTGCAGTCTGTTAATGTGGTGAATCACATTGATTGATTTGCGAATGTTGAACCATCCCTGCATATGAGGGATGAATCCCACTTGGTCTGGGTGGATGAATTTTCTGATGTGTTGTTGTATTCTATTGGCCAGAATTTTATTGAGGATTTTTGCGTCTATGTTCACCAGGGATATTGTTCTATAATTTTCTTTCAGTGCTGCATCTTTCTCTGGCTTAGGGATTAAGGTGATGCTGGCTTCATAGAAAGAATTTGGGAGGATTCCCTCTTTTTTGATTGTTCTGAATAGTTTGAGAGAAATGGGATTAGTTCTTTAAATGTCTGGTAGAATTCAGCAGTGAATCCATCTGGTCCTGGGCTTTTCTTTGTGGGGAGGGCCTTTATTACTGTTTCAATTTCTGTCTCAGTTATGGGTCTATTTAGGTTTTCTATGTCTTCATGGTTCAATTTTGGTAGATTGCATGTGTCCAGGAATCTATCCATTTCTGATAGATTTTCCTGTTTGCTGGCATACAGGTCCTTGTAATAATTTCTGATGATTCTTTTTATTTTTGTGGTGTCTGTTGTTACGTTTCCTTTTTCATCTCTGATTTTATTGATTTGGGTCCTTTCTCTTCTTCTTTTAGTTAGTTGGGCCAATGGGGTGTCAATTTTGTTTATTTTTTCAGAAAACCAGCTCTTCCTTGGCTGATTTTTTGTAGTGTTTTTTTTTGATTCAATCCTGTTAATTTCTTCTCTGATTTTAATTATTTCTCTTCTCCTACTAGATTTGGGTCTGGTTTGCTGCAGTTTTTCTAGGTCCTTGAGATGTGCTGAAAGCTCATTTATTTGGTACCTTTCCAATTTCTTGATATAGGCACCTATTGCTATAAACTTGCCTCTCAATACTGCTTTTGCCATATTCCATAAGTTTTGATATGTTGTGTTGTTATCCTCATTTACTTCAAGAAAGTTCTGATTTCTCTTTTGATTTCTTGAATGACCCAGTGTTCATTCAGGAGCATGTTGTTCAGTCTCCATGTGTTTGCATACTTTCTAGGGTTTCCTGAGTTGCTAATTTCCAGCTTCATTCTGCTGTGGTCTGAGATGCTGCATGGTATGATTCTAATTCTTTTAAATTTGCTGAGACTTGCTTTATGGCCTAGTATGTGATCAATCCTAGAGAAGGTTCCATGCACTGCTGAGAAGAATGTAAAGTCTTTAGATGTAGGATTGAAAGTTCTGTAGATATCTGTTAGATCCATTTGGGCAATAGTGTCGATTAAATCTGCTGTTTCCTTGTTGGTCTTCTGTCCGGATGATCTGTCTATTTCTGAGAGTGGAGTATTGAATTCCCCCACTACTATTGTATTGGAATCTAAGTCTCCCTTTAAGTCCCTTAACATATCTTTTAAACAGACCGGTGCCCTGTAATTAGGTGCATATACATTTATAATAGTTACATCTTCCTGTTGAATTGAACCCTTAATCATTATATAGTGCCCCTCTTTGTCTCTCTTAACAGTTTTTGTATTAAAGTTTATTTTGTCTGATATTAATATGGCTACACCTGCTTTTTTTTGGTTTCTGTTGGCATGGAATATCTTTTCCAACCTTTCACTTTCAGTCTGCATGCCTCTTTGTTAGAGAGATGTGTTTCTTGTAGGCAACAAATAGTTGGGTGTTGTTCCTTAAGCCAGTCAGCCAAACGGTGTCTTTTAACTGAAGAGATAAGACCATTAATGTTTAATGTGACTATTGATATGTAGTGACTTAGCCCTGCCATTTTCCTGGAGATATTTTCTAGTATATGCTTTGAGCTTCCCATGCTCTTTTACTGGTAGGTTTTCTTCCTTTACTTTCTTTCATATTGATGGCCATGTTTCTGTGTTTCTGAGTGTAGCACATCTTTAAGTATCTTTTGCAGGGATGGACGAGTGGCCGCAAAGTCTTTCAATTTCTGTTTGCTATGAAAGGTCTTTATTTCACCTTCATTCACAAATGAGAGCTTAGCAGGATATAATATTCTGGGCTGGCAATTTTTCTCTCTTAGCACCTGTGCTATGTCTCGCCATTCCCTCCTAGCCTGTAGTGTTTCTGATGAGAAGTCAGCTGTGAGTCTAATTGGAGATCCTCTGAGAGTAATCTGACCTTTCTCTCTTGAACATTTTAGGATCTTTTCTTTATGTTTCACTGTGGTGAGTTTAATTACCACGTGTCGTGGTGAGGATCTCTTTTGGTCATGTTTATTGGGGGGTTCTATGAGCTTCCTGTACTAGGATGTCTCTGTCCTTCTCCAAACCTGGAAAGTTCTCTGCTAGTATCTCACTAAAAAGGCCTTCTAATCCTTTCTCTCTCTCCATGCCTTCAGGAACTCCTAGAACTCGTATGTTGGGTTTTTTTTAATAGTATCCTGTAGATTCCCTACAATATTTTTTAGATTTCTAATTTCCTCTTCTTTTCTTTGGTTTGACTATATGTTTTCCTGTGCTCTGTCTTCTAAGTCCAATATTCTCTCTTCTACTACACCCATTCTGTTTGTAAGGCTCTCTAATGTGTTTGTCATTTGATCTATTGAGCTCTTCATTTCCTTTTGATTTCTCTTCACTATCACACTTTCCTGTTCTACTAGTTTCTGCGTTTCATTTTGATTCTTCCTTAAAATTTCATTTTCACGAGAGAGATTTTCCATCCTGTCCTATAAGGATTTCTGTAGTTCAAGGATTTGCTTTTGAAAACTTCTAAATGTTCTTATCATAAATTTTTTGAAATCCGTATCTTGCATTTCTTCTATCTCATCATCTTCATAATCTTGGTTTGGGGTGTTTTGTTTATTTGGAGGCATCATAGTGTCATTGTTGATCTTGTTCCCTCGATTTTTGTGTTTGTTGCTTGGCATAGTTAATTCTTCTCCCCTCACTGTGTGTTGTTTTTTTTAAATTTTTAATTTTTTTTTTATTTTATACTATGTCTGTGTTAAGCGGACTGCCTGCTGTTGGAGGAGCCTTGGAGGCTTGAGGTGGGTGTGGCCTGAGAGCTCTCCTTGGTTCTTCTGCCTTACGGTGTGCAAAGGTGACACCCTCACATTATGTGTGCTAAATCTCTCTCTCTCTATTTATTTTATTATTGATTCAGGAGGTAAGTAGTACCGCACGGCTGTTCAGAATTGATGTTATTTAGCTTCCAATCTCTGGCTTCTACCCAAAGAGTCTGTGCAGGCTCTGTTTCTCCTCTGGACTCCCACTGGGTTGCCTAGGCTACTGAATTGTAGTGACTCAGTTCCTTAGCTCTCCGCTGTTGTTATGTATATCCAGAGTGGGTCCTGCTCTTTGTCTCTTGCTCACCTTTGCAAGGTTGGTGGAGAGAGAAACTAGAGAGAAATTCGTCTGTACCAGTACCCCCCACCTTTTTTTTTTCCTTCTCTCCTGTAGTCAGTCTGGTGAACTTTCTTGCTGTCCTCTAGATTCTGACCGCCATTTCTCTGCCTATGTCTCGGGTTACTGAGCTCACCTCCCCTTCCAGCGCTGATGTGTGGACTCGGAGCCCTGGGCGTCCCTTCTCTCCCTGCTGGTGTCTGTGTGACATCCACTCCCCTTCCTGCACTGGCGCGAAGACCCTGTGGCTCCCGCGGCTCTGCTTCCGTGCGGTGGGCAACCTTGTTCTCCCAGTAGGTCCTCCGAGTCACAGCCACTAGATCCAGGAGAGTTTCCTCTGCAATTTTTTCCTGATCCTTTTTCTGAGGCTACTGTAACTCCACTTTTATTAAACTAAATTTTCCTGGACTATCGGTGCGTGCCCTCACTATTCTGCCATCTTGGCTCCGCCCACCGCAAGTCTCCCCCCCCTATTTTGATTTGACACTGGGACAGGGACTGAGCTTTTGGTAATAATTTGAGTATTACTTTTAAAAAGTAGTTATCAGAAAATTCCAAAATTTTATTTTCTAATAGCTCTTTGGTGGAAGAAGAAGCTGTTGTAAGAACATAGATAGCTAGTGTTGGATCTAAAGTCTAACCATTTCTAACTGAGCTAGCCAACAGTGCTTTGCTGGGTTCCATAATTGACAACCCCAGCTAAACTGTCACTGATAGCTCCTCACCACCCACAGAGCTCCTTGGTTGACAGCTTCAGGAGATTTGCATTTTCAAAGGCTGTGACCTAATCACTAGTGGATGGTTGCTGCTGGCCTTACCCACATTATGGGTCTCCCTTCTGTTCATCATCCAGACTACCTCTCTGTGCATGCTGCAAGCCCAACTCCCATGTACCAGCAGACCCCTGAACATTCTAAGTAGGGGAAACCTCCAGTTCCACAATGTTGTAAACTTGGAACCAACACTGGGTGGAAATATGGAGCACAACAACAGAATGTGTCCCACACATTGACCTTTATATTACTATAATAAAATTATAGGGGGGCACACCCACTCCCATCATGCACTTGATACCATTCTGATATTCCCTAAAATGGGCATAGAATCAGGTGTTGCTGATTAGCCCAGTCCCTAATTCTGCCCATTCTTGAATAGTCAGTTGGACTCCACCCCAGACATCACCCCAGTGCCTCAGGAGGGTACAGAAGATATGCCTAACTTTGTTGACAAAGTGTTTTTTTTAGGCTTTTTCTTGGTTGGGGACTTTTTCCTTGTGGAGAGCTTTTTCACTATTGGGAGTTTTCCCTTGGACAGGGGATTTTATTTGTTTGGGGTCTTTTTGTGGTTTTGGCTGTTTGTCCATGCATGACTTGGTTCTTGAGCTTGCACTTTTGTTTTCTTTCCAAATAAATCTTGCTCTCCTGAACATCTTTATGCCTCCACCTTTGAATTCTTTCATGTGTGGGGGGAAAAATTTACAATAAGCTTAGCCTGGAGCCCTCCTCTCCCCCCACCCCTGCCATTCCACAACAAAAATGCTCTTTAAACAAATTATAGGTCCCACATTTCTTAATGAAAAAATTTAAAAAAGAGAAGAAGATTTAGTTGAAGGAGTTGAGAATCTGAAAATAATTATTTAAGACAAAAATATCCAGTTTGAAAAAATGTGCTGGGGCTGGCATTCTGGCATATATGGGCACTGGTTTGTGTATTGGCTGGTCCATTTTTGATCCAGCTCACTTCTGATATTCTGGGAAAAGCAGTGGAGGATGGCTGAAGTGTTTGGGCTCCTGTCATCCATGTTGGAGACCTAGAGGAAGTTCCTGGCTTTGACTTGGCCCAGCACTTGGGTTACGGCTATCTAGGGAGTGAACCAGTTGATGGAAGATCTTTCTCTCTCTCTCTCTCTGTCGATAACTTTGACTTTCAAATAAATAAATGCATCTTTTTAAAAAATTGTGCCAAGAATACATATAGAATATGGTCATCAGCTAAGAATATAGCAGACTTGCTTTTAATGTTAAATGACGTAAAATATTTTATGAACACAGTTGATTAGGCAGTGTCCACCACCACTTGTAATTCTAACAGGTTAGGAAGCTACAGAATCAAATTCTAAGAACCAGGGTGCAATCAGTAGAAATGAACTATTTCTATCAGTAGCAAAGAAAAGTCTACCCTCCTCATGAGCAGGCAATCAAAACTTCAGAAGCAGGGGTTAAGAAACTTTAAAAGAGGAAGTACAAAAATGATTCAAAATCCCCACATGAAGAAAGAATATTGATTTCAGGGAGCAAGAAATGCTAATATACATCAGTTCAGAGAGGCTCTACTTTAAAATAACAGAAACTAGAGCAGCATAGAACTGAAGTTATGGTTTCCCTATTCCCCCAAGGGTGTCTGACCTCCCCCAAAAGCTTTGGAACTCCATTCACTTGTGTGACTGCAACCTCACCCAGACTTCATTAGCTCTGCTCTGCATTTCCCTGTGCATGGTCTCAGGGCAGCCAAGTTTAACAAGTCATTCAGAAATACCTGAGATATTTACCACAAGACCATAATTCCAGTCTAGCTCCAGCACATTGTTGTCTACTTAATTACAATTGTGGCACATCAGGTTAATGCCTTGGCCTGAAGCGCCGACATCCCATATGGTGCTGGTTCAAGACCTGGCTGCTCCACTTCTGATCCAGCTCTCTGCTGTGGACTGGGAAAGCAGTGGAAGATGGCCCATGTCCTTGGGCCCCTGTACCTGTGTGGGAGACCCAGAAGAAGCTCCTGGATCCTGGCTTTGGATCAGTTCAGCTCTGGCCATTGCAGTCATTTGGGGGAGTGAACCATTGGATGGAAGACCTCTCTCTCTTTCTCTCTGTGGAGTTACCTCTTTCTGTAACTCTGTCTTTCAAATAAATAAAATAAATCTTTAATAATAAAATAAATAAATAAAAGGAAATGAAGGTATCTGCTTTTCTTCTAAGATGGCTACCCTCAAGAGAAGACAGTGTTTACAGAGGTCCATATTTCTATACTAGTTCAGGTACAACTAGAAGCTGTGCAGGTGCGATAGTGTTTATGTACGGAGAAGTGGCACAAACATGTGTCCAAATTATTAGAAAGCCTTAAAGAAAGCAGAAACATGAAGCAAGCTTGCCGAAGTCTATAGTCAAGTTACAGGAGCCTCTTTTTCTGCCAGAAGATAAGAAACCAAGAGATAAGGACACTTGGGAAGAGTGACTTAAGTCACTGATTTCAGAGAGCAGTGAAAATAACCATGTCTGACCTTAGCCTGGGAAGGTAGGAAAAACATCACTACAAGGAATAGAATAATCACTCTGGTTCAATGAACAACAACAACAACAACAACAAATCTGGATAATTTAATCAGAGGGAAAGCTGAGAATAATTTAGTTGTCAATTTCTGATTCAAGCCTGTGGGGCCAAATGTGTTTCAAGATTTTAAAATGTTTTCAATTTAGAAAAGATGATATCTTAGCTCAGATTGCTATAACAAAATAGTGCAAACTGGGTGGATTCAGCAATAAATATTTCTCTCAGTTCTGGAGGTTGAAAGTCCAAAATCAAGGTGTGAGCATGGTTAGGTTCTTGGTGAGGGTCCTTTTCCTGGTTGGTAGAAGCTATCTTCTTACTGTGTCTTAACATAACAGAAAGCGAGTAAGCCTCATGTCTAATCTCATTCATGAGATTCCACCATAATGATCTAGCCCCTCCTTTAAGTACCATCACATTGGGATTAAGTTTTCCATATACAAATTTAGCTGGAGGGGGAGGGGCACATTCAGTCCATTGCATGTAAATAGTGTATCTTGATATGGTGTAATGCCGTTTATTGGGTCAGTTCTCTACAATCAAACTAATATTTGATCAAAGTTCAGATTTCAACAGTTATATGAATATTCACATAACTGGGGAAAATACTTCAAATAGTCTTGTGACATTCAGGTCAAATATTATCACCAAATAAAATTCATTTAAATCTTGCTGCCAAATGATTTATGCAAAAAAATCCATTTCTTTGAAAGATGAACTTTTTGGAAAAATGATTGAAGATCTGTAAATGAGGGGACTTCAAAAAGTTCATGGGAAAATGGAATGAATAAATTTATTTTGGTACAAAAATATGAAAATTATGCATAGTTTTTTAGAATATGTATTTTCCATAACCTTTTTGAAGATCCTCATATATGCATAATCTGTATATACATGTTGATCTGCTTAGTGTGTATATATAATACAAATCTCTGCAACTTGACAAAGCATTTAATAAAAACCATCGACATACTGCCTATTAAAACATCATTCAGATAGTGATTCAATTATTTCTAGAATCAATTCAACTGAGTAAACCTTAAAGATAGTGAGCACATTTATTCCTTTCAGATGTCTCACACTCTTTCTAATCTCCAGTTCTTGAAAGTTAATAATTATATACATTCAGAGTTTTAAGCTTTAAATTTTCTAGAATGAAATTAGTCTGAGACTGGTGAATGCGCTATAATTAAATAAATATGTAATATGACATACATATAAATAAAAATATATATGTATATATGACATACATATATATGTATACGTAATGTGATCTTTTCCTGATTCCTCACACATAACACCTAAAACCCTTGGAAAATCCAGATTAAGAACATCTTTGAATGCTAATGAGATGAGTGGTGACATAGTTCAAGTATGGGAATTTATTAGCAGAAAGGCCAAGATATAATTAGAAAGTTGAAACTTTGAGTCCCACACTTCTCTCCACCCCAACCTCAAGGGAGGAGAGAGGGGCTAGAGGTCAGGTTAACCACCACTCTATGATCTAATCAACCATGCCTGGGTAATGAAAACCTCCATAAAACCCCACATACCAGAATTTGGAGAGCTTCCAGGTTGGTGAAAGCTTCCATGTGCTGACTGAGTGGCACTCCCAGCTTAATGGGGACGGGAGTTACTTCACTGGGGATCCTTCCAGACCTCACCTTGTGAATATCTTCATCAGGCTGTTCATTTGTTTCCTCTGTAATATTACAATGAACTGATAACTCTAAGGCAAGTAAGTTTTGTGAGCTGTTCTAGCAAATTAACACCTAAGGAGGTGATCAGAGGAACCTTCAATTTGTAGGATTGCCTAGAATTAGGGGAGACCTGGGACTTGAAACTAGAGCCTGAAGGAGGAGGAAGGCTGTGGGACTAAGTTAATATCAGAATTGAAGTGCTTTGTTGATTGTAGAATGAGAGAATTGGCTGTTGTTGGAACTTGTGCCAGAGTAAAACTCCCATCATGGTAAATCTCAAAGTATGTTTCTATCAAACAACAGGTTTTCTGTGCTGACTGAGGTCCTTTCTAGCAGTAGTGGAAACAGATTTGTTGAAAAGAAACTGCAGAGTTTTTCAAACTGTGCTCGTGAATACCAAATTCAGAGGTAAACTTGACATCTGGTCAGGAGGTCTATTCATTTGCTCACCAGATATCAAGGCATGCTGCTCAGCATTACAGAGTCCACATACTCTGACATCAAGACCAGTTTGAAACCCAAACATGCCTGGGTTCTGATCTTGACTCAGTTATTTATGAACTGTATGATCTTTGGCAACTTATTTACCACATAGAAGCCTATTTACCTTCTCTCTCTCTCTCTTCAATTATCTGTCATCTGTCATCTATTTATCCATCTGTCCATATTAAATTATTAATCAATAACTATTTCTTTTTTTTCAGTTTTTTTTTATCTTTTATTTAATGAATATAAATTTCCAAAGTACGACTCATGTGTTACAATGGCTTCCCCCCCATACCGTCCCTCCCACCCACAACCCTCCCCTTTCCCACTCCCTCTCCCCTTCCATTCACATCAAGATTCATTTTCGATTATCTTAATATACAGAAGATCAGCTTAGTATACCTTAAGTAAGTATTTCAACAGTTTGCTCCCACACAGAAACATAAAGTGAAAAATAATAGATGATTTTTTTTAAATGATGATGAAATCAGATCAGACCTATTGTCATGTTTAATCCCAGTGAGAGTCAAGTTGGGAATTGATAATTTCTTTTTTTTTTTTTTTTTTACAGAAGATCAGTTTAGTGTACATTAAGTAAAGATTTCAATCGTTTGCACCCCCATAGTAACACAAAGTGAAATATACTGTTTGAGTACTCGTTATAGCGTTAAGCCTCAGTGTACAGCACGTTAAGGACAGAGATCCTACATGAGGAGTAAGTGCACAGTGACTCCTGTTGTTGACTTTACAAATTGACACTCCTGTTTATGGCATCAGTAATCTCCCTATGCACCAGTTATGAGTTTCCAAGGCTATGGAAGCCCCTTGAGTTCTCCGACTCTTATCTTGTTTAGACACGGTCATAGTCAAAGTGGAGGTTCTCTCCTCCCTTCAGAGAAAGGCACCTCCCTCTTTGAAGACCTGTTCTTTCCACTGGGATCTCACTCACAGAGATCTTTTTGCCAGAGTGTCTTGGCTTTCCATGCCTGAAATACTCTCATGGGCTTTTCAGCCAGATCCGAATGCCTTTAGGGCTGATTCTGAGGCCAGAGTGCTATTTAGGACATCCGCCATTCTATGAGTCTGCTGAGTATCTCACTTCCCATGTTGGATCACTCTCCCCTTTATTTATTCTATCGGTTGGTGTTAGCAGATACTAGACTTGTTTATGTGCTCCCTTTGACTCTTAGTCCTTTCATTGTGATCAATTGTGAACTGAAATTGATCACTTGGACTAGTGAGATGGCATTGGCACATGCCACCTTGATGGGATTGAATTGGAATCCCCTGGTATGTTTCCAACTCTACCAATTGGGGCAAGTCAGCCCGAGCATGCCCCAAATTATACATCTCTTCCCTCTCTTATTCGCACTCTTATGTTTAACAGGGATCACATTTCAGTTAATTTTCAACACTTAAGAATAACTGTGTGATAATTACAGAATTAAACCAGTCATATTAAGTAGAACAGACAAAAAAAAATACTATGAGGGATAATGTATTAAGTTGTCCATTAGCAGTCAGGGCTATGCTGATCAAGTCACCATTTCTCATAGTGTCCATTTCACTTCAGGAGGTTTCCTTTTTGGTGTTCAGTCAGTTGTCACCGATCAGGGAGAACATATGGTATTTGTCCCTTTGGGACTGGCTTACTTCACTCAGCATGATGTGTTCCAGATTCCTCCATTTTGTTGCAAATGACTGGATTTCGTTGTTTCTTACTGCGGTATAGTACTCTAAAGAATACATATCCCATAATTTCTTTATCCAGTCTACCAATCAATAACTATTTCCTTTCACTTCTAGGCATTTAGTATCACCACACACACAGCTACACAGGAGCTGCTCCAGACAATGAGCCCTGAGAAGGAGTGTGTTGTCTTTTGCAGCAGAAGCATTTAAGAGTTGTTACTAGTTTTCCATCTTTTGTTCTCCCTGCTGAAATGGGTGGAGAGAACTCAGTTGGTCAGTGTGCCCGAATAAAGACACTAAGGAGCTCACCCATTATGGACATTGAACAGATATATACTACTATTTGTAAACTGATGCTATTTTGCATTGTTTCTTTACCTACTTTAACCTGAATAATACATCATCTCGGGGCTGGCGCTGTGGCACAGCAGGTTAACACCCTGGCCTGAAGTGCCAGCAGCCCACATGGGCACTGATTCTAGTCCCGTCTGCTCCTCTTCCAATCCAGCTCTCTGCTATGGCCTGGGAAAGCAGTAGAAGATGGCCCAAGTCCTTGAGCCCCTGCACCCGTGTGGGAGACCTGGAAGAAGCTCCTGGCTCCTGGCTTCGGATCAGCACAGCTCCAGCCACTGTGGCCAGTTCAGGAGTGAACCATTGGATGGAAGCCCTCTCTCTCTCTCTCTCTCTCTCTCTCTCTCTCTGTCTCTCCTCTCTCTGTGTAACTCTGACTTTCAAATGAATAAATATACATCTTTAAAAAATACATCATCTTGCCTTATTCCCAAAATAATTTAGCATATCTTAGAGAGAAATATGGCACAAAAGGATAAAATATGACTGAGTAACCTAAAGATAGTTTAGTAACATTTAACTTATATAAAGTCACAGGAAGAAAACTTATATATCCATTAGTGTAATTGATCATATCTGTGAGAATATAAAGTGTCAACTGCCTTTTTATGTTTTACTTCTCTATGTACAATTTATGGTTCCTCTCCACTCAGGTACCCCTTTCACTTTCCACCATACCAGAGCTTTCCTTGACCTACTTACCTACAATTGCAACCTGCCTCTTCCATCCCTCACTTACGAGTTATACCATTGTGTTTTCCATTGTATTTTCACCATCCAGCACATTATACATTTTCTTATTTATTTGATACCTGAAGGCTCTATGAGGGCAGGAATCTGTTCATTGCTGTGTCTTTGGCACTAGAACAATGCCTGACACATAAAGTGTGTGCTCCAT
Organism: Oryctolagus cuniculus; assembly: GCF_964237555.1. Taxonomy (NCBI): domain Eukaryota; kingdom Metazoa; phylum Chordata; class Mammalia; order Lagomorpha; family Leporidae; genus Oryctolagus; species Oryctolagus cuniculus. The sequence goes on along the minus strand of NC_091438.1, from coordinate 25,769,195 downwards.
AAATACTCACATTTTTAAATGAATTATAAATTAGTCAATTGTGATTTGGTAGCAGCTTCCAGAATCCTTAACGCAAAGCACCAAATGGAGTAGATAGCCAATTGCCTGAGATCACAGAGTTCGGGTTGTCAAGACTTACACATCTCATTTAGGACTGCCTTCTTTACATATACTCTCCTTGATCCTGATCTGTCCATAAGCACCTTCCCTGCCTCTTCCTCCTTTTCTGCATCCAGTTTTGAGTGCCACTACCTCCTAAACAAACTTCAACAAAAATAATAATGATAACCAAAGTCAAATAATGACATAATTATTGAACACATGATTTATTGATAACTCTTTTTTAACTTTTATTTAATGAATATAAATTTCCAAAGTACAGCTTATGGATTAAAATGGCTTCCCCCCCATACCGTCCCTCCCACCTGCAACCCTCCCCTTTCCCACTTCCTCTCCCCTCCCATTCACATCAAGATTCATTTTCGTTTCTCTTTATATACAGAAGGTCAGTTTAGCATACATTAAGTAAAGATTTCAACAGTTTGCTCCCACACAGAAACATAAAGTGAAAAATACTGTTTGAGTACTAGTTATAGCATTAAATCTCAATGTACAGCACACTAAGGACAGAGATCCTACATGAGGAGTAAGTGCACAGTGACTCCTGTTGTTGACTTAACAAATTGACACTCTTGTTTATGGCATCAGTAATCAATTTAGGCTCTTGTCATGAGCTGCCTAGGCTATGGAAGCCCCCTGAGTTCACTGACTCTGATAATTTTTAGACAAGGCCATGGTCAAAGTGGAAGTTCTCTCCTCCCTTCAGAGAAAGGTACCTCCTTCTTTGATGACCCGTTCTTTCCACTGGGATCTCACTCGCGGAGATCTTTCATTTAGGTTTCTTTTTTTTTTTTTTTTTTTGGTTCCAGAGTGTCTTGGCTTTCCATGCCTGAAATATTCTCATGGGCTTTTCAGCCGGATCCGCATGCCTTAAAGGCTGATTCTGAGGCCAGAGTGCTGTTTAGGACATCTGCCATTCTATGGGTCTGCTGTGTATCTCACTTCCCATGTTGGATCATTCTCTCCCTTTTTCTTCTATCAGCTAGTATTTGCAGACACTATTCTTGTTTATGTGATCCCTTTGGTTCTTAGTCCTATCATTATGATCAATTGTGAACAGAAATTGATCACTTGGACTAGTGAGATGGCATTGGTACATGCCACCTCGATGGGATTGAATTGGAATCCCCTGGTATGTTTCTAACTCTACTGTTTGAGGTAAGTCAGCTTGAGCATGTCCCGAATTGCACATCTCTTCCCTCTCTTATTCCCACGCTTATATTTAACAGTGATCACTTTTAAGTTAAGTTTCAGCACTTAAGAAGAATTGTGTATTGATTACAGTATTCAACCAAAAGTATTAAGTAGAACAAACAAAAAAATACTAAGAGGGATAACATATCAAGTTGCTCATCAACAGTCAGGGTGAGGGCTGATCAAGTCACCGTTTCTCATAGTGTTCATTTCACTTTCACAGGTTTGCTTTTTGGTGCTCAGTTAGTTGTCACCTATCAAGGAGTACAAGTGATATTTGTCCCTTACTTTATCCATTTTAGTATTTTTTTTGTTCTAGTACTGTTGGTTGAACTCTGTAATTAACACACAATTATTCTTAGGTGTTTAAATTTTAACTGAAAAGTGATCCCTGTTAGGAATTTTGAAAACATTATGCTGAGTGAAATTATTGATAACTCTTTTTCTAGTTTGAAGGCTAAGAACACTCCATTCATGACTTAATTTGAATTTTAAAAATCTCTAACGTCATTATTAGTGTTATACTTATTTTGAAGATGAAGAAATTGAAGGTAAATAATGTGCCTAAAGCCATATAGCCAACATGTAGGAATATAGGTATTTAGGGTATTTGCTGTTGTGTAACAAGAAGATCTCAAAATGAAACCATTTATTCTTATTTTTCTTGGCTCTGTAGGTTGGTTAGGTGTAGCTGAATGGTTCTGTCTTAGGATATCCTATAGTATTGCACATGGTTGCAGTTGGATGGAGTCTGGCTGAGATGTCCTTGATGGCTTTCACATTTGGTACCTCAGATGGGATGGCTGGAACTCCTCTTGGGGACTGGCAAGACAGCTCTCTCTCTTCTGTGTGGTCCTTCTGCAGTGTTAGCTTAGGCTTCCTCACAGCACAGAGGCCTCAGAGCAGCCAGACTTCTTATATGACAACTGACTTCCTTTTTTACAGTTGGTAATTTGTTTTTTTTTTTTTTAAAATTTATTTGTGGCTGGTGTTGTGGCATAGCAAGTAAAGCCACTGCCTGTTGTACTGGCATCTATATGGATGCCGATTTGAGCTGCTGCACTTCTGATCCTGCTCTCTGCTATGGTCTGGGAATACAGTGGAAGATGGCTCAAGTCCTTGGGCCCCTGAACCTGCATAAGAGACCTGGAAGGCCGGCACCGTGGCTCAATAGGCTAATCCTCCACCTTGCGGCGCCGGCACACCGGGTTCTAGTCCCGGTCGGGGCGCTGGATTCTGTCCCGGTTGCCCCTCTTCCAGGCCAGCTCTCTGCTATGGCCAGGGAGTGCGTGGAGGATGGCCCAGGTGCTTGGGCCCTGCACCCCATGGGAGACCAGGAGAAGCACCTGGCTCCTGGCTCCTGCCATCGGATCAGCGCGGTGCGCCGGCTGCAGCGGCAGCCATTGGAGGGTGAACCAACGGCAAAGGAAGACCTTTCTCTCTGTCTCTCTCTCTCACTGTCCACTCTGCCTGTCAAAAAAAAAAAAAAAAAAAAAAAAGAGACCTGGAAGAAGCTCCTGACTCCGGGCTTGATTGGCCTGGCTCAGACAGTTGCAGCTATTTGGGGAGTGAACTAGTGGATGGAAGACCTCTCTCTCTCTCTCTGTGTCTCTCTGCCTCTGCCTCTCTGTAACTCTGCCTTTCAAATAAATAAATAAATCTTAAAAATTTATTTAATGTATAGAAATTTAATATATTTCATATCTACATATTCAGAAACATGGTGATACTTCCCATCCTATCCTCCTTCCTGCCCACACTCCCACCTTTCTTCCTCCTTCTCGTATTTTTTTACAAGGATCTATCTTCAGTTTACTTCATACTCATATGATTAACCCTACAGTAAGTAAAGAGTTCAGCAAATAGTATGAAGAAAAAAAAACAACACTGTTCCTCAAGAGTTGAGACAAGGGCTATAAACAGTCTTCAAATCTCAAAATGTCAGTTTCAGACCCTACACATTACCTTTTAGATATTCTATTAGCTTCCACAGATCAGGAAAAAATATATCTTATTTGTCTTCTTGGGACTGGCTTATTTCTCTAAGTATAATGGTTTCCAGTGGCATTCATTTTGTTGTGAAAGACAAGATTTCATTCTTTTTATGGCTGAGTAGTATTCCATACTGTGTGTGTGTGTGTGTGTGTGTGTACATACCATAATTTATCCAGTCCTCAGTTGATGGACATCTGGGTTGTCCATATCCTAGCTATTGTGAACTGAGCTTCAATAAACATGGGGGTACAGACCACTCTTTCATATGCTGGCTTCATTTCATTTAAGTAATTCCTAGGAGTGGGATGGCTGCATCATATGGTGGTAGATCTATATTCAGATTAATGAGATATCTCCCTACTTGCAGGGTCTTAGTCCACCCGAATGAGGATGGACTGGGTCCGAAGAAAGGTAAGTGCGCTGCTCACCTGCTCCCCAGCCTCCTGATCCCGGAGACAGTCAGACACAGTGGGGAGTCAAGTCAAGGCAGCAAGAACTCGGTTTATTTCGCAAATAGCAAAGCGTTTTAAAGCACAAGACCGCAGGATTACTGGGGCAGGGCATAAGGACCAACCAATTACTTAAAAGGTCATTTTACGGGGCAACGTTTTACAGGACCAGCCATATGTCTGTACACTCATCATCGGTTGTCATCACCTCCCCTGATGCTGTGCAGGCAATCATCTTTGGTGGTAGACAACTTTGGATACCTCCCTCCTTACTTCCTTTGGGCGCCATCTTTGAATGGCCTCATGTGCCTAATTTCCCCACACATACTGTTTTTGATAATGACTGCACCAGTTTCTATTTCCAGCAACAGTGCAAACTCTGTACTAGATGCCCTCCTGAGTATCTTAGCTCTGTAAGACATTGGCATAGGTAAAGACTTTTCTTGGAAAAGGCCCCAGAAGTACAAGCAATCAACTATAAAATTGACAAATGGGATTCCACCAAGCTGAGAAGCTTCTGCACTGCAAAAGAAACTCAATTGCAAACAATGCAACTGATAAAGGATTAATATCCAGAATCTATAAAGAGCTGAGTAAATTCAATAATGACAAAACAAACAATCCAGTAAAGAAATGGACAAAGGGCTTGAACAGACATTTTTCAAAAGAGGAAATTCAAATGGCTAACAGACACATGAAAAAATGCTCAGGATCACTAGCCATCAGGAAAATGCAAATCAAAACCACAATGAGGTTTCACCTTATCCAAGTTAGAATGGCTTTCATACAGAAATCAACAAACAACAAATGCTGGCGAGGATGTGGGGAAAGCAAAAATTGGCTTTTTTTGAGCTTGCCTTGGAAGTCTCATTTTGTCACTTCTGTGGCAGTCTGTTAGTGACATAGGAGCAGTTTGGATTCACAGTGGGAAGGCATAAACATACTTGATGGCATGTATCATTGTGGTGTTGTTTCAGAGACTGAATACATGATAGGATTTTCATACCAGAAATTCTGACTTTAAGCAAAGGCTGCAAACTCATTTCTCTACATGGAGCTAGGAAGGCTTGACACAGGTCTCACTGCAGACCCCAGGCCTTCTTAGAGGTGCATTTACTGCTCAGCACCAGCTGACATTGGCTCGCAAGACTGGATCTGATTTTCCTGCATTTTTTAAACCCAGAAACCCTTTATTTAAGGTATACAGACTTCATGCAGTTCATAAATACAAATTTAGGAACATAGTGATTCTTTAGTGAGGACAAGAAGAAAAAACAAAGGTCTCATTTCCTTATACTACCCTCCTCCCCACTGGATGCCCTCCTGAGTACCTCCCATCTTCTGCTTTCCCTACTGCAGCCCTAGAAATGTAGCAGTGTTCTCACTCATCAAGAGCAAGGAAAACCACAGATGAACAGGAGAAGCCCTGTTTCTCAGTGGTGTGTTCTGGCTATAAGTGTAGATTGTTGCTTGAAAAACACCAAAAAGCCCTCTCCTTCCTAGGCTTGCTTCTGCTGATCCCCCTTTACCAGCAGCTACTTGTTTCTGCATTTTAAAAATGAAATCAAGCAGACTAAGATTTTATACAAAATATCCTAATTTGAAAAGCGTGGTATTTGTCAAGCAAAAACATTTTTGGCTTTGTCCCACAGGCTGCCAGTTTGTGAACACTGTTCTGGATCTTCAAGGTAATGTCCACTCTCATTAGCACAAGACAAGACCTTTATGACTTATGGTGGCTACCTTGACTCTTCAGTCTCATTTCTCGCTCCTTGCTGCCATTTGTGAATTTAACTTGTTTGTTGATTCTTCTTCTGTGCTAAGCCTGTTCTAGGTGTTGGGGAAGTAGCAGGTTGAAACACAGTCCCTGTCCTCAGAAGGCTTATATTCTAGTTGGGCGAGGCAGACAATAAACAAATGAGGAAAATGTCAAATGACACCAGGTACCCTACTGTTATAGCAGGATGAGCCCCAGTGTGGCAAGCCCCAGATCTGCCCTGCTTTCTCATCATGTTCTTCTGTCTGCTTGGAATCATCCTCCTCCCCGTTCTACTTAGCTGCCCCCGACCTACTGCTAGGAACTTAGCTCGAGTTTCACAACTTCTGAAATGTTTTCTCTGAAATCCCAGCCCCTCCTCCCAATCATGGTGGTGTGAAATTGGTGACCCTTCTCTCTGTCTCCAAGGAATTTGTGACTACTTTGATCATGTTGTTAAACCCTTTCTAAAAGAAATTTATTTACTCATTTGTTCATTTGAAAGGATTAAGGAGAAAGGGGGGAGAGAGAGAGAGAGAGAGAGAGAGAGATCTTTCATTCACTGGTTCACTTTTCAAATGACCTCAACAGCTAGATCTGGGATGGGCAGAAACTGGGAGCCCAGAACTCCATTTTGGTCTTCCACATGGATGGCAGGGGCCCAAGCACTTGGGCCATCTTCCACTGCCTTCAGCTGGGACTGGAAGCAACATTCTGAAGCAGTATGCTCATGTTATAAGTGATGGCTTAACTTACTATGCCATAATGCCAGGCTCTATGACTATGTTTTTTTAAGCTTGTGTTTATTCTTTTTTAAGCATTCTTGCTTGGTGATGAATAGAGGGCTTCTGCATTTCCTTAAATGTTCTACACATCTTTATCAATCAAAGGAACATCATCTTTGTGATGATCTTCAAGGATGGAGATGTCTGGTGAGAGAAAAATTCTCATGCTTTCTGTTCTCTTTTTTCCCATAAATGCAAGAAAGATTCTCTGTCTTGTAAAAATTGCTTCATGGATCAATGGAACAAAACAGAGAGCCTAGAAATTTGTCCATGTGCATACAGACAACTGATTTTGAAAAAAGTGTTCAGATCATACAGTGGAATAAGGATAATCTCTTCAACAAATGGTGCAGGCAAAACTGGATGTATATCTGTAAGAGAATGAAATTAGATCCATATATCTCACCACATACAAACACCAACTCAAGATGAATCAAAGATCTAACTTTAAGACTTGAGACTATGAAGTTGCTGGAAGAAAATGTAGGGAAAACTTTCCAAGGCATTGGTAGAGGGGACAATTTCTTGGACAAAATGTTCAAAGCACAGGCAACAGAAGCAAAACTAAACAAATGGGTTGTATCAAACTCAGAAGCTTCAGCATAGCAGAGGAAGCAATCAATAGAGTGAAGAGCCATCCAACAGAATGAAAAATATTTGCAAGCTACCTATCTGACAACAGATTAATAGCTCAATTCACAATAGCTAAGACCTGGAACCAACCTAAATGCCCATCAACGGTAGACTGGATAAAGAAATTATGGGATATGTACTCTTTAGAATACTATACCGCAGTAAGAAACAACGAAATCCAGTCATTTGCAACAAAATGGAGGAATCTGGAACACATCATGCTGAGTGAAATAAGCCAGTCCCAAAGGGACAAATACCATAGGTTCTCCCTGATCGGTGACAACTGACTGAACACCAAAAAGGAAACCTGTTGAAGTGGAATGGACACTATGGGAAACGGTGACTTGATCAGCATAGCCCTGACTGTTAATGAACAACTTAATACATTATCCCTCTTAGTAGTTTTTTTGTCTGTTCTACTTAATATGACTGGTTTAATTCTGTAATTAATACACAGTTATTCTTAAGTGTTGAAATTTAACTGAAATGTGATCCCTGTTAAACATAAGAGTAGGAATAAGAGAGGGAAGAGATATATAATTTGGGACATGCTCAAGCTGACTTGCCCCAAATGGTAGAGTTAGAAACATACCAGGGGACTCCAATTTAATCCCATCAAGGTGGCATGTACCAATGCCATCTCACTAGTCCAAGTGATCAATTTCAGTTCGCAATTGATCATAATGAAAGGACTAAGAGTCAAAGGGAGCACATAAGCAAGTCTAGTACCTGCTAACACTAACTGATAGAATAAATAAAGGGGAGAGTGATCCAGCATGGGAAGTGAGATACTCAGCAGACTCATAGAATGGCAGATGCCCTAAATAGCACTCTGGCCTCAGAATCAGCCCTAAAGGCATTCAGAGCTGGCTGAAAAGCCCATGAGAGTATTTCAGGCATGGAAAGCCAAGACACTCTGGCAAAAGATCTCTGTGAGTGAGATCTCAGTGGAAAGAACAGGTCTTCAAAGAAGGAGGTACCTTTCTCTGAAGGGAGGAGAGAACCTCCACTTTGACTATGACCTTGTCTAAACAAGATAAGAGTCGGAGAACTCAGAGGGCTTCCATAGCCTTGGAAACTCATGACTGGAGCATAGGGAGATTACTGATGCCATAGACAGGAGTGTCAATTGGTAAAGTCAACAACAGGAGTCACTGTGCACTTACTCCTCATGTAGGATCTCTGTCCTTAATGTGCTGTGCATTGAGATTTAATGCTATAACGAGTACTCAAATAATATATTTCACTTTGTGTTTCTATGGGGGTGCAAAGTGTTGAAATCTTTACTTAATGCATACTAAACTGATCCTCTGTAAAAAAAAAAAAAAAAAAAAAAAGAAATTATCAATTCCCAACTTGACTCTCACTGGGATTAAACATGACAATAGGTCTGCTCTGATTTCATCATCATTTAAAAAAAATCATCTATTATTTTTCACTTTATGTTTCTGTGTGGGAGCAAACTGTTGAAATCCATACTTGATGTATACTAAGCTGATCTTCTGTATATTAAGATAATCGAAAATGAATCTTGATGTGAATGGAAGGGGAGAGGGAGTGGGAAAGGGGAGGGTTGTGGGTGGGAAGGACGGTATGGGGGGGAAGCCATTGTAATCCATAAGTCGTACTTTGGAAATTTATATTCATTAAATAAAAGTTTAAAAAAAAAATAAAGACTTATGGAAAATAAAAAAAAAAACAGATTAATGTTCAGAAAATAACAGCAACTTAAAAAAAACTCAACAGCAACAAAAACCAATTCAGTTAAGAAATAAGCAAAGTAACTCAATAGACAGGTCTCAAAAGAAGAAATGAAAATGTCCAACAAATATATGAAAAAATGTTCGAAATCACTAGCTATCAGGGAGTTGCAAATTCAAGCCACAGTGAGATACCACCTCACTCCTGTCATAAAGGCTAAAATCCAGAAAACAGAGAGCAATGAATGCTGCCAAGGATGTGGAGAAAGAACTCTTATGCAGAGTTGGTGGGAATGTAAATTAGTACAGTCACTGTAGAAAAACAGTATGGAGCTTTCTTAAAAAACTAGAAATAGACTTGCCATATGATCCAGCAATCCCACTACTGGGTATAGACCCCAAATACATGAACACATTGTATCAAAGAAATACCTGCACCACTGTTGTTTATTTTATTTTATTTTTTATTTTTTATTTTTTGACAGGCGGAGTAGACAGTGAGAGAGAGAGACAGAGAGAAAGGTCTTCCTTTGCCGTTGGTTCACCCTTCAAGGACTGCCTCAGCTGGTGTGCTGTGGCCGGTCCACCGTGCTGATCTGAAGGCAGGAGCTAGGTGCTTTCTCCTGGTCTCCCATGGGGTGCAGGGCCCAAGCACTTGGGCCATCCTACACTGCACTCCCTGGCCACGGCAGAGAGCTGGCCTAGAAGAGGGGCAACCGGGACAGAATCCGGCACCCCGACTGGGACTAGAACCCAGTGTGCCGGCGCCGCAAGGCGGAGGATTAGCCTATTGAGCCACGGCGCCGGCCCCTGTTTATTTTATTTTTAAAAAGTATTTATTTATTTATTTGAAAGGCAGAGTTACAGAGAGGCAGAGGCAGAGAGAGAGAGAGAGAGAGAGAGAGAGAGAATGAATCTCCATGTGCTGGTTCATTTCCCAAATGGCTGCAATAGTGGGAACTGTACCCATCCAAAGCAAGGAGCCAGGAACTTCTTCCAGATATCCCACGTGAGTGCAGGGGCCTAAGGACATGAGACATCTACTGCTTTCCCAGGCCATAGCAGAGAGCTGGATCGGAAGTGGAGCAGCCAGGTCTCAAACCAGGACCCATATGGGTTGCTGGCACTGCAGATGGTAAGCCACAGTGCTGGCCTCATCACCACTGTTTTTTATAGCAGCACTATTCACAATAGCCAAAATTTGGAATCAACAAAGATGTCCATCATCAGATGAATGGATAAAGAAAATGAGGTCTATATACACAATGGAATATGATTCAGCTATACACTTGATCTTAGCCAAAAGGCCAAGAAACATTATTATTCAGCTATAAAAAGAATGGAATTCTACCATTTGCATCAAAATGGATGCAACTTGGGGACATCATGTTGAGTGAAATAAGCCAGACACAGAAAGACAAATACTACATGTTCTTCCTTATATGTGGGAGCTAAAATTTGAAAACAAAAACAAAGAAATGCTTGTGTGTATCAGTATTGCTACAAATATAGTCTTGTAAAACTTTGTTTTATGCCTTTGTCAAGCCAGTGGATAAGAATATGATACTACTGTGGCTATAATGATATGTGAATACCTGAACATTTACTGTATGTGGGTTAATGGTCATTTTCAATTTAATTATTGTTATAGCCACTACTGTATTCCCACTAAACTAGAGTCTTTTTTATTTTTATTTGTTAAATTTATTATATTGGTGGAATATTTAGCTTTTTTACTGTAATGCAAATTTAAAATGTTATCTTAAAAACTAAAAAAAGAAAGAAAGAAAGGGAGAGGAAGGGACAAGGGAGGGAGAGAGAGTGGAAAGAAGAGAATATCATTATAATCTTAGAATTGTATCTATGAACCATATTGAATCTGTTAAAAATTAATTAAAATTAATATAATAAAAATCATTTAAAAAGCCAAAATACAGAACTGTGCACATGGTTATTAGGAAAACCAAGTTAAAGGATATTGTCTATGACCTTCAGTTTAGGGATAGGTGATTGATGAATGGAAAATACTATCTTTTGTTTTAGAGTCAAAAAAACCCAAGCTAAATTTATCAGGTTGTGAGACGTCAATATTCTCATTGTAGTAGCATATTCATACACATGCACAATCATGCACATAAGACATATGAAGAATATGATGATACTTCAAACAGATAAAGGAGGGGCCTGCATTGTAGCATAACAGGTAAAGACACTGCGTGCAACAAAGTCATAGGCACTGGTTTGAGTCCTGGATATTCCACTTCCAATCCAGCTCCCTGTTAATGCACCTGGGAAAGCAGCAGAGGATGACCTAGGTGCTTGCTTCCCTACATCCCTGTGAGAGATCTGGAAGAATCTCCTGACTCCTGGCTTTGGCCTGGCCCAGCCAGGCTGTTGCAGCCATTTAGGGAATGAACCAGCAGATGCAAGGTCTCTCTTTCTGTCTCTCTGCAACTCTGCATTTCTTTTTTTTCTTTTTCTTTTTTTTTTTTTTTTTTGACAGGCAGAGTGGACAGTGAGAGAGAGACAGAGAGAAAGGTCTTCCTTTGCTGTTGGTTCACCCTCCAATGGCTGCCACGGCCAGTGTGCCGCGCTGATCCGATGGCAGGATCCAGGTGCTTCTCCTGGTCTCCCATGGGGTGCAGGGCCCAAGCACTTGGGCCATCCTCCACTGCACTCCCGGGCCACAGCAGAGAGCTGGCCTGGAAGAGGGGCAACCGGGACAGAATCCGGCGCCCCGACCGGGACTAGAACCCGGTGTGCCGGCGCCGCAAGGTGGAGGATTAGCCTAGTGAGCCACAGCGCCGGCCAACTCTGCATTTCAAATAAATGAAATAAATATATTTTTTAAAAAATCATGGAGAATGGAATTAAAAGAAGTTTCTTTTGGCACCAAAAACATTTGAGATTCATGCATATGAGAGGTTTTCAAAAATTTCACAGGAATATGTATTATATACAGATATGAATTGATATCAAAATTTGTACCAAAATAAACTTAATTTTAATTTCATTTTTGCAGTACCTTCATAAGTCCCCTGTGTTTACAGGCTAGGACTTAATTATATGCACTTACATTAGGCAGCTTAAGTAAATGGATATATATTTACAATTGCCAAGCATCAAAAACTTAAAGCTGCTCTGGGGAACTGCCTTATCTCTGGCCAGTATTGTTGACTTTCTGTGCACTGCAGTTATTTATGGCTTCTGTTAACTGAGTTTCCAGTGGTTGAAGCCTCCTTTTCCTTAACATTCTGAGAAGCCCAGTGAGCGGGGCTAGAGGCTGGCATAGTTCCCTTGGGCCATGTTTTGCTGCCCTATGGAACAAGATGATGGCTGAATTTCTGTTGCCCAGAGAAGCACACAGACATTCCTTTGCACTCTGGAACACTTGAGTTCTTGAGTCCAGACTACAGGATACTGTGTGCAGATCAACCTCTGCTCTGTCTATTCTCTGGAGACCCTGATTTTCAAACTGTGTCACAGCCTCCCCAAAAGAAAGTGGCCAGACTTGAACCTACACAAGGTGTGGGGCAGCCTTAGGCAATGCAAGGCTGCCTTGGAATACTGTGCCCTAGAAAGGAAGCCCTGTAGTAATGACTGTCTGTGGCCATCACTCATGTTACTTTACCTTGTAAGAGCAGAGTGGGGCTGCCGCCGCGGCTCAATAGGCTAATCCTCCGCCTAGTGGCGCCGGCATACCGGGTTCTAGTCCTGGTCGGGGCACCGGATTCTGTCCCGGTTGCCCCTCTTCCAGGCCAGCGCTCTGCTGTGACCAGGGAGTGCAATGGAGGATGGCCCAAGTGCTTGGGCCCTGCACCCCATGGGAGACCAGGATAAGCACCTGGCTCCTGCCATCGGATCAGCGCAGTGTGCCGGCCGCGGCGGCCATTGGAGGGTGAACCAACGGCAAAGGAAGACCTTTCTCTCTGTCTCTCTCTTTCTCACTGTCCACTCTGCCTGTAAAAAAAAAAAAAAGAGTAGAGTGGATCAGAATGGGGCAGTCATGTGAGCAGGCCAAGCCAGGCATGACTGGGGGCTCTGAGCCACCAGGATTCAGCTCTGTATCAAATTTACAATTTCTCTTCAAGTGGTTATTTGCCTTGTATTGTATTTTCAGTTGAATGAGCTCAAAGTTTTCTGTTTGTCTAGACATAAAGTTAAAATCAAGAGATAATTCTTTCAGTCCCATCTAAAATTCAAACTCCTTCATGAATATTTCCTCAGTCGTCTGTCCATATTCACTTTCAGTCAAAATAGGTGTTTGCTCTTCTTTAACTCTATACTAATTAGCATTTATTGGGTTGCTTTTCATTTGTCATCCTGATGGTTACCATTACATGAGGATTTCTTTGCTTCAGTACTGTTTTTCTGATTGTAGGCAGATTTCCAGTGCTGGTTCAAGTTCACTCTTCTTTACCTCCCTGAAGTAGTTAGTGTGGAGCTCATTTCATATGAATTTAATGATGTATAGTAGAACCAATGGACTCAGTTTCCCACAGCCCCTTGCCCACTTTTGGTGACTAAAGACTTGCATTGGCCACATGCTAAGGAGGGGATCACCAGGAATCAATGAAATACATCTCACAGAGACTAGGTCAGATACCAAGAGCACACAGGGTGGCATGAACTTCAGAAATATGTTGTCTTAACTGCCCATAATCATTATAATTATCTTATATGAGAGCTACAAAGATCCCATGGAAGCTTTGTTGAGTAAATTCACTGAAGACAGATGTATCTTTTGTATATTATATCCCCCAGCATGGTGCCTGGGGTCTGATGCTCAGGAAGTGTAAGAAGAATGATTGATGAGGCTGCCTGGCTCTGTATGGACTCATTAGACTTTAATTTGAACTCTCTCCCAAATCCCAAATGAGGAGTTAGGAATGATGGTTAGTAGGAAATCACCCAAGACAGGCAACAAGAAATTAAGGCATCTACTCAAAAAGTAAGATTTGCAATAAGTCATGATGGTCTAATGCTGAGAATCTGTAAAGGACTGAAGTCCACACTATTACTCTTGGTGAGTGCAGGAAGGACTGGCAATCACAGGGAAAGGAAGACTTTGAGATCAAGATATCTACTAGTAAAGGACAGAATTTGAATGTTAGCAAAGGAGAGGATGTAGCTGGTAATGAATTCCAATTTCAGGCACTTTGGGATACCTCTGAATTAATATTCTGGGGATTTGGAAAGCATCGTGGAAGTCAGAGAAGGTGAAACCTCCTAAAAAGCAGTTTCGCGTTCTCACATTGCAGCTCAGTAGGATGTTATGTGGGTGGGGAACTAGATGTCAGCTTGGGATGAGCTTTCCTCTCCTAGTGACCTCTGTTCTGTCACCACAATTAGGGCCAGGACCTCACATTCAGGTGGGGTTGACCTGTCCTCCTTTCAGGAGCTGACAGGACTCAGGCTAGTTGCCCAAACCATTATCACTGCTTTTTCATTGAAACTCTTGTTTCAATGAAACTCACAGTATACTTAAGGTGTGGGTGTGTGTTGGTCTTTTGCTTGCAAAAAAAAAGCCTATAGCTCCTATAGGCTTACACTGAAAAAAGATAGAACATGTTATGAGTTTTCTAAGTCCTCTAATGTATATAATTTATAATTAAGGCCCCATTGGAGTCATACACTTAGATAGTATGCATTAGAATTTGTCCTTGTCTGTCTCTCTTCAGCTTTCTCTGAGGGCAGCTCTGCAGTCTTCAGACACTCCTATGTGGAAACAGACAAGTACAGGCTGTCAATAAGGATCGCAGAACAAGAGTGCTTCTTTCCCAGTAGCTTCAGTGGTGCTCCCACAGCTGCTCAGTAATGACTTGGTTTGGGGCAGTTGACCACCCCTAGCCCAATCACCAAGGCTAGTGACACTCATGACTTTAATGAGTCAAGTGAGTTGGCCCATGCCTGCAACAGGATGGGGTCCAGTTGAGATCAGCTGCAACTGGACCACAAGAAAATAGAAGGAAGGCAGGTGGTCCCTCAAAAACATTCAGACTTTGGTTACCAAAAATGGGGTGATGATTGCATGATAAATTTACATTATGCTGTTCTTGCAAATGAATGCATGCAACTCTATAAAAATTCCTATGTGAAAAAGAACAAGAGCTCTTATAGAAGCACTAATTTCTTTCCTACTAAGTTTTAAGAAACGTGCTGCTGCAATGTGTCTTCCTCTATCTGTGCCCTCCTCATACCATACAGAAACATGTTATTATTTTTTAAATTTTGGATATTTTCTTGTGTAGGGAAATCCATAAGATTTCATTTTTTTCCATTCAAAGAATCAAGAAGCACAATATCTGCTCCTGAGCTGAGGACAAGCAGTTTTAAATCAATTATCTGGGATTGAAATAACATCTGAATGGACCCCAGATTTCACGCAGTTTGAGCCTTGTATCCAGGGCAGTCATGATGCTTGGAACTGCTTTGTGGAGAAACTGACTTTGAGTGATGTTCAGACTGGGGGTTTGGACTCTGGCTCTGTCATTTGCAACATGATTGAGGGACTCTATTGTTTTCTGGTTCCAAGTTTTTCTCAGCTTTAGTATTAAGTTTTGTACCAGATACTTTCTCTCTAGTGTGGTCCATTTTGTTATTCTGTTCCTGAAGAGTTTAATTCATAGCTGACATTCAAAATCCCTAACAATCTGGTTGTATCCCAGTTTTCCTACCCTCTGTTCATAGATGGGGAAGCTGAGGTGGCAATAGTGTTGAACCCTTCCTCAAAATAAGATATTTAACTTGGACCTGGATATCTTTAATGTCACCTTGGACCATACTTAATTTTGGGACACAGTCAACCATCACTATCTACTGTGACATGAGGCTGCTCACCAAACACCATCTAGTCCCCTCTGAATGCCTGAAGCACAGAGTATGTGATGCAGGGAAGGAACCCTCCATCTAATAACAAATTTAATCTTTTTCTGTTCAATCTATTTGAGACATTTCATTATTGGAAATGATATGCTGCTATCAAGGTGCTTGGGACAGTTTGGAGAGGTCACTTCCTCTCTGATTTCCACCTAGACAAGGAGGTAAAGAATGATCATCTGTGATGAGACCCAAGGTCAGAATCCATGCCAGGTATGGGGGCCTATGGTAGATGCATGAGGAATGAATGAATGGACAGATGGCTGAATGTTAAGATTATTCCCAGTCTGGACTCTCATGACTGAATACAGGGGTCTTCCTCCAGGACAGAAAATAGCACAGAGGTGAGAAATGTGATTGAATGGGGAATATAGGGGTTGGCATTGTGGCATTGCAGGTTAAGCTGTGGCCTACAACACTGACATCCCATATGAGTGCCAGTTCAATTCCTGGCTGCTCTACTTCCAGTCCAGCTGCCTGCTAATGCACCTGAGAAAGCAGAAGAAGATGGCCAGAGTTGCTAGGGCCCCTGGGAAGACCCAGATAGAGCTCTAGGCCCCTGGCATCAGTCTGGCCCAGCCTTAACCACTGAGGCCATTTGGGTAGTGAACCAGCAGATGGAACATCTCTTTCTCTCTTTGACTCTGTGTTTCAGATAAGTAAAGTGACTTAAAAAAAGAGAATGGAGAACACAGAAAATGAGTATCTATCAGATAGAAAAAAGCTATGAGGTAGAGAGGAGATTTTTGAATGAAGAGGCCATGATACTTAGTTTCTGCCCCCTAGGTCTTCTGAGAAAGGAAGTGCTTCCTACTGCCCCTCTGACCACTTCCTTAGCATGCTGCTTGTCCTGCTACTGCTTCACTCCATGGAGCTGGAGCAGAAACAGAATCCACCAGAGGAGTATTGAGAAAGTAGAACTGCATTTGTGACTGTAGCTACTGAGACCTTACCTGTATTTTTATCCTCTTCCTCTTCATCCTCTTCACCCCCCTGCTCTGTGAACATAGTGCTGGCTAACCTGACAGGAAGAATACGCAGGAATCTTTTCAGGAGGTTACACATTCCTCACAGGAGGTCCTTCTCCCCGCCCCCCCCCCCCTAATGCACATGCATTCATGCATGGCAGAAGCAGGTGCCAGAGAAGTGCTTCTGTTCAGGAATGAGGGAGGTGCAGAGCTGTAAAACAAGGTTAATTCGGAGGTTAAAAACAAACAAAACTAACAAAAACAGCACAGCATCTTTTTTCCCTCTGCTGAAATCCCCACCCCCTCCCAGCTATGGGAGTTAGGGCAGTGCCAGAGGCCCTGGGCTGTGGTCTCCATCTTTACAGTGAAGTAAACCTGATATATGAGAGAAGAGATGGGACAAGGGGAAGTGTCTAAGTGCATTGTTCAAGTGTATTGCAGGATTAGGGGGATTCATGGGTTGATTATCTGTGATGAACAAATGGCTGATTCAGGGAATGGAGTTAGGTGTACCAGTGTATGTTAAAATAAGGCTTCCACAGTGGAAGGTTAGACAAGATGTGGAAGGTGAGATGCACAGGTCAGTCTCTGTAGTGGTGATGTGGAAGGTGCCTAGGTTGGCAGTCAAAGGGTAGGCAACCTGGCCGCCATGGTAGAGCAGCAGAGTGGCACAAATAGGGAGGCACTTAGGGAGGCAGACAGGGCATCATTCAGGGGGGCAGGGGATGTAGGCAACAGGTAGCAGGGATGTGGGTTTCTAACAGAAGAGCAGTCCTCCAGGAGACTATATAAGCAAAGCAGAGACATCACCTGAGAAACAGATATGGAAGGGAAGGGCTCAGGGATAGATAAGGGATACAGACTTTATTCTTGGATGGCAATAGGTCCCAAAAGCGGACATTCTGAGTTTGAATAGGTTCTGCCACTTAATAGTGACATATGTAGCTTTGGACAAATTTCTTAACCTTTATGAGCCTGTCTCTTCTTCTTTTAGTAATGGTACTTATAGCAATTGCCATACTGAGTTATTTTGAAGCATTGAAATGATAATATGAGAAAGGATATTATTTAATATTTAGACTGATTCATCAGTACTCATGGGTACCTTATAAACATCCCTGGGGGTTCTGGATGGCTGCTTGTTGACAAGAATCAGGGTACATGGGGCTGGTGTTGTGGCAAAATGAGCCAAGCTGCTGCTGTAATGCTGACATCTAATATCAAAGTGCCAGTTCAAGTCCCAGTAGCTACACTTCCCATACAGTTCCCTGCTAATGTGTCTGGGAAAGCAGTGAAAGATGGCCCAAATTCTTGGGCCCCTGCTACCCATGTGGGAGACTTGGATGGAATTCCAGACTCCTGGCTTCAGCCTGGCCCAGCCAGGGTGATTGCAACTATTTGGGAAGTAAGCTAATGAGAAGTAAACGAATGGATGGAAAATTTCTTTCTCTCTCTCTTTCCTGCACCTTACCCCTGCTTCCATCCTCTTTCTCTTCCTTTCAAATAAATAAATTAATCTTTAAAAAAATCAGGGTAGGAAGAAAGCCAGGAATGGCAGCAAAGATAATCTGATGCCAAGACTCCTGCCTTGGAATCAGACTGGCCCCTACATGTGGGGTGGACTTGGCCTAGAGCAGCACTATCTGCAAATATAATAAGTTTTTGGGAAAAAAGAAAGATAGATAGTTGTGTTGGGGGTGGGTTGCCTTCCCTGCAGGTCTTGTTGTTGGAAGACTCTTGTTTCCAGAATATTGTCTCTGGGCTGGCCAGGCTGCTATACATCAGACAAGGAAAGGTGGTAAATGCTTTAACTGTGTTCCTATGTTCTATGGGTCTGTCAGTTGCAGCTGATTTCCTTTGGATTTTGTTCTGCTTTGGGTAGGGCAAGTGTTAGGTCTATTGCTGGTTTACTTATGACCAAATCAGCTAGCCACATCCTAGCTTCCTTTCTCTAGGACTTGGTGCCTATGAGCTAGGAGTGATCTCCTGAGCCTGATCCTGAGGGAGGCCCTACTCTCACCGTGATCTTTCTGTCAACCTCTCCAACAAGCTCCCTTTGTCTAGTTATCAACTTTTCTTTCCTCTGCACCTCTTTCACTTCTACGTTTCTCTGTCCCCTGATTTTCCTGCCTGTCTTTTGATCCTTTACCAACCTCTCCCTCACCATGGACCCATGCTTTTGAAGCTAGGAGGGACCTTGGCAAGATCCAGTGCAGTCCTCTGCCCCAAGCTACTGACAAGTTCACATGCTTCAGTAAGAATCAGGAGAGATTTCCAGTGACTTGGTATGTTAAGTGCTGTAAAGGAGGTAGTTTAAGAACCCAGAGAGAGCACTCTGCCTAGGGAAGGCCTGCTAGGGAAGGTAGTGTTTGAGCTGATTTAAAAGAGAGATTTCACCACTGTGAGGAAAAGTTTTAAAAGATTTACCTGGTATACACAGAGAAGATTCCAAGATGGTGGAATAAAGAGAGGGCCTACTGCTTTAGTCTAGGGGAAGATAGTTTAAAAAAAAGTGGAGAGACTGCAATCCCAGGGAAGAGTTAGGGAGAAAATTGCTGAGGAAACTCAATACAAATTAGAAGGACACTATGGATCTACTTAGAGGGTGTGGACGTGCACAACTAGGAATCCAGCAGCTGAGAGCCTCAGCACCAGCTTTGGAGAGTGAGGTGAGACAAGACTGCAGCAGCTTAAGCCACTGGTAATAAAGCTACAGAAAGATCCTGCCATGAGTCTGGCTTGGGTCCCAGTGGGGGACAGTGTACCTGCCAACCAAAAGGGAAAAATAAGAGAGGGATATATTTCTCTCTCCCCAACCACTTGGCACTGGCATGCTATAACTTGCTAAGAGACAGTGGGCACCATTTTGGACATACATAACACCTGCACCAGCTTGTGTCCATGTGCCCATCTACCAGCTGAGAAGAGATGCCTGAGTCTGGCTGGGAGAATCAATAGGAGCTGGGTGCTTCTGACAGTGGGAGCCTTCTAAGCTGGGACATACTATGAAAATACTGTGGCTGAATGGGAGGCCACAGGGAATAGCTGGGTCTGTGAGCAGTCATTGTGGGTGGCTCTACAGGCTTATGGCTCCCCTATTGCTCATCCAGGAATTGGTCTTCCTTGGTGACCAATGAGACTACACCAACAGAGCTGAAGAACCCTGTCCTCTTTAAAAAAAGATTTACCATGTCCAACTTGGGTGTCACTTTGGACACTCCCCTCATCCTGGAGCACTGAACAGAGCTCCTGGGCCATACCCAGCACATGCCTCTGGGTACACACTTAAAGGGCAAACATTCCACTAAACCACAAGAGGCATAGTCCAAAGATAAAAGTCATCACAGAGGAAAAAACCCAACAAGTATCTCCACAAATGTCTAAAAATAAATATAGAAATTCAAGAAATAAGAATAAGGAAGACAACATTATGTCCCCAAAGGAACACAAAAACACTTCAACACTAGAATGTGAAGATGAAGAGATAGAAGGGGTGCTGGAAACAGAATTCAAAAAAACTGA
This sequence comes from Oryctolagus cuniculus, assembly GCF_964237555.1. NCBI lineage: Eukaryota > Metazoa > Chordata > Mammalia > Lagomorpha > Leporidae > Oryctolagus > Oryctolagus cuniculus. The sequence goes on along the minus strand of NC_091438.1, from coordinate 25,749,194 downwards.
TTGTAGGATTACTTAGAAGTAATCAGGAGTAAATCTATGAATTAAAGAATCCAAAAGTGATATAAATGAAGATTTTCCCCATGAAATTGGATTTTAAATGAAATCTTGGAAATGAAGAATTCAATAGATCAAATAAAAAATGCAGTGGAAAGCCTTAACAATAGATTGGGTAAGGCAGAAGAAAGAATATCTGAGTTAAAAGATAAATATCTGAAAATGTTACAGTCAGACCAAAAAGAAAAAGAAGAAAATAGATAATTTAAAACAGTGTTGGATATTTATGGGATACTATCAAGTGACCCAACATACAGGTCTTAAAAGTTCATGAAGGTGTGGAAAGAAAGAATGGATTAGAAAGTCTTTTTGGTGAAATAATTACAGAAAACTCCCCTAATTTGGAAAAAGAAAGGAATGCCCAAGTACAGGAAGCACATAGAATTCCTAATAGACATGACCAAAATAGATCTTCACCATGATCTTCACCACATTGTAGTCAAACTCTTCACAGTAAAACAAAGAAAAGATTCTAAAATGTATATGAGAGAAATGCCAGATTACTTACAGAGGATCTCCAATTAGACTTACTTCTCATCAGAAACTCTACAGGCTAGGAGAGAATGGTGAGATATACTCCAAGTCTTAAGAGAAAAAAACTGTCAACCCAGAATACTGTACTTTGCAAAGCTCTCATTTATGAATGAAGGTGAAATAAAGATCTTCCATAACAAACAGAAATTGAAAAAATTTTTCACTATTCATCTAGCCTTACAAAAGATGCTTAAGGGTTTGCTACATAGAGAATTACAGAAACATGGCCATCACTATGAAATAAGGTGAAGGCAGAAAATCTCTCAGTAAATGTACAAAGGAACTATAAAGTAAACAATAGGAATACTTATCGAAAATGGCAGAGCCAAGTTGTTACTTATCAATAGTCACTTTGAATGTAAATGGCCTCAACTCTCCAGTTAAAAGATATAGACTGGGTGAATGGACTAAAAAACAAGAGCCATTTATTTGCTGCCTACAGGAAACATGCAGACTGAAAGTGAAAGGATGGAAGAAGATATTCTATGCTAACAAAAACCAAAAAAGCGCAGGTGTAGCCATCCTAATATGAAACAAATATACTTTTTCTATTTGACAGGTAGAGTTATAGACAGTGAGAGAGAGACAGAGAGAAAGGTCCTCCTTCCATTGGTTCACTCCACTAATGGCCACTATGGCAGGCGCTATGCCGATCCGAAGTCAGGAGCCAGGTGCTTCCTCCCGGTTTCCCATGTGGGTGCAGGGACCCAAGAACTTGGGCCATCCTCCACTGCTCTCCTGGGCCACAGCAGAGAGCTGGACTGGAAGAAGAGCAACCAGGACAGAATCCGGTGCCCCAACTGGGACTAGAACCTGGAGTGCTACGTCGTCAATGTCTTGAAATCTAATATATTCTCTCCCTCCCCTACCAAATGGATGAAACTGGGAAACATTATACTAGTGAAATAAGTCAGTCTCAAAAGGACAAATACATATATTCTCCCTCATTTTTATTAGCTAATAGAACACCTAAAAGGTAATCTATAGAAATGAAATTGACACTTTGATCTGAGATACAATGACTTTGAAAAGCATTTTCTTTACTGTTGAGGAACAGATTCTTTTTAATATTATTTGTTGAACTCTTAGTACAGAGTTAATCTTATGTGTATAAAGTTAATTGAAAATAAATTGTAGTAAAAAGTAAGAATGGGAATAAGAGAAGGAGGAGGAAGAAGGGTGGGGGCATGGATAAGTTGGGAGGAATCACTATGTTCCTCAAGTTGTACTTATGAAATGCATGCAGTTTGTATACCTTAATATGTGAAGTAATTCATTTGTTAATTAGCTAGATATAAGCACTCCACAATATATATGTATTTCATAGTATCCTGTTGTACAAAATAAAAAATATGCAATGATATAAAATATTTATCTATGTAATCTATGTATTTTTTGAAAGATAGAGTGAAGGAGACAGGGAAATACACACACACACACACACACACGCACACACAGATCTTCCATCTGCTGGTTCACTTTCCAAATGGCCACAACAGCTGGAGCTAGGCAAGGACAAACCAGGAGCCAGGAACTCTATCTGGATCTCCCATATGGTTGACCAAGACCATGTACTTGAATCATCATCTGCTGCCTCTCAGGCACAACAAGGTAGCTAGGGGAGTAGAAATGGAATTCTATCCCAGACACCCTGATATGGTATGCAGGTAGAGGCTTAACCTGCTGAATCAATAGCATATGAGCTGGAGGAGGCACAGATACAATTCAATCCATAGCACCTGTTTTCACCAATCTGAAATTTTTTGTGGCTTTAGAATCTCCATACTAGAATAGCAAGGTCACAACATGGACATAATTCAGCCATGTTCTTTATTTCACAAATGTGGATATTGAATTTCAGAGAACTGAGAATTTTCTTAAGACCTTGCAGCCAATGTGTAAGAGTTAGGAGGAAAACCTACTTTGTCCTCCAGTTCTTCCATATTATGTCTTCAATGTTTTGAAATGAAAAATCAGAATTAGAGACTATTGCTTCTGTTCAATTTCATCCATACCTATCTAGAGCATCTAATATGTTCTCTCCCTCCCCTGCCATATTCTTCCTTTCAAATAAATAAAATGAATAAATATTAAAAAGTGCCAGACTCCAGCGTGACTACATTTGGAAAGAGTGCTTTTGGAAATTATTATTAAATGAGATCATAAAGGTTGGGTCTGAATTTGATAGAGATGGTAGCTTAATAAGAAGAGCAAGCATGAGACCTCTTTCTCTGCCATGTGATCTCACAGCAAGAAGGCATCCATCTGCAAGCCAGGATGAGAGCCCCAACCAGAACACGATCATGCAGGCACCATGCTATCAGCCATATGGTCTGCTGTATTCTGTTATGGTAATTCAAACTGACCAAGACTAATGTATGGCAGCTGGTTTGTAGATAATATTTGGGGAAGAGACCTTATAAAACCACAAACTACCACAAGAGTCAGGGCTCTTTTCACTCACCGGGCTGAGGCCACACTTTTCCTGTTTGTCCCATGGTTCATGGCAGATAGCCAACCACACACCAAACTCAGAGACTGTGAATTTAAAAGTTGTTTCTCATGAGGCTCCAACAGTGGAAGGCTCTTGAGGCATTCAGCTTCTTCCTCTGACCAAATTCTACTGGTATTCAAAGGAAACAGTGGATGATGAAAGCAATGATGTTGACACTTAAGTTAGTTTTTGGTGTATCTGCTTTCCCACAACCCACAATGACATGTGTTTTTGCAAAGAAACTTTTCAAACATCAAAAAAGGCCTCATAAAACAATGCACAAGACTCAGGCATATGCAGTCTCAACCGATGTTGTTTGGGGTGAATTTTGCTCAGTATTCCTACTCCTTGCTGCCCTGACCAAGTAAGCCTTTCAACCTGATGCACCTGGGAGCACTGTGCATGGGATAATGTTGAGTTTTCTTGTTTTATAACCATGATAACACTGCCCTCTTTGGGCACAATTTGGTTTGAATCTCAACAGGCTGTATGACCGCAGGCAAGTTACTTCCCTTTTGGGTAGTCAGTGTTTCCCACTGTATTCATCAGACCAAGAGACACTCATTGAAATAGAACATCTGTTAGCTGCAAGACAGTCTTCTGTAAATTCCAAATGCCAATATTATGCAGAAAAAACTACTGTTGTCTCCTGACAATTTAACCTATAGGAATTAAAATAATGCTTACCCATACCTGTGGCTTCAGAAGCATTGGCATATGTTGAATGTGGAGCAACAGAAGAGACAGGGGCGGTGGATGTGGCATTTAATCATCAGATCCTCCTTGGATGCTTACACTGGGTTGGTTGCAGTTCTGGGGCTGGAACAAAAGGGTCCCTGAATGGAAGTTGGGTTTTGAACAACCAACCCAAAGATAGAGAGCAGAACAAGGAGAACTAGCCTCTTTGGCAAGCTGAGATTTCTGGGAATGCAAGCTCTGACCCATCTTCTTAGAAAAGAAACCTCGCATCTCTATCACGTTAGGTATCCTGACAGGCTGGAGTGATGGCAGAAGTTGTAGAGATATCTCAACTTGCTTCCTGAAAGCCTCAATACAAGGGGCTGCACACATGGTACTTGGGCTACTGCATACTTCCAGTCAGGATGGGGTCAAGAGATCAACCCGTTAGGAGAACACCCTGGCTCTGGCAAGAAGAAGATACTGTACATGTACAAGCCAGAAAAATGTGCAAGTGCTGTGAGATTCCCTCAGACCAGGCCTCTGGGGCTGGGACTCACCAGCAGGACCTGAGGCTGGAGTGATGGCTCAGGCTGTACAGATATCTCAGCTTGCTGCCTGAAGGCCTGCATGCAAGGTGGTGCATGCACAGTACATGGGCTGCTGCTTCCTTTTGGTCAGGAGGGGATCACATGAGCCCATGGGAGAGGGCCCTAGCCCCAGAGGAAAACACATATTATGCTTACGCAAGCTGGACAATGCACATGTTCCATGCATTTCCCTCAAAGTTTCTGGGGCTAGGTCATGCCAGCTGTGCCCGAGGTGGGTTCCTACTTTTATAGCCAGACCCTGTGGGTCTGCAATTCTCAACCTGCTGGGTCCCAGAGCCTGCAAATAGGGTCACTCTGGGGCTGCACTTTCCCCGTGCTCAGTGACAGCCAGAAGCTGAGTGGGTCTAGGCCCAGCCGACCTGTCCACAGGCTTTTCCTCACCTCTGCTGGTTTAGTTACTCCCAGCAAGCCGAGGTTTGTGGGAATGTGTGCCACGATCCATCTGTTGGTATGCAAACCTCTCATGCCTGCAACTCTAGCTATCCAGACAGGCTGGAGTGAGAGCACAGGATTTCTAGTTTTCCCAGCATTCTGTCTGAAGTTCTCCAGGCAAAAAAGTGCATGAAGGGAACATGGGCTGCTGCACACTTCTGGTCAGGATGGGACCACGTGACCAGCCTGTGGACAGGGCCCTGGCTCTGGAGGGAAGGCTATACTGTGCACATGCAAGTTGGTCTATTGTGCAAGTGCTGTGAGCTTCCCACAGGCAAAGCCTCTAGGGCTGGGACTCACCAGGAGGGCCTGGGGCAGGTTACCTCCTTGTGGGCCTGAGTTTCAAACCACGTTGGGTCCTAGAGCACGCCAACAGTATCATCCTGGGGCTGCACCTTCCTCGTGACAAATAGCAGCCAGAAGCCCCATAGGGACAGGTCTGCCCTACTGTGTACAGGTCAACAGCCCAGGAGTTGATTGGTGGCCTGAGGCCTGGGCTGTCCCCACCAAAGTGTGTTTGTGGGTTCAGCACTGCCCCCACTACTCTCTGAACCTAGGACTCACTCTAGCATACCTGGGTCACCCAGGCTTCTGGAAAAGTTCAGGAAGCTGTGCCCCAGGTCCTGCATCTTTAGGCTTTGGACTTGGACCTGGCTCCTGCCCCTGCATTGCAGGTTCTTTGATATCCCAGCCAGCCTGGGGTGCTAGCTTGTTCCTGTCTCCAGGAGCTAATCTGTGAACTGGGCCCAGGTCTCATAATAGATCTGAGAAGTTACCTGATCTGTAGTTTGCTATAATAGGACAGATCATTCTTGTGCATGTTAGACTGGGATCTGGAGAAGAGGATGTAGCACCCCTTAGTGAGCACCTGCTGTGGTTCCCTATGGCTGGCCTGTGTAGCCTGTGGCCGGAATAAAGGGGGTCCATAAGCATGGTTGAGTTTTGAAAAACTGACCCCCAGAAAGAGAACTGAATGCAGAGAACTAATCTCTCCCAGCAAGTTGAGGTTTCTGGGAATGCACGCTGTGTATGACCTCTTGTGGGGCACACAGATTAAAAACACAGCAAGAATATTGAGGTCATATTATGAGTCTTTATTAGCCAGCTGGCTACTGCCTTCTCATAGAGCAAGTCTGGAGAAGACAGCCCTGTGTTGCAGTGGTTGTGGGGTTTTTAAAGGCAAAACCTCTTTTTATCACTTAGTCACATGTGCAGACTTGTGTAAGCAGAAAGCAGACATACAGAAATGAGAAGCAGTCAATAAGCCATTTTTTTAAACTTTTTTTTTCTTTGGAAAATGTAATGATTCGATTGTTCCCACATGGGGTCAGGCATGGCCTTAACGACCTTGGCACCACCTGTGTTATTCTGTGGCTGCAGCCAGGAGAAGGCAGGAGGAACCATAGTCTGGTGGCCTTGGCTGTTATCGAGTAAGCAGAGGTTCCGAAGCTAGAAATAGGCCAGTTACAAACTGACATTTACTTTTACGAAGAGCAGGCTCAGCTTTTAAAAGAACCAAGAAAAATAACCTATAGTCTATAACCACCTGGGCGTGCTATACCTTGTAGACAATTTAAACTTTTGAGTCACCTGTCATATTCCCCACCGGTTTTGCTCGAGAGTCAAATCATTGACTCTCTTTAAGGCTCTACTTTCCTATGACTTAATTGTTGTTAGTGCATTCAGAGCATTAATAATTTGACTGCATCCAATATACTGGTAACATACCTTGAAAGAAAATTGAGGATGCACGGCCCTATAAAAAGTTCTATAAGTATGAGGACCAGTGGCCCAGCCAACACTGAAATGAGTGTTGTCAGCCAAGGTGATCATGAGAACAAGTTTTGGTACCAATTATCCTCCCTTTTTTTCTGTCTTTTAATTGTTTTTGAACCAATGCTAAACTCTTTTTAATCATCTCCAAATGGTTAGTGTAGAAACAGCAAGTTTCTCCCAAAGCCATGCATAGCCCTCCATGTCTTAGAAAAAAAAAATATTTAAGCCCCTTCGATTCTATAGGGCCATCATGGCCAAAGAATCTAGTTAAGTTTCAAACTGAGTTATAGATTTTTCTAACTCCGCTAAGCTATCATCTACCTGCCTGTTTAGGGCCTTGAAATTTTGTTGCCCCAGTGACCAGGACTGATGTTCCAATTGTGGTGGAACTTGTGATCCCTAATCCAACCAGAAGAGGAATCAGTACCAGAGCTGCCCTCTTTTCTTGGTGGAGGAATCCCAGATGTTCCTTTCTACCTTCTCCCGAATAATAATACACCTTAGGTATTACGTGTACAAGCACACATAGCTCCATCTTGTTCAACTTGTTTAGTCCCGCTCAAGAAAGGCAAGGAGTAATTCCCAGGGTATAAGTGAACCAAGTACCTTCTGGGGCTATAAGATAATTTTGATCTCCTAGGCTGGTGAGGTTTAAGGACATAAATTGACTACATGCATCCTGATAGGAAGAGTGTTGGACTTGAAACCCTCCAATTAATAGGCCAGTGCTCTTACCTTAGAGATCACCAAGGGTAAATTTTGGTATTTTTCCCCATTAAAAAGGTTTTGTTGATGGGCTTGACTGGCAGTGATGTTTGAATATCAGAAGAATTAGTGCCTTTAGAAGCGTTAGTTCTCACACCTACATAATAGGGGGGTTCTGGATTTACACATAGCCAACAATCCTGGGTGGCATTAGGATTAGTTTCATTTAGAAAGATGAAAACGGAAGTCAGCATGTCCAATAGGGTACATGGTATGCTTGATTCCATCTGCTTTGTTGGCCTCTCTGTAGCAGATGTTAAGGATGGTGCTGCACAGCTATCGGGTGTGGGCTGGGAAGCAGGAGGGACCTTGCAGGTGGTAACTGTGGCCTTGTCTCCATTTCTGGCCCAATGGGATTATGACTTTGCTTTGGGGGGTAACACTGAATGCTGAATTCTATTCCTGGATCATAGCTGAGCACATACAGTCTAAGTCCCCAGGTGTGTCCAGTTGCCCAACCCTTGCCCTGTCCATCTTTTACTTTTATAATAATGGGGTTGCATTGGCCCTTTTGGCACCACTTTTTTGGGTCCTTGGTAGAGGCTTATCAGGTGGTTTCTGTTCAGCCTGTTATAGTCTCACATCCCCAGCTAGCACAGTGATATTGGTTTGTTCCCTCACACCCAGAAGACCCTTGGGGACAGACATAGAACAGCTCTACTGAGAGATCTTATTTTACTCAATCTTCCCCCCAGTGAAGAGCTGGGGGGAAAGGTCCTGTTGCATAGCATAAGCTCCTGCCCTTTTCTCCTTGATTACAAAATCTGTCACTACTGGACCCAAACAGTGAACAGACTGAAGCCAGAGGGAAGCGAAGGTGCCATCCCCAGTCCTACACAGCTCCCAGTATAGTTTTTTTTTTTTGACAGGCAGAGTTAGACAGTGAGAGAGAGACAGAGAGAAAGGTCTTCCTTTTCTGTTGGTTCACCCTCCCCCCTTAAATGGCCGCTACAGCCAGTGTGCTGCAGCTGGTGTGCTGCACCAATCTGAAGCCAGGAGCCAGGTGCTTCCTCCTGGTCTCCCATGCGGGTGCAGGGCCCAAGGACTTGGACCATCCTCCACTGCCTTCCTGGGCCATAGCAGAGAGCTGCACTGGAAGAGGAGCAACCGGGACAGAATCCAGCACCCCAACCGGGACTAGAACCCAGGGTGCCGGTGCCGCATGAGGAGGATTAGCCAAGTGAGCCACGGTGCCGGCCCCCAGTATAGTTTATTAATTGGTGTGGGTGAGGTGAGTCTACATCCTCTCCTGCTGCTAGTATGTTAAACACTAAAATACTTATGAAGAATATTATCTGTAGTGGGTCACCTGTAGGGATGGTGATCCATTGTTCTGGGGCTTTGGATGATTTACGGTGTGGTGGATCCAATGGCATTTTCCTCTACTTTAACTGCCATATGCATGCTCAAGATTACAGGCAGAGATCCAGTCCACCATGGCTCTGGAGTTGAGGTGTTGTGTTTTTTATCCACACTAGCTCACTGGGTTGGATGTTGTAGGCGTCAGCACCAGCAGTCCATCGAGGAGATCTGGTTGCATGGCTTTCACCAAGGTGTGGGCTTGTTGGAGGACTGTCTGCAGAGACTGTAAGGATTTAATAAGGGATTCATTATCCAATTACACAGCCATTCCTTCCCTAGTTTGGGGAGTAGGGGTGGTGGCCTTTTTAGCATTATCTCATAAGGGGTTAAGCCTTTTACATAAGGCGTGCCAATAATAGGGCAAAGGGAAGGAGGTTCACCCAGTTCTCACCAGTTTGTCTTATTTATTTACTTACTTACTTACTTAATTACTTATCCTGAACATTCTGGTCTACAGGTACAATGTAGCTTCCAGTTTATCTTTAACACCTTAGCTAGTAATTTAGTCACTTGAACAATGAACGTGGGACTATTGTCAGACCCCATTGCTAGCAGGAGGCTGAATCTTGGGGCAATCTCAGACTAATTTTTACTACTACTTAAGCTTTTTCTGCCTCGGTAGGATAGGCTTCCACCCACCTGGAAAATGTGTCAACAAAAACCAAAAAATAACAGTAACCATATTTTTCAGGTAATATTTTGGTAAAGTCTACTTTCCAATGTTCTCCTGGAGCCTTTCCCTGTAACTGCATTCCTTGGGATATCTCACCTCTTTGTCCTGGGTTTACCTGGGTGCAGATATGAAACCCCTCCAGGGTGAAGAGGGTTTGGAGAAGTTGTTGACAGTTGTCCCAGGTCAGTTGATGAGTAAAGAAAATAGACTCAAGGAGAGAGATTAATCTCTGTGGCCTATCAGAAAAAGAGGGATTTTGTTGTTTTTAATTATATAAATCACTAGTAGAAAAGGGACATAGACCATAAAAAGGGGCTTGTCTCCCATCATGGGATAGGCAATTTGCCACAATGGAAGGACTGGGACAGGTGGCTGTGTAGAATCTGGTGTTCGTTGGAGCTGCAGGTGATATGTTGACCAGCTCTTTGAATGTGAGGGGCCGAAAGAACTGGGATCCCCTTGGTGATGGTCTTCATCTGTGAAGAGTCAGGGCCCACTGGAGGTTCCTGGGGTGGATCCCTGACACTATGCATTTGATAAGGCCTCTTGCACAATCAAAAGAGTAAACCACAAATATTTTTCAATTAGATTAATTAGAATGTGATAGCACTCAAGTATGGAATGCAGAATGTTAGTCTGTTTTTTCATACATAGAATCTGTGTCACACATATATGGAATCACTCACTGCAGGTGGTGGGAAATGAATGGAATCTACAGACTGAAAGAGAAATGGAATGCACTTAAGAAGTTGATTTTACAGTGCTTTCCCACAAGGTAGAGTCCCTTTGAGGAGCTGGCATTGTGGGGCAGCAGGTTAAGTTGTTGCCCCACAATGCCGGCATCTCAAAAAGGTGTTAGTTAGAGTCCTGGCTGCTTCAATTCCAGCTCCCTGATAATGCACCTGGGAAAACAGCAGAAGATGGCTCAAGTCCTTGGACCTCTGTTGTAGGGCCGATGGATTGGCTCCATAGTGAAGAGGATCCAGTAGTACTGGATCCTCCAGGGGGCCCTGAATAACAGGAGGTGGTGGCTTCTTCCCCTTTGACTTGGGCAGGAGGATGTGCTGACACTCAAGTATTTTTTTTACCTCCAGATCTTAATGTGCAGAATGTGGTCAGAATGGCCAGGCTTCCCATAAATCACCTTCTGGACCTGTACAGCTATAGAAAGATTAGTGGTTCCCTCTGGCAACCACCTGATGTCAAAGTTTGGCCATTCTCATGCACAGAAAAGCTGGCAATTAAAAACATTCAAAGTAAAACCAAAAGACTTAGCAAAACGACTTCTGACTTCACTAAAATTTTGTAAGAATAGCCCAATGGTAGATCAGCAGGGAGGGGTGATCCTTGCTCCATCTCTATGACTATGACAACACGAACACAACAAAACAGAAGGAATAAGCAAACAGACCCTTACACGAATTAGGCTCAACCAAAACCAGAAGTCTGAACAGAAGGAACAAACAGACCTTTACACAGATTAGACTCAACCAAGACCAGAAGTCCAAAATCTGAGACAGTGTCTCGAACTCAGATCTGGTTGTGGAAATAATGCTGCATCCAGCCTTCCAAGAACCCCAGACAGGTTGACCTACAGACCAGAAAGCAGAAGTCAAAAATTGATTTCTATTCACCAGTGAGGTACCAGACAACTCATTTGATTTAAATTTAGCAAAGACTCCAAGAAACTGTGTCAAAGTGCCAGAGGTCAGCCGAGGGCTGAGGAACATCTCTCAGCAGCCACCCCCTGAGCCTCCTTTTGGGCTACACCACAGTGTTGGAACTAGCCTGCCTGTCTGAAAAGGGATGGGGGAAAACATTACTGGGGCCTCCAAATGTTGTGGGGCACACAGATTAAAAACGCAGCGACTTTTGAGGCAAATTAGGAATCTTTTTATTAACAAGCTGGTGACTGTCTTCACACAGCACATCTGGAGAAGACAGCTCTGAGTTGCAGTGGTGGGAGGTTTTTTCTTCTTATAAGTCATTTAATCACACATGAAGATTTGTGCAAGCAGAAAGCAGACATACAGCAGTGAGAAGCAGTTAGCCAATAAGGCAGTTCTCTTTTAACTTTTTTTCTTTGGAAAAACAATTCAATTGTTCCTGGTTGGGGTCAGGCATGGCCTCACTGACCTTGGTACCACCTGTGTTGTCCTTTGGCTGCAGCCAGGAGAAGGCAGGAGGAACCATAGTCTGGTGACCTCAGCTGTTATAAAGCAAGCAGAGGTGCAGAAGCCAGAAATGGGCCAGTTACAAACTGACATTTTTATGAAGAACAGGCTCTACTTTTAAAAGAGCCAAGCAAAATAACCTATAGTCTATTAACCACCCGGGCATACTATACCTTGTACACATTTCTTTTTGATTTTGAAGGTTTTTGTTTAATGAATACAATTTTAAAATGTGCAGCTTTTAAGGATACAGTGTTTCTTCCCCCCATTCCTGCCCTCCTACCTCGACTCCCATCCCACCAACTACTCCCTTTCCTATTCCATTTTTCATTAAGCTTCATTTTTAATTGACTTTATATACAGAAGACCAATTCTATACTAAATAGAAATATCAACTGTTTGCACCTACACAGATATACAAAGTATAAAGTACAGTTTAAAGACAAGTTTTACCATTAGTTTTCATAGTGCACCTCATTAAGGACAGAGATCCAACATGGAGAGTAAATGCAGCAGCTCCTGCTGTTGATTTAAAAATTAACATTCTTATTTTTTTGAAAACACGATGAGTAATTCTATTAGGTTACTTGGGGTCTTTTTTAAAAAAACTTTTATTTAATAAATATAAACTTCGGAAGTACAACTTTTGGATTATAGTGGATTCCCCCCCCCCCCCCAATAACCTCCCTTCCACCTGCAACCATCGAATATATTACTTCCACTCCCACCCCTTCTTCATCAAGATTCATTTTCATTTATCTTTATAAACAGAAGATCAACTTAGTACATACTATAAAGAGTTCAACAGTTTGAACCCACACAGATACACAAAGTATAAAGTACTGTTTGAGTACCAGTTTTATCATTAATTTGCATAGTACAACACATTAAGAACAGAGATACTACATGGGGAATAAGTGCACAGTGACTCCCATTGCTGATTTAACAATTGACACTCTTATTTATGATGTCAGTAATCACCCAAGGCTCTTGTCATGACCTGCCAAGACTATAAAAGACTCTTGAGTTCACAAACTTCGATCTTATTTAGACAAGGAAATAATCAAAGTGGAGATTCTCTCCTCCTTTCAGAGAAAGGTACCCCCTTCTTTGATGGCCCGTTCTTTCCACTGGGATCTCACTCACAGAGATCTTTCATTTAAGTCATTTTTTTGCCACAGTGTCTTGGCTTTCCATGCTTGAGAAACTCTCATGGGCTTTTTGGCCAGATCTGAATGCCTTAAGGGCTGATTCTGAGGCCAGAGTGCTATTTAGGGCATCTGCCATTCTATGAGTCTGCTGTGTATCCCACTTCCCATGTTGGATTGTTCTCTCTTTTTAATTCTATCAGTTATTATTAGCAGACTCTAGACTTGTTTATGTAATCCTTTTGACACTTAATCCTATCTTTATAATCAATTATGAACTGAAAATGATCTAGTTACTTTGACTGGTAAGATGGCATTGGTATTCCATCTTAATGGTGTTGAATTGGAATCCCCTGGAATGTTGCTAGCTCCACCACTAGGGGTAAGTCCAAGTGAGCATGTGCCGAACTGTTCATCTCCTCTCTCTTTTATTCCCACTCTTATATTTAACAGGGATCACTTTTCAGTTAAATTTAAACACTTAAGAACAATTGTGTGTTAATTAAAGAGTTCAACCAATGGTATTAAGTAGAACAAAAATACTAAAAGGGATAAAATAGTAGGTTGTTCCTCGGCAGTCAGGACAAGGGCTGATCAAGTCATTGTTTTTCCTAGTGTTTGTTTCACTTCTACAGGTTTCCTTTTAGGTGCACAGTTAGTTGTCACAGGTCAGGGAGAACGTATGATATTTGTCCCTTTAGGACTGGCTTATTACACTCAGCATTATGTTTTCCAGATTCCTCCATTTTGTTGCAAATGACCGGATTTCATTTTTTAAATTTTTGTGTAGTATTCTATAAAGTACATACCCCATAATTTCTTTATCCAGTGTTCTGTTGATGGGTATTTAGGTTGATTCCATGTCTTAGCTATTGTGAATTGAGCTGCAATAAACATTGAGGTGCAGAAAATCTTTTATTTGTCAATTTAATTTCCTTTGGGTAAATTCCAAGGAGTGGGATTGTTGGGTCATGTGGTAGGGCTATATTCAGATTTCTGTGGAATCTCCAAAATGTTTTCCATAGTGGCTTTACCAGTTTAAATTCCCACCAACAGTGGATAAATATGCCTTTTTCCCTACATTCTCGCCAGCATCTGTTGTTTGTCTAACTGGGGTGGGGTAAAACCTCATTGTGGTTTTGATTTGCATTTCCTTGATGGCTAGTGATCCTGAACATTTTTTCATGTGTTATTGGCTTTTTTAATAAAATATTTATTTATTTATTTATTTGAAAGTCAGAGTCACACAGAGAGAGGAGCAGCATAGAGAGAGACAGAAAGAGAGGGAGAGAGAGAAAGAGCCCTAACTCTAACCCTAGCCCTAGCTCTTAATGTGAATTTAATCCAAACTCTAGCCCTATACCTAACCCTAAACCATAAACCTAAACTTAACTCTAACTCTAGCCCTAACACTAAACTTAACCCAAACCCTCATTCTAACCCCAACTCTAATCATAAAAGCTAACCCTTAACCCTAAACTTAACCATAGCTGAATCCCTAACCTGATGACTACCCCTACCCCTGGCCCAAAACTTAACCCTAAGCCCAACACTTGCCCTAATCCAGCCCTAACCCTAACCCTAACCCTAACCCTGAATATTACCCAAGCATTAACCATAACCACAGCTTAACCCTAATATTATCCCTACCCTAGCCCTGACCCTAACCCTAACCCTAATCTAATATTTACCCTAGCCCTAAACCTAGCCATAGCCCTAACCCTAACTCTAACACTAAATCTCAGCCAGGCTTTAGATCTAACCCTCACTCTAGCCCTTGTCCTACCCTAACCCTAACCCTAAACCTAACCCTAAACCTAACCCTAGATCTAGCCCTAACCCAAACCCTAAACCCAGTTCTAGCCCTCACCTAGCCTTAGCTTGAACCCCTACCTTAGCCCTGGCTCTAACACTAAACCTAACCTTAATTCTATCCCTGACCATAGCAGTAACCTTAACCTTAATCCTCATTGCATTCAAAACCCCAAATCCTAGACCTAAACCTAACCATAACACTAACATTAGCCAAAACTGTAACTCTAGCCATATCCCTAGCACTAGCCCTACACATAGTCCTTACTCTAGCCCTAGCCCTAGCCCTAGCCATAACACTAAACATTACCCCAGCCTTAAACCTAACTGTAGCCCTAGGCCTAACCCTAGCCTTAACCATAACCCTAACACTAACCCTAGAATTAACACTAGCCATAACACTAACCCTTACTCTAACCCTAAAGCTACGCCTAACCAGAGGCCTAACCCTAAACTTAGCCCTAGCCCTAGCTCTAGCCCTAGCATTAGCCCTAGCTCTAGCCCTAACCTTAACCTTAGTTCTAGCTCAGGACCTAGATTTAGCTACCCTTACCTTAGCCCTAGACTTAACTCTAACTCTAACCCTAACCCTAACTCTAACACTGACCCTAGCCCTAACTATAAACATAATCCTAGCCTAGGTCCAAATTATAACCCAAGTTATAACCCTAACCCTAACCCTAGCCTTAACCCAAGCCCAAGCTGTAAACCTACACTAACCTGAACATTGACCAAAGCCTTAGGCCTATCCCCTAACTTTGCTTGAGTCCTGGCCCTGACTCTAAAGCTAACCCTAACACTAATTCTTACCCTAGCTCAAACTTTAAACCTAGTTATACACTGACCCTATCTCTGACCCTAACCCTTATTCTCAATCTAGCCCTAGCCCTAGCCCTAACTCTAAACAGTGCTAATTCTAATCCCTAAACCTAACCCTAACCCTTATTTGACTTTTTTTTAAACTTTTATTTAATGAATATAGATTTCCAAAGTACAGCTTATGGACTACATTGCCTCCCCTCCCAATGACTTCCCTCCCACCCGCAACCCTCCCCTTTCCCGCTCTCTCTCTCCTTCCATTCATATCAAGATTCATTTTCAATTTTCTATATATACAGAAGATCAATTTAGTATACATTAAGTAAAGATTTCAACAGTTTGCACCCACATAGAAACACAAAATGAAAAATACTGTTTGAGTACTCGTTATAGCATTAAATCTCAATGTACAGCACATTAAGGATAGAGATCCTACATGAGGAGTAAGTGCACAGTGACTCCTGTTGTTGACTTTACAAATTGACACTCCTGTCTATGGCATCAGTAATCTCCCTATGCTCCAGTCATGAGTTTCCAAGGCTATGGAAGCCCCTTGAGTTCTCCGACTCTTATCTTGTTTAGACAAGGTCATAGTCAAAGTGGAGGTTCTCTCCTCCCTTCAGAGAAAGGTACCTCCTTCTTTGAAGACCTGTTCTTTCCACTGGGATCTCACTCACAGAGGTCTTTCATTTAGGTCTTTTTTTTGCCAGAGTGTCTTGGCTTTCCATGCCTGAAATACTCTCATGGGCTTTTCAGCCAGATCCGAACGCCTTTAGGGCTGATTCTGAGGCCAGAGTGCTGTTTAGGACATCTGCCATTCTATGAGTCTGCTGAGTATCTCACTTCCCATGTTGGATCACTCTCCCCTTTATTTATTCTATCGGTTAGTATTAGCAGGTACTAGACTTGTTTATGTGGTCCCTTTGGTTCTTAGTCCTTTCATTATGATCAATTGTGAACTGAAATTGATCACTTGGACTAGTGAGATGGCATTGGTACATGCCACCTTGATGGGATTGAATTGGAGTCCCCTGTTATGTTTCTAACTCTACCATTTGGGGCAAGTCAGCTTGAGCATGTCCCAAATTGTACATCTCTTCCCGCTCTTATTCCCACTCTTATATTTAACGGGGATCACATTTCAGTTAAATTTCAACACTTAAGAATAAATGTATATTAATTACAGAATTAAACCAGTAGTATTAAGTAGAACAGACAAAAAAACTACTAAGAGGGATAATGTATTAAGTTGTTCATTAACAGTCAGGGATATGTTGATCAAGTCACTGTTTCTCATAGTGTCCATTTCACTTCAACAGGTTTCCTTTTTGGTGTTCAGTCAGTTGTCACCGATCAGCCTTATCTGACTTAATCATAAACCTAGCCCTAGTCATAACCATAATAAGCCCTAACCTGAATCCTAAGCTTAGCAATAACCCTAACTTGAATCCTAACCCTAATTCTAAACCTAACACTAATCCAATCCTAACCCTAACCCTAACCCTAACCCTAACCCTAACCCTAATATAACCCTAATTAGCTCTGGCCCTAATCTTAACCTAGCCCTAGCCTGGACCCTAACCCCAAACCTAGCCCTAACCCTAACTCTAACTTGAAACATAAGCCTAGCTCTAGGCCTAGCTCTGACTCTAACACTAATCCAAGTTCTAGTCCTAGCCCTAATTCTAGCCTTAAACTTAATCCTAACCCTAATCCTGACTCTAGCCCTAATCCTAACCCTAACCCTAACCCTAATCCTAACCCTAACCCTAATCCTATCCCTATCCCTATCCCTTTCCATAGCCCTAACCCTAACACTAGCACCAACACTAACTATACCCTATCCCTATCAGTACCACTAGCTCTAGCCCTAACCTTAGCCCTAGCACTAGCACTAACTCTAAATATATTCTAACATTAACCCTGACACTGACACTAGCACTAGCTTTATTCTAACTTGACCAAATCCTAGCCCAAATCCTAGCCCTAGCCTTCACCTTAACCCTAACGTGAACACTGAACCTAGTGCTAGGTCTAACCCAAACAATTACCCAAGCCCTAACCCTAAAACCTCAGCCCTAAGACTGAACTTCGCCATAACTCTAAACTTAGCCCTGACCTTAATGCTTATTCTAGCCTAAGCCCTAAACCTATTCCTAACCCTAGCCTTAGTCCTAATTATAAATCTAATCCTAACCCTAGCCCTAACCCTAACCCTAAACCTAGCCCTAAATTAATCCAAGAAGTCAGCAATGTAGCGTAGTGACTAAGGTGGCCATCTACAGTGCTGGCATCCCACATGGGTATCGGTTTGAGTCCTGGCTGCTCCACTTCTGATCAAGGTTTAGCTCCTGGCTTCAGAATGGTGCAGCTCTGGCCATTGCATTCAGCTGGGGACTGAGCCAGTGGGTAGAAGACCTCTCTTTCTCTCTGCCTCTCCTTCTCTTTGTGTAACCATTGCCCTAACCCTAACTCTAACCCTAATCCTAAGGCTAACCCTAAGCCTAAAACCAGCCCTAATCCTAACCCCCCCAAAAAAACCCTAAACCTAACCCTAGATTTACCCTAGCCTTAGCCCTAACACTAACCCTAAACCTAACTCTAACCCTAATCCCTAACCTAATCCCTAACCATAACATTAAACCTAATACTAGTCCTAGCTCTAACCCTAGCCCTAAGCCTAAGCCTAAGCCTAGCTCTAACCTGAATCATAACCCAAATCCTAACCATAACCCTAGCCCTAGCCCTAACCAAACCATAACCCTAACTCTAGCCCTAACCTTATCTCTTGTCCTGGTCCTAAAACTAACAATAATCCTAGCCCTACCCCTAACCCTAAAACTCCCTAACCCTAAGCCTAGCCTTAGCCCTAACCTAAATCTAGCACTAGCCTTAGGCTTACACTGATGCTAGTTCTAGCTCTAACCCTAGCACTAACTCTAACTCTAAGCCTAAGCCTACCCATAGGACAAAAACTAAACCTAGCCCTAGCCCTAGCCCTACCATAAACCTAGTTCTAGCTCTAGCCTTAGACATAACCCTATAATAAAGATAATCCTAACCCTAGGTGAGCCCAAACCATAACCCAAACCCAAATATTAAGCCTAACCCTAACTATAAGAGAAGCCCTAATCCTAAATCTACGCAAACACTGAACCCTAACCTCTAACCCCTAACCCTTACCTTAACCTTAGTTCTTACACTATCCCTAACCCTAACCATAGCTTTAGCACTAACCATTATCCTAACTCTAACCCTAGCCATAATCCTAACCCAGCCCTCGCACTAATGTTAACTCTAGCCCTAGATCTAATCCGTAATCCTATTACTAACTGAAACCCTAGCCCTATCCTTAGTCCTAACCCTATCCCTAACCCTAACCCTAAACCTAAATCTAGCTTTAACCCTAATCCTAAAACTAAACAAAATCCTAACCCTAACTCAAACCCTAGACTTAACCCTAGCTCTAACCCTAACCCTAATGATAACACTAATCCTAGCCCTGACACTAGCCCTAGCCCTAAACCCAATGCCAACTCCAACCCTAGCCCTAACCATAACCCTTGGCCAAGCCCTAAACCCAACATTAACCATAGCCCTGGCTCTAACCCTAACTATAACACTAACCCTAAGCCTAGCCATAGGCCTAAACCTAGTCCTAGCCATAGCCCTAGCACTAATCCTAGCCCTAGCCCTAACCCTAACCATAACCCTAACTCTAACCCTAATGCTAGCCCTAACTCTAACCTGAGCCCTAACCCAAACCCTAACTCTATCCCTAATCATAAAACTAACCCTAGCCCTACATCTAGCCCTAGCTGTAACCCTAACCCTAGCACTAATCCTAGACATAACCCTAATCCTAACCCTTGTCCTAGCCCTAACCAAAACAAAAGCCCTAACTGGAATCCTAACCCTAACCCCAAATGTAACCCTAGGCCACCACTATCCCTAGCCCTAAACCTAAGCCCAACCTTAACTCTAACTCTAACCCCTAATGCTAAAACTAACCCTAACTCTACCCTAATCCTAGCCCTATCACAAACCCTAAACCTAGCCCTAACACTAACTCTCACCTGAAACCTAGCCACAGCCCTAACACTAAATCTAACCCTAATTCCCAACTCAGGCTCTAACTAACCCTAACCCTCATACATCCCAAACCCAAACCCTAACCTGAACACTAACCCTAGCAAAAAGCCTAGGCCTATCCCTTAACCTATGTCTAAATCTAACCCTAGCCCAAAGCCTAGCCCTAACACTAGACCTAATCCTAACACAAACCATAGATAGCCCTAACACTAGTAATAGCCCTAACACTTACTCTAACCCTAATCTTAAACCTTACTCTTGGCCTAACCTTAGTCCTAACCATGACCCTAAGCATAACCTTAATACCAACATTAACCCTAATCCCTTACCCTAAAAATAACCATAATCATAATCCTAATGCTAGTCTAGCCATAAATCTAAACCTGAATCAAACCCTAATACTAACTTTAAACCTTGTCCCTAACCATAAACCTAACACTAACACTAGCCCTAGCCCTAGCCAAAATCCTCAGCCTAGCTTTAAATGTAACCCTAACCCAAGATAAAAAACCTAACACTAAGCGTAACACTAAACCTAGACCTAACCCTAGCCTAGCCCTAGCCCTAGCCCTAAACTTAACCTAAACCTAACCCTAGCCCTAACCCCAACCCTAACCTTAGCCCTAGCCCTAATCCTAACATCTAATCCTAACCTCTAACCTCTAACACCTATCCTAGCCCTAGCCCTAAACCTAACCCCAAACTTAACCCTAACCTTAACCTTAATCCTAACGCTAGCACTAACCCTAACACTAACACTAAGCCTAGCCTTAAAATAGCTATATTTCTAGTCCTAATCCTAAACCTAATCTGAAGACTAACACTATGTTGGGGGCGGAGCCAAGATGGCGGAATAGTGAGGGCGCGCACCGATAGTCCGGGAAAATTTAGTTTAATAAAAGGGGAGTTACGGTAGCCGCAGAAAAAAAGAACCAGGAAAAAATTGCACGGGAATCGTGAATCGGAGGACCTACTGGGAGAACAAGGTCGCCCACCGCGCGGAAGCCAAGTCGCGGGACGGAGCCGCAGAAGCCCCAGTGCTCCAAGGGGAGTGCATGCCACACAGACAACAGCGGGGAGACTTGGGACGCTCCACACATCGGCGCTGGAAGGGGAGGTGAGCTCAATAACCCGAGACATTGGTGGGGAAACGGGGGTCAGAATCTAGAGGGGGGCCGGAAAGTGCAGCAAACTCACTACCGGAAAGAAGGAAAAAAAAAAGCTTCGGGGTTTCTCTTCCCCCTAACCTTGCAAAGGTTACAAGGCTGGAAGGCTAGAATTCCCAAGAGACAAAGAGCAGGCCTGCGCTCTGGATTTACATATCAACAGCGGAGAGCTAAGGAACTGAGTCACTACAATTCAGTAGCCTAGGCAACCCAGTGGGAGTCCAGAGGAGCCAAAGACTGGAAGCTAAATACCATCAATTCTGCACAGCCTTGCCCTGCGGTGTTACTTACCCCCTGAATAAATAAAATAAATAAATAAATAAAAAGAGAGAGATTTACCACGCATAACCTGAGGGTGTCACCTTTGCACACCCTTAACCTGGAAGAACCAGGCAGAGCTCTCAGGCCACACCCATCTCAAGCCTCCAAGGCTCCTCCAACAGCAGGCAGTCCACTTAACACGGACACAGTATAAATAAAAAAAAAAAAAAAAAGAAAAGAAAAAAAAAACGCACAGTGACGCAAGAAGAATTAACTATGCCGAGTAACAAACACAGAAATAGAGGGAGCAAGATCAACGATGACACTATGATGCCTCCAAATAAGCAAAACACCCCAAGCCAAGAGTATGAAGATGATGAGATAGAAGAAATGCAAGATACGGATTTCAAAAAATTTATGATAAGAACATTCAGAAGTTTTCAAAAGCAAATCCTTGAACTACAGAAATCCTTAATGGACAAGATTGAAAATCTCTCTCGTGAAAACGAAATTTTAAGGAAGAGTCAAAATGAAACTCAGAAACTAGTAGAACAGGAAAGTGTTATAGTGAAGAGAAATCAAAATGAAATGAAGAGCTCAATAGATCAAATGACAAACACATTAGAAAGCCTTAAAAACAGAATGGGTGAAGCAGAAGAGAGAATATCGGACTTAGAAGATAGAGCACAGGAAAACATACAGTCAAACCAAAGAAAAGAAGAGGAAATTAGAAACCTAAAAAATATTGTTGGGAATCTACAGGATACTATCAAAAAAACCAACATTCGGGTTCTAGGAGTTCCTGAAGGCATGGAGAGAGAGAAAGGATTGGAAGGCCTTTTTAGTGAGATACTAGCAGAGAACTTTCCAGGTTTGGAGAAGGACAGAGATATCCTAGTACAGGAAGCTCATAGAACCCCCAATAAACATGACCAAAAGAGATCCTCACCACGACACGTGGTAATTAAACTTACCACAGTGAAACATAAAGAAAAGATCCTAAAATGTGCAAGAGAGAAAGGTCAGATTACTCTCAGAGGATCTCCAATCAGACTCACAGCTGACTTCTCATCAGAAACCCTACAAGCTAGGAGGGAATGGCGAGACATAGCACAGGTGCTAAGAGAGAAAAATTGCCAGCCCAGAATATTATATCCTTCCAAGCTCTCATTTGTGAATGAAGGTGAAATAAAGACCTTTCATAGCAAACAGAAATTGAAAGACTTTGTGGCCACTCGTCCGGCCCTGCAAAAGATACTTAAAGATGTGCTACACTCAGAAACACAGAAACACGGCCATCAATATGAAAGAAGGGAAGGGAAGAACACCTACCAGTAAAAGAGCACGGGAAGCTCAAAGCATATACTAGAAAATATTTCCGGGAAAATGGCAGGGCAAAGTCACTACGTATCAATAGTCACATTGAACATTAATGGTCTGAATTCTTCAGTTAAAAGACACCGTTTAGCTGACTGGCTCACAGAACACAACCCAACTATTTGTTGCCTACAAGAAACACATCTCTCTAACAAAGAGGCATGCAGACTGAAAGTGAAAGGTTGGAAAAAGATATTCCATGCCAACAGAAACCAAAAAAAAGCAGGTGTAGCCATATTAATATCAGACAAAATAAACTTTAATACAAAAACTGTTAAGAGAGACAAAGAGGGACACTATATAATGATTAAGGGTTCAATTCAACAGGAAGATGTAACTATTATAAATGTATATGCACCTAATTACAGGGCACCGGTCTATTTAAAAGATATGTTAAGGGACTTAAAGGGAGATTTAGATTCCAATACAATAGTAGTGGGGGAATTCAATACTCCACTCTCAGAAATAGACAGATCATCCGGACAGAAGATCAACAAGGAAACAGCAGATTTAAATGACACTATAGCCCAAATGGATCTAACAGATATATACAGAACTTTCAACCCTACATCTACAGACTTCACATTCTTCTCAGCAGCGCATGGAACCTTCTCTAGGATTGATCACATACTAGGCCATAAAGCAAGTCTCAGCAAATTTAAAAGAATTAGAATCATACCATGCAGCTTCTCAGACCACAGCGGGATGAAGCTGGAAATTAGCAACTCAGGAAACCCCAGAAAGTATGCAAACACATGGAGACTGAACAACATGCTCCTGAATGAACACTGGGTCATTCAAGAAATCAAAAGAGAAATCAAAAACTTTCTGGAAGTAAATGAAGACAACAACACAACATATCAAAACTTATGGGATACAGCAAAAGCAGTATTGAGAGGCAAATTTATAGCAATAGGTGCCTATACCAAGAAATTGGAAAGGTACCAAATAAATGAGCTTTCAGCGCACCTCAAGGACCTAGAAAAACTGCAGCAAACCAAACCCAAATCTAGTAGGAGAAGAGAAATAATTAAAACCAGAGAAGAAATTAATAGGATTGAATCCAAAAAAACATTACAAAAAATCAGCCAAGCGAGAAGCTGGTTTTTTGAAAAAATAAACAAAATTGACACCCCATTGGCCCAACTAACTAAAAAAAGAAGAGAAAAGACCCAAATCAATAAAATCAGAGATGAAAAAGGAAACGTAACAACAGACACCACAGAAATAAAAAGAATCATCAGAAATTACTACAAGGACCTGTACGCCAGCAAACAGGAAAACCTATCAGAAATGGATAGATTCCTGGACACATGCAACCTACCTAAATTGAACCATGAAGACATCGAAAACCTAAATAGACCCATAACTGAAACAGAAATTGAAACAGTAATAAAGGCCCTCCCAACAAAGAAAAGCCCAGGACCAGATGGATTCACCGCTGAATTCTACCAGACATTTAAAGAAGAACTAATCCCATTTCTTCTCAAACTATTCAGAACAATCGAAAAAGAGGGAATCCTCCCAAATTCTTTCTATGAAGCCAGCATCACCTTAATCCCTAAGCCAGAGAAAGATGCAGCACTGAAAGAAAATTACAGACCAATATCCCTGATGAACATAGATGCAAAAATCCTCAATAAAATTCTGGCCAATAGAATACAACAACACATCAGGAAAATCATCCACCCAGACCAAGTGGGATTCATCCCTGGTATGCAGGGATGGTTCAACATTCGCAAATCAATCAATGTGATTCACCACATTAACAGACTGCAGAAGAAAAACCATATGATTATCTCAATTGATGCAGAGAAAGCATTTGATAAAATTCAACACCCTTTCATGATGAAAACTCTAAGCAAATTGGGTATAGAAGGAACATTCCTCAATATAATCAAAGCAATTTATAAAAAACCCACAGCCAGCATCCTATTGAATGGGGAAAAGTTGGAAGCATTTCCACTGAAATCTGGCACCAGGCAGGGATGCCCACTCTCACCACTGCTATTTAACATAGTTCTGGAAGTTTTAGCCAGAGCCATCAGACAAGAAAAAGAAATCAAAGGAATACAAATCAAGAAGGAAGAAGTCAAACTATCCCTCTTTGCAGACGATATGATTCTGTACTTAGAGGATCCAAAGAACTCTACTAAGAGACTATTGGAACTCATAGAGGAGTTTGGCAAAGTGGCAGGATATAAAATCAATGCACAAAAATCAACAGCCTTTGTATACACAAGCAATGCCATGACTGAGAAAGAGCTGCTAAGGTCAATCCCATTCACAATAGCTACAAAAACAATCAAATACCTTGGAATAAACTTAACCAAGGACGTTAAAGATCTCTACGATGAAAATTACAAAACCTTAAAGAAAGAAATAGAAGAGGATACCAAAAAATGGAAAAATCTGCCATGCTCATGGATTGGAAGAATCAACATCATCAAAATGTCCATTCTCCCAAAAGCAATTTATAGATTCAATGCAATCCCAATCAAGATACCAAAGACATTCTTCGCAGATCTAGAAAAAATGATGCTGAAATTCATATGGAGGCACAAGAGACCTCGAATAGCTAAAGCAATCTTGTACAACAAAAACAAAGCCGGAGGCATCACAATACCAGACTTCAGGACATACTACAGGGCAGTTGTAATCAAAACAGCATGGTACTGGTACAGAAACAGATGGATAGACCAATGGAACAGAATTGAAACACCAGAAATCAACCCAAACATCTACAGCCAACTTATATTTGATCAAGGATCTAAAACTAATTCCTGGAGCAAGGACAGTCTATTCAATAAATGGTGCTGGGAAAACTGGATTTCCACGTGCAGAATCATGAAGCAAGACCCCTACCTTACACCTTACACAAAAATCCACTCAACGTGGATTAAAGACCTAAATCTTCGTCCTGACACCATTAAGTTATTAGAGAACATTGGAGAAACCCTTCAAGATATTGGCACAGGCAAAGAATTTCTGGAAAAGACCCGGGAGGCACAGACAGTCAAAGCCAAAATCAACTATTGGGATTGCATCAAATTGAGAAGTTTCTGTACTGCAAAAGAAACAGTCAGGAGAGTGAAGAGACAACCGATGGAATGGGAAAAAATATTTGCAAACTATGCAACAGATAAAGGGTTAATAACCAGAATCTACAAAGAGATCAAGAAACTCCACAAAAACAAAACCAACAACCCACTTAAGAGATGGGCCAAGGACTTCAATAGACATTTTTCAAAAGAGGAAATCCAAATGGCCAACAGGCACATGAAAAAATGTTCAAGGTCACTAGCAATCAGGGAAATGCAAATCAAAACCACAATGAGGTTTCACCTCACCCCGGTTAGAATGGCTCACATACAGAAATCTACCAACAACAGATGCTGGCGAGGATGTGGGGAAAAAGGGACACTAACCCACTGTTGGTGGGAATGCAAACTGGTCAAGCCACTATGGAAATCAGTCTGGAGATTCCTCAGAAACCTGAATATAACCCTACCATTCGACCCAGCCATCCCACTCCTTGGAATTTACCCAAAGGAGTTTAAATTGATAAACAAAAAAGCGGTCTGCACCCTAATGTTTATTGCAGCACAATTCACAATAGCCAAGACCTGGAACCAACCTAAATGCCCATCAACGGTAGACTGGATAAAGAAATTATGGGATATGTATTCTTTAGAGTACTATACCGCAGTAAGAAACAACGAAATCCAGTCATTTGCAACAAAATGGAGGAATCTGGAACACATCATGCTGAGTGAAGTAAGCCAGTCCCAAAGGGACAAATACCATATGTTCTCCCTGATCGGTGACAACTGACTGAACACCAAAAAGGAAACCTCCTGAAGTGAAATGGACACTATGAGAAATGGTGACTTGATCAGCATAGCTCTGACTGCTAATGGACAACTTAATACATTATCCCTCATAGTATTTTTTTTTGTCTGTTCTACTTAATATGACTGGTTTAATTCTGTAATTATCACACAGTTATTCTTTTTTTTTTTTTTTTTTGACAGGCAGAGTGGACAGTGAGAGAGAGAGACAGAGAGAAAGGTCTTCCTTTGCCGTTGGTTCACCCTCCAATGGCCGCCGCTGCAGCCGGCGCACCGCGCTGATCCTGGCAGGAGCCAGGATCCAGGTGCTTTTCCTGGTCTCCCATGGGGTGCAGGGCCCAAGCACCTGGGCCATCCTCCACTGCACTCCCTGGCCATAGCAGAGAGCTGGCCTGGAAGAGGGGCAACCGGGACAGAATCCGGCGCCCCAACCGGGACTAGAACCCGGTGTGCCGGCGCCGCAAGGTGGAGGATTAGCCTATTGAGCCACGGCGCCGGCCTACACAGTTATTCTTAAGTGTTGAAAATTAACCGAAATGTGATCCCTGTTAAGCATAAGAGTGGGAATAAGAGAGGGAAGAGATGTATAATTTGGGACATGCTCGGGCTGACTTGCCCCAATTGGTAGAGTTGGAAACATACCAGGGGATTCCAATTCAATCCCATCAAGGTGGCATGTGCCAATGCCATCTCACTACTCCAAGTGATCAATTTCAGTTCACAATTGATCATAATGAAAGGACTAAGAGTCAAAGGGAGCACATAAACAAGTCTAGTATCTGCTAACACCAACCGATAGAATAAATAAAGGGGAGAGTGATCCAACATGGGAAGTGAGATACTCAGCAGACTCATAGAATGGCGGATGTCCTAAATAGCACTCTGGCCTCAGAATCAGCCCTAAAGGCACTCGGATCTGGCTGAAAAGCCCATGAGAGTATTTCAGGCATGGAAAGCCAAGACACTCTGGCAAAAAGATCTCTGTGAGTGAGATCCCAGTGGAAAGAACAGGTCTTCAAAGAGGGAGGTGCCTTTCTCTGAAGGGAGGAGAGAACCTCCACTTTGACTATGACCGTGTCTAAACAAGATAAGAGTCGGAGAACTCAAGGGGCTTCCATAGCCTTGGAAACTCATAACTGGTGCATAGGGAGATTACTGATGCCATAAACAGGAGTGTCAATTGGTAAAGTCAACAACAGGAGTCACTGTGCACTTACTCCTCATGTAGGATCTCGGTCCTTAACGTGCTGTACACTGAGGCTTAATGCTATAACGAGTACTCAAACAGTATATTTCACTTTGTGTTTCTATGGGGGTGCAAACGACTGAAATCTTTACTTAATGTACACTAAACTGATCTTCTGTAAAAAAAAAAAAAAAAAAAAAAAAAAGAAAGAAATTTTCAATTCCCAACTTGACTCTCACTGGGATTAAACATGACAATAGGTCTGATCTGATTTCATCATCATTTTAAAAAAATCATCTATTATTTTTCACTTTATGTTTCTGTGTGGGAGCAAACTGTTGAAATACTTACTTAAGGTATACTAAGCTGATCTTCTGTATATTAAGATAATCGAAAATGAATCTTGATGTGAATGGAAGGGGAGAGGGAGTGGGAAAGGGGAGGGTTGTTGGTGGGAGGGACGGTATGGGGGGGGAAGCCATTGTAACCCATGAGTCGTACTTTGGAAATTTATATTCATTAAATAAAAGATAAAAAAAAAAAAAAGACTAACACTAGGCCTAAACCTACCCCTAACTCTAACCCTAACCATGATGCTAAACCTAACACTAGATTAACCCCAGTCCTGGCTTTAACAATACCCTAAACATAATGCTAACCCTAACTCAAACCCTTAACCCTAACTTCAAACCATAACACTAACCATAATCCTACCCCCAATGTTAGCCCTAGATCCAACACTAGATCTAATCATAGACCTAACCCTAACCCCAACAATAACACTAACCATAGCCATAGCTCTAGCCCTACCCTTACCCTAGTTCTAGCCCTAGCTATAGCCCAATCCCTTACTTTAGACTTGCCCTAATTCTAACCCTAACCCTAACCCTAACCCTAACCCTAACCCTGGTTTTAGCCCTAGCCCTAAAACAAACCAAACCCAAAGCCTAACCCTAAACTCTAAACCTAATTATAACTCTCACTCTAACCCAAGCACTGACCCAAGCCCTTACCCTAGTCCTAGGCCTAGCCCTGGCATTTTCCTAATCCTAGCTCTAACCACAGCCCTAACCAGAACCTTAGCCCTGATATTAACCATAGCCCTAGCCCTAAACATAATCCTATCCCTGGCCTTAAATCTAAACATAACATTTACCCTAACCCTAAGCCTAAATTCTAAACCTGACTCTAATCCTAACCCTAGCACTAACCCTAATATTAACAGTAGTCTTTACCCTAGCCTAACCTTTAACTTAGCCCTAGACCTAACACAAACCTAACCTTAATCCTAACACTAGCACTAACTCTAAAACTAGCCTTAACCTACCTATAGCCACAACCCTAATCTAACACAAACCCTAAGCCTAACCACAGGCATAACCTTTACCTTAGCCTTAGCCCTAATTCTAAGCTTCATCCTAATCCTAAACCTAGCCCTAGCCCTAAACCTAAACCTAGCTCTAGCCCTAAAACTAGCCCTAACCAAATCTAAAAACTACCCTTAAGCATAACCAGAGGCCTAACCCTTACCATAGCTAACCCTAACCCTAGATCTAATCCTAGCCCTAACCATAGCTCTACCATAAACCTAACCCTAAACCTAAATCTGAGCCTGAAATTGACCCTAGCCCTCCCCCTAATCTTAACCCTAACTCAAACTTTAGCCCTAACCTTAACCCTACCCTTAGATGTAATACTAGCACTAACCCTAATGCTGCCTCCTAACCATAACCTATAAGCCCTAACCCCTACCCTAACCCTAGTCCTAATCCTAACACTAACTCTAAATCCATCCGTAGCCCTAACCCTAGACTTAACCTTAATCTTAGGCATAACCTTAAAAATAGCCTAGCACTAACACTAACCATAGCTTAAACCAAATCCTAACCCTATAGCCCTAGTCCTAAACCTAACCCTAACCCTAACCCTAGCCCTAGTACTATCCCTAAAAAAGCCATAGCCCTACCCTAATCCTAACCCTAACTTTAGCCCTAATCCTTACACTAACACCTAACCCTAACATCTAACCCCTAACCCTTACTAAACCCTAGCCCTAACCCTAAATCTATCCCTAACACAAGCACCAAACCTAACTCTAGACCTAACACTAACCCTAGCCCTAAACCTACCCTTAATCCTAATAGTAGCCCTAAACCTAAACTTTATTCCTAATCCAAGTCCTAACCTCATCCTTACTCTAAACTTAGCACTAACTCTAGCTCCACTCCTAGCCTGAGCCAAAATGTACCTGTAACCCTAGCCCTAAGCCTAACTCTAACCCAAGCACTAACACTAATTCTAACACTAACCCTAACACTAAACCTACCCTTAACCCTAACCATAGTCCAAACCCTAACTCTATCTCTAATCCTAAGCCTAACCCTTGACCTAACATTAGCCCTAACCATAACCCTAAATGTAACCCTAAACTTAACTCTAGCCCTAAACCTAACCCTAAATCTAACTCTAATGGCTAACCTTAACCCTAGTCACTAACCCTAACATCAGACCTATCCTTAACCCTAAACATAGCCCAAACCTTAACTCTAAACCTAATCCTAAGCCTAACCCTCAGCCTAACATTAGCTCTAACCATCATCCCGAATGTAACCCTAGATTTAACCTAAGCCCTAGCCCTAAACCTAACCCTAAACCTAACCATAATACTAACCTTAATCCTGGTCCCTAACCCTACCCCTAACCATACCCATACCCATAATCCTAAACCTAACCCTGATGCTAGCCCTAGCCCTAACTCTAGCCCTAACCCCAAACCTATCCCAAAACATAACCATATCAGAGGACCTAATTCTAACCCTAAACATAACACTAACCATAGACGTAACCCTAGCCCTAGCCCTAAACCTAAAGCTAACCATACAACTATTCTTAACCATAATCCTTAACCCTAACCTCTAACCACTAAGAATATTCCTTTTTTTAAAG
The DNA here is from genome assembly GCF_964237555.1 of Oryctolagus cuniculus. Taxonomy (NCBI): domain Eukaryota; kingdom Metazoa; phylum Chordata; class Mammalia; order Lagomorpha; family Leporidae; genus Oryctolagus; species Oryctolagus cuniculus. Next base: position 25,718,983 of record NC_091438.1, on the reverse strand, counting down.
ATTTATTTATTTGAAAGAGTTACAGAGATGGCCACAATAGCCAGAGCTGCACCAATCTGAAGCCAGGAACCAGGAGCTTCTTCCAGGTCTCCCACGCAGGTGCAGGGGCCGAAGGACTTGGGCCATCTTCTACTGCTATCCCAGGCAATAGCAAAGAGCTAGATCAGAAGAGGAGAAGCAGGGACTAGAACTGGCACCCATATGGGATGCCGACACTTCAGGCAAGGGCTTTAACCCACTGCGCCATAGCACCAGCCCCTAGGAATTTTCCTAAACCTTGTCATATCCCTAAGCCCTATCGCTAAAGCAAACCCTAAACCTAACCATTAACTTAACCCTAACCCTAGCACTAAACCAAACCCTAACCCTAGCCCTAATCCAAAAAATAACCCTAGCCCTAGCCCTAAAAAAACGCCCTAGCCATAGCCCCACACTAACCCTAACCCTAACCCTATCCCAAACACTAGCCCTAACTCTAACCCTAAGCTTAACCTTAGCCCTAACCCTATTCCTAACACATAACCCTTTTTTTAGAAAACTTTTATTGTCATGAGCTACCAAGGCTATGGCAGCCTCCAGAGTTCACAAACTCTGATCTTATTTAGACAAGGCCATAATAGAGTGGAGGTTCTCTCCTCTCTTCAGAGAAAGATACCTCCTTCTTTGATGGCATGCTTTTTTTAAGGTTTATTTACTTCAAAGTCAGAGTTACACAGAGAGAGAAGGAGAGGCAGAGAGAGAGGTCTTCCATCTACTATATCACTCCCCAGATGGCCACAATGACCAGAGCTGCATGGAATGGAAGCCAAGAGCCAGGAGCTTCTTCTGGGTCTTCCACTCAGGTGCAGGGACCCAAGGACTTGTGCTATCTTCTATTGCTTTCCCAGGCCATAGCAGAGAGCTGGATCAGAAGTAGAGCAGTCAGGACTAGAACCAGCACCCATATGGAATGCTGGCACTGCAGGTGGTGGCTTTACCTGCTATGCCACAGTGCCAGACCCTGATGGCCCTTTCTGTCAATTGTGATCTCACTCAGAGATCTTTCATTTAGGTCATGTTTTTCCCACAGTGTCTTGGATTTCCATGTCTGAGAAACTCTCATGGGCTTTTTAGCCACATTGAAAGCTTAAGGGCTGATTCTGAGGCCAAAGTGCTGTTTAGGGCATTTGCCATTCTATGAGTCTGGTGTGTATCCTGCTTCCCATGTTGGATTGCTCTCTCCTTTTTAATTCTATCAATTATTATTAGCAGACTGGTCTTATTTATGTGATCCCTTTGACACTTAATCCTGTCTTCATGATCAATTATGAACTTAAACTGATCATTTTGACTAGTAAAATGGCATTGGTACATGCCAACTTAATGGGATTTAGAGTCCCATTGCATGTTTCTAGCTTTTCCATTAGGGGTAAGTCTAAGTGAGCATGCTAATGTATAACCTTAATCCCTAGAACCTAACCCTTACCCTAATCCTAACTTAAATTCTAACAAAGCCCAAACCCTAACCCTACCGCATCACTAACTGTAGCCCTATCCCTAGCCCTTGCTCTAAACATACTCCTAACCCTAATGTTTACCCTAACCCTAACGCTTATCCCTAACTCTAACCCTAACCCTAACCTTAACCATAACCCTATCCTTAACACCTCATCCTATCCACTAAACCCTAACTCTTACCATAAACCTAGACTTAACTCTAACCCAAATCTAACCCAAGCCCAAACCCTAAACCTATATCTAACACTAACCCTAGCTTTATCCCAATCCCTAGCACTAAACCTACCCCTAACCCTAACACTAACCCTAACCCTAACCCTAAAACTTATTCTTAACCCAAACCCTAACCCTAACCCTAACCCTAACCATAAACCCATACTAACCCTAGATGTAAACATAGCCTGAGTTTTAAACCCACCTGGCCCTAACCCTAGCCCTAAGCCTAACACTAACCCTAACCCTAACCCTAACCCTAGACTTAACCTTAATACCTAACCCTAACCTCTAACTCATAACAATTATTCTAACCATAGCCATATCCCTAATCCCCAACCCTAACCTAACCCTAACCCTAATCCTAACCCTAACCCTAGCCAAAGCCCTAATCCTAACCCTAACCCTAATCCTAATTCTAAACCTAACCTTAGACCTAATCCTACCACTAATTCTAACCCTAACCATGGCCCTTAATGTAACCCTAGACCTAATCCCAGCCCTAGCCCTAATATTCACCCTCAAACACTAATGTTAATCCTAAACCAAATCCATAACACTAACTTCAAACCCTAACACTAACACTAACCCTACCCTTAATGCTAGACATAGCCTTTATTCTAGCCTTAACTATAGCCCTAATTTGAACCCTAGTGCTAATCCTAATCTTACCCAACCCCTAACTGCAACCCTAATCATAACACTAACCCTACCCTAACCCTAACCATAGCCCTAAACATAACCCTAACTCTAACCCTAGACCTAACCCTAAATTTAGCCCTAACCCTAAGCATAGCCATAGGCCTAAACCTAAACCTAAACCTAAAATTAGCACTAGCCCTAAACCTAACACTAGACCTAACCCTAAGCCTAGCCCTAAATATAGCCATAAACATACATAATTCTAATGCTAAACATAACACAAACACTAGACCTAACCCTATCCCTAGCCCTAACCCTAACCCTAACTCTAACCCTAGCCTTAACCCTAACCTTAACCTTAGCCTTAACCATAACACCAACTTTAACACCTAACCTAACTTCTAACCTCTAACAATTATCTTAACCCTAGTCATATACCTAAACCCTAACCCTAAACCAAACCCTTACCCTAACTTAACCCTAATACTAAACTTAGATCTACTGCTAGACCTGTACCTAAACCTAATTCTAACTTTAACCCTAACCTTAACCCTAACCCTAACCCAGGCCTAACCCTAATACTAATACTAAAACTAACCATAAAACTAACCCTAGACCTAACTCTAGCCATAGCCCTATCCTAACTCTAACCCTAATCACAAGTCTAACCCTAACACTAAACCTAGCTTTATCCTTGACATTAACACTAGCCCTAATTCTAACCCTAACACTAACCATAGACCTAACACTATCCATAGTCTAAATCTTAACTCTAACCCTAATCCTAAATCTAAGAATAGGCCTAAACCTAGCCATAACCACAACCATAACCATACCATAACACTAAACCTAATCTTAGAAATAACCCTAGCCATAGCACTAACCCTAACCCTAATGCTAACACTAACCAATATCCTAAACCCCAACACCTAACATTAACCCTAACCATAATCCTACCTTCATGATAGCCCTGGTCTGAACCCTAACCCTAACCTAAGTGCTAACCCTAACCATAATCATAACACTAACCCTAGATATAGCCCTAAACATAACCCTACCCTAACCCTAGCCTGAATCCTAACACTAGCCCAAGCTCTAACCCTAACTCTAACCCTAACACTGAGCCTACCCATAGGCTTAAACCTAGCCTAGACCTAGTCCAGCCCTGCCAATATCCTAGTTTTAGCTCTTGCCCTAGCCCTAACCCTTATCTTATACTTGCCCTAAATCTAACCATAACCATAACCCTAACCCTAACCCAAGCCTTAACCCTAAAAAAAACCAATCCTTACCCAAATCCTAAACTGTAAACCTAACACTAATTGTAACCCTAACTGTAGCACTAAACCTAAAACTAATGCTAGCCCTAACTCTAGCCCTTGCCTAGCCCCATCTCTAACCATAGCCCTAACCCTAACCTAACACTAACCATAGCTCTAGCCATATCCCTAGCCCAAACTCTAACCAAATCCCTAGCCTGTAATCTAAAGATAATCTTCCCCTAACCCTAAAATTAAATTCTAACCCTAACATAACTCTAGCACTAACCCTAACATGAACACTAGTCATCACCCTAGCTTAGCCCTTGCCCTAGCCCTAGCCCTACACCTAACCCTAACCCTGCCCCTACCGCTAATCCTAAACCTAGCACTAACCCTAATACTAAACTCAACACCAACACAAGTTCTAAGCCTACCAATAGCCCCAAACATGATCTAACACAATCCTTAAGCCTAACCCTAGGCCTAAACATTAACTTATCCCTAGCCCTAACTCTAACCTTAGCCCTAAACATAAACATAGCCTTAGCCTTAAATATAACCCTAGCCCTAGCCCTAATAGTAGCCCTAGCCCAAATCTAATATGAAACCTAACCTAACCCTAGCCTAACCCATACCTTAGCCACAGCACTAGCCCTAGCCCTAGCCCTAGTAATAAACCTAGCCCTAGACATAGCCCTACCCTAAACATAACATTGAACATAAACCTGAGTCTTACACTTACCCTTGCCCTATTGCTAATCCTAAACTGAATTAAAACATTAGCCCTAAGCCTAATACTACCCTAACCCTAGAGCTAAATTAACCCTGGCAATAACACTAACACCTAACCCTAACCTCTAAACCCTAACAATTACCCTAACCCTAACCTTAATTCTAATGATAAATCTAACCTAACACTAGCCCTCGCCCCAACCCTAGATCAAACCCTAACCCTAACCCTAATCCTAATGCTAACACTAATCTAGCAATAGACCTCGCCCTAACCTTAGCTCTAACCCTAACACTAACACTACCCTAACCCTAGACATAACACTAACACTAACCCTAGCACTAAACCTTACCCCTAACCCTAACCATTACACTAACCCTAACACTAGCCCTAAACCAAACCCTAACCCAGGACCTAGTTGTTATCATAAATGTAACCTTAGCCCCAGCACTAGCCCTAGTTCTAGCCCTTGCCCTAAACCAAGCCCTAGCCATAGCCCTACCTAACCCTAACCCAAACATTAACCCTAACCTTAACACTAAATCTAAACTTAGTACTAACCCTAACCCTAATCCATAACTGCTAAACCTTACAATAACTCTCTCCATAACTCTAACCATAATTTGGCCTAACTCTAAACCTAACCCTAACACTAACCATAGCCCTAGCCCTAGCCCTAAACCTACCCCTAATCTGAACACTAATCCTAACCCTAACCCTAACCCTAACCCTAAATCTAACTCTAACACTCACCCTAGCCCTCACAGTAACCCTACACATAATGCTAGTCCTAGCCCTAGCCCTAAACCTAACACTAACCAAAACTCTAGCCCTAACCCTAACCCTTGCCCTAGCCCTAAACCAAGCATTAATCCTAATACTAGCTCTAAAACTAAAACAAGCCCAAACCTAACTTAACCCTAAAATCTAACCCTAATGCTAACCCTAATGCTAACCCTAACCCTAACCCTAGCACTGACCCTAATACTAACCCTAGTCCTAAGTCTAGCCCTAGTCCTTGCCCTAACCCCCACTGTAACCATAGCCATAATCCTAACCCTAGACCTGACACTAACCCTAGCCTTAGCCCTAGCCTTAATTCTAATCATAACACTCACCCTACTGTTAACCTTAAACTCTACCCTAATCAGAACTCTAACCTTAACACTAACCCTAACATTAACTGTAGTCCTAACCCTAGCCTAGCCCTTGCTCTAGCACTAGTCATAAACCTAACCCTTACCCTATCCCTAACCATAAATGTAACCATAACCCTAACCTTATCCCTAGCACAAAACCTAGCTTTAACCCTAGCTGTAACCTTAACACTAACCCTAGCAATAGCCCTAACCCTAACTCTAACCCTAACCCAAACCTAGTCTATGCCTAATCCTATCCCTAACCCTTACTCTAACAATGATAAACTTAACCCTAGACTTAAGCCTAGCCCTATCCCTAACCCTAAACATAACCCTAACACTAATATCTAATCCTAATGGCTAACCCTAAGCCTAACAGTAACCCTAACCCTACCGTAGACCTAACCCTAACCCAACCCCAAACCTTGCCCTAAACCTAACCTTGACCAGAATACTAACCTTAATCCTAAACCTAAAACTAAACCTATCCCTAGTCTTAATCATATCCCTAGATCTAAACCTAAAACGAAGCCCAACTCTAACTCTAAACCCTAATGCTAACCCTAACCCTAACCCTAGCTATAATACTAACTATAATCTAGCCCTAGCCAGAGCACTACCCTAACCCTAGTTTTAACCTTAGCCATAGCCCTAGCCTGAACCCTTACTTTAGCCCTAGCCCTAACTCTAACTCTAACCCTAAAGCTAGCCCTAGTCCTAATGCTAAAGCAAACCCAACACTAACCCTAACCCTAGCATAGACTCTAACACTAACCCTAGTCCTAAACTTAATCTTAACTCTTGCCTACCCTAACTCTTACCACAGCAAAATCCCTAACCCTACACCTGATTCTAACCCTACCCTAGATGTAGCTATAGACCTAACCCTAATCCTAGCCATAGCCTTAAAACTAAACATAACCTTTATCCTACCACTAACCCTAAAATCTAACCATAACCCTAACCCTACCTCTAAACCTAACATTAACTATATTTGTGACAGTAGCCTAGCCCTTGCTCTAGCCCTAACTCTATCCCTAACTCTAACACTAAACTGAGCCCTAAACTTAGGCTAACACTAACCCTAAACCTAAACCCAAGCCCAGCCCTAACCCTAACACTAGCCCTAGTCTTAAACCTACCTAGCCCTAAGCCTAACGCTAGGCCTAAATCTGGCTCTACCACTCTAACCATATCTATAAACCTAATTCTAGACTTAACCTTAGCCCTAGGCCTAACCATAACTCTAACCTTAACCATAGCCCTAGCATTAACCCTAACAAATAGCTCTAACACTAACCCTAGACTTAACCCTAGTCATAGCCCTAACACTAACCCTAATCTCTACCTCAAACCTTAACTATAAATCTTAGTGTGCTGTACATTGTGATTTAATGCTATAACTAGTACTCAAACAGCATTTTTCACTTTATGTTTCTGTGTGGGAGCAAACTGTTGAAATCTTTACTTAATGTATGCTAAACTGATCTTATGTATATAAAGAGAATTGAAAATGAATCTTGATATGAATGGAAGGGAAGAGGGAGTGGGGAAGGGGAGGGTTGTGGGTGGGAGGGATGTTATGGGGGAGGGGAAGCCATTGTAATCCATAAGCTGTACTTTGGAAATTTATACTCATTAAATAAAAGTTAAAAAAAAATCTAAATCTAACCTTAACACAAACCTTAACACTAACCCTATGCTAACACTAACCTAACCCTAGCCCTAGTCCTACTCCTAAATCCACCCCACCCCTAACCCTAGCCCTAAGCCTAACCCTAACACTAGCCCTAACACTAAACCTAACACTTTCCCTATTCATAACCTTAGTCATAGCCCAAAACCTAACTCTCACCCTAATTCTAAGATTAACCTAACTCTAACTGCTAACCTTTATTCTATTCAAAAACCCTAATACCTAAACCTAATCCAAGTGCAAAACTTAACCCTAGTCCCTAACCTTAACAATTAAACTTAAATATAACCATAACCTAATCCTAACACTAGCTCGAAACCTAACCGTAGCCACTACCATAAGCCTAGCCCTAAATATAACACTAACTCAAGAAATAAAACTTAATCCTAAACATAACACTAACCCTAGACCTAACAATAGGCCTAGCCCAAAACCTAACCCTAAACATAACCCAGCCATAACCCTAACCCTAACCTTAACCATAACCTTAACACCTAATACTAACCTCTAACCCCTAACATTTATGCTAAACATAGCCATAAGCCTAAACCCTAAACATAAATGAACCCTAATCCTAACCTAACTCTAACAGTAACCTTAGGCATACTTAAAACCAGACCTAAAACTAAACCTAACTCAAAGCCTAGAACTAACCCTAACACTAACCCTAAGCCTAAACATAATCATAGCACTAATCCTAACTCTAACCCTAATTCTAAACCTAACCCTAGGCCTAACTCTAGCCCAACTCTAACCCTAACTGTAACCCTAGACCTAACCCTAGTCTTAACCTAGCCCTAGCCATAACCTTAACACTAATTAAACACTAATGCTAACTCTAACCCAAATACTTAACCCTAACATCTGACCCTGAACCTTACCATAACCCTACCCCTAACACTAGCCTAGCCCTTACCCCAGGCCTAACAATAGCACTAACCCTAACCATAGCCATAACTCTAACCCTAATGCATGCCCTAACAACAACCTTAATCATAACACTAACTCAAGCTCTAGAACTAAACATAACCCTAACTCTAACCCTAGCCATAGCCCTAACCCTAACTCCAACCATAGCCCTAACCCTTACCCTAATATTAGCCTTAGCTGTAACCCTAAAACATAACTCTATCCTCTAGTAACTAACACTAATACCAACACTAGACATAACCCTAAACCCTAACACTAAATCAATCCCTTACCCTAACCTAACCCTAACACTAATCCTAGACCTACTGCTAGCCCTAATTCTAACCCTAACCCTAATCTTAGACCTAACCTCTACCCCCAATCTTTTTTTTAACTTTTATTTAGTAAATATAAATTTCCAAAGTACAGTTTATGGATTACAATGGCTTCCCCCCCCCATAACTTCCCTCCCACTTGCAACCCTCCCATCTCCCTCTCCCTCTCCCATTCCATTCACATCAAGATTCATTTTCAATTATCTTTATATACAGAAGATCAATTTATATATATTAAGTAAAGATTTCATAAGTTTGCACCCACACAGAAATAAAGTGTAAAATACTGTTTCAGTACTAGTTAAAGCTTTAATTCACATTGGACAACACATTAAGGACAGAGATCCCACATGAGGAGTAAGTACACTGACTCCTGTTGTTGACTTAACAATTTGACACTCTTGTTTATGGCATCAGTAATCTCCCTAGGCTCTAGTCATGAGTTGCCAAGGCTATGGAAGCCTTTTGAGTTCGCCAACTTTGATCTTATTCTGACAAGTTAATAGTCAAAGTGGAAGTTCTCTCCTCCCTTCAGAGAAAGGTACCTCCTTCTTTGATGGCCCCATTCTTTCTACTGGGATCTCACTCCCAGAGATCTTTCATTTAGGTGTTTTTTTTTTTTTTTTTTTTTTTTTTTTTGCTGGAGTGTCTTGGCTTTCCATGCCCAAAATACTCTGAGGCCAGAAAGCTCTTTAGGACATCTGCCATTTTATGAGTCTGCTGTGTATCTCACTTCCCATGTTGGCTTGTTCTCTCCTTTTTAATTCTATCAGTTGGTATTAACAGACACTAGTCTTGTTTATGTGATCCCTTTGACACTTAATCCTATCATTATGATCAATTGTGAACTGAAACTGATCACTTTCACTAGTGAGATGGCACTGGTACATGCCACCTTGATGGATTGAATTGGAATCCCCTGGCATGTTTCTAACTCTACTGTTTGGGCAAGTCCGATTGAGCATGTGCTGAACTGTACATCTCCTTCATCTCTTAATCCCACTCTTATATTTAACAGGGATCACTTTTCAATTAAATTTAAATGCCTAAGAATAATTGTGTGTTAGTTACAGAGTTCAACCAATAGTATTAAGTAGAACAAAAAATATTAAAAGGGATAAAGTATTGAGTTGTTCATCAACATTCAGGACAAGGGCTGATCAAGTCACTGTTTCTCTTAGTGTCCATTTCACTTCAACAGGTTTCCTTTTTGGTGCTTGGTTTGTTGTCACCGATCAGGGAAAACATATATTTGTTCCTTTGGGACTGGGACTGGCTTATTTCACTCAGCGTGATGCTTTCCAGATTCCTCCATTTTGTTGCAAATGACCAAATTTCATTTTTTATTGCTATATAGTATTCTATATATAATTTTTTAATCCAGTCTAATGTTGATGGGCATTTAGGATGATTCCAGGTCCTAACTATTGTGAATTGAGCTGCAATAAACATTAAGGTGCAGACAGCTTTTTTGTTTGCCAATTTAATTTTAGGTTTATGGTTAGCGATAGTTCTAGTGCTATTGCTAGGTTTAGGGTTAGGGATAGGGTAGAGCTAGATCTTGGCTTTGACAAGTGCTAGGATTAGAGTTAGGGTTAGGGTTAGGCCTAGGACTATGGCTAGGTTTAGGGTTATGATTAGGTTTAATGTTAGGATTAGGGTTACAGTTATAGTTATGGTTAGGGGTAGGGCTAGGGCTAGGCTTAGGGTTAGGTTCAGGTTAGGGTTACAGCATGGGTTAGTTAGGGCTATGGCTAGATTTAGGGTTACAGTTAATTTAAGGTAAGGGTAAGGGTTATGTTTATGATTAATTAGGTTTATATTTATGTTTAGGGTTAAGGCCAAAGCTAGGTCTAAGACTATGGTTTATTAGTTTTAGGGTTTGGGTTTGGGTTATGGTTATGGTTAGGGTAATATTGAGTTCTAGGTATAAGGCTATAAATGTAAGGGTTAAGGGTTAGGGCTAGGACTAGTGCTTGGCTGAGGACTAGGTTTAAGGTTAAGGTTAGGGTTAGGGTTTCTGGCAAGAGGTAGGTATAGAATTAGGTTTAGGTTTAGAGTTAGTCATAGATTTAGGGCTAGGGCTAGGGTTTGTGCTAGGGTTAGTGTTTGGTTAGAGTTTGGTTAGAACTGAGGCTAAAGCTAGGGCAAGGGCTAGGGCTAAGGTTAGGGTTAGGGCTAAGGTTAAAGCTAGGACTAAGGCTAATACTATTCTAGGGTTTGGGAGAGTATTATGACTAGGGCTAGAATTAGGATTATGGTTATGGTTGGGGTTAGGGTTGGGACTAGGCCTAGGTCTAGATCTAGGGCTAAGGTTAGGGTTAGGGTTATAGTTAAGGTTACAGTTAGGGTTAGTGCTAAGGCTAGGTTTATGATTAAGGTTAGTGTTAGTGTTAGGTTTAGGGCTAGGGCTAGGATAGGCTTAAGGCTAGGGTTGTGGTTAGGGTAGGGCTAAGGCTAGGGCTAAGGCTAGGGCTAGTATTAGGCTTAGGTTTATGTTTAGGGCTAGGTATATGGCTAGGCCTTGGTCTATGGTCAGGGTTAGGGTTAGGTTTAGAATTAGTGTTTGGGTTTTGGTTAGGATTAGGGTTAGGTTTAGAGCTAGGGCTAGGGTTGGGGCTAGGGCTAGGTTTAGGGATTTTCTTAGGGTTAGAGCTAGTGCTAGGACTAATTTTAGAGCTAGGCTTTGGGTTAGGGCTAGGTTTTAGGTTAGGGATAGAACTTTCTAGGGCTAGGGTAAGGTTTGGATTAGGACTACAGCTATGGCTAGGGATAGAGTTAAGGTTAGGGTTATGGCTATGGATAAGGTTAGTGTTAGGTCAAGGGCTACAGCTAATGCTAGGACTAGTTTTCAGAATATGATTAGGGTTAATGTTATGGTTAGTGTTGGGTTTAAACTTAGGTTAGGGCTAGTGTTAAGGTTAGGGTTAGGACTACGGCTAGGAATAGTTCTAGGACTAGGGTTTGGGCTAGGTTTATGGCTAGCTCTAGGGCTAGGGCTAGAGTTATGGTTATGGTTAGGGTTAAGGTTAGACTCGGCCTAAGGCTAGTGCTAGAGTTAGGGTTATGCTTCCTTAGGGCTAGGCCTAGGGCTAGGGTTAGGGCTAACCTAGGGTTAGGATTAGACTTAGGTCTTTGTCTAGGTGAGGGCTGGGGTTAGGGTTAGGGTTATCGTTCATGTTAGAAATAGGATTAGGATTAGGGTTAGGGCTTACAGCTAGGACTAGGACTAGGACTAGGGTTAGAGTTAGGGTTAGGGATCAGTTAAGGGTTAGGGTTAGTGCTAGAGCCTGGGCTAGGCATAGGGCTAATGTTAAGATTTGCATTAGGGTTAGGGTTAGAGTATGGTTAGGGTTATGGTTAGGGTTAGAGTTAGGGCTAGGGCTATGCTGATGGCTAGTTTTAGGATTAGGGTTAAGGTTAGGCTTAGGGTAAGGGTTATGGTTAGGGCTACTACTAGGGCTATGGTTAGGTTTAGGGTTAGTGTTAGGGATATGGTTATGGTTAGGTTTAGGGATATGGTTATGGTTATGGTAGGTTTAAGTTTAGGGTTAGCATTAAGGCTAGGACTAGAAATAAGTTATAGATAGGGTTTGTGCTAGGGTTAGGTCTAGGGATAAGGTTGTGCTTAGTGTTAGGGTTAGGTTTAGGGTTAATGCTAAATCTAGGTGTAGGGCTAGGGCTAGGGTTATGTTTAGCATTAGGGTTAGGGTTAGGATTTGGTTTATGGTTAGAGTTATGGCTAGGGCTAGGGCTATGTCTAGGGTTTAGGTTTATTGTTATCCTTGGTTTAGTTTAAGTGCTTCAGATATGACTTGGGCAAGGGTTAAGATTTGGGTTATGGTTAGGGTATGGGATATGGTTAGCATTAGGGTTAGGGCTAGGGCTAGAGCTAGGTCTAGAGTTAGAGTTAGGGTTAGGGTTTTGATTAGGACTACGTGTACAGCTAGGGCTAGGGCAAGGGCTATATCTAGGTTTAGGGTTATTGTGTGGGCTAGGCAAAGTCTAGGGCTAGGGCTAAGGTTGGGGTTAGGGTTAGGGTTATGGTAAATGTTAGGATTCTGGTTAGGGCTATGGCTAGTGTTAGGTTTAGTGTTAGGGTTATGGTTAGGGCTAGGTCTTAAGCCAGGGTTTGGCTTAAGGTTAGGGATAGGGTTAAGGGTTAGACATAGTGTTAGGGTTATGGTTAGGGCTAGGCCTAGTGCTAGTCCTAGGGATAGGGTTTGGTTTAGGGTTAGGGCTAGGGCTAGAGCTAGGACTAGTTTTAAGTTTAGGTTTAGGTTTATGTTTACAAATGGGCTAGGTTAAAGTACTAGTGTTAGGGTAGGGTTAGGTTTAAGGTTAGGGGTAGGGCTAGGACTAGTTCTAGGTCTAGGGTTAGCTTTAGGGTTATGGCTAGGCCTACGGTTTTTGCTAGAGTTAGGGTTACAGTTAAGGGTTATAACTTGGAGTAGGGCTAGTGCTAGGGCTAGGGCTTGGGCTTGGATTAGGGTTAGTGTTAGGTAAGGGCTAGGTCTAGTTTAGGGCTAGCACTAGGTCTAGGGTTAGGGTTAAGGCTAGGGATAGATGACATCTAGTGTTAGGGTAGGGCTAAGGCTAGGGTTAGGTTTAGTGTTAGGGTAAGGTTATGGCTAGGACTAGAGCTAGGTCTAGGGTTATGGTAGGGTTATATTTTTGGCTAGGTCTAGGTCTAGGAATAGGGCTAGAATTAGGTTTAGTGCTAGGGCTAGGGCTAAAACTAAAGCTAGGGTTAGTGCTAGATTTAGGGTTAGGTTAGGGTAGTTGTTAAAATTAGGTTTAGGTTTAGATTTAGGGCAAGGGTAAGAGCTAGGGCTACAGTAGGATTAGGGTTGGGGTTAGGGTTAGGACTAGGGGTACAGCTAGGGCTAGGGATAGGTCTAGGGTTAGGTTTAGGGTTAGTATTAGGGTTAGGGCTAGTCCCAGGTCTAGGGCTAAAGTTGGGTCTAGGGTTATGTTGAGGGTTATGATTAATGTTGGGATTGTTGTTAGGTCTATGGCTAGGTTTAGGGTTAGGTTTAGCTTAGGGTTAGGGCTATGTCTTGGGCTAGGGATTGAGTTAGGTTTAGGTTTAGTGTGAAAGTTAGGGCTAGGACTATGTCTAGGGCTATGGTTAGTGTTACATTTAGGGTTAGGGTTAGAATTAGATTTAAGGTTTTGGTTAGGATTATGGTTAGGAAAAGGCCTAGGTCTAGGTCTAGTGTTAGGTTTAGGTTTAGGTTTGGGTTAGGGCTAGGGCTAGGGCTAGGGCTATAACTAGTTCTAGGATTAGGGTTAGGGTTAGGTTTAAGGTTAGGCCTGGGGCTTGGGCTACTGTTTGGGTTAGGGTTAGTTTTAGGGTTAGGTTTTGATTAAGGGTTAGGTTTAGGATTACAACTAGGCTACCTGGCGGAGCCAAGATGGCGGAATAGTGAGGGCACACACCAATAGTCCGGGAAAATTTAGTTTAATTAAAGGGGAGTTACGGTAGCCTCAGAAAAAAGAACCAGGAAAATATTGCAGAGGAAACTCTTCTGGATCGAGTGGCTGTGAATCGGAGGACCTGCTGGGAGAACAAGGTCGCCCACCGCGTGGAAGCCGAGCCGCGGGTGCCACAGAAGCCGCAGGGTCTATGAGCCAGTGTGGGAAGGAGAGTGCATGTCACACAGACAACAGCGGGGAGAGTTGGGACGTCCAGGGCTCCGAGTCCACACATCGGTGCTGGAAGGGGAGGTGAGCTCAATAACCCGAGACATTGGCGGGGAAACGGGGGTCAGAATCTAGGGGGGGCCGGAAAGTGCAGCAAACTCACTACCGGAAGAAAAAAAAAAAAAAAAGCTTGGGGGTCTCTCTTTCTCCTAACCTTGCAAAGGTTGCAAGGCTGCAAGGCTTGAAGAATTCGCAAGAGACAAAGAGCAGGCCTCCTCTCTGGATTTACATATCAACAGCGGAGAGCTAAGGAACTGAGTCACTACAATTCAGTAGCCTAGGCAACCCAGTGGGAGTCCAGAGGAGCCTAAACAGACTCTGGGTAGAAGCCAGAGACTGGAAGCTAAATACCATCAATTCTGCACAGCCTTGCCATGCGGTGTTACTTACCCCCTGAATAAATAAAATAAATAAATAAATAAATAAATAAATAAATAAAAAGAGAGAGATTTACCACGCATAACCTGAGGGTGTCACCTTTGCACACCCTTAACCAGGAAGAACCAAGCAGAACTCTCAGGCCGCACCCGTCTCAAGCCTCCAAGGCTCCCCCAACAGCAGGCAGTCCACTTAACACGGACATAGCATAAAATAAAATAAAAAGAATAAAAAAAAACGCACAGTGACGAAAGAAGAATTAACTATGCCAAGTAACAAACACAGAAATCGAGGGAACAAGATCAATGATGACACTATGATGCCTCCAAATAAACAAAACACCCCAAACCAAGATTATGAAGATGATGAGATAGAAGAAATGCAAGATACGGATTTCAAAAAATTTATGATAAGAACATTTAGAAGTTTTCAAAAGCAAATCCTTGAACTACAGAAATCCTTATTGGACAGGATTGAAAATCTCTCTCGTGAAAATGAAATTTTAAGGAAGAATCAAAATGAAACGCAGAAACTAGTCGAACAGGAAAGTGTGATAGTGAAGAGAAATCAAAAGGAAATGAAGAGCTCAATAGATCAAATGACAAACACATTAGAGAGCCTTAAAAACAGAATGGGTGAAGCAGAAGAGAGAATATCAGACTTAGAAGACAGAGCACAGAAAAACATACAGTCAAACCAAAAAAAAAAAGAAGAGGAAATTAGAAATCTAAAAAATATTGTTGGGAATCTACAGGATACTATTAAAAAAACCAACATTCGGGTTCTAGGAGTTCCTGAAGGCATGGAGAGAGAGAAAGGATTAGAAGGCCTTTTTAGTGAGATACTAGCAGAGAACTTTCCGGGTTTGGAGAAGGACAGAGACATCCTAGTACAGGAAGCTCATAGAACCCCCAATAAACATGACCAAAAGAGATCCTCACCACGACACGTGGTAATTAAACTTACCACAGTGAAACATAAAGAAAAGATCCTAAAATGTGCAAGAGAGAAAGGTCAGATTACTCTCAGAGGATCTCCAATGAGACTCACAGCAGACTTCTCATCAGAAACACTACAGGCTAGGAAGGAATGGCAAGACATAGCACAGGTGCTAAGAGAGAAAAATTGCCAGCCCAGAATATTATATCCTTCCAAGCTCTCATTTGTGAATGAAGGTGAAATAAAGACCTTTCATAGCAAACAGAAATTGAAAGACTTTGCAGCCACTCGTCCAGCCCTGCAAAAGATACTTAAAGATGTGCTACACTCAGAAACACAGAAACACGACCATCAATATGAAAGAAAGTAAAGGAAGAACACCTACCAGTAAAAGAGCATGGGAAGCTCAAAGCATATACTAGAAAATATCTCCAGGAAAATGGCAGGGCAAAGTCACTACGTATCAATAGTCACATTGAACATTAATGGTCTGAATTCTCCATTTGAAAGACACCGTTTGGCTGACTGGCTCAAAGAACACAACCCAACTATTTGTTGCCTACAAGAAACACATCTCTCTAACAAAGAGGCATGCAGACTGAAAGTGAAAGGTTGGAAAAAGATATTCCATGCCAACAGAAACCAAAAAAAAAGCAGGTGTAGCCATATTAATATCAGACAAAATAAACTTTAATACAAAAACTGTTAAGAGAGACAAAGAGGGACACTATATAATGATTAAGGGTTCAATTCAACAGGAAGATGTAACTATTATAAATGTATATGCACCTAATTACAGGGCACCGGTCTATTTAAAAGATATGTTAAGGGACTTAAAGGGATACTTAGATTCCAATACAATAGTAGTGGGGGACTTCAATACTCCACTCTCAGAAATAGACAGATCATCTGGACAGAAGACCAACAAGGAAACAGCAGATTTAATCGACACTATTGCCCAAATGGATCTAACAGATATCTACAGAACTTTCAACCCTACATCTAAAGACTTCACATTCTTCTCAGCAGTGCATGGAACCTTCTCTAGGATTGATCATATACTAGGCCATAAAGCAAGTCTCAGCAAATTTAAAAGAATTAGAATCATACCATGCAGCTTCTCAGACCACAGCGGAATGAAGCTGGAAATTAGCAACTCAGGAAATCCTAGAAAGTATGCAAACACATGGAGACTGAACAACATGCTCCTGAATGAACACTGGGTCATTCAAGAAATCAAAAGAGAAATCAAAAACTTTCTGGAAGTAAATGAGGATAACAACACAACATATCAAAACTTATGGGATACAGCAAAAGCAGTATTGAGAGGCAAATTTATAGCAATAGGTGCCTATATCAAGAAATTGGAAAGGTACCAAATAAATGAGCTTTCAGCACATCTCAAGGACCTAGAAAAACTGCAGCAATCCAAACCCAAATCTAGTAGAAGAGAAATATTTAAAACCAGAGAAGAAATCAACAGGATTGAATCCAAAAAAAAAAAAAATTACAAAAAATCAGCCAAGCGAGAAGCTGGTTTTTTGAAAAAATAAACAAAATTGACACCCCATTGGCCCAACTAACTAAAAAAAAAGAAGAGAAAAGACCCAAATAATTAAAATCAGAGATGAAAAAGGAAACGTAACAACAGACACCACAGAAATAAAAAGAATCATCAGAAATTACTACAAGGACCTGTATGCCAGCAAACAGGAAAATCTATCAGAAATGGATAGATTCCTGGACACATGCAATCTACCAAAATTGAACCATGAAGACATAGAAAACCTAAACAGACCCATAACTGAAACAGAAATTGAAACAGTAATAAAGGCCCTCCCAACAAAGAAAAGCCCAGGACCAGATGGATAAACTGCTGAATTCTACCAGACATTTAAAGAAGAACTAATTCCATTTCTTCTCAAACTATTCAGAACAATCGAAAAAGATGGAATCCTCCCAAATTCTTTCTATGAAGCCAGCATCACCTTAATCCCTAAGCCAGAGAAAGATGCAGCACTGAAGGAAAATTATAGAACAATATCCCTGATGAACATAGATGCAAAAATCCTCAATAAAATTCTGGCCAATAGAGTACAACAACACATCAGGAAAATCATCCACCCAGACCAAGTGGGATTCATCCCTCATATGCAGGGATGGTTCAACATTCCCAAATCAATCAATGTGATTCACCACATTAACAGACTGCAGAAGAAAAACCATATGATTATCTCAATTGATGCAGAGAAAGCATTCGATAAAATTCAACACCCTTTCATGATGAAATCTCTAAGCAAATTGGGTATAGAAGGAACATTCCTCAATACAATCAAAGCAATCTATGAAAAACCCACGGCCAGTATCCTATTGAATGGGGAAAAGTTGGAAGCATTTCCACTGAGATCTGGTACCAGACAGGGATGCCCACTCTCACCACTGCTATTTAACATAGTTCTGGAAGTTTTAGTCAGAGCCATCAGACAAGAAAAAGAAATCAAAGGAATACAAATTGAGAAGGAAGAAGTCAAACTATCCCTCTTTGCAGACTATATGATTCTTTACTTAGAGGATCCAAAGAACTCTACTAAGAGACTATTGGAACTCATAGAGGAGTTTGGCAAAGTGGCAGGATATAAAATCAATGCACAAAAACAACAGCCTTTGTATACGCAAGCAATGCCACAGCTGAGAAAGAACTGCTAAGATCAATCCCATTCACAATAGCTACAAAAACAATCAAATACCTTGGAATAAACTTAACCAAGGACGTTGAAGATCTCTAAGATGAGAATTACAAAACCTTAAAGAAAGAAATAGAAGAGGATACCAAAAAATGGAAAAATCTGCCATGCTCATGGATTGGAAGAATCAACATCATCAAAATGTCCATTCTCCCAAAAGCAATTTATAGATTCAATGCAATCCCAATCAAGATACCAAAGACATTCTTCTCAGATCTAGAAAAAATGATGCTGAAATTCATATGGAGGCAAAAGAGACCTCGAATAGCTAAAGCAATCTTGTACAACAAAAACAAAGCCGGAGGCATCACAATACCAGATTTCAGGACATACTGCAGGGCAGTTGTAATCAAAACAGCATGGTACTGGTACAGAAACAGATGGATAGACCAATGGAACAGAATTGAAACACCAGAAATTGATCCAAACATCTACAGCCAACTTATATTTGACCAAGGATCTAAAACCAATTCCTGGAGCAAGGACAGTCTATTCAATAAATGGTGCTGGGAAAACTGGATTTCCTCGTGCAGAAGCATGAAGCAAGACCCCTACCTTACACCTTACACAAAAATCCACTCAACGTGGATTAAAGACCTAAATCTATGTCCTGACACCATTAAGTTATTAGAGAACATTGGAGAAACCCTTCAAGATATTGGCACAGGCAAAGAATTTCTGGAAAAGACCCGGGAGGCACAGGCAGTCAAAGCCAAAATCAACTATTGGGATTGCATCAAATTGAGAAGTTTCTGTACTGCAAAAGAAACAGTCAGGAGAGTGAAGAGACAACTGACAGAATGGGAAAAAATATTTGCAAACTCTGCAACAGATAAAGGGTTAATAACCAGAATCTACAAAGAGATCAAGAAACTCCACAAAAACAAAACAAACAACCCACTTATGAGATCGGCCAAGGACCTCAATAGACATTTTTCAAAAGAGGAAATCCAAATGGCCAACAGGCACATGAAAAAATGTTCAAGATCACTAGCAATCAGGGAAATGCAAATCAAAACCACAATGAGGTTTCACCTCACCCCGGTTAGAATGGCTCACATACAGAAATCTACCAACAACAGATGCTGGCGAGGATATGGGGAAAAAGGGACACTAACCCACTGTTGGTGGGAATGCAAACTGGTCAAGCCACTATGGAAGTCAGTCTGGAGATTCCTCAGAAACCTGAATATAACCCTACCGTTCAACCCAGCCATCCCACTCCTTGGAATTTACCCAAAGGAGTTTAAATTGACAAACAAAAAAGATGTCTGCACCCTAATGTTTATTGCAGCTCAATTCACAATAGCCAAGACCTGGAACCAACCTAAATGCCCATCAACGGTAGACTGGATAAAGAAATTATGGGATATGTACTCTTTAGAATACTATACCGCAGTAAGAAACAACGAAATCCAGTCATTTGCAACAAAATGGAGGAATCTGGAACACATCATGCTGAGTGAAGTAAGCCAATCCCAAAGGGACAAATACCATATGTTCTCCCTGATCGGTGACAAGTGACTGAACACCAAAAAGGAAACCTCCTGAAGTGAAATGGACACTATGAGAAATGGTGACTCGATCAGCACAGCCCTGACTGTTAATGAACGACTTAATACATTATCCCTCTTAGTAGTTTTTTTTGTCTGTTGTACTTAATATGACTGGTTTAATTCTGTAATTATCACACAGTTATTCTTAAGTGTTGAAATTTAACTGAAATGTGATCCCTGTTAAACATAAGAGTGGGAATAAGAGAGGGAAGAGATATATAATTTGGGACATGCTCAAGCTGACTTGCCCCAAATGGTAGAGTTAGAAACATACCAGGGGACTCCAATTCAATCCCATCAAGGTGGCATGTACCAATGCCATCTCACTAGTCCAAGTGATCAATTTTGGTTCACAATTGATTATAATGAAAGGACTAAGAACCAAAGGGACCACATAAACAAGTCTAGTACATGCTAACACTAAGCGATAGAATAAATAAATGGGAGAGTGATCCAACATGGGAAGTGAGATACTCAGCAGACTCATAGAATGGCAGATGTCCTAAATAGCACTCTGGCCTCAGAATCAGCCCTAAAGGCATTCGGATCTGGCTGAAAAGCCCATGAGTATTTCAGGCATGGAAAGCCAAGACACTCTGGCAAAAAGATCTCTGTGAGTGAGATCCCAGTGGAAAGAACAGGTCTTCAAAGAAGGAGGTACCTTTCTCTGAAGGGAGGAGAGAACTTCCACTTTGACGATGACCTTGTCTAAAGAAGATAAGAGTTGGAGAACTCAAGGGGCTTCCATAGCCTTGGAAACTCATGACTGGAGCATAGGGAGATTACTGATGCCATAGACAGGAGTGTCAATTGGTAAAGTCAACAACAGGAGTCACTGTGCACTTACTCCTCATGTAGGATCTCTATCCTTAATGTGCTGTACATTGAGATTTAATGCTATAACGAGTACTCAAACAATATATTTCACTTTGTGTTGCTATGGGGGTGCAAACTGTTGAAATCCTTACTTAATGCATACTATACTGATACTCTGTAAAAAAAAAAAGAAAGAAATTATCAATTCCCAACTTGACTCTCACTGGGATTAAACATGACAATAGGTCTGATCTGATTTCATCATCATTTTAAAAAAATCATCTATTATTTTTCACTTTATGTTTCTGTGTGGGAGCAAACTGTTGAAATCCTTACTTAGTGTATACGAAGCTGATCTTTTGTATATTAAGATAATTGAAAATGAATCTTGATGTGAATGGAAGGGGAGAGGGAGTGGGAAAGGGGAGGGTTATGGGTGGGAGGGACGGTATGGGGGGGAAGCCATTGTAATCCATAAGTCGTACTTTGGAAATTCATATTCATTAAATAAAAGTTAAAAAAAAAACAGCTATGCTACCTTTAGGGTTAGCTTTAGGGTTATGGTTAACGTTATTGTATAGTTAGGATTAGGACTTGACAAGGGCTAAGGCTAGGGCTAGGGCTAGAGGTGGGGTAGGGTTAGTTCTAGTGCTATGTTTAATGTCAGGGCTAGTGTTAGGGTTTCATTTTGGGTTAGGTTTATGGCTACTGCTAGGGCTAGGATTAGGTCTAGGTCTAGGGCTAGGGCTAGGCTTAGATTTAGAGTTATGGTTATGTTAGTGTTAAGGCTAGGGATACACAATGGCTAGGTTTAGGGTTAATTAGGGTTAGGGTAAAGGTTATGGTTAAGGTCACTACTAGGGCTAGGTTAGTGTTAGTGTTAGGATTAGGGATATGTGAGGATTAGGGTTACAGATATGATAAGGTTAGGGTTAGAGTTAGGTTATGGTTAGCATTAGGGTTAGGGCTAGATCTAGGGTTATGTTTAGAGTTAGGTTTAGGGATAGTGCTAGGTCTAGGGCTAGATTTAAGGTTAGATTAGGGTAGGGATGGTATTAAGGCTAGGTCTAGGGCTAATGTTAGGGTTAGGTTTAGGATTAGGGTTATGTTTATGGTTTGGGTTATGGTTAGGATTAGGTTTAGGGTTAAGTCTAGGGCTAGGGCTTTGAGTAGGTCTAGGGTTAGATTAGGGTTAGTGTTAGTGTTAATTGTCTATGTCTATGTCTAGGGTTAGGACTAGGGCTATGGTTAAATCTATGGCTATGGCCAGCACTAGTGCTATAGTTAAGGTTAGGTTTAGGGCTTCAGTTATGTTTATGTTTAGGGTTAGGTAGAGGGCTAGAGCTAGGGCTAGGTTTCGGGTTAGGGTTAGAATTAGGGTTTGGGTTTCAATTATGGTGAGTGTTAGGCATAGGCTAGGGTTTGGGCTAGGGCTAGTACTAGATTTAAAGTTAGGTTTTAGGTAGGACCATTTCTTGGGCTAGGGTTATGGTTAAGGTTAGCTCTAGGGCTTGGGCTAAGGCTAGGGTTAGACTTATCATTAGGATTAGGGTTATGTCTGAGACTAGGGTTACATCTAGGATTAAGGTTAGTTTAGTTTTAGAATTAGAGTTATGTTATGGGTTATGGTTCGGGTTAGGTTAGGACTATTGCTAGAGCTAGGGCTAGAGTTAGTGTCAGGATTAGGGGTAGTTTAGGACTAAGTGTATAGTATGGCTAGGGTTAGGGTTGGGGTTAGGGTTAGGGTTAGGGCTAGGCTTGGTCTAGGGCTAGGACTGTGGTGGAAGGAGAAGGCCATGCTAAGATGGCCACCTGCAATGGAAACTGCCTGGCAACAGGCTGTGACTGGATGGCTTCAGAAACTGCCTGGCAACAAGCTGTGATTGGTTAGGGCCTAGACTGCCCCTTGACCGGATTGGCTGCCTTGGCTATTTAAGCTGCTGTGCCAACTGAAATAAATGAGTTTGCAGGCTGCTCGCTTCTGGCCTGCTTTCACCTGGCTCCTGGGGTCTGTGTGGTGACTCCATGCCTCTTGCCCTCACCACGCTCCTCCTCTAAGAACAAATCCACAGCAACATTTGGCACCCAACGTGACTGAGAGAGAGACATCATGTTGGACTCAAGGAGGTCCCCCCTTGATTTCAGCAAGTAGGCCCCTTGGTGTTTTGTGTGCTGTTCAGTTCTGTGAGGGTGAGCACCCCCTCCTACACCCTTTTCCTTGTTCTTTTCCTTGGTCTAAGTGACCCCAGGTTAGGCACACACCGCCCAGAAGTGTAATGTCGCTTCCTGGCTCCTCCTTTAATTTTTGGTTCACCCAGCAAATTCACATAAGGGAGTGATCATCCCAAAATTTGGAACCAAGTCATCTTCCTCACTCGAGGGAGGTGATGCTCCAGAGACACTGTGTGGGCATGCAGCCTTGACCTAACTAATCAAGGAAGTCCCCCACTAAGCACAGGACATACTTATGATCTGATACACCACTGTCTGTTCATCTAATTAGGGGACCCCCTGCATAATGCCATCAGCCGCTGAGGTTCTAGGAATTTGCTTTGTTATGGCAGCAGTGCTGTGTGTGTCTTTCCTTTGGCTAGAGTTGGCATGGCACGCTGCTCTTAAGCTCTCAAACAAGGGAAAGATACCCTCCTCTCAGAAACCCACACAGATTACCAAACATAATGAATCTGTGAGTGATAAGAGCCTGTCACTCCAGGCCTCTGCCTCACAGACAACAGCTGATGACTTAGGGAAAGAGATCTCTGACAATGAAAATGACATGAGAGCAGACAATGCAGCAATGCCTAGTCAGTCACCCCCCAAATACCCTTGGGATGAACTTAGATGACCTGAAGGTGATAACCCATGCAAGGTCATCCCATCTGCACCCAGTGAGGATCCCCACACTTGTGGTGGTCTCCAGGCACCCCAGGCTTTCAGGGAAGACATTGGATCCCATCCCACCTGCATGTTTGCCATTAATGTAGGAGTGGATGCAGAATTCAGGCCCTGGATTTCAATGGCCATAAATGACCTTATTATTCTAAAAAAGGCTTCTCAAGAGTCAGGTCCCAACTCTCCCTACTTTGAACAGGTGCTCATACAATGGGCAGCGAACCTTCAAACTCATTTTGACTGGGTTACACTGCTCAAAGCATGTTTGTAAAGACCACAGTTCTTACAGTGGAAAGCCTCCTATGAGGAAGAATCTGAAACTGTAACAAGGAATAATTCTGCCTATGGAATTGCAGTAACCTTTGATATGCTTACATCCTGTGGCACCTACGTATATTCTCATGAACAGGCCCACATTGGAGTAGTTGCCCATTTTGATCAGGTCAGAGATTTAGCATTTAGAGCCTTAAAAATATAAATCCTCCTAATTATAGTCAGCTCTTTAGAAACCTAGTTCAAGGCTCTGGTTAATGGTTCCCCAATTTCCTTGCCAGAGTCTTGGAGGCAGTAGAAAAAAAGATTACTGCTTGGCCCTGATCAAGACAATCTGCTCAAACAATTAGCTTGGGTTGGTGCTACCAAAGAGGCAAAAGCTTCAATTGTAATGAAGACATTTCTAAATGGATAGTAGCTACAAAGGAGGTAAACCATGCTGATACACCCATATAGACCCTAGCTGTGGACATTAACAAACTGAACACAAGGAAATCTAATGACCCTCCGGTTTGTTGGTGATGTTAGGAAATGGGACACCTACAGTAAAACTGCCCAAACACTGACAGACAGGGCAAGCCCAAAACACTGTGTCCCAGATGTATAAAAGGCTCTCATTGGGCAAAAGATTTCAAGACCAAGCCTCTAAATTCCCAGCGGGGTGGCCCTCAGCCTAGCAAGGAAGAGGGAGTCCCACCACCATTAACTGGTAGATGCCTATCTTCAATCTGAGGCCAAAATTAACCCTATATTTAGATGACATTGCCTTTGTGGATTTAATTGATACAGGGACAGATGCCACTGTCTTAAAACCTAGGGACACAATGCAACATTGGAAGACAGTGCCTGGGCCTGACCTCCAAGGCATTGGAGAATTAAAATTGGCTGATCAGGTCATCACACCTGTAACATGGTGAGATGATAATGGAGATATGGGAACAATCTTTCTGCTAATTGCTGAGGTTTCCATGTCCTTATGGGGGAAGATGTGCTCTCACAATTGCAAGCAGTCCTTACTATGGATCGCAAATCTCCACAAGCCAACAGCTTTAAATGGAGAGCTTACAAGTAAGATTCACCCCCAATTCTAGGGGCCACTGCTCACCTCATACAAAAGCCAGGTTCAAAACCCATTGAATGGGAAAAAACAGGAAACATCTGGGTAGGGCAGTGGCCAATATTACAACCCAACCTTGGCGTCATTAGAAAATTGGTACAGGAAAAATTGGAAAAGTGACACATAGAGCTCTCCATTGGCCATCACAACATGCCCCTTTTTGTGATAACAAAGAAACATGGAAAATATAGGCGGAGCCAAGATGGCAGAATAGTGAGGGCATGCACCGATAGTCCGGGAAAATTTAGTTTAATAAAAGCGGAGTTACGGTAGCCTCAGAAAAAAGGATCAGGAAAAAAATTGCAGAGGAAACTCTTCTGGATCTAGTGGCTGTGACTCAGAGGACCTACTGGGAGAGCAGGATCACCCACCAAACGGAAGCCGAACCGCGGGAGCCGCAGAGTCTGCGCGCCACTGCGGGAAGGGGAGTCGATGTGACACCGACACCAGCAGGGAGAGGAGGGATGCCCAGGGCTCCGAGTCCACACATCGGCGCTGGAAGGGGAGGTGAGCTCAGTAACCGGAGACATTGGTGGGGAAACGGTGGAAAGAATTTTAGAGGGAAGTGGGCTTTGAAGTGGGAAAGTTCACCAGACTGACTACAGGAGAGAAGGAAAAAAAAAAGGTGGGAGGGGTACTAGTGCAGACAAGTTTCTCTCTTCGCCAACCTTGCAAAGGCAAGCAAGAGACAAAGAGCAAGCCCTGCTTGGGATATACATAATAAAAGGGGAGAGGTAAGGCTACAACTTAGTAGCCTAGGCTACCCAGTGGGAGTCCGCAGGAGAAACCGAGCCTGCACAGACTCTTTGGGTAGAAGCCAGAGATCGGAAGCTAAATACCATCAATTCTGCTCAGCCTTGCAGTATTACTTACCTCCTGAATAAAAAATAAAATAAAATAAATAAATGAATAAATAAATAGAGATTTACCACGCATAACCTGAGGGTGTCACCTTTGAACACCCGTAACCTGGAAGAACCAAGCAGAACTCTCAGGCCACACCTATCTCAAGACTCCAAGGCACCTCCAACAGCAGGCAGTCCACTTAACACAGACATAGTATAAAAAAAAAAAACACCTCACAGTGAGGGAAAAAGAATTAACCATGTCAAGCAATAAACACAGAAATCAATGGAAGAAGATCAATGATGACACTATGACGCCTCCAAATAAACAAAACACCCCAAACCAAGATTATGAAGATGATGAGATAGAAGAAATGCAAGATACGGATTTCAAAAAATTTATGATAAGAACATTTAGAAGTTTTCAAAAGCAAATCCTTGAACTACAAAATCCTTATTGGACAGGATTGAAAATCTCTCTCGTGAAAATGAAATTTTAAGGAAGAATCAAAATGAAACGCAGAAACTAGTCGAACAGGAAAGTGTGATAGTGAAGAGAAATCAAAAGGAAATGAAGAGCTCAATAGATCAAATGACAAACACATTAGAGAGCCTTAAAAACAGAATGGGTGAAGCAGAAGAGGGAATATCGGACTTAGAAGACAGAGAACAGGAAAGGATACAGTCAAACCAAAAAAAAAAAAGAAGAGGAAATTAGAAATCTAAAAAATATTGTTGGGAATCTACAGGATACTATTAAAAAAACCAACATTCGGGTTCTAGGAGTTCCTGAAGGCATGGAGATAGAGAAAGGATTAGAAGGCCTTTTTAGTGAGATACTAGCAGAGAACTTTCCAGGTTTGGAGAAGGACAGAGACATCCTAGTACAGGAAGCTCATAGAACCCCCAATAAACATGACCAAAAGAGATCCTCACCACGACACGTGGTAATTAAACTTACCACAGTGAAACATAAAGAAAAGATCCTAAAATGTGCAAGAGAGAAATGTCAGATTACTCTCAGAGGATCTCCAATGAGACTCACAGCAGACTTCTCATCAGAAACACTACAGGCTAGGAAGGAATGGCAAGACATAGCACAGGTGCTAAGAGAGAAAAATTGCCAGCCCAGAATATTATATCCTTCCAAGCTCTCATTTGTGAATGAAGGTGAAATAAAGACCTTTCATAGCAAACAGAAATTGAAAGACTTTGCAGCCACTCGTCCAGCCCTGCAAAAGATACTTAAAGATGTGCTACACTCAGAAACACAGAAACACAGCCATCAATATGAAAGAAAGTAAAGGAAGAAAACCTACCAGTAAAAGAGCATGGGAAGCTCAAAGCATATACTAGAAAATATCTCCAGGAAAATGGCAGGGCAAAGTCACTATGTATCAACAGTCACATTGAACATTAATGGTCTGAATTCTCCATTTGAAAGACACCGTTTGGCTGACTGGCTCAAAGAACACAACCCAACTATTTGTTGCCTACAAGAAACACATCTCTCTAACAAAGAGGCATGCAGACTGAAAGTGAAAGGTTGGAAAAAGATATTCCATGCCAACAGAAACCAAAAAAAGGCAGGTGTAGCCATATTAATATCAGACAAAATAAACTTTAATACAAAAACTGTTAAGAGAGACAAAGAGGGACACTATATAATGATTAAGGGTTCAATTCAACAGGAAGATGTAACTATTATAAATGTATATGCACCTAATTACAGGGCACCGGTCTATTTAAAAGATATGTTAAGGGACTTAAAGGGAGACTTAGATTCCAATACAATAGTAGTGGGGGACTTCAATACTCCACTCTCAGAAATAGACAGATCATCTGGACAGAAGACCAACAAGGAAACAGCAGATTTAATCGACACTATTGCCCAAATGGATCTAACAGATATCTACAGAACTTTCAATCCTACATCTAAAGACTTTACATTCTTCTCAGCAGTGCATGGAACCTTCTCTAGGATTGACCACATACTAGGCAATAAAGCAAGTCTCAGCAAATTTAAAAGAATTGGAATCATACCATGCAGCTTCTCAGACCACAGTGGAATGAAGCTGGAAATTAGCAACTCAGGAAATCCTAGAAAGTATGCAAACACATGGAGACTGAACAACATGCTCCTGAATGAACACTGGGTCATTCAAGAAATCAAAAGAGAAATCAAAAACTTTCTGGAAGTAAATGAGGATAACAACACAACATATCAAAACTTATGGGATACAGCAAAAGCAGTATTGAGAGGCAAATTTATAGCAATAGGTGCCTATATCAAGAAATTGGAAAGGTACCAAATAAATGAGCTTTCAGCACATCTCAAGGACCTAGAAAAACTGCAGCAATCCAAACCCAAATCTAGTAGAAGAGAAATATTTAAAACCAGAGAAGAAATCAACAGGATTGAATCCAAAAAAAAAAAAATTACAAAAAATCAGCCAAGCGAGAAGCTGGTTTTTTGAAAAAATAAACAAAATTGACACCCCATTGGCCCAACTAACTAAAAAAAAAGAAGAGAAAAGACCCAAATAATTAAAATCAGAGATGAAAAAGGAAACGTAACAACAGACACCACAGAAATAAAAAGAATCATCAGAAATTACTACAAGGACCTGTATGCCAGCAAACAGGAAAATCTATCAGAAATGGATAGATTCCTGGACACATGCAATCTACCAAAATTGAACCATGAAGACATAGAAAACCTAAACAGACCCATAACTGAAACAGAAATTGAAACAGTAATAAAGGCCCTCCCAACAAAGAAAAGCCCAGGACCAGATGGATAAACTGCTGAATTCTACCAGACATTTAAAGAAGAACTAATTCCATTTCTTCTCAAACTATTCAGAACAATCGAAAAAGATGGAATCCTCCCAAATTCTTTCTATGAAGCCAGCATCACCTTAATCCCTAAGCCAGAGAAAGATGCAGCACTGAAGGAAAATTATAGAACAATATCCCTGATGAACATAGATGCAAAAATCCTCAATAAAATTCTGGCCAATAGAGTACAACAACACATCAGGAAAATCATCCACCCAGACCAAGTGGGATTCATCCCTCATATGCAGGGATGGTTCAACATTCGCAAATCAATCAATGTGATTCACCACATTAACAGACTGCAGAAGAAAAACCATATGATTATCTCAATTGATGCAGAGAAAGCATTCGATAAAATTCAACACCCTTTCATGATGAAAACTCTAAGCAAATTGGGTATAGAAGGAACATTCCTCAATACAATCAAAGCAATCTATGAAAAACCCACGGCCAGTATCCTATTGAATGGGGAAAAGTTGGAAGCATTTCCACTGAGATCTGGTACCAGACAGGGATGCCCACTCTCACCACTGCTATTTAACATAGTTCTGGAAGTTTTAGTCAGAGCCATCAGACAAGAAAAAGAAATCAAAGGAATACAAATTGAGAAGGAAGAAGTCAAACTATCCCTCTTTGCAGACTATATGATCCTTTACTTAGAGGATCCAAAGAACTCTACTAAGAGACTATTGGAACTCATAGAGGAGTTTGGCAAAGTGGCAGGATATAAAATCAATGCACAAAAACAACAGCCTTTGTATACGCAAGCAATGCCACAGCTGAGAAAGAACTGCTAAGATCAATCCCATTCACAATAGCTACAAAAACAATCAAATACCTTGGAATAAACTTAACCAAGGACGTTGAAGATCTCTAAGATGAGAATTACAAAACCTTAAAGAAAGAAATAGAAGAGGATACCAAAAAATGGAAAAATCTGCCATGCTCATGGATTGGAAGAATCAACATCATCAAAATGTCCATTCTCCCAAAAGCAATTTATAGATTCAATGCAATCCCAATCAAGATACCAAAGACATTCTTCTCAGATCTAGAAAAAATGATGCTGAAATTCATATGGAGGCACAAGAGACCTCGAATAGCTAAAGCAATCTTGTACAACAAAAACAAAGCCGGAGGCATCACAATACCAGATTTCAGGACATACTGCAGGGCAGTTGTAATCAAAACAGCATGGTACTGGTACAGAAACAGATGGATAGACCAATGGAACAGAATTGAAACACCAGAAATTAATCCAAACATTTACAGCCAACTTATATTTGACCAAGGATCTAAAACCAATTCCTGGAGCAAGGACAGTCTATTCAATAAATGGTGCTGGGAAAACTGGATTTCCACGTGCAGAAGCATGAAGCAAGACCCCTACCTTACACCTTACACAAAAATCCACTCAACATGGATTAAAGACCTAAATCTACAACCTGACACCATCAAGTTATTAGAGAACATTGGAGAAACCCTTCAAGATATTGGCACAGGCAAAGAATTTCTGGAAAAGACCCGGGAGGCACAGGCAGTCAAAGCCAAAATCAACTATTGGGATTGCATCAAATTGAGAAGTTTCTGTACTGCAAAAGAAACAGTCAGGAGAGTGAAGAGACAACTGACAGAATGGGAAAAAATATTTGCAAACTCTGCAACAGATAAAGGGTTAATAACCAGAATCTACAAAGAGATCAAGAAACTCCACAAAAACAAAACAAACAACCCACTTATGAGATCGGCCAAGGACCTCAATAGACATTTTTCAAAAGAGGAAATCCAAATGGCCAACAGGCACATGAAAAAATGTTCAAGATCACTAGCAATCAGGGAAATGCAAATCAAAACCACAATGAGGTTTCACCTCACCCCGGTTAGAACGGCTCACATACAGAAATCTACCAACAACAGATGCTGGCGAGGATGTGGGGAAAAAGGGACACTAACCCACTGTTGGTGGGAATGCAAACTGGTCAAGCCACTATGGAAGTCAGTCTGGAGATTCCTCAGAAACCTGAATATAACCCTACCGTTCAACCCAGCCATCCCACTCCTTGGAATTTACCCAAAGGAGTTTAAATTGACAAACAAAAAAGATGTCTGCACCCTAATGTTTATTGCAGCTCAATTCACAATAGCCAAGACCTGGAACCAACCTAAATGCCCATCAACGGTAGACTGGATAAAGAAATTATGGAATATGTACTCTTTAGAATACTATACCGCAGTAAGAAGCAATGAAATCCAGTCATTTGCAACAAAATGGAGGAATCTGGAACACATCATGCTGAGTGAAGTAAGCCAATCCCAAAGGGACAAATACCATATGTTCTCCCTGATCGGTGACAAGTGACTGAACACCAAAAAGGAAACCTCCTGAAGTGAAATGGACACTATGAGAAATGGTGACTCGATCAGCACAGCCCTTACTGTTAATGAACGACTTAATACATTATCCCTCTTAGTAGTTTTTTTTGTCTGTTGTACTTAATATGACTGGTTTAATTCTGTAATTATCACACAGTTATTCTTAAGTGTTGAAATTTAACTGAAATGTGATCCCTGTTAAACATAAGAGTGGGAATAAGAGAGGGAAGAGATGTACAATTTGAGACATGCTCAAGCTGACTTGCCCCAAATGGTAGAGTTAGAAACATACCAGGGGACTCCAATTCAATCCCATCAAGGTGGCATGTACCAATGCCATCTCACTAGTCCAAGTGATCAATTTCAGTTCACAATTGATCATAATGAAAGGACTAAGAACCAAAGGGACCACATAAACAAGTCTAGTACCTGCTAATACTAACCGATAGAATAAATAAAGGGGAGAGTGATCCAACATGGGAAGTGAGATACTCAGCAGACTCAGAATGGCAGATGTCCTAAATAGCACTCTGGCCTCAGAATCAGCCCTAAATGCATTCTGATCTGGCTGAAAAGCCCATGAGAGTATTTCAAGCATGGAAAGCCATGACACTCTGGCAAAAAAAAAAAAAAAAGACCTAAATGAAAGATCTCTGTGAGTGAGATCCCAGTGGAAAGAACAGGTCTTCAAAGAAGGAGGTACCTTTCTCTGAAGGGAGGAGAGAACCTCCACTTTGACTATGACCTTGTCTAAACAAGATAAGAGTCGGAGAACTCAGAGGGCTTCCATAGCCTTGGAAACTCATGACTGGAGCATAGGGAGATTACTGATGCCATAGACAGGAGTGTCAATTGGTAAAGTCAACAACAGGAGTCACTGTGCACTTACTCCTCATGTAGGATCTCTGTCCTTAATGTGCTGTACATTGAGATTTAATGCTATAACGAGTACTGAAACAGTATATTTCACTTTGTGTTTCTATGGGGGTGCAAACCTTTGAAATCTTTACTTAATATATACTAAACTGATCTTCTGTGAAAAAAAAAGAAATTATCAATTCCCAACTTGACTCTCACTGGGATTAAACATGACAATAGGTCTGATCTGATTTCGTCATCATTTAAAAAAAATCATCTATTATTTTTCACTTTATGCTTCTGTGTGGGAGCAGACTGTTGAAATCTTTACTTAATGTATGCTAAGCTGATCTTCTGTATATTAAGACAATCGAAAATGAATCTTGATGTGAATGGAAGAGGAGAGGGAGTGGGAAATGGGAGGGTGCGGGTGGGAGGGACGGTATGGGGGGGAAGCCATTGTAATCCATAAGCTGTACTTTGGAAATTTATATTCATTAAATAAAAGTTAAAAAAAGAAAATATAGGCTACTACAGGATTTGAGAGCTATTAACGAAATCATAAAAAATATGGGAACATTGCATGCTGGCATTCCCCACCCAGGGGCCATTCCTAATGGATATCACATAGTTACCATTGATACCAAAGTTTGCTTCTTTTCCATTCCCAACAAGGAGGAGGATAAGGCCTACTTTGCCTTTACAATATGGGAGCCCAATTTCCAGCTCCCTGCAAAATGATTTCAGGGGACAGTACTCCCACAAGGCATGAAAAATAGCCCTGCCATTTGCCAAAGATACATTTCTTATGCGACCAGCACACTTAAAGATCAGTGCTTGTTCATACATTATGTGGAAGATATCTTACTTGCTCATGAGAATGCAGCAACTCTGAAGGCCTTTATAAGTGAGACAGTGACGTTTACAATTCCTGGGTTTGTCTATTGCCACAGAAAATGTACATTTTCCTCCCTTTCAATTCCTGGGTTATCAAATCTCCTCCCATATTTCTCCAATGGGACTAAACCTAAAAGTCAAGCGTAAATACTCACTTAATGAACT
Source organism: Oryctolagus cuniculus (assembly GCF_964237555.1). Classification (NCBI taxonomy): domain Eukaryota; kingdom Metazoa; phylum Chordata; class Mammalia; order Lagomorpha; family Leporidae; genus Oryctolagus; species Oryctolagus cuniculus. The sequence goes on along the minus strand of NC_091438.1, from coordinate 25,686,160 downwards.
TCAGCAACTATGTGGTCAAATCAAATTGGCTGAAGCCCTTCCTTCCCCTAATACCTGCAGAGATTAGACCGCTATTCAATTTCCCAAGTAAGGGGAACAGCCCTTCTTTAAAAATCACATTGACACCAGCAGCCAAATCCACTATAGAAAAGATCAACACCCAGTTGTCAAATTTAAAAACCTTTAGATATGACCCTCAGGTGCCTCTATTTGCCATAACCATATCTAACCTCAAGACCCCCGTAGGAGTTATTTGGCAGCAACACAGACCACTTTTTTGGGTGCACATAGCCTGGAGTGAGTGTCATAAAATAGTTAACAAAGTAGATGCCATCCTTATGCTGGGACTTAAATTAAGATATTATGCCAATAATATATTTAACACAGAGCCAGACATAGTGATCCTACCCCTATCACAATTAGAACTGTCCACATTGATGCTGAATAGCACACTCTTTCAAACTTTAATGATAAATTTCCCAGGACAAGTTGACAATCACCTGCCAGCAAACAGACTACTCCAGAGGTTACACACCTTAGAAATAGACTATACAAAGCATGCTTTCCCTGCTAATCAACCTATACCCATGGCACCGTGTGCATTTATGGATGTCAACAAGTCACTGTTGATTAAATCCTCCACAGAAAAAGATCCCATGGGGGATCAGTACAGTTGGGAGAAATAAGGGCAATAGTCAAGGTTATACTCCTTAGCCAGGATGGGCTGGTAAATATATTTTCAGACAGCAAGTACTCAGTACAGGTAGCAAAGATGATCCTTTTTGCAGTCTTTAACCTGACCAATAATCCAATTGACTAGATGTTCACAACACTTAAAGAGCTAACTGAGAACAGAAAACACCCATGTTATATCTCTCATGTAAGATCACATACTGGGTTACCTGACTTTATTTTCCAAGGCAACAAAAAGTTGATCATCTTATGTCCTGCAAAATGGCTTCCATCGGACACCTAGAATAAGCCTGTATTCTACACAAAAAATTTTATATGTCAGCAAGCAACATAAAATTGCTTTTCCTGGAGCTAACAATGAGCCAATGCAAACATCTGGTATGCTGTTGCAAGAATTATGTCCCCCTTGTCCCATTAGGCCCACTGCAACAAACAGGAGTGAACCCACAAGGCCTTGCTCCTAATAAGCTCTGGCAAGTGCATGTCACCCACATTAACTCCTTTGGTAAACTTAAGTTTGTCCATGTGGTGGTAGATACTTATTCAAAGGCTGTATTTGTAATAGCCCCATCTGGAGAAAAGGCTAGTAATGTGATAAAGGTGGTTAAGTCAGCCATGCTGGTCCTTGGTGTCCAGGGACCATAAAGACTGATAACAGGCCAGCATATACATCACAGGAACTTAATTTCTTCCTGCGGTTTTGGAACATATAGTCTGCCACAGGTATCCCATACAACCCACAGGGACAGGCAATCATTGAAAGAACTCATAGGATGATTAAAGATCTCTTACAAAGACAGAAAAACAATCATATGCCCCAGACCCACACTTTGCTTTGACTGAGGTAATTTTCACTATCAATTTTCTTACTTTTGATTCCCAAGGGATCAGCCCAGTTATAAACACTGGGGATCCTTTCCATCCCAGCCCCTAGCCCCTATGATTAGGTGGAAAGACCCCCTGAAAGGAGAATGGAAGGGATCACACCCTCTGCTAGCCAAGGGCCAAGGATATGCTTGTGTCTTTCCAGAGAATTCGGGACAGTCCTTTTGGGTGCCAGCCAGAAACATTAAACCTGCAACTGACAGTCAACCAGCACCAGCTGAACAAGACTGAGAGTCCACCTTGTTAGAGGATGCATCTGCCTTATCGTCCTACCCTGAGAAACTGCCCATAGCCACATCCATTACTGCTTTATACTCTACTTAACTCTGGTCAGCCACTCAAATGACCCACAGCCTGTGTGCAGTCATACCATTCCTGATTACCATTGCTCCTCATTCCTACCATGATCTAAGCAAGCACTCCTGTGGTCTCCCATTTTGAGCACTGGTTAGTCAACAATGGGTAAGATCCCCTGGGGGGACAACCTAAGGCAGGCACAGCTGCATACAGAGACCACATGGAAATGGGGTCAACAATGGTATGGCCAAGAATCATGCCTCCTGTAACTCAAAAATAAATGAAAAGGGGGAAATGTGGTGTAATTAGAAGGCCATGCCAAGATGGCCACTGGCAATGGAAACTGCCCTCAACAGGCTGTGATTTAATGGCTTCAAAAACCACATGACAATGGAGCCTGCCTGGCAACAGGCTGTGATTAGATGGCTTCAGAAACTGCCAGGCAACAGGCTGTGATTGGTTAGGGCATAGGCCGCCCCTTGACCGGATTGGCTGCCTTGGCTATTTAAGCTGCTGTACCAACTGAAATAAATGAGTCTGCAGGGTGCTCACCTCTGGCCTGCTTTCACTTGGCTCCTGGAGTCTGTGTGGTGACTTTGTGCCTCTTGCCCCCACCACGCTCCTCCTCTCAGAATGAATCCACAGCAACATAGGACAAGTGCTAAGATTAGATTTAGAGTTATGGTTAATGTTAGGGTTGGGGTTAGGTTTAGGTGTTAGGGCTAAGGCTAGGTTTAGTGTTACTATTAGGGTTAGAGTTAGGGCTAGGGCTAGTGGTAAGCCTAGCTCAGGTTAGGTTTAGGGTTAAGGTTAGGGTTAGGGCTAGGACTTGCATTAGGGTTAGTTTTAGGGTTAAGGATAGGGCTAGGTCTAGGGTTAGGGTTAGGGTTAGGGTAAGAGTTATGGTTTGAGTTAGTGTTAGGATTAGGTTTATGGTTAGGGTTAAGTATAAGGCTATGGCTAGGACTTATGCTAGTGTTAGTGTTAGTGTTAGGGTTAGGGTTAGTTTCAGGGTTTTGGCTATGGCTATGGCTAGGCTAGGGCTAGGTTCAGGCCTAGGGCTAGGGCCAGGGCTAGGGTTAAGTTTAGAGAGAGTGCTAAGGCTATGGCTAGGCTTAGGGTTAGGGCCAGGGTTAGGGTTAGATTTAGGGCTAGGACCAGGGTTACAGATAGGGTTTGGCTAAGTGTTAGCTAAGTGTTAGCTAAGGCTAGGGTTAGGCTTAGTTTTTGCATTTCAGTTACAGGTAGGACTAGGGCTAAGCCTAGGGCTAGAGTTAGGTATATTGTTAGGGCTAGGGCTAGGGCTAGGGCTAGAATTAGGTTGAGGTTCAGGGTTTGGGCTAGGGCTAGGGTTATGTCTAGGGTTATGGTACAGTTAGTGTTAGAACTAGGGTTATGTCTAGGACTAGGGCTAGGGCTAGGTCTAGGTGTAGGGTTTGTGCTAGGCCTAGGTCTAGGGCTAGGGCTAGGGTTAGTTTTAGGGTTAAGGATAGGACTAGGGTTAGGGCTAGGGTTTGGATTATGGTTATAATTAGCATCATGATTAGGGCTAGGGTTAGGGCTAGGTCAAGGTTTAGAGTTAGGTTTAGGGTTAGTGCTAGATCTAGGACTAGTTCAAGTGCTAAAGTTAGTTTTATGTTTAAGGTTAGGGTTAGGGCTGGTTCTATGTCTTGGGCTAGGGTTATTTTTAGGGTTAGGGCTAGTGTTAAGGTTAGGGTTCATGTTAGAGCTATGTCTAGGCCTAGGTCAAGAGTTAGGGTTAGGTTTAGTGTTAGGGCTAGGGCTAGGAGAAGATTAGGGTTAGGGTTATGGTTTGGGTTAGGGTTAGCATTAAGCTTAGGGTTAGGGTAAGGTTAGGCTTTGGCTGGGGCTAGGTCTTGTGTAGGGTTAGGGTTTTGGTTACAGCTAGAGCTACGGCTAGGGCTAGAGTTAGGGTTAAGCTTACTTTTATGGTTAGGATTAAGGTTAGGGTCAATGTTAGTGTTAGGGTTAGGGTTAGTTTTAGGGTTAGCAGTAGGGTTAGGTATGGGCTAGGGCTATGGCTAGTGTTAGGGTTAGGGTTAATGCTAGGGCTAGGTTTAGGGCTAGGACTAGGGTTAGGTTTAGGGTTAGGCTTAATTTTAATGTTAGTGTTAGGTCTTGGTCTAGGGCTAGGATTAGGGTGATGGCTATGTCTAGTGCTAGTGTTAGAGTTAGCATACAGTTAGAGTTAGGGTTAGGGCTAGGGCTATGCCATTGGCTAGGTTTAAGTTTAGGGCTAGTTATGGTTAGTGTTATGATTATGGCTATATGGTTATGGCATTGGACTAGGGCTAGTTTTAGGGCTAGGGTTTTGGTTAGGATTAGAGCTAGGGCAATTTGAGGGCTAGTTTTAAGGTCAGGTTTAAGTTAGGGCTAGGGCTAAGGCTAGACCTATGTCTAGGGTATGTTAGTGTAAGGTTTAGGATTAGGGCTTGGGCTAGGGCTAGAGTTTGGGTTTGGGTTAGGGTTATGGTTAGTGTTAGGGTTAGGGCTGAGGCTAGGTCTAGGTCTAGGGTTAGTGTTAGGGCTTTGGATAGGGCTAGGTCTAGTATTAGGTTTAGGTTTAGGGTTAAGGATAGGGCTAGGCTAGGCTTAGGTTTAGGCTTAGGGTTAGGGTTATGAATAGGGCTAGACTAGGGCTAGGGCTAGGGATAGTGCTCTGATTATGTCTAGGGCAGGTTCTAGGGCTAGAGCTAGGTCTAAGATTTGGGTTAGGGTTAGGGCTAGAACTAGTGCCTTTGCAGTCCTAATGATAGGGCTAGGGTTATGGTTAGTTTTAGGGTAGGGCTAGCTCAGGCCAGGCCTAGACTTGGGTTATTGATAGGGTTTGGTCTAGGGCTAGGACTAAGTCTAGAGTTATTGTTAAGTTTATGGTTAGGGATAGGGCTACAGCTATAGCTAGCGCTAGGGCTGTCAGTTGGTTTAGGTTTAGGTTTAGCATTAGGATTATCATTAGGGTTAGGATTATGGCTAAATCTAGAGCTGGGGCTAAGGCAAGGTTAGGGTTAGGTTTAGGGTTAGGCTTAGGGTTAGGGTTAGCACTAGGGTTATGGAAATTCCTTGGCTAGGGCTAGGACTAGGATTTTGTTTAGGGTTAGAGTTAGGTCTAGGCCTAGATGTAAGGATAAGGATAGGGCTAGGGTTAAGGTTAAGCTAAGTATACAAATATGACTATTGCTAGGATCAGGATAGGGTTATGGTTATGGTTAGTGTTACAGTTAGGGTTAGGTTTAGATTTGGGCTAGGGTTAAGGTTAGGGTTAGCGTTAGGTTAGGTTAGGGTTAGGGTTACGGTTTGGGTTTGTTTAGGGTTAGGTCTATGCCTATGGCTAGTGTTAGGATTAAGGTCGTTGTTATTGTTAGGTTTAGTGTAGGTCTAGGGCAGGGTTAGTGCTAGGGTTAGAGTTATGGTTATGGTTAGGGTTAGTGTAGGGTTACGATTAGGGTTAAGTTTAGAGCTAGATCTAGAATTATGGTTAGGGTTAGTGTTAGAATTAGTTAGGAGTAGGGTTATGTCTACGTCTAGAGCTTGGTTGAGGGTTATTGTTAGGCCATGGGCATGGGTGAGGTCTAGAGTTATGGTTAGGTTTAGAGTTGTGGATAGGGCTAGGGCTATGGCCAGGTTTAGGATTAGGGTTATGGTTTGGGTTAACATTAGTGTTAGGGCTAGGGCTTAGGCTAGATATAGGGTTATGGTTTGGTTTAGGTTTACTGTTGGGGTTACACCTAAGGCTAGATTCAGAGCTAGGACCACAGGTAGGGTTAGGGTTAGGGATTCAGTCACAGTTAGGATTAGGGTTAGTGTTAGGGTTATAGTTGGCATTAGGGCTTGGGCTAGGTCTAGTACCAGGTCTAGAGTTAGGATTACAGTTAGTGATAGGGCTATGGCTAGATATAGGCCTAGGGTTCCAATTAGGGTTAGGGTTATGTTTAGGGCTAGGTTTAGAGCTAGTTCTAGGGCTAGAACTAGGGCTGGGGCTAGGTTTAAGGTTAGGTTTAGGGTTAGGAGTAGTGCTAGGGATAAGGCTAGGGCTAGGGCTAAAGCTAGACCTGGGTTATTTTTAGGGTTAGGGTTAGGGTTAGAGATACGGGTATGGTTAGGGTTAGGGTTAGAGTTATGGTTAGGGTTAGAGCTAAGGCTAGGGTTTGGGCTAGTGTTTGGGCTAAGGCTAGGGCTAGGGCTTGGGTTATGATTAGGGTCAGGGTTAGTGTTAGGGCTAGGGCTAGGGTTAGGGTTAGAGTTAGTATTAGTTCTAGGACCAGTGCTAGTTCCAAGGCTAAGTTTAGAGTGAGGTTAGGGCTATAGCTATAGCTAGGGCTAGATTTAGGGATAGTGTTAGTGTTATGATAATTGCTAGCACTAGCTGTTATGATAGATCTAGGACCAGTGCTAGGGCTTGTGTTAGGGTTCATTAGGACTAGGCCTAGGTCTAGCTCTATGGCTAGCACTAGGGTTAGGGTTAATGTTATGGTTATTGTTAAGGTTAGTGTTAGGTCTAGGGTCAGGGCTAGAGTTAGGGTTTAGTTTAGGGTTAAGGTTAGATCTAGACCTAGGTCTAGATCTATGCCTAGGGTTAGGGTTATGGTTAGAGTTATGGTTATTGTTAGGGTTAGGGTTAGATCTAGGGTTAGGGTTAGGGTTAGTGTTAGGGTTAGGATTAGGAATAGGGTTAGGGTTAGGGCTAGGATTAGGTTTAGGCTTAGTGTTAATTTAGGGTTAGGGTTAGTGTTAGGGCTAGGGCTAGGTGAGGGCTTTTAGGGTTAGTGCTATGGTTCAGGTTAGGGTTAGGATTTGGATTAGGGTTAGGGTTATGGTCAGAGCTAGGTCTAGGACTAGTTCTAAGGCTATGGTTTAGGTTAGGGCTAGAGCTAGGGTTAGGGTTAGAGTTATGGTTAGGTCTATGTCAATCAAGGGCTAGGGTTAAGGTTAGGGTTATGTTTCAGGTTAGATTTAGGATCACGGTTAGTGTTAGTGTTAGGAATAATGCTATGCCTTGGTGTAGGTCTTGGGTTAGGTTTAGTGTTACAACCAGGGCTAGGACTAGGGCTTGGGCTGTTTCTAGTGCTAGGGCTAAGGCTAGGCTAGGGCTAGGACTAGGGCTAGTTTCACATCTAGGGCTGGCGCTAGGGTTTGACTTACCCTTAGGGTTAAGATTAAAGTTAAGTTTAAGGTTAAGATTAGCAATAGGGCTTGGGATAAGGAAAGGGCTAAGGCTAGAGTTAGAGTTAGGGTTAGTGATTGTGCTAGGGTTAGGGCTAGGGTTATGTTTAGTGTTAGGGTTAATGCTAGGGCTTGTTCTAGGTCTGTGGCTAGGGATAGGGCTAGGACTAGGGTTAGGGTTAGGGTTAGTGTTATGATAAAGTTAGAGTTAGGACTAGGTCTATGTTTTTCTAGGTTTAGGATTATAGTTAGGCTTATGGTATTGTTAGCTTTAGGACTATGGCTAGGCTTGGGCTTTGGTTATGGTTAGGGTTGAGGTTAGGCCTACGGTTAGGGTTATGGTTAAGGCTAGGGCTAGAACCAAGATTATGGTTATGATTAGGGCTAGAGCTAGGCTAGGATTAGGGTTAGTGTTAGAGCTAGGGCTATTTCTAGAGCTACGGCCTGGGTTAGGGTAGGATTAGGTTTAGGGCTAGTGCTTGGGCTAGTTCAGGTCTATTACAAGGCTGAAGATTAGGGCTAGGACTAGAGTTAGAGTTAGGGTTAGGGTTTGGGTTATGATTATGGGTATGGCAGGGGTTCCAAGATTGTGGAATTGGGAGGGAGCTTACTAATCTTGTCCAGGAGCAGATAGATAGTTTAATAAAAGTGGAGAAAGTGTAGTATTATGGAAGAGTTAAGGTTAAAAGGGCAGAGTAAACTCTTCTGTAATTAGAGGGACATGGTGGACCTACGTGGAGGGCTTGGGCACCCACAACTCAGTACTCCAGCTGCTGAGAGCCTCTATACAAGCGCTGGAATGTGAGGTGAGACCAGACCAAAACAACCTGAGACACTGGTGGAAAAGCAGCAGAAAGATCCTAGAGGTAAACAGGCTTGAAGCCCCATGGGGGAAAGTACATCGGGTTAACCTTACAAAGATGTAGAAGCCAATAGAGTGGGCACCATTTTGGACATACGTAACAGCTGCGTCAGCTCAGGGCTGTGCCCAGCAATCAGCCAAGTGGAGAAACCTACTCTGGTGGGGAGTAATAACAGGAGACTAAGACCTAGTGACTGTGTGGAGCTTCTGAACCAGGACTGTAAAAAAAAAAAAAACTCAAGGTGTGTGGGAGAACTCATGGTGTGGCCAAGACTTTGAGTAGTCTTGGTGGGAGATGCCACAAGCATTGGCGGTCCTGGCTACCTGGTGAGAGACATTGCAGGGTAATATGAACTTACACTGAGGTCTGAACAGATCCTTTGTGTGTCCTTGGGACAGAGCAGACCAATATACCCACTGGGGCTAGCGTTCAGGCACTGATCACCATTGAGAAGAGCTCAGCTGAGTGGAATTACTTCCCTTCTGATTAAAAAGAGAGAGAGAAGATATACCATGCCAGACCTGGGTGTGTAACCTGAGGCATGCCCTTAACCCTGAAGAACTGAACAGAACTCTCTGGCACACCCACCACAAGCCTCTAGAGATTCACTGAAAGCAGACAGTCCACTTATCTACAGAATCATAGTACAATGAAAAAAGCTGCCACAGCAGAAATAAAAGAAAAACCAATGAGTATCTACACAAATGCTGAACAACAAATGCAACAACCCAAGAAACAAGAATAAGGAAGACAAAATGATGCTCCCAAAAGAACATGACATGTCAATACAAGATTATGCAGATGATGAGATAAAAGAAGTGCAAGAAATGAAACTCAAAAAATTGATGAAACGCATACTTAGAAGTAATCAAAAACAAATGTACAAATTGCTGAAATCCCTGCAGGACATGAAAGAAAAGCTCTAATGAATGAAAATGAAATCTTAAGGAGGAATCAAAGTGAAATGAAGAATTCGTTAGAACATGAATTTGAGATATTAAAGAGAAATCAAAATAAAATGAAGAATTCAGTAAAGAGAACCTTAAAAACGGAATCAGTGAGGCAGAAGAGAGAATATTGGACTTAGAACACAGAGAACAGGAACGTATATTGTCAAGCCAAAGACAAGAAGAGTAAATTAGGAATCTAAAAAATATTGTTGGGAATCTGCAGAATACTATTTAAAAATCCAAATTTTGGGTTCTAGAAGTTCCTGAAGGCATGAAAAGAGAGACAGGATTAGACTGCCATTTTAGTGAAATACTAGCAAGTATACTCTGGGTTTGGAGAAAGAAAGAGACCTCAAAGTACAGGAAGCACACAGAACTCCCAACAGACATGACAAGGAAATATCCTCACCATGACACATTGTAGTCAAACTCACCACAATGAAACATAAAGAAAAGATTCTAAAATGTGCAAGAGAGAAATGCCAGATTACTCTCAGAGGATCACCAATTAGACTCACAGCAGACTTCTCATTAGAAACCCTGCAGGCTAGGAGGGAATGGTGAAATATAGCCCAAGTAATAAGAGAAAAAATTTTGCCATCCCAGAATATTATATCCTGCAAAGCTTTCATTTGTGAATGAAGGTGAAATAAATACCTTTCATAGGAAAGAGAAATTGAAAGAATTTGTCATCACTTGTCCAGCACTGCACAAGATGTTAAAAGATGTTTTACACACAGAAACACTGAAATATGGTCTACGAATGAAGGTAAAGGAAGAATATCTCTCAGTATAAGATCACAGGAAGTTCAAGTTATATATTAGAAATATCTTTGGGAAAATGGCAGGGAAAATCACTATGTATCAATAGTTACATTGAATGTAAATAGCCTCAACTCTCCAGTTAAAAGACACAGACTGGCTGAATGGATTAAAACACAAAACCCATTTATTTGTTGCTTACAAGAGACACATCTTTCCAACAAAGGTGCATGTAGACTGAAATGAAAGATTGGAAAAAGATATTCCATGCCAACAGAAACCAAAAAAGAGCTAGCATAGCCATCTTTTTTTTTTTGACAGGCAGAGTTAGACAGTGAGAGAGAGAGAGAGAGAGAGAGAAAGGTCTTCTGGGCTGGTGCCATGGCTCAATAGGCTAATCCTCCACCTAGTGGTGCCAGCACACCAGATTCTAGTTCCAGTTGGGGTGCCGGATTCTGTCCCAGTTGCCCCTCTTCCAGGCCAGCTCTCTGCTATGGCCCAGGAAGGCAGTGGAGGATGGCCCAAGTGCTTGGGCCCAGCACCCCATGGGAGACCAGGAGAAGCACCTGGCTCCTGCCTTTGAATCAGTGCAGTGTGCCGGCCGCAGCACGCCAGCCATGGCAGCCATTGAAGGGTGAAGCAATGGCAAAAGGAAGACCTTTCTATCTGTTTCTCTCTCTCACTGTCCACTCTGCCTGTCAAAAAAAATAATAGTAAAAAGAAAGGTCTTCCTTCCATTGGTTCACCCCCAAATGGCTGCTATGGCCAGCACCTTGAGCCAATCCAAGCCAGGAGCCAGGTGCTTCCTCCTGGTCTCCCATGCTGATGCAGGGCCCAAGCACCTGGGCCATCCTCCACTTCCCTCCTGGGCCACAGCAGAGAGCTGGACTGGAAGAGGAGCAATTGGGACAGAATCTGGCACCTCAACCAGGACTAGAACCCGGAGTGCTGGCACCACAGTCAGAGGATTAGCCTAGTGAGCCACAGTGGTGGCCATAGCATAGCCATCTTAATATAAGAAAAAATAAACTGTAACATAAAAACTGTTAAAAGGGACAGGGACAAAAAGAGGCTCTATATAATGATTAAGGGATCAATTCAAAACAAGATGTAACTGCTATAAATGTGTATGCACCTAATTACAGGGCACTGGACTATTTAAAAGATATGTTAAAGAATTTAAAGGAAAACTTAGATTCCAATACAATAGTATTGGGGGATTTCAATACTCCACTTTCAGCAATGGACAGATTAACCAGAGAGAAAATCAACAAGGAAATAGAAGATTTAATTGACACTAAAGACCAAATGGATCTAACAGACATCTACAGAACTTTTCATCCTACACTCAAAGAATACACATTATTCTCAGCAGTGCACGAAATTGTCTCTAGGATCGACCACATACTAGGCCACAAAGCAAGTATCAGCAAATTCAAAGAATTGAAATCAAACCATGCATCTTCTGAGACTACAATGGAATGAAGATGGAAATTAGCAGCTCAGGAATCCCTAGAGCATATGCAAACACATGGAGACTAAACGACATGCTCCTGAATGAACAGTGGGCTATAGAAGAAATCAAAAACTTTCTGGAAGTAAATAAGGATAACTACACAACATATCAAAACTTATGGGATACAGCAAAAGCAGTGGTAAGAGGAAAGTTTATAGCAATAGGTGCCTACATCAAGAAATTGCCAAGGCACCAAATAAATGAGCTATCAATGCATCTCAAGGATTTAGAAAAATACAGCAAACCAAACGCAAAACTAGGAGAAGAGAAATAATTAAAATTAGAGAAGAAATAAACAAAATTGAATCCAAAAAATTACAAAAGATCAGCCAAATGAAGAACTGGTTTTTTGAAAAAAATAAACAAAATTGACACACCATTGGCTCTACTAACTAAAAAAAGAAAAGACCCAAATCAATAAAATCAGAGATGAAAAGAGGAATGTAACAACAGACACCAGAGAAATAAAAAAGTCATCAGAAATTACTAGAAAGAGTTTTATGCCAGCAAACTGGGAAATCTATCAGAATGGATAGATTCCTGAACACATACAACCTACCTAAATTGAACTATGAGGACACAGAAAACTTAAACAGAGCCATAACCAAGTCAGAAATAAAATCAGTAATAAAGGCCCTCTGAACAAAGGAAAGCCAGGACCAGATGGATTCACTGCTGAATTCTACCAGACAAAAAGAACTAACTCCAATTCTTCTCAAACTATTCAAACAATATAATGAAAGGGAATCTTCTCAAATTCTTTCTATGAAGAAAGCATCACCTTAATTCCTAAACTTGAAAAAAGGTGCAGCAGAGAAAGAGAATTACAGACCAATTTTCCTGATGAACATAGACACAAAAATCATTAATAAAATTCTGGCCAATAGAATTCAACAACACATAAAAAATATCATTCACTCAGACCAAATGGGATTTATCCCTGGCATGCAGGGATGGTTCAACGTTCGCAAATCAATCAATGTGACACACCACATTAACAAACTGCAGAAGAAAAATCATATGATTATCTGAATAGATGCATAGAATGCATTTGATAAAATCCAGAACCCTTTCATGATGAAAATGATAAGCAAATTGGGTATAGAAGGAACATACCTCAACATAATCAAGGCAATTTATGAAAAACCCACTGCCAGTATCATATTTAATGGGGAAAAGCTGGAAGCATTTCTACTGAGATCCAGTAACAGACAGGGATGCCCACTCTCACCATTGCAATTCAGTATAGCACTGAAGGTTTTAGCCAGAACCATTAGGCAAGAAAAAGAAATTAAAGGGTTACAAATTAGGAGGAAGAAGTCAAACTATCCTTCTTTTCAGACAATATGATTATTTAGGGGATCCAAAGAACTCAAATAAGAGACTATTGGAAATTATAAAAGAGTTTGGCATAGTAGCAGGATATAAATTTAATGCACAAAAATTAACAGCCTTTGTATACACAGACAATGCCATGACTGAGAAAGAACTTCTAAGATCAATCCTATTCACAATAGGTACAAAAAAATCAAATACCTTAGAATAAACTTACCAAGAATGTCAGAGCTCTCTGATGAGAATTACAAAATCTTAAAGAAAGAAATAGAAGAGGATACCAAAAAATGAAAAAATCTTCCATGCTTATGAAATGGAAGAATTAATATAATCAAAATGTCCATTCTCCCAAAAGCAACTTATAGATTCAATGTGATGCCAATCAAAATATCAAAGACATTCTCCTCAGATCTGGAAAACATGATGCTGAAATTCATATGGAGGCACCGGAGAACTCGAATAGCTAAAGCAATCTTGTACAACAAAAACAAAGCCAGAAGCATCACAATACCAGATTTCAAGACATACTACAGGGCAGTTATAATCAAAACAGCATGGTACTTGTACAGAAATAGATGGTTAGACAAATGAAACAGACTAGAGGAAGAAATCAATCAAACATCTACAGCCAACTTATAGTTGATTAAGGAGCTAAAACAAATTCTTGGAGAAAAGATAGTGTATTCAACAAATGGTGCTGGGAAAGCTGGATTTTCACATGCAAAAGTATGAAACAAGACCTCTATTTTGCACCTTACACAAAAATCCACTCAACATGGATTAAAGATATAGATCTATGACCCAAACCATCAAATTATTAGAGAACATCGTAGAAACTCTGCAAGATATAGGCATAGGCAAAGAATTCTTGGAAAAGACCCCAAAGGCATAGGTAGACAAAGCCAGAATTAACAATTAGGATTACATCAAATTGAGGTTTCTGTACTGCAAAAGAAACAGCCAGGAAAGTGAAGAGGCAACCAATGGAATGGGATAAAATATTTGCAAACTATGCAACTGACAAAGGATTAATAACCAGAATCTGCAAAGAGATCTAGAAACTCCACAACAACAAAACAAACCATCCTGTTAAGTGATGGGTCAAGGACCTAAATAGACATTTTCAGAAGAGGAAATCCAGCAGGGTAACACCCTAGCCTGAAGCATTGGCATCCCATATGTGCGCCAGCTTGACACCCAGCCTTCCCCATCTGATCCAACTCTTTGCTGTGGCCTGAGAAAGCAGTAGAAGATGGCCCAAGTCCTTGGGCCCTTGCACCCATGTTGGAGACCTGGAAGAAACTCCTGGCTCCTGGCTTTGGATCAGTGCAGCTCTGGCCATTCCATCCAATGGGGAGTGAACCATTGGATGGAAGACCTCTCTCTCTCTCTCTCTCTCTCTCTCTCTCTCTCTCTGTCTCTCCTCTCTCTGTGTAACTCTGACTTTCATGAGACCAATGAGGAAGGTGAAGACGAAGGCCACACAGGCCAGAATGTAGGCATAGCCATATCTGCCTTCCATGGTCACATGATAGAACTCCAGGTTGTTGTTGTGAAATTCCTGTGCTGGTCTGTGTAGATGGAGGCCACAATCATGATGCACAGACATGACATGAACTGGATAATGAGCGTCAAGTGTAATCTCTCTCACTGTTTGAGGTGGAAGAGCTAGAGCAAGAATATGAGGAAAGTGATGCGGCAGAGGATGGTGGACAAATCATGCTGGCCTGCACAGCCTGTAGCATGGAGAACACTTCAAAGGTGTCACCGATTTCTGTACAATTTATATTGTTGAGGCAAATTCTCCAGACATCCACAAAAAACTCTTCTCCTACCCACCAGGTTTGACACACACTCACTCAGACTTACCCCTAATGGTAGAGCTAGAAATGCATCATGGGACACCAAATCCCGTTAAGTTGGCATGTACCAATGCTATCTTACTAGTTAAGGTGATCAGTTTAAGTTCTTAATTGATCATAAAGATAGGATTAAGTGTCAAGGGGATCACATAAACAAGACCAGTGACTGCTAATAATAATTGATTGAATTAAAAAGGAGAGAATGATCCAACATGGGAAGCAGGATACACACCAGACTCATAGAATGGTAAATGCCCTAAACAGTACTCTGGCCTCAGAATCAGCCCTTAAGGCTAAGAAGTCCATGAGAGTTTCTCAGGCATGGAAAGCCAAGACACTGTGGAAAAAAATGTCCTAAATGAAAGATCTCTGTGAGTGAGATTTCAGTGGAAAGAATGGGCCATCAAAGAAGGGGGTACCTTTCTCTGAAAGGAGGAGAGAACTTCCACTTTGACTAAGGCCTTGTCTAAATAAGATCGGAGTTTGTGAACTCAAGAGGCTTCCATAGCCTTGGCAGCTCATAACAAGAGCCTCTGGTGATTAGTGATGTCATAAATAAGAGTGTCAATTGTTAAATTAACAACAGGAGTCACTGTGCACTTTCTCCCCATGTAGAATCTCTGTGCTTAATGTGTTGTACTATGCAAATTAATGGTAAAACTAGTATTCAAACAATACTTTATACTTTGTGTGTCTGTGTGGGTGCAATCTTTTGAAATCTTTACTGAGTATACACTAAATTGATCTTCTGTATATAAAGATAATTAAAAATGATTCTTAATGAAGAATGTGATGGGAGAGGGAGTAAGAGATGGGATGATTTGCAGGTGGGATGGTGGTTATGGTGGGGAGCCACTACAATCCGTAAGTTGTACTTTCACAATTTATATTTATTAAATAAAAGTTTTTTGACAGGCAGAATTAGGTAGTGAGAGAGAGAGAGAGAGAAAGGTCCTCCTTTTTCCATTGGTTCACCCCTGAAATGGCCGCTACAGCCAGTGCACTGCAGCTGGCACACTGCGCCAATCAGTAGCCAGGAGCCAGTGCTTCCTACTGGTCTCCCATGTGGATGTAGGGCCTAAGCACCTCCACTGCACTCCCAGGACACAGCAGAGAGCTGGACAGGAAGAGAAGCAACTGGGAAAGAATCTGGCACCTTGACCGGGACTAGACACAGAGTGCCAGCACCGCAGGTGGAGGATTAGCCTAGTGAGCAGTGGCACTGGCCAAATAAAATTTTTTTAAAAAAAGGTCTAGGAGTACTGCTAAGGCTAGAGCTAGGGCTTGGATTTTTGTTGGAGTTTTTTAGAGTTAGGGCTAGGCCTAAGTCTAGTAGGGCTTGGAACTGGGCTAGGGTTAGGGTTGGGGTTAGTGTTATAGTTATAGTTAGGGTTAGGGCTAGGGCTAGGGCTAGGCCTAGGCTTAGGTCTAGGGTTAGGGCTAGGGTTAGTGTAAGGCTGAGGATTAGGGCTGGGGCTAGGGATACAGCTATGACTAGTACTAGGTTTAGGGATAGGGTTAGGGTTAAGGTTAAGGTTAGTATTAGGTTTAGGTTTAGGATTAGGGTTGGGCTAGAACTATGGCAAGATTTAGGATTAGGGTTAGGGTTAATGTTAAGGCTAGGGCTAGAGTTAGTTTTAGGTTTAGGGTCATGTTTAGGACTAAGGCTTCGGCTAGGTCTAGGGTTATGGTTAGGGTTAGAGCAAGGGTTAAGTCATGGGCTAGGTTGAGGGTTAGTGTTAAGCCCAGCATTAGGGCTAGGGCTAGCTTGGCCTAGGGCTAGGGTTAGGGTTGGGTTAGGGCTATGTATAGGGCTAGGACTTAGGCTAGAGTTAGGCTTAGGTTTAGGTGTAGGGATAGTGCTATAGCTAGGTATAGCTCTATGGATAAGTTTAGGGTTAGGATTCCATTTAGGGCTAGGGATAGGGAAAATCTTGGGCTAAAGCTAGGGCTAAGGTTAGGGTTATGGTTAGGTCTAGGTCTAGGGCTAGCATTAGAGTTAGGGTTAAGACTAGGTCTCAGGCTAGGCAATGGCTAGTGTTAGGGTTAGGTTTATGGTTTTGGTTAGTGTTAGGATTAGGGTTACATTAGTGTTAGCCCTAGGCCTAGGTCTAGGGTTAAGGCTACAGTTTGGGTTAGGGTTAGTTATATGGTTAGGGTTATTTTTGGCATTAGGGCTAAGGCCAGGGCTAGATTTAGGGTTACGTTTATTGCTAGGGCTAGGGCTAGGAATAGAGTTAGGGTTTGCATTAGGGTCATGGTTGTGTTTAGGGTTAGGTTTAGATCTACAAGTAGTGCTAGGGCTAGGGTTAGGCAAGTGCTAGAGCCAGGGCTAGGTTCAAGTGAGGGTTATGATTTGGGTTAGAGTTACGGCTAGGCTTATGCCTATGGATAGGTTTAGGATTAGGGTTAGGGGTTTTGGTAGGAAGATGGTTAGGGCTACCACTAGAGCTAAATTTAGGGTTAGGGATTGGGATATGACTACTGTTATGGTTAGTGTTAATGCTACAGCTAGGGCTAGGTCTAGGGCTAGGATTAGGGCTTGGGCTAGGGTTAGGTTTTGGTTTGAGGTTAGGGCAAGTGCTAGGGCTAGGGCTAATGCCAGGCTTAGGGCTAGGGCTAGGGCTAGGGCTAGCCCTGGGTTAGTGTTAGAGCTAGAATTATGGTTAGGGTTAGGGTAAGGGGTAGGGATAGGATTAGGGCTAGAGCTAGTGATACGGTTTGAGTTAGGGTTAGGGTTAGTGTTAGGTCTAGGACTAGGGCTAGTTTTAGGGTGAGGATTAGAGATAGGGCCAGAGATAGGGGTAGATTTAGGGTAGGGTTAGTGTTAGGGTTAGTGTTAGCTCTAGGGGTATGATTAGGACTAGGATTATAGTTAGGGTTAGGGTTAGGGCTAGTTGTAGGTCTAGGTCTATGACCAGAGATAGGGTTAAGGTTAGAGTTATGGTTTTGGTCAGGACCATGGTTAGGGCTAGGGCTAGGGCTAGGGCTATTCCTAGGGCTAGGATTAGGGTTAGGCTTAGGGTTTGGTGTAGGGTTAGAGTTAAGGTTAGGGTTATGGTTACAGTTAGGGTTAATTCTAGGGCTAAAGATAGGGCTAGGTTAGGGTTAGGGTTAGTGTTAGGGTTAGGGTTACGTTTTAGGACTAGGGGTAGGCTGGCTAGTGCCAGGGCTATGCCTAGGGCTATGATTATTGTTTAGTTTATGGTTATGTTTAGGGTTTGGTGTATGTTTTGTGTTAGGGTTGAGGTTAGGGTATGGCTAGGGCTAGGGCAAGGATTAGTGTTAGTTTCAGATTAGGATTAGGGCTAGGACTACTGTGAGGCTTTGGCTAGGGTTATGGTTAGGTTAGGGTTAGTTTTACAACTATGGCAAGGGCTACAGATAACCCTAGGGCTAAGTTTAAGTCTAGGGCTGGGACTAAGAGTGTTAGGTTTAGGGTTAGGAATAGGGCTACAGCTATGGCTAGGGATAGGGCTATGGCTAGGTTTAGGGTAGGGTTAGCATTAGGGTTTGTTTAGGGTTATTTTTAGGGTTAGGGCTAGGTCTAGTTCTAGGGCTAGTGTTATGGTTACTTTTAAGGTTAGGGCTAGGTTTAGAGCTATGGCTAGAGCTAGTGCTAAGGTTAGGGTTAGTTAAAGGAGTAGGTGAGGGCAATGGTTAGGGTCACTGTTATGGTTCAGGTTAGGGTTAGAGCTTAGTGTTATGGTTAGGGTTAGGGCTAGAGCTAGGGAAGTTCTAGGGCTAGGACTAGGGTTAGAGCTTAGTGTTATGGTTAGGGTTAGGGCTAGAGCTAGGGAAGTTCTAGGGCTAGGACTAGTGCTAGTGTTAGGGTTAGGATTAGGGTTATGGGGCTGTCATTGTGGCATAGCAGTTAAAGCCACTGCCTGCAGTACCGGCATCCCATATGAGTGCCGGTTCGAATCCCAGCAGCTCTGGCCATTGTGGCCAATTGGAGAGTGACCCATCGGATGGAAGACCTCTCTCTCTCTCTTTCTCTGCCTATCCTCTCTGTGTAATTTTGACTTTCAAGTAAAAATAAATAAATCTTTTTTTAAAGAAAGGATTAGGGTTAGGTTTAAGCCTAGGTCTAGGACTAGGATTAGGGCTAGAGTTAGTGTTATCGTTAGGTCTAGGGCTAGGTGAGGGCTTGGGCAAAAACTAAAATTGGGGTTTAATTTACTGTAGGGCTAGGGTTAGAGTTCGGGTTAGGGGTAGAGTTAGTGTTAGGGTTATGGCTAGGGCTAGGGCTATGGTTAGGGCTAGGTCTAGGTCTATGCAAGGGTTAAGGTTAGGGTTACAGTTAGGGTTAGGGTTAGGTTTATGTTTATGGTCAAAGCTTTAGTGATAGGGCTAGGGCTAAGGTTAGTGTTAGGGTTAGGATTATGGTTAGGATTAGGGCTAGGGCTACAGTTAGTGTTAGGTTTAGAATTAGGGATAGAGCTAGGGATATGGTTAAGGTAATGGTTAGAGTTATGCTTAGGGTTACAGTTAATGTTTGGTTTAGTGCTAGGGCTTGGTCTAAGGCTAAGTTAAGGCTAGGGTTAGGATTATGGTTAGGGTAAGGGTTACAGCAGGGGCTAGGGCTATGGTTAGGGTTAGGTTTATTTTTCTGGTTAGGAATTGGACTAGGGCTAGGCCTAGGGCTAGGTCTAGTATATGGTTGGGGTTAGGGTTAGGGTTAGGGCTAGGGTTAGGGATAGGGCTATGACTAGGTCCAGGATTAGTGTTAGGGTTTGGGTTAGGATTATAGTTAGGGGTAGGTTTAGGTCTAGGGCTTCAGCTAGGGCTAGGGCTAGGGCTATGGCTAGGATTAGGGTTAGGCTGATGGTTAGGGCTAGGATTAGGGCTAGGGTTAGTGTTAAGTTTATGGTGAGGGTTGTATTAATGTTTAGGGTTAGGGTTAAGTCTGGGCTAGGGTTAGGGCTAGGGCTAGTGTTAGGGTGAGGGTTAGGGATATGATTAAGCATAGTGTTAAGTTTAGCATTAGGGCTAGGGTATGGTTTTAGTTAGTGTAAGGGCTAGGCCAATTCTAGGGCTATGGCTATGGCTAGTTTTTGGGTTAGGGTTATGTTTCCAGTTAGGATTAGGGTTAAGGTTAGGGCTAGGGCTATGGCTATGGCTAGGGTTAAGGTTAGTGTTGGTGTTAGGGTTAGGGTTAGGGTTAGGGCTAGGGCTAGTTCTAGGCCTAGGGCTAGGTTGAGGATTAGGGTTAGGTCTAATGCTAGGGCTAGAGTTAGGATTAGTCTTAGGACTAGGGTTACATCTAGAGCTAGGGCTAAAGCTAGGACTAGGTTTAGTGTTTGGCTTACAGATAATACTAAGCCTAGGTTTAGGGGTAGGTTTAGGATTAGGGTTTGATTATGGTTTGGGCTAGGGTTAAACTAGGGCTAGTGCTAGGGCTATGATTAGGGTTTTGGTTAAGTCTATGACTAGGGCTAGTTCTACTGCTAGGGTTAGGGAGAGGGTTAGGGCTAGGTGTAGAGGTAGCCCTAAGTAGGGTTAAAGATAGGATTAGGGTCAGGTCTAGGTATATGCCTAGGGCTGGGCTATGGCTAGGGTTTGATTAGGGCTTATGCTAGGGCTATGGCTAGGCTTTTGTTTAGGATTAGAGCTAGGTCTATGACAAGGGTTAGTTCTTTGCCTAGGTTTAGGGAGAGGGTTAGGGCTAGGTATAGAGCTAGCCCTAGAATAGGGTTAGAGTTAGGGTTAGGGTTAGGTCTAGGGGTACGGCTAGGGCTAGGTGTAGGGCCAGGGCTAGGGCTAGAGCTAGGGTAAGGGTTAGGGTTAGGCTAGGGCTACATCTATGGCTAGGCTAGGGCTAGGGCTAGTGTTAGGGTTAGGGTTAGGTTTAAGACTAGGGCTAGGGTTAGGGCTAGTTTAGGGTTAGGGATAGGGTTAGGGTTAGGGCTAAGAATAGGGCTATGGTTAGGGTTATTGTTAGGGTTAGGTTACAACTAGGAATAGGGCTAGGTCTTGGGTTAGTTGAGGATTAGTGTTAGGCCTAAGCCTAGTGCTAGGTCTAGAGTTAGGGATGTTTAGAGTTAGTACTAGGGTTAGGACTAGGTATATCCCTAGGGTTATGGTTATGTTTCAGATTAGGGTTTGAATTAGTGATAAGGCTATAGCTAGGTCTAGGGTTATGGTTATGGTTATGATTAGGGTTATATTTTGGGTTAGGGCTATGGCTAGTGCTAGGGCATGTGCTATGGCTATGACTAGGTCTAGGATTAGCATTAGTGTTAGTGTTATGGATAGAATTAGGGCTAGATTTAGGACTAGGGTTTGTTTTAGTGTTAGGGTTAGGGTTAGCATTCTGGTTAGGGTTACGGTTTGGTCTAGGGCTAGGGCTAGGGCTAATGCTAGAGCTATGCCTAGGGTTAGGATTAGTGTTATGTTTAGGGTTAGGTTTAGGGTTGGGGTTAGGGCTAGAACTAAGCTAGACTTAGGCTTAGGGTTAGGGTTAAGTTTATGGTTACAGTTAGAGTTAGTGTTAGGTTTAAGGCTATGGCTATGGCTAGAGCTAGGGCTAGTGTTAGGGTTAGGGTTAGGGTTAGGGTAGGGCTAGATTATGACTAGGGTTTGTTTTAGTTTTAGGGTTAGGGTATATGTTCTGGTTAGGGTTAGGGTTTGGTCTAGGGCTAGGACTAGGGCTAGGGTTAGTGTTTGGGCTATGCCTAGGGTTAGGATTAGTGTTACAGTTAGGGCTAGGGTTATGGTTAGAGTTAGGACTAGGCTAGATTTATGCTTAGGGTTAAAGTTATGATTATATTGGGGTTAGTGTTAGGTTTAAGGTTAGCATTATGGCTATGGCTAGGGTTAGTGTTAGGGTTAGGGTTATTGTTAGGGCTAGGACTCTATCAAGGCCTTTGCTAGGTTTATAGTTAGTGTTAAGGCTAGGTTTAGTGCTAGATCTATACCTATGTCTAGGGTTAGGGTTAGGGTTTTTATTCTCTGTAGGTTTAGTTATAGTGTCAGGGCAAGGTAAGGGCTAAGGTTAGAGTTCTTGTTATATTTAGGGTTTGGGTTAGGGTAATGGTATTGGTAAGGGTTTAGATTTTGGCTAGGCCTAGGGCTAGGACTACTGCTAGTGCTAGGGTTAGAGTTAGGGTTAGGGTTAGGGCTAGGGTAGGGCTAGGTAAGGGCTAAGATTAGTTTTAGGGTCATGGTTCAGGTTAGGTTTAATATTAGGGTTAGGGTTAGGGTAAGGACTAGTGCTAGGTCTAGGGCTAGCACTAGGGTTAGGGTTATGGTTATGGTTTGAGTTAATTTTACTGTTAGGAATATAGGTACCACTAGAGCTGGGGCTAGGACTAGGGTTAGCATTAGGGTTAGAGATAATGCTAGTGCTGGGTTAGAGATAGGGCTATAGAGCTCAGTCTCATGTTATGGCTAGGACTAGAGTTAGGGTTAGGGTTATGGCTAAGGCTAGGTGATGGCTAGGGTTAATTTTAGGGTTATGGTTTGTTTTAGCATAAGAGTTATTGTTAGGTGATGGCTAGGGTTAGCTTTAGGGTTATGGTTTGTTTTAACATAAGAGTTATTGTTAGGGTTAGGGTAAGGGTAAGGGCTAGGGCTATGACTAGGGCTAGGGAAGTGTTAAGGTTAGGGTTAGGTTCATGGTTATGGTTAGAGCTAATGCTAGTGCTAGGTTTGTGTTAGTTCTAGGGCTAGGGCTATAGCTAGGATTAGACTTACAGTTAGGGTATGGTTAGGCTTAGGGTTAGCAGTAGGTCTAGATCTAGGGCTAGGACTAGAATTAGAGTAAGACTTAGGGTTAGTGATAGGTCTAGGATGTAGATTAGGGTTAGGTATTAGGGTTAGGGTTAGGTTTAGGCTTAGGGTTAGATTTAGGGCTAGGGTTAGTGTAGGGCTAGGGCTAGGGCTAGGGCAAGGGTTAGTTAGGTTATTGTTAGGTTTACCATTAGATTTATTGTTAGTGCTACAGCTATGCCTATGGCTAGGTTTAAGTTTAGGGTTAGTGTTAAGTTAGCTTAGGGTTACGGCTACATCTAAGGCTAGGTTTGGTTTAGGGTTAGCTTTGAGTTATAGTTAGGGTTCTGGTACAGTTAGCATTAGGGTTAGGGCTAGGGCTAGGGCTAGGTCTAGGGCTATGGTTAGTTTAGGGATAGGGCTAGATCTGGAGTTAGGATTAGGTTTAGGCATAGGGCTAAAGCAAGGTCTAGGGTTAGTGTTACCATTTGATTTTGGGTTAGGGTTATGGTTACAGTTATCTTTAGGGTTAGGGCCAGGATTAGGGCTAGGAACAGGTTTAGGGTTAGTGTTAAGGTTAAGTCTAGGTCTAGGACTAAGCCTAGGTCTAGGTTTGGTTTGAGTTTAGGGCTAAGTGTAGGGCTAGAGATTGAGTAGGATTAAGTTTAGGGTTATGGATAGTGCTAGGGCTAAGGCTATGGCCAGGGATGGACTATTTTTTTAGGGGTAGTGTTATAATTAGGGTTAGAGTTTTGGTTATGATTAGGTTTAGGGATAGGTCTAGGGAGAGGTTTAGGGTTAAGGTTAAGGTTAGTGTTAGGACTAGGCCTAGTTCTAGAACTACGTCTATGGCTAGGTTCAGTTTAGGTTAGGGCTTGTGCTAGGTTTGGGTTTGGGCTATGCCTAGGCCTAGGTTTAGGTTTGGGTTAAGGTTAGCATTAGTGTTAGGGTTAGGTTTAGGGTTAGGGCTATGGTTAGGTCTAGTGCTAGGGTTAAGGTAGAGTTAGGGAGAGTGGAGGGCTAAGGCTAGAACTATGGATAAGTTTATGTATAGGGTTAAGTCTTGGGCTAGGGTTAGGGTTTGGTTAGGGTCAGGGTTATGGTTATGTTTAGGATTAGGGGTAGGGCTAGGGCTTGGCCATGGTTATAACTAGGGCTAGTGTTAGGTTTAAGTTTAGGGCTAGGTTTATGGTTAGCTTTAAGGCTTGGACTAGTGCTTAGGTCAGGTTTAGTGTTAGATTTATGGTTGGGCATGGGCTAGGATTGGCCTAGGGCTAGGGTTAGGGTTAGGGTTAGCATTAATTCTTGAGCCAGGGATAGAGTTAGGTTTATGTTTAGGTTTAGGGATAGGGATGACTAATGCTAGGACTAGGCCTAGGGCTAGGATTAGGGTTAGGGTTAGAATTATGACATAGTTAGGTTTAGCTCTTGAGGTAGTGCTAAGGTTAGGACTAGTTCTAGGGTTAGGGTTAGGATTCGGATTAGGGTTAAGAATAGGGCTTGGGCTAGGGCTAAAGTTAAGCTTAGGGTTAGGGTTAGGGATAGGGTCAGCATTAGGGCTAGACCTAGGGTTAGGGATAGGTCTAGGGCTAGGTCTACGGCTAGGACTAGAGTTAGGGTTAGGGCTAGGGCCAGTGCTAAGCAAGGGCTATGGTTAGGGTTAGGGCTTAGTTTCCAGTAGGGATAGGATTAGGGTTAGGGTTAGGGTTAAGGCTAAGGCTAAGGCTAAGACTAGGGTTAGGGTTAGGTTTACATTTAGCATTAGGGCTAGTGCATTTAGGGTTAGGGCTAGAGAAGGGCTATTGTTAGGGCTAGGGCTAGCATTAGGGTTAGAAATAGGGTTAGGGTTAGGGTTACAGTCAGTTTTAGGGTTAGTGCTAGGGCTATGCCTACTGCTAGGTTTAGGTTTAGGGTTAGATTATGGTCAGGTTTGTTTAAGGCTAGCCCTATGGTTAAGGTTAGGATTAGGGATAGTTTTCAGGCTAGGGCTAGGACTAGGGCTAGGTCTAGGGCTAGGGCTAGAGTTACGTTTAGGGTTAGGGTTAGGGTTAGTGCTAGTCCTAGGGCAAGGGCTGGGTCTGGGGAAAGGGTTAGGGTTAAGATAATGTTTAGGGTTTTGGTTAGGTATAGCAGTAGATTTAATGATAGGTCTAGGTCTAGGTCTAGGGCTATTGTTAGGGTTAGGTTAGGGTTATTTGGGTTACAGTTAGGGTTAGGATTAGGCTTAGGGCTATTTTTATGGCTAGGTTTTATTTTAGGGTTAGCATTAAGCTTAGGACCTGGGCTAGTGCTAGTATTTGGTTAGGGTTATTGCTAGGGTTATGGGTATTATTAGGTTTAGGGCTAGGGCTAGGTACGTGGCTAGGCTTAGGGTTAAGGTTAGTTTTAGGGTTAGGGTTACAGCTAGGGTGAGTGCTAGGGCTAGGATTTGGTTAGGGTTAGGGTTACAGTTATAGTTTAGGTTAGGGCTAGGGCTAGCATTGAATTAGGGTTAGGGATGGGGTAGGGCTAGGGCTAGAGTTATAGCTAGGATTAGAGTTAGGTTTAGGTCTAGGGATAAGGCAAGTGCAGGGGTTAGTGTTAGTGTTATGGTTAGGGTTAGGAGTGTTAGGGTTATGCTTACTTTTAGTGCTAGGCCTATGGCTATTGCTTGGTCTATGACTATAACCAGGGCTTTGGCTAGGGCTAGGGTTAGGGTTAAGGTTAGGTTTAGGGTTAGGGTTTGGATCAGGATTAGATTTAGCTCTAGGCCTAGGGCTTGGTCCAGGTTTAGGGTTAGGGATAGGACTAAGGTTAAGCAAGAGCTATGGTTAGAGTTATGGTTATGGTTTCAGTTAAAGTTAGTGTTAGAGTTAGGTTTAATGTTATGGTTAGGTTTCGGGTTAGGGTAAGGGCTAGGTCTAGGGTTAGCATTAAGGTAGGGTTGGGGATGGAGTATGGCTAGTGCTAGAGCTAGGACTAGGATTAGGGTTAGGTTTAGGTCTAGGGCTAAGGTTAGGGCTAAGGTTGGTATTATGGCTAGGGTTATGGTTAGTGTTAGGGTTCCAATTATGGTTAGGGTAAATTCTAGTTCTAGGTCTAGTTCTATAGCTGTGAATAGGTCTAGGGCTAGGGCTAGGGATATGGTTAGGGTTAGGATTAAAGTTAGATCTAGACCTAGTGCTAGGGCATGGTTTAAGTCGAGGTTTTGGGTTATGGATAGGGCTAAGGTTAGGCAAGGGCTTGGTTAGGGTTAGGGTTAGGATAGGGTTATGATTAGGGTTATGGATAGTGTTAGGGTTAGGTCTAGGGTGAGGGTTAGGGTTAGCATTAGTGCTAGGACTCGGGCTAATTCTATGGTAGGTTTTGGGTGAGAGTTAGGGCTAGGGCTAGGGCTAGAGCTAGAGCTAGAGATAAAGTTACATTTAAGGTTAGGGCTAGGATTAGTGTTAGAACTAGGAAAAAGGTAAACCCTAGGGCTAGGACTATTGCTAGGATTAGGTTTAGATTAGGGTTAGGATTAGGGCTAGGGGTTTGACTAGGGCTTGGTTTAGTGTTAGTTTTAATGTTAGGGCTAGTACTAGGGCTTGGGCTAGGCCTGGGGCTAGGGTTAAGTTTAATTTAAGGGCTAGAGTTAGGGTTTTAGCTAGGTTCAGGCTTATGGTTAGGGTTAGGGTTAAGGTTATGGTTCAAGTTATTGTTAGGGTTAGCAGGAGAGCTAGGTCTAGGGCTAAGTCTTGGGCTAGAGTTATCGATAGGCTTAGGGTTAGTGCTAGGGCTAAGACTCTGACTAGGTTTATGGTTAGGTTAGGGTTAAACTTAGGGTTAATGTCAGTGATAGGTCTAGGGCTAGGATTAAGGTTAGGTTACTGTTATGTTTAGGGTTAAAGTCAGAACTAGGCTAGGGCTAGGTTTATGGCTAGTGCTAGGGCTAGTGTTAAGGTTAGGGTTAGGTTAGTGTAGTGTTAGGATTAAGGTTAAGGTAAGTGTTAGGTTTTGGTCTAGGGCTATACCTATGGCTAAGTTTACATTTAGGGTTAGGGTTAGGGTTAGGGCTAGGTCTAGGGTTAAGACTAGAACTAGGGAAAGGGTTATGGTTAGTGTTTGGGTTAGGGTTATGCCTAAGGCTAGTGCTAGGTTTAGGGTTATGTTTAGGTCTAGAGTTAAATGAGTGCTAGGGCTTGGGCTAGGGCTAGGTTTAGGTTTAGTGATAGGGCTAAGTTTAGGCAAAGGCTAGGGTTAGGGTTAGTGTTAGTGTTTACGTTAGTAGTACGATTACGGTTAGAGTTAGGGTTAAGGTTACCATTAGGTATGGTTAAGACTAGGGTTTGGGTTAGAGTTAGCATTAGGGCTAGTACTAGGGCTAATTTAGTGTAGATTTAGGTTGAGTTAGGTCTAGGGCTAATGCTGGGACAACAGTTAGGTTTAGGTTTAGGGTTAGCATTAGGGTTAGGACTATGGGTAAGGTAGGCCTAGGGCTAGAGCTAGGGCTAGGGTTAGTGTTAGAGATAGGGTTATGTTTACTGCTATGGCTAAGATTGGGGTTAGGGTTAGGTTTACATTAGGGTTAAGGTTAGCACTAGGGCTAGTGCTAGGGCTAGCATTAGGGTTAGAGACAGGAATAGGGTTAGGGCTACAGTAAGGGTTAGGATTAGAGCTAGGGCCACGCCTACAGCTAGGTTTAGGTTTAAGGTTAGAGTTATGGTGGTTTAGGGTAAGGGCTAGTGCTAGGCTAGGGCTAGGGACAGGGCTAAGGTTAGGATTAGCACTAGAATATTTACATTTTGGGTTAGGGTTAGGATTATACTTAGGGTTTGGGTTAGGTGTAGGTCTAGGGCTAGTGATAGGTCTAGGTTAGAGTTATGGTTGGAGTTAGGATTAGGGCTAGGGCCATGCCTATGGCTAGGCTTAGGGTTAGTGTTAGTGTTAGGGTTATGGTTAGTGCAAAGCTAGTGCTAAGATTTTTTTAGTGTTGTGGTTAAGGTTAGAGTTAGGGTTAGGGTTATGCTTATGCTTAGGGTTAGGGTTAGGGTTAGTGTTAGGGCTAGGGCTAGCATTAAGCTAGGTTTAGGGCTAGGGGTAGGGCTAGGGCTAGAGCTAGGGCTAGGATTAGGGTTAGGTTTAGATCAATGGATAAGGCTATGTCTAGCATTAGTGTTATGCTTATGGTTATAGTTATGGTTATGGTTAGTGTTATTGTTAGGTCTAGGTCTAGGTATTTGTTAGGGTTAGGCTTAGGGTTACTATTAGTGTTAGGGTTAGTACTAGTTCTAAGGATAGAGTTAAGATTAGGGTTAGGGATAGAGCTATGGCTAGGGCTAATGCTAGAGGTAGGGCTAGGTTTAGTATTAGGGTTAGGTATAGGTCTAAGTTTGCATTAGGTCTAGGGTTTAAGGCTATGACTAGGGCCAGTGTTAGGTGTAGGTTTAGGACTAGGTCTAAGACTAGGGTTAGGGTTAGTGTTAGTTTTAGTGTTAGGGTTAAGGTTACATTAAGATTTCGGGTTAGGTCTCATTCTAGGGATAGAGTTAGGGCTAGGGCTCGGCCTAGGATTAAGGTTAGTGTTATTTTTAGGGTTTCAGTTAGTGTTAGGTTTAGGACTTAGAATCTGTCTATGGCTAGATTTAGTTTTTGGGTTAGGGTTAGAATTAGTGTTAGGGCTAGAACTAGTGCTAGGATTTGTTAGGGTTAGGGCCAGGGTTACAGCTAGGGCTAGGGTTAGGATTAGATTAGGTTTAGGGTCTGAGCTAAGGCTAGTGCTAGTGTAAGGGTTAGGCTTAGGGTTAGGGTTATTGTAGGGTTACAGTTATGATTAGGGATAGGGGTAGGGCTAGATCTAGGGGTACAGCTATGACTTGGGCTAGTGCTAGGGTTCTAGTTAGGACTAGGGTTAGTGTTAGAATTATGGTTAGCATTAGCACTATGACTAGGTCTAGGGTTAGGTTAATCTAGGGTTAGAGTTAGGGCCTGGGCTAGGATAGGCCTAAAGCTATGGTTAGGGTTAGGGTTAGCTAGGGCTAGGCTTAGGTTTTGGGTTACGGCTAATTCTAGGGCTAATGTTAGGTTTTAGGGCTATGACTGTAGCTCCATTTAGGCTGACAGGGTTATGATTATGATTAGGGTTAGGGTGAGGATTAATGTTAGTGTTAGCAGTACTGCTAGGGATATGGCTAGGGCCAGGGTTAGAGTGTTAGAGTTAGGTTTAGTGCTAGGGCTAAGTCTAAGACTAGGGTTAGGGTTACATTAAGGGTTAGGATTAGTGCTAGGGCTAGTGTTAGGGTTAGAGATAGGTTTAGTGTTAGGGTTAGAGTAAGGGTTAGAGATAGGTTTAGAGCAAGGGTTAGGTTTAGGGCTAGGGCTATGCTTACTGCTTGGTTTAGGTTTAGGATTATGGTTATGGTGAGGTTTAAGGATAGGGCTAGGGCTAAGATAGGTCTAGGGTTAAGGTTAGGGTTAGAAATAGTTATTGGGCTAGGACTAGGGCTAGGGTTAGGCTTAGTGTTAGGGTTAGGGTTATGGGTAAGGTTAGTTTTAGGACTTGGGCTATGCCTATAGCTACATTTAG
This sequence comes from Oryctolagus cuniculus, assembly GCF_964237555.1. Taxonomy (NCBI): domain Eukaryota; kingdom Metazoa; phylum Chordata; class Mammalia; order Lagomorpha; family Leporidae; genus Oryctolagus; species Oryctolagus cuniculus. The sequence goes on along the minus strand of NC_091438.1, from coordinate 25,657,559 downwards.
GTTTAGGTTTAGGGTTAGGGTTAGGGCTGTGGCTAGGGCTGCATTTATCTTTGGGTTATGGTTAAGTTTATGGTTAAGGTTAGGGTTAGGGTTAGCTTTCGGATTTGGCTAGGTCTAGGGCTTGGTTATAGATAGATTTAGGGCTAGGGCTAGAGCCAGGTCTAGGGTTAGGTTAGGTTTAGGTCTAAGGCTAAGTCTAGTGCTTGGTTTAGGGTTTGATTAGAATTATGGTTATTGTTAGGTTAGGGCTCAAGTTAGGGCTAAGTCTAGGACTAGTTCAAGGATAGGGTTAGGGTTAATGTTAAGGTTAGGATTAGCATTAGTGCTAGGCCTAGGGCTAGGACTGGGGCTAGAGCTAGGGTTAGGGTTAGGGTTAGCACTAGGTTTAGTGTTACGGTTTATGGTTAGGGCCTGGGCTAATACATGTCTAGGGCTATGTTTAGAGTTAGGGTTAGGCCTAGAGCTATGGCTAGGGATAGAGTTAGGCTTAATTTTAAGTTTAGGGTTAGGGCTGGGGCTAGGGCTAAGGCTAGACTTAGGGCTAGGTTTAGGATTAGGGTTAGAATTTTGGTTCAGATTAGGAAGGAGTAGGGCTAGGGTTAGACTAAGGTTTAAGGTTAAGGTTTTGGTTAGGGTTATGGTTAGGATTAGGGCTAGACCTAGGGTTTATGCTAGGGCTAAGGCTAGGGTTAAGGTTAAGGTTGTGTTTCTAGTAGGCATGTGATTAGGGTTAGGCTTAGGGTTAGGGTTAGGGCTTTGGCTAGGGCTAGGGTTATATCTATTGCTAGGGCTATGGCTCTGTTTAGGCTTAAGGCTAGAGTTAAGATTACTGTTATGGTTAGAGTTAGGATTACTGTTGGTTAGCTGTAGGTCTAGGAATACATCTAGGGCTAGGTCTAGAGTTGGAGTTAAGATTAGGATTAGTGCTATGCCAGGACTAGGGCTAGAACTGGTTTAGGGTTAGAGTTAGAATTATGTTTAAGGTTAGTGTTAGGACTAATTCTAGGGCTAGGGTTAGGGCTGGGTTTAGGGCTATGCATACATCTGTTTTGGTTTAGGGTTAGGGTTATGTTTAGTTTTAAGTTTAGGGTAGGGCTAGGCTAAGGTTAAGGTTAACATTTCATATAGGGCTAGGGCTAGGCGAGGGCTAGGGTTAGGGTTAGTGTTATGGTTGGGATTAGGATTAGGTATAGGGTATGATGTCAGGTTAGAGTTACAGTTAGGATTATGGTTATGGCTAGGGCTAGGGCTAGGGCTAGGACTAGAGCTAGGGCTAGGGCTTGGTTTAAGGTTAGTTTTAGGGTTATGGTTAGCCCTAGGGCTAGGGCTTGGATTAGGGCTTGGGCTAGGTTTAGGGTTAGGGTTAGGGTTGAGATGTTAGGGCTAGGCCTAGGGATAGGGCTTGGGCTAGGGCTACATTTAGGACTAGGACTAAGCTAGTATTAGGATTAGAGATTGTTAGGGTTTGGGTTACTGTAAGGGTTGGTGTTAGGTCTAGGGCTATGCTTATGGCTAGGTTTAGGTTTAGTTTTATGGTTTGGTTTATGGTTAGTTTTAAGGCTAGGTCTGGGTTTAAGGTTAGGGTTACGGATAGTTTTTGGTCAAGGGCTAGGGCTAGGGCTAGGGCTATTATTAGGGTTAGGGTTAGGATTTGGGTTAGGGTTTAGATTTGTGCTAGGCCTAGAGCTAGGGCTAGGACTAGGGTTAGGGTTAGGATTAGGATCATGTTTAGGGTTTGGTCTAGTGCTAGGGCTAGGGCTAGGGCTATGGCTTGGGTTAGGCTTAAAGCTATGGTTAAGATTAAGTTTAAGGTTAGGGTTAGGATTATTGTTAGGTTTAGCAGTAGGTCTAGGCATACAGCTAGGCTATGGCTAGAGTTAGTTAGGTTTAGGTTTAGTGCTAGTATTAGTGCTAGGGCTAGTACTAGGGTTAGAGTTAGGGTTCAGATTATGTTTAAGGTTAGTGTTAGGGCTATGGTTAAGGCTAGGTCTAGGGTTAGCACTGGGGCTAGGGCTATGCCTATGTCTAGGTTTAGGTTTAGGGTTAGGGTTATAATTAGGTTTAAGTTTAGTGCTAAAACTAGGCTAGGGCTTGCTTTATGTTTAGGGAAAGGGTTACAGATAGGCTGCCCTAGGTTAGGGTTAGCTTTATGGTTAGTGTTAGATTTAGATTAGGGTTAGAGGTAGGGTTAGGGTTACAGTTAAGCTTTGGGTTAGGGTTAGGGCTAGGGCTAGGGCTAGGACTATGGCTAGGTTTTGGATTAAAGTTAGGGACTGCATTAGGGTAGGCCTAGGGCTAGGGCTTGGGCTATGGCTATAGTTAGGTCTAGGAGTAAGGCTAGCTTTAGGGTTAGAGATATGCTTAGGGTTAGGGTACAATAAAGATTTGGGTTAGGGCAAGAGCTATTCCTATGGTTAGGTTTAGGTTTAGTTTAGGCTTAGGGTTATGGTTAGGTTTAAAGTTAGGGCTAGGGTTAAGGTTAGGGTTAGAGCTAGTGCTAGGGTTATGCTAAGGTTCATGCTAAGGCTACATTTAGGGCTAGGACAATGTTAGGATTAGAGTAAGGATTATTTTAGGGTTAGGTCTAAGGCTAGAGCTAGGGCTAGGTCTAGTGCTAAGCTTGTATTAGGCTTGAAACTAGTGTTAGGGTTAGGATTAGTGTTAGGTTAACAGTAGGTCTAGGCATACAGTTAGGGCTTTGGCTAGAGTAAGAGTTAGGTTGAGGCTTAGTGCTAGGGATAGGGATAGGACTAGGGTTAGGGTTAGGATTATGTTTAGCATTAGTGTTAGGGCTAGGGCTGGGGTTAGGGCTATGATTACGTCTAGGTTTAGGTATAGGGTTACGGTTAAGGTTAGGTTTAAGTTTAGGGCTAGGGCTAGTTTAGGGCTTGGGTTAAGTTTAGGGCTAGGGCTAGGCAAGGGCTAGGGTTAGGGTTTGTTTTATAGTTCAGGTTAGGTTAGGGTAGGGATAGGGGTAGTGTTAGGATTACTGTTAGGGTTAGAGCTATGGCTAGGGCTGGGCTATGGCTAGGTTTAGGGTTAGGGTTAAGGATAGGGCTAGGCAAGGGCTAGGATTTTGGTTAAGGTTAGTGTTAGGTTTAGGATTAGGATTAGGATTAGGGTTAGTGTTAGGTTTAGGGATGGGCTATGGCTAGTTTTAGGGCTATGGTTAGTGTTAGGGTTAGGGTTACGTTTAGGGCTAGGGCTATGCCTAGAGATAGGGTTTGGCTAGGACTAGGGCTATAGCTAGGATTAGGCTTATGATTAGGATTAAAATTAATCTTAGGTTTATAGGTATGGTTAGGGTTATTTTTACCAGTAAGACTAAGGATATGGCTAGGGCTAGAGTTAGGATTAGGGTTGGGATTATTGCAAGGGCAAGGGCTAGGATTAGGGTTAAGGATAGGGTTAGTGTTAAGGTTATAATAAGGGTTAGGGTTAGAGCTAGGGCTTGGCTTATGGCTTTGTAGATTTAATGTTAGGGTTAGGGCTTGGTTTTTGATTAGGTTTAGGATTAAGGCCCAACTACCTATTGCTATGGTTAAGGTTAGGGTTAGGACTTGGGCTATGGCTAGGGTTATGGCTAGGGTTAGTGCTAGTTCTATGGCTAGGGTTAGGGTTATTGTTAGGTTTAGGGTTATGGTTATTGCTAGGGCTAGGAATAGGCCTAAGGCTAGGGCTAAATCTAGGTTTATGGCTAGGGCTATGACTAGGGTAATGTCTAGGTCTAGGGTTATAGCTAGGTTTAGGCTTACAGTTATGGTTAGCATTAAGGTAAGTTTAGGTTAGGGTTAATAGTATGCTAGTTCTAGGGCTAGGGTTTGGGATAGAGTTATTGATAGGCTTAGGTTAGTGCTAAGGTTAGGGCTAGGACTAGCACTAATTTTAGGTTTAGGTTAGGGTTACATTAGGGTTAAAGTTAGAGCTAAGTATAGGGCTAGTGTTAGGGCTAGGGCTTGTGCTAGTGTTACCATTAGGCTTAGGTTTGGGGTTAGGGCTAAGGTAAGAGTTAGTGTTAGGGCTACGTCTATACCTGGCTATGATTAGGTTTAGGTTTAGGAATAGGGTTAGGGTTAGAGTTAGATAAAGGATTAGCCCTATGGCTAGGGCTAGAGCTCGGACTAGGGTTAGGGTTTGGGTTAGGTGAGGGCTTGGGCTAGGGCTAGGGCAAGGATTATGGATTGAATTAGGTCTATGCCTAGTTCTAGGACTAGGACTAGGTTTAGTTTTAGGTTTAGAGATAAGGCTAAGTTAGGCAATGGCTAGGGTTATGGTTATGGTTCAGGTTATGGTTAGAGTTAGTGTTATAATTAGGGTTAGGGTTATGGTTAGGGTTAGGTTTAGGGCTAGGGTGAGGGTTAGGGTTAATTCTGGGGTTAGGAATAGGGCTAAATCTAGGCTTGTTTCAGGTGAGAGGGCTAGGGTTAGAGGTAGGCTTAGAGTTAGGTTTAGGGTTAAAGTTGGTTTAGGGTTAGGACTATGGGTAGGGTAAGCCCTAGGGCTTGACTAGGGCTAGAGTTAGTGTTAGAGTTAGGGTTAGGTCTAGGTCTAGGTTCTGTCTAGGGCTAGGGCTAGAGTTACTGTTAGGGTTATGGTTACTGCTAGGGTTATGGTTATGGATAGGAATATGGCTATTGCTAGGGTTCATGTTAGTGTTAATATTAGGGTTAGGGTTAGGCCTAGGGCTATGGCTAGCTCTAGGGCTAAGGTTAGTTTTAGGTTAGGGCTAGGTTAGCAATACATCTAGGTCTAGGGCTATGGCTTGGACTACAGTTAGAGTTAGGCTTAGGTTATTGCTAGGCTAGGGCCAGGGCTAGGATTACATTTAGGGTTAGGTTAGGGTTACACTTATGGTTAAAGTTTAGCTAGGTTTAGGTAAAGGCTTAGGGCTTCAGCTATGGCTATTGCTATGGTTAGCATTAGGGTTAGGGTTATTGTTAGGTACATGATTAGGGTTAGGGTTAGGGCTAGGACTATGCCTACTGCTAGATTTAGTTTTAGGGTTAGGGTTTTGGTTTGGTTAGTTTTTGGGGGCTAAGACTATGGCTAGGTTTTGGTTAGAGTTAGGGTTAGGGTTAAGGCTAGGTCTAGATCTAGGGCTAAGTTTAAGTTTAGCAATAGAGATAGAGATAAGGCTAGGTCTAGATCTAGGGCCATAGTTAGGTCTATGTCTAGGGCTAGGGCTAGGATTAGGGTTATTGTTAGGACTAGGACTATGCCTATGGCTAGGATAGTTTTAGGCTTAGGGTTAGAGAAGTGTTAGGGTTAGAGTTAGGGCTAGGGCTAGGTTTTGGTTAGTTTTAGAGTTAGGGTTAGGGTTACAGTTATGGTTAGGATTAGAATTAGCATTAGGTTAGGTTTAGGGCTAGGGTTAAATCTAGGACTAGGGTTATGGTTAGGGTTAGGGAAAGGTCTAAGGTTAGGGTTAGGGCTAGGGCTAGGGTTAAGGATTGTGCTAGGGTTAAAGTTTGGGTTAGGGTAAGGGTTAAGTTTAGGGCCAGGGCTAGGAGTAGAGCTAGGGTTAAGGTTAGTGTTAGGGTTAGTGCTAGTCCTATGGCTAGGGCTAGGTCTAGGACTTGTTTAAGGGTTAGAATTAGCGCTAGGGTTAGGCGAGTGTCAGGCTTAGGGTTAGTGTTATTGTTCATGTTAGGGTTAGGATTACTGTTAGGTTTCGGGATAGGCTTAGTGTTATGGTTATGGTTATGGTTAGGGCTAGGGCTAGGGCTTATCTTATGGTTAGGATTAGGGTTAGGGCTAGGGATAGGCTAGGGCTAGTGTTAGTGTTAGTGTTATGGCTACAGCTATGCCTAGAGCTAGGTTTAGTGTTAGGGTTAGAGTTAGGATTAGGGTTTGGGTTAGTGCTAGGGTTAGAGCTAATACTAGGTCTAGGATTAGGTTTAGGGCTAGGGTTTTGGATAGGGCACGGGCTAGGGCTAGGTCCAGGGTTTAGGGTGAAGCGAGCACTTAAACTAGGGCTAGGTTTACTGCTAGGGATTGGGTTACAGTTAGTCTTATGGTTACTTCTAGGGCCGTGCCTAGGTCTAGGTTCAGGGTTATGGTAAGGGTTAGGTTTAGGTTTAGGTTCAGGGTTAGGAATACAACAGGGCTAGTTTTAGGGTTAGAATAAGGGTTTGGTTAGGATTATGTTTAGAGTTAGGGTTAGGGCTACGGTTATGTCTAGTAAAAGCTAGGATTAGGATTAATGTTAGGGTTTGGGTTAGTAATAGGGCTAGGATAGGGCTAGGGCTATGGTTAGGGTTAGGGTAGGACCTAGGAAAGTGTTAGGTTTATTGTTGGGATTAAGGTTAGAGTTATTGTTACAGTAAAAGTTAGGGCTAGGCTAGTGCTAGTGCTAGGTTTATAGGGTTAAGCTTAATGTATGGATTAGGGTACAGTTAGGACTAGGTCTTAGCCTAGGGCTATGATTAGTGTTAAGATTAGGGCTATCTCTAGGGCTAGGTCTAAGACTAGGGTTAGGATTAGTTTTAGGGTTAAGGCTAGCCCTAGAGCTAGGGCTATGGCAATGCATAGGTTTAGGGTTAGGGTTAGGCTAGGGCTAGGTGAGGGCTAGGGTTTTCATTACAGTTATGGTTCATTTAGGGTTTTTGTTAAGGTTAGAATTAGGGATAGTGCTATGATTTGATTTAGGGCCAGGGCTAGGGCTAGGGTTACCATTAGGGTTAGTGATAGGGATAGGGATAGGGCTACAGCTAATGCTAGGTCTAAGGCTAGGGCTATTGTTAGTGTTAGGATTAGGGTTAGGGTTACTGTTAGGGTTAGGGTTAAGAATAGGGCTGGCTTATGGCTAGGTTTAGGTTTAGGGTTAGGGTTAGTGTTATAACTGGGGCTAAGGCTAAGGCTAGTGCTAGGTTTAGGTTTTGGGTTAGTGTTTGGGTTTGTGTTATGGCCAGGGCTAGATGAGGGCTAGGTTTAGGGTTATTGTTATGCTTATGTTTATGTTTAGGATTAGGGTTAGGTTTAGGGTTGGGGTTAGGTTTAAGTTTAGGGCCCGGGCCAGGGCTAGGACTAAGGCTAGGGTTAGAGTTAGGGTTGGTTTTAGGGTTTGAGTTTGAGCTAGGGCATGGCAAGGGATAGGGTTAGGGTTAGTGTTATGGTTTGGTTTAGGGTTAGAATTAAGTTAGTGTTAGGGTTATGGCTTTGCCTAGGACTATTTCTAAATCTAAGGTTAGGATAGGGTTAGAGCTAGTGCTAGGGCTAGGGCTATCGTTATGGTTAGGGTTAAAACTAGGGCTAGGGCTATGGTTATGTAGCATTTTATTAAGGTTAGGGCCAGGCCTTGGTTATGGGTAAGGTTAGTGTTATCGCTAGGACTATGCCTAGGGCTAGGTTAGGGGTTAAGATTAGTGTTACTGTTAGGGTTAGAGTTAGGATTAGGGTAAGTGTTAGGGTTAGGGATACAATTAGGGCTAGAGTTAGGGTTAGGGTAAAGTCAAGGGCTAGGTCTGGGCTAGGGCTAGGGTTAGGGTTAGGGTTAGGGTTAGTGTTAGTCTAATCCTAGATCTAGTTCCAGGTCTAGGCTTAGTATTACTTTGCAGACTTGAGCTAGTTCTAGTGTTACTGTTAGGTTAGGGTTATGGTTTGGGTTATTGTTATGGCTAGTGCAATGCCTAGACATATGTTTAGGGTTAGGGTTAGGGTTAGGGCTATGGCAAGGGCTAGGGCAATGGTTAGGGTTAGGGTTATGATTAAGGTTACGGTTAGGTTTACGGTTACAGCTAGGTCTATGCATAAGGCTAGGTTTAGGGTCAGGATTAGGGTTAGGGTTAAGGATAGGGTTAGCGTTAGGACTACTACAGGCTAGAGTTATGTTTGGTTTTAGGGTTAGGGCTAGGGCTAGTGCTATGGCTATGCTTGGTGTTAGGGTTAGGGCTAGAGCTATGGCTAGGGCTATAGTTAGGGTTAGTTTTAGGGTTATGGTTAAATCTAGGGCTAGGGCTATGACTAGAGATTGGCTTAAATTAAGGGTTTGGATTAGGTTTATGGTTAAGATTAGGACTAGGGGCATTGCTAGGGCTAGGGCTAGGGCTAGGGCTAGGGCAAGGACTAGGGCTAGTGTTAGAGACAGGGTAAGGGTTAGTGCTAGGGTTAGTCCTAGGCCTAGAGCTAGGCTTAGTGTTGAGGTTATGGCTAAGGCTAGGGTTAGGGGAAGCTCTAGGGTTAGGGATATGGCTAGGGCTAGGGCTAGGGCTAGTGTTAGGGTTTGGGTTAGAATTATGGTTAGTGGTTTTGTTAGGTTTTGGGTAGGCCTAAGGATAGGGCTGCAGTTGGGGCTAGGGTTATGATTAGGTTTAGATTTAGGATTAGCCTTAGGGTTAGGGTTCAGTTTAGGTCTAAGCCTATGTCTAGTGCTGTGGCTAGGACTTGGATCAGGCTTAGGGTTATGATTATGGTTATGCTTAGGTTTAGGGTTAGGGCTAAGGCTAAGACTAGTTCTAAGGCTTGGTTTAGGATTAGGGTTAGGGCTAAGGCTAGAGTTAGGCTTAGTGTTATGACTAGGGTTATAGCTCATGCTAGGGCTTTGGTGAGTGTTAGGGTTAGTGTTATGGTTCAGGTTAGGCAAGGGCTATGCAATGACTAGGCTTAGTATTAGTTTTAGGGTTAAGTTAGAGCTATGACTAGGACTAGTTCTAGGGCTATGGTTTGGGTTAGGGTTAGGGCTAGGGGGAGGGGTCAGGTTAGGGCTAGGTTTAGGGTTAGGGTTAAGACTATTGCTGGCCAGTGCCACAGCTCACTGGACTAATCCTCTGCCTTGCAGCGCTGGCACACTGGGTTCTAGTTCCAGTCGGGGTGCCGGATTCTGTCCCAGTTGCCTCTGTTCCAGGCCAGCTCTCTGCTGTGGTCCAGGAGTGCAGTGGAGGAAGGCCCAAGTGCTTGGGCCCTGCACCCCATGGGAGACCAGGATAAGCACCTGGCTCCTGCCATTGGATCAGTGTTGTGTGCCAGCCGCAGCGCGCCAGCCGTGGCGGCCATTGGAGGGTGAACCAATGGCAAAAGGAGGACCTTTCTCTCTGTCTCTTTCTCTCACTGTCCACTCTGCCTGTCAAAAAAAAATAAGACTAATGCTAGGGCTAGTCTTAGGTTTTAGGGTTCAAGTTAAAGATAGGGCTTGGTGAGGGTTAGTGTTAGGTTTAGTATTATGGCTCATTTAGGATTAGGTTTAGGGTTAGATTTAAGGTTATGGCTATTGCTAGGGCTATAGTTAAGGTTAGGGTTACTTTTAGGGCTAGGCCTAGGGCTAGGGCTAGGACTAGGACTAGGACTAGGTCTAGGGTTAGGGTTAGAGCTAGGGCAAGGAGATGGTAAAGGTTAGGGTTAGTGTTATGGTTCAGGTTAGGGTTTTGATTAGAGTTAGGGCTAGATCTAGGTAATGCCTAGGGCTAGGGCGAGGGCTAGGGTTAGGGTTAGGATTAGGGTTAGAGTTAAGGTTAGTGCTAGGCCTAGGGCTAGGCTAGGTCTATGGCTAGGTTTAGGTTTAGGGTTTAGGGCTAAGGCTAATCAAGAGCTACGGTTAGGTTAGGGTTGTGGTGTGGGTTAGGGTTGAGATTAATGTAACGATTAGCATTAAGCCTAGGTCTGGGTCTAAGGCTTTGCTAGGGTTAGGGTTATGGTTAGGGATATGATATGGGTTAGGGTTAGGGTTAGGGTTGGCATTAGGGTTAGTGCTTGTTCTAGGGCTAGGGCTAGGGCTAGAGTTAGGGTTAGGGTTAGTGCTAGGGCAAGGGCGAGGTATAGGGCTATTGTTGGCATTAGCATTAGGGATATGTTTAGGGTTATGGTAAGGGCTATGGCAAAGGCTAGGGTGAGGGTTAAAGAGAGGGCTAAAGGTAGGGATAGGCTTAGTGTTCAGTTTAGGGTTATTGTTAGTTGTTAGAGTTATGGCTAGGGCTATTCCTAGGGTTAGATTTAACGTTAGCATTAGGATTATGGTTATAGTTAGGGTTATGGTTAGAGTTAGGGTTAGAGCTAGGGCTAGGGTTAGGGCTAGGGTTTGAGTTAGGGTTAGGGTAATTTTAGGGCAAGGGCTAGGATAGGGCTAATGCTAGGGGTTAGGTTTATGGTTAGGTTTAGGATTACATTTATTGTTATTATTTTGGCTAAGTCTATGCCTAGGGCTAGGTTTATTTTTAGGGTTAGTGTTAGGTTTATGGTAATGGTTAGGGTTAGGTTTAGGACTAGAGTTAGTGTTAGGGCTATGGCTAGACCTAGGCCTAGGACTACGCTTAGTGTTAAGGTTAGGGCTAGAGCTAGGGCTATGGTTTGTGTTAGGGTTAGGCTTAGTTTTAGGGCAAGGTCTAGGATAGGAAAAAGGCTAGGTTTAGGGTTAGGTTTAGAGCTAGGCCTAGTGTTAGGGCTAGGTTTACGTTTGGTTTAGGTTTACATTTATTGTTAGGAATAGTCCTAGGCTCAGGCTAGGGTGGGCTAGGGTTAGGTCTAGAGCTAGGCCTGGATTAGGGTTAGGGTTAGAGTTAGGGGTAGGGTTCTTGTAGGTTCTTGTAGGGCTAGAGCTATGGTTAGGGTTAATCTAGGGCTAGGCTTATGGCTAAGGTTAGGGCTAGGGCTAGGGTTAGTATTAGGGTTAGGGCTTGGGCTAAGTGAGAGAAAGTTTAAGTTAATGTTATGGTTTAGGTTAGGGTTAGGATTAGGTTTAGGGTTAGGGCTAGGGCTAGGGATAGTGTTAGTTTTAGGATATTTCTAGACTAAGGCTAGAGCTAGGACTAGGGCTAGGATTAGTTTTAGGATTAGGGTTAGGGCTAGAGTTAAGTGAGGACTAGGGTTAGGGTTAGGGTTATGGTCGGGAGAGGGTTAGGATTAATATAGGGTTAGAGTTAAGCCTAGGGCTAGGTCTAGTCTAGGGATAGGGTTAGGGATACGTTAGGTTAGGGTTAAGGTTAGCATTAGGGTTAGGGCTAGTTTCATTGTTAGGTTTGGCATTAGGGTTATGGCTAGGTATAGGGCTAGGGCTAGTATTAGGTTTGGGTTAGTGCTAGCGCAATGGTTAGTGTTAAGTATAGGGCTAGGGTTAGCATTAGGGTTTGGTTTATGTTTGAAGTTACAGTAATTGCTAGGGCTTGGCTAGAGCTAGGGCATGGGATAAGGCAAGGACTAGGACTAGAGCTAGGGTTACAGTTAGGTTTAGGGTTACTGTTAGGGTTAGAGTTTTGTCTAGGGCTATGCCTAGGGATAGGTTTAGTGTTAGGCTTAGGCTTAGGGTTAGGGTTAGGGTTAGGGTTATAGTTAGGGCTGCAGTTAGGACTAGGACTAGGGCTTGGGCTAGTGTTAGGGTTAGTTTTGAGGCAAGGACTAGGATAGGCTAGGGCTTGCTTTTGGGTTAGGGCTACAACTAGGCCTAGGGAAGGGCTAGGTTTAGGGTTACATTTTGTGTTAAGGATAGTTCTAGGGCAAGGGCTAGGGCTAATTCCTGGTCTAAAACTATGCCTTGGTTAGGCTAGCTTAGGGTTAGAGTTATATGTAGGATTATTGTTCAGGTTATAGTTTGGATTGGATTTAGGGTAAGGGTTATGACTAGGGTTAGGGTTAGGGCTAGGTTATTGTTGGGATCTGGTTAGGGTAACAGTTATGGCTACATCTATGGCTTGGGTCAAGAATATGGTTAGGTAAGGGTAAGGACTAGGACTAGTTTTGGGTAAGGGTTAGGGCTAGGTTATTGTTGGGATCTGGTTAGGGTAACAGCTATGGCTACATCTATGGCTTGGGTCAAGAATATGGTTAGGTAAGGGTAAGGACTAGGACTAGTTTTGGGTAAGGGTTAGGGCTAGGGCTAGGGCTATGGTTAGTACTAAGGCTTGGTTTAGTGTTAGGTTTAGGGCTAGAGCCAGTGCTAGGGTTTCAGTCAGGGTTATAATTAGGGTTAGGATAATGGTTATTTTTTGGGTTAAGTCTAGTGCTAGGACTAGGGCTTGGGTTATGTTTTGGGTTAGGGATAGAGATAGGGTTAGGGTTATTGTTATGGTAAGGGTTAGGTTTAGGGGTAAGTTTAGTGCTAGGACTAGCTTAGTGTTATGGTTAGGTTCGAGCTAGTACTAGGTCTAGGTCTGGGGCTACAGTTAGGATTAGGGTTAGCATTAGCGTTAGGGTTAGGGTTAGTGTTAGGGTTAGGGTTAGGGTTAGGACTGTGGCCTGGGCTAGTTCTAGGGCTAGGGATAGGGCTAGGAATAGGGTTAGGTTGGGTGTTAGGGTTAGGGTTAGTCCTAGGTCTAAGATTTGCACTACAGCTAGGTTTAGCATTGGGTTAGGCTAGGCAAGGGTTAGGTTTATGGTTCAGGTTGTGATTAGGGCTAGGATAGAGTTAAGTTTAGGGCTAGGGCTACTGTTATGGTTAGCTTTAGGGCTAGGATGAGGGTTAGTTGTAGGGCTAGGTTTCGGGTGAAGGTTAGGGCTATGGCTACAGCTAGGTCTAGAGTTAAGGTAGGAATAGCGCTGTGGTTAGTGTTAGGACTAGGAGTACTGTTATGGTTATGGATAGGGCTAGGGTTAGGTTTAGAGTTAGTGTTAGGATTAGGGATGGGCCTATGTCTAAGTCTTTGGCTAGGCTAGAGATAGGGTTAGGTATTGGTTATGGTTAGGTTAGGGTTAGTGCTAGCACTATGGCTAGGGCTAGAATTATTGTTAGTGCTTGTTTTAGACTTAGGGCTAGTGTTAGGGCTAGATCTAGAGCTAGGACTAGGCTAGGGCTAGAATTGGGTTAGGGTTAGGGTTAGGCTTATGGTTTTGCTTAAGTCTAGGGATAGTGCTAGTGCTTGGGCTAGGGCTAAGGTTAGTGTTACGGTTAGGGTTAGTGTTTTGGTTAGGTTTAGGGTTAGGGTTCTGGATATGCTAGGTGAAGGCTAGCATTAGTGTTAATGTTACAGTTCAGGTTAAGGTTAGGATTAGGGTCAGGGTTATGGTTAGGTCTAGGGCTAAGACTAGTTCTAGGGCTAGAGTTATGGTTAGGGTAAGGGCTACACTAGTGCTAGGGCTAGGGCTAGAGATGGGCTATGGCTAGATTGGACAAGGGTTAGCATTAGTGTTGTTGTTCGGGTAAAGGTTAGGATTTAGGTTAGAGTTAGGGTTAAAGCTTGGGCTAGGACCGGGCTAGAGCTAGGGTTAGGGTTAGGGTTAGGGTTAGGGTTAAGGCTAGGCCTAGAGCTCGAGCTAAGACAAAGGCTAGGTTTACCATAGGCTTAGGGCTAGGACTAGGTTAGGTCTAGGTTTAGGGTTATGGTTATGGTTTGGATTAGGGTAAGGATTATGCTTAGGTTAGATTTAGGGTTTGCTAGGGCTAGGCAAGGGCTATGTTTAAGGTTAGGTTTAGGCTAGGGTTAGGATTAGAGTAATGGTTTGGGTTAGGTTAAGGATTAGGGTTAGGGTTCGGTTAGGGTAAATGCTACATCTTTGTCTAGGGCTAGGGCTAGGGCTAGGGCTAGGGCTAGGGCTAGGGCTAGGGCTAGGGTTAGGGTTAGAGTTAGATAAAGTCTAGGGCTAAGGGTAGTGCTATGGCTATGGCTTTGTCTAAGTCTAGAGTTAGGGCTAGGGTTTTGCCTAGGGATAGATTAGGGCTAGGGTTAGGTCAGAGTAATGGTTTGAATTAGGGTAAGGATTAGGGTTACTGTTAGGGTAAGGGTTAGGGCTTTGCTAGGTCTAGGGCTAGGGCAAGGGTTAGGGTTAAGGCTAGGGCTAGGGTTACATTTAGGGCTAGGACTTGGTTTAGTTCTAGGGCTAGGGCTATAGGTAGTTTTAGGCTTACATTGAGGGATAGGGTTAAGGTTAGGTTTAGGGTAAGGTTTATGTTTAGCATTAGGGCCACGTCTATTGCTAGGGCTAGGGCTAGAGCTATGTCTAGGGTTAGGGTTAGGTTTAGGTCTAGGACTAAGGGTAGTATAGGGTTAGTGTTACTTTTTGGGCAGGTTTAGTGTTAGGTTATGTTTAGGGTTAGGGCTAGGTCTAGGTCTAGGGCTAGTGCTAAGGTTAGCGATATGGTTAGCATTAGGGTTAGGTGTAGATTAAGGGCTAGTGCTATGGCTAGGGCTAATTCTAGGGTTAGGATTAACATTAGGGTTAGGGTTAGGGTTAGGTTTATGGCTAGGACTAGTTCTTGGGGTAGGGCTAGGTTTAGGTGTAGGGATAGTGCTATAGTTACAGTTAGGCTTAAAGTTAGGGTTATGTTTAAGGATAGCTTTAGTGTTAGGGTTAGATTTTGGGTTTAGTGTTATCAGTAGGGCTAGGGCTAGGACTAGGGCTAGAGTTAGTGCTAGTTTTAAGGTTAGTGCAAGGGCTAGGTCTAGGGTTAAGGCTAGTAATAAGTTAGGGTTAGTGTTAAAGGGTTTAAGTTTAGAGTTAGATCTAATTCTAAGGCTAGGGCTAGAGTTATCATTAGATTAGGGTTAGGTTTATGGTTAGGGTTAGGGGTAGGTCTAGTGCTATACCAATGTTTAGATTTAGGTTTATGATTAGGGTTTGGATTAGTGTTAGGGTTAGAGTTAGCACTAGGGCTAGGGCTAAGTTTATGGTTAGCATTGGGATTAGGATTAAGGTTATGTTTAAGTTAGGGTTAGGGCTAGGTCTAGGTCTAGGGAATTAAGACTAGGATTAGGGAAGGGCTAGGTCTATGGATAGGGCTAGGGTTAGGGTTAGGTTTAGGGCTTGTCTATGCTAGGGCTAGAGTTAGTGTTAGGGTTAGGGTTAGGTTTAGGGTTACCTTTAGGGTTATGTTTAGTTCTAGGTCTATGGCTAGGTTTAAGGCTAGCTATAGGAATAGGGCTAGGGTTTGGGTTAGGGTTAGGGTTAGGGTTAGGGATAGGGTTATGGCCAGGGTTAGGGTTACATTTAGGGTTTGGTAAGGTCTAGGTCTAGGGCTAGGGTTAGGGCTAGGGTTAAGACTAAAGGGTTAGAATTAGGGTTATGTTTAGAGTTATGTTCAGGGTTAGGGTTAGTGCTATAGCTTGGGCTAAGGCTATGGTTAGGGGTAGAGCTTGGGTTAGCTTTAGATTAGGAATAATTTTAGGGTTAGGGTTACAATAAGGGTTAGGTTTAAGGCTAGGGCTATGCTTATGGTTAGGTTGAGGTTTTGGGTTAGGGTTATGGTTAGGTTTAATTTTAGGGCTATGATTAAGCTATGACTAGGGTTAGAGTCATGTTAGTGTTTGGTTTAGAGCTAGGGCTATGGCTAGGGCTAGATCTAGGGCTAAAGCTATAGGTAGGGTAAAGCTTATGGTTAGGGTTAGGGTTAAGGTTAAGGTTAGGGTTATTGTTAGCAGTAGGTCTAGGTCTAGAGCCAAGACTAAGCCTAGACTTAGAATTAGGCATAGGTTAGTGCTAGGGCTAGGGCTAGGGTGAGGGTTAGTGTTAGCATTTGTTCTAGGAGTAGGGCTAAATCTAGGGTAGGTTTTGGGTGAGAGGACTAGGGCTAGCACTAGGGCTAGAGTTAGATTTAGGGTTAGGGTTAGGATCAGTGTTAAGACTGGGCTATGGTGGGCCAGCGCCGTGGCTCACTAGGCTAATCCTCTGCCTTGTGGTGACAGCACACAGGGTTCTAGTCCCGGTTGGGGCGCCGGATTCTGTCCTGGTTGTCCCTCTTCCAGGCCAGCTCTCTGCTGTGGCCTGGGAGTGCAGTGGAGGATGGCCCAAGTGCTTGGGCCCTGCACCCCATGGGAGACCAGGAGAAGCACCTGGCTCCTGCCATTGGATCAGCGCACTGTGCTGGCCGCAGTACGCCAGCCGCGGCGGCCATTGGAGGGTGAACCAATGGCAAAGGAAGACCTTTCTCTCTGTCTCTCTCTCTCATTGTCCACTCTGCCTGTAAAAAAAAAAAAAAAAGACTGGGCTATGGTAAGCCTATGGCTATGGCTTGGGTTAAGGTTAGTTTAGAGTTAGGGTTAGGGCTAAGGCTAGTTCTAGGTCTAGGACTAGGGTAGGGTTAATGTGTGTGTGTGTTTTTTTTTTTTTGGTAAGGTTATGGTTATGGTTAGATTTAGGGCTAGGACTATTTATAGGGAAGGGTTAGTGCTGGTTTTAGGGTTAGGTTTAGGGCTAGGGTTACACCTAGGCCTAGGGCTAGGTTTAGGTTTATATTAGGGCTAGGGATAGGACTAGACCTAAGGCTAGAGTTAGTGTTAGCTTTTGGGTTTTGGCTATGTCTAGGGCTAGGAATATGGCTAGTACTAGGGTTAGGGTTAGAGTTAGGTCTTTGGCTAGAGTTAGGGCTAGGGCTAGGTTTAGGGTTATGTTTCAGGTTAGGGTAAAGATTAGGGTTAGAGTTAGGGTAATGACTTTAGCTATGGCTAAGGCAATGGCTAAGGCTAGGGTTATGTTAGGGTGAAGGTTACAGATAGGGTAATGGCTATGGCTAGGGCAAGTTTTAGGGTTCGATTTAGGGCTAAGGCTATAGCTAGAGTAAGGTTTATGGTTATGGTTATGGTTATGGTTATGGTTACGGTTAGGGTTAGGGTTAGGGTTAAGGTTAGCAGTATGTCTAGGTCTATCCTATGGCTAGGCCTTGAGTTTAAGTTAGGCTTATGGTTAGTGCTAAGGTTAATTCTAGGGCTAGGGTTAAGATTAGGATTAGGGATAAGGCTAGGGTTCGATCTATGGAAAGGGCCAGGGTTAGGGTTAGGTTTAGGGCTTGTATAAGTCTATGGCTAGGGTTAGTGTTAGGGTTAGGGCTACCTTTAGGGTTATGGTTAGTTCTAGGTCTATGGCTAGGGTTAGGGCTGGCACTTGGGATAGTGCTAGGGTTATGGTTATTGTTAGGGTTAGGGTTAGGATTAGGGCTAGGATTAGGGTTATGTTTAGGGTTTGGTAAGGTCTTGGTCTATTGCAAAGTCTAGGGCTAGGGCTGGGGTTAAGACTAGAGTTAGGGTTAAGATTATGTTTAGGGTTACATAAATTAAAACCTAAAGTGCCTGCATTGGGTATAGGGCTGTTGTTAGGGCTAGGGCTAGGCATTTGGAGATGACTAGGGCTAGGGCTACGGTATGGGTTATTGTTAGAGTTAGGGTTAGGGTTATGGTTAGGTTTAGGGCTAGGACTAGGTCTAGGGTTAGGGTTTAGGGTTAGGGTTAGGGTTAGGGCCTGGACTAGGATAGGCCTAGGGCTAGGGTTAAAGTTGGGTTTGGATTAGGTCTAGGGCTAGGGCTAGAGTCAGGTTTAGGTTTAGGTTTAGGTTTAGGGCTGGAGTTAGGGTTAGGCTTAGGGTGAGATTTAGGGTTAGTGTTTTTGTTAGTGTTAGGTTTAGGGCTCAAACTAGGGCTATGGCTAGGACTGTTTTTAGGGATAGTGTTATGGTTAGAGTTAGAATTATAACTAGGACTAGGGCTAGTGCTAGGGTTATGCTTATGGTTAGGGTCCAGGTCAGGGTCAGGCTTAGGGTTAGAGTTAATATTAGGATTAGGGCTAGGTCTAGGGCTAGGGCTTGGGCTAGGGCTAGGGTTTGGGTAGAGTTAGGGCTAAGGCCAAGTGAGGTATGTGGTTAGGGTCAGGGTTTTGTTGCCTGTAGGGTTAGAATTAGGCTTAGGGTTAGAGTTAGGGATAGGTCTATAGCTAGGGTTAGGATTAGGGTTATGTTTTGGGTCAAGTTTAGGGTTATGACTAGGTCTAAGTCTATGGTTAGATTTTTAGGGCTAAGACTATAGCTCAGGTTATGTTTAGAGTTAGGGTTATGATTAAGGTTAGGGTTAGGTTGTGGATTAGGCTTAGTGTTCTCAGTAATGCTGAGTGGGGATACCACTAAGACTAAGGCTAGAGTTAGAGTTAGGGTTATGGTTAGTGCTAGGGCTAGGTCTAAGACTAAGGTTAGTGTTAGAGTTCTGATACATTTAGGGTTAGGGTTAGGGTTAGTGCTAGGGCTAGGGCTGGGGCTATGTTCAGGGATAGGGCTAGGGTTAGGGCTAGCGTTAGAGTTAGAGATATGTTTAGTGTTAGGGTTACAGTAAGCATTAGGATTAGGGTTAGGGTTAGGGCTAGGCTAGGGCTAGGGTTAAGGTTAGGGTTAGAAATAGTTATCTGGCTAGGGCTAGAGCTAGGGTTAGGATTTGGCTTAGGTTTAGAGTTATTGTTAGTGTTATGGTAGGGTTAGGGTTAGGTTTAGTTTAGTTTAGATTAGGTTTAGTTTAGGTTTAATTTAGGGTTAAGGATAAGTCTAGGGCTAGGGCTAGACCTAGGTCTAGGTTTAGGGTTAGGGTTAGAATTATGGTTAGGGTTAGGTATAGGGCTTAAGCTAGGACTAGGTAAGACTAGTTCTAGGGATAGGGTTAGAGTTAGGGTTTGGGTTAGGATTAGGGTTAGGGTTAACACTAGGGCTAGGGCTAGGGCTAGATTTAGGCTTAGGGTTAAGATTAAGGTTAGTGTTAGGATTAAGGCTAGGCATAGGGCTATTGCTAGATCTAAGTCTAGGGCTAGGATTATGGTTAGGGCTACAGATAGGCAAGGGATATAGTTAGGGTTAGGTTTATGTTTCTAGTAGGGATAGGATTAAGGTTAGGGTTAAGGTAGGATTAAGTTTAGCATTAGGGTTAGGATTAGTGTTAGAGTTAGCAGTGGGGCTAGGGTTAGGGTTAGGTTTAGGGTTAGGATTAGGGTTAGGGTTAGAGCTAGGGCTAGGGCTAGGGCTAGGGCTAGGGTTAGGGTTAGGGTAAGGGCTAGGGCTAGGGCTAGGGTTAGGTCTAGGGCTAGGGTTAGGGTTAGGGTTAGGATTAGGGTTATGTCTTGACCTAAGGTTAGAGTTAGAATTAGGGTTAGTGTAGGGCTAGGTGTAGGACTAGGTTATGATTAGGGTTAGCGTTAGGGTTATTGTTTCCATTAGGGCTAGGGCTTGGGCTAGGTTTGGGGTTAGGGTTAGTTTTAGGACTAAGGCTAGGGTTAGGGTTAGGTCTAGATCTATGGCTAGGGCAAGGGTTAGGCTTATGGCTAGGATTAGTGTTAGGGCTTGGGCTAGGGATAGGGGTAAGGTAAGGCCTAGGACTAGGGCTAGGGCTAGGGCTAGGGTTAGGGCTAGGGCTAGGGTTAGGTTGAGGCTTAGGGCTAGGGCTACAGCTAGGGCTAGGGTTGGGCTTAAGGTTAGGGTTAGGGTAAGGGCTTGGGTTAGGGTTAGGTCTAGGGTTAGCTTTAGGGTTAGGGTTTGGGTTAGGGCTAGGTTAGGGTTAGTGTTAGGGCTATGGGTGTGGTTAGGGTTAGGTTTAGGGTTAGGTGTAGGACTAGGGCTAGGGTTAGGGTTAGGGTTAGGGTTAGTGTTAGGATTAGGGCTAGGGCTAGGGTTAGGGTTAGGTCTAGGGTTAGGTTTAGGGTTAGGGTTTGGGTTAGGGCTAGGTTAGATTTAGGGTTAGGGCTATTGGTGGGGTTAGGCTTAGGTTTAGGGTTAGAGGTAGGACTAGGGCTAGGGTTAGTGTTAGGTTTAGGGTTAGGGTTAGTGTTAGGATTAGGGCTAGGTTTAGAGTTAGGGTTAGGTCTAGGGTTAGCTTTAGGGTTAGGGTTTGAGTTAGTGCTAGGTTATGGTTAGGGTTAGGGCTATGGGTGGGGTTAGGGTTAGGTTAGGGTTAGGGGTAGGACTACGGCTAGGGTTAGGGTTAGGTTTAGCATTAGGGTTAGTGTTAGGATTAGGGCTAGGGCTAGGGTTAGGGTTACCGCTAGGTCTAGGACTAGGGCTAGGGCTAGGTTTATGGTTAGGATTAGGGTTAGGTCTTGAGCTAGGGTTATAACTAGTGTTAGGGTTAGGATTAGGGTTAAGGGTAGGATTAGGTTATGGTTAGGGTTAGCATTAGGGATAGTGTTTCCATTAGGGCTAGGGTTTGGGCTAGGTTTGGGGTTAAGGTTAGGGTTAGGGCTAGGGCTAGGGCTAGTGTTAGGGTTAGGTCTAGATCTATGGCTAGGGCAAGGGTTAGGGTAAGGGCTATGGTCAGAGTTAGGGCTAGGGCTAGGATAAGGTCAGGGTTAGGGCTAGGGCTAGGTTAGGGTTAGTGTTAGTGTTTTTTCTAGAGCTAGGGCTAGGGCTAGGGCTAGGGCAGGTTTAGGATTAGAGCTAGGGCCAGGGTTAGGGTTATGGTTAGGGCAAGGGCTAGTGCTAGGGTTATAGTTAGGGTTATGGTTAGGCTAGGGCTAGGACTAGGGCTAGGGATAGTCTTAGAGTTAGGGTTAGAGTTAAGGTTAGGGTTAGGGTAGGGTTAGGGCTAGGGCTAGAGTTAGGGTTAGTGTTAGGTTTAGGGTTAGGGTTAGGGTTATGGCTGGGGCTAGGGCTAGGGTTATGGTGAGGGTTAGGGCTAGGGCTAGTGTTAGGGTTAGAGCTAGGGTTAGGACTAGGGCTAGGGCTAGGTTTAGGGTTAGGTCTTACGCTAGGAGTAGAGTTAGGGATAGGGTTATGGTTAGGGCTGTGGGTGGGATTAGGTTATGGTTAGGGTTAGCATTAGTGTTAGGGTTACCATTAGTGGTAGGGCTGGGTAGGTTTGGGTTTAGGGTTTGGTTATTTTTAGGGCTAGTGCTAGGGCTAGGGCTAGGGTTAGGTCTAGAGCTATGGCTAGGGCTATGGTTAGGGTTAGGTCTAACGTGAGAGTTTGGGTTAGGGTTAGAGCTAGGACCATGGCTTGGGCTAGGGTAAGGGTTAGGGCTAGGGCTAGGGTTAGGGCTAGGGCTAGGACTAGTGCTAAGGCTAGGGCTAGGGCTAGGTTTAGGTTATGTTTAGGATTAGGGTGAATGTTGGAGTTAAGTCTAGGGCTAGAGCTTAGGTTAGGATTACAGTTAGGGTGAAGGTTAGTTCTAGGGCTATGGTTAGAGTTAGGGTTAGGGTTAGGGCTATAGTAGTGTTGTGTGCTAGGGTATGGGTTAGGGCTAAGGCTAGGATTTGGGATAGGGTTAGGGTTAGGTCTAGCACTATGGTTAAAGTTAGGGTTAGTGTTAGGGCTAGGGCTAGGCCTAGGGGTAGGGCTAGGGATAGGGCTAGGTCTAGGGCTTGGGTTAGGGTTAGGGTTAGGGTTAGGTTTAGGGCTAGGGCTAGGGCCAGGGTTTGGGTAGGGCTAGGGCTAGGACTCGGGCATGGGTTAGGATTAGGGCTAGGTTTACGTTTAGGGTTCGCAAGGATTATGGCTAGAGCTAATGTTAGGGTTAGTGTTAGGGCTAAGATTATGGTTATGTTTAGGTCTAGTGCTAGGTTTAGGGCTTGGGCTAGGGCTAGGACTAGGTCTAGGTCAGGGTTAGGGCTAGGGTTAGGGTCAGACCTAGGGCTAGGGCTAGGGTTAGTGTTAAGGTTGGGCCTAGGGCTAGAGATTGGGTTAGGGTTAGGGTTAGGTCTTGGCTAGTGTTAGGGTTAGGGTTAGGGCTAGGGGTAGGGTAATTGTTAGGTTTATGGTTAGGGTAGGACTAGTGCTAGGTTTTAGGGTTAGGGTTAGCTTTAGGATTAAGGTTTAAATTAGGGCTAGGTCTAGGTCTAGGGTTGGCATTAGGTTTAGTGTTAAGCTAGGACTAGGGCCAGGGCTAGGTTTATCGTTAGGGTAAGGGCTAGGGTTAGGACTAGGGCTACAGGTAGGGCGTGGTTTAGGGGTAGGGTTACAGTCAGGTTTAGAGTTAGGGTTAGGCTTGGGTCTTAGTCTTGTATGAGAGTTAGGGTTAGGGTTAGGGCTAGGGCTAGGGCTAGGTTAGGGTCAGGGCTAGGGCTAGGCCTAGGGCTAGGGCTAGGGTTAGGGTTAGGTCTAGGGCTAGTATTAGATTTAGGTTTAGGGCTATGACTATGGCTGGGGCTAGGGTTAGGGTTAGAAATTGGAGTAGGCAAAGTCTAGGGTAAGGGTTAGGGTTAAGTTTAGGATTAGGGTTAGTGTTAGGGTTAGGTCTAGACGTAAAGGGAGGTTTAAGGTTAGAGTTAGGGTGAGGGTTAGAGTTATGATTAGGGTTAGGGCCAGGGCCTTGGCCAGTGCTACAGCAAGGGTTAGGGCTAGGACTTGGGCTAGGGTTAGGGTTAGGGTTAAGATTAGGGTTAGGGTTAGGTCTATGACTATGTTTAGAGTTAGAGATAGTGTTAGGGCTAGGGCTAGGGCTAGGGTTAGGTCTAGGTCTAGGGCTAGGGCTAGGGTTAGCATTAGGTTTAGGGTTAGCCCTAGTGTTAGGATTAGGTTTAGTGTTAGGGCTAGAGCTAGGGCTAGAGTTAGGGTTAGGGTTAGGTTTAAGGTTTTTGTTAGGGTTAGTGTTAGGGTTTGGTTAGGGTTATGGCTAGGGTAGGGCTAGTGTAAGGGTTGGTGTTAGGGTTAGCTCTAGTGTTAGGGTTAGATTTAGTGTTAGGGCTAGTGCTAGGGCTAGAGTTAGGGTTATGGTTTGTTTTAAGGTTTTTGTTAGGGGTTAGTGTTAGGGTTTGGTTAGGGTTAGGGTTAGGGCTAGGGTTAGGGTTAGGACTAAGACTAGGGCTAGGGCTAGGGCTAGGGCTAGGTTTAGGGTTAAGTTTAGGGTTAGGGTTAGTGTTTGGGTTAGTTCTATGGCTAGGGTTAGATTTAGGGTTAGGTTTAGGGCTAGGCCCATGTCTCAGACTAGGGTAAGGGTTAGGGTTAGGGCCTGGGAAAGGGTTTGTGTTGGGGTTAGGTCTTGGGCTATGGTTAGAGTTATGGTTGGTGTTAAAATAGGGTTATGGCTAGGGTTAAATCTAGGGTTAGGGTTGGGCTAGGGCTAGGGTTAGGGTTATGGCTAGGGTAGGGTTAGGAATAGGATAGGGCTAGGGCTATGTTTAGGTTTAAGTTTAGTGTTTGGGTTAGCATTACATTTAGGTCTGGGGCTAGGGCTATGTTTAGGTTTAGAATTAGGGTGAGGGTTATGTTTAGGGCAAGGGTTAGAGTTAGGATTAGTGTTAGGGATATGGCCATGGCTCAGACTAGGGTAAGGGTTTGGCTAGGGCTAGGGCTAGGTCTAGGTTTAGATTTAGGGTTAGGGTTAGGTCTAGGGCTAGTTTTAGATATAGGGTTAGGGCTAGGACTAGGGCTGTGGTAGGGTTAGGGTTAGGACTAGGAGTAGGGCAAAGTCTAATGCTAGATTTATAGTTAATTTTAGGATTAGGGTTAGCGTTAGGGTTAAGTCTAGGGCTAATGCTAGGATTAGGGTTAGAATTATGGTGAGGGTCAGTTTAGGGCTAGGGTTAGAGTTATGGTTAGGGTTAGGGCTAGGGCCTTGGCTAATGCTAGGGTAAGGTTTAGGGCTAGGGCTTGGGCTAGGGTTATGGTTAGGGTTAGGGTTAGGGTTAAGTCTGGGGCTGTGGTTAGAATAGAGTTAGTGTTAGGGCTAGGGCTAGGGTTAGGTTTAGGGTTAGGGTTAGGGTTAGGTCTAAGGCTAGGGTTAGAGTAAGGGTTTGGGTTTGGCCTAGGATTAGGGTTAGGGTTAGGTTAGGGCTTTGTTAGAATTAGGGTTAGGGTTGGGTTAGTGTTAGGTTTAGGGCTAGATTTAGAGTCAGGGTTAGGATTAGGGCTAGGGCTAGGGCTAGGGCTAGGGTTAGTGCTAGGGCTAGGGCTAGGGCTAGAGCTAGGTTTAGAGTTAAGTTTAGTGTTAGGGTTAGTGTTAGGCTTAGTTCTATGACTAGGATTAGAGTTAGGGTTAGGTTTAGGGCTAGGGCCATGTCTCTGGCTAGGGTAAGGGTTAGGGAAAGTTCTTGGGCAAGAGTTAGTGTTAGGGTTAGGTCTAGGTCTAGGGTTAGAGTTAGTGGTGGTGTTAGGGCTAGGGCTAGGGTTAGAGTTAGAGCTAGGGATTGGCTATGTGTGTTAGGTTTAGGACCAAGACTAGGGCTAGGGCTAGGGCTATGTTTAGGTTTAAGTTTAGGTTTAGGCTTAGTGTTAGGGTTAGGTCTATTGCTAGGTCTAGGTTAGGGTTAGAATTAGGGTGATGGTTAGGTCTAGGGCTAGGGTTAGAGTTAGGGTTTGGGTTAGGGATATGGCCATGGCTCAGGCTAGGGTAATGGTTAAGGCTAGGGCTAGGTTTAGAGTTAGGGTTTGGGTTAGGGATATGACCATGGCTCAGGCTAGGGCAATGGTTAGGACTAGGGCTAGGGGTAGGTTTAGGTTTAGGGTTAGGGTCAGGGTTATGCCTAGGGCTATGGTTAGAGTTAGGTTTAGTGTTAGGGCTATGGCTAGGGCTATCATTAGGGCTAGGCAGGGGTAGGACTAGAGTTTGTGTTAGACTTAGGGTTAGGGTTATGGTTAGGGGTAGGGGTAGGCCTAGGTCTTTGGTTAGGGCTAGGGCTAGGGTTATGGCTAGGGCTAGGGCTATGGCTAGGGCTAGGGCTAGGGTTAGGGATAGGGTAGGGCTAGGGTTAGGGCTAGACTAGAGCTAGTGCTAGGTTTAGGGTTATAGCTTGGGCTAGGTTTACTGTTATGTGTAAGGTTAGGATTAGGTCTATGGCTATGGTTATAGTTAATGTTAAGGCTAGGACTAGGGTTAGTGCTTGAGCTAGGGATAGGGCTAAGGGTAGGTTTAGGGTTAGGGTTAGGTTTAGGGTTATGGCTAGGGCTAGGGCTCAATTTAGGTTTATATAGTTGAAGGTTAGGGCTACGGTTAGTGTTTGGTTTAAGGTTATGGTTAGGGATAGGGCTAGTGTTAGGGTTAGTACTAGGGCTAGGGCTAGGGCTAGGGCTAGACTAGGTTTAGGATTAGGGTTAGGGTTAGGTTTAGGGCAAGGGTTAGTGTTAGGGTTAAAGCTAGGGCTAGGGCTATGGTTACAGTTAGGGTTAGGGTTAGGGCTAAGATTAGGGATACATTTAGGGCTAGGGCTAAGGCTAGGGCTAGGGTGAGGGCTAGGGCTAGGGTTAGGATAAGACATAGGACTAGGGTTAGGGTTAGGGTTAGGACAAAAGCTAAGGATCAGGTTAGGGTTAGAGTTAGGGTCAGGGTTAGGGTTATCCTTAGGGTTAGGCTTTCCGTTAAGGCTAGGGTAGGGCTCGGCTAGAGTTATTGCTAAGGTTAGGGTTAGAGTTAGGGTTAGGGCTAGGTTAGGGCTAGGGCTTGGGTTAGGGCTAGGGCAAGGTCTAGGGCTTGGTCTAAGAGTACGGCTAGGGTAGGGTATAGGGTTAGGGTTAGGGTTACGGTTAGGGTTATGTCTGGGGCTGGGGTTAGAGTTAAGGTTAGGGTTAGGGTTAGGGCTAGGGTTAGGGTTAGGTCTAGGACTCTGTTAAGAGTTATGGTTAGGATTAGGTTTAGGGTTAGAGTTATAGTTAGGGTTAAGGTTAGATCTAGGGCTATGGTTAGATCTAGGTCTGTGGTTAGAGTTAGGGTTAGGGTTAGTGTTAGGGCTAGGGTTTTGGGCTAAGGTTAGGGCTAGGGTTAGTGTTAGGTTTAGGGTTAGCCCAAGGGTTAGGGTCAGGGCTAGGGGTAGGGTTAGGTTCATGGTTAGGGCTTGGGCTAGGTTTAGGTCTAGGTCTAGGCCTAGGACTTGTGTTTGGATAGGGTAGGGATAGGGCTAGGGCTAAGGCTAGGGCTAGGGTAATTGTAGGGCTAAGGTCAGGGCTAGATTAGGGTTAGGGTTAGGGTTAGGGCTAGGGCTAGGTCTAGGACATGGGTTGGGGTTATGGTTAGTGTTAGGGTAAGGGCTAGGTTTAGTGTTATGGCTAGAGTTAGCGTTCATGTTAGGTTTAGAGCTAGGGCCATGGCTATGGCTAGGGTTAGGGTTAGGGTTAGGGTTAGGGCTAGGGTTAGAGTTATGGCTAGTGTTAGGGCTATGGCCATGGACTGGGTTAGGGTAAGGTTTAGGGTTAAGGTTAGCTGTAGGGTTAGGGTTAGATTTAGGGTTATGGCTATGGCTATGTGTTATGGTCAGGGCTAGGGTTAGTATTTGGGTTAAGGTTAGGGTTAGGGGTAGGGTTAGGGTTAGGGTTAGGGCTAGGGCTAGGGCTAGGGTTAGGGTTAGGATTATGGCTAAGATTAGGGATATGCTAGGGATAAGGCTAGGTTTAGGGTAGGGCAGGGTTAGGGCTAGGGTTAGGATTAGTCCTAAGGCTACGGTTAGAGTTACAGTTAGGTTTAGGGCTAGGGCTAGGGAACAGTTTAGGGTTAGAATTAGGGTTAGAGTTTGGGCTAGAGTTAGGGCTAGGGCTAGGGTTAGTTTTAGGTTAGGCTTTCTGTTAAGGCTAGGGTAGGGCTCGGTCTAGAGCTAGGGCTAGTGCTAGGGTTAGGGTTAGGGTTAGGGTTAGGATTAGGGCTAGGACTAGGGCTTGAGTTATGTAGGGCAAGGTATAGGTTTAGGTCTAGGGTTAGTGTTAGGGTTAGGGTTAGGGTTAGGGTTATGGCTAGGGTTAGAGTTAGAGTTAGGGTTAGCATTAGGGTTAGGGTTAGGGTTAGGATTAGAGTTATGGCTAGGGCTTGGGTTAGGTTAGGGCAAGGTATAGGGCTAGGTCTAGGGTTAGTGTTAGGGTTAGGATTAGGGTTAGTGTTGGGGTTATTGCTATGGTTAGGTCTAGGGCTAGGGTTAGAGTTAGAATTAGGATTATTGTTAGGGTTATGGTCTGGGTTAGGGTTAGGTCTAGGTCAAAGTTAGAGTTAGTGTTAGTGTTAGGGTTAGGGTTATATTTAGGGTTAGATCTAGGGCTAAGGTTAGAGTTAGGGGTACAGTTAGTGTTAGGGCTTGGGTTAGGGCTAGGGTAGGTTTAGAATTAGATCTAGGGCTAGGTTTATAGTTAGGTTTAGGGTTAGGGCAAGGGCTAGCGTTAGCTTTAGGGCTATGTGTAAGGTTACGTTTAGTTTTAGGTTTAGGGTTACGGATTAGACTAGGGCTAGGTTTAGGATTAGTGTTAGCATTATAGTTAGGGTTTCCTTTAGGACTAGGGCTAGGGCTAGGGCAAGATTAGGGCTAGGGTTAGATTTAGGGTTAGAGTTATTTTTAGTGCTAGGTCTAGGGCTAGGGCTTGTTGGGCAAGGGCTAGGGTTAGTGCTAGTGCTGGGGCTAGGGCTAGGTTTAAAATATGATAGGTATATGTTTAGGGCTAGACTAGGGCTAGGGCTAGGGTTAGGGTTAGTTTAGAGCTAGGGCTAGGGTTAGGGTTAGTGTTAGGGTTAGGTTTAGGGCTATGGTTAGAGTTAGTGTTAGGGCTAGGGCTAGTGTTAGGGCTTGTGCTAGTGCTAGGGCTGGAGTTAGGTTTAGGGTTAGGGTTAGCACTAGGGATAGGATTAGGTTTAGGTTTATGGCTAGGTATAGGGCCAGAGTTAGTTTTACGGTTAGTGTTATAGTAGGGCTAGGGTTAGTATTTTGGTTAATATTAGGGTTAGGGCTAGGGTTAGGGCTACAGTAGGGTTTGGGCTAGTGTTAGGCCTAGGGTTAGGGTTAATGTTAGGGCATGGTCTAGGGCTAGGGCTAGGGCTAGGGCTAGGGCTAGGATTAGGGTTAGGGTTAGTCTAGGGATAGTGTTATAGATGGGTTTAGGTTTAGGGCTAGGGCTAGAGTTAGGGTTAGGCCTATGTGTAAGGTTAAGTTTAGGTTTAGGTTTAGGGTTACGGTTTGGACTAGGGCTAGGTTTATGAGTTAGTGTTAGCATTAGAGTCAGGGTTTCTGATATGGATAGGGCTAGGGCTAGTGTTAGGGTTAGGTCTAGGGCTAGGAATAGAAAAAGAGCTAGGGCTAGGGTTAGTGTTATGGTTAGTGGTAGGACTAGGTTAGTGCTAGGGCTTGTGTTAGGGCTAGGGCAAGGGGTAAGGCTTTGTATGGGTACGGCTAGGATAGGTTTAGGTTTAGGGTTATGGTTAGGGTTAGGTCTAGGGCTAGGGTTAGGGTTAGGGCTTGGGTTAGGGTTAAGGTTAGGTTAGCATTAGGGTTAGTGTTTCCATTAGGACTAGGGCTAGGGCTAGGGTTGAGTTAGTGTTAGGGTTAGAGCAAGGACTAGGTTAGGGCTAGGGTTAGATTTAGGGTTAGAGTAAGTTTTAGTGCTAGCCCTAGGGTTAGGACTAGTGTTGGACAAATGCTATGGTTAGTGCTAGGGCTAAGGCTACGGTTAGGGTCAGGGTTAGGGTTAGGTTTAGTTTTAGGTTAGGGCTAGTCTTGGGTTAGGGCTAGGTTTAGGGTTAGGGTTAGGGTTAGTGTTTTGGCTAGGGATAGGCTTAGTTTTGTGGGTAGAGCTTGTGCTAGGGTTATGGCTATGGCTAGGGTTAGGGCTAGCGTTAGCATTAGGGCTAGAGATAGGGTTAGGTTTAGGGTTAGGTTTAGGGTTAGGTTTAGGGTTAGAGTTAGGGTTAGGACTAGGGCTAGGGTTAGGGTTAGGGTTAGCATTAGGGTTTGTGCTTCCATTATTTGCTAGGGCTAGGGCTAAGGTTGGGTTAGTGTTAGGGTTAGAGCTAGAGCTAGGTTAGGGCTAGGGTTAGATTTAGGGTTAGAGCAAGTTTTAGTTCTAGTGCTTGGGTTAGGGCTAGTGCTGGGCAAATGCTAGGGTTAGTGCTAGGGCTAGGGTAGGGCTAGGGTTTGGTTAGGGTTAGGTTTAGGTTTAGCATTAGGGCTAGTGCTTGGGCTAGGGCTAGTGTTAGTGTTAGTGTTAGTTTTAATGTTATGGCTAGGAGAAGGGTTAGTTTTATGGGCAGAGCTAGGGCTAGGGTTATGGCTATGGCTAGGGCTAGGGTTAGGACTAGGGTTAGGGCTAGGGCTAGGTTAGGGCAAGGGCTTGCATGAAGTCTAGGGCAAGGTCTAGGGCTAGGTCTAGATGTATGGTTAGGGTTAGGGTTAGGGTTAGGGTTTGGGTAAGGGTTAGGTCTCAGATTTGAGTTAGGTTTAGGTTTAGGGTTAGGGTTAGATCTAGGGCTATGATTAGAGTTATTGTTAGGGTTGGTGTTAGGGCTAGGGTTAGGGTTATGGCTAGGGCTAGGACTGAGGTTAGGGATAGAGTAGTGCTAGGGTTAGGGCTAGACTAGGGCTAGGGCTAGGGTTAGGTTTAGAGCTAGAGCTAGCATTGGGTTAGATTTAGGGTTGGGTTAGGTCTAGGGCTATGGTTAGAGTTAGTGTTAGGGCTAGGACTAGGGCTAGGGTTAGGGCTTGTGCTCGGGCTAGGGCTAGGGTTAGGTGTAGGGTTAGGGTTAGCTCTAGGGTTATGGTTAGTGTTAGGGTTATTGTTACGGTTATGGTTAGGTCTAGGGTAAAGTTAAAGTTGGGGTTAGGGTTAGCCTCATGGATAGTATTAGGTTTAGGGTTAGATCTAGGGCTATGTTTAGAGTTAGGGTTAGTGTTAGTGTTAGGACTTGGGCTAGGTCTACGGCTAGGTTTAGGATTAGTTAAAGGGCTTGTGTTACAGTTAGGTTTAAGGTTAGGGCTAGGCCTAGAGTTAGGGTCAGGGCTAGGTGTAGGATTAGGGTTAGTTTTAGGGTTAGGGTTAGGACTTGGGCTAGGGTTAGGGTTAGGGTTAGCATTAGAGTTAGGTTTTCCATTAGGACTAGGGCTAGGGCTAAGTTTGGGGTTATTGTTAGAGTTAGGGCTAGTGTTAGGACTAGGGCTAGAGCTAGGGCTAGGGTTAGTTTTGGGGTTAGTGGTAGAGCTTGGTTAGGGCTAAGGTTTGTGTTAGGGCTAGTGCAAGGGCCAAGGCTAGGTCTAGGGGTATGGCTAGGATAGGTTTAGGGTTAAGGTTATGGTTAGAGTTAGGTCTAGGGCTAGGTTTAGGGTTAGGATCAGGCTTTGGTTTAAGGCTAGGGTTTGGGCTAGGGTTAGGACTAGGGCTAGGGTTAGTGTTAGGGCTAGGGCTTGGGTTAGGGCTAGGGCTAGGGCTAGGTCTAAGGCTGGGTCTAGGGGTATGGCTACGGTTGGGTTAGGGTTAGGGTTAGGGTTAGGGTTAGGGTTAGTGTTAGGGTTAAGGCTAGGGCTAGGTTAGGGCTAGGGGTTGGGTTAGGGCTAGGGCATTGGCTAAGGCTAGGTCTAGGGGTACATCTATGGTTCGGTTAGGTTTAGGGTTAGGTTTAGCATTAGGGCTAGGCCTAGGATTAGGGCTAGGGTTAGGGGTATGGTTAAGGATTGTACTCGAGTTAGGGCTATGGCTAGGTCTAGGGCTAAGTTTAGTTTTAGGGTTAGAGTAGGTTTAGTGCTAGGGCTAGAGTTAGGATTAGACCTAGGGCTAGGGTTGGTGTTATGGTTAGGGTTAGCTCTGTGGCTAGGATTAGGGTTAGGATTAGGGTTACTGTTTGGGTTATGGTTAAGTCCAGCACTAGGGTTAGAGTTAGGCTTAGGGTTAGCGTTAGGGTAAGGGTTAGGTTTAGGTTTAGATATAGGGCTATGGTCAGAGTTAGGGTTAGAGCAGTGTTACACTTGGGCTAGGGCAAGGGCTAGGGCTAGGTTTAGGATTAGTTCTAGGGGTAGTGTTATAGTTAGGTTTAGCATTAGGGCTAGGCCTAGAGTTAGGGTTAGGGCTCGGTGTAAGGTTAGGGTTTGTCTAGGTTTAGGGTTAGTTCTAGGGCTAGTTTTATGGTTAGGGTTAGCATTGGAGTTAGGGTTTCCATTAGGGCTAGGGCTAGGGCTCTGGTTAGGACTCTGGTTACGGTTAGGGTTAGGGTTAGGGTTAGGGCTAAGGCGAGAGCTAGGGCTAGGCTTAGGGTTATGTTTTGGGTTAGGGCTAGGGCTAGGGCTAGGTTAGGGCTAGGTCTTGGGTTAGGGCTAGTGTAAGGGCCAAGGCTAGGTCTAGGGGTACAGCTAGGATAGGTTTATGGTTGGGGTATGGTTAGAGTTAGGTCTAGGGCTAGGTTTAGGTTTAGGGTTAGGCTTAGGTTTAGGGCTATGGCTAGGTCTAGAACTTGGTTTGGGTTTTTTTTTTTAGTGTTAGGGTAAGGGCTAGGGTTAGGGTTATGGCTAGTGTTAGAATTCAGGTTAGGGTTAGAGCCAGGGCTCTGTCTAGGGCTTGGGTGAGTGT
This sequence comes from Oryctolagus cuniculus, assembly GCF_964237555.1. Lineage (NCBI taxonomy): Eukaryota > Metazoa > Chordata > Mammalia > Lagomorpha > Leporidae > Oryctolagus > Oryctolagus cuniculus. Next base: position 25,626,735 of record NC_091438.1, on the reverse strand, counting down.
TAGGTCTAGGGCTAGGTTTAGAGTTAGGGTTGGGGTTAGGGTTAGGTTTAGGGTTATGTTTAGGGTTATGGTTAGGGTTAGATTTAGTGCTATGTTTAGAGTTTGGGTTAGGGTTAGCATTAGGGCTAGGGCTAGAAATGGGGTTTGGCCTAGGGTTAGGGTTAGGGCTAGGGTTAGTGTTAGGGCTAGGGCTAGGGCTTATGCTAGGGCTAGGGTTAGGGTTAGGGTATGGCTAGGCATAGGGTTAGGGTTAGGTTTATGGTTATGATTTTGGCTAGGGTTAGGCTTATGGCTAGGACTAAGGTTATGGATAGGGGTAGGGGTAAGGTTAGGTTTAGGGTTGGGGTAGGACTAGGGCTAGGGTTAGGGTTAGGGTTAGGGTTAGCATTATGGTTAGAGTTCCATTAGGGCTAGGACTAGGGCTAGGGCTGGGGTTAGGGCTAGGGCTACGGTTAGAGTTAGGGTTAGGGTTAGGGCTAGGTCTAGGACTAAGGCTATGATTAGATTCAGGGTTAGAGTTAGTTTTAGTGCAGGGGTAGGCCTCAAGCTAGGGTTCGGCTAGGACTAGTGTTAGAGCTAGAGCTAGGATAGGGTATGGCTAGGGTTAGGGCTAGACTAGGGCTAGGTTTAGAGCTGGGGCTAGCATTAGGGTTAGGTTTAGGGTTTGCGTTAGGTCTAGGGCTATGGTTAGAGTTAGTGTTAGGGCCAGGGCTAGGGTTAGGTGTAGGGTTAGGCTCTAGGGTTATGGTTAGGGTTAGGGTTATGATTAAGGTTATGGATAGGTCTAGGGAAAATTTAGAGCTATGGTTAGGGTTAGGGTTAGTGTTAGGTTTAGGGTTAGATCTAGGGCTATGGTTAGAGTTAGGGTTAGGGTTAGTGTTATGGCTTGGGCTAGGGCTAGGGCTAGGGCTAGGTTTAGGATTAGTTCTAGGGCTAGTGTTATAGTTAGGGTTAGGATTAGGGCTAGGCCTAGAGTTAGTGTTAAGCCTAGGTGTAGGGTTAGGGTTAGGAGTTGGGCTGGGTTAGGTTTAGGGTTAGCATTAGAGTTAGGGTTTCCATTAGGGCTAGGGCTAGGGCTAGGGCTAGGGCTAGGGCTAGGGCTAGGGTTGAGGTTATTGTTAGGGTTAGGGCTAGGGTTAGGACTAGGGCTAGGGTTAGTGTGAGGGTTAGTGGTAGAGCTTGGTTAGGGCTAGTGCTTGGGTTAGGGCTAGGGCAAGGGCTAAGGCTAGTCTAGGGCTCTGGCTAGGCTAGGTTTAGGGTTAGGGGTATGGTTAGTGTTAGATCTAGGGCTAGGTTTAGGGTTAGGGTTAGGTTTAGGTTTAGGGCTATGGCAAGGTCTAGGACTTGGTATGGGGTTATGGTTAGTATTAGGGTTAGGGCTAGGGTTAGGATTATGGCTAGCGTTAGAGTTTGGGTTAGGGTTAGAGCTAGGGCCATGGCTAGGGTTTGGGTGAGGGTTAGGTCCAGGACTAGGGTTAGAGTTACAGTTAGGGCTAAGGTTAGCATTAGGGTTAGGGTTAGGGTTAGGGTTAGCATTAGATCTAGGGCTATGGTTACAGTTATGGTTAGAGTTAGTGTTAGGGCTAGGATTTGGGCTAAGTTAGGTATAGGGCTAGGGTTATCGTTATTTCTAGTGTTAGCTTTAGGGCTAGGGACAGGGCCAATGCTAGGGTTAGCATTAGGACTAGGGCTTAGGCTAGGGTTAGGGTTAATTTTAGGATTATTGTTAGGGCTAGGGGTAGGGTTAATTTTATGGGTAGAGCTAGGGCTCGGTCTAGTTGTATGGCTAGGGTTAGGGTTAAGTTTTGGGTTAGGTCTAGGGTTAGAGTTAGGGTTAGGGTTAGAGTTTGTCTTAGAGGTAGGGTTAGGGTTAGGTCTAGGGTTAGATTTAGGGTTAGGGTTTGTCTTAGATTTAGGGTTAGGTTTAGGATTAGGGTTAGGGTTAGGATTAGATCTAGGGTCATGGTTAGGGTTAAGGTTAGCATTAGGGTTAAGGTTTCCATTAGGGCTAGGGCTAGGACTAGGGTTGGGGTTTGGGTTAGGGTTAGAACTAGGGCTAGAGCTAGGGCTATGGTTAGGATTAAGGTTAGGGTTAGGAGTAGGGTTAAAGCTGGTGCTCTGGCTAGGGCCAGGGTTAGGGCTATTTTAGGGCTTGGGCTAGGATTAGGGCTAGGGCTACAGCTAGGTCTAGGTTTAGGTTTAGGTTTAGAGTTATGGTTACTGCTAGGACTAGACCTACAGTTAGGGCTTGGTTAGGGCTTGGGCTAGGGTTAGGGGTAGGGCTAGGACTAGGTTTAGGTTTAGGATTAGTTTTATGGTTAGTGCTAGGGCTAGGTCTAGGCTAAGTTTAGTGTTAGGGCTAGGGCTAGGGCTAGGGCTAGGGCTAGGCTAAGTTTAGTGTTAGGGCTAGGGCTAGGGCTAGGGCTTGGGCTAGGGCTTGGGCTAGGGCTTGGGCTAGGGCTAGTGTTTGGGTTAGGGTTAGGTTTAGGATTAGTGTTAGGGCTAGGGGTAGGATTTGTTTTATGGGTATAGCTTGGGCTAAGGCTATGGCTATGGATAGGGCTAGGTTTAGGGCTAGGTTTAGGGCTAGGGTTAGAGCTAGGGCTAGGGTTACGGCTAGGAATAGGGTTAGGTCTAGGTTAGTGCAAGGGCTTGTGTTAGGGCTAGTGCAAGGTATAGGGCTAGGTCTAGGTGTGCGGCTAGGGTTAGGGTTAGGGTTAGATCTAGGGCTATGGTTAGAGTTAGGGTTAGGGTTAGTGTTAGGACTAGGGTTCGGACTAGGGTTAGGGCTAGTGTTATGGTTAGGGCTAGTGTTAGGGCTAAGGCTAGATAGGGTATGGCTAGGGTTAGGGCTAGACTAGGGCTAGGGCTATGGTTAGGTTTAGAGCTAGGGCTAGCGTTAGGGTTAGATTTAGGGTTAGCGTTAGGTTTAGAGCTATGGTTAGAGTTATTTTTTAGTGCTAGGGCTAGGGTTAGGTTTAGGGGAATACAAGGCCTTGGGCTATGGTTAGAGTTAGGATTAAGGTTAGTGTTTTAGGGCTTGGGCTAGGGCTAGGGCTAGGGCTAGGTTTAGGATTAGTTCTAGGGCTAGTGTTATAGTTAGGTTTAGGTTTAGGGTTAGGGTTAGGGTTAGGGCTAGGCTTAGAGTTAGGGTTAGGGCTAGGTGTAGGGTTAGGGTTAGGGTTAGGGTTAGATCTAGGGCTATGGTTAGAGTTAGTTAGGGTTAGGGTTAGTTTTTGGGCTAGGGTTAGGACTAGGTCTATGGTTAGCATTTGGGCTAGTGCTTGCTTTATGGCTAGGGCTAGGGCTTGGGTTAGCTTTAGGGCTAGAGCTAGGGCTAGGGCTTGGGGTTGGGGTAGGGGTAGGGGTTGGGGTAGGAGTAGGGTTAGTTTTATGGTTAGAACTTAAGTTACGTTTAGGGCTAGGGCAAGTGCTGGGGTTAAGGCTAGGGTTAGGGCTAGAGCTGGGTTAGGGCTAGGGCTAAGGCTAGTTTTAGGGCTAGGTTTAGGGTTAGGGTTAGGGTTAGAGTTAGGGTTAGTGTTAGGGTTAGGTCTTGATTAGGGCTAGGGCTTGCGTTAGGGCTAGGGCAGGGGCTAAGGCTAGGTCTAGGGGTACAGCTAGAATAGGTTTCGTGTTAGGGGTATGGTTAGGGTTAGGTCTAGAGCTAGGTTTAGGGTTAGCATAGGCTCAGGTTTAGGGCTATGGCCAGGTCTAGGACTTGTTTTGGGGTTATGGTTAGTGTTAGGGTAAGGGCTAGAGTTAGGGTTATGGCTATGGTTAGAATTCATGTAAGGTTTAGTGCTAGGGTCATGGCTAGGATTGGGTGAGGGTTAAGTCTAGGGCTAGGTTTAGAGGTAAGGTTAGGGTTAGGGTTAGGGTTAGGGTTAGATCTAGGGCTATGATTAGAATTAGGGTTAGGGTTAGTGTTAGGGCTAGGGTTCAGGGTATGGTTATAGCTAGGGCTAATTTTAGTGTTAGGGCTAGTGTTAGCATTAGGGCTGGGGCTAGGGTTAGCATTAGGTCTAGGGCTAGGGCTAGTTCTTAGGCTTGGGTTAAGGTTAGGGTTATGGTTATGGTTAGGGTTATGGTTATGGTTAGGGCTAGGGCTAGGGTTTGTTGTATGGCTAGAGCTTAAGCTAGGGTTAGGGCTAGGGAAAGTGCTGGGGTTAGGGCTAGGGTTAGGGCTAGGGCTGGTGTTAGGGTTTGGACTAGGGCTAGGGCTATGTTTAGGTTTAGGGTTAGAATTAGGGTTAGTGCTAGGGCTAGGGTTAGTGTTAGACCTAAGGCTAGGGTTAGTTTTAGGGTTAGGGTTAGCTCTGAGGCTAGCGTTAGGGTTAGGGTTTCCTTTAGGGTTACGCTTTCCGTTAAGGCTAGGGTAGGGCTCGGGCTAGAGCTAGGGCTAGGGCTAGTGTTATGGTTATGGTTAGGTTTAGGGTTAGTGTTTGTTTTAGGGTTAGATCTAGGGCTATGGTTAGAGTTAGGGTTACAGTTAGTGTTAGGGCTAGGGCTAGGGCTAGGGCTAGGTTTAGGATTAGTTCTTGGGCTAGAGTTATACGTATGTTTAGTGTTAAGGCTAGGCCTAGAGTTAGGGTCAGGGCTAGGTATATGTTTAGGGTTAGGTTTAGGGTTAGGGTTTGGACTTGGGTTCAGGTTAGGTTTAGGGTTAACATTAGAGTTAGGGTTTCCATTTGGGCTAGGGCTAGGGCTAGGGTTGGGGTTATTGCTAGGATTAGGGCTAGGGTTAGGGCTAGGGCTAGAGCTAGGTCTAGGGTTAGTATTATGGTTAGGGTTAGGGGTAGTGCTTGGTTAGGGCTAGCTCTTGGGTTTGGGCTAGGGCAAGTTCTAAGGCTAGGTCTGGAGGTCCAGCTAGGATAGGTTTAGGGTTTGGGTATGGTTAGGGTTAGGTCTAGGGCTAGTTTTAGGGTTAGGGTTAGGCTTAGGTTTAGGGCTAGGGCTAGGTCTAGGACTTGGTTTGGGGTTATGGTTAGTGTTAGGGTAAGGGCTAGGGTTAGGGTTATGGCTAGTGTTAGAATTCGGGTAAGGGTTAGAGCTACGGCCATGGCTAGGATTGGGTGAAGGTTAGGTCTAGGGCTAGGGTTAGAGATACATTATGGTTAGTTTTAGGCCTAGAGTTTGGGCTTTGTTAGGGCTAGTGCTATTGTTAGCATTATGTCTAGTGTTAGCATTAGTGCTAAGGCTAGGGCTAGGGTTAGGGTTATGGTTATTGTTAGGGCTAGTGGTAGGGTTAGTTTTATGGGTAGAGCCAGGGCTAGGTCTAATTGTATGGTAGGGTAGGGTTAGGGTTTGGGTTACAGTTAGGGTTAGGTGTAGGATTAGAGTTAGTGTTAGGATTAGGGTTTATCTTAGAGGTAGGGTTAGGTCTAGGGCTAGGGTTAGTGTCTGGGTTAATGTAAGGTTTAGGGTTAGGGCTAGGGAGAGGACTAAGGTTGGGGTTAGGGTTAGGGTTAGAGGAAGGGCTAGGGTAGGGCTAGAGTTAGGGTTAGGGGTAGGGTTAGGGTTAAGGCTGATTTCTGGCTAGGGCTAGGGTTAGGGCTATAGTTAGGGCTTGGGTTGGGGTTAGGGCTAGTGCTAGGGCTAGGGTAAGGCTAGGGTTAGGGTTAGGGGTAGGTTAGGGCAAGGGTTTGTATGATGGCTAGGGCAAGGTCTAGGGCTAGGTTAGGTGTATGGTTAGGATTAGGGTTAGTGTTAGGGTTTGGGTAGGGGTTAGGTCTCGGGTTTGAGTTAGGTTTACGGTTGCAGTTAGGGCTAGGGTTAGATCTAGGGCTATGATTAGAGTTAGGGTTAGGGTTAGTGTTAGGGCTAGGGTTTGGGCTAGGGTTAGGGCTAGGGTTAGACTTATGGCTAGGGCTAGGACTAAGTTTAGGGATAGGGTATGGCTAGGATTAGGGCTAGACTAGGGCTAGGGCTAGGGTTAGGTTTAGAGCTAGAGCTAGCATTGGGTTAGATTTAGGGTTGGGTTAGGTCTAGGGCTATGGTTAGAGTTAGTGTTAGGACTAAGGGTAGGGTTAGGGCTTGTGCTAGGGCTAGGGCTAGGGTTAGGTGTAGGTTAGGGTTATCTCTAGGGTTATGGTTAGGGTTAGGGTTAGGGTTACGGTTACCATTAGGGTTAGGTCTAGGGCAAAGTTAGGGTTAGGGTTAGATTTAGGGTTAGATCTAGGGCTATGGTTAGAGTTAGGGTTAAGGTTAGTGTTTGGGCTTGGACTAGGGCTAGGGCTAGGACTAGGTTCAGGATTAGTTCTAGGGCTAGTGTTATAGTTAGGTTTAGGGTTAGGGCTAGGCCTAGAGTTAGGGTTAGGTCTAGGTTAGGGTTAGGGTTAGGTTTAGGGTTAGGGTTAGGGTTAGGACATGAATCGGGTTAGGGATAGGGTTAACATTAGAGTTAGGGTTTCCGTTAGGGCTAGAGCTAGGGCTAGGGTAGGGGTTAGGGCTAGGGATAGGAATAGGGTTAGGGCTAGGGATAGAGCTAGGTCTAGGGTTAGTGTTATGGTTAGGGTTAGGGGTAGGTTAGGGTTAGGGCTTGTTTGGACTAGGGCAAAGGCCAAGGCTAGGTCTAGGAGTCCAGCTAGGATAGGCTTAGGATTAGGGATATGGTTAGGATTAGGTCTAGGTCTAGGGTTAGGGTTAGGGTTAGGCTTAGGTTTAGGGCTAGGGCTAGGGCTAGGACTTGGTTTGGGGTTATGGTTAGTGTTAGGGTAAGGGTAAGGGCTAGGGTTAGGGTTATGGCTAGGGTTAGAATTCGGGTAAGGGTTAGAGCTAGGGCCATGGCTAGTATAGGGTGAGTGTTAGGTCTAGGCATATGGTTAGTGATAGGTTAGGGTTAGTTTTAGGGCTAGGGTTTGGGCTAGAGTTAGGGTTAGGGTTAATGTTGTGTCTAGCGTTAGGGCTAGGGCTAGTGCTAGGGTTGGCATTAGGGCTAGGGCTAGGGCTAGGGCTAGGGCTAGGGCTTGGTCTAGGATTATGGTTAGGCTTAGGGTTATTGTTAGGGCTAGGGGTAGGGTTAGGGTTAGCATTAGATTTAGGGTTTCTGTTAGGGCTAGGGCTAGGGCTAGGGTTGGGGTTATTGTTAGGGTTAGGGCTGGGGTTAGGGCTAGTTTTAGGGTTAGGGCTAAGTTAGGGCAAGGGCTTGCATGAGGGCTAGGGCAAGGTCTAGGGCTAGGTCTAGGTGTACGGTTAGGGTTAATGTTAGGGATTGGTTTGGGTAAGGGTTAGGTCTCGGTTTTAAGTTAGGTTTAGGGTTAGGGTTAGTGTTAGATCTAGGGTTATGGTTAGAGTTAGGGTTAGTGTTAGTGTAGGGCTAGGGTTTGGGCTAGGGTTAAGGGTAGGGCTAGGTTTAACGTTATGTCTAGTGTTAGCATTATTGCTATGCTAGGGCTTGGGTTAGCGTTAGGGCTAGGGCTAGGGCTAGGGCTTGGGCTAGGATTATGGTTAGGGTTAGAGTTATTGTTTGGTCTCGGTGTAGGGTTAATTTTATGGGTAGAGCTAGGGCTAAGTCTAGTTGTACAGCTATGGTTATGGTTATGGTTATGGTTAAGGTTAGGTCTAGGGTTAGAATTAGGTTTAGGGTTAGGGTTTGTCTTAGAGTTAGGGTTAGGGTTAGGTCTAGGTCTAGGGTTAGGGTTAGTGTAAGGGTTAGGGTTAGGGTTAGGGCTAGGGCTATATCTATGGCTATGGTTAGAGTTAGGGTTCGTTTTTGTTAGGGCTAGGGCTAGGGTTATGGTTAGTGTTAGGGTTAGGGCTAGGGCTGGGGTTAGCTTTAGGGTTAGGGTAAGGTCTTGGGCTATGGTTAGAGTTAGGGTTAGGGTTATTGTTAGGGCTTCAGGTAGGGCTAGGGCTAGTGCTAGGTTTAGGATTAGTTGTAGGGCTAGTGTTATAGTTAGATTTAGGGTTAGGGCCAGGCCTAGAGTTAGGGTTAGGTCTAGGTGTAGGGTTAGGGTTAGGGTTACGTTTATGGTTAGGGTTAGGACTTGGGCTCGGGATAGGGTTTGGGTTAGCATTAGATTTAGGGTTTCTGTTAGGGCTAGGGCTAGGGTTATGGTTGGGGTTATTGTTAGGGTTAGGGCTAGGTTTAGGACTAGGGCTAGAGCTAGAGTTAGGGTTAGTGTTAGGGTTAGGGGTAGGGCTAGGTTAGGGATAGGGCTTGTTATGGTAGTGCAAGGGCTAAGGCTAGGTCTAGGGGTCTGGCTAGGATAGGTTTAGGATAGGGATATGGTTAGGATTAGGTCTAGGGCTAGGTTTAGGGTTAGGGTTAGGCTTAGGTTTAGGGCTAGGGCTAGGTCTAGGACTTGGTTTGGGGTAATGGTTAGTGTTAGGGTAAGGGTTAGGGTTAGGGTTATGGCTAGTGTTAGAATTCGGGTAAGGGTTAGAGCTAGGGCCATGGCTAGGATTGGGTGAGGGTTACGTCTAGGACTAGGGTTAGGGTTAGTATTAGGGTTAGTTTTAGGGTTAGGCTTAGGATTAGGGTTAGATCTAGGGCTATGGTTAGAGTTAGGGTTAGGGTTAGCATTAGGACTAGGGCTAGGGCTAGGATTAGGTTTGGTTAGGGTTATGGTTAGGGTAGGGGTAGGTTAGTTTTATGGCTAGAACTTATGGGGAGCAACTGGGAGCAACTTGGACTAGACTAAGTTACTGGAATTAAGACTTATTCTATGCATCTGCTCTCCCACAATATGGCGCTGAGAAGGGAGTAACAGCTTCTACACAGCTGCCTCCAGTTCAACCAATGAACTGTAGGACTTGCTCCTGATTGGAGGAGAGCAGCATACTTGGTGTGTGGGTAGCAGAGTTGGGATTGGTGGAAGAGGACTATAAAGGAGGAGAGAGACAACATGCACCAGGAACATCTAAGAGGAACATCTATCTGAGGAACACCTGTGCAGCCCCCGAGAGAGCCGGCCGGCGGTGTGCCGCTCCCCCACGGAAGTGGGGAAGGTGGCAGGGGGAACCGCCCTTCCACGGAGGTGGAAGGGATGGTAGCCAACCCGGGAAGAACCAGCAGCAAACCCGGGGAGGGCCGAGCAGACAAAAGAACAGCGCAGGGTCCTGTGTCATTCCTCCATGAAGGGGGGGAGCGACATAATGGTGCCGTGACTCGGATATGAAGCCTAGGCAGGGTTTAGTGTCGTTCCTCCACGAAGAAGGGGAGCGACAGAACTTAAGCTAGTTTTAGGGCTATGGCAGGGGCTGGGTTTAGGGCTAGGGCTAGGGTTAGGGTTAGTGTTAGGGCTAAGTCTAGGGTTAGAGTTAGGGTTAGGATTAGGATTTGGGTTAGAGGTAGGGTTAAGGTTAGGTCTATGGTTATGGTTAGAGTTCGTGTTAGGGCTAGGTTTAGGGCTTGTGCTAGGGCTAGGGCTAGAGTTAGGTTTAGGGTTAGTTTTAGCTCTAGGGTTACAGTTAGGGTTGGTGTTATGGTTACAGTTAGGGTTAGGGCTAGGGCAAAGTTAGGGTTATGGTTATGGTTAGGGTTAGGGTTAGGTTTATGGTTAGATCTAGGGCTATCGTTAGAGTTAGGGTTACGGTTAGTGTTAGGGCTTGGGCTAGGGCTAGGGGTAGGTTTAGGATTAGTTCTAGGGCTAGTGTTATAGTAAGGTTTAGGGTTAGGGCTAGGCCTAGAGTTAGGGTTAGGGCTAGGTGTAGGGTTAGGGTTAGGGTTAGGATTTAGGCTCGGGTTAGGGTTAGGGTTAGCATTAGAGTTAGAGTTTCCATTAGTGCTAGGACTAGAGATAGGGTTGGGGTTATTGTTAGGGTTAGGGATAGGGTTAGAGCTAGGGCTAGAGCTTGGGTTAGGGTTAGTGTTATGGTTAGGGGTAGGGCTAGTTTAGGCCTAGGGCTTGGGTTAGGGCTAGTGGCAGGACTAAGGCTAGTTCTAGTGGTACAGCTAGTATATTTTTAGTATTAGGGGTATGGCTAGGGTTAGGTCTAGGGTTAGAGTTAGGGTTAGGGTTTGGGTTTGTCTTAGAGGTAGGGTTAGTTAGGTCTAAGTCTAGGGTTAAGTTTAGAGTTAGTGTAAGGGTTAGGTTTAGGGTTAGGGTTAGGGCTATGACTAGGGCTAGGAGTTGGTTTGGGGTTAGGGTTAGTGTTAGGGTAAGGGCTATGGTTAAAGCTGTGGCTAGGGTTAGAATTCGGGGAATGTTTACAGCTGGGGCCATGGTTAGGATTGGGTGAGGGTTCGCTCTAGTGCTAGGGTTAGAGTTAGGTTTAGCATTAGGGTTAGATTTTGGGTTAGGTTAGGGTTAGATTTCGTGGTTTGGTTAGAATTACGGTTAGGGTTATTGTTAGGGCTAGGGTATGGGCTAGAGGTAGGATTAGCATTAGGGCTAGGGCTGGGGTAGGTCTTGGGTTAGGGCTAGGGTTAGGGCTATTTTTAGGGCTAGGTGTAGGGTTAGTTTTATGGTGAGAGTTAAGCTAGGGTTAGGGCTATGGCTAGGGCTGGGGTTAGGCTAGGTTTTGGGCTAGGGCTGGGTTTAGGGCTAGGGCTAGGGCTAGGGCTAGGGCTAGGGCTAGGGTTAGGGTTAGGATTAGGGCTAGGTTAGGGCTAGGGCTAGGGTTAGGGCTAGGGCAAGGTTTAAGGCTAGCTCTAGGGTTATGGCTAGGGTTGGGTTTAGGGTTAGGTTTAGGGTTAGGGCTAGGGCTAGGTTAGGGTTAGGGCTTGGGTTAGGGCTAGGGCAAGACTAGGGCTACATCTAAGTGTACAAATAGGGTTAGGGTTAGGGTTAGGGTCAGGGTAAGAGTTAGTTTTAGGGTTAGATATAGGGCTATGCTCAGAGTCAGGATTAGGGTTAGTGTTTTTTTTTTAACTTTTATTTAAATAATATAAATTTCCAATACGGCTTATGGATTACAATGGCTTCCCCCCCCATAACGTCCCTCCCACCTGCAACCCTCCCCTTTCCCACTCCCTCTCCCATTCCATTCACATCAAGATTCATTTTCGATTCTCTTTATATACAGAAGATGAGTTTAGCATACATTAAGTAAAGATTTCAACAGTTTGCACCCACACAGAAACATAAAGTGAAAAATAATAGATGATTTTTTTAAATGATGATGAAATTAGATCAGACCTATTGTCATGTTTAATCCCAGTGAGAGTCAAGTTGGGAATTGATAATTTCTTTTCTTTCTTTTTTTTTTTTTTTACAGAAGATCAGTTTAGTATACATTAAGTAAAGATTTCAACAGTTTGCACCCCCATAGAAACACAAAGTGAAATATACTGTTTGAGTACTCGTTATAGCATTAAATCTCAATGTACAGCACATTAAGGACAGAGATCCTACATGAGGAGTAAGTGCACAGTGACTCCTGTTGTTGACTTTACAAATTGACACTCCTGTTTATGGCATCAGTAATCTCCCTATGCACCAGTCATGAGTTTCCAATGCTATGGAAGCCTTTAGAGTTCTCCGACTCTTATCTTGTTTAGACAAGGTCATAGTCAAAGTGGAGGTTCTCTCCTCCTTTCAGAGAAAGGTACCTCCTTCTTTGAAGACCTGTTCTTTCCACTGGGATCTCACTCTCAGAGATCTTTTGCCAGAGTGTCTTGGCTTTCCATGCCTGAAATACTCTCATGGGCTTTTCAGCCAGATCCGAATGCCTTTAGGGCTGATTCTGAGGCCAGAGTGCTATTTAGGACATCTGCCATTCTATGAGTCTGCTGAGTATCTCACTTCCCATGTTGGATCACTCTCCCCTTTATTTATTCTATCGGTTAGTGTTAGCAGGTACTAGACTTGTTTATGTGGTCCCTTTGGTTCTTAGTCCTTTCATTATGATCAATTGTGAACTGAAATTGATCACTTGGACTAGTGAGATGGCATTGGCACATGCCACCTTAATGGGATTGAATTGGGATCCCCTGGTATGTTTCTAACTCTACCATTTGGGGCAAGTCAGCTTGAGCATTTCCCAAATTATACATCTCTTCCCTCTCTTATTCCCACTCTTATGTTTAACAGGGATCACATTTCAGTTAATTTTCAACACTTAAGAATAACTGTGTGATAATTACAGAATTAAACCAGTAGTATTAAGTAGAACAGACAAAAAAAATACTAAGAGGGATAATGTATTAAGTTGTTCATTAACAGTCAGGGCTGTGCTGATCAAGTCACTGTTTCTGATAGTGTCCATTTCACTTCAGGAGGTTTCCTTTTTGGTATTCAGTCAGTTGTCACCGATCAGGGAAAACATATGGTATTTTTCCCTTTGGGACTGGCTTACTTCACTCAGCATGATGTGTTCCCGATTCCTCCATTTTGTTGCAAATGACTGGATTTCGTTGTTTCTTACTGCGGTATAGTATTCTAAAGAATACATATCCCATAATTTCTTTATCCAGTCTACCGTTGATGGGCATTTAGGTTGGTTCCAGGTCTTGGCTATTGTGAATTGTGCTGCAATAAACATTAGCGTGCAATAAACAAGTCTAGTACCTAACACTAACCGATAGAATAAATAAAGGGGAGAGTGATCCAACATGGGAAGTGAGATACTCAGCAGACTCATAGAATGGCAGATGTCCTAAATAGCACTCTGGCCTCAGAATCAGCCCTAAAGGCACTCGGATCTGGCTGAAAAGCCCATGAGAGTATTTCAGGCATGGAAAGCCAAGACACTCTGGCAAAAGATCTCTGAGAGTGAGATCCCAGTGGAAAGAACAGGTCTTCAAAGAAGGAGGTACCTTTCTCTGAAGGGAGGAGAGAACCTCCACTTTGACTATGACCTTGTCTAAACAAGATAAGAGTCAGAGAACTCAGAGGGCTTCCATAGCCTTGGAAACTCATGACTGGAGCATAGGGAGATTACTGATGCCATAGACAGGAGTGTCAATTGGTAAAGTCAACCACAGGAGTCACTGTGCACTTACTCCTCATGTAGGATCTCTGTCCTTAATGTGCTGTGTATTGAGATTTAATGCTATAACGAGTACTCAAACAATATATTTCACTTTGTGTTTCTATGGGGGTGCAAACTGTTGAAATCTTTACTTAATGTATACTAAACTGATCCTCTGTAAAAAAAAAAAAGAAAAAAAAGAAATTATCAACTCTCAACTTGACTCTCACTGGGATTAAACATGACAATAGGTCTGATCTGATTTCATCTTCATTGAAAAAAAAATCATCTATTATTTTTCACTTTATGTTTCTGTGTGAGAGCAAACTGTTGAAATCCTTACTTAATGAATACTAAGCTGATCTTCTGTATATTAAGATAATCGAAAATGAATCTTGATGTGAATGTAATGGGAGAGGGAGTGGGAAAGGGGAGGGTAGTGGGTGGGAGGGACGGTATGTGGGGGAAGCCATTGTAATCCATAAATCGTACTTTGGAAATTTATATTCATTAAATAAAAGTTAAAAAAAACATTAGGGTGCAGACCGCTTTTTTGTTTGTCAATTTAAACTCCTTTGGGTAAATTCCAAGGAGTGGGATGGCTGGGTCGAACGGTAGGGTTATCTTCAGGTTTCTGGGGAATCTCCAGACTGACTTCCATAGTGGCTTGACCAGTTTGCTCTAGCCCTACCCTAACCCAAACAATGGACCTAACCCTAGCCTTAGCCATAAACCTAACACCAGCCCTAACCATAACCCTAATCTTAGCCCTAGACAATAAACCTAGCCCTTTCTCTAGCCCTAGCAGTAGACCTGGACTAACCCTAACCCTACCCCTAACTCTAACCCTAACACTAACCTGAACCCTTGACATCACCCTAGCCCTTGTGCTAGCTGTAGCCTAGCTCTAGCTCAAGCCCTAGCCCTAACCCTAACCCCAACTATTACTCTAACCTTAACCCTAACTCTAACTCTAACCCTAAAATAACCCTAACACTATCCTAACCCTAACCCTAACTCTTGCCCTGTCCCTATCCCTATCCCTATCCCTAGCACTAGCCCTAGCCCTAACCCTAAACCTAACCCTAGCCCTAGCACTAGCCCTAACACTAAACCTAGCCGTAGCCATAGCGATAGCCCTAGTCCTACCCCTAACCATAACCCTAATGCTAACTCTAACCCTAAACCTAGCCCTAGCCCTAAACATAACCCTAATTCTAACCCTAAGCCTAACCCTTGCTAGGGCTAGGGCTAGGGCAAGAACTAGGGTTAGTTAGAGCTAGTGGTAAGGCTAGGGCTACAGCTAGGGTTAGAGGTAGGGTTAGGTTTAAGGCTAGGGCTAGGGCTATAGCTAGGTTTAGAGTTAGTGTTATTGTTAGGGTTAGTGTTAGTGTTAGTGTTAGGATTAGGGTTAGTGTTAGTGTTAGGGTTAGGGCTAGGGTTAGTGCTAGAGCTAGGGTTAGGGTAAGAATTAGGGTTATTGTTAGGATCAGGGCTAGAGTTAGGGTTAAGGTAGGGTTAAGGCTTTGGATATGGCTAGGGCTAGGGTTAGGGTTAGGTGTAGGGCTAGGGCTAGGGTAAGGGTTAGGGCTATGTCTAGGGCTAGTTCTAGGGCTATGGCTAAGGCTAGTGTTAGGGTTAGGGTTAGGGTTAGGTGTAGGGCTAGGGTTAGAGTTAGGGTTAGAATTAGGATTAGTTCTATCTAGGGTTAGTTCTAGGGCTATGACTAGGGTAGGGCTAGCTTTAGGTTTAGGGTTAGGATTAGCGTTAGTGTTACCATTAGAGTTAGATCTAGGGTTAGTGTTAGGGTTAGTGTTAGCGTTAGTGTTAGTTTTAGGATTAGAGTTAGGGCTAGAGTTAGGTTTTGGATAGGGTTACTTGTTTTATTTTATGGTTAGAGTTAGAGTTAGGGTTATGGTTATGGGTAGTGCTAAGACTTGTTCTAGGGCTAGGTCTAGGGTTAGGGCTAGGGTTAGGGTTAGGGTTAGAGTTAGGTTAGGCTTATGGTTAGGGTTAGAGCTAGGGCTAAAATTAGGGCTAGGGCTAGGGTTAGGGTTAAGGCTATCATTAGGGTAAGGGCAAGGGTTACGGTTAGGGTTAGGGTTATGTCTAGGGATAGGGTTAGGTTAAATCTAGGGTAGGGCTAGGGTTGGGGTTAGGGCTTGGGCTAGAGTTAAGGCTAGGACTAGGGTTAGGGTTAATGTTACCATTAGGGTTAGGGCAAAGGTTATGGTTATGGTTAGGGTAATGGCAAGGGATAGGATTATGTTAGGTCTAGAGTGAGGGCAGGGCTAGAGTTCAGGGTTGGGGTAGCTCTAGGGTTAGGACTAGGACTAGGGCAAGGGCTGGGATTAGGTTTAGGTCTAGGGCTAGGGTTAGGGCTAGGGCAATGGCTAGAGTTAGGGTTAGTGTTAGTCTTGAACTAGGGGTAGGTCTAGTGTTAATGTTAGGGCTAGGTTTAGGGCTAGCACTAAGTTAGGGATAGATTTAGGGTTAGGGCTAGGGTTAGGCTTAGGGTTATGTTAGGGCTATGTTAGGTTTAGGATTAGGGCTAGGTTTAGGTTAGAATTAGGGTTGGGCAAGGGCTAGGCCTAGGGCTAGGGCTATTGTTAGGGTTAGTGTTAGGGTTAGGGTTAGCGTTAGGGTTAGGGGTAGGGCTAGGGCTAGGGCTCTGGTTAGGATTAGGGTTAGGGCTAGTGTTACAGTTTGTGCTAGCCCTAACCCTATCTCTTGCCCTTACACTATTCCTCACCTTAACCCTAACCCTTATTCTAAACCTATCCCTAATCTAGCATACGACCTAGCCTTAGATCTATCTGAAGCCCTAATGGTAATCATAACCCTAACCTGAACCCTAGACCTTGCCCTAGCTCTAGCCCTAATATTAGCCTTAGCCCATGTCCTAAACCTAACCATACACTTAACCCTAACCCTAACCCTAGCCCTTGCCCTAGCCCTAGCCATAACAGTAGCCCTAACCCTAACCATAAACCTAACCTTATCATTAGCCCTAGCACTAGTCCTAGGACTAGCCCAAGACCTATACTTAGCTCTAGACCTAACCCTAGCCCTAGACCTAGGCCTATCCATATCCCAAAAATAACTCTAACCCTAGCCAAGCCCTAGCTTTGTCCTAAATGTATCACTAACCCTAACCATAACCATAAACTAACCCCAGCCTTAACATTAGCCCAAGCCCTAGCCCTAGCCCTAATCTAACCCTAACCCCAACCCTAACTCTAAGCCACATCCTAGGCCTAGACCTAGCCATAGACCTAAGCCTAACACTAAGCCTAGCACTAGCCCTAAACCTAAACCTAACTCAAAGCCTAGCCCTAGCCCTAGCATTAACATTAACCCTAGCCCTAGCCCTAACCGTAACCCTAGCCCTAGCAGTAACCATAGCAATAACTCAAACCATAACCCTAAACGAACCCTAGTGCTAATTCTAACCCTAACCCTAATCCTAACCATAAGGGTAATGCTAACCCTATCCTTAACCATAACCCTTACCCTAACCCTAGCCCTAGTGCTAAATCTAACACTAGCCAAAACCCTTGCCCCAGCCTAAACCTAACCCTAAACCAAACCCTAACCCTAGCCCTAGTAATACCTCTAGGCCTAGCACAAGCCCTAACCCTAGCCCTAGTCCTAGCCCTGGCAGTAACCCTAGCACTAATTCAAAAACCTAACCCAAACCATAACCCTAACCCTAACTCTAACCCTAGATCTAACCCTAACCCAAACCCTTACCCTAACCTTAACCCCAACCCTAGCACAAGCACTAGCCCTAGCCCTAGCCCTAACCTTAGACTTAGACATAGCCCTAACCCTAGCCCTAGCTCTAACACTAACCCTAACCCTAACTCTAAACATAGCCCTAGATCTAACCCTAATTCTAACCAATACCATAACCCTACACCTAGAACTAGACTTAAACCTAACCCTACCTCTAACCCAAACCCTAACCCTAACAATAACCATAAATCTAACTCTAGACCTAGCCCTAACCCTAACCCTAACCCTAGCCCTAGCTCTAGCCCGAGCCCTACCCTAGCCTTCACAGAAAGCCTAACCTTAGAGATCACCCTAACCCTAACCTTAAGCCTAACTCTAAACCTAACCCTAACCCTATCCTTTACAACTAAAACTAACCATAACCCCAACCCAGGTCCTAGCCTTAGCCCTAACTCTAACCCTAATGATAGCCCTAGGACTAATCCTAAACCTAGCACTAACCCTGCCCTAGCCCTAAACCTAAGGATACCCCTAGTCCTAGCCCAAAAGCTAGCCCTAGAACTAGCCCTAGACATATCCCTCAACTTAGCCCTAATGCTAACCATAACTGTAGCCCAACCCTATCCCTAATCCTAACCCTTTCCCTTACTCTAACCTTAACCCTAAACTTAGTTTAGCCCTAGCCTTAGCCCTAGCCCAAGGCCTAACACTAACCTTAACCCTAACTCTAACCATAGCCCTAGATCTAACCTTAAACCTAACACTAACCATAACCCTAACTCTAACTTTGCCCTAGACCTAACCCTAACAGTAACCAGAAACCTAACCCTAACCCTAACCCTAGACATAACACTAACCCTACACCTAACCCTAGTCCTAGCCCTAGCGCAAGCCCTAAACCTAGCCATAGCCCTAACACTAACTCTAACCATAGCCCTAGACCTAATGCTAACCCTAAACCTAACCCTAACGCTAGCCCTAGCTCTAAACCTAACCATAGCCCTAGCCCTAGTCTAGCCCTAACCCTAGCCATACCCTATCCTAGCTCTAGCTCTAACACTAGTCCTAGCCTAACCCTAGCCTGAGGCCTACCCCTGCACTAAAACTAACTTAACCCTAAATCTAATCCTAGCCCTTGCCCTAGCCCTAACCCTAACCCTAGCCCTAAACCTAGCACTAACACTAGCCCTAGCCCTAGCACTAACCCTAAATCTAACCCTAGCCCTAGTACTAGGCCTAGCTCTAACCCTATACCTAACCCTATCCCTAACCCTAGCTCTAGCTCCAGCCCTAGCCCTAATGGAAACTCTAACCCTAATGCTAACCTTAACCCTAACCATAGCCCTAGTCCTACCCCTAACCCTAAAACTAACCCTGATCATACCCCATCCCTAACTCTAGCCCTAGCCCTAGGCCTAACCCTAGCCCAAGCCCTAACCATAAACCTAACCCTAACCCTAAGCCTAGCCATACTGTAACCCTAACCCTAACCCTAACCCTAACCTCGCCCTAGACCAAGCCCTAGCACTAGCCCTAGACTTAGCCCTAGCAAAAACACCAACCCTAGCCCTAGCCCTAACCCTATCCCAAACTCCATTTCTAGCCCTAGCCTTACAATAACCCTAACCCTAACTCTAACCATAGCACTAAATCTAACACTAACAATAACCCTAACCCTAACCCTAACCCTAACTATAACCATAGCATTAAATTTAACCCTAACAATAACCCTAAGCCTAACCCTAACCCTAATTCTAAACCTAGCACAACACCTAATCTTCACCCAATCCCTAGACATGACCCTAGCTCTAACCCTAACCCGAATTCTAACCCTAGCCATAACCCTAACCCTAGCCCTTACCCGAACACTAACCATAACCCCAAACCAAGTCCAAGACCTAGCACTAGCCCTGAACCAAACCCTAACCCTAACCCTAACCCTAGCCCTAGCCCTAGCCCTAGCCCTAGAACTAACCCTAAACATACCCCTAACCCTAAACCTATCCTAGGCATACCCCTAGACCTAGCTTTAGACCTTGCCCTACCCTAATCCAAGGCCTAGCCCTAACCTAACCCTAACCCTAGCCCTAGCCCTAGCTCTCACCCTAGCCCTAACCCTAACCCTAACCCTAACCCTAACCCTAACCCTAGCCCTAGTCCTAGCCCTAATGGAAACTCTAACTCTAATGCTAACCCTAACCCTAAACCTAGCCCTAGTCCTAACCCTAAACCTAAACCTAAACCTAACCTTACACCTAGCCCAAACCCAAACTCTAGGCCTAGCCCTAACCCTAAACTTAACTATAACACTAGCCCTAGAACTAATCCTAAACCTAGCCCTAGCCCTAGCCCTAGCCCAAGTTTAACACTAACCCTGAGGCACTGGCGGACCCAAGATGGCGGAATAGTGAGGACGTGCACCAATAGACCAGGAAAATTTAGTATAATAAAAGTGGAGTTACGGTAGCCTCAGAAAAAGGATCAGGAAAAAATTGCAGAGGAAACTCTTCTGGATCTAGTGGCTGTGACTTGGAGGACCTACTGGGAGAACAAGGTTGCCCACTGCACAGAAGCTGAGCCACGGGAGCCGCAGGGTCTGCGCGCCAGTGCAGGAAGGGGAGTGGATGTCACACAGACACCAGAGGGGAGAGTTGGGATGCCCAGGGCTCCGAGTCCACACATCGGCATTGGAAGGGGATGTGAGCTCAGCAACCCGAGACATTGGTGGGGAAACAGCAGTCAGAATCTAGAGGGGAGCGGGAAAGTTCACCAGACTGACTACAGGAGAGAAGGAAAAAAAGTAGGGGGTTTCTCTCTCCGCCAACCTTGCAAAGGTTGCAAGGTTGCAAAGTTTGCAAGAGTTTGCAAGGTTTGCAAGAGACAAAGAGCAGGCACCCACTCTGGATTTACATAACAATAGGGGAGAGGTAAGGAACTGAGTCACTACAATTCAGTAGCCTAGGCAACCCAGTGGGAGTCCAGAGGAGAAACAGAGCCTGCACAGACTCTTTGGGTAGAAGCCAGAGATCGGAAGCTAAATACCATCAATTCTGCACAGCCGTGCGGTGCGGTATTACTTACCTCCTGAATAAATAAATAAATAAATAAAGAGAGATTTACCACGCATAACCTGAGGGTGTCACCTTTGCACACCTGTAACCCAGAAGAACCAAACAGAGCTCTCAGGCCACACCCATCTCAAGACTCCAAGGCTCCCCCAACAGCAGGCAGTCCACTTAACACAGACATAGTATAAAATTAAAAAAAAAAATAAAAAAAACACAAACGCACAGTGAGGGAAGAAGAATTAACTATGCCAAGCAACAAACACAGAAATCGAGGGAACAAGATCAACGATGACACTATGACGCCTCCAAATAAACAAAACACCCCAAGCCAAGATTATGAAGATGATGAGATAGAAGAAATGCAAGATACGGATTTCAAAAAATTTATGATAAGAACATTTAGAAGTTTTCAAAAGCAAATCCTTGAACTACAGAAATCCTTATTGGACAGGATTGAAAATCTCTCTCATGAAAATGAAATTTTAAGGAAGAATCAAAATGAAACGCAGAAACTAGTCGAAAAGGAAAGTGTGATAGTGAAGAGAAATCAAAAGGAAATGAAGAGCTCAATAGATCAAATGACAAACACATTAGAAAGTCTAAAAAACAGAGTCAGTGAAACAGAAGAGAGAATATCGGACTCAGAAGACAGAGCACAGGAAAACATACAGTCAAACCAAAGAAAAGAAGAGGAAATTAGAAATCTAAAAAATATTGTTGGGAATCTACAGGATACTATTAAAAAAACCAACATTCGGGTTCTAGGAGTTCCTGAAGGCATGGAGAGAGAGAAAGGATTAGAAGGCCTTTTTAGTGAGATACTAGCAGAGAACTTTCCAGGTTTGGAGAAGGACAGAGACATCCTAGTACAGGAAGCTCATAGAACCCCCAATAAACATGACCAAAAGAGATCCTCACCATCACACGTGGTAATTAAACTCACCACAGTGAAACATAAAGAAAAGATCCTAAAATGTGCAAGAGAGAAAGGTCAGATTACTCTCAGAGGATCTCCAATGAGACTCACAGCAGACTTCTCATCAGAAACACTACAGGCTAGGAAGGAATGACAAGACATAGCACAGGTGCTAAGAGAGAAAAATTGCCAGCCCAGAATATTATATCCTGCTAAGCTCTCATTTGTGAATGTAGGGGAAATAAAGACCTTTCATAGCAAACAGAAATTGAAAGACTTTGTGGCCAACTATTTCTTGCCTACAAGAAACTCATCTCTCTAACAAACATGCAAGCAGACTTAAAGTGAAAGATTGGAAAAAGATATTCCATGACAACAAAAACCAAAAAAAAGCAGGTGTAGTCATATTAATATCAGACAAAATAAACTTTAATACAAAAACTGTTAAGAGAGACAAAGAGGGGCACTATATTATGATTAAGGGTTCAGTTCAACAGGAAGATGTAACTATTAGAAATGCATATGCACCTAATTACAGGGTACTGGTCTGTTTAAAAGATATGTTAAGGGACTTAAAGGGAGATTTAGATTCCAATACAATAGTACTGGGGGACTTCAATACTCCACTCTCAGAAATAGACAGATCATCTGGAAAGAAGATCAACAAGGAAACAGCAGATTTAATCGACACTATTGCCCAAAAGGATCTAATAGATATCTACAGAACTTTCAATCCTAAATCTGAAGATTTCACATTCTTCTCAGCAGTGCATGGAACCTTCTCTAGGATTGATCACATACTAGGCCATAAAGCAAGTCCCAGCAAATTTAAAAGAATTGGAATCATACCATGCAGCTTCTCAGACCACAGCGGAATGAAGCTGGAAATTAGCAACTCAGGAAACCCTAGAAAGTATGCAAACACATGGAGACTGAACAACATGCTCCTGAATGAACACTGGGTCATTCAAGAAATCAAAAGAGAAATCAAAAACTTTCTGGAAGTAAATGAGGATAACAACACAACATATCAAAATGTATGGGATACAGCAAAAGCAATACTGAGAGGTAAGTTTATAGCAATAGGTGCCTATATCAAGAAATTGGAAAGGTACCAAATAAATGAGCTTTCAGCACATCTCAAGGACCTAGAAAAACTGCAGCAAACTAAATCCAAATCTAGTAGGAGAAGAGAAATAATTAAAATCAGAGAAGAAATTAACAGGATTGAATCCAAAAAAAATTACAAAAAATCAGCCAAGCGAGAAGCTGGTTTTTTGAAAAAATAAACAAAATTGACACCCCATTGGCCCAACTAACTAAAAAAAGAAGAGAAAAGACCCAAATCAATAAAATCAGAGATGAAAAAGGAAACATAAAAACAGACACCACAGAAATAAAAAGAATCATCAGAAATTACTACAAGGACTTGTATGCCAGCAAACAGGAAAATCTATCAGAAATGGATAGATTCCTGGACACATGCAATCTACCAAAATTGAACCATGAAGACATAGAAAACCTAAATAGACCCATAACTGAAACAGAAATTGAAACAGTAATAAAGGTCCTCCCAACAAAGAAAAGCTCAGGACCAGATGGATTCACGGCTGAATTCTACTAGACATTTAAAGAAGAACTAATCCCATTTCTTCTCAAACTATTCAGAACAATCAAAAAAGAGGGAATCCTCCCAAATTCTTTCTATGAAGCCAGCATCACCTTAATCCCTAAGCCAGAGAAAGATGCAGTACTGAAGGAAAATTATAGACCAATATCCCTGATGATCATAGATGCAAAAATCCTCAATAAAATTCTGGCCAATAGAATACAACAACACATCAGAAAAATCATCCACCCAGACCAAGTGGGATTCATCCCTGGTATGCAGTGATGGTTCAACATTCCCAAATCAATCAATGTGATTCACCACATTAACAGACTGCAGAAGAAAAACCATATGCTTATCTCAATTGATGCAGAGAAAGCATTTGATAAAATTCAACACCCTTTCATGATGAAAACTCTAAGCAAATTGGGTATAGAAGGAATATTCCTCAACATCATCAAAGCAATTTATGAAAAACCCACAGCCAGCATCCTATTGAATGGGGAAAACTTGGCAGCATTTCCACTGAGATCTGGCACCGGACAGGGATGCCCACTCTCACCACTGCTATTTAAAATAGTTCTGGAAGTTTTAGCCAGAGCCATCAGACAAGAAAAAGAAATTAAAGGAATACAAATTGAGAAGGAAGAAGCCAAACTATCCCTCTTTGCAGACGATATGATTCTTTACTTAGAGGATCCAAAGAACTCTACTAAGAGACTATTGTAACTCATAAAGGAGTTTGGCAAAGTGGCAGAATATAAAATCAATGCACAAAAATCAACAGCCTTTGTATACACAAGCAATGCCACAGCTGAGAAAGAACTGCTAAGATCAATCCCATTCACAATAGCTACAAAAACAATCAAATACCTTGGAACAAACTTAACCAAGGACGTTGAAGATCTCTACGATGAGAATTACAAAACCTTAAAGAAAGAAATAGAAGAGGATACCAAAAAATGGAAAAATCTGCCATGCTCATGGATTGGAAGAATCAACATCATCAAAATGTCCAGTCTCCCAAAAGCAATTTATAGATTCAATGCAATCCCAATCAAGATACCAAAGACATTCTTCTCAGGTCTAGAAAAAATGATGCTGAAATTCATATGGAGGCACAAGAGACCTCGAAAGCTAAAGCAATCTTGTACAACAAAAACAAAGCCGGAGGCATCACAATACCAGATTTCAGGACATACTGCAGGGCAGTTGTAATCAAAACAGCATGGTACTGGTACAGAAACAGTGCATAGACCAATGGAACAGAATTGAAACACCAGAAATCAACCCAAACATTTACAGCCAACTTATATTTGATCAAGGATCTAAAACCAATTCCTGGAGCAAGGACAGTGTATTCAATAAATGGTGCTGGGAAAACTGGATTTCCATGTGCAGAAGCATGAAGCAAGACCCCTACCTTACACCTTACACAAAAATCCACTCAACATGAATTAAAGACCTAAATCTATGACCTGACACCATCAAGTTATTAGAGAACATTGGAGAAACCCTTCAAGATATTGGCACAGGCAAAGAGTTTCTGGAAAAGACCCGGGAGGCACAGGCAGTCAAAGCCAAAATCAACTATTGGGATTGCATCAAATTGGGAAGTTTCTGTACTGCAAAAGAAACAGTCAGGAGAGTGAAGAGGCTACTGACAGAATGGGAAAAAATATTTGCAAACTCTGCAACAGATAAAGGGTTAATAACCAGAATCTACAAAGAGATCAAGAAACTCCACAAAAACAAAACCAACAACCCACTTAAGAGATGGGCCAAGGACCTCAATAGACATTTTTCAAAAGAGGAAATCCAAATGGCCAACAGACACATGAAAAAATGTTCAAGATCACTAGCAATCAGGGAAATGCAAATCAAAACCACCATGAGGTTTCACCTCACCCCGGTTAGAATGGCTCACATACAGAAATCTACCAACAACAGATGCTGGCAAGGATGTGGGGAAAAAGGGACACTAACCCACTGTTGGTGGGAATGCAAACTGGTCAAGCCACTATGGAAGTCAGTCTGGAGATTCCTCAGAAACTTGAAGATAACCCTACCGTTCGACCCAGCCATCCCACTCCTTGGAATTTACCCAAAGGAATTGAAATTGGGAAACAAAAAAGCGGTCTGCACCCTCATGTTTATTGCAGCACAATTCACAATAGCCAAGACCTGGAACCAACCTAAATGCCCATCAACGGTAGACTGGATAAAGCAATTATGGGATATGTACTCTTTAGAATACTATACCACAGTAAGAAACAACGAAATCCAGTCATTTGCAACAAAATGGAGGAATCGGGAACACATCTTTCTGAGTGAAATAAGCCAGTCCCAAAGGGACAAATACCATATGTTCTCCCTGATCGGTGACAACTGACTGAACACCAAAAGGGAAACCTCCTGAAGTGAAATGGACACTATCAGAAACGGTGACTTGATCAGCATAGCCCTGACTGTTAATGAACAACTTAGTACCTTATCCCTCTTAGTAGTTTTTTTTGTCTGTTCTACTTAATACTACTGGTTTAATTCTGTAATTTATACACAGTTATTCTTAAGTGTTGAAATTTAACTGAAATGTGATCCCTGTTAAACATAAGAGTGGGAATAAGTGAAGGAAGAGATGAACAATTTGGGAAATGCTCAAGCTGACTTGCCCCAAATGGTAGAGTTAGAAACATACCAGGTGACTCCAATTCAATCCCATCAAGGTGGCATGTACCAATGCCATCTCACTAGTCCAAGTGATCAATTTCAGTTCACAATTGATCATAATGAAAGGAATAAGAGTCAAAGGGACCACATAAACAAGTCTAGTGCCTGCTGATACTAACCGATAGAATAAATAAGGGGGAGAGCGATCCAACATGGGAAGCGAGATACACAGCAGACTCATGGAATGGCAGATGTCCTAAATAGCACTCTGGCCTCAGAATCAGCCCTAAAGGCATTCGGATCTGGCTGAAAAGCCCATGAGATTATTTCAGGCATGGAAAGCCAAGACACTCTGGCAAAACAAACAAACAAACAAACAAAAAAAAACAAAAAAAAACCACCACCTAAATGAAAGATCTCTGTGAGTGAGATCCCAGTGGAAAGAACAGGTCTTCAAAGAAGGAGGTACCTTTCTCTGAAGGGAGGAGAGAACCTCCACTTTGACTATGACCTTGTCTAAACAAGATAAGAGTCAGAGAACTCAGAGGGCTTCCATAGCCTTGGAAACTCATGACTGGAGCATAGGGAGATTACTGATGCCATAAACAGGAGTGTCAATTGGTAAAGTCAACAACAGGAGTCACTGTGCACTTACTCCTCATGTAGGATCTCTGTCCTTAATGTGCTGTGCATTGAGATTTAATGCTATAACGAGTACTCAAACAGTATATTTCACTTTGTGTTTCTATGGGGGTGCAAACTGTTGAAATCTTTACTTAATGTATACTAAAGTGATCTTCTGTAAAAAAAAAAAAAGAAATTATCAATTCCCAACTTGACTCTCACTGGGATTAAACATGACAATAGGTCTGATCTGATTTCATCATCATTTAAAAAATCATCTATTATTTTTCACTTTATGTTTCTGTGTGGGAGCAAACTGTTGAAATCCTTACTTAATGTATACTAAGCTGATCTTTTGTATATTAAGAGAATCAAAAATGAATCTTGATGTGAATGGAATGGGAGAGGGAGTGGGAAAGGGGAGGGTTGCAGGTGGGAGGGACGGTATGGTGGGGAAGCCATTGTAATCCATAAGTCGTACTTTGGAAATTTATATTCATTAAATAAAAGTTAAAAAAAGAAAAAAAAAAACAACACAGAGGCTGTAGCTAGATCTGGGATTGAGATATCCACAACACACCACATATTTCTGCTTTCTTCCAGGCATATCTGGACACAGTCTTGTTGAAATCGGGTGAAATTTAACCAAAAAGTCACAGTCCAAGTGAAATTAAACAAAAAATCACTCTCAAATTTGTTTTGGAGAAAAACACAATCTTTTTCTTCGGCAAGTGAATCCAATTTCATATGTAGAACACAAATATTATGTTTGCTCTGGTTTCTGAAGCTTTCTGCCTGGAAAACTCGAATGTGTGGAGGATTTGACTTCATGTGGAACCAATTAGCGTTTGCCAGAAGAAAAGAAAAAGTTACATGTGAAAATTCATTCCAAACCATAACACTGTAGATAATGTCCAGAAAACACAATCAAACACAGAGGGTGTAGCAAGATCTGGGATTGAGATAGCCACAACACACTAGAAATTTTGGCTTTCCTGCAGGCATATCCATACAAAGTTGTGTGGAATTCAGGTGAAATTAACCAAAAAAATCACTGTCAGATTGGTTTTGGAAAAAAACCACAATCTTTGTCTTCGGCAAGTAAATCCAATTTCATGTGTACTACACAATATCATGTTTGCTCTGGTTTCTGAAGCTTTTTGCCTAGAAACCTCAAATGTGTGGAGGATTTGACTCCATGTGGAACCAATTAGCGTCTCCAGCAAGAAAAAAAAAAAGAAAAAGTTCCATGATGAAATTCTTTCAAGAACTTTAAGGTCCGTAGATAATGTCCTGAAAACACAAACAAACACAGAGGCTGTAGCAAGATCTGGGATTGAAATAGCCTCAACACACAAGATATTTCTGCTTTCATCCAGATATATCTGAAAAAAGTGGTGTGGAATTCTGGTGAAAGTTAACCAATAAGTAACCGTCAATGTGGTTTTGCAGAAAAGAAAAATCTTTCTTGGCATGTGGATTCAATGTCATGTTTACAAACACAAATATGATGTTTGCTTGGGTTTCTTAAGCTTTCTGCAGAGAAAACGTGAATGTGTGGAGGATTTGACTCCATGTGGAACCAATTAGCGTTTGCCGGCAGAAAAGAAAAAGTTACATGATAAAATTCATTCAAACCGTGAAGTCCTTAGATAATGTCCAGAAAACAGAAACATACACAGAGGCTCTAGCAAGATCTGGGATTGAGATAGCCGCAACACACCAGATATTTCTGCTTTCATCCAGGCATATCTGAACAAAGTGGTGTGGAATTCGGGTGAAATTTAAATAAAAAGTCGCCGGCAAAATGGTTTTAGAGAAAAGAACAACCTTTCTCTTTGGCATGTGGATCCAATGTCATGTTTAGAAACAGAAATATCATGTTTGCTCGGGTTTCTGAAGGTTTCTGTGTAGAGAACTCGAATGTGTGTAGGATTTGACTACATGTGGAACCAATTAGGGTTTGCCGGCATGAAAAAAAAAAGTTCCATGCTGAAGTTCATTGAAAACCATAAAGAAACAGAAATATCATGTTTGCTTGGGTTTCTGAAGCTTTCTGCTGAGAAAACACGAATGTGTGGAGGATTTGACTCTATGTGGAACCAATTAGGGTTTGCCAGCAGAAAAGAAAAAGTTCCTGCTGAAGTTCATTCAATACCGTAAATCTGTAGATAAAGTCCAGAAAAAACAAACAAACTCAGAGGCTGTAGCAAGATCTGGGATTGAGATAGCCGCAACACACCAGATATTTCTGCTTTCATTCAGGCATATCCTTACAAAATGGTGTGGAATTCGGGTAAAAGCTAACCAAAAAATCACTGTCAAAGTGGTTTTGGAGAAAAACACAATGTTTCTCTTCGGCAAGTGAATACAATTTCATGTGTACTACACATGAAAAAGTTACATGCTACAATTCATTCCAAACCATAACACTGTAGATAATGCCCAGAAAACACAGACACAGAGGCTGTAGCAAGATCTGCGATTGAGATAGCCTCAACACACCAGATATTTCTGCTTTCATCCTGGGATACCTGGACAAAGGGGTGTGGAATTCTCGTGAAATTTAAATAAAAACTTGCCAGCAAAGTGGTTTTAGAGAAAAGAACAACGTTTCTCTTTGGTATGTGGATCCAATGTCATGTTTAGAAATAAAAATAGCATGTTTACTCCGGTTTCTAAAACTTTCTGCCTAGAGAATTCGAATGTGTGGAGGATTTGACTCCATATGGAACCAATTAGTGTTTGCCAGCAGAAAACAAAAGGTTACATGCTGCAATTGATTCAAAACCATAAACTCTGTAGATAATGTCCAGAAAACACAAACATACACAGAGGCTGCAGCAAGATATGGGATTGAGATAGCCACAACACACCAGATATTTTTGCTTTGCTCCAGGCATATCTGGCAAAAGTGGTGTCTCATTCAGTTGAAATTTAACCAAAAAGTCACCGTCAAAGTGGTTTTGCAGAAAAGAAAAATTTTCTTGGCATGTGGATTCAATGTCATGTTTACAAACACAAATATTATGTTTCCTCTGGTTTCTGAAGCTTACTGCCTAGAGAACTTTAATGTGTGGAGGATTTGACTCCATGTGGGACCAATTAGTGTTTGTCATAAAAAAAAAACAAAAAGAAAAACAAAAAGTTCTATGCTGAAGTTCATTCAAAACCATAAAGTTCGTAGATAATGTCCTGAAAACACAAACAAGCACAGAGGCTCTAGCAACATCTGTGATTGAGATAGCCACAACATACCAGATATTTCTGCTTTTCTCCAGGCATATCTGGACAATGTGGTGTGGAATTTGGGTGAAATTTAAATAAAAATTTGCCTTCAAATGGTTTTGGAGAAAAGAACAATATTTCTCCTTGGCATGTGGATGCAATGCCATGCTTCAAAACACAAATATCATGTTTGCTCGGGTTTCTGAAGGTTTCTGCCTGGAAAACTCGAATGTGTGGAGGATTTGACTCCATATGGAACCAATTAGCATTTGCCAGCAGAAAAGAAAAAGTTACATGATAAAATTCATTCAAACCGTGAAGTCCTTAGATAATGTCCAGAAACCACAAACACAGAGGCTGTAGCAAGATCTGGGATTGAGATAGCCACAACACACCAGATATTTCTACTTTCATCCAGGCATATCTGGACAAAGTGGTGTGGAATTTGGCTGAAATTTAAATAAAAATTCACACCCAAATGGTTTTGGAAAAAAGAACAATCTTTCTCTTTGGCTTGTGGATCCAATGTCATGGTTAGAAACACAAATATCATGTTTCCTCTGGTTTCTAGATCTTTGTGCCTTGAGAACCCAAATTTGTGGAGGATTTGACTCCATATGGAACCAATTAGCGTTTGCCGGCAGAAAAGAAAAAGGACCATGCTGATGTTCATTCAAAACCGTACAGTCCATAGATAAAGTCCAGTAACCACAGACAAACACAGAGGCTGTAGCAAGATCTGGGATTGAGATAGCCACAACACACCATATAGTTCTGCTTTCCTCCAGGCATAACTATACAAAGTGGTGTTGAATTCAGGTGCAATCCATGAAAAAAGCACTTTCAAAGTGGTTTTGGAGAAAAACACAATCTTTCTCTTCGGCAAGTGAATCCAATTGCATGTATACAACACAAATATCATGTTTGCTCTGGTTTCTGGAGCTTTCTTCCAAGAAAACTCAAATGTGTGGAGGATTTGACTCCATGTGGAACCAATTAGCATTTGCCAGCAGAAAGGAAAAAGTTACATGCTAAAATTCATTCAAAACCATTACACTGTAGATAATGCCCAGAAAACACAAATACAGAGGCTGTAGGAAGACCAGGGATTGAGATAGCCACAACACTCCAGATATTTCTGCTTTCATCCAGGCATACCTGGACAAAGTGGTGTGGAATTCAGGTGAAATTTATATAAAGTGTCGCAGGCAAAGTGGTTTTAGAGAAAAGAACAACCTTTCTCTTTGGCACGTTGATCCAATGTTATTTTGAGAAACAGAAATATCATGTTTGCTCGGGTTTCTAAAGCTTTCTACCTAGAGAACTCAAATGTGTGGAGGATTTGACTCCATGTGGAACCAATTAGTGTTAGTCAGTAAAACAAAAACAAATAGAAAAACAAAAACAGAAAGTTCCATGGTGAAGTTCATTCAATACCGTAAATCTGTAGATAATGTCCAGAAAATACAAACAAGCACAGAGGCTGTAGCAAGATCTGGGATTGAGATAGCCACAACACACAAGATAGTTCTGCTTTCCTCCAGGCATATCTAGACAAAGTGGTGTGGAATTCAGGTGAAATTTAAATAGAAAGTCGCCAGAACAGTGGTTTTGGAGAAAAGTACAATTTTCTCTTCGATAAGTGAATCCAATGTCATGTTTAGAAACACAAATATCATGTTTGCTCTGGTTTCTGAAGCTTTCTGCCTAGAAAACTCCAATGTGTGGAGGATGTGACTCCATGTGGAACCAGTCAGCATTTGCCAGCAGAAAACAAAAGGTTATATGCTACAATTGATTCAGAACCGTAAACTCTGCAGATAATGTCCAGAAAACACAAACACACACAGAGGCTGTAGCAAGATCTGGGATTGAGATAGCCTCAACACACCAGATATTTCTGCTTTCCTCCAGGCATATCTGGCAAAAGTGGTGTGGATTTCAGGTGAAATTTAACCAAAAAATCACCGTCAATGTGGTTTTGCAAGAAAGAAAAATCTTTCTTGGCATGTGGTTTCAATGTCATGTTTACAAACACAAATATGATGTTTGCTCGGGTTTCTTAAGCTTTCTGCAGAGAAAACGCGAATATGTGGAGCATTTGACTCCATGTGGAACCAATTAACATTAGTCGGTAAAAAAAAAACAAAAAACAAAAAACAAAAACTAAAACAAAGTTCCATGCTGAAGTTCTTTCAAAAGAGTAATGTCCATAGATAATGTCCAGAAATCACAAGCAAACACAGAGGCTCTAGCAAGATCTGGGATTGAGATAGCCACAACACACCAGATGTTGCTCCTTTCCTCCAGGCATATCTGGTCAAAGTGGTGTGGAATTCACATGAAATTTAAATAAAAAGTTGCCGGCAATGTGGTTTTGGAGAAAAGAACAATCTTTCTGTATGTGGATCCAATGTCGTGTTTCGAAACACAAATATCATGGTTGCTCGGGTTGCTAAAGGTTTCTGTGTAGAAAACTCGAATGTGTGGAGGATTTGACTCCATGTGGAACCAATTAGCGTTTGCTGGCAGAAAACAAAAGTTTACATGCTACAATTGATTCAAAACCGTAAACTCTGTAGATAATGTCCAGAAAACACAATCAAACACAGAGGCTGTAGCAAGATCTGGGATTGAGTTAGCCACAACACACCAGATATTTCTGCTTTACTCCTGGTATATCTGGCAAAAGTGGTGTCAAATTCGGGTGAAATTTAACCAAAAAGTCACCGTCAATGTTGTTTTGCAGAAAAGAAAAATCTTTCTTGGCATGTGGATTCAATGTCATATTTACAAACACAAATAGGATGTTTGCTCGGGTTCCTTAAGCTTTCTGCTGAGAAAACGCGAATATGTGGAGCATTTGACTCCATATGGAACCAATTAGCGTTTGCCGGCAGAAAAGAAAAAGTTACATGATAAAATTCATTCAAAACCATGAAGTCCTTAGATAATGTCCAGAAAATACCAACACACACAGAGGCTGTAGCAAGATCTGGGATTGAGATAGCCACAACACACCAGATAGTTCTGCTTTCATCCAGGCATATCTGGACAAAGTCTTGTGGAATTCGGGTGAAATTCAAATAGAAAGTCACCGGCAAAGTGGTTTTGGAGAAAAGAACAAGCTTTCTCTTTGGCATGTGGATACAATGTCATCTTTAGAAACACAATTATCATGTTTCCTCTGGTTTCTTGAGCTTTCAGCCTTGAGAACTCGAATGTGTGGAGGTTTGACTCCATATGGAACCAAATAGTGTTTGCTGGCAAAACAAAACCAAAACCAAAACCAAAAAACAAAAAGTTCCCTGGTGAAGTTCATAGAAAACCGTAAAGTATGGAGATAATGCCAGAAAACACAAACAAACACAGAGGCTGTAGCAAGGTCTGGGAATGAGATAGCCACAACACACAAGATAGTTCTGCTTTCCTCCAGGCATATCTGGATAAAGTGGTGTGGAATTCGGGTGAAATTTAAATAGAAAGTCACCGGCAAAGTGGTTTTGGAGAAAAGAACAATATTCTCTTCGATAAATGAATCCAATGTCATGTTTAGAAACACAAATATCATGTTTGCTCTGGTTTCTGAAGCTTTCTGCCTAGAAAACTCCAATGTGTGGAGGATGTGACTCCATGTGGAACCAATTAGCCTTTGCCAGCAGAAAACAAAAGGTTACATGCTGCAATTGATTCAAAACTCTGTAGATAATGTCTAGAAAACACAATCAAACACAGAAGCTGTAGCAAGATCTGGGAGTGAGATAGCCACAACACACCAGATATTTCTGCTTTCCTCCAGGCATATCCAGACAAAGTGGTGTGGAATTTGGGTGAAACTTAACCAAAAAATCACTGGTTCCTATAGCTTTCTGCCTAGAAAATGCGAATGTGTGGAGGATTTGACTCCATATGGAACAATTAGTGTTTACCGGCAGAAAACAAAAAGTTACATGCTAAAATTCATTACAAATCGTAAACTCTGTAGATAATGCCCAGAAAACTCAAACACAGAGGCTGTAGCATGATCTGGGATTGAGATAGCCACAACACACCAGATATTTCTTCTTTCATCCAGACTTATCCGGACAAAGTGGTGTGGAATTCAGGTGAAATTTAACAAAAAAATCACCGTCAGAGTGGTTTTGGAGAAAAGCACACACTCTTTCTCTTCGGCAAGTGGATCCAATGTCATGTTTACAAATACAAATATCATGTTTGCTTGGGTTTCTGCAGCTTTCTGCCTAGAAAACTTGAATATGTGCAGGATTTGATTCCATTTGTAACCAATTGTCTTTTGCCCGCAGAAAACAAAAAGTTACATGCAAAAATTCCTTCAAAACTAAATTCATAGAAACATCCCAGAAAACACAAACACACACAGAGGCTTCAGCTAGATCTGGGATTGAGATAGCCACAACACACCAGATATTTCTGCTTTCATCCAGGCATATCCAGACAAAGTCGTGTGGAATTTGGGTGAAACTGAACCAAAAAATCACTTTCAGAGTAGTTTTGGAAAATTCACTTTCTCTTTGGGAAGTGGATCCAATGCCATGTTTACAAACACAAATATCATATTTGCTCTGGTTCCTGAAGTTTTCTGGCTAGAAAACATGAATGTGTGGAGGATTTGACTGCTTGTGGAACCAATTAGTGTTTGCCTGCAGAAAATAAAAAGTTACATGCTACAATTCATTCCAAACCGTAAACTCTGTAGATAATGCCCAGAAAACTCAAAGAAACACAGAGGATGCAGCAAGATCTGGTATTGAGATAGCCACAACACACCAGATAGTTCTGCTTTCATCCAGGCATACCCGGACAAATTGGTGTGGAATTTGGGTGAAATTTTACAAAAAAATCACTGTAAAAGTGGTTTGGAGAAAAGCACGATCTTTCTCTTTGACAAGTGGATCCAATGTCATGTTTACAAATAGAAATATCATGTTTGCTCTGGTTTCTGAAGCTTTCGACTAGAACACTTGAATAGGTGGAGGATTTGACTCCATGTGGAACCAGTTAGCATTTGCCAGCAGAAAACAAAATGTTACATGCTAAAATTCATTCAAAATGGTAAACTCCATAGATTATGTCCAGAAACCCCAACAAACACAGAGGCTGTAGCAAGATCTGGGATTGAGATAGCTACAGCACACCAGATATTTCTGGTTTCATCCAGGCTTATCCAGACATAATGGTGTGGAATTTGGGTGAAATTTAACCAACAAATCACCGTCAAAGTGGTTTTGGAGAAAATCACTATGTTTCTCTTTGGCAAGTGGATCCAATGTCATGTTTACAAACACAAACATCATGTTTGCTCTGGTTTCTGAAGCTTTCCGATTAGAAACCTGAAGCATATTCTAACCCGAAAACTAACCCTAGCCCGAACCCTAATCCTAAATATAGCCCTAATCCTAACCCTAACCCAGGCCGTAACTCTAACCCTAACCCAGGCCCTGACTCTAACCCTAACCCTAACCCTAATCCTAACCCTAACAGTAACCCCAAACCCAACCCCAAAAACAACCCCAACCCAACCACAACCCTTACCTTAACTCTAACCCTAACCTAGCCCTAGTCCTAGCCCTATCCCTAACCCTAACCCTAGCCCTAGCAATAACCCTAGCTCTAGCCCTAGCCCTAGCCCTAGCCCTAACATGAAACCTAACCCTAGCCCTAGACCAAACCCTAGCCCTAACCTTAACCTTAAACCTAGACCCAGCCCTAGCCCTAGCCCTAGCCCTAACCCTAACCCAACAACACCAACCCTAACCGACCCCAACATGAACCCCAACCCTAACCCTAACCCTAGCCCTAAACTTAACCCTAAACCTAACACTAGTCCTGGACCTAGTCCAAGTCCTAGCCCTATACTAGACCTAACCCTAACTCCAACCTGAACACTAACCCTAGCCCTAGCACAAACCCCAGCCCTAAACATAACCCTAACCCTAACCCCAACCCAACACCAACACTAAACTCAACCCCAACCCTAACCCTAACCCCAACCCCAACCAAACCAATCCCCAAACCTAATCTACACCAACAACTCCAAACTCAATCCCAACCCTAACCTTACCTCAAGCCCATTCCAAACCCTAAACGTAATCTTAGCCCTAGCCATAACCCTAACCCTAACCCTAACACTCGCACTAGACCTAGACCAAGACCTAGACATAGCCCTAACCCTAGCCCTTCCCTAACCCTAGCCCTAGCGCTAACCCTAACCCTAACCATAGCCCTACCATACCCCTAGTCCTAAACCTAACCCAACACCAACCCTAGCCCTAGCCCTAACACTAAACCTAACCCTAACCCGAACCCTACCCTAGCCCTAGCCTAAACCTAACCCTAAACCTAACCCCAACCCCAATTTGAAGCCAACCCCAACCCCAACCCTAACTCTAACCCCAACCCTAACCCTAACCCCAACCAAAACCCCACTCCAAACCCTAACCACAATCCCAACCCAAAACCCAACTCCAAACCTCACCCTAACCCCAACTCCAGCCCTAACACTAAACCTAAACCTAGCCCTAGCATACCCCTAACACTAACTCTAGCCCAAGCCCTAGTGCTAGTGCTAAACCTAAAACTAGCCCTAAACCCCACCCTAACCCTAGACCTAGCCCTAGTCCTACCCTAACCCTAAACCTAACCCTAACCCTAAACCTAGCCCTAGCCCTAGCCCTAACCCTAACCCTAACCCTAACCCTAGCCCTAACCCTAAACCTAACCCTAAACCTAGCACTAACCCTAACTCTAACCCTAACCCTAACCCTAAACGTAACCAAAGCCCTAGCCCTAGCCATAGCCCTAACCCAAACCATAACCCAAACCCTGGCCCTAACTCTAACCCTAGCCCTAGCCCTAGCACTAACCATAGCCCTAACAATAACCCAAGCCCTATATCTAACCCTAAACCTAACCTTACCTTAACCCTAACCCCAAAACAAACTCTAACCCTAACCCCTAACCCCAACCCTAACCCAAACAGAACACCAAACCCAACCCCTACCCCAACCCCAAACCCAACCCCAACCCCAACCCCAACCATAACCCCAACGCTAAAACTAAACCAAACCCTAAACCTAGCCCTAGCCCTAGCTCTAATCCTAACCCTAACCCTAGACATATATTTAACCCAAACTCTAGCCCTAGCCCTAACCGTACCCTAAACATAACACGAGCACTAGCCCTAACCGTAACACTAACCCTAACCCTAACCCTAACCCTAGCCCTAGCCCTAACCTTACACTAGCACTAACCCTAAACCTAGCCCTAAACCCAACCCTAACCCTAGACCTAGCTCTAGCCCTACCCTAACCTTAACCCTAACCCTAACCCTAATCCTAGCCCTAGCCCTAAACTTAACCCTAGCTCTAGCCCTGACCCTAAACCTAACAATAGCACTAACCCTAACCCTAACCCTAAACGTAACCAAAGCCCTAGCCCTAGCCATAGCCCTAACCCAAACCATAACCCAAACCCTGGCCCTAACTCTAACCCTAGCCCTAGCCCTAGCACTAACCATAGCCCCAACAATAACCCAAGCCCTAGCTCTAACTGTAACCCTACACTAACCCAAGCCCCAGATCTAACCCTAAACCTAACCTTACCTTAATCCTAACCCCAAAACAAACTCTAACCCTAACCCCTAACCCCAACCCTAACCCAAACAGAACACCAAGCCCAACCCCTACCCCAACCCCAAACACAACCCCAACCCCAACCATAACCCCAACGCTAAAACTAAACCAAACCCTAAACCTAGCCCTAGCTCTAACCCTAACCCTAACCCTAACCCTAGATGTATACTTAACCCAAACTCTAGCCCTAGCCCTAACCCTACCCTAAACATAACATGAGCACTAGCCCTAACCGTAACACTAACCCTAACCCTAATCCTAGCCCTAGCCCTAACCTTACACTAGCACTAACCCTAAACCTAGCCCTAAACCCAACCATACCCTAGACCTAGCCCTAGCCCTATCCCTAACCCTAAACCTATCACTAGCCCAAGGCCTAGACCTAGCCTTGACCCTAGCCCTAAGCCTACCCTAAACATAACATGAGCACTAACCCTAACCGTAACACTAACCCTAACCCTAATCCTAGCCCTAGCCCTAACCTTACACTAGCACTAA
Organism: Oryctolagus cuniculus; assembly: GCF_964237555.1. Classification (NCBI taxonomy): domain Eukaryota; kingdom Metazoa; phylum Chordata; class Mammalia; order Lagomorpha; family Leporidae; genus Oryctolagus; species Oryctolagus cuniculus. The sequence continues at coordinate 25,589,877 of NC_091438.1, read as the reverse complement.
CCCTAAACCTAGCCCTAAACCCAACCCTACCCTAGACCTAGCCCTAGCCCTAGCCCTAGCCCTAACCCTAGCCCTAACCCTAAACCTATCACTAGCCCAAGGCCTAGACCTAGCCTTGACCCTAGCCCTAACCCTAGCCCAAACCCTAGAACTAGCTATAACCCTAACCCTAGCCCTAGACCTAAACCTAACCCTAACCCTAACCCTAACCCTAGCCCTAGCCCTAACCCTAATGCTAGCCCTAGCTCTAACCCTAACCCACCCAAACCCTAGCCCTAGCTCTATCCCTAGCCCTAGCCCTAACCCTAACACTAACCCTAAATCCACCTTACACCTAACCCTAGCCCTAACCCTAACCTTAATCCTAACCCTAACCCTACATCTAGGCCTATAACTAACCCTAACCCTAGCCCTATACCTCACCCTAACCCACCCAACCCTAGCTCTAGCTCTATCCTTGCCCTAGCCCTAACCCTAACCCTAACCCTAATTCTTGCGCTGGACCTAACCCTAACATTAATCCTAACCCTAACCCTAACCCTAGCCCTATACCTAACCCTAACCCACCCAAACCTAGCTCTAGCTCAATCCTAGCCCTAGCCCTAACCCTAACCGTAACCCTAATTCTTGAGCTGGACCTAACCCTAGCCCTAATTCTAACCCTAACTCTACCCATACCCCTAGCCCTAACCTTAATCCTACCCCTAATCCTAAACATAGCCCTAGCCCTAGCCCTAACCCTAACCCTAACCCTAACCCTAACCCTAACCCTAGTCCTAGGCCTAACCCTAACCCTAGCCCTAGCCCTAGTCATAGCCCTAACCCTAACCCTAACCCTAACAATAACCCTCGGCCTAGCCCTAACCCTAACCCTATGACTAGCGCTAGCCCTAACTCTAACCCTAAACCTAACCATATCCTAAACCAAAAACTAAACCTAACCTAACCTAACCATAACAATAACACTAAATCTAGCCCTAAAACTAACCCTAATGGTAGCCCTAATGCCAACCCTAACCAAAACCAAAACCACAACCACAACCACAACACCAACCCCAACCCCAACCCCAACCCAAACCCTAACCCTACCCCTAACCCTATCCCCAGCCATACCCTTAACCCTAACCATAACCCTAGCCCTGACCCTAATCCTAACACAAGCCCTAACTCTCATCCTAAACTAAACCCTAACGCTAGCCCTAACACTAACCCTAAACCTAACCCAAATTCCAACCACAATACCAACCTCAAACCCAACCCCAACCCCAACACTAACCCTGACCCTAACACTAGCCCTGCCCTAGACATACCCCTAAGCCTAAACCTAACCTTAACCCTAGCTCTAAACCTAACAATAGCCCTAGTCTAATCCTAACCCTAGCCAAAACCCTAACCCTAGCCTTAGCCCTAAACCTAACCTTAGCCCTAGCACTAACCCTAACCCTAGTCCTAGCCCTAGCCCTAACCCTAACCCTAGCCCTAGCTCTAATCCTAACCCTAAACCTAACCCTAACCCTATCCCTAGCACTAACACTAAACCTAACCCTATCCCAATCCTAAGCCCAACCAAAACACTAACCCTAACCCCTAACACCAACCATAATCCTAACTCCAACAACAATACCAACCCGTACCCCAACCTAAAAACCAACCCCAACCCCAACCCTAACACTAAACCTAAACCTAAACCTAGCACTAGCCCTAGCCCTAAACCTAACCCTAAAACTAACACTAGACCTAATCCTAAACCTAACCCTAGCCCGAGGCCTAGCACTAACCCTAACCCTAGCCCTAGCTCTAACCCTAACCCTAACCCTAACCCTAGCCCTAGCCCTAACTCTAGCCCTAGCCCTAACCCTAGTCCTAGCCATAACCCTAGCCCTAGCCATAACCCAAAGCCTAATCCTAAACCTAGCCCTGGCCCTAACCCTAGCACTAGCCCTAACCCTAATCCTAACCCTAACTCTAACCCAAACCCTAACACTAACAGTAGCTCTAACCCCATCCCTAACCCTAAGGCCAAACCCAGTCCCAACCTCAAACCCAAACCCAACACCAACCATAACAGTAACCCTAACCCAAACCCTAGCCATGGGCCTAGCACTATGCCTAACCCTAACCATAACCCTAACCCTAGCACTACCCATAACCCTAAACCTATAACTACCCCTAACCCTAACCCTAAACCTAGCACAAGCCCTAACCCTAGCCCTAGTTCTAACCCTAACCCTAACCCTAAACATAACCATAACCCGAAAATTAACTACAGCACTAGCTATACCTAACCCTAACCCTTAACCTAACCCTAACCATAGCCCTAACCCTAGCCCTAGCACTAGTCCTAGCCCTAACCCTAACCCTACACCTAGCCCTAGTCCTAGCCTAGCCCGAACCCGAACCCTAACACTAACATTAACCCTAGCCCTAGCCTTAGCACTAGCCATAACCCTGACTTTAACCATAACCCTAAACTGAAAACTAACCCTAATCCTAGCCCTAATACTAACCATAACCATAGCCCTAGACCTAGCCCTTACTCGAACCCTAACCCTAACCCTAGCCCTAGCTCTAACCCTAACCCTAGCTCTAGACCTGGCCCTAACCCTAACCCTAACCATAACCGAAACCCGAAAACTAACCCTAGCCCTAACCTAACCCTAACCCTAGCCCTAACCGAAACCCTAACCCTGGACCTTAATGTAACCCTAAGCCTAACACTAACCGTAGCACTAACCCTAAATCTAACCCCAACACCAACCCCAACACCAACACCAAACATAATACCAACCCCTAAACCTAACCTTAGCCCTAGCAATAGCCCTAGACCTAACCCTAACCCTAAACTTAACCCTAAACTTAGGATTAATTCTAACCCCAGCCCTAGTCCTAGCCCTAACCCTAACCCTAAACTTAACCCTAAACTTAGGATTAATTCTAACCCTAGCCCTAGTCCTAGCCCTAACCCTAACCCTAACCCTAGCCCAAGCACTAGCACTAGCCCTAACACTAATTCTAACCATAACCCTAACCCGAAAACTAACACTAACCCTAGCCCTAACCCTAACCCTAACCCTAGCCCTACCCCTAGCCCTAGCCCTAGCCCTAACCCTAACCCTAGCACTAGCACTAGCTCTAACCCTAAACCTAAACCTAATCTTAGCCCTAGCCCTAACCCTAGCCCTAGCCCTAACCCTAGCCCTAGCAATAACCATAACCATAACAATAACCATAACCATAACCCTAACCCGAAAAAAAATCCTAGCCCTAACCCTAACCCTATCCCTAGCCCTAACCCTGACCCTTAACCTAGACTTAGCCCTAGACCTAGCCCTAACCCTAACATTAACCCTAGGCCTAACCCTAATCCTAACCCTAACTCTCATGCTCACCCTAACCCTAGCCCTAGCTCTATCCCACCCCAACACTAACCCTAACCCAAACCATAACCTTAGACCTAAATCAATCCCTAAACCTAGCCTTAGCCCTTAACCCTAAACCCTAACCATAACACTAGCACTAATCCCAGCCCTAGCACTAACACTAACCATAGCCCCAACCCTAAACCTAACCCTAACCCTAAGCCTAGCCCTAGCCCTAGCCCTAACCCTAAATGTAACCCTAGCCCTAGATCTAGACCTAGCACTAACCCTAGCACAAAGCCTAGCCCTAGCCCTACCCTAGCCCTAGCCCTAACCCTAACCTAACTCTAACCCTAATCTAGCCCTAGCCCTAACCCTGACCCTAACCCTAGCACTAACCCAAACCCTAACCCTAGCCCTAGCCAGAGCCCTAACCATAACCCTAGCCCTAGACTCAGACCTAACCCTAAACTTAACCCTAGCCCTAGCCCTAACCCTAACACTAAACCTAACCCTAGTCCTAGCTCTAACCCTAACCCTAGCCCTATTCCTAACCCTAACCCTAACCCTAAATGTTGCCCTAGCCCTAACCCTAGCCCTAACCCTAACTCTAACCCTAGCCTAGCCCTAATCTTAATCCTAACCCTAACCCTAAATCTATCCCTAGCCCTAACCCTAACCCTAGCCTAGGCCTACCCCTAACCCACCAAAACTCTAGCCCTAGCCCTAACCCTAACCCTAACCCTAAATCTTGCCCGAGGCCTATTCCTAGCCCTAATCATAACCCTAACCCTAACCCTAACACTAACAATAGCCCTAACCTTAATCCAAACCCTAACCCTAACATAGCCCTAGCCCTAACCATAACCCTAAAACTAACCCTAGCCTTAGCCCTAGTCCTAGAACTAACCCTAACCCAAACAATAACCCTAGACCTAAGCCTAACCCTAACCCTATGCCTAGCGCTAGCCCTAGACCTAACCCTAACCCTAACCATAATCCGAATCTGAAAACTAACTCTAGCCCTCACGCTAGCCCTAAATCTAATCCTAAAACTAACCCTAAACCTAGCCCTAACTCAAACCCTAACCATGACCCTACCACAACCCCAATCCCAACCCCAACCCTAACACTAACCCTAGTCCTAGCTCTAACCATAACCCTAACCCAAAACCTAACCCTAGCCCTAGCACTAACCCTAGCCATCCCACTAACCCTAGCCCTCACACTAACACTAGCCCTAGCCCTAACCTTAACCCTAACACTAGCCCTGACCCTAACCCTAACCCCAGCCCTAGCACTAACCCTAACCCTAGCACTAGCTCTAACCCTAACCCTAGACCAAACCCTAACCCTAGTCCTAACCCGAACCCTGACACTAGCCCTAGCCCTAGCCCTAGCCCTAACCCTAACTCGACCCCTAACCCTAACACTAACAGTAGCCCTAACCCCAACCCAAACCCTAACCCTAGCTCTAGCCCTAACCTTACACTAGCACTAACCCTAAACCTAGCCCTAAACCCAACCCTAACCCTAGACCTAGCCCTAGCCCTATCCCTAAACCTAAACCTATCACTAGCCCTAGACCTAGATCTAGCCTTGACCATAGCCCTAACCCTAGCCCTAGCCCTAACCCTAACCCTAACCCTAACCCTAAACCTAGCCTTAACCCTAACCCTAACCCTAATCCTAGCCCTAGCCCTAGCCCTAAAACTAAACCTAACAATAACGCTATCCCTAGACATAGCCCTAGTCCTAACGCTAGCCCTAACCCTAACCCTAACCCTAGCCTAGCCCTACCCTTAATACTAACCCTAACCCTAAATCTAACCCTACCCCTAACTGCAACCATAACCATAACCCCAACCCCAAAACCAATCCCAAACCAACCCAAACCCTAACCTTAACACTAACACCCTAACACTAACCCTAAACCTATCTCTAACCCTAACCCTAACCATTATCCTAGCTCTAGTTCTAAACCTAGCCCTAACCCTCGCCCTAACCTAACACTAACCCTAACCTTAGCCCTAGCATTAGCCTAGCCCTAACCCTAACCCTAGCCCTAGCATTATCCTAACCCTAACACTAACCCTCAGACTCACCCTAACCCTAGCCCTAGCTCTATCCCTAACCCTAACCCTAGCTCTATCCCTAACCCTAACCCTAACCCTAACCCTGGACCTAAACCTATCCCTAACCCTAGCACTAGCCTTAACCCTAACCGTAACACTAGCATTAGCCCTAATCTTAACACTAACCTTAACCCTAACCCTAGCCCTAGCTCTATCCCTACCCTAAATCTAACCCTAACCCTAGCCCTAGCCCTAACCCTAACCCTAAACCTAACCGTAGCCCTAGACTGAGACCTAGCCCTAACCCTAGCCCTAGTCTTAGCCCTAGACCTAACTCTAACCCTAATGCTAACCCTACCCCTAGCCCTAGCCCAGGCCTAGCCCTAACGCTAACCATAACCCTAGCCTAGCCCTAACCTTAATCCTAACCCTAACCCTAAATCTAGCCCTAGTCCTAACCCTAACCCTAGCCCTAAGCCTAACTCTAACCCACCCAAACCCTATCCCAAGCTCTAACCCTAGCCCTAGAGCTAACCCAAACCCTAACCCTAAATCTTGCCCTAGACCTAACCCTAGCCCTAATCCTAACCCTAACACTAGCCCTAGCACTAACCTTTATCCTAACCATTACCCTAAACCTAGCCCTAGCCCTAACCATAACCCTACCCTAAACGTAGCCCCAGGCCTAACCCTAACCCTAGCTCTAGCCCGAGTCCTAGCACTAACCCTAACCCTAACAATAACCCTAGCCCTAGGCCTAACCCTAACCCTATGCCTAGTGCTAGCCCTAGCCCTAACCCTAACCCTAACACTAACCCTAAACCTAACCCTAACCCTAGCCCTAGGCCTAACCGTAAACCTAGCCCTAGCCCTAACCCTTACCCTAACCCTAGCCCTGGACCTAACCCTAACCCTAGCCCTAGTCCTAGCTATAGCCCTAACCCTAACCCTAACCCTAACCCTAACAATAACCCTAGCCTTAGGCCTAACCCTAAAGCTATGCCTAGCGATAACCCTAGCCCTAAACCTTACCCTTACCCTAACCATAATCCTAACCCAAAAACTAAATGTACCCCTAACCCCAACCCTAACCCTAACCCCAACCCCAACCAAACACAAACCCCAAACCCAACCCAACCCCAACCCTAACCCTAACACTAGCCCTAACCCTAGCCCTATCCCTAACCTTCAAACTAACCCTAACTATAACCCTAGCCCTAACCCTAAAACTAGCCCTAGCCCTAGCCCTAGCCATAGCCTTAACCCTAACCTAACTCTAACCATAACCCTAGCCCTAGCCCTAGCCCTAGCCCTAAACCTAACCTTAGCCCTAACACTAGCCCTAACCCTAACCTAGTGCTAGGCCTAACCCTAAACCTAACCCTAACTCTAACCATAACACTAACCCTAACAGTAGCCCTAACTTGAACCATAAACCCAACCTCAACCCCAACTCCAAGCCAACCCCAACCCCAACCCTAACTGTAACCCTGACCCTGACCCTACCCTAGCTCTATCCCTAGCCCTAACCCTAACCTTAAGCCTAACACTAGCACTAGCCCTAACCCGAACCCTAACCATAATCCTACCACTAGCCCTAACACTAGCCCTAGCCCTAACCCTAGCCCTACACCCAGACCTAGCAATAACCCTAACCCTAACCATAACCCCGACCCGAAAAATGACCCTAGCCCTAACCCTAACACTAAACAAATCCCTAGCCCTAAACCTGTTTCCCTAGCCCTAGCCCTAAACCTAACCCTAATCCTAGTCCTAGCCATAACTCTAGCACTAGATTTAAACCTAACCCTAGTCCTAGCCCTAACCTTAATCCTAACCCTAACCTTAGCCCAAATTTAACTGTAAAATTAACCCTAACCATAGCCCTAACACCAACCCTACCCCTAACCCTGACCCCAACCCCAAAACCAACCACAAACCCAACCCCAATGCCAACCCTAAACCTAACCCTAACCCTAGCCCTACACTTAACTCTAACCCTAACCCTAACCCTAACCCTAGGCCTGACCCTAATCCTAACCCTAGCCCTAAGTCTAACCCTAAACCTAACCCTAACCTTAGCCCTAACACTAACCCTAAACCTAACCCAACCCCAACCCCAAACACAAACCCAACGCCAACACTAACCCTAACCCTAACCCTAGCACTAGACCCAGCCATACCCGTAACCCTAAAACTAACCCTAACCCTAACCCTAACCCTAGCCCTAACCCTAAAACTAACCCTAACCCTAACGCTAGCCCTAACCCTAACCTAGTGCTAGGCCTAACCCTAAACCTAACCCTAACTCTAACCATAACACTAACACTAACAGTAGCCCTAACTCGAACCTTAAACCCAACCTCAACCCCAACTCCAAGCCAACCCCAACCCCAACCCTAACCATAACCCTGACCCTGACCCTACCCTAGCTCTATCCCTATCCCTATCCCTAACCCTAACCCTAAGCCTAACACTAGCAGTAGCCCTAACCCGAACCCGAACCCTAACCATAATCCTACCTCTAGCCCTAACACTAGCCCTAGCCCTAACCCTTGCCCTACACCCAGACCTAGCAATAACCCTAACCCTAACCATAACCCCGACCCGAAAAATGACCCTAGCCCTAACCCTAACACTAAACAAATCCCTAGCCCTAAACCTGTTTCCCTAGCCCTAGCCCTAGCCCTAAACCTAACCCTAATCCGAACCCTAATCTTAGCCCTAGCCATACTATAGCGCTAGATTTAACCCTAACCCTAGCCCTAGCCCTAACCTTAATCCTAACCCTAACCCTAACCCTAGCCCTAAATCTAACCGTAAAACTAACCCTAACCCTAGACCTAACCAAAACCCTACCCGTAACCCCGACCCCAACCCCAAAACCAACCCCAAACCCAATCCCAACCCCAACCCTAAACCTAACCCCAACCCTAGCCCTACACTTAACTCTAACCCTAATCCTAACCCTAGGCCTGACCCTATCCTAACCCTAGCCCTAACTCTCACCTTAAACCTAACCCTAACCTTAACCCTAACACTAACCCTAAACCTAACCCAAACCCAACAGCAACACAAACCTGAAACAAAAACCCAACGCAAACACTAACCATAACCCTAACCCTAGCACTAGACCCAGCCATACCCCTTACTCTAAAACTAACCCTAACCCTAATCCTAACCCTAGACCTAGACCTAGAGCTAACCCTAGCCATAACCCTAACCCTAACCCTAACCCTAGCCCTAACACTAACCCTAACCCTAGGCCTAGACCTAGCACTAACCCTAACCCTAAACCTAACCTTAGCCCTAGACCTAGCCCTAGGCTTAATCCTAACCCTAGCCCTAGCCCTAGACCTAACCCTAGCCCTAACCCTAACCATAACCCTAACCTTAACCCTAGGTCTAGCCCTAGCCATAGTCCAACACCTACCCCGACCCCTAACCCAACCCTAACCCTAGCCTTTGCCATAAATCTAACCTAGCCCTAACCCTAAATCTAACCCTAGACCTAGCCCTAACCATAACACATGCCCTGCCCTAGAATTAACCCTAAATCTAATCCTAACCCTAGACTTAGCCCTATCTCTAACCCTAAACCTAACCCTAACCCTAACTCTAGCCCTAGCTCTAACCCTAACCCTAACCCTAACCCTAGCCATAGCCATAGCCATAGCCATGCCCTAAGCCGAAACTTAACCCTAACCCTAGCCCTAACCCTAACCCTAGCCCTAGTCCTAACCGTAACCCTAAACCTAACCCTAGACCAAGCCCTAGCCCTAACCCTAGCCATAACCCTAGCCCTAGCCCTAATCCTAACCCTAACCCTAACCCTAACCCTAAAACTAGCCCTAGATGTAACACTAAACCTAACCCTAACCCTAGCCCTAGGCCTAAACCTAATCATAGCCCTAGCCCTAACTGTAACCCTAACCCTAACCATAGCCCTAGGCCTAATCCTAACACAGCCTTAGCCCTAGCCCTAGCCCTAACCCTAACCCTAACCATAATCCTAATCCGAAAACAAACCCTAGCCCTAAACCTAACCCTAGCCCTAACCTTAACCCTAGCCCTGCCCTAGACCTAACCCTAAACCTAATCCTAACCCTAGCACTAGCCCTATCTCTAACACTAAATCTAACACAAGCACACACACTAACCCTAGCCCTGGTGCTAGCCTTAACCCTAACACTAGCCCTAGCCCTAGCCGAGCCCTAATCCTAACCCTAACCCTAGCCCTAGCTCTAAACCTAAACTTCACCCTAACCCTAACCCTAACATCTCAACCTAAACTTAACCCTAACACGAACCCTAACCCTAACCCTCACCCTCACCCTCACCTTAGCCCTAGCCCTAACCCTAACCCTCACCCTCACCTTAGCCCTAGCCCTAGCCCTAGCCCTAACCTTAACTCTAGACCTATCCATAGCCCTAAAACTAACCCTAATCCTAACCCTGGACCTAGCCCTAACCCTAACTTAACCCTAACCCTAGACCTAGCTCTAACCCTAGTCCTAACCCTAGCCCTAACCCTAACCCTAACCCTAGCCCTAGCCTTAGCTGTAGAACTAGCCCTAAACCTAACCCTAGCCCTAGCCCTAATCCTAAACCTAACCCACATGCTCACCCTAACCTTGTGCAAGCACTAGCCCTACCCCTAACCCTAAACCTAGCTGTAGCCCTAGACCAAACCCTAAAGCTAACCCTAACCCTAGCCTTAGTTCTAACCCTAACCCTAACCCTAACCTAATTCTTTTTTTTTTTTTTTGACAGGCAGAGTGGACAGTGAGAGAGAGACAGAGAGAAAGGTCTTCCTTTGCCATTGGTTCACCCTCCAATGGCCGCCGCAGCTGGCGCACCGCGCTGATCCGATGGCAGGAGCCAGGAGCCAGGTGCTTTTCCTGGTCTCCCATGGGGTGCAGGGCCCAAGCACCTGGGCCATCCTCCACTGCACTCCCTGGCCACAGCAGAGAGCTGGCCTGGAAGAGGGGCAACCGGGACAGAATCCGGCGCCCTGACCGGGACTAGAACCAGGTGTGCCGGCACCGCTAGGCGGAGGATTAGCCTAGTGAGCCGCGGCGCCGGCTTCTAACCTAATTCTAACCCTAACCCTAGCCCTAACTCTAACGCTAAACCTATCCCTAAAGGTAGCCCTAACCCGTAACCCTAAACCTAACCCCAACCCCAACCCCAACATCAACCCCAACCCACCCCCAACCCCAACCTTAACCCTAACCCTAGCCCAAGCCCTAGCCTTACCCCTAACACTAAACCTAACACTAACCCTAACCCTAGCCTTAGCCCTAACCCTAAAACTAGCTGTAGCCCAAGCCCTATCCCTAGCCCTAACCCCGGCACCAGCCCTAATCATAACCCTAACCCTAGCCCTAGCCCTATCACAAGCCTTAACCCTAAACCTAACCCTAACCCTAACCCTACCCCTTACCCTAGCCCTAGCCCTAGACCTAGCCCTAAAACTAACACTAATCCTAACCCTAGCCCTATCCCTAACCCTAACTTAACCCTAACCCTAACACTGGCTCTAACCCTAACCCAAACCCTAGGCCTAACCCTAAACCTAGCATTAGCCATAGTCTTAAGCCTAATCCTAATCCTAACCCTAGCTCTAACCGTAGTCCTAACCCTAGCCCTAACCCTAGACTTATACGAACCCTAGCCCTAGTCCTAAACCTAACCCTAGCACTAACCCTAACCCTAACCCTAGCCCTAGTTCTAACCCTAGACCTAAAGCTAGCCATAAGCCTAACCCTAACCCTAGCCCTAGCCTTAGACCTAGCCCTAACCCTAACCCTAGCCTTAGCCCTAGACCTAACCCGAACACTAATCCTAACCCTAGCACTAGCCCTAACCCTAAACCTAAACCTAAATCTAGCCCTAGCCCTTACCCTAACCATGGCCAAAGCCCTAGCCCTAGCCATAGCCCTAACCCTAACCCTAAACTAGCCCTAGCCCTAGCCCTAGCCCTAGCCCTAACTCTAACACTAGCCCTAGCCCTAGCTCTAAAACTAACCCTAACCCTAAACTTAGACCTAAACCTAAACCTAACCCTAACCCTAGCCCTAGCCCTAATCCTAACCCTAACCGTAACACTAGCACTAGCCCTAACCCTAACCCTAACCCTAGCCCTAGCCCTAACACTAGCACTAACCCTAACCATAACCCTAGCCCTAACACTAACCCTAACTTTAGGCCTAGACATAGCCCTAACCCTAACCCTAAACCTAACCTTAGCCCTAGACCTAGCCCTAGGCCTAACACTAACCCTAGCCATGGCCCTACACCTAACCCTAACCCTAATCCTAACCACACCATTAGGCCTAACCCTGACCCTAGTCCATTCCCTAGCCTTAACCTTAGCCCTAACCCTAGCCCTAACCCTAACTTTAACCCAACCCTACCCCCAGCTATAACCCTTGAGCTAGACCTAACCCTATACCTAACCCTCACTCTAACCCTAGCACTAGCCCTAGCCCTAACCCTAACCCTAACTCTAACCCTAAAGCTAGCACTAACCGTAGCCCTAACCCCAACCCTAACCCTAACCCCAACCCCAATCCCAACCCCATACCCAACCCTACCCCAACCCTAATCATAACCATAACCCTATCCCTAGCCCTATCCTAACCCTAACCAAAACCCTAACCCTAGCACTAGCCCTAACTCTGGCCCTACCGTAACCCTAGCCTTAGCCCTAGCCCTAACCCTAACCCTAACCATAAACTGAAAATTAACCCTTGCCCTAACCTTAAACCTAACCCTAACCCTAGCCCTAACTTAACACAAACACTAACCCTAGCCCTAGCCCAAACCATAAACATAACCCTAACCCTAACCCTAATTCTATCTCTAACCCTAAACCTGTCCCTAGCCCTAGCTCTAACACTAACCCAACCAAACCCTAGCCCTAGCTCTAACCCTAGCCCTAGCCCTAGCCCTAGCCCTAAAACTAACCCTAACGCAAATCATGCCCTAGCCATAACCCTAACTATAACCCTAGCCCTAACCATAGCCCTAGCCCTAACCCTAACCCTAACCCTAGCCCTAGCCCTAACCCTAACCCTAACTTAGCCCTATCCCTAACCCTAGCCCTAGCCCTAATCCTAACCCTAACCCTAACCCCATCTACAACCACAACCCTAACGATACCCAAACCCAACCCCATCCCTAACCCTATCCCTAGCCTATACCTAGCCCTACACCTACCCCTAACCCTAAGCCAAACCCTAACCCAACCCTAATCCTAGCCCTAAACCTAACCCTAGGGCTAGGCCTAACCCTAACCCTAACCCTAACCCTAACAGTAAGCCTAACCATAGCCCTAACCCTAACCCTCACCCAAACACTAACCCCAACCCAAAAGCCAACACCAACACAAACCCTAACCATATAACCCTAACCCTAACCCTAAACCTAATCCTAGCGCTAGCCCTAACCCTAGCCAAGCAATAACCATAACCATAACCATAACCACAACCCGAAAAAAAATCCTAGCCCTAACCCTAACCCTATCCCTAGCCCTACCCCTGACCCTTAACCTAGACTTAGCCCTAGCCCTAACCAACACCCTAAACCTAACCCAAGCACTAAACCTAGTGCTAGCCTTAACCCTAAAGCTAACCCAAGCCTTAACCCTAACCCTAGCCCTAGCCCTAACCCTAACCCTAACCCTAGCTCTAACCCTAATCCCAACTCTAACCCTCATGCTCACCCTAACCCTAGCCCTAGCTCTATCCCTAACCCTAACCCTAACCCTAACCCAAACCCTAACCTTGGATCTAAATCAATCCCTAAACCTAGCCTTAGCCCTAACCCTAAACCTAACCATAGCACTAGCACTAACCACAGCCCTAGCACTAACCCTAACCGTAGTGCTAACCCTAACCCTAACCCTAACCCTAACCATAACCCTAGCACTATCCCTATCCCTAACCCTAAACGTAACCCTAGGCCTAGCCCTAGACCTAGCCCTAACCCTAGCTCAAAGCCTAGCCCTAGCCCTACCCTAGCCCTAGCCCTAACCCTAACCCTAACTCTACCCCTAACCCTAGCCCTAGCCCTAGCCCTAACCCTGACCCTAACCCTAGCACTAACCCTAACCCTAACCCTAGCCCTAGCCCTAACCATAACCCTAGCCATAGACTTAGACCTAACCCTAAACTTAACCCTAGCCCTATCCCTAAACCTAACACTAAACCTAACCCTAGCCATAGCTCTAACCCTAACTCACCCAAACCCTAACCCTAACCCTAACCCTAACCCTAACCCTAACCCTAACCCTAACCCTAAATGTCGCCCTAGCCCTAACCCTAGCCCTAACAATAACCCTAGCCCTAGCCTAGCCCTAACCTTAATCCTAACCCTAACCCTAAATCTATCCCTAGCCCTAACCCTAACCCTAGCCCTAGGCCTACCCCTAACCCACCAAAAACCTAGCCCTAGCCCTAGCCCTAACCCTAGCCCTAGCCCTAACCCTAACCCTAACCCTAACCCTAAATCTTGCCCTAGACCTAATCCTAGCCCTAATCCTAACCCTAACCCTAACACTAACAATAGCCCTAACCTTAATCCAAACCCTAACCCTAACCTAGCCCAAGCCCTAACATACTTCTTCACAACAAAGTAAACATCAGAGTGTAGATACAATGAACGAATGGCAGGAAAAATTAAAACTCTGAATGTTTACAGATTTCCAAAACATTTACATAAATTGGAAAAACTCCAAAAAATACAGTGAAGAAACAGGCAAGGATCTGAATAGACATTTCTCAGAAGAAATGTAAATGGTCAAAACATGTGAATATGACCGATGTCACTAGCCATTATGTAAATATAAATCAGAACACAATATCAGTCTCCAACACCTGTGGGAGAATACAGCACTCAGGTTTTTGTGTGTGCAGCAAGTGGGCTTAGAGGACCCTGTTCACCTCTGGAGAGCAGAGTCTACGGGGAGACAAAGAAACCTTACTGCTTTCCTAATGGGCTTATTAAGTTCTTGACCAGTGCCTGCTAGTCTTGCCACAAACTTTCTAGTCTCACTACTTTCCTTCTTCTTCCTCTTCTCTGTGACTTGTAAAATAGTATACATTCTATATACTGTGGATACTTTTGATTTATTTTATTCCTTCGGTCTCCTATGAAGTTCCTCCACAAAAGCACAGCCCTCATTCATTTATGCAGTCTGCAGATTTCATGAGCTACTAAATTCCAAGTAGTATGTTAAAGGCAAGATCTAGGCCTAAGAGAAAAGTGTCTGAATTCTGTGCCTAGAAGAGGATTTGGGACATAGTAGAACTTCAGTGAAGTGCTATGTGAAATACATGCACTCAGTAAATGAGTAATCTAAAGCATACACTGCATTTAAGCAACACAGCAGCCCTACTCACCTCAGGTAGAGCAATTGAGAGGAATAATGTGAAGACAAATAAGACATCAATAAGTTGAATAATAACAGAGAAAAAACAAAATGAGATAGATGCCAACATTACTGACCTATTTTTGAGGAATTAAATTGATAGAGGGGCTGGCATTGTGGCTAAGTGGGGTAAGCTGCAATCTGTGAGGCCAGCATATCATGTGAGTTCCACTTTGAGTTTAGGAATCTCCACTTCCAATTTAGCTCACTGCTAAACACCTGGGAAACCAGCAGAAGATGGACGAAGGACTCAGGTCCTTGCCACTCATGTGGGAGACTTGGATGAAGCTCCTGACTCCAGCATGCCCCAGGCTCAACTGTTGAAACTCTCTGGGGTGTGAGCCAGCAGATGAAAGCTATCTCTGTCTTTCCCCCTCTCTCTAAATCCACTTTTCAAATAAACAAAGATTTAATAAACAAATTAACTGATTTCAAAATACACAAAAACATGAACAATACTATATCATCTTTATGCCAAAATGATAAAAAATAACAAATGCTAGAGAGCACATAGGAAAAGAAAACCTTCATATATGGTGGGTGGAAACACAAATTAGTACAGATGTTATGCAGAACAGTATGGTCATTCCTAAAAGAGGATAAAAATTGGGGCCGGTGCTGTTGTGCAGTGAGTTAAAGCCCTGGCCTGAAGGGCCAGCATCCCATTTGGGTGCCAGTTCTAGTTCCAGCTGCTCTTCTTCCAATCCAGCTCTCTGCTATCTCCTGGGATAGCAGTAGAAGATGGCCCAAGTCCTTGGGCCCATGCACCCATGTGGGAGACCCAGAGGAAGCTCCTGTCTCCAGGCTTCAGAATGGCATAGCTCTGGCCTTTGTAGTCATCTGTAGAGTGAACCAGCTAATGAAGGACCTCTATGTGTCTCTACCTCTATTGTAACTCTTTCAAATAAATAACAAAAATTTAAAATAAGATAAAAATTGACCTACCATTTGAGAGTTATCTTGCTCTTGGCTATATAGAATAAGGAAATTTTATTAGAAGGAAAGGAGAAGAGTATATCAAAGATATGGCAATTTTCCCATAACACAGCCACTATAACACAGTTCACTGCAGCCAGGATTTGAAACCAATCTAGCTGTCCATCAATGAAAAAAATGGACAGGGGAACTTCATTTAGATACAAAAATGAACAAAATATTATTAAATTAATTGAAATAAGACAGAAGCAGGAACACAAATGTCACCTGGTCCTTGTCACATGTGGAAGTGAAAGAAAATAATGGATCTGAACACAGAACTGTGATTCCTAGAGGCTGAGAAGGGAAGCAGCTAGGGATAGAGGGGGATTGGATAATAGGTAACAAAATACAAAGAGGCAGAAAGAACTTCTGGGGTTCCATAATATAATGAGATGACTACATTCAACCATATTAGGTTCTGTGTAAAGAACTGAAGGAGAGGAGCTGGTAGTCTCAAATCACGGAGCAGAATTAGAAACTGTAGTTGCTTGGGGGCCAGCATTGTGGCACAGTGGGCTAACGCCCTGGCCTGAAGCACCAGCATCCCATGTGGGTACCAGTTCTAGTCCTGGCTGCTCCTCTTCTGATACAACTCTCTGCTATGGCCTGGGAAAGCAGTAGAAGATGGCCCAAGTCCTTGGGTCCCTGCACCCAAGTGGGAGATCTGGAAGAAGCTCCTGGTTCCTGGAATCAGATTGGCAGAGCTCCGGCCATTGTGGCCATCTGGGGAGTGAACCATCAGAGGAAGACCTCTCTCTCTCTCTGCTGCTACTTCTCTCTGTAACTCTGTCTTTCAAATAAATAAATCTTTAAAAAATTAATAAAACTATAGTTGCTTAGCTTGATCACTTTTTACTGCATAAATGTGTGCAAATATTGCACTACACCCTGTAATAATGCATGACTAGTACACATTAATCACAAATTATTTCAATGAAATTTTAAAAATTAGAAGCATTTCTTTATATTAACAATGAAGTATTTGAAAATGAAATTAGAATAACATTTCCATGCATAGCAGCATAAGAACCAGGAACCAATGTCTTCAGTGTTATCAGTGATGAATCAGATTCACAGCCCTCAGCACTCAGTTTTTGCCATAGACCTTACCATGACAATTGTGGGCATATAGTAGTAAATCAATGGACAGGAATCCTTTGTCTCTAAATCTGTTAAATAAACAAACAAGGAATTCATTAAGAAAAAGAGATATCAATTTGGATGCCAGGTCACAAAAACACATGCACTTGAGCTATCCTGCACTTTGTGATGCCAACAAATCTTTCAGACATGTTACATTTTCAGAGACTTTTCTGTAATCTTGCTAAGCTTTCTGGAAATCTGCCTTATAGCAAAGGGTTTCCCAATTCCATTACACTCATGATTTTTCTTTTGTGTGAGTTATTAGTTTACCATCTAGAGATAATTTATGGTACAAAACTTTTCTATGCATGCATGTTTTCTCATTTGTGAGTCTATTCATGGGAATTGAAGACTGATTTATAGCAGAAATACTTTTTCCAAATTCATTGCATAGACTTTTGTTCCTTATGAATTCTCTGAAGTCTGTTGATGTCTAATTTCTGGCTAAAGGTTTTATCATATTTACAGCATGCAAAGAATATCACCTCTTGTGAATTCTGTATCTATACATGCCTGAAATAAAGAAAATGTTTTTACACAATCATTATACTCCTAAGAAACCACCTGTGTCAATTCTCTGATGTACCATTGACTTCTGACACTAATAATATTTATAAGCTTTCTCCTTTACATGAGTCTCTGTTGGATAGGATGTGATTTCCAGCAAAAGGTTTTGTCACAATACTTACATGAATTTTGGAGAAAAGCTCTTCCACATTCATTATATTGTTAAGGTCTCTCCCTTGTTCAAATTCCATGATGGATTATGAGGCATTACCTATGTGAAATGACTTTCTCACATTTATTTCATTCATTAGATATATATGTTGTGCATTCTGATATAAGGAGAGATTTGGGCAGAGCTTTCCAACACTCATTACACCTATAAGGTTTCTCTCCCACGTGAATTCCCTGTTGTCTTATGAGGTATGGCTTCTAATTAAAGGGATTTTACTTTTAAAGGAGTTTTTCCCTATATGAGTTTGATGATGTACAATGAGGGCTGAATTATGGTAAAAGGCACTGAGTCATTACATTCATAAAATTTCTCCCCATGAGAATTCTTTTATGTTTGATGAGGTCTGATTTGCACCACAAAGGCTTATTCACATGTATTACATTCATGCATTTCTCCTCTTGGTGAATTCTCTAATATTTCATGAGATATAACTTGCACAAAAAGGTCATGTAGAAAATTCCTTGTGTGGATTCTCTGATATCTTATGAGTTATGAAGTACAGCAAAGAGGCTTTCCACCATCCTTCCATCCATAAAACCTACCTAAATTGAGCAACAAAGATATAGAAAACCTAAACACACACATAACCGGATGGAAATGATATCAGTAATAAAGACCCTCACTGCCAAGAAAACCCCAGGACTGGATGGCTTCACTGCTGAATTCTAACAGACATTCAAAGCTCTAACTGTAATTCTTCTCAAGTTATTCAAAACAATTGAGAGAGAGGCGATTCTCCCAAATTCTTTCTATGAATCCAGCATCACCTTCATTCCTAAACCTGAAAAAAGTGCAACAAAGAAAGTAATTATAGACCAATTTCCCTGATGAACATACATGCAAAGATCTGCAACAGAATTCTGGCCCATTGAATCCAACAATGCATCAGAAAGATCATCCACCCAGACCAAGTGGGATTTATCCTTGGTATGCAAGGATGGGACCAAAGGCTTTTCCACAGTCATTTCATTTATAAGCTTTCTCCATGGTGTGAAGGCTCTGATACTTTCTGAGGTTTGACTTCTCAGCAAATGTTTTTCCACAGTCATTGCATTCATAAGGTTTCCCCCCAGTACAAATTGTCTGATGCTTTGTGAGCTTTGACTTCTCAGCAAAGGCTTTTCCACAATGATGGCATTCATAAGGTTTCTCCCCTCTGTGAATCCACTGATGATTTATGAGGTTTGCCTTCTGGCCAAAGGATTTTCCACAGTCATTACATTCTTAAGGTTTCTCACCTGTGTGAATTCTCTGATGATTTATGAGGTGTTTCTTCTGGCAAAGAACTTCCCACAATCATTACATTTATAAGATTTCAACCCTGTGTGAATTCTCTGATGTCTAATGAGATCTGACCTCTTGAGTGGTTTCTCCACAATCATTACACACATGAGGGTTTTCCACTATATGAGTGCTGTGAAGGAGGGTATGGCAGAATTTAATACTGAGTGAGTTCCCGCAAGGTTTACATGCATAGGATTTATTCCCCATATTTGGTCTATGATTCAGTCTAACATGGGATTGGTAAAAGAAAGGTTCCACAGATCCAATATACTCATAAATGTTCTCTCTTTTCAGGTGAATACAATCAGAATTCCACAGCCAGTCAGCTAGGAGGGGTGGATGAATCTGGAAACAGCCGGTTTCCTTGTGACTAAATCAAGTGCAATATCACAAAGGACTCTTGCATTTCTTTGGCTTTTTTCACATTTTTCTTATTTATCACGGTTTGTAATGAATTTTCTGATGTAAGTTTTGGTTTTGAGGCTGCAATATGGAGTTCAAGCACGGGAGGAATGGTCTTTTTCAATCAGGGCACAGCTGTTGGCATGCTCCAATTCTGGCTTGCTGTCACTGTTTTGGGTGCCTCAGCCGATTTTTGGTTTTGAGCGGCAATTTCCTAAATGTTTTTTTAGTCTGTGTTGGTTTTGCCTTCTTCCTTTTCAAATTTTGTATTCTGACGCAATACAAACAAGAGTTTAGACCGAGGAACCATTATGAAATTGCAAATTAGAACATTTTGGGCTTTCATGCTTAGAAATCATAGGCAACATGACGAAGATGAGTTTTTGGGCTTTGGAAAATGACATAGAACCATTCTGCTGAGGGGCAGATATTAATTCCCTCCAATTCGAGTGTGATTGCGATTTTCAGGTGAATTCAATCAGAATTCCACAGCCAGTCAGCAGGGAGGGGTGGATGAATCCGGAAACAG
Organism: Oryctolagus cuniculus; assembly: GCF_964237555.1. Taxonomy (NCBI): domain Eukaryota; kingdom Metazoa; phylum Chordata; class Mammalia; order Lagomorpha; family Leporidae; genus Oryctolagus; species Oryctolagus cuniculus. The sequence goes on along the minus strand of NC_091438.1, from coordinate 25,569,932 downwards.
CCAGATTCCTTGTGACTAAATCAAGCCCAATATCACAATGGACTCTTGCTTTTCTTTAGCGTTTTTCACATTCTCCTTATTTATCATGGTTTGTAATGAATTATCTGATGTGAGCTTTGGTTTTGAGGCTGCAATATGGCGTTCAGGGAACCAGCGGAATGGTCTTCTTCAATCAGGGCACAGCTGTTGGCTTGCTCCAATTCTGGCTTGCTGTCATTGTTTTGGGTGCCTCAGCAGATTTGTGGTTTCTTAAGCTGCAATTTCCTATGTTTCCTAGGTCTGAGTTGGCTTTGCCTTCTTCCTTCCCAAATTTTGTATTCTGATGCAATACAAACAAGAGTTCAGACTGACTAGCCATTATGAAATAAAAAAAATAAAATGACATTTCATGCTTAGAAATCTACAGCATGACCAGCATGAGTTTTTGGGTTTTCGATAATGAAATGGAACCCTTTTGCTGAGGAGACAGATATTAATTCCCTCCAAATCGAGTGTTGTGATTTTCAGGCGAATTCCATCAGAATTCTAGGGCCATTCAGGTGGGAGGCATGGATGAATCCAGATACAGCCGGTTTACTTGTCCTAAATCATGCCCAATGTCACTAAGGACTCTTGCATTTCTTTGGCTTTTTTCACACTTTTCTTACTTATCATGGTTTGTAATGAATTTTATAATGTGAGTTTTGGTTTTGAGGCTGCAATATGGAGTTCAGGGAACCAGAGGAATGGTCCTTTTCAATCAGGGCACAGCTGTTGGCTTGCTCCAATTCTGGTTTGCTGTCATTGTTTTGGGTGCCTCAGCCGATTTTTGGTTTCTTGAGTGGCAATTTCCTAAATGTTTTCTGGGTCTGAGCTGGATTTGCCTTCTTCCTTCCCAAATTTTGTATTCTGACACAATACAAACAAGATTTTGGACAGAGTAGTCATTATGAAAGAAAAAAACAGCAAATTGGCCTTTCAGGATTAGAAATCTACAGGCAACATGACCAAGATGAGTTTTTGTGTTTTGGAAAATGACATGGAACCCTTCTGCTGAGGGGACAGATATTAATTCCCTCCAAATTGAGTGTGAGTGCGATTTTGAGGTGAATTCAATCAGAATTCCAAAGCAGTCAGCGGAAGGGGTGGATGAATCCAGAAACAGCCAGTTTCCTTGTGTCTAAATCGAGCCAAATATCACCAAGGACTCTTGCATTTCTTTGGCTTTTTCACATTTTTCTTATTTATCATGGTTTGTAGTGAATTTTCTGATATGAGCTTTGATTTTGAGGCTGCAATATTGAGTTCAGGGCACAGGAGGAAGGGTCTTTTTCAATCAGGGCACAGCTGTTGGCATGCTCCAATTCTGGCTTGCTGTCATTGTTTTGGGTGCCTCAGCCAATTTTTTCTTTAGAGCAGTAATTTCCTCAACGTTTTCTGGGTCTGAGTTGGTTTTGCCTTCTTCCTTCCCAAATTTTGTATTCTGATGCAATACAAACAAGAGTTTTGACAGAGGAGCCATTATGAAATAAAGAAAAAAAGCAAACTTACGTTTCATGCTTAGAAATCTACAGGCAACACGACCCAGATGAGTTTCTGTGCTCTGGAAAATAAAATGGAACCCTTTTGCTGAGGGGACAGATATTAATTCCCTCTAAATCGAATATGAGTGTGATTTTCTGGTTTATTCAATTGGAACTCCACAGCGAGTTAGCTGTGAGGGGTGGATGAATCCAGAAACAGCCGGCTTCCTTGGAACTAAATCAAGCCCAATATTACTAAGGACTCTTGCATTTCTTGGCCTTTTTCACATTTTCCTTATTTATCATATTTGTAATGCATTTTGTGAAGTGAGCTTTTGTTCTGAGGCTGGAATATGGAGTTCAGGGATGGGAGGAATGATCTTTGAGAATCAGGGCACAGCTGTTGGCTTCCTCCATTTCTGGCTTTCTGTCATTGCTTTCGGTACCTCAGCCAATTTTTGATTTCTTGAGTGGCAATTTCCTAAATGTTTCCTGGGCCTGAGTTTGTGTTGCCTTCTTCCATCCCAAATTTTGTATTCTGACACAATACAAACAAGAGTTTAGACAGAGTAGCCATTATGAAATAAAAAACACAACAAATTGGCATTTGAAGCTTAGAAATCTACAGAGAATACGACCAAGGTGAGTTTTTGTGCTTTGGAAAATAAAATGGAACCCTTTGGCTGAGGTGACAGAAATTAATTGCTCCAAACCGAGTTTGACTGCAATTTTCAGCTTAATTCAGTCAGAATGCCACAGCCAGTCAGCTGGGAGGGGTGGAACAATCTGGAAACAGCCGGTTTCCTTGTGACTAAATCAAGCCCAATATCATTATGGATTCTTGAATTTCTTTGGCTTTTTTCACATTTTCCTTATTTATCATGGTTTGTAATGAATTTTCTGATGTGAGCTTTGGTTTTGAGGCTGCAATATGGAGTTCAGGGCACCGGAGGAATGGTCTTTTTCAAACAGGGCACAGCTGTTGGCTTGCTCCAATTCTGGTTTGCTGTCATTGTTTTGGGTGCCTCAGCCGATTTTTGGTTTCTTGAGTGGCAATTTCCTAAATGTTTTCTGGGTCTGAGCTGGATTTGCCTTCTTCCTTCCCAAATTTTGTATTCTGACACAATACAAACAAGATTTTGGACAGAGTAGTCATTATGAAAGAAAAAAACACAGCAAATTGGCCTTTCAGGATTAGAAATCTACAGGCAACACGACCAAGATGAGTTTTTGTGTTTTGGAAAATGACATGGAACCCTTCTGCTGAGGGGACAGATATTAATTCCCTCCAAATTGAGTGTGAGTGCGATTTTGAGGTGAATTCAATCAGAATTCCAAAGCAGTCAGCGGAAGGGGTGGATGAATCCAGAAACAGCCAGTTTCCTTGTGTCTAAATCGAGCCAAATATCACCAAGGACTCTTGCATTTCTTTGGCTTTTTTCTCATTTGTCTTATTTATCATGGTTTGTAATGAATTTTCTGATGTGAGCTTTGGTTTTGAGCCTGGCATATTGAGTTCAGGGCATAGGAGGAAGGGTCTTTTTCAATCAGGGCACAGCTGTTGGCTTGCTCCAATTCTGGCTTGCTGTCATTGTTTTGGGTGCCTCAGCCGATTTGTGGTTTCTTGTGTGGCAATTTCCTCAACGTTTTCTGGGTCTGAGTTGGTTTTGCCTTCTTCCTTCCCAAATTTTGTATTCTGATGCAATACAAACAAGAATTTTGAGAGTAGCCATTATGAAGTAAAAAACACAACAAAGAGGCATTTGAAGCTTAGAAATCTACAGGTAACACAACCAAGGTGAGTTTCTGTGTTTTGGAAAATAAAATGGAACACTTTGGCTGAGGTGACAGATATTAATTGCCTCCAAATCGAGTTTCACTGTGATTTTCAGGTTAATTCAGTCAGATTTCCAGAGGCAGTCAGCTGGGAGGTGTGGATGAATCCGGAAACAGCTGGTTTCCTTGTGACAAAATCAAGCCCAATATCACTAAGAACTCCTGCGTTTCTTTGGCTTTTTTCACATTTTTCTTATTTATCATGGTTTGTAATAAATTTTCTGATGTGAGCTTTGGTTTTGAGGCTGCAATATGGAGTTAAGGCACCAGAGGAATGGTCCTTTTCAATCAGGGCACAGCTGTTGGCTTGCTCCAATTCTTGCTTGCTGTCATTGTTTTGGGTGCCTCAGCCGATTTTTGGTTTCTTGAGTGCCAATTTCCTAAATGTTTTCTGGGTCTTTCTTGGGTTTGCTTTCTTGTTCCCAAATTTTGTATTCTGATGCAATACAAACAATGGTTGAGACAGAGTAGCCATTATGAAATTAAAAAAAAGAAAATTGGCATCTCATGTGTAGAAATCTACAGGCAGGACGACCAAGATGCGTTTTTGTGCATGGAAAAAGAAATGGGACACTTTTGTTGAGGGGACCGATATTAATTCCCTTCTAATTGAGTTTCACTGTAATTTTCAGGTGAATTCAATCAGTTTTCCACAGGCAGTCATCTGGGAGGGGTGGGCAAATCCAGAAACAGCCGGTTTCCTTGGGACTAAATCAAGCCCAATATCACTAAGGACTCCTGCATTTCTTTGGCTTTTTTCACATTTGTCTTATTTATCATGGTTTGTAATGAATTTTCTGATGTGAGCTTTGGTTTTGAGGCTGGAATATGGAGTTCAGGGCATGGGAGGAATGGTCATTTTGAATCAGGGCACAGCTGTTGGCTTGCTCCAATTCTGGCTTGCTGTCATGGTTTTTGTGCCTCAGCTGATTTTGGGTTTCTTGAGCGGCAATTTCCTTAATGTTTTCTTGGTCTGAGTTGCTTTTGCCTCTTGCTTCCCAAATTTGTATTCTGACACAATACAAACATGATTTCAGACAGACTAGCCATTATGAAATAAAAAAAAAAAACACATTGGTGATTCATGCTTAGAAATCTAGAGGCAACAAGACCAAGATGAGTTTTTGTGTTTTGGATAAGAACATGGAACCCTTTTGCTGAGGGGACAGATATTATTTTCCTCCAAATCCAGTTTGAGTGCAATTTTCTGGTTTATTTAATTGGAATTCCATATCCAGTCATCTGGAAGGGGTGGGTGAATCCAAAAACAGCCAGAATACATGAGACTAAATCGAGTCCAATATCACCAAGGACTCTTGCATTTCTTTGGCTTTTTTTCACATTTTTCTTATATCATGGTTTGTAATGAATTTTCTGATGTGAGCTTTGGTTTTGAGGCTGGAATATGGAGCTCAGGGCACGGGAGGAATGGTCTTTTTCAATCAGGGCACAGCTGTTGGCATGCTCCAATTCTGGCTTGCTGTCATTGTTTTGGGTGCCTCAGCCGATTTTTGGTTTTCCAGAAAGTTCCTAAATGTTTTCTGGGTCTGAGTTGGTCTTGCATTCTTCCTTCCCAAATTTTGTATTCTGATGCAATACAAACAAGATTTGGACAGACGAGCCATTATGAAATTTAAAAAAAAAACAAATTGGCATTTCATGCTTAGAAATCTACAGGCAAAATGACCAAGATGTGTTTTTGTGTTTTGGATAAGGACATGGAACACTTTTGCTGAGGGGACAGATATTATTTTCCTCCAAATCCAATTAGAGTGCAATTTTCTGGTTTATTCTATTGGAATTCCACAAGCATTCAGCTGGGAGGGGTGGATGAATCCAGAAACAGCCGGTTTCCTTGTGATGAAATCAAGCCCAATATCACTAACACTCTTGGATTTCTTTGGCATTTTTCACATTTTTCTTATTTCTCATGGTTTGTAATGAATTTCCTGATGCGAGCTTTGATTTTGTGGCTGGAATATCGAGTTCATGGCATGGGAGGAATGGTCTTTTTCAATCAGGACACAGCTGTTGGCATGCTCCAATTCTGGCTTGCTGTCATTGTTTTGGGTGCCTTTTCAATTTTTGGTTTTTTGAGCAGCAATTTCCAAAATGTTTTCTGGGTCTGAGTTGGTTTTGCCTTCTTCCTTCCCAAATTTTGTATTCTGACGCAATATAAACAAGAGTTCAGAGTAGCTATTATGAAATTTAAAAAAAAATGGCGTTACATGCCTAGAAATCTAGAGGCAACACGACCAAGATGAGTTTTTGTGATTTGGAAAATGACATGGAACCCTTCCGCTAAGGGGAAAGATATTAATTCCCTCCAAATCAAGTATGACTGAGATTTCAGGTGAATTCAATCAGTTTTCCACAGCCAGTCAGCAGGGAGGGGTGGATGAATCCAGAGACAGCCGGTATCCTTGGGACTAAGTGAAGCCCAATATCACTAAAGACTCTTGCATTTCTTTGGAGTTTTTCCTTTTTTTCTTACTTCTCATGGTTGTAATGAATTTTCTGATGTGAGCTTTGGTTGTGAGGCTGGAATATGGAGTTCAGCTACAGGAGCAATGGTCTTTTTGAATCAGGGCACAGCCATGGGCTTGCACCATTTCTGGCTTTCTGGCATTGTTTTGGGTGCCTCAGCCAATTTTTGGTTTCTTGAGCAGCAATTTCCAAAATGTTTTCTGGGTCTAAGTTGGTTTTGCCTTCTTCCTTCCTAAATTTTGTATTCTGATGCAATATAAACAAGAGTTCAGAGTAGCTATTTTGAAATTTAAAAAAATTGGCGTTTTATGCTTAGAAATCTGAGGCAACACGACCAAGATGAGTTTTTGTGTTTTGTGAAATGAAATGGAAATCTTTTGCTGAGGGACAGATATTAATTCCCTCCAAATCGAGTTTGACTGCAGTTTTCAGGTGAATTCAATCTGTTTTCCACAGCCAGCCAGCATGGGGGGTGTGGATTAATCTGGAAACAACCAGTTTCCTTTAGACTAAGTGAAGCCCTATATCACTAAGGACTCCTGCATTTCTTTGGCTTTTTTCTCATTTTTCTTATTTATCATGGTTTGTAATGAATTTTCTGATGTGTGCTTCTGTTTTGAGGCTGGCATATTGAGTTCAGGGCACAGGAGGAATGGTCTTTTTCAATCAGGGCACAGCTGTCGGCTTGCTCCAATTCTGGCTTTCTGTCATTGTTTTGGGTGCTTCAGCTGATTTTGGATTCTTGAATGGCAATTTCTCAATGTTTTCTGGGTCTGTGTTGGTTTTGCCTTCTTCCTTTCCAAATTCTGTAATCTGACACAATACAAACAAGAGTTCATACAGAGTAGCCATTATGAAATAAAAAAAAAATTGGCATTTCATGCTTAGAAATCTGCAGGCTACACGACCAAGGTGACTTTTTGTGTTTTGGAAAATAAAATGGAACCATTTTGCTGAGGGGCAGACACTAATTTCCTCCAAATTGAGTGTGAGTGTGATATTTAGGTGAATTCAATCAGTTTTCCTCAGACAGTCAGCTGGGAGATGTTGATAAATCCTGAAACAGCAGGTTTTCTTGGGAATAAATCAAGCCCAATATCACTAAGGACTGTTGTATTCCTTTGGCTTTTTTCACATTTTCCTTATTTATCATGGTTTGTAATGAATTTTCTGATGTGAGCTTTGGTTTTGAGGCTGGAATATGGAGTTCAGGGCACAGGAGGAATGGTCTTTTTCAATCAGGGCACAGCTGTCGGCTTGCTCCAATTCAGACTTTCTTTCATTGTTTTGGGTGCTTCAGCTGATTTTGGATTCTTGAATGGCAATTTCTCAATGTTTTCTGGGTCTGTGTTGGTTTTGCCTTCTTCCTTCCCAAATTCTGTAATCTGACACAATAAAAACAAGAGTTCATACAGAGTAGCCATTATGAAATAAAAAAAATGGCATTTCATGCTTAGAAATCTGCAGTTAACACGACCAAGATAAGTTTTTCTGTTTTGGAACCCTTTTACTGAGGGGACAGATATTAATTCCCTCCAGATCGAGTGTGCGTGCGATTTTCAGGTGAATTCAATCAGAATTCCACAGACAATCAGCTGGGAGAGGTGGATGAATCCAGAAACAGGTGGTTTCTATGTGACTAAAAAAGCCAAATTCACTAAGGACTCTTGCATTTCTTTGGCTTTTTAACACTTTCCTTATTATCAGGGTTTGTAATGAATTTTCTGATGTGAGCTTTGGTTTTGAGGCTGGAATATCAAGTTCAGGGCATGGGAGGAATTGTCTTTTTCAATCAGGACCCAGTTGTTGGCTTGCTCCCATTCTGGCTTGCTGTCATGGTTTTGGGTGCCTCAGCCGATTTTTGGTTTCTTGAGCGGCAATTTCCTAAACCTTTTCTTGGTCTAAGTTGGTTTTTCCTTCTTCCTTCTCTAATTCTGTAATCTGACACAATGCAAACAAGAGTTCACACAAAGTAGCCATTATGAAATAAAAAGAAAAATTGGCCTTTCATGCTTAGAAATCTGCAGGCAAGATGACCAGAGAAGTTTTTGTGTTTTGTGAAATAAAATGGAACCCTTTTGCTGAGGGGACAGATATTAATTCTCTCCAAATCTTGTGTGCGTGCGATTTTTAGGTTAATTCAGTCAGAATTCCACAGCCAGTCAGCTGAGAGGGGTGGATGAACCAAAAACAGGTGGTTTCTATGTGACTGAAAAAACCAAATTCACTAGGGACTCTTGCATCTCTTTGGCTTTTTGACACTTTTCTTAATTATCATGGTTTCTAATGAATTTTCTGATGTGAGTCTTGTTTTGAGGCTGGAATATGGAATTCAGGGCACTGGGGGAATGGTCTTTTTCCATCAGGGCACAGCTGTCTGCCTGCTCCAATTCTGGTTTTCTGTCATTGTTTTGGGTTCCTCAGCCAATTTTTGGTTTCTTGAGTCGCAATTTCCTAAATGTATTCTAGGTCCGAGATTCTTTTGCCTTCTTCTTTGCCAAATTTTGTATTCTGATGTATATAAACAAGAGTTCAGACAGAGTAGCCATTATGAAATAAAAAAAAACCTGACATTTCATGCTTGGAAATCTACAGGCAACACGACAAAGATGAGGTTTTTGTGTTCTGGATAATGACATGGAACACTTTTGCTGAGGAGACAGATATTAATTCCCTCCAAATCGAGTGTGAGTGCGATTTTTTGGTTTATTCAACTGGAATTCCACAGCCAGTCAGCTTGGATAGGTGGGTGAATCCGGAAGCAGCCGGTTCCTTGGGACTAAATCAAGCCCAATATCTCTAAGGACTCTTGCATTTTTGGCTTTTTCAACATTTTCCTTATTTATCATATTTTGTAATGAATTTTCTGATGAGAGCTTTGGTTTTGAGGCTGGAAGATGGAGTTCAGGGCACAGGAGGAATGGTCTTTTTGAATGAGGGCACAGCTGTTGGGTTGCTCCAATTCTGGCTTGCTGTCAATGTTTTTGGTGCCTCAGCCAATTTTTGGTTTCTTAAGTGGCAATTTCCTAAATGTTTTCTGGGTCTGAGTTGGTTTTGCCTTCTTATTCCCAAATTTTCTATTCTGATACAATACAAACATGAGTTCAGAAAGAGTAGCCATTATGTAATAAAAAAAAAAAACTGGCCAGTGCCGTGGCTCACTAGGCTAATCCTCCACCTGGCAGTGCCGGCACACAGGGCTCTAGTCCCGGTCAGGGAGCTGGATTCTGTCCCGGTTGCCCTCTTCCAGGCCAGCTCTCTGCTGTGGCCAGGGAGTGCAGTGGAGGATGGCCCAAGTGCTTGGTACCTGCACCCCATGGGAGACCAGGATAAATACCTGGCTCCTGCCATGGGATCAGCGTAGTGCGCCAGCCACTGCTCGCTGGCCACGGTGGCCAATGGAGGGTGAAACAACGGCAAAAGAAGACCTTTCTCTCTGTCTCTCTCTCTCTCAGTGTGCATTCTGCCTGTCCAAAAAAAAAAAAAAAAAAACTGACGTTTCTTGCTTCAAAATCTACAGGCAATCTACAGGAATCCTTTTGCTGAGGGGCAGACATTAATTCCCTCCAAATCGAGTTTGAGTGGGGTTTTCAGTTAATTCAATATAAATTCTACCAGCAGTTAGCCTGGACTTTACTTGTGACTATATCAAGCCCAATATCACTAAGGGCTCTTGGATTTCTTTGGCTTCTTTGATATTTTCCTTATTTATCATGGTTTGTAATGAATTTTCTGATGTGAGCTTTGGTTTTGAGGCTGCAATATGGAGTTCAGGGCACGAGAGGAATGGTCTTTTTCAATCAGGGCACAGCTGTTGACTTGCTCCAATTCTGGTTTTCTGTCATTGTTTTGGTTGCTTCAGCTGATTTGGATTCTTGAATGGCAATTTCTCAATGTTTTCTGGGTCTTTGTTGGTTTTGCCTTCTTCCTTCACAAATTTTGTATTCTGATGCAATAGAAGCAAGATTTTGGACAGAGTAGCCATTATGAAATACAAAAAAAAGAAAAAACAAATTGGCCTTTCAAGCTTAGAAATCTAGAGGTAACAGGTCCCAGATGAGTTTTAGTGTTTCGGAAAAAGAAATGAAATCCTTGTGCTGATGGGACAGAGATTAATTGCCTCCAAATCGAGTTTGACTGTGATTTTCAGGTGAATTCAATCAGTTTTCCACAGCTAGTCTGCAGGGAGAGGTGGATGAATCCGGAATCAGCCAGTTTCCTTGTGACTAAATCAAGCCCAATATCACTAAGGACTCTTGTATTTCTTTGTATTTCTTTGGCTTTTTTCTCCTTTAACGTATTTATCATGGTTTGTAATGAATTTCCTGATGTTAGCTTTGGTTTTGAGGCTGGAATATGGAGTTCAGGGCACAGGAGGAATGGTTTTTTTCAATCAGGGCACAGCTGTTGGATTGCTCCAATTCAGGCTTTCTTTCATTGTTTTGGGTCACTCAGCCAATTTTTGTTTTCTTGAGCAGCATTTTCGTAAATGTTTTCTGTGTCTCAGTTGGTTTGTTAGGGTCCGAAAAAGCCCACCGCCCGAGGAACGACTCCAAGATACTTTTTCTCTCATGCAACCAGCAAAGGGTTAAATTTATTGATCCAACATGTTGGGGCCCTCTGACAAGGACAGAGGAGCCCTGAGGAACTACAGCATAGGGTTTATAAAGACAAAAACCGCAAAACTGGGAGGAGGGAGAGCATACACGGTTGCTAAGCTTTTGCTAAAATCTTACAATCAGCAATTATGACCTTAAGACATAGACAAATCACATCTTCATTATTAGCCCAGGTAACCCAGGTGCAACCTTTCTACTTTTTTTTTTTGACAGGCAGAGTGGACAGTGAGAGAGACAGACAGAGAGAAAGGTCTTCCTTTTGCCGTTGGTTCACCCTCCAATGGCCACCGCGGCCGGTGCGCTGCAGCCAGTGCACCGCGCTGATCTGGTGGCAGGAGCCAGGAGCCAGGTGCTTTTCCTGGTCTCCCATGGGGTGCAGGGCCCAAGCACCTGGGCCATCCTCCACTGCATTCCCTGGCCACAGCAGAGAGCTGGCCTGGAAGAGGGGAAACCGGGACAGAATCCGGCGCCCCAACCAGGACTAGAACCCGGTGTGCCGGTGCCACTAGGTGGAGGATTAGCCTAGTGAGCCACGGTGCTGGCCAACAACCTTTCTACTTTTAAGCTTGAGCAATCATGCTAGGGCATTTTTGTGCATTGCCAAGGGTGATGTAGTGCACTGCTATTGTCCAACTATTTGAGATCATAGTTTCAGACCAGAGTCTCACGGTGGGGGGGGGGGTTGCTTTCCCAGAATGCAGTCTCAAGTGCTCCAAAATGGAGTCCCTACTGTCAAGGTGCTGCTTTACTCTGTCTTATTTTCACAGCTGCTCCAGGAAGGTTTAAACCTGTAAGCTTAAGCTTAACTTTTTACACCTGCACACATACAATTTTAACTCTTCAGGTTTTGCCTTCTTCCTTCCCAAATTTTGTATTCTGATGCAATACAAATAAGAGTTTTGACAGAGGAACTATTATGAAATAAAAAACACAATAAATTCAGGTTTCATGCTTAGAAATCTACAGGCAACTTGACCAACATGAGTTTTTGTGTTTTGGAAAATAAAATGGAAGCCTTTCGCTGAGGGGACAGAGATTAATTGCCTCCACATTGAGTGTGAGTGGGATTTTCAGGAGAATTCAATCAGAATTCCACAGCCAGTCAGCTGAGAGGGGTGGATGAATCTGGAGACATCCGGTTTCCTTGGGACTAAATCAAGCCCAATATCACTAAGGCCTCTTACATTTCTTTGGCTTTTTTCACATTTTTCTTATTTATCATGGTTTGTAATGAATTTTCAGATGTGAGCTTTGGTTTTGAGGTTGGAATATGGAGTTCAGGGCATGGGAGGCATGGTCTTTTTCAATCAGGGCACAGCTGTTGGCTTGCTCCATTTCTGGATTTCTGTCATTGTTTTGGGTGCCTCAGCCGATTTTTGGATGCTTGAGCGGCATTTTCCTAAATGTTTTCTGGGTCTAAGTTGATTTTGCCTTCTTCCATCCCAAATTTTGTATTCTGACGCATTACAAAGAAGAGTTTAGACAGAGGATGCATTATGAAATGAAAAAACACAACATATTGGTCTTACATGATTAGAAATCTACAGGGAACACCAACAAGATGAGTTTCTGTGTTTTGAAAAATGAAATGGAACCCTTCTGCTGAGGGGACAGATATTAATTCCCTCCAAACTCAGTTTCACTGCGATTTTCAGGTTAATTCAGTCAAAATTCCACAGGCAGTCAGCTGGAGGGGTGCATGAGTCCGGAAAGAGCCGGTTGCCTTGGGAATAAATCAAGCACAATATCACTAAGGACTCTTGCATTTCTTTGGCTTTTTCACATTTTTTTAATTTATCATGGTTTGTAATGAATTTTCTGATGTGAGCTTTGGTTGTGAGGCTGGAATATGGAGTACAGGGCATGTGAGGAATGGTCTTTTTCAATCAGGTCACAGCTGCTGGCTTGTTCCAATTCTGGCTTTCTGTCATTGTTTTCAGTGCTTCAGCTGATTTTGGATTCTTGAGTGGCAATTTCTCAAATTTTTCTGGGTCTGAGTTGGTTTTGCCTTCTTCCTTCACAAATTTTGTATTCTGATGCAATAAAAGCAAGATTTTGGACAGAGTAGCCATCATAAATAAAAACAGAACACAACAAATTGGTCTTCAAGCTTAGAACTCTAGAGGCAACACCACCAAGATGAGCTTTTGTGTTTTGGAAAAGAAATGGAATCCCTTTGCTGAGGGGACAGAGATTAATTGCCTCCACATTGAGTTTGACTGTGATTTTTAGGTGAATTCAGTCAGTTTTCCACATCCAGTCAGCAGGGAGGGGTGGATGAATCTGGAAACAGCCGGTTTTCTTGCGACTAAATCAAGCCCAATATCACTAACACTCTTGGATTTCTTTGGCTTCTTTCACATTTTCCTTATTTATCATGGTTTGTAGTGAATTTTCTGATGTGAGCTTTGGTTTTCAGGCTGGCATATCGAGTTCAGGGCACCGGAGGAATGGTCTTTTTCAATCAGGGCACAGCTGTTGGCTTGCTCCAATTCTGGCTTGCTGTCATTGTTTTGGGTGTGTCATCTGATTTTTTGTTTCCTGAGTGGCAATTTCCTCAATGTTTTCTGGGTCTGAGCTGATTTTGCCTTCTTCCTTCCCAAATTTTGTATTCTGATGCAATAAAAGCATGATTTTGGACATAGTAGTCATTATGAAATAGAAAAACAAAACATATTGGCTTTTCAAGCTTAGAAATAAATATACAGGCAACATGACTAAGTTGAGTTTTTGTGTGTTGGAAAAAGAAATCGATGCCTCAGCCAATTTTTTGATTCTTGAACGGCAATTTCAAAAAGTTTTCTGGAGCCGGCGCCGCGGCCCACTAGGCTAATCCTCCACCTAGCGGCGCCAGCACACCAGGTTCTAGTCCCGGTTGGGCGCCGGATTCTGTCCCGGTTGCCCCTCTTCCAGGCCAGCTCTCTGCTTTGGCCAGGGAGTGCAGTGGAGGATGGCCCAGGTGCTTGGGCCCTGCACCCCATGGGAGACCAGGAAAAGCACCTGGCTCCTGGCTCCTGCCATCGGATCAGTGCTGTGCGCCGGCCACGGTGGCCATTGGAGGGTGAACCAACGGCAAAAGGAAGACCTTTCTCTCTGTCTGTCTCTCTCACTGTCCACTCTGCCTGTCAAAAAAAAAAATCAAAAATTTTTCTGGGTCTGAGTTGGTTTTGCCTTCTTCCTTCCCAAATTTTGTATTCTGATGCAATACAAACAAGCGTTTGGCAGAGTAGCCATTATGAATTAAAAAAAAAATGGTCTTTCAAGCTTAGAAATCTGCAGGCAACACCTACAACATGAGTTTTTCTGCTTTGGAAAAGGAATTGGGACACTTTTGCTGAGGGGACAGAGACTAATTGCCTCCAAATCGAGTGTGAGTGAGATTTTCAGGTTAATTCAATCAGTTTTCCACATCCAGTCAGCAGGGAGGGGTGGATGAATCTGGAAACAGCCGGTTTTCTTGGGACTAAATCAAGCCCAATATCACTAACACTCTTGGATTTCTTTGGCTTTTTTCACATTTTCCTTATTTATCATGGTTTGTAATGAATTTTCTGATGTGAGCTTTGGTTGTGAGGCTGGAATATGGAGTTCAGGGCACCGGAGGAATGGTCTTTTTCAATCTGGGCATAGCTGTTGGCTTGCTCCAATTCTGGCTTGCTGTCATTGTTTTGGGTGCCTCAACAGATTTTTGGTTTCTTGAGTGGCAATTTCCTAAATGTTTTCTGGGTCTGAGTTGGTTTTGCCTTCTTCCTTCCCAAGTTTTTTATTCTGATGCAATACAAACAAGAGTTTATACAGAGGATGCACTATGAAATAAAAAACACAACAAATTGCCATTTCAAGCTTAGAAAATGCAGGCAACATGACCAAGATGAATTTTTGTGTTTTGGAAAATGAAATGGAATCCTTTTGCTGATGGGACAGATATCAATTCCCTCCAAATCATTTGTGAGTGCGTGTCCAGACATGGCTTTGTGAGCTCCAGGGAGGTCATTCTGGGTCTCTGTCTCTCAGTGAAAAAACTGACTTGGAGCAGTTCTGCAGCATGAAATCCTTTAATCCCATTTCCCACTCCAATGACCCCAGGGCTCTGGCTGGCTCCAGCCTGAACAAACTGACCAGGGGAAGCATAGGAGTGGGGGGGGCTGAGAACAGGCAGTGCCAATCTGGAAGATTCTATGGTGTTCTGGCTTGTACTCTCTTGTACAAAAATGGTTGAAAGACATCCTCATACTTAAGAATGAGGTATGCCTCCTAAGTAGTGGTTTACCCTGCTGCACCACAATGTTCATCCCTGGCATTTTATCTCATGTTTCCCTGGCATTTGGAATTGTTTACCTAAGTTCATCCGTTGGAGCCAGTGTTGTGATGCATTAGGATAATCTGTTGCCACTGATGCTGGCATCCCATATGGCCACTGTTTGTGTCTCAGCTGCTGTACTTCCCATCCAGCTCTCTGCCAATGCATCTTATAAAGCAGCAGACAACCCAAGTTCTTGAGTCCCAGCCACCCATGAGGGAGACTTGGGTGGAGTTCCACCCAGTCCCAGACATTGTGACCATTTGGTGGGTTGACCTGCAGATGGAAGATCTCTCCCTCCCCCTCCCTGTCTCTCCTTCTTTATAACTCCATCTTCCAGATAAATAAATCTTTTTTTCACATATTTATTTTTCAACATTTTTCCCTACCTTCTCGCACACTCCCATGGTGCTGCTTCTCTCTGTGGACTTGTCCTCCTCAGCCTCTGACTAGAGCACAGCCACCTCTCCAATGCTGACATCCTCTGACACATGTTTCACTCTTCTGTTCTCTCTAAACTGCAGAGTCTTGGGCAACCTAAGTAACTCTTATGCATAAACTTGCATAGACCCACACACCTGAGGACTCCAGAGTCTTGGATTTCAGGTTGTAATTAACTTTCCTTTTCAGAGGACTGGTGAAATAACAAGTCTAGAAGCCAGGGTGTAGCCTTGTGGTTCAGATGATGTGTCCCACATTGGAGTTTCTAGGTTTGATTCCCGGTTCCAGCCCCTGCCTCCAACTTCCTGATAATGCAGACCCTGGGAGCTAGCAAGTGGTGGCTCAGATGATTGGGTTCCCTGCTCCTGGGCCAGCCCTGGCCACTGGGGACATTTCAGCAGTGAACTAGAGGGTGAATACCACTTCTCTGTCTACTTGTTCATTTCTTTGCATCTCAAATTAAAAAACAAAACAAGTATGTTTGTATCATCCATTAAAATAACTTCCTCAATGGAAAAAAGTAGTTTCCTTGTTAAATTTGGGGAAAAATAATGCTTCTTGGTTGTAAATGATATTTGAATAATGCATAACTGTGCATCAGACTTCCATTGTCGATAAGGAAGAGAAAGATGGAAGCAATAATTTTTGCTTCTGGCTTTGGTACTTGTCATGTAACATTGAAAAATTCATTTTAACTCATGGGGCCTGAGTGTCCTTAAAATTACAGGCTCATCGAGCTGAGGCAGGTGGTGTAAGGGGAGGTGGCAGGAAGCTGAGAGCTTTCCTTGTTTTTGTGCCCACAGAGCTTAGTGACATTAGCAAGTCATTTGACCCCTCTGGATCTTCCTCCCTTGTGAGATCAGATTGTCTTTATAGTTAAAGGATTTATTCTACACAGTCCTATCTTATGGTAAGGTTCACATGACTGCGAATTGTTTTATAAACTGGCAGTGTAATAATCAAGTTGGCACTGAAGATGAAATGCTAAACAGCATAGAACTTCTAAGGCTTGTAGTTCTATTAGGAGCTACGCAGAAACATTTAAGTTCATGGGCATTTTTAAATTTACAAACAGAATCATTGAATCACTGTTCAGAATCAGTATAGTTACTAATATTCTTATTTATAATCACTGAGATTGGTAATGTAATTACTGATAGCATACTCCTAGTGTTGTATATATTTATTTTATACAATACTTAGACTATATAAAATATAGGTAGCATGGGAAGTGGGATACACAGCAGTCTCATAGAATGGCAGATGTCCTATACAGCACTCTGGTCTCAGAATCAGCCCTTAAGGCACTCAGATCTGGCTGAAGAACCCATGAGAGTATTTTAGGTATGGAAAGCCACTCTGGCAAAAAAGAAAAAAAGAGAAAAAAAGGACCTAAATGAAAGATCTCTGTGAGTGAGATCCCAGTAGAAAGAATGGGGCCATCAAAGAAGGAGGTACCTTTCTCTGAAGGGAGGAGAGAACTTCCACTTTGACAATGACCTTTTCTAAATAAGATCAAAGTCAGTGAACTCAAGAGGCTTCCATAGCCTTGGCAACTCATGACTAGAGCCCAGGGAGATTTCTGATGCCATAAACAAGAGTGTCAAATTGTTAAGTCAACAACAGGAATCACTGTGTGCTTACTCCTATGTGGGATCTCTGTCCTTAATGTGTTGTCCAATGTGAAGTAATGCTATAACTAGTACTCAAACAGTATTTTACACTTTATGTTCTGTGTGCTGCAAACTGATGAAAACTTAATTTAATATAAACTAAATCGATCTTCTGTGTATCAAGATAATTGAAAATGAATCTTGATGTAAATGGAATGGGAGAGGGAGTGGGAGATGAGCGGGGTGCTGGTGGGATGGAAATTACGGGCGAAGCCTTTGTAATCCATAAACTGTACTTTGGAAAATTATATTTACTAAATAAAAGTTTAAAAAATTAAAAATAATTAAATAAAATATAGTTAGCAATATTTAATGCTTCTCTTTTACTGGATTGGATTATAGCATACATTAATAAACCTTTTTTTGAAGATTTATTTATTTATTTATTAGAAACAGAATTATAGAGAGAGTCACATAAACAGACAGAGATGTTCTGTCTGCTGTTTTACTCCCCAAGTGGCTGCAAGCAGCTGGAGCAGGGCTAATCCAAAGCCAGGTGCTTCTTTCAGGCCTCCCACATGGATTCAGGGGCCCAAGTATTTGGGCCATCTCCTGCTGCTTTCCCAGGCATATTAGCAGGGAGCCTGATTAGAAGCAGAGCAGCTGGGACATGCACCAGTGCCCATTATGTTTGCCAGCACTGCAGGTGGTGGCTTTACCTTATATGCCACAGCACCAGCTACAGCCTATTCAATTTAAATTAGTAACTAAAGATTATCTGCTGTTCAGCTTCCAGGCTTTGGCTTGGCCCAGCCTCTGCTGTGGTGGACATTTGGGGAGTGAACCAGAGGTTGAAAGATCTCTCTTCTTATGTCTCTCCCTCTCTAACCTTGCCTTTCAAATAAATAAATGAGTCTTTGAAATAAAAATACATACATACATATATACATACACACACACACACAAACACACGCGGTACCAACATAGTGGGTAAAGCCATGGCCTGCTGTGCCAGCATCCCATATGGGTGCTGATTCAAGTCCCAGCTGCTCCACTTCCAATCTAGCTCCCTGCTAATGTGCCTGAGAAAGCATCAGAAGGTGGCCCAAGTGCTTGAACCACTGCATTCATGTGAGAGGCCTGGAAGAAGCACCTGGCTTTAGATTGGCTCAGCTGAGTCCAATTTGGAAAGTGAACCAGCAGATGGAAGATCTGTCTCTACCCCTTCTCTGTAACTCTGCCTTTCAAATAAATAATAGATTTAAAAATGGGGGAAAAGGGCAGTTGTGTTGCTTCGCCTTTACCTAGAGTAACATAATCAAAATCTGTTAGGCAAATGAATAAGGGAAATTCTGAGATCATGTATTGACCACAGAAGAGAATGGATTCCCTGTACATTTTCTGGAAGCCCATGCTAGTTGGAACCAAGGGAAGGATAACCAAAAAGGGGAGGCCTATATCCCTCTTATTTGTCTTCTTTGTTCATTGGAGCAGTGGAGAGTTGAGTAATGTAATATTGGTGTTTGTCTCCATACAGTTCACTTCTATTTAGCTGGTTCTTTTTTTTTTTTTTTTGCGTTTCTTTTTTATTTATTTTAAGAGATTTATTTGAAAGGCATAAAGACAGGGGTCTTCCATCTGCTGGTTTGATCCCCCAATGTTTGGGCAAGGCTGAAGGCCCACGAGCCCCCGCCCAGGTCTCCCACGTGGTGTGGGGTCCAAGCACCTGTCCATCACCACTGCACTCTTTGGCTGGAGTTGAACAGGAAGTGTGGTGGCAGGGAATGGAACCGGCGCCCATGATGCCGGCCCTGCAGGCTGTGTTTGCACCCCCACGCCATGGCGCCAGCCTCAGTAAACCTTTCTTTAAAGTGGAATTATGGGTAAAAATGGTCTGAGGTGCACACACGGTTCCTTTGTGAGAGAGGCTGAGGCACCGGTGGTGCCCGGGGGCCAACAGGAACACCTGCAGCCTTGGTCTTCAGGTCTCAGTGCTCCCCTCTGCTTCTTCCCTGCCTGAAGGCCCGGCCCATGCCCCAGTGGAGCCTCAGGGATTTCCAACCCGGACTGGTCACTTTAGGTCACTTTGTGATCCCTGACCTCTGTCCAAGGAAGGAAGCGGGAAGTGGCCCAGCAGGCTTCCCCCGACCTCTGGAGCCCTGAGCTGTGGTGCTGGCCCACAACCCGGGGAGCCCGCGGCCATTGTGGTCCAGCCATTGGGATCCACAACCCCTGACCCCGGGTCCCAACCCCTTTGAGGTCACCAATGCAGCCTCCTATTTAGCTGGTTCTTAATCCTCAAAAAGGGATTTAGGTCAATGTTCTATTCTCATCAAAGACCTTGATGTTTAATAAAAGATTCTGTTAGTAATTTTAACCCTGGGTCATTCTAAAGATGTGCTTTGACTTAGGTTCAGAAAAGAGCATCTTGCTTGCCACCCTCATCTCAGCTCTGGGGGCTGTCAGTTCTCCCTGCACAGATTCAGTAATGCATGCTTCTTCTCTACTACAAAGATTTTATGTTGGTCATATTTCCAGTTACCAAAATCAAATCAACTCACACCTGGACTCTGAGTATTCAATGACATTAGTTATCAAAATAAATGTATTCAAATATTCAAAGACCACTTCAAAGCTTAACTGCCTTCAAGAGTGTTTGGCACTTGGAACAGCCACTGTGGTTTTCTACACATGAGCACTCACTATTTTATATACCATTTAACAATTCAAACATCACTTCAGGTTCAGCAATACACAACAATAGAATGCATGATTCTACATAATAAACATGTTACATTAGTTTGGACTTAAAACCTAGAACTAAAACCATGTGGTAACATGGATGGATTTAAGGAAAGATGTAGAGCTAGGTAGCTAAGGCCACAGAATCCCAGACCTATTGATTTTAAGTGAGTCTAGAACAACAGCATTCCATTGCATTATCTTCCATCTCAGAGTCCTGCTTTTCCAGTGAGACCCACCCCACTCAGACCACATATTTCCTGCCTGTGTCTTCATGGTGCTGGAAGCAGTTCTGATACAGGCATCTCCTGGACAGTCACCAGCTTCCTGATTTACTACCTGAGCTGGAATCAACAGTTGTGAGGGATGTTTCCCAAACACTCAGGCTGAATTGAATGTCAGTCTGGCAGTCAAAAACTTCTGCCTTAGGAAACAGAACATGTCCTCTACTCTGGGGCTCCTTTTTCTTCTCATGGGGTTCTGTGGTGATCTGTGGTTTTCAACACAAGTCCTGGTAGCATTCTGACTCAATAGAAAGACCCGGGATAAGAGTTCTTTCTGGGGGCTGGTGCTGTGGCTTAGCAAGTTACACTGCTGTCTGCAGCACTAACATCCCACATGGATGCCAGTTTGACTCCCAGCTGCTCTACTTCTTCCCCAGCTCCTTGCTGGGTAAAGCAGCAGAGAATGGCCCAAGCACTTGGTCCTCTACCCCCACATGGGAGACCTGGAGGAAGCTGCTGGCTTCAGCCTGGCCCAGCCCTGGCCATTGTGGCCACTGAGGGAGTGAACCAGCAGATGGACCTCTGTCTTTCCCTCTCTTTTTCTCTCTGTAACTATGCCTTGCAAATAAATACAACTTCAAAAAATTATTCTCCATCAAGTAATACACCCTTTTCCAGGCAGTTGTAAAGCTGGGAGTCTTAGCTTCTTGTATATTTTGGATAATAAGAGTTTTGGTTTGAAAGCGTGTTCATCTGAAACAAAGATCACTCATTATCCTTTGTTAGAAAAGGGGGCTCTGCTCTTTGAAAGTGAAAATTAGAAGCTGTAATGTGTGATGAGCTCCACCTGTCAGGTCTGGTGATACTTATTTGAAAGGCAGGGCAGCAGGAGAGGAAGCTTTTCAGATTCCCTGACCCTTGGTTTAGTCTTATGTCTTTACTTCTTTTGTTGCTTCTTGATGTCAAGAGTGTACTCTCTATGCTGAAATGAGGAATTGTGTCTTACCTCTATTGGGCCTTTTTCTAAGAAGAGTGTATATATTTTTCTTGGATATAAGGATAGCTTCTGGGGTGGGTGGATTTTTTTTGGAAGTTTTCACAACCAGCCAGTAGTCTATATTTTCTTCACAGAATTCAGTTTTAAAAAAGCCTCCAATACAGCCAGACCATCTGTAGGTAGGGAAGAGAAGGTAGAAAAATAAAAAGAAACATGAGGAATATGAGGAAGCTAATGATCATATAACCCCTAGTGCTTTTCCTCTACTAGGATTAGCTATTCTCTAGTTTTTACTCAATCCTGTAATCCTGCGGATTTAGTTCTTTAAAGACAAAGATGCCAGTAGGCAAAATACTTAAGTTGGTTGCATACTACTAAAACAGAAATACTTCAGTTTGTTTTAGTGCCAAAAATGTATTTACAGGAGAGGCATAAATCCTCAGGGAACTGAGTCTCTTGCAAACACTGCATGCAATGAAAAGCATCCTCAGCCTCAACCATGAGCACTGCCGTTGCAGAGCTGAAGGCTGATTTATCTTCCCCACCTGGTGTGAATATGCTGAGAAATAAATGGAGATAAACAGACCTTCTAGGTTAAGTCAAATTCTCCTTGGTGAGCTGCTCATTTGAGGACACAGCCTTTCTACACTCTTGTGATACTTCCAATGGATTCAATTCAAGTCTAATTCACAATTGCTGGCCAGCAGCTCCTGGAATGCTTCTGACCACAACAGTGCTTCCTTCAGGGAAGGTCTGCAAGAGCAGTTCTGTAATGGGATGTGCTCAGAGCAGTTCCCCTCCCAGCTCAGCAGTGAGCTCTTCAGATTGCAAACACAGGAATCTCAACTTACTTGATGAAAGCTTGCTACCTGCTTTTCTTGCCAATTGTGGCCTTCCCAGGAATAGTGGAGTTTTGCCATAGGTAGCTCAACCCGGTCTTCAATACTCTTAATCTTAAAAAAAAAAAAGACAATTCACTAAGTGGTCATCCTTGAATACCCTACTGAGCCTGAATGCATTTTTACCAAATAAAGTCACCCAATAGCTATAAACCAAAAGCCAACAACAGGCTTACCCACCTAATATTACACTCAGCCCCGAAGTACTGAGCAGTTTCCTCAGTTCCTCAGAATGTAACTACACTGTGAGGACTAAAGATAGGACTGCCCAAATTTTAATTATCAATACACTGCACAGCTAATAAAGCAGATGCTGTCTCTGGCCCACAAATGGAGACAGTTTCCCTGCAATGTTAACCGCAATCGGGAGACATTTGCACCTGATGGAACCTGCAGTGGGACTGCCTTGAGCTGGCTCCTCTCCTTCCCTTTCCACCTTTGGTCCTGGATGGGCCAGAGACCATGCACAGGAGGTGCCATCGGTCACCCGTGTCCCCCTGTCCACCTGCAATGCTCCTGGGAGGCATATGCCACAGAACAGTGATTTGTTCCATGATTGTCACTGTGTGAGATCAGCTCATCATGAGAAAATGACCATGGACTCCAATGAGATATCAACCACAGAAGCACTGCCCCCAGCAGCAGTGCAGGAGGGTGGATGATGGAAGACACAGCATGTCCAGGATCTCTAGGGACCCCGCAGGACTCTGCTGCCTTGGATGCCTACAGCAGGCAGCTGCATGAGGGTCCAGTGCGCCTCTAGCGCACTCCTACCAAACCCTTCCCCCTGTCTGCCCATGCAGACCACACAGATGCTGCGTCAGTGAGCAAATCAGCACTGCTGATTTGTTTTTCCTGCTGAGACTTGGCATTCATTGCTTCCCCAAGTGCAGCACGTGCTGCAAACCTCAGCCAGCAGGGCTGGCAGGAGAGGTGGGTGGTCCCAATCACCAGGTCTGTCTCTTCTTCTCCTACCCCTCCTGACTCTGGGCCCACCACCTGCATTCTAGCCCCAAGGTACAAAACAGGACGGCCAAGAACCTAACACCACGTATGTCACCCACAAACACCGCAACCACTAGCTGTCCACCAATGGCCACTGCCTTTATAGCCAGCCTGGCATGGGTCAGGTCTGGCAACGTTGGTCCTGCACCAGGACAGCAAGGAGTGCCCTGAGGCCCCCTAATGGGCTGAGCCTGAGCTGCCCTGCAGCAGATTCTGGAAGCAAGAGAGCTGCTGATGGCTGAGGCCCTGGCTCAGAGCACACTTAGAGAGACCGTATGCTTGGCAAGTGCGCTGGGGCCCTGGACTTTCCCAGGCTGCAGTCCTAGGGTGGAAGCTGGCTCGGCCCTTCTTCCCCCAGCCCTGACTGCAGGTGGAGCGGGGTTCCCATGGGGGCATCTTCCTTCATGGGAGAGTGGGTGAACCCCAAATGTCGTGACTCCCAGTGCTGAGTGCTGGCCTGCAGCCTTCCAGGAGGGAGTAGGAGACAGTGACTTTGTGGGGAGGTGACACTTGAGCTGGGCCTGTATTTTGGGTTAGCTCTGGATGTACATTCCGGTGCACCTGGACCTGCGGGTCTGCTGCAGGCCTTCTGGAGGCTCTGAGTGCCAGGTGTCCTGGTGGGGAGGCCAGGAGGGTGGGAGGTCGAGGCGCTGAGCTCCCACTGGGTGCCCCAGGCACTTTGCAGGTGTTCAGAGTAAGGAGTCAAGGTCACCTCCTGAACCGCACCTGGTCCCAAACTCCTGGTTTGGGATTTGCCAGAACCCTGAATTAGGGGTGTGGTGGGGGTGGTAGTGGTTGGCTTCAATGCACTGTATTTGTGAATTCTTCAAACACAGCTTCTCCCTACTCCTGCAGGCTTTCAGGTGATTGACGAGGACAGAGTCCCTCAGCTGCAAAGTGACTGAAGTTTGGAAACTACGTCCAGAACTTCACAGTGTGTATTCAGCTGGTCATCCTTGAGGCCTGCAGGTGGACAGCAAGAGCCACAGTAAGATATTAATTACTGTAGATACTCTCCTTTCTTTCCGGTAGACCCACCAAAAGAGAATGGGAGATGAGTACTTGAACATTGGAACCAGTCAGCATGCTAGGGTGAGCTGCCAGTACTTGGAGCTCAGGAGTGGACATGGAGAGCAAAACATGCATTGTAACTAAAGAGTAGAGTTAGGCATTTTACTGTGAAAAGGGAAATCATTTAGAAGTGAGCAAGACACCTTAAGAAAAGGTCTGTACATTTATTTTTGTTTATTTGTAAGGCAGAGAGAGCCCTTCCATTTATTGCTCATTCCTCAAATGTCTGCACCAACCAGAGCTGGGTCAGGCTGAAGCCAGGAACTCAGTGTGGGTTTCCCACACAGGTGAAGGGACTCAAGTACTTGAGCCATCAGCTGCTGCCTCCCAGGGTTCTGTTAGCAGGAAGCCAGAAGCAGAAGCAGGGCTAGGGCTTGAGCCCTGGGCATTCTGACTGGGATGTGGAAGGCTTTACCACTATGCCAAACACATGCTCCAGTAAGGTGTTTCAACACGTTTGCAAAAAGTAAGAATGTGGTTTTAAATATATGCTCTTCATCTTAAAAATTTGCATAATCTTATATTCAGTTTCATGTGATTCAATACTTATTATTAAATACAAGTAACATTTAGACACATGCTTTACTCACCAATACAAACCTCTGTAATTTTTTTCACTTAGAACCTTGAATATTAGCATTCATTCAGGCTGAAGTTCACTCATAAGCTGGGAATTCTGACAAAGAGACAATAGGGAAAAAAAATCTAGATGTGTATCTGATACCTAATAAGATTCTGAACCTGACTGATAGAATCTGAGTAGCTGTTCGGAGAGTCACTTCATACCTCTCCCCTCTGTAATGAGAAGACTGTGTCCTTTGGCCACTTTCACATGATGTTATGTAAATCTTACCTGAAAAGCCTTCTATAAATTCTGAAGTACCATACAGAAGTATATTATGCATTTTCATATGTGTGAAAAAAGGCAATTTCAAAGGCATAGCTTTTCCAGAGAGAAGTTAGGAGGATTAGCTCAGTTTGTAAGTGTGTAAGTACCATTAAATATCAACATATTTGAAATAGATTTATAGAGTGTGGAGTTCATGATAGATATTTAATAAATGCACTCTGGATAATAAGCAAATATCAGAAATAATGCCACACCCATCAGTGTTTACACTCTTCAGACAGCTCCATGCCACGGAAGTGCAGTGATCCCTGTAAATTAACAAAAATCAATCTGTGTATACCCATGGAAACCACTGGTTTATATGCAGCCTATACTAGATGTTTATGTGTTTAGTAAAATTACTTGATTTTTTAATGAATGCTTTGAGACTGATACCTGATGCTGAGTGGCAGACAATTTTTTTCTGAAAAGTATGTGGTTGAGAAATATAAATATAAACCAGTTTATAATTTTTGTGTCTGAATATTTTTCTGCATTGAGACAATACCTGCAATAATCAGAAGACTTTTCCTCAAAAAGTTGCTATGTTGATGCATCTTCATTTATTTATGTAATGTATGTTTAGGTAAAGGAAGAGAGAGAGAGAGAGAGAGAGATCTCTATCTTTCATCTGCTGGCTCACTTCCAGAAGGCCACAATAGCTGGGGCTGAGCCAGGCTGAAGCCAGGACCCTGGAACTCTGTCCCAGTCCCCCATGTGGGTGCAGGAACCCAAATTCTTGGGCAATCTTTGCTGCTTTCCCAAGAAAAGAGCTGGATGAGAAGTGAAGGAAGTGAGTCTCAAAGCATTGCCATAAGGCGTGCTGCTGTTGCAGTTGGCAACTTACTCCTTTGTGCCACAATGCTGGCCCTGGATTGATGACATATTGAAGTGCTGCCACTGCCTTTTGGCTAAATAGGATGACTTAACGTGTTTTCCACTCTGTGGAAGAGGAACAAATAAGGCAGTTGGTTGTAAAAGTTGCCCGTGGAAACCACAGCCTGAGAAAGATGAATCAACTCACCTTGCATTTTCCACGTTGCATCTACACCACCCTTTTCTGGACAAACATCTGATTGTATGCCCTTGTGATGGAGGTTCTCAGGGTGCTGGAACTTTTTGTAATTTTTTAAAAATATAGATTAAGAAGAAGGCAAATAAACAAAAAATTACAAACTGCTGCCAATACCAAGAAGAGATTATTGAGAGTAAAAGGTCACCTGTTGGAGCCAGCACTGTGGCACATCAGGTTAAAGCCCTGGCCTGAAATACAGGCATCCCATATGAGTGCTGGTAGAGTCCCAGCTGCTCCGTTTCCAGTCCAGCCTCCTGCTATTGCACCTGGGAAAGCAGTAGAGGATGGCCCAAGTCCTTGGGCCCTTTTGCTCATGTGGGAGACCCAGAAGAAGCTCCTGTCTCCTGGCTTCAGATCAGCTCAGCTCTGTCCATTGTAGCCATTTGGGGAGTGAACCATCAGACAGAAGATTCTCTCTCTCTCTCTCTCTCTACCTCACTCTCTACCACTCTATACAATTTTTCAAATAAATAAAATAATTTTTCTAAAAAAAGGTATCCTGCCATACTTTTTCTTCCCTGTTAATTCCTAGGAATTAAAAATTGTTACATGGCCAGCACTGTGGCAAAATGGGTTATACCAACAGCTGCAGCACTAGCATCCTTTATGGGCACCAATTGCATGTTCTACTTCTGATCCAGCTCCCTGCTAACATACCTGGGAAAGCAGCAGAATATGGTGCAAATCCTTGGGTCCTGCACCCAAGCGAGACCTGGATGAAATTTCCCTGACTCCTGGCTTTTTTTTTTAAAGATTTGTTTATTTCTTTGAAAGAGTTACACACAGAGAGAGAGAGAGAGAGGGAGAGAGAGAGGGAGGACTTCCATCCGATGGTTTACTCCCCAACTGGTTGCAATGGCTGGAGCTGGGCTGATCTGAAGCCAGGAACGAGGAGCTTCTTCCACGTCTCCCACTTAGGTGCAGGGGCCCAAGGACTTGGGCCATCTCCTACTGCTTTCCCAGGCCATTAGCTGAAAGTTCAATCA
This sequence comes from Oryctolagus cuniculus, assembly GCF_964237555.1. Lineage (NCBI taxonomy): Eukaryota > Metazoa > Chordata > Mammalia > Lagomorpha > Leporidae > Oryctolagus > Oryctolagus cuniculus. Next base: position 25,543,246 of record NC_091438.1, on the reverse strand, counting down.
GATATGGAAAAGCCAGCTCTCGAACCAGCACCCTTATGGGATGCCAGTGCTTCAGGCCAGGGTGTAAATCTGCTGTGCCATAGCGCTGGCCCCTACTCCTGGCTTTGCCTGGCTGAGCCCCAGGTTTTCAGTAATTTGGGGAGTGAAGCAGCAGATGGAAGACCTTTCTCAAGTAAATAAAACAAATCTTACAAATATATAAATATATTTATGTAATAATCATGTTCATGGTTTAGAAATTTAGGGACCAAAATATATGCTTTTAAAAACCCACTCAGTATCATTCTGTATATTGCTCTTTGCTTTGCTGTTTTCAATCATGAAGATGTTTTAGGTCCTGAATTTATAAGTGCTGTAAACTTCTTTCTTGTATACCTTTGAAAGCTTAAGTGGTTTCTATTTTTATTTTTTAAAGGAAGATTGATGCATGGATTTGAAAATGTAGCAGAGTGGAAGAGACAGATTATCTATCTGCTGGTTTACTCCTCAGCTGGCTGCAGTGGCCTGGGCTGGGCCAAACTGAAGACAGGAACTTCATCTGGGTGTCCCATGTGGGTGGCAGGGCCCCAGTTATCTTCTGTTGCTTTTCTGGGACCATTAGCAGGAAGCCGGATTGGAAGGGGAGCTGCTGGGACTCAGATAGCACCCATATGGGATACCCGCATTGCAGGCAGCGTCTTACCTCATGCTACAGCACTGGCACCAAGTGGTCACATTTTACCTAGGGAAAAGAAAAATTAAAACCTAGGAAATTAAATGCCATGGGCAACGGATGTGGTGAGTGGAAAAACTGAAAACTTTTAGTACCTAGTGGTTGGTCATATGAAAGAAGTGGGACTCTTACCTATATTATTACCTTTAGTCCAGTTTGAGTTTCTTTAATTTTTTTTTTTACTTAATTGGGAGGCAGAGGGAGAGAATGAAAATGCACTCTGATTCTCTGCTTTACATGTCAGAAAGCATGTAACTTTCTTTAACGATCTGAAACAGAGATGAGATCCATAAGGGCAGAACTGCTCAGCAGCCACACTGAAGCAATATGTATCTTTCTGACGATATCTTCATCTGCTTCTTGCAGTTGCAGCCAGTCTATGAGCTCTTGGTCTGTTTTCTGCCCTTGGGAGGGCCTAGGGTGCTCTATATTGTCTGTAAGGATTCAAAATTTGTTGTATATTAGTGTCTAATCATAAAATTTCCTGGATATAATAAACTATGCCAGACTGCAAAAAAAAAAAGAAAAAAGAAAATACAAACATGGTGTACTGTCTATAAAGTATAGCTGGAAATCTCTATTATAGAGATACACATCTCTACACAATTCTCTGTTTCTTTCACTCTGAAAGTCTACATTCAGCTCTCGATGTTATGATTACTTAGAAATAGATTGCATATACTTACTTTCATAATCAGTGAACTCGGAATTATTTTTGTAGTATTGAGGATTGTACTGACTAAAACACTATGTTTATTCCATGTTAAATAACATCATCATATCTTTGGATTCCATTTGTCCTGCTACTGATGTATTCACAGGAGAGGGGAGCTGGGAGGAAAACCCAAGATCCATCGGGGTGGAGGAGGAATGTCAGAGGCTGTGGTTCTATTGTACTGCAGCTTGGGTTCTGGAAGAACACATTAATGGACCCAGATGGTTTGAAGCTAACTGAGGGCCTATGTTCTGTACAATTGTCTGTGGTACTGCATTTTCATTTATGTAAAATTTACTTTCTTCAAGCAATATATTAATTTGGATGAAAATGAAGATGTTAAGGAATGTTCAGAATGGGTCTGTTTAACCCTCATTGGCTTTGTTTTTAGGCACTTAACTCAGAAAAGAAAAGATAGAAAAATACATTTTGGGTTCTCTTCATCTGTACCATGGCACTCTCTGGTTAAGATTTGTCATTTTGTCATATTCGATTCTCTAGACTCCCTGAAAAATCTACTACTTCATTAGATGGAGTCCGTGTCTCACCATGGCAGTGAAAAGTTTAAAATGTTCCAGCTTTGCATTTAGCGAGGTCATGGACACATGGCATGGCACTTGCCAGCCAATTGTGTCAGGGGCATCATCTGAATCAGAATTAGTTACATGAAAAAAAGGAGTTGCAGATTCTTCCAGTGAAATGGAGAGGAGCAGGAGCTGCAGAACATTGCCAGGGGTGAGTGTGCCATAGGATGCCATGTGGTGGCTGGTGTCTGGGGTGCTGGTTCTGCAGAAGATAGGGCTTATGGGGGCTGGTGCTGTGGTGTAGCAAGTAAGGCTGCTGCCTGCAGTGCCAGCATCCCATATGGTCACTGGTTCAAGTCCTGGCTGCTCCACTTCTGATCCAGCTGTGCCATGGCCTGAGAAAGCAGTAGAAGATGGCCCACGTCCTTGGACCCCGGAACCCACATGGGAGACCTGGAAGAAACTCCTAGCTCTGGCTTTGGATCAGCTCAGCTCTGGCCATTGCAACCAATTGGGGAGTAAACCAGCAGATGGAAGATTCTCTCTCTCTCTCTCCTCTCTCCCCCCTCTCCTCTTTCTGTAATTCTGACTTTCAAATAAATAAATCTTTTTTTTTAAAGAGCTTATGCTTATGTGTAGTGGTCATGGAAAATATATGGGACATTTTTCAGCAAGATTTTGGATGAATTTTCCAACCCCTGAACCTCCTAGAGATTAGAATAGACTTCTAATGCATAACTTCCTCTTATGCTTAATTAGGTTTTTGTTTTGAATTATTTTTGATGAAACAGCATGGAATTCTGAGTTATAGAGTTCCTATTTCAGAGACAGGAGAACACTGATGCCTGCATTATAATTAAATATTGCCTATCACCCTTTCTTAAGCAACAAATGATCACAGATTCTCTCTTTGCTGCTAAGTAATGAGCATGGTGATTCTTCCCACCGTAACCACCTTCCCTCCTACACTCCCTCCCCTCTTCCTCCTTCCTCTCCTATTGACATGGAATGCCTTACATAGCTAGGGTGAACATTTAACCCACTTGGCCCTAGGTGTTCATACACTTCAACTCTGTGTAATTATTCATATGCCCTTTTTATGACCAAGCTTATGTCAGAACGACAAATTATATATTCACCTAATACTGAGAGTCATCAGATTGATTTCTATTTTCTTCTCTCTTAGGCAGTTCTTGAGGGGCAGAAATATTTATTTTGTATATCATGTATTTATTCAACTAAAAGACTGATTGTCAAGATGCTGAGTTTTAGTGTCAAAACAAATATGTTTCTAGACCCCATGAAGTTTAGTCTGACAAGAAAGAGCCATCTACCCAAAGAATATTGTTTAACATAGTAAATGCTGGTGTGAAGTCAGTGGATAAAGATTGAAGCATTCTTAATCTAGCACCAACACTAATCCCATGATCTCTAATTGAATTAATCAGAAACACAGAACTCCATGTTACCCAGTTATCCCTTTGAATTTCTGCTTAAAAATAAAACATATCAAACAACACACAAATACCTAGGAGTGCATAATATTTATATACTATCTTGATATTAAAAATAAGAAAAAATAACCATGAAATAATAGCAACTTTGAATCTCCTTTGTTTTCTAGACAAGTTGTAATCCTATGTGGTTCTTTATAGTAAATTATTACAGTAAATTACAGTACATCATTACAGTAAAACATTACAGTAAATAATTACAGTAAATTATTTTTGTAGGTGCCCTTCATCTCTCTCACATTTTTTCCCTTTGAGAAATCAGATTTTAAAAACTGAGACCCTAGACAAAAGAAAGATTTTTAAGCTAGTGTTATATGTTGATTGGCTCTCTAAAAAAGATTTATTTATTTATTTATTTGAAAGTCAGAGTTACACAGAATAGAAGGGGAGAGAGAGAGGGAGAGAGAGAGGGAGAGAGAGAGAGAGAGAGACATCTTCCAAATTTTGGTTCACTCACCAATTGGTCACAATGGCTGGAGATGTACTGATCTGATGCTAGCAGCCAGGAGCTTCTTCTGGGTCTCCCACACAGGTGCAGCTGCCCAGGGACTTGGGCCATCTTCCACCGCTGTCCCTGGCCATAGCAGAGAGTTGGATCAAAAGCAGAGTAGCCGGGACTCAACCTCCACCCATATGGAATGTCAATGCTGGCGGTAGCTTTACCTGCTATGCCACAGTGCTGGCCCCTTGATTGGCCTTTAATTTAGACTTTTTAATGATATTAAAAACACCATGCTTTTCTAAGCTCTTTCCATTCAGTTTCCACTTTGTAAACTCTAGATAATACTGTCCCCAGAATTAATCTAAGGTATAAATGATATGATATGAGGCATTTAACCCCTTAACCTGTCTCCTTGAATACTCAGCTATGTTAGCTCTGTGTCCATTCTTCTGTCTCTGTACTAGATGAATAAAAAGACAGTGTAAAATGATTCAAAAAGAACTATAAGGGGTTGGCACTGTGGTGCTGCTGCCAATTGGGGAGTGAACCAGCAGATGGAAAACCTCTCTCTCTCTCTCTCTCTCTCTCTGCCTCTCCTTCTCTGTAACTCTGACTTCCAAATAAATCAATAAATCTTAAAAGAACTATAAACATCAATAAAACACAAATGAAAACTGTATTCTCAAAACTGGATATTAAACCATGCCTTCTACACCTCTGTTAAAAGTTACATTCTATCATAGTCATTTATGATTTCTAGGGCCCAAGTAGTAAATAAGATTTTTCTGGAAGAGACAGAGGTTATGAGGGAGCCAGGATTTGGGGTCAGTTAGCAGCAGTGAGTGTCACTCTTTCACATTTGATTCAGGAAAGGAAGAACAGCAACAGATCCCTGACATTTTTGTTGGGGGGGAAGGAAAGGAAGGAGGGACTTAACAAAAGCAAATGCCTTCTGGTTGTGGGCACCAACCCCTGACTGCAGCCTTTGGGAGGGCCAGCTGGTGTCTCTATGGATGATGTGGCCTGGACTCCATTTCCCAGAGTTCCCAGCAGCTCTGACCTATTCTGCCTTCTGAATGCCTGTGCGCATGCTCATACCACTGCCAGTCCCTGGGGCTCGAGTTGGACCAGAGGGAGTTCATTCCCTGATCAGGGTCAGCCCTGGGGGCTGTGATGCTCCTTCTCTGGCATTTACTGCATCTCCTGCTCTGCATGTTCAACCCCAGGCAGTTTCCAAGTGCTCACCCCAAGCCTGCCTCCTGCTGCTTCTTCCCTCTTCATTGTCCTCCTGTGGGTCCCACATGCCAGCAACTCTCTTCCCCACACTCCCCGTTTCACTCCCTGTGTGTCCAGAAGAAAGGGTACCTGCTCCAGGGACTCTCTGCTGCAGGTTTGGCATGCAGGAAGGGGGTGGGGACACATGTGGGAGAAGAGTGGGTGCCAGGGCACCAGCCATCATGGCAGCTTCCCCCGAGGTCAGGGCTGGGACCCAGGCTGCTCTGTCTCCCACCTCCACTTCCCAGGCTCCCAGTGCCCGGACTCTCTCCTGCAGAACCTCACCCAAACTGTCCCTAATGCGCTTTATTTAGTGGTTATAGGAGAGAGAGAGCAGCATTCTGGGAACCTGCACATGCAGGGAAGGAAGGCAGAAAGACTCCTGCTCTCCACAGTTAAATAAGCCGGCTTCCCACTGTGGGTGGTCTCAGAATGCAGTCTGGCCAGGTCTCTTGATGTTCCCTGGGCTGGTTCCTGCAGGGTGGGGCTGGGTGGCCTTGAGCAGGGAGCCTGGGGCAGCAGAGGGGTGGGAAGGAGGATCTGACTAGGATCTGCCCCACTGCTCTCATCCTGCACCTCATCTTCCTGGTGGGGAGCAGTATGAAGCGTGAATAGCTGCTTTGTGCATTGATCCCTCTCAAGTATTAATTATCAGATTTTTCCAATCTGGAATTTGAAGCTGTTACAGAAACCTGGGGTGGGAATACTCCCTTCTTTCAAACAGGCAGAGACAGTTGGAGGATCCAAGGAGTTTCTATTAATGGCCCTAGGCTCAGCTGGAATGATTTCCTGAGAATTGAGCATGACATTCAAGTTTCTTAGCTGTTACAGCATTGGTGGGTTTAAATGGCAGTCTACATGACGTAGGACCACATTTCCAATGGTCTGTGGGTCCAGTATGTTTGTAAAAGAGATGCCAGGGACAGATTTATTAGGACAGATTTATGACAGGAATTTACAGAAGCAGAATTTAGGAATCTTCTCTCCCTGGACAAGATTTCAGTGAGCAGCTGTTTCACTCGTTAATTGTGAGTGAAAGGAGCGGCCGAAAGCCGCCATAAAAATGGCCTTAATAAAATAAGAAGAACAGGAACTGAGACAAGCAATTCCAGAAACAGTCCTGGGAAAATGGGGAGTAAACTGAGTTCACAGAGAAAGCAGATAGCTACTACCCAGAGATAAGGGCGACAGAACATCCTGGTATGCACATAAGCCCCCTCCCCTGTGCTTGCTCAAGCTTAACAAAGAAACCGCAAGGCACGTAAGGCATGTAGCCACCCCTTTCCCCTCCTCAATGACCCCCTCCCCTTGTCCAAGCTTAGACACGTAGGGCACGTAGCCACCCCTTTCTCCTCCTCCTCGATGACCTCCTCCCCTTGTAGTTGCCCAATAAACTTATGCCACCCTATGGTATGTTAATTTTGTGGTTTTGCCCCTTAAAAGCTGTGTGAGATAGCTGCTCGGGGCTCCTACTGGCCCCGCTGCTTGCGGCGGCCAGCAGAGGGCCCATTTGCACAAATGAAATAAAACTGCCTCCTGTTTTTTTGCATCGTCTGGTCTGGAGTCTGTGTTTCTGGGGTCGTCACAAAAGGACACCACTTTTGGGGTCCTTCATTGGGGGCTCGTCCGGGATTTGTGGGACCCCAGACTCCCACACTCCATCGGCCTGATGGAGGTAAGTTTGCTTACTTGTGTATTATTGTAATTGTGGTTTGTACTGTTTGTCTTTGTCTGCCAGGGTGATGTGGAATCCATCCTGGGGCACCTGTACAGGCTCAGTATTGAGAATACTGGACCAGTGGGGGAGACAGACGTGTCCTGAGACCCCTGGTTCAACCCTGGAGGATGCTCCAGTGGTGGTCTGGGAAGGAGGGAAAGAGGGAATTTCCCTTCTTCCAGGGGAGAGCCTGGCCAGACGGCCGCTCCCTTCTGATAGTTTCGGTTTTGTCTAGGTCTGTTGCCGCGCGGCTTGTGATTTGTGTTCTGTGTGTCGCTGTTTTTGTTGTCTTTTATTTCTTACTGTCTCCCCCATCTGTTTTTATTGTTGTGTTTTATTGCTAGATGTATACTTGTATGAAAAATGTGTATTGTATTCTTATGATGTGTTAATTATGTCTACCTCTCAATGCAACTCTAGGGCCAAATGTAAGGACAAATTTTTGGGATGGAGAGGCTTGTACCTAGATTTGGCTCTGGTAACCAAGAAACTTTGCTGCCGAATGACCTTCTCCTGCTCCTTGGGAGCCTGGCCAGCTCCCGGGGAGGAGGATAAAGGAATGTTTTCTGATAAACAGGTGGGCATGCTTCGTGTCTCAGCTCTCTGGCCGAGATCCGGGACGGGACGCACTGCTTGCCTAACATCTTGGCAGTGAGCCACCCTTGTCCTTGGGGGCTTTATGGGGGAGCTGGAGCAAGCCTCTGTTGCTGCTTTTTCATCCCGGGGGGAACACACAGTCAAGCTAAACATTAAATGTGCCCGTAATGATTACTAATGATGTTTAATTCTCAGTATGGATCCTTCTCCGGAGCTGTGTGAAGATTGCCTAGTGATGCCCACAGTACTGTAAATTCTACCAAACATAAGTACAATGCAGATATGTATCAATTGGCTACTGTGACTGAGGTGTTCTGTGACAGTTACTTTGATGAGGGATTAGCAAAATAAATTCACTTAAAAACAGGACATTCAGGACCTGCCACTCTACATGGTATGTCATTACAAAAATCAACAAGGAGGGTTATGCCCAATAAACGAGGGTGCTCTAAATGTGGGCAGCAGGGACATGTACAAAAATTGTCCAGAAGTCAAAAATCAAAAAGGCTCCTCCTGGGATTTTCCCCTGGTGCTAAAGGGGAAGGCATTGGGCCAATAAATGTCACTCCAAAACTGATAAAGAAGGTAATTCATTAAAAAACAGAGTTCAGGAAACTGGAAGTGGGGCCAGCCTCAGGCCCTCCCTACAGGGATCAGTGGACCATTTTGCTATAGTATCATTAAAGCCATGGAGCCATGTTTATTGCAACATTCTGTTAATCTATGCTCCTTTACCATCTTTCCTGTAAATAATTTTAGTGTGCACTACAAGGCTTGCAGTGTATTTCTTGCAGATTAAAAGTAACTATGTCTGTGCACAGCAGACAGCTAAAAAGTAATTTACTGTCACAAATTGGCGTAGTTGGCAGGATCTGCAAGTATGCAAAGCAATGCCTTTCTTTAAAAGAAAAACTGAAGTTGCATGTGTAACCTGTGATGTTCCTGGCTGGAAAGACCTTCAGTTCACCTCTTTGGTGAAGGAATGGGCTCTCTGCTCAGAATCGAGTGAGAATTGGGATGGCAAGTTACGGAGTGCACAGCCTCCACAAGTTATTGAGGTTTTGCTATCAGTGCCGGTAGAAAAGGGGGATGAACTATAGGCTTTGGGGAGGTGAGAATGGATTTTGTTATCTGCGTAGTGATGCATGTGTAAGCAATTAAAAAAAAACAGTATAGGATAAATGTAAATTTTAAAAAAATGCTGCCCTTTGGAGTCAAACTGCTAGATAGTGGTAGAAAAATTATATCAAGCCTCTGTACCGCTGCCAGAGCCAACTAAGGTTATTCAGTGTAAACAATACAAAATTCCAGGTGGACATAAAAAAAATCTAAAACAGTAAAAAATTATCTTAGTACTGGAGTGATGATTCCCATAATCACTAAAAGGAATTATCTAATTTGGCATGTTAAGAAATCAGATGAAACCTAAAAAATGACTGTGGATTACAGGGAATTAAACAAAGTTACTCTCCCATTGACTGCTACAGTCCCAGATACCATCATTTTAATGTAAAAGGTCACAAACATAAAAGCGTGTTCTTAATAAAAAAAAGTTAAAAGAAAAAGATACTTTTAAATAAAAAAAGGACATGGTTTGTAAAAATTGTTTATCTTAATGGCTGGTTTATACTGGAATGAAAAAAAGGGGGGGAGAAGAGAAAGGTTTGAGCAAGTTACAGAAGGTGTGAAAAAGTCGCAAAATGTTATGGGAAGAAGAAATCTTTGGTTACAAAAAAACAGCTGTAAAAAGAGCAATGGTGAAATGGAGGGATCCTATCACCAATCAATGGAATGGACCTGATCCAGTACTAGTATGGGACAAGGGCTCCTAAGGGATGGGTTTTTCCATGTACAATCATCCTAATAGGAGAGGACACTGCCCTTGCCATGGCTGTATCAGTAGTCGTGTTCCTGGACTGGCTTTTGGAAATAATCGTGGACTATGAAGGCTTACATGTTTGGTGACCAAAACAATTAATCTTACTGCTTGTGGACTGTCCAATATAGCCAAAGAATTGGATCAAGTTTGCTCAGGAGTGCTTTCAAACCATGCAGCTATCAATTGCTTGCTGTTAAAAGATCATTTAAGTTGTAAACCTGTACCTGGGGGATATTGCTTTAACATTACTAACAATGTGCCATTTATAGAGTCTATTATTGATAAACTTAAGAGTGAAATGCAACATATGTTTATTACTAACCCACTATTATTTGGAGGGTTTCAATGAATTCATTGGTTATTAATGTTGGCTGGACTGCTGCTGCTTTTCCTACTTTTATGGGATGTATTCTGTGTGTTCTGCATTTTATGCTGACTTCGCTACAGTATAAATGGACTGAGATTCATCATTTAAAACTTTGTACCAAACTTCCTTTGTAATCAAAATAATTGATATTTGGCTGTATGTTTCATCTTTCGCCTAATGTCAAGTTGGAATGGTACTCAAAGACGGGTAAGACGCTCAGCATCCTGTACCAACTTAAGACAGGGCTCTAGGCCAAACTGCCAGAGTTACCGATGATGGGTAAGGACAGAGATGACTGAGGGCAACCTAAGACAGAGGCCATTCTCAATTAAATAAAAAAGGGGGAGATGTGGGGACCCATGGCTGGCCATGGGCCCACATGCTAAGGCCTGGCTTGCTGATCATTGGCATTAGTCCTCACGCAACAGTATCAAGCCCTGGCCACCAGTGACCATATTGAAACCCCTCATTAACGGGCACACAATTTTAGGATTAAAATCAGTTCAAAAAAAAAAAAAATGGGGGAATGAAAGGAGCGGCCGAGAGCCGCCATAAAAATGGCCTTAATAAAATAAAAAGAACAGGAACTGAGACAAGCAATTCCAGAAACAGTCCTGGGAAAATGGGGAGTAAACTGAGTTCACAGAGAAAGCAGATAGCTACTACCCAGAGATAAGGGCGACAGAACATCCTGGTATGCACATAAGCCCCCTCCCCTGTGCTTGCTCAAGCTTAACAAAGAAACCGCAAGGCACGTAAGGCATGTAGCCACCCCTTTCCCCTCCTCAATGACCCCCTCCCCTTGTCCAAGCTTAGACACGTAGGGCACGTAGCCACCCCTTTCTCCTCCTCCTCGATGACCTCCTCCCCTTGTAGTTGCCCAATAAACTTATGCCACCCTATGGTATGTTAATTTTGTGGTTTTGCCCCTTAAAAGCTGTATGAGATAGCTGCTCGGGGCTCCTACTGGCCCCGCTGCTTGCGGCGGCCAGCAGAGGGCCCATTTGCACAAATGAAATAAAACTGCCTCCTGTTTTTTTGCATCGTCTGGTCTGGAGTCTGTGTTTCTGGGGTCGTCACAAAAGGACACCGCTTTTGGGGTCCTTCAGTGAGCATCCACTTTTAAAGGTTTGTGTTGGATGGGGTCCACTTCTCTTTCTTTGATGATGTATTTGGCTGCTTTTCATTTTCTGTCTTCAGCTATTTCTTCTCCTGTTACCAAGGCTGTCAACTGTTTTTACGTGCCGCTGATCCCTTTGCAAAGTGAGAAGGGAACTAAAATTAATGCAAGTCTACTGTGTTGTCAATAACTGGAGCTACTTTTTAAAGATTTATTTATTCATTTGAAAGAGTAACACAGAGACAGGAGAGAGAGAGAGAGAGAGAGAGAGAGACAGAGAGAGAGAGAGAGAGACGTCTTCCATCAGATGGTTCACTCTCCAATTGCCAGCAACAGCTGGAGCTGTGCCAGTCTGAAGCCAGTAGCCAGGAGCTTCTTCTGGGATGAAGCTGTTTCTTAAAATAATTATTTATTTATTTGAAAGGCAGAGTTACAGAGTGGCAGAAACAGAGATAGATGGCTGGAGCTGTTTGGATCCAAAACCAGAAGCCAGGAGCTTTGTCCAGGTCTCATAGGTGGGTGCAGGAGATGAGGGATTTGGGCCATCTTCTACTGTTTTCCCAGGCCACAGCAGAGAGCTGGATGGGAAGTGCAGCAGCCAGGATCCCAACCGGCACCCATATAGGATGCTGACACTGCAGGCAGTAGCTTTACCCACTATGCAACAGTGCTGCCCACTAACTGGAGCTCTTTTAATCTGAGTATGCATAAAGTGGAGAATTACAGCATCATAAATACAGATAAGTAACAGCTTTTTCTCTGCCCAGTACTTTACAGTTACCCAGTGCTCCACTGAGAATCTTACATTCCACACTGTGTAATTAAGAAGGCCAGTTCCTTGTCTTATTTTGGATTCTGTGTTTAAACCCATGACATTTTTGACATGGGAGGATATTAGTTCTACAATTTCATAGAGACTGGTCTGTGGAAGCATCGATAGAAGTTATAACTGTGAGAGTGGTAAGAAAGAAGAGGGGAAGAAATAAGTGCCCCTTACCCCCCACAGAGATGTCCACAAATGGAGTAGAAGACGTGCCCTTGAAAACTATGGCTGACTTTCTGGGACAAACTGTGTTTGAGTGCTTCACATGTTCTGATAGAAAGGTGTTGCCACCAGGTTATTAGTATATTCATTTAGTTAGGTTTTAAAGATTTATTTATTTATTTGAAAATCAGAGTTACACAGAGAGAGGAGAGGCAGAGAGAGAGAGAGAGAGAGAGGTCTTCCATCAGGTATTTCCCCAATGGCTTCATCATTGTGAACTTTGCTTAGTTCCTGACCTATACCTTTCCTTTAACCTAGTACTTTGCCATGTAGTAGCCCATGAAAACTACAGACTGAATAAATGAATGAATACTTGGAGGGTTGTGATTTCTTAGAGGAACATCATGAGACAGAAGGAATAAAACAAAACAAAAGTATCCTCCGTATATAGAAGGTATACTGTTTTTGCAAGCCACAGAGAAGAGGAAGAAGAAGGAAAGTAGTGAGACTGGAAGTTTGTGGCAAAGGTAATAGGCACTGGTCAAGAATTTAACAAGCCCATTAGGAAAACATTAAGGTTTCCTTACTTCCATGTAGACTCTGCCCTCTAATGGTGAACGGGGTCCTCTAAACCCACTTGTTGAACAAATGAAAACCCAAGCATTGTCTTCTCCCACAGATGGAGTCTGCTATTGGTTTTGATTTACATTTCCCTAATGGCTAGTGATATTGGGCATGTTCATCTATGTCTTGACCATTGAGATTTCCTCTTCTGAGAAACATCTATTCTGATCATTGCCCATTTCTGAACTGTACATTTTGCTTCTTGTTTGGGGTTTTTCCAGTTCTATATTTGTATGTTCTGGCTATCAATCTTTTGTCATAGTCAGAGTTTTCAATGTTTCCTGCCATTCTGTCCATTGTATCTTCACTCTGTTGATTACTTTGTTGTGAAGATGTATCTTAATTTGATATGCTCAACTTTGTATATTTTATTTTTGTTACTTGTGCTTTTGGAATCTGACCCAAAACTGTTGTCTTTGCTAATGTTTTGCAGTTTCTCATATGTTTACTTAGTTTTTGGTTTTATATTTAGACTTTTAATTCACCTTGAGTTGCTTTTACATAGTGTATGAGGTGTTGGGGTATCTTTTCAGGCTTCTACATATGGATAATCACTTTCCTTTAAACCATTTGCTAAAGGGATTCTTCTTTCTCCTGTTTGTTTTCTTTCCTTTGTTAAATAGGAGTTGCCTGTAGAAAAGTCGGTTTATTTCAGATGCCTATTCTTTTCCATTGAACTATGTGTCTGTTTTTCCAACAGTGCTAACACTGCTTTTATTTTTTTAAAGATTTATTTATTTATTTGAAAGGCCAGATGCTTCTTCCAAGTCTCTCATGTGGGTGCCAGCACCGTAGAACACGGTCCATCTTCCACCAATTTCCCAGGTGCATTAGTAGGGAGCTGGATTGGAAGTGGAGCACCTGGTCTCCTAGCTGCAACATATGGGATGCATGCACAGCAGGTCAAGGCTTTTACCCACTACACCACAGCACCTAACCCTTCCTTATGTACTTCTGTGATCTTTCATTATTCACTTTTTTCTACTGCCCTGTATCTTGATTCATTCCTGCTTTTTTTCTGGGTTCTGGAGGATGGTAGTAGGTTGCTTCTGGGATATCTTTTTTTCTCTTAGTAGATACTTGGTAATCTAAAATCATAGTTTTTAGTTTCTATATTTCTCTGCTAATCACTAGGACCTTCTGGATGACAGCAGAAAATGCTGGCAGAAATGAGAATATATTAGTTTGCTAAGAAAATACCACAGAGAATATGATTTACATCATGGAATTTTACTTCTCAGAGTTATAGAGGTTGAAAATATCAGATCAAGGTGCTAATAGGCTCGATTTTTCCAGAAGCCCTTCTCTGATGTGACAGACACATCTATCATTTGATCTGCTTAAAAGCACTTTCTTCAGGTAAAGTCATGTTGATGGTTAGCACTTCAGTGTTTGAGTTTTAGGGAGGCACATTTCAGTCCACAACAGCAAAAGGGGCCTTGTGGTCTACTTCAATGACAGCCATCTCTGCGGAGGACAGAAAGTTTGAAATCAGCATTAGGATTTCTCACAGTATTACTGTCAGTGCTATCTCCATCAAATGTGCATTCATGTACACACAAACAAAACTACCTGTACACATAAACACATTCAACAGTGGAAATGCCTGATGGTTGTGTACAGGTAACATCAATATAATAATCCATAAGATGCTTATTAGCAGACATTAAAAAGAGAATTAGAAAGAATGACAATAAAATCTGCAGTTACCTCTATTTATGTCTATATGTATGATATTCAGTATTTATAGTTGCTAAAAGATGAATACTGATGTGTGGGAATAAAAGCTATACCTTACCTTGCAACATTGCAGCCTAGTCTACATGAAAGATGTCTTCCTAAAACCTTTCACTGGGCCCACTCTGTGGCATAGTAGATTAAGCATCCACCTGCAGCACCAGCATCCCACATGGGCACCAGTTTGAGTCCCTGCCCCTGCACTTCCAATCCAGCTCTTTGCTAATGGCCTAGGAAAGCTGTGGAATATGACCTGAGTACTTGGGCCCCTGCACCCATGTGAGAGACGTGGAGGAAGCTGCTGACTCCTGGCTTCTGGCACCTGGCTTCAGAATGGCCCAGCTCCAGCCATTCTGGCCATTTAGGGGTGAACCAGTGGATAGAAGACCTCTCTTTCTCTTCCTCTCTATATCTGTAACTCTGCCTCACAATAAATAAATACATTTTTATAAACCTTTCACATTTTAAATTTCTTAATTTTTTAAAATATTTATTTATTTATTTATTTACAAGTTGAGTTACAGACAGAGAGGAGAGCAGGGAGAAAGAGAGAGGTCTTCCATCTGATGTTCACTCCCTAATTGATTGCAACTGCCAGAGCTGTGCTGATCTGAAGCCAGGAGCCAGGAGCTAGTTGCAGGTCTCCCAGATCGGTACAGGGGTCCAAGGACTTGGGCCATCTTCTACTACTTTGCCAGGCCATAGCAGAGAGCAGGATCAGAAGTGGAGCAGCTGAGTATTGAACCGGCCCCTATATGGGATGCTAGTGCTTCAGGCCAGGGTGTTAACCTGCTCCACCACAGCACAAGTCCAGCATTTTAAATTTCTGATACTCTAAAGTAGCACAGGACTGCATTACATCTAGGAAAGATGCATTTAAAAATTATAAATCTAGTGCATTTTAGCAGTTTTAACAAATACTTCTGATTTTCTCAGCATTATGTATAAATAAATGACATAATGAGTCATTGTCAGATTTTTAGCTCTTTGACAGCCACTTATAATATTTCACAGCACTTTGAAAGGTATTACTAGTGTGTTTTTCTCAACACATGCACTGGATTTTACCAGTTTAGTGCACATGGAGTTGCCTCTTATAGGATTTGTATTTTGATGGGTTTTCATGGCACATGTAATCAACATCTGCAAAGCCTCTAAAACACATAAATAATGACATGATTCAGGCTTTTTTCTTAAAGATTTATTTATTGATTTGAAAGAGTTGCACAAATAGAGGAGAGGTAGAGAGAGAGACAGACAGACAGACAGAGACAGAGAGGTCTTCCATCTGCTGGTTTACTCCCAGTTGTCCACAATGGCTGATCTGTGTCCATCCAAAGCCAGGAGCTTCTTCCGGGTCTCTCACATGTGTGCAAGGCCCCAAGGACTTGGGCCACTTTGTACTGCTTTCCCAGGCCATAGCAGAGAGCTGTTCAGAAGTTTAGCAGCCACGACTTGAACTGGCACCCATATGACTTGCCAGCACCACAGGCAGTAACTTTATCTGCTGTGCCACAGCACAAGCCCCACATTGCATCTCTTTAAGATGATATGGATTTAAGTTCATGAGAAATTATTAGCATAGTGGGAACTGATAGATATGGATGAAGCAGGATGGACTTGTTAGGAATGGTGATGTTAATTTTCTTATAAAATAAATAAATAAGAAATTAAATATGGTCAGACATAAATGAAGACTAAATTTTATTAGTGGTGATCCAGAAAACACTGATCTCAGGTCTTTTTCTTCCAGTGTTAAGTTTATATTTTTAAATGCATATTAAGTGAACAAATTTCATGTAATTTATATATACAGATTGAAGAGCAAACTGATAACATCCTACCCTATCTTCCCTTGGTCTCATATTGTTTTATTTTCTTTTAATTCTGACAGCTGCATGCTTTGATTTTATTTTAGAATCACAAGCTTTACCCCTCTACAAAAAAAAGAATTCAGCAAGTAGTAGCAGAAATATCAATGAGTATATGTTGTATTCTCTATCAAAGAGTACAGAAAAGTGCTATGAACAATACTCAAATCTCAAAATGTCAGTTTAACTCATAGGCTACTTTTTGTTGTCTATATATTAATTACTACCAGTCAGAGAAAACATATGGTATTTGTCTTTGGGGGACTGGCTTCTTTCATGAAGCATACTTGTTTCCAGTTCATCCATTTAGTTACAAAAGATAGGATTTCATTCTCAATTATGGCTGAATAGTATTTTACACTGTATATATAGCTCATATTCTTTTTCCAGTCACCAGTTGATGGACATCTGGGTTGATTCCATGTTAGCTATTGTGAATTGAGCTGTAATAGACATGAGGGTACAGATAACTCATGCCTATGCATATTCTATTTCATTTCATGTGGATAAATTCGCAGGAGTCAGGTGGCAGGATCATATGGTATGTTTGTTTTCATATTTCTGAGGAACTTTGATACTGCCTTCCATAATGGCTGTACCAGCTTCATTCCCACCAACAGTGGGTTAGGGTACCTTTTTCTCTCCCTCTCCACCAGCCTTTATTGTTTGTTGACTTTTTCAAAAGAATTATTTATTTGAAAGGTGGAGTTACAGAGAGGGAGAGGCAGAGGCAGAGGCAGAAAGACATAAGTATTTTATCTGCTTGTTTATTCTCCATATGGCCCAACAGGTGGTGCTGGTCCAATCGGAAGCCAGAGTTAGGAGCATCTCCCTGGTCACCCAAGTGGGTGCAGGGACCCAGGCTCTTGGGCTATCCTCCACTGCCCTCCCAGTCCAGAGCAGAAAGCTGGACTGGAAGAGGAGCAACCGGGACCAGATACGGCACCCATATGGGATGCCGGCTCCATGGGTGGAGGATCAACCCAGTGTGCCACGGCACTGGCCCCCATCAGGGATATTTTTCTATAGTTCTCTTTCTCCACTGTATCTTTTTCTAGTTGAAGAATTAAGGTGATGCAGGATTAATAGAAGGAGTTTGAGAGGATTGTCTCTCTTTCAATTGTGTTGAATAGTTTGAGAAGAATTGGAATTAGTTCTTTAAAAGTCCTGTAGAATTCAATAGTGAGGCTGTCTGAACTTTTCTTTTTTGGGAGGGTCTTTATTACTCATCCAATCTCTGTCTTGGTTTTTGATTTGTTTAGCTTTTCTATGTGTCTTCATATCTCAATTGTGATATATTGTATATGTCCAGGAATCTGTTGATTTTTCCTCTAGGTTTTCCAATTTGTTAGCCACACAACAGATGGCCACATCCTATATTGCAGTGCTAATCTGAGTTTTGGGTACTCCACTTCCAAATCAGTTTCATGTTAATATCCCTAGAAAGCAATGGATAATAGCTCAAATTCTTTCCTTCCTGTCATCTAATTTGGAGAACTGTAACCTAAATGGGGACTTGAGAACCTGGTCTTGCACAGTTGTAGCCATATAGAAAGTGAACCAGCAGATGGGAGATCTCTCTGCTTCTCTTTCCTTTTTTCTTTGTCTCTGTGTCTCTCTGCCTTTTTTTTATCATATTAAAATATTTAATTACTTATTTGAAAGAGTTACAGAGAGAGGGAGAGACAGAAATCTTCCACCACCTAATTCATTTTTGAGATGACTTTAATAGCCAGAGTGTGGCCAGGTTGAAGCCAGGAGCTTTTCCTCCGATGTGCGTGGCAGCATCCCAGGCACTTGGGCCATCTTTCCCTGCTTTTTCAGTCCATTGCTAGGGGCTGGATCAGAAATGCAATAGCTGGTACTTGAACTGGTGCACATACAGGATGCCAAGTAACAGATAGCAGCTTTGTCCACTGCACCACAACCACCAGCTCCTCTTTCTGCCTTTCCAATAAATAAATCTTTTGAAAAAGAACTTAAGGTAGTAAAAGTCATCATGACTGAGCAATGGCAAATTTATTGAAGTGATCTATTTTCTTAAAGATCTATTTATGAATTTGAAAGGCAGCACTAGAAAAAGTGGGAGAGATGGATCTTCCTCCTGGTTTGTTCACTCCTCAAATGGCTGCAATGACTGTGGCTAGGCCAGACTGATATCAGGAGCCAGGGGCTTCTTCCAGGTCTCTCACATGGGTGCAGCAGCCTCAATATTTGAGTCACCCTGTGCTGCTTTTCCAGACACATTAGCAGGGAACTGGATCCATTTGGAGCATTAATGTCTATGATACTCTCCTTGCAGTTGAAGGATTTAGAATCCATTTCAATTATGGGTGGGCCAAGTACAACAGCTCACAATTGTCCAAGGTTTGGATTAGATGGGTTCTGAGAAATTTTGTTAAAATAGTTTTAATCATAACTCTCAGTTTAAGCTTTTCTTACCAAATTTTCATGTTTACTGATGTTTATATCTATGGGAAAATTGGGTCTCTGGATTGCAACCAATGAAAGCATCCAGACTAACAGTAATAAGGTCAACAGTCAGCAGAATGATGTCCAGCTGAACTGAAAAAGCTTTTCTTATTTGGTAGAGGGGTTACCTCCTGCATTATACTGACATACTGACATAGACAGTAGATATTGGAGCCTGTCCCTTCTGCCAAATGGAAAATGCCACATTTTGGTCCATTATATATATATTTATATATTATAATATACATTATATTATATATTTCTATACATAATATAGAATTACATATAATTTTCATAAATATATAATATATAATTATATATATTTATTATATATGAATTTATTATTTATATATAAATATATAATTATTTCTGATCCAGCTCTTTACCAATGTATTGAAAAAGCAGTAAAAGATGGTCCAAATGGCTGCATTGCTTCCACTCACATCAGAGCAGAAGCTCCTGGCTTCAAGCTGGCCACACTCTGGCTATTGAAGTCATCTCAATAAAATATATATATATTATATTTATAATACTTATAATAAATTATATAATATCTGTTTTAAATTATTATATATTATGTAATATATTATATGATAAAATATAATGTATTTTATATATGAATATATTTATATACATAAATATATATAAATAAATGTAAATATATATATAAAGAATTTATTTATGTATTTGACAGGTGTACTTACAGACAGTGAGAGGAAGAGACAGAGAGAAAGGTCTTCCATATGCTCATTTACTCCCCTAATGACTGCAATGTCTGCAGCTGGGCCAATCTGAGCTAGGAGCTTCCAGGTCTCCCACATTTTGGCAGGGACCAAAGCACTTGGAAGAGCTTCTACTGCTTTCCCAGGCTATTGCAGAGAGCTGGATGGGAAAAGGAGAAATGGGGACCAGAACTGGTGCTCATATGGGGTGCCAGCACTGCAGGTAAAGGATTACACCACTGCACCACAGTGCTGGCCCCAGTCTATCCTTTATTAAGGAGATCTCAGTAATCATGTTCAGGTATTGCTGTCCTATATTCATGGCCAAAGTCCTAGCAGACAACATGGTTTGGAGAATCGTAAGCACAAGGTGTGTAGGAGACTTCATTTCTCATACAGCACAGTCAATAACAAGGTTCCAAGAGGGGAAATTACTTGCATCATAGTCTTTGAGAACTAATGGACATCACAGGTGATCTAAAGAATTTAGAAGGTTTGTGAGCCCCTAGAGTGGAAAAGTCACTGGGAGCACAAGGACAGTGCCTAGAGTTTATTTTGATGGATTTTAGCCTCTTTCATTGGAGTGATGCCTGAAGAAGCTGGACTGATTTGTAAACCTCAGAAGTGTCTTTTCAAGGTGAAGGCAAACTGAAACTGAGGGGTTTTTGGAAAAACTTTGAACAAAACACATTTGCCACACTTGGTTAAGACACATCATTTATCTACTGATTTTCATCAGATCTATTAACATTAGGTATAATGTACAGTGGACATGGTGGATGGTATATAGCAATATGATTTTAGTAATATATCATATATCATGAGGTCCTTTTTTTTTTACTGAATTTAGCAGGTAAAATTGGTCTACCTAATGGGGTATAGCTGGAATAATCACCTTTTGTTAAATACATCTGAGGTAATAAATGTTAGTGTATGAAGACATTGAGTTTTCTTTTATTGGGCCTTCTTGGTTATTTTAATCTGGGATCTGCGAATTCTCATTTTCTCTAGACAAGTTGTAACTGAAAATCTTTATTTTATTCCTCATCATGTTAGACCAACTCTGCTGCTTCTGGGATTTTTTTAGTACATCTGACAATTGGAAATTTAGACAATAGTATAGTTAAAAAGAGATGTACCAAATAAAGTATTTATTTTTATTCTGATACATATTTTTGAATTCTTCTAAAATTCCTATTGAGTATCCTTGTTAAATTTAATTGCATCCCAGGTTAAGACTTATTGGAGGCTGGCGCCATGGCTCAATAGGCTAATCCTCCACCTGCGGCGCAGGCACACCAAGTTCTAGTCCTGCTGGGAGCACCAGATTCTCTCCCAGTTGCTCCTCTTCCACTCCAGCACACTGGCCGCAGCAGCCACTGTGGGGTAAACCAACAGAAAAAGGAAGACCTTTCTCTCTGTCTCTCTCTCTCACTGTCCACTCTGCCTGTCAAAATAAAAAATAATTTTTATAAAAAGACTTATTGGAGCCACTCTAGTGATTATACCCATGTAACTTTGTTAATAAATGCAAATAGAACCTGGGAAAATTGATGTATATCTTATGCTGTAGAGACTTAAGATTGAACATCTTTTTTATCTTTTTTAATTATATAATTTAACGACAAAGTTTTGATTTTTTTTTTGACTTTAATAAGCCACAGCTCTGGCCCCATTAATATGTCTTAACAAAGTTTTTTCCTCTCAGACTTATCTCTATTGTTTCAGTTAACTGCATGTCTTTTCTTTACATTCAGATTCTCTCAGCTGTCAAAGCTTATTCATCTTAATTCTGTGGTTCCTATTTCCCTCCCTTTTATTCTGTCCCTAGGCTAATTGAGGTCATGATTCTCCATGCCTTCTGGGTGGTGTCACAGTAGGCTTGAAGTGTTCTTTTTCTCTTCTGATTTCTAAAGAAAGAAATTATGTATTCCCCCAGTTTAGATATTTTAATAATTCATTCTAAAACAAAGGTTAAATGTTCTTAATTTGACAAGAATTTTCGAGGCCAGCGGTGTGGCGTAGTGGGTAGAGGCACCACTTGCAGTGCTGGAAGCTCATATGGATCCAGATCTCTGCTATAGCCTGGGAAAGCAGTAGAAGATGGCCCAAGTCCTGGGCCCCTGCACCCATGTGGGAGACCTGGAAGAAGCTCCTTGCTCCTGGCTTTGGATCGGCGCAACTCTGGCCATTGCAGCCAACTGGGGAGTGAACCAGTGGATGGAAGACCCCTCTCTCTTCTCTGCCTCTCTCTGTGCAACTCTGACTTTCAAATAAATAAATGAATCTTTAAGAAAAAGAATTTTTTCTAATTTTAGATTTGTTCTACTTCATTGCCACTTCAGGGTGTGTGTAAGGAGTGCATATCCAGTTTTTTTATTTTGGATTTTTGGGATTTTGTATTAGCTCTGCTGTCTATTCATTTTTCTTGAGCATTGGTGATATCTTCTCCTTAGTTGTATTAAGAGAGAGAGAGCAATAGCCCTCATGTCTTTTTAGGTAAGTAAGGCATATTAAAACAGAGCATTCAGTATACATTCATAGTAGTTTGACTTGTTCAATTGATTTTCCTGAACTCCCTTGGATATTCTTGGTCTCTGCTGTACAACTTTCTATAGTCATTAATTCTTTGATATTCCCAAATCCAGAAAATGAGTGATTCAAGAGCTGTGTTCCTGTATTTGCTGGGACTCAGGGTAAGAAGCAAAGTGGAGGTGTTCAGGAATCTAAAGGTACATGCTACATAGGAAAGCACATCATTTCCTATACAAAGTGACTGGGAAATGCAGAATCTTTTGCACACTATATTGGATCCTGAACTGTTACTGGACTATTCAGTAAGATTTTAATGTATTTATTTTCTGTGTGTGTGTTTGTATTTCTAAATAAACTCTGCTGGGCTACTTAACATTAACATGTATTGCAGAATTCTTTCATCAGTTTTTACTTTTAAAAAGTTTCTCTTTCAGTTTTATGGGAGAGGGTAGTAGTTTTCTGCTATGTAACTGAAAATTCATTCATTCACTAAAGTTAAAAATATTTGTTGGAAATTGGTGGAATACTATGAATTCTCATGTGATTTACATGAAACTAAATACATTCTCTATTTTGTTTTGCTTAAAATTTCTGCATGTGTGGACTTCTTTTTTCCTTATTACCCCAAATCCCTTTGTGTATTGGGATGGCAAATGGGTTTTACACTGGACAAAACATGTTATTTTGGCAAACAAGTACTTAGCCTCCCTGCTTCAAGTATTCAAATATTACATTAGAAATCAGTATATTTGTTTACTGTACAAATGTCCTTCATATAATTTTGTAATATTCTGGAATGGGAGAGGGAGCAGGAAACAGGAGGGTTATGGGTGGGAGGGAAGTTATGGGGGAGGGGAAGCCACTGTAATTCAAAAGCTGTACTTTGGAAATTTATATTTATTAAATAAAAGTTAAACAATTTTGTAATGTCCATCTTCATTTTTATTTCATCTTTTTTAAAAATATTCATTTATTTTACTTGAAAGTCAGAGTTACATGCACAGAGAAGGAGAGAGAGAGAGAGCAGTCTTCCAACCACTGGTTCACTCCCCATTTGGCCACATTGGCTGGAGCTGTGCTGATCCAAAGCCAGGAGCTCGCAGCTTCTTTTGGGTCTCCTATGCAGGTGCAGGAGGCCAAGTCCTGGGCCATCCTCTACTGCTGGATAGTAAGTCTTACTTGCCTAAAAAGCTGGATAATAATTTGAGTAACCAGGACTTGAACTGGCACCCATGTGGGATGTCGGCACTGCAAGCCACAGCTTTACTGGCTACGCCACAGCATCGGCCCCCTAAATTCTTTTGACTATTGCTACGCTATTGGAATTTATAATTGATGATGCTGAACAATTGAAACTGTCTTATTTACAATTGTATGACTGGATATTGCAGTTTTACTTAAAGTAAAGTATGTAGCCTGCTTATTGTATGATTTTTGGAAAAGCATGTATTTATATATAACAGCAGATCTGTTAATCATTTAAAAGTGAATTATCATGATTACCCAGATGTAAAGAATGCAATATGTGCTAATGAGTTAACAGTCACAGACATTTAGAATTAGAGGGATTTTAGAATCTTTTCAATACTGCAGTTTTTATGAAAAACTAATGATTTTTTTTATTTGACAGGTAGAGTTATAGACAGTGAGAAAGACAGAAAGGTCTTCCTTCCGTTGGTTCACTCCCCAAATGGCCACCACAGTTGGATCTGTGCGCATCCAAAGCCAGGAGTTAGGTGCTTTCTCCTGGTCTCCCATGCGGGTGCAGGGCCCAAACTCTTGGGCCATCCTCCACTGCCTTCCTGGGCCATAGCAGAGAGCTGGACTGAAAGAGGAGCAACCAGGACTAGAACCCTTTGCTCATATGCAATACCAGCACCACTGACGGAGAATTAACCAAGTGAGCCTGGCACTGGCCCCCGATAAATTTACTCTTAACAAAATATCAAAATATCTTATTCAGTATAAAGTTAGTAGTGAAAAAGAGAGACTACCTTGTTGAACACAGAAATTTGAGATTATATTTATTGGTATTAATTTGCATCTTAAGGCTTATTGCCTAGTTTATTTCAATATTTCAATCTAATATTACTAATAATATCTTGTACTTAGTGGTTCACTGTGTGCCAGACAATATTCTTTTGATTTTTTAAAAGATTTATTTATTTATTTGGAAGTCAGAGTTACACAGATAGTGAACAAGAGGAAGAGAGAGAGAGAGGTCCTCCGTCTGCTGGTTCACTCCCCATATGGCCTAAAAGGTCAGAGATATGCCAATCTGAAGCCAGGAGCCAGGACCTCTTCAGGGTCTCCCATGCAGATTCAGGGGCCCAAGGACTTGGGCCAACTTCCTACTGATCTCCCAGGCTATAGCAGAGAGCTGGATGGAAAGTGGAGCAGCCGGGACTTGAACCAGCCTGCATATGGGATGCCCACACTGCATGAAGTGGCTTTACTTGCTACACCACAGCACTGGCCTCAAGACTATGCTCTAAAATGATGCATTAATTATTCCCAAATATTGAAAAGTGGCATGGTACATATTTGAATGTGTTGTTTTGTACTAGTTGTAGAAACAGTTTAAAATATATTTATATTTAAAAATGTAAGCTTTGATCTAAAGGTTTACTTTCCCCTAAGGTGCCTGTTTGGAAACTGAGAGATTGTTGAAGTCTCAAGATAGAGTACAACTGATCTTATCCAAGCCTCCTTTATCACATGAGGATGCTAAATGCCAACGCCCAGAGGAGTAAAGTGAATTGTTCAAGGTCACATAGGTAAGTTGTAGCAGGGATAATTCTGTATTAGCATTAGGTATCCTGATACATAGGCCACTGTTCTGTCAATTTTGTACTCCTTCTGGAGTTAAAGATTCTAAGTTGTGGAAAATTAAGTTTGGAAATTTAGTGGTTGCTATGTTGTTATGCTGAAAAATTTCTGTGTAAAGCTATGAGTTGCTTAAATTTTATTCAATATATTTTTCTAGTATTTGCTATTTATTTGAAATGTATAACAAGTAGCTTCATCTATTTGCCAAAAGAATTTTTTGAAGATTTATTTATATTATTTGAAAGTCATAATTACACAGAGAGAGAAGGAGAGGCAGAGAGAGTGGTCTTCCATTCACTGGTTCACTCCACAGTTGGCCTCCATGGCTGGAGCTGTGCCGACTGGAAGGCAGGAGCCAGGAGCCTCTTCCTGGTCTCCTATGCAGGTGCAGGGGCCCAAGGACTTGTACCATTTTATAGTGCTTTCCCAGGCCATAGCAGAGAGCTGGATAGGAAGTGGAGCAGCCAGGTCTTGAACCGATGCCCCTATGGAATACCAGCACTGCAGGTGGCAGCCTCACCCACTATGCCACAGTGCCAGCCCTTGCCAAAAGAATTTATAGAAGTTATTCCATATATACACTTAACAATTATTTAGTTACTTGACAAGAACTATCCCTGCATATTTGAAAATTTTGAATGGTATCACTTGGGTTTTAAGAATGTTATATTTTAGGTCTCTTAATATTTTTAGTGATGATGTTTTAAAAGCCCTTTCTGTTTTATGCAAAATGATAAGGATTTTGTTTTACAATGGCCATAGTATTACCACTTAAAGCAATAGATTAAATTCCACTTTTAAACAAAGTCATTTAATACTGAATTCTAACACGCTGGTATATTTTAAAGTGAGACTGGATTTATTTCAGATATTCTAAAGAACAATGATAATCAAAATTGAAGACATCTACAGTTTTTAATCACTTGTTTTAAAATTGGTCATAATGGTCCAAGTTATAGTTTTAATTTTCATTAGCTTTTAAAAGATTCAGTACAGTTTATAGAAAAAATTCTGAGAACATAATTATATATTCAACCTCCCTCCCTTCTTTTTCCTTCTTTGTCATTTTTTTTTAATTTTTATGAAATGACATTTTCAGTTTACATTACATTAAAAAGGGTTGTTGAATCAAGGGACAAGTTTAACAGGCAAAAAGCAAAAAGATCCTAATTTAGAGGGAATACAGACAATGGCTCTAAACAATATTTGAATATCACATCTAAACAATATTTGAAGGAATTGATAAAATAAATATTTTAGTTTCTCCTACTAAAGTGCTCAGAGAAAGTCTTTCATTATTTATCAAATATTAGTGCAAAAATATGGATTTAAATGATCCCAAAAAGTGATGAAATTTTGTGTAATAAAGTCCAATTTTTGTCAAGGCTTTTTGACAGTCTCACAGAAAACTTATGTTTCTGAATGCAAAGAATAATATCAAAATGTCCATACTACCAAAAGCAATTTGCAAATTCAATGCAATCCCAATCAACATACCAACGATGTTCTTCTCAGAGCTAGAAAAAATGATGCTAAAATTCATATAGAAACATGAGAGATGCTTAACATCTAAAGCAATATTATAAAACAAAAAAAAAAGCTGGAGACATCACACCATATTTTAAGACATATTACAGGGGTCAGCACTATGACAAAGCAGGTAAAGTCACCGTCTGCAGTGCCGGCATCTCATATGGGTGCCAGTATGTTTCCCAGCTGCTCCACTTCTTATACCCCTCTCTGGTATAGCCTGAGAAAAAAGTAGAAAATGGCCAAAGTCTTTGGGCCCCTGCACCTGCATAGAGACCTGGAAGAAGTTCCTGACACTTGGATTCAGATCAACACAGCAATGGCCATTGTGGCCATTTGCAGAGTAAACCAGTGGATGGAAGACCTCTCTCTCCCTGCCTCTACCTCTCTGTAACTCTGCCTTTCAAATAAATAAATAAACTGCAAAAAAACAGAAAGAAGAAGTGTTATCACTGACATAATAACAGACACATAGTTCAATAGAAAAGACTAGGTAGCATAGAAATAAACCCAAATTTCTACCGGCAACTCATATTTAACAAAGGAACTAAAATGAACTGGAGAAAGAAGAATCTCTTACACAAGTGGTGCAGAGGAACTTGATTATCCATATGTAGAAGCCTGAAAATAGACTCCAACATCTCTTACACTATGTGAAAGTGAACTCACAGTGAATTAAACATCTAATCATAAGACCCAAACGCAAGTAAACATAGGGAAACTCTAAATATTGTCAACAGACAATAGCTTTTAGGTAAGATTCCAATAGCAATAGTCACAAAAATAAAAACAGAGACATTTGAGTATATCCAACTAAGATACTTGTTCACAACAAAGTAAACATCAGAGTGTAGATACAATGAACAGATGGCAGGAAAAATTAAAACTCTGAATGTTTACAGATTTCCAGAACATTTACATGAATTGGAAAAACTCCAAAAAATACAGTGAAGAAACAGGCAAGGATCTGAACAGACATTTCTCAGAAGAAATGTAAATGGTCAAAACATGTGAATATGCCCGATGTCACTAGCCATTATGTAAATATAAATCAGAACACCATATCAGTCTCCAAACCTGTTGGAGACAACGCTCAGGTGTTTGTGTGTGCAGCAAGTGGGTTTAGAGGACCCTGTTCACCTCTGGAGAGCAGAGTCTACAGGGAGGGAAGAAACCTTACTGCTTTCCTAATGGGCTTATTAAGTTCTTGACCAGTGCCTGTTAGTCTTGCCACAAACTTTCTAGTCTCACTACTTTCCTTCTTCTTCCTCTTCTCTGTGACTTGTAAAATAGTATACGTTCTATATACTGTGGATACTTTAGATTTATTTTATTCCTTCGGTCTCCTCTGAAGTTCCTCCACAAAAGCACAGCCCTCAAAATATTCATTCATTTATGCAGTCTGCAGATTTCATGAGCTACTAAATTCCAAGTGGTATGTTAAAGGGAAGATCTAGGCCTAAGAGAAAAGTGTCTGAATTCTGTGCCTAGAAGAGGATTTGGGACATAGTAGAACTTCAGTGAAGTGCTATGTGAAATACATGCACTCAGTAAATGAGTAATCTAAAGCATAGACTGCATTCAAGCAACACAGCAGCCCTACTCACCTCAGGTAGAGCAATTGAGAGGAATAATGTGAAGACAAATAAGACATCAATAAGTTGAATAATAACAGAGAAAAAACAAAATGAGATAGATGCCAACATTACTGACCTATTTTTGAGGAATTAAATTGATAAAGGGGCTGGCATTGTGGCTAAGTGTGGTAAGCTGCAATCTGTGAGGCCAGCATATCATGTGAGTTCCACTTTGAGTTTAGGAATCTCCACTTCCAATTTAGCTCACTGCTAAACACCTGGGAAACCAGCAGAAGATGGACGAAGGACTCAGGTCCTTGCCACTCATGTGGGAGACTTGGATGAAGCTCCTGACTCCAGCATGCCCCAGGCTCAACTGTTGAAACTCTCTGGGGTGTGAGCCAGCAGATGAAAGCTATCTCTGTCTTTCCCCCTCTCTCTAAATCCACCTCTCAAATAAACAAAGATTTAATAAACAAATTAACTGATTTCAAAATACACAAAAACATGAACAATACTATATCATCTTTATGCCAAAATGATCAAAAATAACAAATGCTAGAGAGCATGTGGGAAAAGAAAACCTTCATATATGGTGGGTGGAAACACAAATTAGTACAGATGTTATGCAGAACAGTATGGCCATTCCTTAAAAAGGATAAAAATTGGGGCCGGTGCTGTTGTGCAGTGAGTTAAAGCCCTGGCCTGAAGGGCCAGCATCCCATTTGGGTGCCAGTTCTAGTTCCAGCTGCTCTTCTTCCAATCCAGCTCTCTGCTATCTCCTGGGATAGCAGTAGAAGATGGCCCAAGTCCTTGGGCCCATGCACCCATGTGGGAGACCCAGAGGAAGCGCCTGTCTCCAGGCTTCAGAATGGCATAGCTCTGGCCTTTGTAGTCATCTGTAGAGTGAACCAGCTAATGGAGGACCTCTCTGAGTCTCTTCCTCTATTGTAACTCTTTCTAATAAATATCAAAAATTTAAAATAAAGATAAAAATTGACCCACCATTTGAGAGTTATCTTGCTCTTGGCTATATAGAATAAGGAAATTTTATTAGAAGGAAAGGAGAAGAATATATCAAAGATATGGCAATTTTCCCATAACACAGCCACTATAACACAGTTCACTGCAGCCAGGATTTGAAAGCAATCTAGCTGTCCATCAATCAAAAAAATGGACAGGGGAACTTCATTTGGATACAAAAGAGAACAAAATATTATTAAATTAATTGAAATAAGACAGAAGCAGGAACACAAATGTCACTTGATCAGCCCTCACCCTGACTGTTGATGAGCAAATAAATAAATCTTTGAAAAATTAATAAAACTGTAGTTGCTTAGCTTGATCAGATTTTACTGTATAATTGTGTGCAAATATTGCACTACACCCTGTAATAATGCATGACTAGTACACATTAATCACAAATTATTTCAATGAAATTTTAAAAATTAGAAGCATTTCTTTATATTAACAATGAACTATTTGAAAATGAAATTAGAAAAACATTTCCATGCATTGCAGCATAGAACCAGGAACAAATGTCTTCATCCTTTGTCTCTAATCCTTTGTCTCGAAATCCTTTGTCTCTAAATCTGTTAAATAAATAAACAAGGAATTCATTAAGAAAAAGAGATATCAATTTGGATTCCAGGCACAAAACACATGCACTTGAGCTATCCTCCACTTTGTGATGCCAACAAATCTTTCAGACATGTTACATTTTCAGAGACTTTTCTGTAATCTTGCTAAGCTTTCTGGAAATCTGCCTTATAGCAAAGGGTTTCCCAATTCCATTACACTCATGATTTTTCTTTTGTGTGAGTTATTAGTTTACCATCTAGAGATAATTTATGGTACAAAACTTTTCTATGCATGCATGTTTTCTCATTTGTGAGTCTATTCATGGGAATTGAAGACTGATTTATAGCAGAAATACTTTTTCCAAATTCATTGCATAGACTTTTGTTCCTTATGAATTCTCTGAAGTCTGTTGATGTCTAATTTCTGGCTAAAGGTTTTATCATATTTACAGCATGCAAAGAATATCACCTCTTGTGAATTCTGTATCTATACATGCCTGAAATAAAGAAAATGTTTTTACACAATCATTATACTCCTAAGAAACCACCTGTGTCAATTCTCTGATGTACCATTGACTTCTGACACTAATAATATTTATAAGCTTTCTCCTTTACATGAGTCTCTGTTGGATAGGATGTGATTTCCAGCAAAAGGTTTTGTCACAATACTTACATGAATTTTGGAGAAAAGCTCTTCCACATTCATTATATTGTTAAGGTCTCTCCCTTGTTCAAATTCCATGATGGATTATGAGGCATTACCTATGTGAAATGACTTTCTCACATTTATTTCATTCATTAGATATATATGTTGTGCATTCTGATATAAGGAGAGATTTGGGCAGAGCTTTCCAACACTCATTACACCCATAAGGTTTCTCTCCCACGTGAATTCCCTGTTGTCTTATGAGGTATGGCTTCTAATTAAAGGGATTTTACTTTTAAAGGAGTTTTTCCCTATATGAGTTTGATGATGTACAATGAGGGCTGAATTATGGTAAAAGGCACTGAGTCATTACATTCATAAAATTTCTCCCCATGAGAATTCTTTTATGTTTGATGAGGTCTGATTTGCACCACAAAGGCTTATTCACATGTATTACATTCATGCATTTCTCCTCTTGGTGAATTCTCTAATATTTCATGAGATATAACTTGCACAAAAGGTCATGTAGAAAATTCCTTGTGTGGATTCTCTGATATCTTATGAGTTATGAAGTACAGCAAAGAGGCTTTCCACCATCCTTCCATCCATAAAACCTACCTAAATTGAGCAACAAAGATATAGAAAACCTAAACACACACATAACCGGATGGAAATGATATCAGTAATAAAGACCCTCACTGCCAAGAAAACCCCAGGACTGGATGGCTTCACTGCTGAATTCTAACAGACATTCAAAGCTCTAACTGTAATTCTTCTCAAGTTATTCAAAACAATTGAGAGAGAGGCGATTCTCCCAAATTCTTTCTATGAAGCCAGCATCACCTTCATTCCTAAACCTGAAAAAAGTGCAACAAAGAAAGTAATTATAGACCAATTTCCCTGATGAACATACATGCAAAGATCTGCAACAGAATTCTGGCCCATTGAATCCAACAATGCATCAGAAAGATCATCCACCCAGACCAAGTGGGATTTATCCTTGGTATGCAAGGATGGGACCAAAGGCTTTTCCACAGTCATTTCATTTATAAGCTTTCTCCATGGTGTGAAGGCTCTGATACTTTCTGAGGTTTGACTTCTCAGCAAATGTTTTTCCACAGTCATTGCATTCATAAGGTTTCCCCCCAGTACAAATTGTCTGATGCTTTGTGAGCTTTGACTTCTCAGCAAAGGCTTTTCCACAATGATTGTATTCATAAGGTTTCTCCCCTGTGTGACTTCTCTGATGCATTTTGAGTTGTGATTTCTGGCCAAAGCTTTTTCTGCAGGCATTGCATTCATAACACTTATCCCCTGTGTGAATTCTCTGATGATTTATGAGGTGTGGCTTCTGGCCAAAGGTTTTTCCACAGTCATTGCACTCATAATGCTTATCCCCTGTGTGAATTCTCTGATACTTTCTGAGGTTTGCCTTCTGGCAAAAGGCTTTTCCATAGTCATTGCATTCATAAGGCATATCCCCTGTGTGAATTCTCTGATGATTTATGAGGTGTGGGTTCTGGCCAAAGGCTTTTCTGCAGGCATTGCATTCATAATGCTTATCCTCTGTGTGAATTCTCTGATGCTTTCTGAGGTTTGAATTCTGGCGTAAGGTTTTTCCACAGTCATTGCATTCATAAGGTTTCTCCCCTGTGTGAATTCTCTGATGATTTATGAGGTTTGCTTCTGGCCAAAGGCTTTTCCGCAGTCATTGCATTCATAAGGCGTATCCCCTGTGTGAATTTTCTGATTTATGAGGTGTGGCATCTGGCCAGAGTTTTCCATAGTCATTGCTCTCATAAACTCTTATCCCCTGTGTGACTTCTCTGATGATTTATGAGGTTTGACTTCTATTCCAAGGTTTTTCCACAGTCATTGCATTCATATGATTTCTCCCCTGTGTGACTTCTCTGATGATTTGTGACTGTTGATTTCTGGCCAAAAGCTTTGCCACAATGATTATATTCATAAGGTTTCTCCCCTGTGTGAATTCTCTGATAATTTATGAGGTTTGCCTTCTGGCCAAAGTATTTTCCACAGTCATTACATTCATAAGGTTTCTCACCTGTGTGAGTTCTCTGATGATTTATGAGGTGTTTCTTCTGGCAAAGAACTTCCCACAATCATTACATTTATAAGATTTCAACCCTGTGTGAATTCTCTGATGTCTAATGAGATCTGACTTCTGGTGAGTGGTTTCTCCACAATCATTACACACATGAGGGTTTTCCACTATATGAGTGCTGTGATGCAAGGTATGGCAGAATTTAATACTGAATGACTTCCCACAAGGTTTACATGCATAGGATTTCTTCCCTATATTTTGTCTATGATTCAGTATAACATGTGATTGGTAAATTACAGGTTCCACAGGCCCAATATACTTATAAACGTTCTCTCTTTTCAGTGAAATCAATCAGATTTCCACAGCCAGTCAGCTGAGAGAGGAGGATGAATCCAGAAACAACAGCCAGTTTCCTTGTGACTAAATCAAGCCCAATATCACAAAGGACTCTTGCATTTCTTTGGCTTTTTTCACATTTGTCTTATTTATCATGGTTTGTAATGAATTTTCTGATGTGAGCTTTGGTTTTGAGGCTGCAATATGGAGTTCAGGGCAGGGGAGGAATGGTGTTTTTGAATCAGGGCACAGCTGTTGGCTTGCTCCAATTCTGGCTTTCTTACATTGTTTTGGGTGCCTCAGCTGATTTTGGGTTTCTTGAGCGGTAATTTCCTAAATTATTTCAGGGTCTGAGTTGGTTTTGCCTTCTTCCTTACAAAATTTTGTATTCTGACACAATGCAAACAAGAGTTTAGACAGAGTAGCCATTATGATATAAAAAACACAACCAATTGGCCTTTTAGGATTACAAATCTACAGGCAGGACAACCAAGATATGTTTTTGTGCTTTGGAAAAGGAAATGGGTCACTTTTGCTGAGGGGACAGATATTAATTCCCTCCGAATCAAATGTTGTTGTTATTTTCAGGTGAATTCCATCAGTTTTCCACAGCCAGTCAGCTGGGAGGTGTGGATGAATCCGGAAACAGCCAGTTTCCTTGTTACTAAGTCGAGCCAAACATCACTAAGGACTCTTGTATTTCTTTGGCTTTTTTCACATTTGTCTTACTTATCATGGTTTGTAATGATTTTTCTGATGTGAGCTTTGGTTTTGAGGCTGCAATATGGAGTTCAGGGCAAGGGAAGGAATGGTGTTATTGAATCAGGGCACAGCTGTTGGCTTGATCCAATTCTGGCTTGCTATCATTGTTTTGGGTGCCTCAGCCGATTTTTTTGTTTCTTGAACGGTAATTTCCTAAATTATTTCGAGATCTGAGTTGGTTTTGCCTTCTTCCTTACAAAATTTTGTATTCTGACACAATGCAAACAAGAGTTTAGACAGAGTAGCCATTATGATATAAAAAACACAACCAATTGGCCTTTTAGGATTACAAATCTACAGGCAGGACAACCAAGATATGTTTTTGTGCTTTGGAAAAGGAAATGGGACACTTTTGCTGAGGGGACAGATATTAATTCCCTCCAAATCAAGTGTTGTTGTTATTTTCAGGTGAATTCCATCAGTTTTCCACAGCCAGTCAGCTCGGAGGTGTGGGTGAATCCGGAAACAGCCAGTTTCCTTGTGACTAAATCGAGCCAAACATCACTAAGGACTCTTGCATTTCTTTGGCTTTTTTCACTTTTGTCTTACTTATCATGGTTTGTAATGAATTTTCTGATGTGAGCTTTGGTTTTGAGGCTGCAATATGGAGTTCAGTTCATGGGAGGAATGGTATTTTTGAATCAGGGCACAGCTGTTGGCTTGCTCCATTTCTGGGTTTCTTTCATTGTTTTGGGTGCCTCAGCCGATTTTTGGTTTCTTGAGCAGCAATTTCCTAAATGATTTCTCGGTCTGAGTTGGTTTTGCCTTCTTCACAAATTTTGTTTTCTGATGCATGACAAGCAAGATTTTTGGCAGAATAGGCATTAAGAAAGAAAAAAACACAACAGATTGACCTTTCAAGCTTAGAAATCTACAGGCAACACGACCAGGATGAATTTATGTGTTTTGGAAAAAGAAATGGGACACTATTGCTGAGGGACAGATATTAATTGCCTCCAAATTGAGTTTGACTGTGATTTTTCCGGTGAATTCAATCAGTTTTCCACAGTTAGTCAGCTAGGAGGGGTGGATGAATCTGCAAACAGCCGGTTTCCTTGGAATTATATCAAGCCCAATATCACTAAGGACTCTTGGATTTCTTTGGCTTTTTTCTCAAATTTCTTATTTATCATGGTTTGTAATGAATTTTCTGATGTGAGCTTTGGTTTTGAGGCTGGAATATGGACTTCAGGGCACGACAGGAATGGTCTTTTTCAATCATGGCACAGCTGTTGGCTTGATCCAATTCTGGCTTTCTGTCACTGTTTTGTGTGCCTCAGCCAATTTTTGGTTTCTTGAGTGGCAATTTCCTAAATCTTTTCTTGGTCTGAGTTGGTTTTGCCTTCTTCCTTCCCAAATTTTGGATTCTGACACAATACAAACAAATGTTTTGCAGTGTAGCCATTATGAAATAAAAAGAGAAAAACACAACAAATTCACCTTTCAAGCTTAGAACTCTACAGGCAACACCAAGAAGATGAGTTTTTGTGCTTTGAAAAAAGAAATGGAAATCTTTTGCTGAAGGGACAGATATTAATTCCCTCCAAATCGAGTTTGACTGTGATGTTCAGGTGAATCCAATCAGAATTCCACAAACAGTCAGCTGGGAGGTGTGGATGAATCCAGAAACAGGTGGTTTCTATGTGACTAAAAAAGCCAAATTCACTAAGGACTCTTGCATTTATTTGGCTAATTAACACTTTTCTAATATTCAGGATTTGCAATGAATTTACTGATGTGAACTTTGGATTTGAGGCTGGCATATGAAGTTCAGGGCATGGGAGGAATGGTCTTTTTGAATCAGGGCACAGCTGTTGGCTTGCTCCAATTCTGGCTTGCTGTCATTGTTTTGGGTGCCTCAGCCGATTTTTGGTTTCTTGAGCAACAATTTCCTAAACCTTTTCTTGGTCTGAGTTGGTTTTGCCTTCTTCCTTCCCAAATTTTCTATTCTGATGCAATACAAACATGAATTCAGAGTAGCCATTATGAAATTAAAAAAAAAAAAAACCTGACGTATCTTGCTTGAAATATACAGACAACATGACCAAGATGAGTTTTTGTGTTTTGTGAAATGAAATGGAACACTTTCACTGAGGGGACAGATATTAACTCCCTCCAAATTGAGTGTGAGTGCGATTTTCAGGTGAATTCAATCAGTTTTCCATGGACAGTCAGCTGGGAGGGGTGGATGAATCCAGAAACAACAGCCAGTTTCCTTGGGACTAAATCAAGCCCAATATCACTAAGGACTCCTGCATTTCTTTGGCTTTTTTCACATTTTTCTTATTTATCATGTTTTGTAATGAATTTTCTATGTGAGCTTTGGTTTTGAGGCTGGCATATGGAGTTCAAGACACAGAAGGAATGGTCTTTTTGAATCAGGGCACAGCTGTTGGCTTGCTCCAATTCTGGCTTGCTGTCATTGTTTTGGGTGCTTCGGCCGATTTTGGATTTTTGAGCAGCAGTTTCTCAATGTTTTCTTGGTCTGAGTTGGTTTTGCTTTCTTCATTCCCAAATTCTGTAATCTGACACAATACAAACAAGAGTTCAGACAGAGTCGCCATTATGAAATAAAAAAAAAATGGCATTTCATGCTTAGAAATCTGCAGGGAACAAAACCAGATGAGTTTTTGTGTTTTTGAAAATAAAATGGAACCATTTTGCTGATGGGACAGAGAATGACGGCCTCCAAATCGAGTTGGACTGTGATTTTCAGGTGAATTCAATCAGAATTCCACAGCCAGTCAGCTGGGAGGGGTGGATGAATCCAAAAACAGGTGGTTTCTATGTGACTGAAAAAGCCAAATTCACTAGGGACTCTTGCATCTCTTTGGCGTTTTGACACTTTTCTTAGTTATCATGGTTTGTAATGAATTTTCTGATGTGAGCTCTTGTTTTGAGGCTCAAATATGGAAATCACGGCACGGGAGGAATTGTCTTTTTGAATCAGGGCACAGCTGTTGGCTTGCTCCAATTCTGGCTTGCTGTCATTGTTTTGGGTGCCTCAGCTGAATTTTGGTTTCTTGAGCGGCAATTTCCTAAATGGTTTCTGGGTCTGAGTTGGTTTTGCCTTCTTCCTTCCCAAATTCTGTAATCCAACACAATACAAACAAGAGTTCAGAGAGAGTCGCCATAATGAAATAAAAAAAAATCATATGGGCGTTTCATGCTTAGAAATCTAGAGGCAACATGACCAAGATGAGTTTTTGGTTTTGGAAAATAAAATGGAACCCTTTTGCTGAGGGGACAGTAATTAATTCCCTCCAAATAGATTGTGAGTTCGTGTCCAGGCATGGCTTTGTGAGCTCCAGGGAGGTCATTCTGGGTCTCTGTCTCTCAGTGAAAAAACTGGCTTGGAGCAGTTCTGCAGCATGAAATCCTTTAATCCCATTTCCCACTCCAATGACCCCAGGGCTCTGGCTGGTTCCAGCCAGAACAAACTGACCAGGGGAAGCATAGGAGTGTTTGTTTGCGGCCCTGAGAACAGGCCATGCTGAATCTGGAAGATTCTATGGTGTTCTGGTTTGTACTCTCTGGTACAAAAATGGTTGAAAGACATCCTCATACTTAAGAATGAGGTATGCCTCCTAAGTTGTGGTTTACCCTGCTGCACTACAATGCTCATCCCTGGCATTTTATCTCATGTTTCCCTGGCATTTGGAATTGTTTATCTAAGTTCATTTGTTGAAGCCAGTGTTGTGATGCATTAGGATAATCTGTTGCCACTGATGCTGGCATCCCATATGGCCACTGTTTGTGTCTCAGCTGCTGTACTTCCCATCCAGCTCTCTGCCAATGCATCTGAGAAAGCAGCAGACAACCCAAGTTCTTAAGTCCCTGCCACCGATGAGGGAGACTTGAATGGGGTTCCAGATCCTGGCTTTGATCTGATCCAGTCCCAGACATTGTGACCATTTGGTGGGTTGACCTGCAGATGGAAGATCTCCCTGCCCCTCCCTGTCTCTCCTTCTTTATAACTCTGTCTTCCAGATAAATAAATCTTTTTCACATATTTATTTTTCAACATTTTTCCCTACCTTCTCGCACACTCCCTAGGTGCTGCTGCCCTCTGTGGACTTGTCCTCCTCAGCCTCTGACTAGAGCACAGCCACCTCTCCAATGCTGACATCCTCTGACACATGTTTCACTCTTCTGTTCTCTCTAAACTGCAGACTCTTGATCTACCCAACTAACTCTCACGCATAGACACACACACCTGAGGACTCCAGAGTCTTGGATTTCAGGTTGTAATTAACTTTCCTTTTCAGAGGACTGGTGAAATAACAAGTCTGGAAGCCAGGGTGTAGCCTTGTGGTTCAGATGCCTGT
Organism: Oryctolagus cuniculus; assembly: GCF_964237555.1. Lineage (NCBI taxonomy): Eukaryota > Metazoa > Chordata > Mammalia > Lagomorpha > Leporidae > Oryctolagus > Oryctolagus cuniculus. The sequence continues at coordinate 25,505,785 of NC_091438.1, read as the reverse complement.
GTCCCACTTTGGAGTTTCTGTGTTTGATTCCCGGTTCCAGCCCCTGCCTCCAACTTCCTGATAATGCAGACCCTGGGAGCTAGCAAGTGATGGCTCAGATGATTGGGTTCCCTGCTCCTGGGCCAGCCCTGACCACTGTGGACATTTCAGCAGTGAACTAGAGGGTGAATACCACTTCTCTGTCTACTTGTTCATTTCTTTGCATCTCAAATTAAAAAACAAAACAAGTATGTTTGTATCATCCATTAAAATAACTTCCTCAATGGAAAAAAGTAGTTTCCTTGTTAAATTTGGGGAAAAATAATGCTTCTTGGTTGTAAATGATATTTGAATAATGCATAACTGTGCATCAGACTTCCATTGTGGACAAGGAAGAGAAAGATGGAAGCAATAATTTTTGCTTCTGGCTTTGGTACTTGTCATGCAACCTTGAAAAATTCATTTAAACTCATGGGGCCTGAGTGTCCTTAAAATTACAGGCTCATCTAGTTGAGGCAGGTGGTGTAAGGGGAGGTGGCAGGAAGCTGAGAGCTTTCCATGTTTCTGTGCCGACAGAGCTAAGTGACATTAGCAAGTCATTTGACCCCTCTGGATCTTCCTCCCTTGTGAGATCAGATTGTCTTTATAGTTAAAGGATTTATTCTACACAGTCCTATCTTATGGGAAGGTTCACATGACTGTGAAGTGCTTTATAAACTGGCAGTGTAATAATCAAGTTGGCACTGAAGATGAAATGTTAAACAGCATAGAACTTCTAAGGCTTGTAGTTCTATGAGGAGCTACACAGAAACATTTAAGTTCATGGGCATTTTAAATTTACAAACAGAATCATTGAATCACGCTGCAGAATCAGTATAGTTGCTAAAATTCTTATTTATAATCACTGAGATTGGTAGTGTAATTACTGATAGCATACTCCTAGTGTTGTATATTATAGTTTATACAATATTTAGACTATATAAAGTATAGGTAGCATGGGAAGTGCGATACACAGCAGTCTTGTAGAATGGCAGATGTCCTAAACAGCACTCTGGCCTCAGAATCAGCCCTTAAGGCACTCAGATCTGGCTGAAGAGCCCATGAGAGTATTTTAGGTATGGAAAGCCACTCTGGCAAAAAAGAAAAAACAGGACCTAAATAAAAGATCTCTGTGAGTGAGATCCCAGTAGAACAATGGGCCATAAAAGAAGGAGGTACCTTTCTCTGAAGAGAGGAGAGAACTTCCCCTTTGACTATGACCTTGTCTAAGTAAGATCGAAGTCAGTGAACTCAAGAGGCTTCCATAGCCTTGGCAATTCATGACTAGAGCCCAGGGAGATTTCTGATGCCATAAACAAGAGTGTCAGATTGTTAAGTCAACAACAGGAATCACTGTGTGCTTACTCCTTATGTGGGATCTCTGTCAAGGTGTTGTCCAATGTGAAGTAATGCTATAACTAGTACTCAAACAGTATTTTACACTTTATGTTCTGTGTGCTGCAAACTGATGAAATCTTTACTTAATATATACTAAAACGATCTTCCGTGTATCAAGATAATTGAAAATGAATCTGGATGTGAATGGAATGGGAGAGGGAGTGGGAGATGGGTGGGGTGCTGGTGGGAGGGAAATTAGAGGGGGAAGCCTTTGTAATCCATAAACTGTACTTTGGAAAGTTATATTTACTAAATAAAAGTTTAAAAAAAATAAAAAATAAAAATAAATAAAAATATAGGTATCAATATTTAATGCTTCTCTTTTACTGGATTGGATTATAGCATACATTAATAAACCTTTTTTAAAGATTTATTTATTTATTTGAAAGACAGAATTATAGAGAGAGACACATAAATAGACAGAGATGTTCTGTCTGCTGTTTTATTCCCCAAGTGGCTGCAAGCAGCTGGAGCTGGGCTAATCCAAAGCCAGGTGCTTCTTCCAGTTCTCCCACATGGATTCAGGGTCCCAAGTATTTGGGCCATCTCCTGCTGCTTTCCCAGGCACATTAGCAGGGAGCTAGATTAGAAGCAGAGCAGCTGGGACATGAACCAGTGCCCATAGGGGATGCCAGCACTGCAGGTGGTGGCTTTACCTTATATGCCACAGCACCAGCTACAGCCTATTCATTTTAATTAATAACTAAAGATTATCCACTGTTCAGCCTCCAGGCTTTGGCTTGGCCCAGCCTCTGCTGTGGTGGACATTTGGGGAGTGAACCAGAGGTTGAAAGATCTCTCTTCTTATGTCTCTCCCTCTCTAACGTTGCCTTTCAAATAAATAAATGAGTCTTTGAAATAAAAATATATACATACACACACACACACACACACACACACACACGGTACCAACACAGGGGGTAAAGCCATGGCCTGCTGTGCCAGCATCCCATATGGGTGCTGATTCAAGTCCCAGCTGCTCCGCTTCCAATCTAGCTCCCTGCTAATGTGCCTGAGAAAGCGTCAGAAGGTGGCCCAAGTGCTTGAACCACTGCATTCATGTGGGAGGCCTGGAAGAAGCACCTGGCTTTAGATTGGCTCAGCTGAGGCCAATTTGGAAAGTGAACCAGCAGATGGAAGATCTGTCTCTACCCCTTCTCTGTAACTCTGCCTTTCAAATAAATAATAGATTTAAAAATGGGGGAAAAGGGCAGTTGTGTTGCCTTCCCTTTCCCTAGAGTATCATAATCAAAATCTGTTAGACAAATGAATATGGGAAATTCTGAGATCATGTATTGACCACAGAAGAGAATGGATTCCCTGTACATTTTCTGGAAGCCCATGCTAGTTGGAACCAAGGGAAGGATAACCAAAAAGGGGAGGCCTATATCCCTCTTATTTGTCTTCTTTGTTCATTGGAGCAGTGGAGAGTTGAGTAATGTAATATTGGTGTTTGTCTCCATACAGTTCACTTCTATTTAGCTGGTTTTTCTTTTCTTTTTTTTCTTTTTTTGCGTTTCTTTTTTATTCATTTTAAGAGATTTATTTGAAAGGCATAGAGACAGGGGTCTTCCATCTGCTGGTTTGATCCCCCAATGTTTGGGCAAGGCTGAAGGCCCACGAGCCCCCACCCATCTCCCACATGGTGTGGAGTCCAAGCACCTGTCCATCACCACTGCACTCTTTGGCTGGAGTGAGACAGGAAGTAGGGCGGTAGGGAATGGAACCGGTGTCGGTGAGGTGGGCCCTGCAGGATGTGGTTGCACCCCCATGCCACGGCGCAGGCCTCAATAAACCTTTCTTTAAAGTGGAATTAGGGGTAAAAACGGTCTGAGGTGCATGTGTGGTTCCGTTGTGAGAGAGGCTGAGGCCCCGCGGGTGCCCGGGGGCCAACAGGAACACCTGCAGCCTTGGCCTGCAGGTCCCAGGTGTCTCCCCTCTGCTTGCGTCCCACCCGCGGGCCCTGCCCAGTCCCCAGTGGCACCTCAGGGATATCTGCCTCAAACTGGTCACTTTAAGTCACTTTGTGATCCCTGACCTCTGCCCAAGGAAGGAAGCACGAAGCAGCCCAGCAGGCTTCCCCCGACCTCTGGAGCCCTGAGCCGTGGTGCCAGCCCATGACCCAGGGAACCCCCAGCCATTCTGGACCAGCCATTGGGACCCACGACCTCCGAGCCTAGTCCCCAACCCCTTCGAGGTCACCACTACAGCCTCCTATTTAGCTGGTTCTTAATCCTCAAGAAGGGATTTAGGTCAATGTTCTATTCTCATCAAAGACCTTGATGTTTAATAAAAGATTCTGTCAGTAATTTTAACCCTGGGTCATTCTAAAGATGTGCTGTGACTTAGGTTTAGAAAAGAGCATCTTGCTTGCCACCCTCATCTCAGCTCTGGGGGCTGTCAGTTCTCCCTGCACAGATTCAGCAATGCATGCTTCTTCTCTACTACAAAGATTTTATGTTGGTCATATTTCCAGTTACCAAAATCAAATCAACTCACACCTGGACTCTGAGTATTCAATGACATTAGTTATCAAAATAAATGTATTCAAATATTCAAAGACCACTTCAAAGCTTAACTGCCTTCAGGAGTGTTTGGCACTTGGAACAGCCACTGTGGTTTTCTACACATGAGCACTCACTATTTTATATACCATTTAACAATTCAAACATCACTTCAGGTTCAGCAATACATGGATGATTCTACATAATAAACATGTTACATTAGTTTGGACTTAAAACCTAGAACTAAAACCATGTGGTAACATGGATGGATTTAAGGAAAGATGTAGAGCTAGGTAGCTAAGGCCACAGAATCCCAGACCTATTGATTTTAAGTGAGTCTAGAACAACAGCATTCCATTGCATTATCTTCCATCTCAGAGTCCTGCTTTTCCAGTGAGACCCACCCCACTCAGACCACGTATTTCCTGCCTGTGTCTTCATGGTGCTGGAAGCAGTTCTGATACAGGCATCTCCTGGACAGTCACCAGCTTCCTGATTTACTACCTGAGCTGGAATCAACAGTTGTGAGGGATGTTTCCCAAACACCCAGGCTGAATTGAATGTCAGTCTCTGGCAGTCAAAAACTTCTGCCTTAGGAAACAGAACATGTCCTCTACTCTGGGGCTCCTTTTTCTTCTCATGGGGTTCTGTGGTGATCTGTGGTTTTCAACACTAGTTCTGGTAGCATTCTGACTCAAAAGAAAGACCAGGGATAAGAGTTCTTTCTGGGGGCTGGTGCTGTGGCTTAGCAAGTTACACTGCTGCCTGCAGCACTAACATCCCACATGGATGCCAGTTTGACTCCCAGCTGCTCTACTTCTTCCCCAGCTCCTTGCTGGGTAAAGCAGCAGAGAATGGCCCAAGCACTTGGTCCTCTACCCCCACATGGGAGATCTGGAGGAAGCTGCTGGCTTCAGCCTGGCCCAGCCCTGGCCATTGTGGCCACTGAGGGAGTGAACCAGCAGATGGACCTCTGTCTTTCCCTCTCTTTTTCTCTCTGTAACTATGCCTTGGAAATAAATACAACTTCAAAAAATTATTCTCCATCAAGTAGTACACCCTTTTCCAGGCAGTTGTAAAGCTGGGAGTCATAGCTTCTTTTATATTTTGGATAATAAGAGTTTTGGTTTGAAAGCGTGTTCATCTGAAACAAAGATCACTCATTATCCTTTGTTAGAGAAGAGGGCTCTGCTCTTTGAAAGTGAAAATTAGAAGTGGTAATGTGTGATGAGCTCCACCTGTCAGGGCTGGGGATACTTATTTGAAAGGCAGGGCAGCAGGAGTGGAAGCTTTTCAGATTCCCTGGCCCTTGGTTTAGTCTTATGTCTTTACTTCTTTTGTTGCTTCTTGATGTCAAGAGTGTACTCTCTATGCTGAAATGAGGAATTGTGTCTTACCTCTATTGGGCCTTTTTCTAAGAAGAGTGTATATATTTTTCTTGCATATAAGGATAGCTTCTGGGATTGGGTGGATTTTTTTTGGAAGTTTTCTCAAGCCAGCCAGTAGCCTATATTTTCTTCACAGAATTCAGTTTTTAGAAAAGCCTCCAATACAGCCAGAGCATCTGTAGGTAGAGAAGAGAAGGTAGAAAAATAAAAAGAAACATGAGAAATATGAGGAAGCTAATGATCAAATAATCCCTTGTGCTTTTCTAGTACTAGGATTAGCTATTCTCTAGTTTTTACTCAATCCTGTAATCCTGCGGATTTAGCTTTTAAAACAAAGATGCCAGTAGGCAAAATACTTAAGTTGGTTCCATACTACTAAAACAGACATACTTCAGTTTGTTTTAATGCCAAAAATGTATTTACAGGAGAGGCATAAATCCTCAGGGAACTAAGTCTCTTGCAAACACTGCATGCAATGAAAGCATCCTCAGCCTCAACCAAGAGCACTGCCATTGCAGAGCTGAAGGCTGATTTATCTTCCCCACCTGGTGTGAATATGCTGAGAAATAAATGGAGATAAATAGACCTTCTAGGTTAAGTTGAATTCTCCTTGGTGAGCTGCTCATTTGAGGACACAGCCTTTCTGCACTCTTGTGATACTTCCAATGGATTCAATTCAAGTCTAATTCACAATTGCTGGCCAGCAGCTCCTGGAATGCTTCTGACCACAACAGTGCTTCCTTCAGGGAAGGTCTGCAAGAGCTGTTCTGTAATGGGATGTGCTCAGAGCAGTTCCCCTCCCAGCTCAGCAGTGAGCTCTTCAGATTGCAAACACAGGAATCTCAACTTACTTGATGAAAGCTTGCTACCTGCTTTTCTTGCCAATTGTGGCCTTCCCAGGAATGGTGGAGTTTTGCCATAGGTAGATCAACCCGGTCTTCAATACTCTTAATCTTAAAAAAAAAAAAAGACAATTCACTAAGTGGTCATCCTTGAATACCCTACTGAGCCTGAATGCATTTTTACCAAATAAAGTCACCCAATAGCTATAAACCAAAAGCCAACAACAGGCTTACCCACCTAATATTACACTCAGCCCCGAAGTACTGAGCAGTTTCCTCAGTTCCTCAGAATGTAACTATGCTGTGAGCACTAAAGATAGGACTGCCCAAATTTTAATTATCAATACACTGCACAGCTAATAAAGCAGATGCTGTCTCTGGCCACAAAAGGAGACAGTTTCCCTGCAAGGTTAATCACAATTGGGAGACATTTTGCACCTGATGGAACCTGCAGCGGTACTGCCTTGAGCCTTCTCTCCTTGCCTTTCCACCTTTAGTCTTGGATGGGCCAGAGACCACACACAGGAGGTGCCACCGGTCACCAGTGTCCCCCTGTCCACCTGCAATGCTCCTGGGAGGCAGATGCCACAGAACAGTGATTTGTTCCATGATTGCCAGTGTGTGAGATCAGCTTATCATGAGAAAATGACCATGGATTCAAATGAGATATCAACCGCAGAAGCACTTCCCCCAGCATCAGTGCAGAAGGGTGGATGACGGAAGGCACAGCATGTCCAGGATCACGAGGGATGCCGCAGGACTCTGCTGCCCTGGATGCCTACAGCAGGCAGCTGCACGAAGGCCCAGTGCACCTCCAGCACCCTCCTACCAAACCCTTCCCCCTGTCTGCCCATGCAGACCACATAGAGGCTGCGTCAGTGAGGAAATCATCACCTCGCACTTGGTTTTCCTGCTGAGACTCAGCCTTCATTGCTTTCCCAATTGCAACATGTGCTGCAAGCCTCAGCCAGCAGGGCTGGCAGGAGAGGTGGGCAGTCGCACTCACCAGGACTGTCTCTTCTTCTCCTTCCCCTCCTGACTCTCGGGCCACCACCTGCATTCTAGCCCCAAGGTACAAAATGGGAAGACCAAGAATCTAACACCACCCACATCACCTGCACACACTGCAACTACCAGCTGCCCACCAATGACCATCGCCTTTATAGCCAGCCTAGCATGGGGCGGGTCTGGCAGCGCTGGTCCTTCTCCAGGCCAGCAAGGATTGGCCTGAGGCCCCCTGCTGGGCTGAGCTTGAGCTGCCCTGCAGCAGATTCTTGAATCAAGAGAGCTGCTGATCGCTGAGGCCCTGGCTCAGAGCACACTTAGGGAGACCCCATGCCCTGCAAGGGCGCTGGGGCCCTGGACTTTCCGAGGCTGCAATCCTAGGTTGGAGTCTGGCTCAGCTCTTCTTCCCAGAGCCCTGACTGCAGATGGAGCAGGGTTCCTATGGGGGCATCTTCCTTCATGGGAGAGTGGGTGAACCCCAAATGTCGTGACTCCCAGTGCTGAGTGCTGGCCTGCAGCCTTCCAGGAGGGAGTAGGAGACAGTGACTTTGTGGGGAGGTGACACTTGAGCTGGGCCTGTATTTTGGGTTAGCTCTTGGATGTACATTCCGGTGCACCTGGACCTGCGGGTCTGCTGCAGGCCTTCTGGAGGCTCTGAGTGCCAGGTGTCCTGGTGGGGAGGCCAGGAGGGTGGGAGGTCAAGGTGCTGAGCTCCCACTGGGTGCACCAGGCATTTTGGAGCTGTTCAGAGTAAGGAGTCGAGGTCACCTCCTGAACCACTCCTGGTCCCAAACTCCCGGTTTGGGATTTGCCAGAACCCTGAAGTAGGGGTGTGGTGGGGGTGGTAGTGGTTGGCTTCAATGCAATGTATTTGTGAGTTCTTCAAACACAGCTTCCCTACTCCTGCAGGCTTTCAGGTGATTGACGAGGACAGAGTCCCTCAGCTGCAAAGTGACTGAAGTTCGGAAACTACGTCCAGAACTTCACAGTGTGTATTCAGGTGGTCATCCTTGAGGCCTGCAGGTGGACAACAAGAGCAACAGTAAGATATTAATTTCTGTAGATACTCTCTTTCTTTCCGGTAGACCCACCAAAAGAGAATGGGAGATGAGTACTTGAACATTGGAACCAGTCAGCATGCTAGGGTGAGCTGCCAGTACTTGGAGCTCAGGAGTGGACATGGAGAGCAAAACATGCATTGTTACTAAAGAGTAGAGTTAGGCATTTTACTGTGAAAAGGGAAATCACTTAGAAGTGAGCAAGACACCTTAAGAAAAGGTCTGTACATTTATTTTTGTTTATTTGTAAGGCAGAGAGAGCCCTTCCATTTACTGCTCATTCCTCAAATGTCTGCACCAACCAGAGCTGGTTCAGGCTGAAGCCAGGAACTCAGTGTGGGTTTCCCACACAGGTGGCAGGGACTCAAGTACTTGAGCCATCAGCTGCTGCCTCCCAGGGTTCTGTTAGCAGGAAGCCAGAAGCAGAAGCAGGGCTAGGGCTTGAGCCCTGGGCATTCTGAATTGGGTTGTGGAAGGCTTTACCACTATGCCAAACACATGCTCCAGTAAGGTGTTTCAACACGTTTGCAAAAAGTAAGAATGTGGTTTTAAATATATGCTCTTCATCTTAAAAATTTGCATAATCTTATATTCAGTTTCATGTGATTCAATACTTATTATTAAATACAAGTAACATTTAGACACATGCTTTACTCACCAATACAAACCTCAGTAATTTTTTCACTTAGAACCTTGAATATTAGCATTCATTCAGACTGAAGTTCACTCATAGGCTGGGAATTCTGACAAAGAGACAATAGGGAAAAAAAATCTAGATGTGTATCTGATACCTAGTAAGATTCTGAACCTGACTGATAGAATCTGAGTAACTGTTCAGAGAGTCACTTCATACCTCTCCCCTCTGTAATGAGAAGACTGTATACTTTGGCCACTTTCACATGATGTTATGTAAATCTTACCTGAAAAGCCTTTTATAAATTCTGAAGTACCATACAGAAGCATATTATGCATTTCCATATGTGTGAAAAAAGGCAATGTCAAAGGCATAGCTTTTCCAGAGAGAAGTTAGGAGGATTAGCTCAGTTTGTAAGTGTGTAAGTACCATTAAATATCAACATATTTGAAATAGATTTATAGAGTGTGGAGTTCATGATAGATATTTAATAAATGCACTCTGGATAATAAGCAAATATCAGAAATAATGCCACACCCATCAGTGTTTAAACTCTTCAGACAGCTCCATGCCAGGGAAGGGCAGTGATCCCTGTAAATTAACAAAAATAAATCTGTGTATAGCCATGGAAGCAAGTGGTTTATGCAGCCTATACTAGAGGTTTTTGAGTTTAGTAAAATTACTTGATTTTTTTAATGAATGCTTTGAGACTGATACCTGATTCTGAGTGGCAGAAAATTTTTTCTGAAAAGTATGTGGTTGAGAAATATAAATATAAACCAGTTTATAATTTTTGTGTCTGAATATTTTTCTGCATTGAGACAATATCTGCAATAATCAGAAGACTTTTCCTCAAAGTTGCTATATTGATGCATTTTCATTTATTTATGTAATGCATGTTTAGGTAAAAGGAAGAGAGAGAGAGAGAGAGAGAGAGAGAGAGAGATCTATCTTTCATCTGCTGGCTCACTTCCAGATGGCCACAATAGCTGGGGCTGAGCCAGGCTGAAGCCAGGACCCTGGAACTCTGTCCCAGTCCTCCATGTGGGTGCAGGAACCCAAACTCTTGGGCAATCTTTGCTCCTTTCCCAAGCAAAGAGCTGGATGAGAAGTGAAGGAGGTGAGTCTCAAAGCAGTGCCATAAGGCATGCTGCTGTTGCAGTTGGCAACTTACCCCTTTGTGCCACAATGCTGGCCCTGGATTGATGACATATTGAAGTGCTGCCACTGGCTTTTGGCTAAATAGGATGACTTAACATGTGTTCCACTCTGTGGAAGAGGAACAAATATGGCAGTTGGTTGTAAAGGTTGCCCATGGAAACCACAGCCTGAGAAAGATGAATCAACTCTCCTTGCATTTTCCACCTTGCATCTACACCACACTTTGTGGATGAACATCTGATTGTATGCCATTGTGATGGAGGTTCTCAGGGTGCTGGAACTTTTTGTAATTTTTTAAAAATATAGATTAAGAAGAAGGTAAATAAACAAAAAATTACAAACTGCTGCCAATACCAAGAAGAGATTATTGAGAGTAAAAGGTCACCTGTTGGAGCCAGCACTGTGGCACATCAGGTTAAAGCCCTGGCCTGAAATACAGGCATCCCATATGAGTGCTGGTAGAGTCCCAGCTGCTCCATTTCCAGTCCAGCCTCCTGCTATTGCACCTGGGAAAGCAGTAGAGGATGGTCCAAGTCCTTGAGACCTTTTGCTCATGTGGGAGACCCAGAAGAAGCTCCTGTCTCCTGGCTTCAGATCAGCTCAGCTCTGTCCATTGTAGCCATTTGGGGAGTGAACCATCAGACAGAAGATTCTCTCTCTCTCTTTCTCTCTCTCTCTACATCTCTATATAACATTTTCAAATAAATAAAATAATTTTCTAAAAAAAAGGTATCCTGCCATACTTTTTCTTCCCTGTTAATTCCTAGGAATTAAAAATTGTTACGGGGCCAGCACTGTGGCAAAATGGGTTATACCAACAGCTGCAGCACTAGCATCCTCTATGGGCACCAATTGCATGTTCTACTTCTGATCCAGCTCCCTGCTAACATACCTGGGAAAGCAGCAGAATATGGTACAAATCCTTGGGTCGTGCCCCAAGCGAGGGACCTGGATGAAATTTCCCTGACTCCTGGCTTTTTTTTTTTAAAGATGTGTTTATTTATTTGAAAGATTTACACACACACACACACACAGAGAGAGAGAGAGAGAGAGAGAGGGAGGGAGGTCTTTCATTTGATTTTTTACTCCCCAACTGGTTGCAATGGCTGGAGCTGTGCTGATCTGAAGCCAGCAACCAGGAGCTTCTTCCACGTCTCCCACTTAGGTGCAGGGGCCCAAGGACTTGGGCCATCTCCTACTGCTTTCCCAGACCATAAGCTGAAAGCTTGATCAGAAGTGGAGCAGCCCGGTCTTTAACCAGCACCCTTATGGGAGCCAGTGCTTCAAGCTAAGGTTGTAAATGTGCTGTGCCATAACATTGGCCCCTGCTCCTGGCTTTGCCCTGGCCCAGCCCCAGGTTTTCAGTAATTTGGGGAGTGAAGCGGCAGATGGAAGACCTTTCTCAAGTAAATAAAACAATTCTTACAAATATATAAATATATTTATGTAATAATCATGTTCATGGTTTAGAAATTTAGGGATCAAAATATATGCTTTTAAAATCCCACTCAGTATCATTCTGTATATTGCTCTTTGCTTTGCTGTTTTCAATCATGAAGATGGTTTAGGTCCTGAATTTATCAGTGCTGTAAACTTCTTTCTTGTATACCTTTGAAAGCTTAAATGGTTTTCATTTTTATTTTTTAAAGGAAGATTGATGCATATATTTGAAAATGTAGCAGAGTGGAAGAGACAGATTATCTATCTGCTGGTTTACTCCTCAGCTGGCTGCAGTGGCCTGGGCTGGGCCAAACTGAAGACAGGAACTTCATCTGGGTGTCCCATGTGGGTGGCAGGGCCCCAGTTATCTTCTGTTGCTTTTCTGGGACCATTAGCAGGAAGCCAGATTGGAAGGGGAGCTGCTGAGACTCAGATAGCACCCATATGTGTTACTGGCATTGCAGGCAGTGTCTTACCTCATTCTACAGCACTGGCACCAAGTGGTCACATTTTACCTAGGGAAAAGAAAAATTAAAACCTAGGAAATTAAATGCCATGGGCAAAGGATGTGGTGAGTGGAAAAACTGAAAACTTTTAGTACCTAGTGGTTGGTCATATGAAAGAAGTGGGACACTTACCTATATTATTACCTTTAGTCCAGTTTGAGTGTCTTTATTTTTTTTTTTTTACTTAATTGGGAGGCAGAGGGAGAGAGAATGAAAATGCACTCTGATTCTCTGCTTTACTCCCCAAAATGCCTGCAACAGCCAGAACTGGGTCAGGCTGAAGCCAGGAGTGTGAACTCAATTTTTTTTTAATTATTTGACAGGTAGAGATAAAGATAGTGAGAGAAACAGAAATAAAGGTCTTCCGTCTGCTGGTTCATTCCCCAAATGGCCACTACAGCTGGCACTATGCCAATTCAAAGCCCGGAGCCAGGTGCTTCTTCCTGGTCTCCCATGAAGGTGCAGGAGCCCAAGCACTTAGGCCATCCTCCACTGCCCTCCCAGGCCACAGCAGAGAGCTGGACTGGAAGAAGAATAACCAGGACTAGAACATGGCACCCAAATGGAATGCTGGTGCTGCAGGCAGAGCATTAACCAAGTGAGCCATGGCGCCAGCCCATGAACTCATTCTTAATCTCCCATGTGTGGGCAGAAACCTGAATACTTGAGCCATCAGTGCTGCCTTATAGGATCAGTATTTGCATGAAGCTGGAGATAGGAACCAGAGCTAGGCACTGAAACCCAGTGCTCTGATGTAAGACTTGGACATCTTTTTTTTCTCAAAGATTTATTTATTTATTTGAAAGGCAGAGTTGCATAGAGAGAAAGAAGTCTTCCATCTGCTAGTTCACTTTCCAGTTGGCTGCAACGGCTGGAGCTGGGCTCATCTGAAGCCAGGAGCCAGGAGCTTCAAGGTCTCCCATGCATGTGTATGGGCCCAAGCACTTGGGCCATTTTCTACTGCTTTCCCAGGCCATAGCAAGGAGCTGCATTAGAAGTGGAGCAGCAAGGACTCCAACAAGTGCCCATATGGGATGCCCATAATGTTTTCTTTAATTGGAGAAATGTTCCTTTGATAGAATGAGCGTATGACCCCACAATATTCTCTACTTACTCATAATAGGGTCTGAGATGTAAAAGTCATGATTAATTTCTTAGAAGAAAATTTTCATACCCAGAAGCAAAGAGAGAAAATTTTGTTGTTCTCATGAATGAATCAGAGTTTAAAAACTAATACTTAACTTGTATTTTAGAGGAGTTAATGACTTAACCAACTCTTCCATTAGAAATACTACATTGTGGCCAGTGCTGTGGCACAGTGGGTTAAAGCACTGGCCTGAAGTGTCAGCATCCCTTATGGGCTCTGGTTCTAGTCCCGGCTGCTCCTCTTCTGATCCAGCTCTCTGCTATGGCCTGGGAAAGCAGTAGAAGATGGCCCAAGTCTTTGGGCTGTTCTGAGGTTCTTAGCGTAGTGAAGATATCTTAGATTCTCATTAGTGAAATCTTTAGAAATGTCAGAAAGCATGTAACTTTCTTTAATGATCTGAAACAGAGATGAGATCCATAAGGGCAGAACTGCTCAGCAGCCACACTGCAGGAATATGTATCTTTCTGACGATATTTTCATCTGCTTCTTGCAGTTGCAGCCAGTCTATGAGCTCTTGGTCTGTTTTCTGCCCTTGGGAGGGCCTAGGGTGCTCTATATTGTCTGTAAGGATTCAAAATTTGTTGTATATAAGTGTCTAATCATAAAATTTCCAAAGTGACAAGCTGGATATAAGAAACTAAGCAGGACTGCAAAAAAAAAAAAAAAAAAAAGAAAGAAAATGCAAACATGGTGTACTGTCTATAAATTACAGCTTAAATCTGTATTATAGAGATACACATCTCTACATAATTCTCTGTTTCGTTCACTCTGAAAGTCTACATTCAGCTCTCAATGTTATGATTACTTAGGAATAGATTTAATATACTTACTTTCATAATCAGTGAACTCCTAATTATTGTAGTATTGAGGATTGTACCGACTAAAACGCTATGTTTATCCCATGTTAAATAACATAATTGTATCTTTGGATTCCATTTGTCCTGCTACTGATGTATTCACAGGAGAGGGGAGGTGGGAGGAAAACCCAAGATCCAACAGGGTGGAGGAGGAATGTCAGAGGCTGTGGTTCTATTGTACTGCAGCTTTGGTTCTGGAAGAACACATTAATGGACCCAGATGGTTTGAAGCTAACTGAAGGGCTACGTTCTGTACAGTTTTCTGTGGTACTGCATTTTCATTTATGTAAAATGTATTTCCTTCAAGTAATATATTAATTTGGATGAAAATGAAAATGTTAAGAAATTTTCAGAATGGGTCTGTTTAACCCTCATTGGCTTTGTTTTTAGGCACTTAACTCAGAAAAGAAAAGATAGAAAAATACATTTTGGGTTCTCTTCATCTGTACCACAGCAGTCTCTGGTTAAGATTTGTCATTTTGTCATATTCAATTCTCTAGACTCCCTGAAAAATCCCCTACTTCATTAGATGGAGTCTGTGTCTCACCATGGCAGTGAAAAGTTTAAAATGTTCCAGCTTTGCATTTAGCGAGGTCATGGACACATGGCATGGCACTTGCCAGCCAATTGTGTCAGGGGCATCATCTGAATCAGAATTACTTGCATGAAAAAAAGGAGTTGCAGATTCTTCCAGTGAAAGTGGAGAGGAGCAAGAGCTGCAGAACATTGCCAGGGGTGAGTGTGCCATGGGATGCCATGTGGTGGCTGGTGTCTGGGGTGCTGGTTCTGCAGAAGATAGGGCTTATGGGGGCTGGTGCTGTGGTGTAGCAGGTAAGGCTGCCTCCTGCAGTGCCAGCATCCCATATGGTCACTGGTTCGAGTCCCAGCTGCTCCTCTTATGATCAAGCTGTGCTATGGCCTGAGAAAGCAGTAGAAGATGGCCCACATCTTTGTACCCCTGAACCCACATGGGAGACCTGGAAGAAGCTCCTAGCTCCTGGCTTTGGATCAGCTCATTCTGCCCATTGCATCCAATTGGGGAGTAAACCAGCAGATGGAAGATTCTCTCTCTCTCTCTCTCTTCATCTCCTCTCTCTGTGTAACTCTGACTTTCAAATAAATAAATCTTTTTTTTTAAAGAGCTTATGCTTATGTGTAGTGGTCATGGAAAATGTATGGGACATTTTTCAGCAAGATTTTGGATGAATTTTCCAACCCCTGAACCTCCTAGAGATTAGAATAGACTTCTAATGCATAACTTCCTCTTATGCTTAATTAGGTTTTTGTTTTGAATTGTTTTTGATGAAACAGCAAGGAATTCTGAGTTATAGACTTCCTATTTCAGAGACAGGAGAACACTGATACCTGCATTATAATTAAATAATGCCTATCACCCTTTCTTAAGCAACAAATGATCACAGATTCCCTTTTTGCTGCTAAGTAATGAGCATGCTGATTCTTCCCTCCGTAACCACCTCCCCACCTACACTCCCTCCCCTCTTCCTCCTTCCTCTCCTATTGACATGGAATGCCATACATAGCTAGGGTGAACATTTATCCTGCTTGGCCCTAGGTGTTCATACACTTCAACTCTGTGTAATTATTCATATGCCCTTTTTATGACCAAGCTTATGTCTAAACAACAAATTATATATTCACCTAATACTGAGAGTCATCAAATTGATTTCTATTTTCTTCTCTCTTAGGCAGTTCTTGAGGGGCAGAAATATTTATTTTGTATATCATGTATTTATTCAACTAAAAGACTGATTGTCAAGATGCTGAGTTTTAGTGTCAAAGCACATGTGTTTCTAGACCCCATGAAGTTTACAGTCTGGCAAGAAAGAGCCATCTACCCAAAGAATATTGTTTAACATAGTAAATGCTGGTGTGAAGTCAGTGGATAAAGATTGAAGCATTCTTAATCTAGCACCAACTCTAATCCCATGATCTCTAATTGAGAAAAGTAATCAGAAACACAGAACTCCATGTTATCCAGTTGTCTCTTTGAATTTCTGATTAAAAAATAAAACATATCAAACAACACACAAATACCTAGGAGTGCATAATATTTGTATACTATCTTGATATTCAAAATAAGAAAAAATAACCATGAAATAATAGCAACTTTGAATCTCCTTTGTTTTCTAGATGTTATAATCCTATGTGGTTCTTTATAGTAAATTATTACAGTAAATTACAGTACATCATTACAGTAAATTATTACAGTAAATAATTACAGTAAATTATTTTTGTAGGTACTCTTCATCTAACTCACATTTTTTCCTTTTGAGAAATCAGATTTTATAAACTGAGACACAAGACAACATAAAGATTTTTAAGCTAGTATTATATATTGATTGGCTCTCTAAAAAAGATTTATTTATTTATTTGAAAGTCAGAGTTACACAGAGTAGAAGGGGAGAGAGAGAGAGAGAGACATCTTCCATCTTTTGGTTCACCCACCAATTGGTCACAATGGCTGGAGATGTACTGATCCGATGTCAGCAGCCAGGAGCTTCTTCTGGGTCTCCCACACAGATGCAGCTGCCCAAGGACTTGGGCCATCTTCCACTGCTTTCCCTGGCCATAGCAGAGAGTTGGATTGAAAGCAGAGTAGACGGGACTCAACCTCCACCCATATAGAATGTCCATGCTGGAAGTAGCTTTACCTGCTATGCCACAGTGCTGGCCCCTTGATTGGCCTTTAACTTAGACTTTTTAATGATATTAAAAAACACCATGCTTCTCTAAGCTCTTTCCATTCAGTTTCTACTTTGTAAACTCCAGATAATACTGTCCCCAGAATCAAGTTTCTTAGCTGTTACAGCATTGGTGGGTTTAAATGGCAGCCTTCATGACTTAGGACCACATTTCCAATGGTCAGTGGGTACAGTATGTTTGTAAAAGTGATGCCAGGGACAGATTTATTAGGACAGATTTATGAGTGGAGTTTACAGAAGCAGAACTTAGGATATCTTCCCTCCCTAGACAAGATTTCAGTGAGCAGCTGTTTCACTCGTTAATTGTGAGCATCCACTTTTAAAGGTTTGTGTTGGATGGGGTCCACTTCTCTTTCGTTGATGATGTATTTGGCTGCTTTTCATTTTCTGTCTTCTCCTGTTAGCAAGGCTGTCAACTGTTTTTACCTGCCACTGATCCCTTTGCAAAGTGAGAAGGGAACTAAAATTAATGCAAGTCTACTGTGTTGTCAATAACTGGAGCTACTTTTTAAAGATTTATTTATTCATTTGAAAGAGTTACACAGAGAGAGGAGAGAGAGAGAGAGAGAGAGAGAGAGAGAGAGAGAGACGTCTTCCATCCGATGGTTCACTCTGCAATTGGCAGCAACAGCTGGAGCTGTGCCAGTCTGAAACCAGTAGCCAGGAGCTTCTTCTGGGATGAAGCTGTTTCTTAAAATAATTATTTATTTATTTGAAAGGCAGAGTTACAGAGTGGCAGAAACAGAGATAGATGGCTGGAGCTGTTTGGATCCAAAACCAGAAGCCAGGAGCTTTGTCCAGGTCTCATAGGTGGGTGCAGGAGATGAGGGATTTGGGCCATCTTCTACTGTTTTCCCAGGCCACAGCAGAGAGCTGGATGGGAAGTGCAGCAGCCAGGATCCCAACCAGCACCCATATAAGATGCTGACACCGCAGGCAGTAGCTTTACTCACTATGCAACAGTGCCGCCCACTAACGGGAGCTCTTTTAATCTGAGTATGCATAAAGTGGAGAATTACAGCATCATAAATACAGATAAGTTACAGTTTTTCTCTGCCCAGTACTTTACAGTTACCCAGTGATCCACTGAGTATCTTACTTTCCACACTGTGTAATTAAGAAAGCCATTACTTGTTTTATTTTTGCTTCTGTGTTTAAACCCATGACATTTTTGACATGGGAGGATATTAGTTCTACAATTTCATAGAGACTGGTCTGTGGAAGCATCGATAGAAGTTATAACTGTGAGAGTGGTAAGAAAGAAGAGGGGAAGAAATAAGTGCCCCTTACCCCCCACAGAGATGTCCACAAATGGAGTAGAAGACGTGCCCTTGAAAACTATGGCTGACTTTCTGGGACAAACTGTGTTTGAGTGCTTTACATGTTCTAATAGAAAGGTGTTGCCACCAGGTTATTAGTATATTCATTTAGTTAGTTTTTAAAGATTTATTTATTTATTTGAAAATCAGAATTACACAGAGAGAGAAGGAGAGGCAGAGAGAGAGAGAGAGAGAGAGAGAGGTCTTCCATCAGGTTCATTTCCCCAATGGCTTCATCATTGTGAACTTTGCTCAGTTCCTGACCTATACCTTTCCTTTAACCTAGTACTTTGCCATGTAGTAGCCCATGAAAACTGCAGACTGAATAAATGAATGAATACTTGGAGGGTTGTGATTTCTTAGAGGAACATCATGAGACAGAAGGAATAAAACAAAACAAAAGTATCCTCCGTATATAGAAGGTATACTGTTTTTGCAAGCCACAGAGAAGAGGAAGAAGAAGGAAAGTAGTGAGACTGGAAGTTTGTGGCAAAGGTAATAGGCACTGGTCAAGAATTTAACAAGCCCATTAGGAAAACATTAAGGTTTCCTTACTTCCATGTAGACTCTGCCCTCTAATGGTGAACAGGGTCCTCTAAACCCACTTGTTGCACAAATGAAAACCCAAGCATTGTCTTCTCCCACAGATGGAGTCTGCTATTGGTTTTGATTTACATTTCCCTAATGGCTAGTGATATTGGGCATGTTCATCTATGTCTTGACCATTGAGATTTCCTCTTCTGAGAAACATCTATTCTGATCATTGCCCATTTCTTAAGTGTACATTTTACTTCTTGTTTTGAGTATTTTCAGTTCTATATATGTATGTTCTGGCTATCAATCTTTTGTCATAGTCAGAGTTTTCAATGTTTCCTGCCATTCTGTCCATTGTATCTTCACTCTGTTGATTACTTTGTTGTGAAGATGTATCTTAATTTGATATGCTCAACTTTGTATATTTTATTTTTGTTACTTGTGCTTTTGGAATCTGACCCAAAACTGTTGTCTTTGCTAATGTTTTACAGTTTCTCATATGTTTACTTAGTTTTTGGCTTTATATTTAGACTTTTAATTCACCTTGAGTTGCTTTTACATAGTGTATGAGGTGTTGGGGTATCTTTTCAGGCTTCTACATATGGATAATCACTTTCCTTTAAACCATTTGCTAAAGGGATTCTTCTTTCTCCTGTTTGTTTTCTTTCCTTTGTTAAATAGGAGTTGCCTGTAGAAAAGTCGGTTTATTTCAGATGCCTATTCTTTTCCATTGAACTATGTGTCTGTTTTTCCAACAGTGCTAACACTGCTTTTATTTTTTTTAAAGATTTATTTATTTATTTGAAAGGCCAGATGCTTCTTCCAAGTCTCTCATGTGGGTGCCAGCACTGTAGAACACGGTCCATCTTCCACCAATTTCCCAGGTGCATTAGTAGGGAGCTGGATTGGAAGTGGAGCACCTGGTCTCCTAGCAGCAACATATGGGATGCATGCACAGCAGGTCAAGGCTTTAACCCACTACACCACAGCACCAAACCCCTCCTTATTTACTTCTGCTGTGATCTTTCATTCTTCACTTTTTTCTACTGCCCTGCATCTTGACTCATTCCTGTTTTTTTTCTGGGTCCTGGAGGATGGTAGTAGGTTGCTTCTGGGATATCTTTTTTTGTGTTAGTAGATAATTGGTAATTGAAAATCATAGTTATTAGATTCTATATTTCTCTGCTAATCATGAGGACCTTCTAGATGACAGCAGAAAATGCTGGCAGAAATGAGGACATATAAATTTGCTAAGAAAATACCACAGAGAATATGATTTACATCATGGAATTTTACTTCTCAGAGTTGTAGAGGTTGAAAATATCAGATCAAGGTCCTAATAGGCTCGATTTTTCCAGAAGCCTTTCCGATGTGACAGACACATCTATCATTTGATCTGCTTAAAACTACTTTCTTCAGGTAAAGTCATGTTGGTGATTAGCACTTCAGTGTTTGAGATTTAGGGAGGCACATTTCAGTTCACAACAGCTAAAGGGGCCCTGTGGTCTACTTCAATGACAGCCATCTCTGTGGAGGACAGAAAGTTTGAAATCAGCGTTAGGAATTCTCACAGTATTACTGTCAGTGCTATCTCCATCAAATGTGCATTCATGTACACACAAACAAAACTACCTGTACACATAAACACATTCAACAGTGGAAATGCCTGATGGTTGTGTACAGGTAACATCAATATAATAATCCATAAGATGGCCTATTAGCAGACATTAAAAAGAGAATTAGAAAGAATGACAAAAAAATCTGCAGTTACCTATATTTATGGCTATATGTATGATATATAGTATTTATAGTTGCTAAAAGATGAATACTGATGTGTGGGAATAAAAGCTAAACCGTACCTTGCAATATTGCAGCCTAGTCTACATGAAAGATGTCTTCCTAAAACCTTTCCCTGGGCCCACTCTGTGGCATAGTAGATTAAGCATCCACCTGCAGCATCAGCATCCCACATGGGCACCAGTTTGAGTCCCTGCCCCTGCACTTCCAATCCAGCTCTTTGCTAATGGCCTAGGAAAGCAGTAAAATATGCCCTGAGTGCTTGGGCCCCTGCACCCACGTGAGAGACCTGGAGGAAGCTGCTGGCTCCTGGCTTCTGGCACCTGGCTTCAGATCGGCCCAGCTCCAGCCATTCTGGCCATTTAGGTGTGAAGCAGTGGATAGAAGACCTCTCTTTCTCTTCCTCTCTATATCTGTCACTCTGCCTCACAATAAATAAATACATTTTTATAAACCTTTCACATTTTAAATTTCTTAATTTTTAAAA
Organism: Oryctolagus cuniculus; assembly: GCF_964237555.1. NCBI lineage: Eukaryota > Metazoa > Chordata > Mammalia > Lagomorpha > Leporidae > Oryctolagus > Oryctolagus cuniculus. The sequence continues at coordinate 25,484,967 of NC_091438.1, read as the reverse complement.
GATTTATTTATTTATTTATTTATTTACAAGTCGAGTTACAGACAGAGAGGAGAGCCAGAGAGAAAGGGAGAGGTCTTCCATCTGATGTTCACTCCCTGATTGATTGCAACTGCCAGAGCTGTGCTGATCCAAACCAGGAGCCAGGAGCTAGTTCCAGGTCTCCCAGATCGGTACAGGGGCCCAAGGACTTGGGCCACCTTCTACTACTTTCCCAGGCCATAGCAGAGAGCTGGATCAGAAGTGGAGCAGCTGAGTATTGAACCGGCCCCCATATGGGATGCTGGCATTTCAGGCCAGAGTGTTAACCTGCTCCACCACAGCACAAGTCCAGCATTTTAAATTTCTGATACTCTAAAGTAGCACAGGACTGCATTACATCTAGGAAAGATGCATTTAAAAATTATAAATCTAGTGCATTTTAGCAGTTTTAACAAATACTACTGATTTTCTCAGCATTATGTATAAATAAATGACATAATGAGTCATTGTCAGATTTTTAGCTTTTGACAGCCACTTATAATATTTCACAGCTTTTTGAAATGTATTGCTAGTGTGTTTTCCTCAACACATGCACTGGATTTTACCAGTTTAGTGCACATGGAGTTGCCTCTTATAGGATTTGTATTTTGATGGGTTTTCATGGCACATGTAATCAACATCTGCAAAGCCTCTAAAACACATAAATAATGACATGATTCAGGCTTTTTTCTTAAAGATTTATTTATTTGAAAGAGTTGCGCGAATAGAGGTTAGGTAGAGAGAGAGAGAGACAGACAGAGACAGAGAGGTCTTCCATCTGCTGGTTTACTCCCAGTTGGCCGCAATGGCTGGTCTGTGTCGATCTGAAGCCAGGAGCTACTTCTGGATCTCTCATGTGTGCGAGGCCCCAAAGACTTGGGCCACCTTCTACTGCTTTCCCAGGCCATAGCATAGAGCTGGTTCAGAAGTGGAGCAGCCACGTCTTGAACTGGCACCCATATGGCTTGCCAGCATTGCAGGAAGCAACTTCATCTGCTATGCCACAGCACCTGCCCCACATTACATCACTTTAAGATGATATGGATTTAAGTTCATGAGAAATTATTAGCATAGTGGGAACTGATAGATACAGATGAAGCAGGATGGACTTGTTAGGAATGGTGATGTTAATTTTCTTATAAAATAAATAAATAAGAAATTAAATATGGTCAGACATAAATGAAGACTAAATTTTATTAGTGGTGATCCAGAAAACACTGATCTTAGGTCTTTTTCTTCCAGTGATGTGATGCCCACATCGTATATTGCAGTGCTAATCTGAGTTTTGGGTACTCCACTTCCAAACCAATTTCATGTTAATACCCCTAGGAAGCAATGGATAATAGCTCAAATTCTTTCCTTCCTGCCATCTAATTTGGAGAACTGTAACCTCAATGGGGACTTGAGAACCTGGTCTTGCACAGTTGTAGCCATATAGAAAGTGAACCAGCAGATGGGAGATCTCTCTGCTTCTCTTTCCTTCTTTCTTTATCTATGTGTCTCTCTGCCTTTTTTTTTATCATATTAAAATATTTATTTACTTATTTGAAAGAGTTACAGAGAGAGGGAGAGACAGAAATCTTCCACCACCTAATTCATTTTTGAGATGACTTTAATAGCCAGAGTGTGGCCAGGTTGAAACCAGGAGCTTTTCTTGCAATGTGCGTGGCAGCATCCCAGGCACTTGGGCCAACTTTCCCTGCTTTTTCAGTCCATTGGTAAGGCACTGGATCTGAAATGGAATAGCTGGTACTTGAACTGGTGCACATACAGGATGCCAATGTAACAGATAGCAGCTTTGTCCACTGCACCACAACCACCAGCTCCTCTTTCTGCCTTTCCAATAAATAAATCTTTTGAAGAAGAACTTAAGGTAGTAAAAGTCATCATGACTGAGCAATGGCAAATTTATTGAAGTGATCTATTTTCTTAAAGATCTATTTATGAATTTGAAAGGCAGCACTAGAAAGAGAGAGTGGGAGAGATGGATCTTCCTCCTGGTTTGTTCACTCCTCAAATGGCTGCAATGACTGTGGCTAGGCCAGACTGATATCAGGAGCCAGGGGCTTCTTCCAGGTCTCTCACATGGGTGCAGGAGCCCCAATATTTGAGTCACCCTGTGCTGCTTTTCCAGACACATTAGCAGGGAACTGGATCCGTTTGGAGCATGAATGTCTATGATACTCTCCTTGCAGTTGAAGGATCTAGAATCCATTTCAATTATGGGTGGGCCAAGTACAACAGCTCCCATTGTCCAAGGTTTGGATTAGATGGGTTCTGAGAAATTTTGTTAAAATAGTTATTAAAAAATATATATTATATATAATACTTATAATAAATTATATAATATTATCTGTTTTAATTAACATATATAATATATTATATGATAAATTATAATATATTTTATATATGAATATATTTATATACATAAATATATAAATAAATGTAAATATATATATAAAGAATTTATTTATGTGTTTGACAGGTGTACTTACAGACAGTGAGAGGAAGAGACAGAGAGAAAGGTCTTCCATATGCTCATTTACTACCCTAATGACTGCAATGTCTGCAGCTGGGCCAATCTGAGCTAGTAGTTTCCAGGTCTCCCATATTTTGGCAGGGACCAAAGCACTTGGAACAGCTTCTACTGCTTTCCCAGTCTATTGCAGAGAGCTGGATGGGAAAAGGAGAAATGGGGACCAGAACTGGTGCTCATATGGGGTGCCAGCACTGCAGGTAAAGGATTACACCACTGCACCACAGTGCTGGCCCCAGTCTATCCTTTATTAAGGAGATCTCAGTAATCATGTTCAGGTATTGCTGTCCTATATTCATGGCCAAAGTCCTAGCAGACAACATGGTTTGGAGAATCATAAGCACAAGGTATGTAGGAGACTTCATTTCTCATACAACACAGTTACTAACAAGGTTCCAAGAGGGGAAATTACTTGCATCATAGTCTTTGAGAACTAATGGACATCACAGGTGATCTAAAGAATTTAGAAGGTTTGTGAGCCCCTAGAGTGGAAAAGTCACTGGGAGCACAAGGACAGTGCCTAGAGTTTATTTTGATGGATTTTGGCCCCTTGCATTGGAGTGAGGCCCGAAGAAGCTAGACTGATTTGTAAACCTCAAAAGTGTCTTTTCAAGGTGAAGGCAAACTGAGACTCTGGATTTTTGGAAAAACTTTGAACAAAATGCATTTGCCATACTTGGTTAAGACACATCATGTATCTATTGATTTTCATCAGATCTGTTAACATTAGGTATAAGGTACAGTGGACATGGTGGATGGTATATAGCAATATGATTTTAGTAATATATCATGAGGTGCTTTTTTTTTATTGGATTTAGCAGGTAAAATTGGGTTACCTAATGGGATATAGCTGGAATAATCACCTTTTTGTTAAATACATCTGAGGTAATAAATGTTAGTGTATGAAGACATTGAGTTTTCTTTTATTGGGCCTTCTTGGTTATTTTAATCTGAGATCTGCGAATTCTCATTTTCTCTAGGCAAGTTGTAACTGAAAAACTTTATTTTATTCCTCATCATGTTAGACCAACTCTGCTGCTTCTGGGATTTTTTTAGTACATCTGACAATTGGAAATTTAGACAATAGCATAGTTAAAAAGAGATGTACCAAATAAAGTATTTATTTTTATTCTGATACATATTTTGGAATTCTTCTAAAATTCCTATTGAGTATCCTTGTTAAATTTAGTTGCATCCCAGGTTAAGACTTATTGGAGGCTGGTGCCATGGCTCAATAGGCTAATCCTCCACCTGCAGCACAGGCACACCAAGTTCTAGTCCTGCTGGGAGTGCCAGATTCTCTCCCAGTTGCTCCTCTTCAAGTCCAGCAAACTGGCCACAGCAGCCACTGGGGAGTAATCCAACAGAAAAAAGGAAGACCTTTCTCTCTGTCTCTCTCTCTCACTGTCCACTCTGCCTGTCAAAATAAAAAATAATTTTTATAAAAAGACTTATTGGAGCCACTCTAGTGATTATACCCATGTAACTTTGTTAATAAATGCAAATAGAACCTGGGAAAATTGATGTATATCTTATGCTGTAGAGACTTAAGATTGAACATCTTTTTTATCTTTTTTAATTATATAATTTAACAACAAAGTTTTGATTTTTTTTTTGACTTTACTAAGCCACAGCTCTGGCCCCATTAATATGTCTTAACAAAGTTTTTTCCTCTCAGACTTATCTCTATTGTTTCAGTTAACTGCATGTCTTTTCTTTACATTCAGATTCTCTCAGCTGTCAAAGCTTATTCATCTTAATTCTGTGGTTCCTATTTCCCTCCCTTTTATTCTGTCCCTAGGCTAATTGAGGTCATGATTCTCCATGCCTTCTGGGTGGTGTCACAGTAGGCTTGAAGTGTTCTTTTTCTCTTCTGATTTCTAAAGAAAGAAATTATGTATTCCCCCAGTTTAGATATTTTAATAATTCATTCTAAAACAAAGGTTAAATGTTCTTAATTTGACAAGAATTTTCGAGGCCAGCAGTGTGGCGTAGTGGGTAGAGCCACCACTTGCAGTGCTGGAAGCTCATATGGATCCAGATCTCTGCTATAGCCTGGGAAAGCAGTAGAAGATGGCCCAAGTCCTGGGCCCCTGCACCCATGTGGGAGACCTGGAAGAAGCTCCTTGCTCCTGGCTTTGGCTTGGCGCAACTCTGGCCATTGCAGCCAACTGGGCAGTAAACCAGTGAATGGAAGACCCCTCTCTCTTCTCTGCCTCTCTCTATGTAACTCTGACTTTCAAATAAATAAATAAATCTTTAAGAAAAAGAATTTTTTCTAATTTTAGATTTGTTCTACTTCATTGCCACTTCAGGGTGTGTGTAAGGAGTGCATATCCAGTTTTTTTATTTTGGATTTTTGGGATTTTGTATTAGCTCTGCTGTCTATTCATTTTTCTTGAGCATTGGTGATATCTTCTCCTTAGTTGTATTAAGAGAGACAGAGCAATAGCCCTCATGTCTTTTTAGGTAAGTAAGACATATTAAAACAGAGCATTCAGTATACATTCATAGTAGTTTGACTTGTTCAATTGATTTTCCTGAACTCCCTTGGATATTCTTGGTCTCTGCTGTACAACTTTCTATAGTCATTAATTCTTTGATATTCCCAAATCCAGAAAATGAGTGATTCAAGAGCTGTGTTCCTGTATTTGCTGGGACTCAGGGTAAGAAGCAAAGTGGAGGTGTTCAGGAATCTAAAGGTACATGCTACATAGGAAAGCACATCATTTCCTATACAAAGTGACTGGGAAATGCAGAATCTTTTGCACACTATATTGGATCCTGAACTATTACTGACCTATTCAGGTAGATTTTAATGTATTTATTTTCTGTGTGTGTGTTTGTATTTCTAAATAAACTCTGCTGGGCTACTTAACATTAACATGTATTGCAGAATTCTTTCATCAGTTTTTACTTTTAAAAAGTTTCTCTTTCAGTTTTATGGGAGAGGGTAGAAGTTTTCTGCTATGTAACTGAAAATTCATTCATTCATTAAAGTTAAAAATATTTGTTGGAAATGGGTGGAATACTATTAATTCTCGTGTGATTTTCATGAAACTAAATACATTCTCTATTTTGTTTTGCTTAAAATTTCTGCATGTGTGGACTTCTTTTTTCCTTATTACCCCAAATCCCTTTGTGTATTGGGATGGCAAATGGGTTTTACACTGGACAAAACATGTTATTTTGGCAAACAAGTACTTAGCCTCCCTGCTTCAAGTATTCAAATATTACATTAGAAATCAGTATATTTGTTTACTGTACAAATGTCCTTCATATAATTTTGTAATATTCTGGAATGGGAGAGGGAGCAGGAAATAGGAGGGTTATGGGTGGGAGGGAAGTTATGTGGTAGGGGAAGCCACTGTAATCCAAAAGCTGTACTTTGGAAATTTATATTTATTAAATATAAAAGTTAAACAATTTTATAATATTCATCTTCCTTTTCATTTCGTCCTTTTTTTAAAAAAAAGATTCATTTATTTTCCTTGAAAGTCAGTGTAACACACAGAGAAGGAGAGAGAGAGAGAGAGCAGTCTTCCAACTGCTGGTTCACTCCCCATTTGGCCACAATGGCTGGAGCTGTGCCGATCCAAAGCCAGGAGCCAGCAGCTTCTTTTGGGTCTCCTATGCAGGTGCAGGAGCCCAAGGGCCTGGGCCATCCTCTACTGCTGGATAGTAAGTCTTACTTGCCTAGAAAGATGGATAGTAATTTGAGTAACCAGGACTTGAACTGGCACCCATGTGGGATGTCAGCACTGCAAGCCACAGCTTTACTTGCTACACCACAGCATCGGATCCTTTATTCTTCTGACTATTGCTATGCTATTGGAATTTATAATTGATAATGCTGAATAATTGAAACTGTCTTATTTACAATTGTAGGACTGGATATGGCAATTTTACTTGAAGTAAAGTATGTAGCCTGCTTATTGTATGATTTTTGGAAAAGCATGTATTTATATATAACAGCAGATCTGTTAATCATTTAAAAGTGAATTATCATGATTACCCAGATGTAAAGAATGCAATATGTGCTAATGAGTTAGCAGTCACAGACATTTAGAATTAGAGGGATTTTGGAACCTTTTCAATACTGCAGTTTTTATGAAAAACTAATAATTTTTTTATTTGACAGGTAGTTATAGACAGTGAGAAAGACAAAAAGGTCTTCCTTCCATTGGTTCACTCCCCAAATGGCTGCCACAGTTGGAGCTGTGCCCATCCAAAGCCAGGAGTCAGGTGCTTTCTCCTGGTCTCCCATGCAGGAGCAGGGCCCAAGCATTTGGGCCATCCTCCACTGCCTTCCCGGGCCATAGCAGAGAGCTGGACTGAAAGAGGAGCAACCAGGACTAGAACCCTTTGCCCATATGGGATACCCGCACTACAGGCAGAGAATTAACCAAGTGAGCAATGGTGCTGGCCTCCGATAAATTTACTCTTAACAAAATATCAAAATATCTTATTCAGTATAAAGTTAGTAGTGAAAAGAGACTACCTTGTTGAACACAGAAATTTGAGATTATATTTCTTGGTATTAATTTGCATCTTAAGGCTTATTGCCTAGTTTATTTCAACATTTCAATCTAATATTACTAATAATATCTTGTACTTAGTGGTTCACTGTGTGCCAGACAATATTCTTTTGATTTTTTAAAAGATTTATTTATTTATTTGGAAGTCAGAGTTACACAGATAGTGAACAAGAGGAAGAGAGAGAGAGAGAGAGAGAGGTCCTCCGTCTGCTGGTTCACTCCCCATATGGCCCAAAAGGTCAGAGATATGCCAATCTGAAGCCAGGAGCCAGGACCTCTTCAGGGTCTCCCATGCAGATTCAGGGGCCCAAGGACTTGGGCCAACTTCCTACTGATCTCCCAGGCTATAGCAGACAGCTGGATGGAAAGTGGAGTAGCCTGGACTTGAAGCAGCCTCCATATGGGATGCCCAAACTGCATGCAGTGGCTTTACTTGCTACACCACAGCACTGGCCTCAAGACTATGCTCTAAAATGATGCATTAATTATTCCCAAATATTGAAAAGTGGCATGGTACATATTTGAATGTGTTGTTTTGTACTAGTTGTAGAAACAGTTTAAAATATATTTATATTTAAAAATGTAAGCTTTGATCTAAAGGTTTACTTTCCCCTAAGGTGCCTGTTTGGAAACTGAGAGATCGTTGAAGTCTCAAGATAGAGTACAACTGATCTTATCCAAGCCTCCTTTATCACATGAGGATGCTAAATGCCAAGGCCCAGAGAAGTAAAGTGAATTGTTCAAGGTCACATAGGTAAGTTGTAGCAGGGATAATTCTGTATTAGCATTAGGTATCCTGATACATAGGCCACTGTTCTGTCAATTTCGTACTCCTTCTGGAATTAAAGATTCTAAGTTGTGGAAAATTAAGTTTGGAAATTTAGTGGTTGTTATGTTGTTATGGTGAGAAATTTCTGTGTATAGCTATGAGTTGCTTAAATTTTATTCAATATATTTTTCTAGTATGTTTGCTATTTATTTGAAATGTATAACAAATAGCTTCATCTATTTGCCAAAATAATTTTTTAAAGATTTATTTATATTATTTGAAAGTCATAATAACACAGAGAGAGAAGGAGAGGCAGAGAGAGTGGTCTTCCATTCACTGGTTCACTCCACAATTGGCCTCCATGGCTGGAGCTGTGCTGACTGGAAGGCAGGAGCCAGGAGCCTCTTCCTGGTCTCCTATGCAGGTGCAGGGGCCCAAGGATTTGGACCATTTTATAGTGCTTTCCCAGGCCATAGCAGAGAGCTGGATAGGAAGTGGAGCAGCCAGGTCTTGAACTGATGCCCCTATGGAATACCAGCACTGCAGGTGGCAGCCTCACCCACTATGCCACAGTGCCAGCCCTTGCCAAAAGAATTTATAGAAGCTATTCCATATATACACTTAACAATTTAGTTACTTGACATGAACTATCCCTGCATATTTGACAATTTTGAATGGTATCACTTGGGTTTTAAGAATGTTATATTTTAGGTCTCTTAATATTTTTAGTGATGATGTTTTAAAGGCCCTTTCTGTTTTATGGAAAATGATAAGGATTTTGTTTTACAATGGCCATAGTATTACCACTTAAAGCAATAGATTAAATTCCACTTTTAAACAAAGTCATTTAATACTGAATTCTAAAACACTGGTATATTTTAAGTGAGAAGCCGGATTTCTTTCAGATATTCTAAAGAACAATGATAATCAAAATTGAAGACATCTACAGTTTTTAATCACTTGTTTTAAATATTGGTCATAATGGTCCAATTTAGAGTTTTAATTTTCATTAGCTTTTAAAAGATTCAGTACGGTTTATAGAAAAAATTCAGAGAACATAATTATATACTCAACCTCCCTCCCTTCTTTTTCCTTCTTTGTCATTTTTATTTAGCTTATGAAATGACATTTTCAGTTTACATTACATTAAAAAGGGTTGTTGAATCAAGGAACAGGTTTAACAGGCAAAAAGCAGAAAGATCGTAATTTAGAAGGAATACAGACAATGGCTCTAAACAATATTTGAATATTACATCTAAACAATATTTGAAGAAATTGATAAAATAAATATTTTAATTTCTCCTACTAAAATGCTCAGAGAAAATCTTTCATTATTTATCAAATATTAGTGCAAAAATATGGATTTAAATTTTCCCAAAAAGTGATAATTTTTGTGTAATAAAGTCCAATTTTTGTCAAGGCTTTTGACAGTCTCACAGAAAACTTATGTTTGTGAATGGGAAGAATAATATCAAAATGTCCATACTACCAAAAGCAATTTGCAAATTCAATGCAATTCCAATCAACATACCAACGATGTTCTTCTCAGAGTTAGAAAAAATGATGCTAAAATTCATATAGAAACATGAGAGATGCTTAACATCTAAAGCAATATTATAAAACAAAAAAAAAGCTGGAGACATCACACCATATTTTAAGACATATTACAGGGGTCAGCACTATGACAAAGCAGGTAAAGTCACCGTCTGCAGTGCCGGCATCTCATATGGGTGCCAGTATGTTTCCCAGCTGCTCCACTTCTTATACCCCTCTCTGGTATAGCCTGAGAAAAAAGTAGAAAATGGCCAAAGTCTTTGGGCCCCTGCACCTGCATAGAGACCTGGAAGAAGCTCCTGACACTTGGATTCAGATCAACACAGCTCCAGCCATTGTGGCCATTTGGGGAGTAAACCAGTGGATGGAAGACCTCTCTCTCTCTGCCTCTACCTCTCTGTGACTCTACCTTTCAAATAAATAAATAAACTGCAAAAAAACAGAAAGAAGAAGTGTTAGCACTGACATAATAACAGACACATAGTTCAATAGAAAAGACTAGGTAGCATAGAAATAAACCCAAATTTCTACCAGCAACTCATATTTAACAAAGGAACTAAAATGAACTGGAGAAAGAAGAATCTCTTTCACAAGTGGTGCAGAGGAACTTGATTATCCAAATGTAGAAGCCTGAAAATAGACTCCAACATCTCTTACACTATGTGAAAGTGAACTCACAGTGAATTAAACATCTAATCATAAGACCCAAACCCAAGTAAACATAGGGAAACTCTAAATATTGTCAACAGACAATAGCTTTTGGGTAAGATTCCAATAGCAATAGTCACAAAAATAAAAACAGAGACATTTGAGTATATCCAACTAAGATACTTGTTCACAACAAAGTAAACATCAGAGTGTAGATACAATGAACAGATGGCAGGAAAAATTAAAACTCTGAATGTTTACAGATTTCCAGAACATTTCCATGAATTGGAAAAACTCCAAAAAATACAGTGAAGAAACAGGCAAGGATCTGAACAGACATTTCTCAGAAGAAATGTAAATGGTCAAAACATGTGAATATGACCGATGTCACTAGCCATTATGTAAATATAAATCAGAACACCATATCAGTCTCCAACACCTGTGGGAGAATACAGCACTCAGGTGTTTGTGTGTGCAGCAAGTGGTTTAAAGGACCCTGTTCACCTCTGGAGAGCAGAGTCTACAGGGAGGGAAAGAAAACTTACTGCTTTCCTAATGGGCTTATTAAGTTCTTGACCAGTGTCTGTTAGTCTTGCCACAAACTTTCTAGTCTCACTACTTTCCTTCTTCTTCCTCTTCTCTGTGACTTGTAAAATAGTATACATTCTATATACTGTGGATACTTTAGATTTATTTTATTCCTTCGGTCTCCTATGAAGTTCCTCCACAAAAGCACAGCCCTCAAACTATTCATTCATTTATGCAGTCTGCAGATTTCATGAGCTACTAAATTCCAAGTAGTATGTTAAAGGCAAGATGTGGGCCTAAGAGAAAAGTGGTCTGAATTCTGTGCCTAGAAGAGGATTTGGGACATAGTAGAATTTCGGTGAAGTGCTATGTGAAATACATGCACTCAGTAAATGAGTAATCTAAAGCATAGACTGCATTCAAGCAACACAGCAGCCCTACTCACCTCAGGTAGAGCAATTGAGAGGAATAATGTGAAGACAAATAAGACATCAATAAGTTGAATAATAACAGAGAAAAAACAAAATGAGATAGATGCCAACATTACTGACCTATTTTTGAGGAATTAAATTGATAGAGGGGCTGGCATTGTGGCTAAGTGTGGTAAGCTGCAATCTGTGAGGCCAGCATATCATGTGAGTTCCACTTTGAGTTTAGGAATCTCCACTTCCAATTTAGCTCACTGCTAAACACTTGGGAAACCAGCAGAAGATGGACGAAGGACTCAGGTCCTTGCCACTCATGTGGGAGACTTGGATGAAGCTCCTGACTCCAGCATGCCCCAGGCTCAACTGTTGAAACTCTCTGGGGTGTGAGCCAGCAGATGAAAGCTATCTCTGTCTTTCCCCCTCTCTCTAAATCCACTTTTCAAATAAACAAAGATTTAATAAACAAATTAACTGATTTCAAAATACACAAAAACATGAACAATACTATATCATCTTTATGCCAAAATGATAAAAAATAACAAATGCTAGAGAGCACATAGGAAAAGAAAACCTTCATGTATGGTGGGTGAAAACACAAATTAGTACAGATGTTATGGAGAACAGTATGGCCATTCCTTAAAAAGGATAAAAATTGGGCCGGCGCTGTTGTGCAGCGCCTGAGGGGCCAGCATCCCATTTGGGTGCCAGTTCTAGTTCCAGCTGCTCTTCTTCCAATCCAGCTCTCTGCTATCTCCTGGGATAGCAGTAGAAGATGGCCCAAGTCCTTGGGCCCATGCACCCATGTGGGAGACCCAGAGGAAGCTCCTGTCTCCAGGCTTCAGAATGGCATAGCTCTGAACTCTGTAGTCATCTGTAGAGTGAACCAGCTAATGGAGGACCTCTCTGTGTCCCTACCTCTATGGTAACTCTTTCAAATAAATAACAAAAATTTAAAATAAGATAAAAATTGACCTACCATTTGAGAGTTATCTTGCTCTTGGCTATATAGAATAAGGAAATTTTATTAGAAGGAAAGGAGAAGAATATATCAAAGATATGGCAATTTTCCCATAACACAGCCACTATAACACAGTTCACTGCAGCCAGGATTTGAAACCAATCTATCTATCCATCAATGAAAAATATGGACAGGGGAACTTCATTTAGATTCAAAAAAGAACAAAATATTATTAAATTAATTGAAATAAGCCAGAATCAGGAACACAAATGTCACCTGGTCCTTGTCACATGTGGAAGTGAAAGAAAATAATGGATCTGAACACAGAACTGTGATTCCTAGAGGCTGAGAAGGGAAGCAGCTAGGGATAGAGGGGGATTGGATAATAGGTAACAAAATACAAAGAGGCAGAAAGAACTTCTGGTGTCTCATAATATAATGAGATGACTACATTCAACTATATTAGGTTCTGTGTAAAGAAGTGAAGGAGAGGAGCTAGTAGTCTCAAATCACGGAGCAGAATTAGAAACTGTAGTTGCTTGGGGGCCAGCATTGTGGCACAGTGGGCTAACGCCCTGGCCTGAAGCACCAGCATCCCATGTGGGTACCAGTTCTAGTCCTGGCTGCTCCTCTTCTGATACAACTCTCTGCTATGGCCTGGGAAGCAGTAGATTTAGAAAACCTAAACACACACATAACCGGATGGAAATGATATCAGTAATAAAGACCCTCACTGCCAAGAAAATCCCAGGACTGGAAGGCTTCACTGCTGAATTCTAACAGACATTTAAAGCACTAACTGCAATTCTTCTCAAGTTATTCAAAACAATTGAGAGAGAGGCGATTCTCTCAAATTCTTTCTATGAAGCCAGCATCACCTTCATTCCTAAACCTGAAAAAAGTGCAACAAAGAAAGTAATTATAGACCAATTTCCCTGATGAACATACATGCAAAGATCTGCAACAGAATTCTGGCCCATTGAATCCAACAATGCATCAGAAAGATCATCCACCCAGACCAAGTGGGATTTATCCTTGGTATGCAAGGATGGGACCAAAGGCTTTTCCACAGTCATTTCATTTATAAGCTTTCTCCATGGTGTGAAGGCTCTGATACTTTCTGAGGTTTGACTTCTCAGCAAATGTTTTTCCACAGTCATTGCATTCATAAGGTTTCCCCCCAGTACAAATTGTCTGATGCTTTGTGAGCTTTGACTTCTCAGCAAAGGCTTTTCCACAATGATTGCATTCATAAGGTTTCTCCCCTGTGTGACTTCTCTGATGCATTTTGAGTTGTGATTTCTGGCCAAAGCTTTTTCCTCAGGCATTGCATTCATAATGCTTGTCTTCTGTGTGAATTCTCTGATGCTTTCTGAGGTTTGAATTCTGGCGTAAGGTTTTTCCACAGTCATTGCATTCATAAGGTTTCTCCCCTGTGTGAATTCTCTGATGATTTATGAGGTTTGCCTTCTGGCCAAAGGCTTTTCTGCAGTCATTGCATTCATAAGGCGTATCCCCTGTGTGAATTCTCTGATTTATGAGGTTTGGCTTCTGGCCAAAGAGTTTTCCATAGTCATTGCTCTCATAAATGCTTATCCCCTGTGTGACTTCTCTGATGATTTATGAGGTTTGACTTCTGGCCCAAGGTTTTTCCACAGTCATTGCATTCATAAGGTTTCTCCCCTGTGTGACTTCTCTGATGATTTGTGACTGTTGATTTCTGGCCAAAAGCTTTGCCACAATGATTATATTCATAAGGTTTCTCCCCTGTGTGAATTCTCTGATGATTTAGGAGGCTTGCCTTCTGGCCAAATGATTTTCCACAGTCATTACATTCATAAGGTTTCTCACCTGTGTGAGTTCTCTGATGATTTATGAGGTGTTTCTTCTGGCAAAGAACTTCCCACAATCATTACATTTATAAGATTTCAACCCTGTGTGAATTCTCTGATGTCTAATGAGATCTGACTTCTGGTGAGTGGTTTCTCCACAATCATTACACACATGAGGGTTTTCCACTATATGAGTGCTGTGATGCAAGGTATGGCAGAATTTAATACTGAATGACTTCCCACAAGGTTTACATGCATAGGATTTCTTCCCTATATTTTGTCTATGATTCAGTCTAACATGTGATTGGTAAATGACAGGTTCCACAGTCCCAATATACTTATAAACGTTCTCTCTTTTGGGACTTTGTTGATGTATACTGAGGTTAGAATTCTTATGGAAATCTTGTACTATTTGAGTTGTCTTGCCAATAGTGGCAATTGACTTATTACAGGTTTCTACCATAAAAAGCTTCTCAGATTCACAGAATATATTCTTGCTTTTGAAGACTTTCCCTTGTCCAATTTGTTCAAGTGCCTGCTCCTTGATCTGAATATTGTGCTGTTGATTAAGAGGTTCACAGAACTGGAGAGTGTTCCCAGGTACCTTAGTAGCACAAAATTTCTCTCCAGCTTGTAGTTGATCAGGCCCACAATGGGGACACATATTGTGACATATACTGCATTCTTCAGGTTTTATTCCTGAATAGTTTCTCTTTTTGATACTCAGTTTTGGAATATGGCTTATACTTAAATTAAGTGTTTTTCTGAATTCAACTCCCTTGGGAGTTAATATCTTATTATTTTTCATAACATCCTGATTCAGATTTTTCTCCAGACTTTTCTGGTTGGTCTTAATCAGTTCATCCAGTTTCATGGCAACTGAAGTGAGAAAAAAAATGATGTCACTACATCAAATATAATTGTTTCTTCTAGCATACTCCTGTAAAAGGAATGAAGTTACTTGTATTTAAGAGGGATAAGATGTTAGGAATAGTTCTGCATTTGTGCCTCCTCACACAGCGCACCAAAATGTTCGGAAAAGAGTTGTAGAATAGAGGAGAAAGTGTATAAATTTACAGCCAGACAGAATTTATTCAGAGAAAATTAATCCACAGAGGTGGGTGACCAACTGCCTGTCTGTACAAGATGGAGCATGAAGGCCCCAATTCCCAGGGGCCAGAACTTTTTGAGGAGGGCTAAGGCTGGGCATGAGGGTAGGGGGCAGCAGTGGAGGGGAATTCCAGGAACTGGGTGGGGGCCTTAGGAACCTGGAAAATAATGCAGGCTGGGGTATGAAGGCAATAGGCTGTGAGACCCAATTGAGTTTCAAGGGCAAGGAATACATTCCAAAGTTTATCTACTTTGGGCAATGAGGGAGAATGGCTCAGGCTTATATCCTCATTCCATCAAAAGATTTTCAAAAAATGATTAGAAGATACATATTTATGAATATACATGTTTTCTCCATTATACATTAATATATTAAATTATATCCATAGATTTTCCAATGTTCATCCATGATCCTGTTTACTACCAGAATTTTTTCCAAGTATGATTGAATGGTTTTTGTGGTAAGATGTCTTAAGTCACTGCTTGGGATGCCTGTATCTCAAAACAGTGCCAGTTTAAGCTGAGGCTACTCTGCTTCCAATACAGCTCTGAGATAATAGATACTGGAAAGCAGCAGATAATGGTTCATGTGCTTGGGACCCTGTGATAGAGATGAGTAGGTGAAATTCCAGGCTTCTGGCTTCAGATTAGTCATAACTGTTGATAGTACTTGGGGAGAGAGTTAATAGAAAATCTATTCCTCACTGTTTCTCTCTCACTTTCTACTTTCACAAAAATGAATAAGACTTCACAGAATGGACTAATATTTAATAAATATATTCACCTGTAATCTAGAAACCAATTTTTCCCTGTCCATTTCTTCAGTTCATTTTTAAATGTATTTTTATTTCTTTATTTATTTGTGAGAGTTAGACAGTGAGAGACAGAGACAAAGATCTTCCTTCCATTGGCTCACCCCTCAAATGGCAAATACATTTGGATCTATGCCAATCCAAATCCAGGAGCCAGGTGCTTCCTCCTTATCTCCATTGTAGGTGTAGGGGCCCAAGCATTTGGGCCATCCTCCACTGCCCTCCCGGGCCACAGCAGAGAGCTGGACTGGAAGAGGAGCAACCAGGACTAGAACCCGGGGCCCATATGGGATGCTGGTGCTGCAGGGGGAGGATTAACCAAGTGAGCCATGGCGCCAGCCCCTTTTTCAATTCATTTTTAGAAAAATTGTGGGTTTTGTACTTCTGTGATATTTCAACCATAAATATGGGGAAGTTTTACTAGATCATTTCCTTGAAGGTAAAGAGTGAAATGTGTCTATACTCTAAGCAGGATCACATTCATGGGACAAGATTTGAATATGTGGTTGTCTTGTGTTCTGTCTTCCCAGGCAAACAGCATTTGTGGGATTTTTCTAATGAAAATCTCTGTTTTATCTGCACTATTATAGTTTCCCCATATTTCTAAGGCAACCTGACATCCTAATCTTCTAATAACTACAACAGTTACAGAAAGTTCCAATATACCACCTTGGCTATACATTCCCACCAGTTGAAATAATTTATTTCTGCAACCCAGAGTCTGCTCAATTATTGAAAATTGATTTCTAACTTATTGTGAAGAAGTCAGCCCTGGTTACCTCCTCTTGTTTCTTTCTATAAACACTCTTCTGTGATAATTTGAGTTTCTGGAGGTTTGTTGATTTTCACAGAAAACTTCATTTCCTTTGCCTTTACCAGAGATACTGATCTCCATAGATACTGTAGAATGTCTGTGTCTGAATCACAGGACCAGCTGTCTTCAGGAGTAAGACTTGGGAAAAACTCGTGGAAAGAACACCAGTCAATATCTTTTGCACTGCTTCTGCTTTGTCCTCCCTGCCAGTTATGTACACACTGACATGGAAGGCTCTGATGTAGGCATTCTTCCCCCATCTATGGCTCTGCTCCTTGCTCCAACTTGAAGATCAAGTCAGGTTTGGTCATGCAGTGCCCTATTAATGGAAACAATATAGACTTTGTGAAATCACTATCTTGGGTTAATGAAAGGAGTACAGCTTGGTCCAGGAGCTATTCAACAAATGTTCCGATTTGAAATCCTTCCCAGGTGATAGATATTCAGATTCTTCATGGACTCAAATTCTATACCTGTCCCTCACTCAACTTTATGAATAGTGCTCACTTATTTGTCAAATAGCAAGAAAATGTTACCATTGGGCATGTGATGAGTGTCACTCACCCAGGGAGAACAGGCTGCTGTAGGTCTCCAGCATCACATCCCTGTACAGGATTTTCTGAGCTTGGTTCATGTTCTGCCATTCCTCCCAGGTAAAGTACACAGCCAGGTCTTCAAATGCTGTCATCACCTGTGACAGAACACTCCTGGTCAACATGTCAACTCTGTCACCTAACAAACAATGGCAGTTGTATATCTTCTACATGGGTATGGATGAAGAAGCAACAATGCCATTTCATTTCAGATTTGTGAGCATTTGGGCAGCCACACAGAAGCATTCAACAGGGGATCAAACCTATGGTATAAAGGCTGTGAAAATTGCCCAAGCTCGAGGGAAACAGGAATTTCTGTTCACAAAGGCCAGACTATGTCAAGGGCAATTGCACAGTAGGCTGAAAGGGGGACAAGAGTCACTCTGGAATGAGCAGTGTTCAGAAGAATGTAGAAGTATTCAGGGAAAAAGACAAGAAACCATCAGGGAAGTTATGAAGGGATTGAACAGTGAAGAATTTCCAGAAAAACAGTATACACAGTCAATGCAATTATGGCAGAGAAAAATTTTTTTAAAAGAGACAGTAGGCATTTAACTTAGTGTTTATGATGCCAGCTCAGATACTCTCTCTCTGCATCAAATTTCCAAAGTTGGATTTCAGTGCCAGCTCCAGTTTCCAGCTCCCAGCTAATGCAGACCAGGGGAAGCAATGGTGATGCCAACCAAGAGGGAGGCCTAGATTCCATTCCTGACTCTTGGCTTCAGTTGTGCCCCACCTCTGCTTGATATTTTTATTTAGGCAGTGAAGAAGTGCATGGGAGCTTTCTAGCTTTCTCTCACTCCATCAATTTCTTTCTCTATCAGGCTCATAAATATTTTAAGTAAGGGAGGAGATTCAAGAAAGAATAGAAAGTAGCTTTTGCTTTTTCTATAATTATTCTACTCATAAACATTTAAAGAACTGAAATAACATGATAACAAATTAAAGTAAAAGCTATGGAGTTATTTACGCAAGAACAGAACCTGAGAAATTCTGTACTATAATCTGCATTTGTGACTGAGGGAAATACAGAGAGCTTTGTTTGAGAACCTGCAGTAGGCACCAGCATTGTGGTACAGCAGGTAAGTCTCCACCTGCAATTCAGGCATCCCATGTGGACAGACAATTTGAGTCCTTGGTGCTCCACTTCCAATTGAGTTCCCTGCTAAAGTGCTTGAAAGAGCAGTGAAAGATGGCCTGAGTATTTGGGCCAATTCCACAAATATGGGAGACCCAGATAGAGTTCCAGACTCCTGGCTTTGGCCTGGCCAACCATTGTGGCCATTTCTTGAATGAACCAGCAGATGGAAGATATCTCTTTCTCACTACCCATCTCTCCCTATCTCTATTACTCTGCCTTTCAAATAAGTTAATAAATAAACCTTGGGGCTGGCACTGTGGCACAGCAGGCTAATGCCCTGGCCTAAAGCACCAGCATTAAATATGGGCACCGTTTCAAGACCCAACTGCTCTACTTTTGATCCAGCTCTCTGCTATGACCTGGGAAAGCAGAAGAAGGCCCAAGGATTTGGGCCTTTGAAGCCGTGTGGGAGACCCAGAAAAAGCTCCTGGCTCCTGGCTTTGGATGGGTGCAGCCCGGCCAGTGCAGCCAATTGGAGAGTGAAATGTTGAATGAAAGATCTCTACTCTCTCTCTTTCTCTCTGCCTCTCCTCTCTCTGTGTAACTCTTTCAAATAAATAAATTGCTAAATACAATCTTAAAACGTAAAAGAACATGCAGTAGATTATTTTCCCCACAGTGTTCTTACTCTAGCTGGGAATCAAGTTCATCTCTTCAAACTATTAAGGACTGCATTACTCTAACAATTAAAAAAATAAATGCGGCTGGCGCCGCAGCTCATTAGGCTAATCCTCCGCCTTGTGGCGCTGGCACACTTGGTTCTAGTCCCAGTCGGGGTGCAAGATTCTGTCCCAGTTGCCCCTCTTCCAGGCCAGCTCTCTGCTGTGACCAGGGAGTGTAGTGGAGGATGGCCCAAGTCCTTGGGCCCTGCACCCCATGGGAGACCAGGATAAGTACCTGGTTCCTGCCATCAGATCAGTGCAGTGGGCCGGCTACAGTGCACCGGCCATGGTGGCCATTGGAGGGTGAACCAACGGCAAAGGAAGACCTTTCTCTCTGTCTCTCTCTCTCTCTCACTGTCCACTCTGCCTGTCAAAAAAAAAATAATAAATGTAACTGATTTGTGGTTTAGCCCTAGATAAGTAATTCTCTTGCAGAATGCTAAGTGTTTATTTCCAGGGTGGAACTAAAACACTGCCCACTACATTATCTGTATAACACTAAAGAATGTGTTGGACATTATGACCCCAAAATTTAGAATATTGTCCTTGACTTCAATTGAAATCATATGACAAATATATATTTTGCTATGGCAACAGAAAATGAGAGATGACATTGCCTTTTCTTGGATAAATTCAATGATTGATAGTCATGACAAATTCATCATACATCTTGTTTCTATATATTCCCTGAGAATAAAATTTACCTTCCTACATCCATTTTCATTAATAAATTATTATAAATCTAAAAACAAAACAGATAGAAAGCTGGGAATAATTAAGAAAACCACTTACAGGGGCCAGTGCTGTTGCACAGTGGGTTAAAGCTCCAGCCCGCAGAACCAGCACCAGATATTAATTCCCACCAAATCAGGTGTGAGTGCGATTTTCAGGTGAATTCAATCAGAATTCCACAGCCATTCAGCTGGGAGGGGTGGATGAATCCAGAAACAGCCAGTTTACATGGGACTAAATCAAGCCTAATATCACAAAGGACTCTTGCATTTCTTTGGCTTTTTTCACATTTGTCTTATTTATCATGATTTGTAATGAATTTTATGATGTGAGCTTTAGTTTTGAGACTGGAATATGGAGTTCAGGGCACGGGAGGATGGTCTTTTTCAATCAGGGCACAGATGTTGGCTTGCTCCAATTCTGGCTTGCTGTCATTGCTTTGGGTGCCTCAGCCAATTTTTGGTTTTGAGCAGCAATTTTCTAAATGTTTTCTTGGTCTGAGTTTCTTTTGCCTTCTTCCATCCCAAATTTTGTATTCTGACACAATACAAACAAGAAGTTAGACAGAGGATCCATTATGAAATAAAAAACACAATAAATTGGCCTTTCAGGCTTAGAAATCTACAGGCAGGATGACCAAGATGAATTTTTGTGTTTTGGAAAATGAAATGGAACCAATTTGCTGTGGGGACAGATATTAATTCCCTCCAAATCGAGTTTGACTGCGATTTTCAGGTTAATTCAATCAGAATTCCACAGCCAGTCAGCTGGGAGGGGTGGATGTATCCAGAAACAGCCGGTTTCCTTGTGACTAAATCAAGCCCAATATCACTAAGGACTCTTGCATTTCTTTGGCTTTTTTCACAGTTTTCTTATTTATCATGGTTTGTAATGAATTTTCTGATGTTAGCTTTGGTTTTGAGGCTGGAATAAGAGTTCAGGGTACAGCAGGAATCGTCTTTTTGAATCAGGGCACAGCTGTTGGCTTGCTCCAATTCTGGCTTTCTGTCACTGTTTTGTGTGCCTCTGCTAATTTTGGTTTCTTAAGCAGCAATTTTCTAAATGTTTTCTGGGTCTCAGTTGATTTGACTTCTTCCTTCCCAAATTTTGTATTCTGATGCAATAAAACAAGAGTTCAGACAGAGTAGCTATTATGAAATAAAAAAAAATAAAAAAAAAAAACAAATTGGTGTTTCATGCTTGAGGTGACTGTCCTTGCTCCACAGCTTGATTTTAGCTCCTTAGTCAAAGATTAGTTGGTTGTAGATATTTGGATTGATTTTGGGTGTTTCTATTCTGTTCCATTGGTCTACATGTCTGTTTTTTGTACCAGTACCAGGTTGTTTTGATCGCAATTGTCATGAAGTATGTCTTTTTTTTATAAAAAAATTTTATTTATTTATTTGAAAGGCAGAGTTATAGATAGGCAGAGGGAGAGAATGGCAGAGAGAGAGAGAGAGAGAGGGAGGGTTCTTCCATCCACTGGTTCACTCCCCAGATGGCCACAATGGTTGGATTTGTGCCAATCTGAAACCAGGAGCCAGGAGCTTACTTTAGGTTTCCTATACCAGTCAGGGACTCAAGGACTTGGGCCACCTTCTACTGCTTTTCCAGGCCATAACAAAGAGCTGGATCAAAAGTGGAGCAGCCAGGACTCCAACCAGTGCCCATATGAGATGCCAGAGATGCCAGCACTGCAGGTGGCAGCGTTACCACTATGCTACAGCTCCGGCTCCATGTAGTATGTCTTGAAACCTTGTATTGTGATGCCTCTGGCTTTGGTTTGTTGTATAAGATTGCTTTAGCTATTCGGGGTCTCCTCTATTTCCATATGAATTTCCACATCATTTTTTCTGTATTTGAGAAGAATGTCATTGGTATTTTAATTGGTATCATGTTGAATCGGTAAATTGTTTTCTATAGTATGGACGGTTTGATGATACTGATTCTTCCAATCCATGAACATGGAAGATTTTTCCATTTTTGTGTCTTCTTCTAATTCTTTCTTTAATGTTTTGTAATTCTCATTGTAGAGATCTTTGATATCCTTGATTAAATTTATTCCAAGGTATTTGATTTTTTTTGGTAGCTATTGTGAATGGGATTGATCTTAGAAGGTTGTTCTCAGCTGTGGGTTTGTCTGTATACAAAAAGGCTATTGATTTTTTCTGAGTTTATTTTATATCCTACTATATTTCCAAACTCTTTTATGAGTTCCAATAGTCTCTAAGTGGAGTCTTTTGGATCCCCTATGTATAGGGTCTTGTAATCTGCAAATAGCAATAGTTTGACTTCATCCATCCCAATTTGTTTCCCTTTGACATCCTTTTCTTGTCTAGTGGCTCTTACTAAAAGTTCCAGGACTGTATTGAAAAGCAGTGGTGCTAGGGGCACCCTTGTATGGTTCTGGATCTCAATGGGGTTGCTTCCAACTTTTCAATAGGACATTGGCTGTAGGTTTTCATATATTGCTTTGATTGTGCTGAAAAATGTTCCTTCTGTTCCAAATTTGCTTGGGGTTTTCATCTTGAAAGGGTGTTGTATTTTTCACAGCAGACTCATAGAATGGCAGATGTCCTAAACAGCACTCTGGCCTCAGAATCAGCCCTTAAGGCATTCGGATCTGGCTGAAGAGCCCATGAAAGTATTTTAGGCATGGAAAGTCAAGACACTCTGGGAAAAAAAAGAAGACCTAAATGAAAGATCTCTGCGAGTGAGATCCCAGTGGAAAGAACGGGGCCATCAAAGAAGGAGGTACCTTTCTCTGAAGGGAGGAGAGAACCTCCACTTTGACTATGACCTTGTCTAAATAAGATCAAAGTTGGCGAGCTCAGGTGGCTTCCATAGCCTTGGCAACTCATGACTAGAGCCTAGGGAGATTACTGACGCCATAAACAAGAGTGTCAAATTGTTAAGTCAACAACAGGAGTCACTGTGTACATACTTCTCATGTGGGATCTGTCCTTAATGTGTTGTCCAATGTGAAATAATGTTATAACTAGTACTGAAATAGTATTTTACATTTTGTGTTTCTGTGTGGGTGCAAACTGATGAAATCTTTACTTAATATATACTAAATTGATCTTCTGTATGTAAAGATAATTGAAAATTAATCTTGATGTGAATGGAATGGGAGAGGGAGCGGGAGATGGGAGGGAAATTATGGGGGGGAAGCCATTGTAATCCATAAACTATGCTTTGGAAATTTATATTTACTAAATAAAGGTTAAAAAATAAAAAAAAATTAAAAAAAAAGAAATTTACAGGCAAAGCAACCAACATGAGTTTTTGTGGTTTGTAAAAAGAAATGGAACCCTTTTACTGAGGGTACACATATTAATTCCCTCCAAATCGAGTGGGAGTGGGTTTTTCAGGTGAATTCAATCAGAATTCCACAGCCAGTCAGCTGGGAGGGGTGGATGAATCCAGAAACAACCGGTTTCCTTGTGACTAAATCAAGCTGCTGCTCCCTGTGGACTTGTCCTCCTCAGCCTCTGACTAGAGCACAGCCACCTCTCCAATGCTGACATCCTCTGACACATGTTTCACTCTTCTATTCTCTCTAAACTGCAGACTCTTGGGCAACATAAGTAACTCTAATGCATCAACTTGCATAGACCCACACACCTGAGGACTCCAGAGTCTTGGATTTCAGGTTGTAATTAACTTTCCTTTTCAGAGGACTGGTGAAAAGCAAGTCTGGAAGCCAGGGTGTAGCCTTGTGGTTCAAATGCCTATGTCCCACTTTGGAGTTTCTTGGTTTGATTCCTGGTTCCAGTACCTGCCTCCAAATTCCTGATAATGTAGACCCTGGGAGCTAGCAAGTAATGGCTCAGATGATTGGGTTCCCTACTCCTGGGACAGCCCTGGCCACTGGGGACATTTCAGCAGTGAACTAGAGGGTGAATACCACTTCTCTGTCTACTTGTTCATTTCTTTGCATCTCAAATTAAAAAACAAAACAAGTATGTTTGTATCATCCATTAAAATAACTTCCTCAATGGAAAAAAAGAGTTTGATTGTTAAATTTGGGGAAAAATAATGCTTCTTAGTTGTGATATTAGAATAATGCATAACTGTGCATCAGACTTCCATTCTGGACAAGGAAGAGAAAGATGGAAGCAATAATTTTTGCTCTGGCTTTGGTACTTGTCATGTAACCTTGAAAAATTCATTTGAAGTCATGGGGCCTGAGTGTCCTTAAAATTACAGGCTTATCTAGTTGAGGCAGGTGGTGTAAGGGGAGGTGGCAGGAAGCTGAGAGCTTTCCTTGTTTCTGTGCCGACAGAGCTAAGTGACATTAGCAAGTCATTTGACCCCTCTGGATCTTCCTCCCTTGTGAGATCAGTTGTCTTTATAGTTAAAGGATTTATTCTACACAGTCCTATCTTATGGTAAGGCTCACATGACTGCGAATTGTTTTATAAACTGGCAGTGTAATAATCAAGTTCGCACTGAAGATGAAATGCTAAACAGCATAGAAATTCTAAAGCTTGTAGTTCTATGAGGAGCTACACAGAAACATTAAAGTTCATGGGCATTTTTAAATTTACAAACAGAATCATTGAATCACGCTGCAGAATCAGTATAGTTGCTAAAATTCTTATTTATAATCACTGAGATTGGTAGTGTAATTACTGATAGCATACTCCTAGTGTTGTATATTATAGTTTATACAATATTTAGACTATATAAAGTATAGGTAGCATGGGAAGTGCGATACACAGCAGTCTTGTAGAATGGCAGATGTCCTAAACAGCACTCTGGCCTCAGAATCAGCCCTTAAGGCACTCAGATCTAGCTGAAGAGCCCATGAGAGTATTTTAGGTATGGAAAGCCACTCTGGCAAAAAAGAAAAAAAGAAAAAAAAAGGACCTAAATAAAAGATATCTGTGAGTGAGATCCCAGTAGAAAGAATGGGCCATCAAAGGAGGTAACTTTCTCTGAAGGGAGGAGAGAACTTCCCCTTTGACTATGACCTTGTCTAAGTAAGATCAAAGTCAGTGAACTCAAGAGGCTTCCATAGCCTTGGCAACTCATGACTAGAGCCCAGGGAGATTTCTGATGCCATAAACAAGAGTGTCAGATTGTTAAGTCAACAACAGGAATCACTGTGTGCTTACTCCTTATGTGGGATCTCTGTCCTTAATGTGTTGTCCAATGTGAAGTAATGCTATAACTAGTACTCAAACAGTATTTTACACTTTATGTTCTGTGTGCTGCAAACTGATGAAAACTTAATTTAATATAAACTAAATCGATCTTCTGTGTATCAAGATAATTGAAAATGAATCTTGATGTAAATGGAATGGGAGAGGGAGTGGGAGATGGGAGGGGTGCTGGTGGGAGGGGAGTTATGGGGGAAACCCTTTGTATTCCATACACTGTACTTTGGAAAATTATATTCACTAAATAAAAGTTTAAAAAAATTAAAAAATAAAAATATAGGTAGCAATATTTCATGATTCTCTTACTGTTCCTGGATTGGATTATAGCATACATTAATAAACCTTTTTTAAAGATTTATTTATTTATTTATTTATTTGAAAGACAGCATTATAGAAAGACACATTAATAGAGATGATCTGTCTGCTGTTTTAATCCCCAAGTGGCTGCAAGCAGCTGGAGCAGGGCTAATCCAAAGCCCAGTGCTTCTTCCAGGTCTCCCACATGGATTCAGGGTCTCAAGTATTTGTGCCATCTCCTGCTGCTTTCCCAGGCACATTAGCAGGGAGCTAGATTAGAAGCAGAGCAGCTGGGACATGAACCAGTGCCCATAGGGAATGCCAGCACTGCAGGTGGTGGCTTTACCTTATATGCCACAGCACCAGCTACAGCCTATTCATTTTAAATTAATAACTAAAGATTATCTGCTGTTCAGCCTCCAGGCTTTGGCTTGGCCCAGCCTGTGCTGTTGTGGACATTTGGGGAGTGAACCAGAGGTTGAAAGATCTCTCTTCTTATGTCTCTCCCTCTCTAACGTTGCCTTTCAAATAAATAAATAAGTCTTTGAAATAAAAACACATGCATACATACACAGACACACACACACACACACACACACACACACACGGTACCAACACAGGGGGTAAAGCTGTGCCAGCATCCCATATGGGTGCTGATTCAAGTCCCAGCTGCTCCACTTCCAATCTAGCTCCCTGCTAATGTGCCTGGGAAAGTGTCTGCCCATGCAGACCACACAGATGCTGTGTCAGTGAGTAAATCAGCATCGCGCACTTGGTTTTCCTGATGAGACTCAGCCTTCATTACTTCCCCAAGTGCAGCACATGCTGCAAGCCTCAGCCAGCAGTGCTGGTGGGAGAGGTGGGCAGTCGCACTCACCAGGTCTGTCTCTTCTTCTCCTGCCCCTCCTGACTCAGGGGCCACCAACGGCATTTTAGCCCCAAGGCATGAAACGGGATGGCCAAGAACCTAACACAACCCATGTCACGCGCACACACTGCAACTACCAGCTGCCCACCAATGACCACCGACTTTATAGCCAGCCTCACATGGGGCTGGTCTTGCAGCAATGGTCCTGCCTCAGAGCAGCAACGATTGTCCTGAGGCCCCCTGCTGGACTGAGCCTGAACTGCCCTGCAGCAGATTCTGGAAGCAAGAGAGCTGCTGATGGCTGAGGCCCTGGCTCAGAGTACACTTAGAGAGACCCTATGCCTGGCAAGGGCACTGGGGCCCTGGACTTTCCCAGGCTGCAGTCCTAGGGTGGAGGCTGACTCGGCCCTTCCTCCCCCAGCCCTGCCGCAGGTGGAGCGGGGTTCCCACAGGGACATCTTCTTCGTGGGAGAGTGGGTGAACCCCAAATGCCATGACTCCCGGTGCCGGGTGCTGGCCTGCAGCCATACAGGAGGGAGTAGGAGACAGTGACTTTGTGGGGAGGTGACACTTGAGCTGGGCCTGTATTTTGGGTTAGTTCTGGACGCACATCCCAGTGCACCTGTACCTGCGGGTCTGCTGCAGGCCTCCTGGAGGCTCTGGGAACCAGGCATCCTGGTGGCAAGTGCAGGAGGGTGGGAGGTCGAGGCGCTGAGCTCCCACTGGGTGCCCCAGGCACTTTGGAGCTGTTCAGAGTAAGGAGTCGAGGTCACCTCCTGAACCACTCCTGGTCCCAAACTCCTGATTTGGGATTTGCCAGAACCCTGAATTAGGGGTGTGGTGGGGGTGGTAGTGGTTGGCTTCAATGCACTGTATTTGTGAATTCTTCAAACACAGCTTCTCCCTACTCCTGCAGGCTTTCAGGTGATTGACGAGGACAGAGTCCCTCAGCTGCAAAGTGACTGAAGTTTGGAAACTACGTCCAGAACTTCACAGTGTGTATTCAGCTGCTCATCCTTGAGGCCTGCAGGTGGACAGCAAGAGCAACAGTAAGATATTAATTACTGTAGATACTCTCCTTTCTTTCCAGTAGACCCACCAAAAGAGAATGGGAGATGAGTACTTGAACATTGGAACCAGTCAGCATGCTAGGGTGAGCTGCCGGTACTTGGAGCTCAGGAGTGGACATGGAGAGCAAAACATGCATTGTTACTAAAGAGGACAGTTAGGCATTTTACTGTGAAAAGGGAAATCATTTAGAAGTGAGCAAGACACCTTAAGAAAAGGTCTGTACATTTATTTTTGTTTATTTGTAAAGCAGAGACAGCCCTTCCATTTACTGCTCATTCCTCAAATGTCTGCACCAACCAGAGCTGGTTCAGGCTGAAGCCAGGAACTCAGTGTGGGTCTCCCACACAGGTGGCAGGGACTCAAGTACTTGAGCCATCAGCTGCTGCCTCCCAGGGTTCTGTTAGCAGGAAGCCAGAAGCAGAAGCAGGGCTAGGGCTTGAGCCCTGGGCATTCTGACTGGGATGTGGAAGGCTTTACCACTATGCCAAACACATGCTCCAGTAAGGTGTTTCAACATGTTTGCAAAATGTAAGAATGTGGTTTTAAATATATGCTCTTCATCTTAAAAATTTGCATAATCTTATATTCAGTTTCATATGATTCAATACTTACTATTAAATACAAGTAACATTTAGACACATGCTTTACTCACCAATACAAACCTCAGTAATTTTTTCACTTAGAACCTTGAATATTAGCATTCATTCAGACTGAAGTTCACTCATAGGCTGGGAATTCTGACAAAGAGACAGTAGGGAAAAAAATCTAGATGTGTATCTGATACCTAGTAAGATTCTGAACCTGACTGATAGAATCTGAGTAACTGTTCAGAGAGTCACTTCATACCTCTCCCCTCTGTAATGAGAAGACTGAGTCCTTTGGCCACTTTCACATGATGTTATGTAAATCTTACCTGAAAAGCCTTTTATAAATTCTGAAGTACCATACAGAAGCATATTATGCATTTCCATATGTGTGAAAAAAGGCAATGTCAAAGGCATAGCTTTTCCAGAGAGAAGTTAGGAGGATTAGCTCAGTTTGTAAGTGTGTAAGTACCATTAAATATCAACATATTTGAAATAGATTTATAGAGTGTGGAGTTCATGATAGATATTTAATAAATGCACTCTGGATAATAAGCAAATATCAGAAATAATGCCACACCCATCAGTGTTTAAACTCTTCAGACAGCTCCGTGCCAGGTTAGTGCAGTGATCCCCGTAAATTAACAAAAATCAATCTGTGTATACCCATGGAAGCCACTGGTTTATATGCAGTCTATACTAGAGGTTTTTGTACTTAGTAAAATTACTTGATTTTTTAATGAATGCTTTGAGACTGATACCTGATTCTGAGTGGCAGACAATTTTTTCTGAAAAGTATGTGGTTGAGAAATATAAATATAAATCAGTTTATAATTTTTGTGTCTGAAGATTTTTCTGCATTGAGATAATACCTGCAATAATCAGAAGGCTTTTCCCCAAAAAGTTGCTATGTTGATGCATCTTCATTTATGTACGTAATGTATGTTTAGGTAAAAGGAATAGAGTGAGAGATCTCTATCTTTCATCTGCTGGCTCACTTCCAGATGTCCACTATAGCTGGGGCTGAGCCAGGACCCTGGAAGTCTGCTCCAGTCCCCCATGTGGGTGCAGGAACCCAAACACTTGGGCAATCTTTGCTGCTTTCCCAAGCAAAGAGCTGGACGAGAAGTGAAGGAGGTGAGTCTCAAAGCAGTGCCATAAGGCATGCTGCTGTTGCAGTTGGCAACTTACCTCTTTGTACCACAATGCTGGCCCTAGATTGATGACATATTTAAGTGCTGCCACTGGCTTTTGGCTAAATAGGATGACTTAACGTGTTTTCCACTCTGTGGAAGAGGAACAAATAAGGCAGTTGGTTGTAAAAGTTGCCCATGGAAACCACAGCCTGAGAAAGATGAATCAACTCACCTTGCATTTTCCACGTTGCATCTACACCACCCTTTTCTGGACAAACATCTGATTGTATGCCCTTGTGATGGAGGTTCTCAGGGTGCTGGAACTTTTTGTAATTTTTTAAAAATATAGATTAAGAAGAAGGCAAATACACAAAAAATTACAAACTTCTGCCAATACCAAGAAGAGATTATTGAGAGTAAAAGGTCACCTGTTGGAGCCAGCACTGTGGCACATCAGGTTAAAGCCCTGGCCTGAAATACAGGCATCCCATATGAGTGCTGGTAGAGTTCCGGCTGCTCCACCTCCAGTCCAGCCTCCTGCTAATGCACCTGGGAAAGCAGTAGAGGATGGCCCAAGTCCTTGGGCCCTTTTGCTCATGTGGGAGACCCAGAAGAAGCTCCTGGCTCCTGGCTTCAGATCAGCTCAGCTCTGTCCACTGTAGCCATTTGGGCAGTGAACCATCAGACAGAAGATTCTCTCTCTCTCTCTCTCTCTCTCTCTATATATATATATATATAACATTTTCAAATAAATAAAATAATTTTTTCTAAAAAAAGGTATCCTGCCATACTTTTTCTTCCCTGTTAATTCCTAGGAATTAAAAATTGTTACGGGGCCAGCACTGTGGCAAAATGAGTTATACCAACAGCTGCAGCATGAGCATCCTCTATGGGCACCGATTGCATGTTCTACTTCTGATCCAGCTCCCTGCTAACATACCTGGGAAAGCAGCAGAATATGGTACATATCCTTGGGTCGTGCACCCAAGCGAGGGACCTGGATGAAATTTCCCTGACTCCTGGCTTTTTTTTTTAAAGATTTGCTTATTTCTTTGAAAGAGTTACACACACACTCACACACACACACACAGAGAGATAGAGAGAGAGAGGGAGGGAAGTCTTCCATCTGATGGTTTACTCCCCAACTGGTTGTAATGGCTGGAGCTGGGCTGATCTGAAGCCAGGAATGAGGAGCTTCTTCCACGTCTCCCACTTAGGTGCAGGGGCCCAAGGACTTGGGCCATCTCCTACTGCCTTCCCAGGCCATAAGCTGAAAGCTTGATCAGAAGTGGTGCAGCCCGGTATTGAACCAGAACCCTTATGGGATGCCAGTGCTTCAGGCCAGGGTGTTAATCTGCTGGGCCACAGCTCTGGCCTCCCATGTATGTGCATGGGCCCAAACACTTGGGCCATTTTCTACTGCTTTCCCAGGCCATAGCAAGGAGCTGGATCAGAAGTGGAGCAGCAAGGCCTCAAACCAGTTCCCATATGGGATGCCCATAATGTTTTCTTTAATTGGAGAAATGTTCCTTTGATAGAATGAGCGTATGACCCCACAATATTCTCTACTTACTCATAATAGGGTCTGAGATGTAAAAGTCATGATTAATTTCTTAGAAGAAAATTTACATACCCAGAAGCAAAGAGAGAAAATTAACCTTTTGTTTTTCTCATGATTGAATCAGAGTTTCAGAACTAATACTTAACTTGTATTTTAGAGGAGTTAATGACTTAACCAACTCTTCTATTAGAAATACTATGTTGTGGCCAGTGCTGTGGCACAGTAGGTTAAAGCACTGGCCTGAAGTGCCAGCATCCCATATGGGCTCCGGTTCTAGTCCCGGCTGCTCCTCTTCTGATCCAGCTCTCTGCTATGGCCTGGGAAAGCAGTAGAAGATGGCCCAAGTCTTTGGGCTGTTCTGAGGCTCTTAGCGTAGTGAAGATCTTAGATTCTCATTAGTGAAATCTTTAGAAATGTCAGAAAGCATGTAACTTTCTTTAACGATCTGAAACAGAGATGAGATCCATAAGGGCAGAACTGCTCAGCAGCCACACTGCAGGAATATGTATCTTTCTGACGATATCTTCATCTGCTTCTTGCAGTTGCAGCCAATCTGTGAGCTCTTGGTCTGTTTTTTGCCCTTGGGAGGGCCTAGGGTGCTCTATATTGTCTGTAAGGATTCAAAATTTGTTGTATATAAGTGTCTAATCATAAAATTTCCAAAGTGACAAGCTGGATGTAATGAAATATGCAGGACTGCAAAAAAAAAAAAAAAAAAAGAAAATACAAACATGGTGTACTGTCTATAAATTACAGCGGTAAATCTCTATTATAGAGATACACATGTCTACACAATTCTCTGTTTCTTTCCTTCTGAACGTCTACATTCAGCTCTCGATGGTATGATTACTTAGGAATAGATTTCATATACTTACTTTCATAATCAGTGAACTTGGAATTATTTTTGTAGTATTGAGGATTGTACTGACTAAAACACTATGTTTATTCCATGTTAAATAACATAATTGTATCTTTGGATTCCATTTGTCCTGCTACTGATGTATTCACAGGAGAGGGGAGGTGGGAAGAAAACCCAAGATCCATCGGGGTGGAGGAGGAATGTCAGAGGCTGTGGTTCTATTGTACTAAAGCTTGGGTTCTGGAAGAACACATTAATGGACCCAGATGGTTTGAAGCTAACTGAGGGCCTATGTTCTGTACACTTGTCTGTGGTACTGCATTTTCATTTATGTAAAATTTATTTTCTTCAAGCAATATATTAATTTGGATGAAAATGAAGATGTTAAGGAATGTTCAGAATGGGTCTGTTTAACCCTCATTGGCTTTGTTTTTAGGCACTTAACTCAGAAAAGAAAAGATAGAAAAATACATTTTGGGTTCTCTTCATCTGTACCACAGCAGTCTCTGGTTAAGATTTGTCATTTTGTCATATTTGATTCTCTAGACTCCCTGAAAAATCCCCTACTTCATTAGATGGAGTCCGTGTCTCACCATGGCAGTGAAAAGTTTAAAATGTTCCAGCTTTGCATTTAGCGAGGTCATGGACACATGGCATGGCACTTGCCAGCCAATTGTGTCAGGGGCATCATCTGAATTGGAATTACTTGCATGAAAAAAAGGAGTTGCAGATTCTTCCAGTGAAAGTGGAGAGGAGCAGGAGCTGCAGAACATTGCCAGGGGTGAGTGTGCCATGGGATGCCATGTGGTGGCTGGTGTCTGGGGTGCTGGTTCTGCAGTAGATAGGGCTTATGGGGGCTGGTGCTGTGGTGTAGCAGGTAAGTCTGCCGCCTGCAGTGCCAGCATCCAATATGGTCACTGGTTCAAGTCCCGCTGCTCCATTTCTGATCCAGCTTTACTATGGCCTGGGACAGCATTAGAAGATTGCCCACATCCTTGGTCTCCTGAACCCACATGGGAGAAATGGAAGAAGCTCCTAACTCCTGGCTTTGGATCAGCTCAGCTCTGGCCATTGCATCCAATTGGGGAGTAAACCAGCAGATGGAAGATTCTCTCTCTCTCTGCCTCTCCTCTCTCTGTGTAACTCTGACTTTCAAATAAATAAATCTTTCTTTTTCTTAAAAGAGCTTATGCTGATGTGTAGTGGTCATGGAAAATATATGGGACATTTTTCAGCAAGATTTTGGATGAATTTTCCAACCCCGGAACTCCTAGAGTTTGGAATAGACTTCTAATGCGTAACTTCCTCTTATGCTTAATTAGGTTTTTGTTTTGAATTGTTTTTAATGAAACAGCAAGGAATTCTGAGTTATAGACTTCCTATTTCAGAGACAGGAGAACACTGATGCCTGCATTATAATTAAATAATGCCTATCACCCTTTCTTAAGCAACAAATGATCACAGATTCTCTCTTTGCTGCTAAGTAATGAGCATGGTGATTCTTCCCACCGTAACCACCTTCCCTCCTACACTCCCTCCCCTCTTCCTCCTTCCTCTCCTATTGACATGGAATGCCATACATAGCTAGGGTGAACATTTAACCCGCTGGCCCTAGGTGTTCATACACTTCAACTCTGTGTGATTATTCATATGCCCTTTTTATGACAAGGCTTATGTCAGAATGACAAATTATATATTCACCTAATACTGAGAGTCATCAAATTGATTTCAATTTTCTTCTCTCTTAGGCAGTTCTTGAGGGGCAAAAATATTTATTTTGTATATCATGTATTTATTCAACTAAAAGACTGACTGTCAAGATGCTGAGTTTTAGTGTCAAAGCAAATATGTTTCTAGACCCCATGAAGTTTACAGTCTGGCAAGAAAGAGCCATCTACCCAAAGAATATTGTTTAACATAGTAAATGCTGGTGTGAAGTCAGTGGATAAAGATTGAAGCATTCTTAATCTAGCACCAACTCTAATCCTATGATCTCTAATTGAGAGAAGTAATCAGAAGCACAGAACTCCATGTTATCCAGTTATCTCTTTGAATTTCTGATTAAAAAATAAAACATATCAAACAACACACAAATACCTAGGAGTGCATAATCTTTATATACTATCTTGATATTAAAAATAAGAAAAAATAACCATGAAATAATAGCAACTTTGAATCTCCTTTGTTTTCTAGACAAGTTATAATTCTATGTGGTTCTTTACAGTAAATTATTACAGTAAATTCCAGTACATCATTACAGTAAATTATTACAGTAAATAACTATAGTAAATTATTTTTGTATGTACACTTCATCTCTCTCACATTTTTCCATTTGACAAATCAAATTTTAAAAACTGAGACCCAAGAGAAAAGAAAGATTTTTAAGCTGGTGTTATATGTTGATTGGCTCTCTAAATAAGATTTATTTATTTATTTGAAAGTCAGAGTTACACAGAGTAGAAGGGGAGAGAGAGAGAGAGACATCTTCCATCTTTTGGTTCACTCACCAATTGGTCACAATGGCTGGAGCTGTACTGATCCAATGCCAGCAGCCAGGAGCTTCTTCTGGGTCTCCCACACAGGTGCAGCTGCCCAAGGGCTTGGGCCATCTTCCACCACTTTCCCTGGCCATAGCAGAGAGTTGGATTGAAAGCAGAGTAGCCGGGACACAACCTCCACCCATATGGAATGTCCATGCTGGCAGTAGCTTTACCTGCTATGCCACAGTGCTGGCCCCTTGATTAGCCTTTATCTTAGACTTTTTAATGATATTAAAAAACACCGTGTTTTTCTAAGCTCTTTCCATTCAGTTTCTACTTTGTAAACTCCAGATAATACTGTCCCCAGAATTAATCTAAGGTATAAATGATATGATATAAGGCCTTTAACCCCTTAACCTGTCTCCTTGAATACTCAGCTATGTTAGCTCTGTGTCCATTCTTCTGTCTCTGTACTAGATGAATAAAAAGACAGTGTAAAATGATTTGAAAAGAACTATAAGGGGTCGGCGCTGTGGTGCTGCTGCCAATTGGGGAGTGAACCAGCAGATGGAAAACACCTCTCTCTCTCTCTCTCTCTGCCTCTCCTTCTTTGTAATAATTAAATCTTAAAAGAACTATAAACATCAATAAAACACAAATGAAAATTGTATTCTCAAAACTGGATATTAAACCATGCCTTCTACACCTCTGTTAAAAGTTACATTCTATCATAGTCATTTATGATTTCTAGGGCCAAAGTAGTAAATAAGATTTTTCTGGAAGAGACAGAGGTTATGAGGGAGCCAGGATTTGGGGTCAGTTAGCAGCAGTGAGTGTCACTCTTTCACATTTGATTCAGGAAAGGAAGAACAGCAACTGATCCCTGAGATTTTGGGGTGGGAAGGAAAGGAAGGAGGGACTGAATAAAAGCAAAGGCCCTCTGGTTGTGGGCACCCACCCCCGACTGCAGCCTTTGGGGAGGGCCAGCTGGTGTCTCTATGGATGATGTGGCCTGGACTCCATTTCCCAGAGTTCCCAGGAGCTCCAACATATTCTGCTTCCGGAATGCCTGTGCACATGTGTGTAAAACTGCCAGTCCCTGGGGCTCTGAGTTGGACCAGAGGGAGTTCATTCCCTGATCAGGGTCAGCCCTGGGGGCTGTGGTGCTCTTTCTCTCTCATTTACTGCATCACCTGCTCTGCACGTGCAATCCCAGGCAGTTTCCAAGTGCTCACCTCTAGCTAGCCTCCTGCTGCTTCTTCCCTCTTCATTGTCCACCTGTGGGTCCCAGTTACCAGGGACACTCTTCCCCACACTCCCCGCTTGGCTCCCTGAGTGTCTGGAAGAAAGGTTACCTGCTCCAGGGACTTTCTGCTGCAGGTTTCATGTGCAGGAAGGGGCGGGGCATGTGTGGGAGAAGGGTGTGTGCCAGGGCACCAGTGATCATGGCAGCTTCCCCCGAGGTCAGAATTGGGACCCTGGCTGTTCTGTTTCCCACCTCTGCTTCCCAGGCTCAAAGTGCCTGGTCTCTCTCCTGCAGAACCTCACCAAAAATGTCCCTAGTCTGCTTTATTTAGTTGTTACAGGAGAGAGAGGGCAGTGTTCTGGGAACCTGCACACACAGGGAAGAAAGGTGGAAAGACTCCCGCTCTCCACAGTTAAATAAGCCAGGTTCCCACTGTAGGAGGTCTCAGAATGCAGTCTGGCCGGTCTCTTGATGTTTCCTGGGCTGGATACTGCAAGGTGGGGCTGGATGGCCTTCAGCAGGGAGCCTGGGGCAGCAGAGGGGTGGGAAGGAGGATCTGACTAGGATCTGCCCCACTGCTCTCATCCTGCACCTCATCTTCCTGGTGGGGAGCAGTGTGAAGCATGAATAGCTGCTTTGTGCATTGATCCCTCTCAAGTATTAATTATCAGATTTTTCCAATGTGGAATTTGAAGCTGTTACAGAAACCTGGGGTGGGAAACCTCTCTTCTTTCAAACAGGCACAGAGACAGTGGAGGATCCAAGGAGTTTCTATTAATGGCCCTAGGCTCAGCTGGAATGATTTCCTGAGAATTGAGCATCATATTCAAGTTTCTTAGCTGTTACAGCATTGGTGGGTTTAAATGGCAGCCTACATGACTTAGGACCACATTTCCAATGGTCAATGGGTTCAGTATGTTTGTAAAAGTGATGCCAGGGACAGATTTATTAGGACAGATTTATGAGTGGAGTTTACAAAAGCAGAACTTAGGACATCTTCCCTCCCTAGACAAGATTTCAGTGGGCAGCTGTTTCACTCGTTAATTGTGAGCATCCACTTTTAAAGGTTTGTGTTGGATGGGGTCCACTTCTCTTTCGTTGATGATGTATTTGGCTGCTTTTCATTTTCTGTCTTCAGTTATTTCTTCTCCTGTTAGCAAGGCTGTCAACTGTTTTTACCTGCCGCTGATCCCTTTGCAAAGTGAGAAGGGAACTAAAATTAATGCAAGTCTACTGTGTTGACAATAACTGGAGCTACTTTTTTAAAGATTTATTTATTTATTTGAAAGAGTTACACAGAGTGAGGGGAGAGAGAGAGTGAGCTAGGGAGAGGGAGAGAGAGGTAGAGAGGTAGAGAGGTGGAGAGAGAGAGAGAGAGAGAGAGAGAGAGAGAGAGAGAGAGAGAGAAATAGAGAGACGTCTTCATTCCGATGGTTCACTCTGCAATTGGCAGCAACAGCTGGAGCTGTGCCAGTTTGAAGCCAGTAGCCAGGAGCTTCTTCTGAGATGTAGCTGTTTTTAAAAATAATTATTTATTTATTTGAAAGGCAGAGTTACAGAGTGGTAGAAGCAGAGATGGATGGCTGGAGCTGTTTGGATCCAAAACCAGAAGCCAGGAGCTTTGTCCAGGTCTCATAGTTGGGTGCAGGAGATGAGGGATTTGGGCCATCTTCTACTGTTTTCCCAGGCCACAGCAGAGAGCTGGATGGGAAGTGCAGCAGCCAGGATCCCAACCAGCACCCATATAAGATGCTGACACCGCAGGCAGTAGCTTTACTCACTATGCAACAGTGCCGCCCACTAACTGGAGCTCTTTTAATCTGACTTTGCATAATTGGAGAATTACAACATCATAAATACAGATAAGTAACATCTTTTTTTCTGCCCAGTACTTTACAGTTACCCAGTGATCCACTGAGAATCTTACATTCCACACTGTGTAATTAAGAAGGTCAGTTACTTGTCTTATTTTGGGTTCTGTGTTTAAACCCATGACACTTTTGACATGGGAGGATATTAGTTCTACAATTTCATAGAGACTGGTCTATGGAAGCATCGATAGAAGTTATAACTGTGAGTGATAAGAAAGAAGAGGGGAAGAAATAAGTGCCCCTTACCCCACACATAGATATCCACAAGTGGAGTAGAAGACGTGCCCTTGAAAACTATGGCTGACTTTCTGGGACAAACTGTGTTTGAGTGCTTCACATGTTCTGATAGAAAGGTGTTGCCACCAGGTTATTAGTATATTCATTTAGTTAGTTTTTAAAGATTTATTTATTTATTTGAAAATCAGAGTTACACAGAGAAAGAAGGAGAGGCAGAGAGAGAGAGAGGTCTTCCATCAGGTTCATTTCCCCAATGGCTTCATCATTGTGAACTTTGCTCAGTTCCTGACCTATACCTTTCCTTTAACCTAGTACTTTGCCATGTAGTAGCCCATGAAAACTGCAGACTGCATAAATGAATGAATACTTGGAGGGCTGTGATTTCTTAGAGGAACATCAT
The DNA here is from genome assembly GCF_964237555.1 of Oryctolagus cuniculus. Lineage (NCBI taxonomy): Eukaryota > Metazoa > Chordata > Mammalia > Lagomorpha > Leporidae > Oryctolagus > Oryctolagus cuniculus. Next base: position 25,447,516 of record NC_091438.1, on the reverse strand, counting down.
GAGACAGAAGGAATAAAACAAAACAAAAGTATCCTCCGTATATAGAAGGTATACTGTTTTTGCAAGCCACAGAGAAGAGGAAGAAGAAGGAAAGTAGTGAGACTGGAAAGTTTGTGGCAAAGGTAATAGGCATTGGTCAAGAATTTAACAAGCCCATTAGGAACACATTAAGGTTTCCTTACTTCCATGTAGACTCTGCCCTCTAATGGTGAACAGGGTCCTCTAAACCCACTTGTTGCACAAATGAAAACCCAAGCATTGTCTTCTCCCACAGATGGAGTCTGCTATTGGTTTTGATTTACATTTCGCTAACGGCTAGTGATATTGGGCATGTTCATCTATGTCTTGACCATTGAGATTTCCTCTTCTGAGAAACATCTATTCTGATCATTGCCCATTTCTTAAGTGTACATTTTGCTTCTTGTTTTGAGTTTTTCCAGTTCTATATATGTATGTTCTGGCTATCAATCTTTTGTCATAGTCAGAGTTTTCAATGTTTCCTGCCATTCTGTCCATTGTATCTTCACTCTGTTGATTACTTTGTTGTGAAGATGTATCTTAATTTGATATGCTCAACTTTGTATATTATATTTTTGTTACTTGTGCTTTTGGAATCTGACCCAAAACTGTTGTCTTTGCTAATGTTTTACAGTTTCTCATATGTTTACTTAGTTTTTGGCTTTATATTTAGACTTTTAATTCACCTTGAGTTGCTTTTACATAGTGTATGAGGTGTTGGGGTATCTTTTCAGGCTTCTACATATGGATAATCACTTTCCTTTAAACCATTTGCTAAAGGGATTCTTCTTTCTCCTGTTTGTTTTCTTTCCTTTGTTAAATAGGAGTTGCCTGTAGAAAAGTCGGTTTATTTCAGCTGCCTATTTTTTCCATTGAACTATGTGTCTGTTTTTCCAACACTGCTAACACTGCTTTTATTTTTTTTAAGATTTATTTATTTATTTGAAAGTTCAGATGCTTCTTCCAAGTCTCTCACGTGGGTGTCAGCACCCAAGAACATGGGCCATCTTCCACCAATTTCCCAGGTGCATTAGTAGGGAGCTGGATTGGAAGTGGAGCACCTGGTCTCCTAGCAGCAACATATGGGATGCATGCACAGCAGGTCAAGGCTTTAACCCACTACACCACAGCACCAAACGCTTTCCTATTTACTTCTGCTGTGATCTTTCATTCTTGACTTTTTTCCACTGCCCTGCAACTTGACTCATTCCTGGTTTTTTTCTGGGTCCTGGAGGATGGTAGTAGGTTGCTTCTGGGATATCTTTTTTGTGGTAGTAGATACTTGGTAATCTAAAAACATAGTTTTGTTTCTATATTTCTCTGCTAATCACAAGGACCTTCTAGATGACAGCAGAAAATGCTGGCAGAAATGAGGATATATTAATTTGCTAAGAAAATACCACAGAGAATATGATTTAAATCATGGAATTTTACTTCTAAGAGTTGTAGAGGTTGAAAATATCAGATCAAGGTGCTAATAGGCTCGATTTTTCCAGAAGCCTTTCTCTGATGTGACAGACACATCTATCATTTGATCTGCTTAAAAGCACTTTCTTCAGGTAGAGTCATGTTGGTGATTAGCACTTCAGTGTTTGAGATTTAGGGAGGCACATTTCAGTCCACAACAGCAAAGGGGCCCTGTGGTCTACTTCAATGACAGCCATCTCTACGGAGGACAGAAAGTTTGAAATCAGCGTTAGGATTTCTCACAGTATTACTGTCAGTGCTATCTCCATCAAATGTGCATTCATGTACACACAAACAAAACTACCTGTACACATAAACACATTCAACAGTGGAAATGCCTGATGGTTGTGTACAGGTAACATCAATATAATAATCTATAAGATGGCCTATTAGCAGACATTAAAAGAGAATTAGAAAGAATGACAACAAAATCTGCAGTTACCTATATTTATGTCTATATGTATGATATTCAGTATTTATAGTTGCTAAAAGATGAATACTGATGTGTGGGAATTAAAGCTAAACCTTACCTTGCAATATTGCAGCCTAGTCTACATGAAAGATGTCTTCCTAAAACCGTTCACTGGGCCCACTCTGTGGCATAGTAGATTAAGCATCCACCTGCAGCACCAGCATCCCACATGGGCACCAGTTTGTGTCCCTATTCCTGCACTTCCAATCCAGCTCTTTGCTAGTGGCCCAGGAATGCAGTGGAATATGCCCTGAGTGGTTGGGCCCCTGCACCCATGTGAGAGACCTGGAGGAAGCTGCTGACTCCTGGCTTCTGGCACCTGGCTTCAGATCAGCCCAGCTCCAGCCATTCTGGCCATTTAGGGGTGAACCAGTGGATAGAAGACCTCTTTCTCTTCCTCTCTATCTGTAACTCTGCCTCACAATAAATAAATACATTTTTTAAAAGCCTTTCACATTTTAAATTTCTTAATTTTTTAAAGATTTATTTATTTATTTATTTACAAGTTGAGTTACAGACAGAGAGGAGAGCAGGGAGATAGAGAGAGGTCTTCCATCTGATGTTCACTCCCTAATTGATTGCAACTGCCAGAGCTGTGCTGATCCGAACCAGGAGCCAGGAGCTAGTTCCAGGTCTCCCTGATGGGTACAGGGGTCCAAGGACTTGGGCCATCTTCTACTACTTTCCCAGGCCAGAGCAGAGAGCAGGATCAGAAGTGGAGCAGCTGAGTATTGAACCGGCCCCCATATGGGATGCTGGCACTTCAGGCCAGGGAGTTAACCTGCTCCACCACAGCACCAGTCCAACATTTTAAATTTCTGATACTCTAAAGTAGCACAGGACTGCATTACATCTAGGAAAGATGCATTTAAAAATTATAAATCTAGTGCATTTTAGCAGAAGTTTTAACAAATACTTCTGATTTTCTCGGCATTATGTACTAAATAAATGACATAGTGAGTCATTGTCAGATTTTTAGCTTTTGACAGCCACTTATAATATTTCACAGCTTTTTGAAATGTATTGCTAGTGTGTTTTCCTCAACACATGCACTGGATTTTACCAGTTTAGTGCACATGGAGTTGCCTCTTATAGGATTTGCATTATGATGGGTTTCCATGGCACATGTAATCAACATCTGCAAAGCCTCTAAAACACATAAATAATAACATGAATCAGGCTTTTTTCTTAAAGATTTATTTATTGATTTGAAAGAGTTGCACAAATAGAGGAGAGGTAGAGAGAGACAGACAGACAGACAGACAGAGACAGAGAGGTCTTCCATCTGCTGGTTTACTCCCAGTTGGCCACAATGGCTGATCTGTGTCAATCCGAAGCCAGGAGCTTCTTCCGGGTCTCTCACATGTGTGCAAGGCCCCAAGGACTTGGGCCACCTTCTACTGCTTTCCCAGGACATAGCAGAGAGCTGGTTCAGAAGTGGAGTAGCCACGACTTGAACTGGCACCCATATGGCTTGCCAGCACTGCAGGCAGCAACTTTATCTGCTATGCCACAGCGCCAGACCAACATTGCATCTCTTTAAGATGATATGGATTTAAGTTCATGAGAAATTATTAGCATAGTGGGAACTGATAGATACAGATGAAGCAGGATGGACTTGTTAGGAATGCTGATGTTAATTTTCTTATAAAATAAATAAATAAGAAATTAAATATGGTCAGACATAAATGAAGACTAAATTTTATTAGTGGTGATCCAGAAAACACTGATCTCAGGTCTTTTTCTTCCAGTGCTAAGTTTATATTTTTAAATGCATATTAAGTGAACAAATTTCATGTAATTTATATATACAGATTGAAGAGCAAACTGATAACATCCTACCCTATCTTCCCTTGGTCTCATATTTCCAACTCCCTCCTTCTTGTTTTATTTTCTTTTAATTTTGACAGCTGCATGCATTGATTTTATTTTAGAATCACAAGCTTTACCCCTCTACAAAATAAAGAATTCAGCAAGTAGTAGCAGAAATATCAATGAGTATATGTTGTATACTCTATCAAAGAGTACAAAAAAGTGCTATGAACAATACTCAAATCTCAAAATGTCATATTAACTCATATGCTACTTTTCGTTTCCATATATTAATTACCACCAGTCAGAGAAAACATATGGTATTTGTCTTTTGGGGACTGGCTTCTTTCATGAAGCATACTTGTTTCCAGTTCATCCATTTAGTTACAAAAGTTAAGATTTCATTCTCAATTATGGCTGAATAGTATTTTACACTGTATATATAGCTCATATTCTTTTTCCAGTCACCAGTTGATGGACATCTGGGTTGATTCCATGTTAGCTATTGTGAATTGAACTGTAATAAACATGAGGGTACAGATAACTCATGCCTATGCATATTCTATTTCATTTCATGTGGATAAATTCCCAGGAGTCAGATGGCAGGATCATATGGTATGTTTGTTTTCAGCTTTCTGAGGAACTTTGATACTGCCTTCCATAATGGCTGTACTAGCTTCATTCCCAACAACAGTGGGTTAGGGTACCTTTTTCTCTCCCTCTCCACCAGCCTTTATTGTTTGTTGACTTTTTCAAAAGAATTATTTATTTGAAAGGTGGAGTTACAGAGAGGGAGAGGCAGAGGCAGAGGCAGAAAGACATAAGTATTTTATCTGCTTGTTTATTCTCCATATGGCCCAACAGGTGGTGCTGGTCCAATCGGAAGCCAGAGTTAGGAGCATCTCCCTGGTCACCCAAGTGGGTGCAGGGACCCAGGCTCTTGGGCCATCCTCCAGTGCCCTCCCAGTCCAGAGCAGAAAGCTGGACTGGAAGAGGAGCAACCGGGACCAGATACGGCACCCATATGGGATGCCGGCTCCATGGGTGGAGGATCAACCCAGTGTGCCACGGCACTGGCCCCCATCAGGGATATTTTTCTATAGTTCTCTTTCTCCACTGTATCTTTTTCTAGTTGAAGAATTAAGGTGATGCAGGATTAATAGAAGGAGTTTGAGAGGATTGTCTCTCTTTCAATTGTGTTGAATAGTTTGAGAAGTATTGGAATTATTTCTTTAAAAGTCCTGTAGAATTCAATAGTGAGGCTGTCTGATCCTGGACTTTTCCTTGTTTGGAGGGTCTTTATTACTCATCCAATCTCTGCCTTGGTTTTTGATTTGTTTAGCTTTTCTATGTGTCTTCATGACTCAATTTTGGTATATTGTGTATGTCCAGGAATCTGTTGATTTTTCCCCTAGGTTTTCCAATTTGTTAGCCATCACAACTGATGCCCACATCCTATATTGCTGTGCTAATCTAAGTTTTGTGTTCTCCACTTCCAAATCAGTTTCATGTTAATATCCCTTGGAAGCAATGCATAATAGCTCAAATTCTTTCCTTCCTGCCATCTAATTTGGAGAACTGTAACCTCAATGGGGACTTGAGAACCTGGTCTTGCACAGTTGTAGCCATATAGAAAGTGAACCAGCAGATGGGAGATCCCTCTGCTTCTCTTTCCTTCTTTCTTTGTCTCTGTGTCTCTCTGCCTTTTTTTTATCATATTAAAATATTGAATTACTTATTTGAAAGAGTTACAGAGAGAGGGAGAGACAGAAATCTTCCACCACCTAATTCATTTTTGAGATGACTTTAATAGCCAGAGTGTGGCCAGGTTGAAGCCAGGAGCTTTTCCTCCGATGTGCGTGGCAGCATTCCAGCACTTGGGCCAACTTTCCCTGCTTTTTCAGTCCATTGGTAAGGCACTGGATCAGAAATGGAATAGCTGGTACTTGAACTGGTGCAAGTAGAGGATGCCAATGTAACAGATAGCAGCTTTGTCCACTGCACCACAACCACCAGCTCCTCTTTCTGCCTTTCCAATAAATAAATCTTTTGAAAAAGAACTTAAGGTAGTAAAAGTCATCATGACTGAGCAATGGCAAATTTATTGAAGTGATCTATTTTCTTAAAGATCTATTTATGAATTTGAAAGGCAGCACTAGAAAGAGAGAGTGGGAGAGATGGATCTTCCTCCTGGTTTGTTCACTCCTCAAATGGCTGCAATGACTGTGGCTAGGCCAGACTGATATCAGGAGCCAGGGGCTTCTTCCAGGTCTCTCACATGGGTGCAGGAGCCCCAATATTTGAGTCACCCTGTGCTGCTTTTCCAGACACATTAGCAGGGAACTGGATCCGTTTGGAGCATGAATGTCTATGATACTCTCCTTGCAGTTGAAGGATCTAGAATCCATTTCAATTATGGGTGAGCCAAGTACAACAGCTCACAATTGTCCAAGGTTTGGATTAGATGGGTTCTGAGAAATTTTGTTAAAATAGTTTTAATCATAACTCTCAGTTTAAGCTTTTCTTACCAAATTTTTATGTTTGCTGATGTTTATATCTATGGGAAAGTTGGGTCTCTGGATTGCAACCAATGAAAGCATCCAGACTAACAGTAATAAGGTCAACAGTCAGCAGAATGATGTCCAGCTGAACTGAAATAGCTTTTCTTATTTGGTAGAGGGGTTACCTCCTGCATTATACTGACATACTGACATAGACAGTAGATATTGGAGCCTGTCCCTTCTGCCAAATGGAGAATGCCACATTTTGATCCATCACATATATATTTATATAATATATATTATATTATATATTTATATACATAATATAGAATTACATATAATTATTATAAATATATAATTATATATAATTATTATATATGAATTTATTATATATATAAATTTATAATTATTTCTGATCCACCTCCTTACCAATGGATTGAAAAAGCATTGAAAGATGGTCCAAGTGCCTGGGATGCTGCCACACACATCGGAGGAGAAGCTCCTGGCTTCAACCTGGCCACACTCTGGCTATTGAAGTCATCTCAAGAATATATATATATATTTTATATATAATACTTATGATAAATTATGTAATATTATTTATTAATAATTACTATATATTATATAATATATGATAAATTATAATTTATTTTGTATATGAATATATTTATATATGTAAATATATATAAATAAATGTAAATATATATATAAAGAATTTATTTATGTATTTGACAGGTGTACTTACAGTGAGAGGAAGAGACAGAGAGAAAGGTCTTCCATATGCTCATTTACTCCCCTAATGACTGCAATGTCTGCAGCTGGGCCAATCTGAGCTAGGAGCTTCCAGGTCTCCCACATTTTGGCAGGGACCAAAGCACTTGGAAGAGCTTCTACTGCTTTCCCAGGCTGTTGCAGAGAGCTGGATGGGAAAAGGAGAAATGGGGACCAGAACTGGTGCACATATGGGGTGCCAGCACTGCAGGTAAAGGATACACCACTGCACCACAGTGCTGGCCCCAGTCTATCCTTTATTAAGGAGATCTCAGTAATCATGTTCAGGTATTGCTGTCCTATATTCATGGCCAAAGTCCTAGCAGACAACATGGTTTGGAGAATCGTAAGCACAAGGTGTGTAGGAGACTTCATTTCTCATACAGCACAGTTAATAACAAGGTTCCAAGAGGGGAAATTACTTGCATCATAGTCTTTGAGAACTAATGGACATCACAGGTGATCTAAAGAATTTAGAGGGTTTGTGAGTCCCTAGAGTGGAAAAGTCACTGGGAGCACAAGGACAGTGCCTAGAGTTTATTTTGATGGATTTTAGCCCCTTTCATTGGAGGCAGGCCCGAAGAAGCTGGACTGATTTGTAAACCTCAGAAGTGTCTTTTCAAGGTGAAGGCAAACTGAGACTGAGGGGTTTTAGGAAAAACTTGGAACAAAATGCATTTGCCACACTTGGTTAAGACACATCATTTATCTATTGATTTTCATCAGATCTGTTAACATTAGGTATAAGGTACAGTGGACATGGTGGATGGCATATAACAATATGATTTTAGTAATATATCATGAGGTGCTTTTATTTTTTACTGAATTTAGCAGGTAAAATTGGGCTACCTAATGGGATATAGCTGGAATAATCACCTTTTTGTTAAATAAATCTGAGGTAATAAATGTCAGTGTATGATGACATTGAGTTTTCTTTTATTGGGCCTTCTTGGTTATTTTAATCTGGGATGTGTGAATTCTCATTTTCTCTAGGCAAGTTGTAACTGAAAAACTTAATTGTATTCCTCATCATGTTGGACCAACTCTGCTGCTTCTGTGATTTTTTTAATACATCTAACAATTGGAAATTTAGACAATAGTATAGTTAAAATGAGATGTACCAAGTAAAGTATTTATTTTTATTCTGATACATATTTTGGAATTCTTCTAAAATTCCTATTGAGTATCCTTGTAAAATTTCATTGCATCCCAGGTTAAGACTTATTGGAGGCAGGTGCCATGGCTCAAAAGGCACCTGCGGTGCAGGCACACCAAGTTCTAGTCTTGCTGGGAGCACCAGATTCTGTCCCAGTTGCTCCTCTTCCAGTCCAGCTCTCTGCTATGGCCCAGGAGTGCAGTGGAGGATGGCCCAAGTGCTTGGGCCCTGCACCTGCATGGGAGACGAGTAGGAGGAAGCAACTGGTTCCTGGCTTTGGATCAGCACAGTGCGCTGTCCACAGTGGTCACTGGGGGGTACACCAGTAGAAAAAGGAAGAACTTTCTCTCTGTCTCTCTCTCCACTGTCCACTCTGCCTGTCAAAATAAAAAATAATTTTTAAAAAAGGATTTATTGGAGCCACTCTAGTGATTATACCCATGAAACTTTGTTAATAAATGTAAATAGAACCTGGGAAAATTGACGTATATCTTATGCTGTAGAGACTTAAGATTGAACATCTTTTTTATCTTTTTTAATTATATAATTTAAAAACAAAGTTTAGATTTTTTTTTTGACTTTACCAAGCCACAGCTCTGGCCCCATTAATATGTCTTAACAATGTTTTTTCCTCTCAGACTTATCTCTATTGTTTCAGTAAACTGCATGCCTTTTCTTTACATTCAGATTCTCTCAGCTGTCAAAGCTTATTCATCTTAATTCTGTGGTTCCTATTTCCCTCCCTTTTATTCTGTCCCTAGGCTAATTGAGGTCATGATTCTCCATTTCTTCTGTGTGGTGTCACAGTAGCCTTGAAGTGTACTTTTTCTCTTCTGATTTCTAAAGAAAGAAATTATGTATTCCCCCAGTTTAGATATTTTAATAATTCATTCTAAAACAAAGGTTAAATGTTCTTAATTTGACAAGAATTTTCGAGGCCAGCAGTGTGGCGTAGTGGGTAGAGCCACCACTTGCAGTGCTGGCAGCTCATATGGATCCAGATCTCTGCTATAGCCTGGGAAAGCAGTAGAAGATGGCCCAAGTCCTGGGCCCCTGCCCCATGTGGGAGACCTGGAAGAAGCTCCTTGCTCCTGGCTTTGGATTGGCGCAACTCTGGCCATTGCAGCCAACTGGGGAGTGAACCAGTGGGTGGAAGACCCCCTCTCTTCTGTGCCTCTCTCTGTGAAACTCTGACTTTCAAATAAATAAATAAATCTTTAAGAAAAAGAATTTTTTTCTAATTTTAGATTTGTTCTACTTCATTGCCATTTCAGGATGTGCGTAAGGAGTGCATATCCAGTTTTTCTATTTTGGATTTTTGGGATTTTGTATTAGCTCTGCTGTTCATTCATTTTTCTTGAGCTTGGTGGTATCTTCTCCTCAGCTGTATTAAGAGAGAGAGCAATAGCCCTCATGTCTTTTTAGGTAAGTAAGACATATTAAAAACAGAGCATTCAGTATACATTCATAGTAGTTTGACTTGTTCAATTGATTTTCCTGACCTCCCTTGGATATTCTTGGTCTCTGCTGTACAACTTCCTATACTCATTAATTCTTTGATATTCCCAAATCCAGAAAATGAATTATTCAACAGCTGTGTTCCTGTATTTGCTGGGACTCAGGGTAAGAAGCAAAGTGGAGGTGTTCAGGAATCTAAAGTTACATGCTACATAGCAAAGCACATCATTTCCTATACAAAGTGACTGGGAAATCCAGAATCTTCTGCCCACTATATTGGATCCTGAACTATTACTGGACTATTCAGTAAGATTTTAATGTATTTATTTTCTGTGTGTGTGTTTGTATTTCTAAATAAACTCTGCTGGGCTACTTAACATTAACATGTATTGCAGAATTCTTTCATCAGTTTTTACTTTTAAAAAGTTTCTCTTTCAGTTTTATGGGAAAGGTTAGAAGTTTTCTGCTATGTAACTGAAAATTCATTCATTCATTAAAGTTAAAAATATTTGTTGGAAATTCGTGGAATACTATTAATTCTCGTGTGATTTACATGAAACTAAATACATTCTCTATTTTGTTTTGCTTAAAATTTCTGCATGTGTGGACTTCTTTTTTCCTTATTGCCCCAAATCCCTTTGTGTATTGGGATGGCAAACGGGTTTTACACTGGACAAAACATGTTATTTTGGCAAAGAAGTACTTAGCCTTGCTGCTTCAAGTATTCAAATATTACATTAGAAATCAGTATATTTGTTTACTGTACAAATGTCCTTCATACAATTTTGTAATCTTCTGGGATGGGAGAGGAAGCAGGAAATAGGAGGGTTATGGGTGGGAGGGAAGTTATGGGGGAGGGGAAGCCACTGTAATCCAAAAGCTGTACTTTGGAAATTTATATTTATTAAATAAAAGTTAAACAATTTTGTAATGTCCATCTTCATTTTTATTTCATCCTTTTTTAAAAAGATTCATTTATTTTAGTTGAAAGTCAGAGTTACACACAAAGAGAAGGAGAGAGAGAGAGAGAGCAGTCTTCCGACTGCTGGTTCACTCCCCATTTGGCCACAATGGCTGGAGCTGTGCCGATCCAAAGCCAGGAGCCCGCAGCTTCTTTTGGGTCTCCTATGCAGTTGCAGGAGCCCAAGGTCCTGGATAGTAAGTCTTACTAGCCTAAAAAGCTGGATAGCAATTTGAGTAGCCAGGACTTGAACTGGCACCATTGTGGGATGTCAGCACTGCAAGCCACAGCTTTACTTGCTACTCCACAGCACCAGCCCCCTAAATTCTTATGTTTATTGCTATGCTATTGGAATTTATAATTGATAATGCTGAACAATTGAAACTGTCTTATTTACAATTGTAGGACTGGATATGGCAGTTTTACTTAAAGTAAAGTATGTAGCCTGCTTATTGTATGATTTTCGGAAAAGCATGTATTTATATATAACAACAGATCTGTTAATCATTTAAAAGTGAATTATCATGATTACCCAGATGTAAAGAATACAATATGTGCTAATGAGTTAGCAGTCACAGACATTTAGAATTAGAGGGATTTTGGAACTTTTTCAATACTGCAGTTTTTATGAAAAACTAATAATTTTTTTATTTCACAGGTAGAGTTATAGACAGTGAGAAAGACAGAAAGGTCTTCCTTCCGTTGGTTCACTCCCCAAATGGCCGCCACAGTTGGAGCTGTGCCCATCCAAAGCCAGGAGTCAGGTGCTTTCTCCTGGTCTCCCATCCGGGTGCAGGGTCCAAGCATTTGGGCCATCCTCCACTGCCTTCCCGGGCCATAGCAGAGAGCTGGACTGAAAGAGGAGCAACCAGGACTAGAACCCTTTGCCCATATGGGATACCAGCACCACAGGTGGAGAATTAACCAAGTGAGCCACGGCGCTGGCCCCCGATAAATTTACTCTTAACAAAATATCAAAATATCTTATTCAGTATAAAGTTAGTAGTGAAAAGAGACTACCTTGTTGAACACAGAAATTTGAGATTATATTTCTTGGTATTAATTTGCATCTTAAGGCTTATTGCCTAGTTTATTTCAACATTTCAATCTAATATTACTAATAATATCTTGTACTTAGTGGTTCACTGTGTGCCAGACAATATTCTTTTGATTTTTTAAAAGATTTATTTATTTATTTGGAAGTCAGAGTTACACAGATAGTGAACAAGAGGAAGAGAGAGAGAGAGAGAGGTCCTCCGTCTGCTGGTTCACTCCCCATATGGCCCAAAAGGTCAGAGATATGCCAATCTGAAGCCAGGAGCCAGGACCTCTTCAGGGTCTCCCATGCAGATTCAGGGGCCCAAGGACTTGGGCCAACTTCCTACTGATCTCCCAGGCTATAGCAGACAGCTGGATGGAAAGTGGAGTAGCCTGGACTTGAAGCAGCCTCCATATGGGATGCCCAAACTGCATGCAGTGGCTTTACTTGCTACACCACAGCACTGGCCTCAAGACTATGCTCTAAAATGATGCATTAATTATTCCCAAATATTGAAAAGTGGCATGGTACATATTTGAATGTGTTGTTTTGTACTAGTTGTAGAAACAGTTTAAAATACATTTATATTTAAAAATGTAAGCTTTGATCTAAAGGTTTACTTTCCCCTAAGGTGCCTGTTTGGAAACTGAGAGATCGTTGAAGTCTCAAGATAGAGTACAACTGATCTTATCCAAGCCTCCTTTATCACATGAGGATGCTAAATGCCAAGCCCAGAGAAGTAAAGTGAACTGTTCAAGGTCACATAGGTAAGTTGTAGCAGGGATAATTCTGTATTAGCATTAGGTATCCTGATACATAGGCCACTGTTCTGTCAATTTCGTACTCCTTCTGGAGTTAAAGATTCTAAGTTGTGGAAAATTAAGTTTGGAAATTTAGTGGTTGCTATGTTGTTATGGTGAGAAATTTCTGTGTATAGCTATGAGTTGCTTAAATTTTACTCAATATATTTTTCTAGTATGTTTGCTATTTATTTGAAATGTATAACAAATAGCTTCATCTATTTGCCAAAAGAATTTTTTGAAGATTTATTTATATTATTTGAAAGTCATAATTACACAGAGAGAGAAGGAGAGGCAGAGAGAGTGGTCTTCCATTCACTGGTTCACTCCACAGTTGGCCTCCATGGCTACATCTGTGCTGACTGGAAGGCAGGAACCAGGAGCCTCTTCCTGGTCTCCTATGCAGGTGCAGGGGCCCAAGGACTTGTACCATTTTATAGTGCTTTCCCAGGCCATAGCAGAGAGCTGGATAGGAAGTGGAGCAGCCAGGTCTTGAACTGATAACCCTGTGGAATACCAGTACTGAAGGTGGCAACCTCACCCACTATGCCACAGTGCCAGCCCTTGCCAAAAGAATTTACAGAAGCTATTCCATATATACACTTAACAATTATTTACTTGACACGAACTATCCCTGCATATTTGAAAATTTTGAATGGTATCACTTGGGTTTTAAGAATGTTATATTTTAGGTCTCTTAATATTTTTAGTGATGATGTTTTAAAGGCCCTTTCTGTTTTATGAAAAATGATAAGGATTTTGTTTTACAATGCCCATAGTATTACTACTTAAAGCAATAGATTAAATAACACTTTTAAACAAAGTCATTTAATACTAAATTCTAACACACTGGTATATTTTAAAGTGAGAAACTGGATTTCTTTCAGATATTCTAAAGAAGAATGATAATCAAAATTGAAGACATCTACAGTTCACTTGTTTTATATATTCGTCATAATGGTCCAATTTAGAGTTTTAATTTTCATTAGCTTTTAAAAGATTCAGTACAGTTTATAGAAAAAATTCAGAGAACATAATTATATACTCAACCTCCCTCCCTTCTTTTTCCTTCTTTGCCATTTTTTTAGATTATGAAATGACATTTTCCATTTACATTACATTAAAAAGGGTTGTTGAATCAAAGGACAAGTTTAACAAGCAATAAGCAAAAAAGAACGTAATTTAGAGGGAATACAGACAATGGCTCTAAACAATTATTGAATATCACATCTAAACAATATGTGAATAAATTGATAAAATAAATATTTTAATTTCTCCTACTAAAATGCTCAGAGAAAGTCTTTCATTATTTATCAAATATTAGTGCAAAAATATGGATTCAAATGATCCCAAAAAGTGATAATTTTTGTGTAATAAAGTCCAATTTTTGTCAAGGCTTTTTGACAGTCTCACAGAAAATTTATGTTTGTGAATGGGAAGAATAATACCAAAATGTGCATACTACCAAAAGCAATTTGCAAATTCAATGCAATCCCAATCAACATAACAACGGTGTTCTTCTCAGAGCTAGAAAAAAATGATGCTAAAATTCATATAGAAACATGAGAGATGCTTAACATCTAAAGCAATATTATAAAGCAAATAAAGCTGGAGACATCATATTATATATTACAGGGGTCAGCACTATGACAAAGCAGGTAAAGTCACCGTCTGCAGTGCCGGCATCTCATATGGGTGCCAGTATGTTTCCCAGCTGCTCCACTTCTTATACCCCTCTCTGGTATAGCCTGAGAAAAAAGTAGAAAATGGCCAAAGTCTTTGGGCCCCTGCACCTGCATAGAGACCTGGAAGAAGCTCCTGACACTTGGATTCAGATCAACACAGCTCCAGCCATTGTGGCCATTTGGGAAGTAAACCAGTGGATGGAAGACCTCTCTCTCTCTGCCTCTACCTCTCTGTGACTCTGCCTTTCAAATAAATAAATAAACTGCAAAAAAAAAAAGCAGAAGTGTTAACACTGACATAATAACAGACACATAGTTCAATGGAAAAGACTAGGTAACATAGAAATAAACCCAAATTTCTACCAGCAACTCATATTTAACAAAGGAACTAAAATGAACTGGAGAAAGAAGAATCTCTTTCACAAGTGGTGCAGAGGAACTTGATTATCCATATGTAGAAGCCTGAAAATAGACTCCAACATCTCTTACACTATGTGAAAGTGAACTCACAGTGAATTAAAATCTAATCATAAGACCCAAACCCAAGTAAACATAGGGAAACTCTAAATATTGTCAACAGACAATAGCTTTTGGGTAAGATTCCAATAGCAATAGTCACAAAAATAAAAACAGAGACATTTGAGTATATCCAACTAAGATACTTGTTCACAACAAAGTAAACATCAGAGTGTAGATACAATGAACAGATGGCAGGAAAATTAAAACTCTGAATGTTTACAGATTTCCAGAACATTTACATGAATTGGAACAACTCAAAAAATACAGTGAAGAAACAGGCAAGGATCTGAATAGACATTTCTCAGAAGAAATGTAAATGGTCAAAACATATGAATATGCCCAATGTCACTAACCATTATGTAAATATAAATCAGAACACCATATCAGTCTCCAACACCTGTGGGAAAATACAACGCTCAGGTGTTTGTGTGTGCAGCAAGTGGGTTTAGAGGACCCTGTTCACCTCTGGAGAGCAGAGTCTACAGGGAGGGAAAGAAAACTTCCTTCCTAATGGGCTTATTAAGTTCTTGACCAGTGCCTGTTAGTCTTGCCACAAACTTTCTAGTCTCACTACTTTCCTTCTTCTTCCTCTTCTCTGTGACTTGTAAAATAGTACACATTCTATATACTGTGGATACTTTAGATTTATTTTATTCCTTCGGTCTCCTATGAAGTTCCTCCACAAAAGCACAGCCTTCAAACTATTCATTCATTTATGCAGTCTGCAGATTTCATGAGCTACTAAATTCCAAGTAGTATGTTAAAGGCAAGATGTGGGCCTAAGAGAAAAGTGGTCTGAATTCTGTGCCTAGAAGAGGATTTGGGACATAGTAGAACTTCAGTGAAGTGCTATGTGAAATACATGCACTCAGTAAATGAGTAATCTAAAGCATACACTGCATTTAAGCAACACAGCAGCCCTACTCACCTCAGGTAGAGCAATTGAGAGGAATAATGTGAGCAAAAATAAGACATCAATAAGTTGAATAATAACAGAGAAAACACAAAATGAGATAGATGCCAACATTACTGACCTATTTTTGAGGAATTAAATTGATAAAGGGGCTGGCATTGTGGCTAAGTGTGGTAAGCTGCAATCTGTGAGGCCAGCATAACATCTGAATTCCACTTTGAGTTTAGGAATCTCCACTTCCAATTTAGCTCACTGCTAAACACCTGGGAAACCAGCAGAAGATGGACGAAGGACTCAGGTCCTTGCCACTCATGTGGGAGACTTGGATGAAGCTCCTGACTCCAGCATGCCCCAGGCTCAACTGTTGAAACTCTCTGGGGTGTGAGCCAGCAGATGAAAGCCATCTCTGTCTTTCCCTCTCTCTCTAAATTCACCTTTCAAATAAACAAATATTTAATAAACAAATTAACTGATTTCAAAATACACAAAAACATGAACAGTACTATATCATTTTTATGCCAAACTGATAAAAAATAACAAATGCTAGAGAGCACATGGGAAAAGAAAACCATCATATATGGTGGGTGAAAATAAAAATTAGTACAGATGTTATGGAGAACAGTATGGTCATTCCTTAAAAAGGATAAAAATTGGGCCGGCGCTGTTGTGCAGTGAGTTAAAGCCCTGGCCTGAAGGGCCAGCATCCCATTTGGGTGCCAGTTCTAGTTCCAGCTGCTCTTCTTCCAATCCAGCTCTCTGCTATCTCCTGGGATAGCAGTAGAAGATGGTCCAAGTCCTTGGGCCCATGCACCCCATGGGAGACCAGGATAAGTACCTGGATCCTGCCATCAGATCAGCACAGCGCGCTGGCCACAATGCACAGGCTGTGGTGGCCATTGGAGTTTGAACCAATGGCAAAGGAAGACCTCTCTCTCTGTCTCTCTCACTGTCCACTCTGCCTGTCAAAACAAAAATGTAGCTGATTTGTGGTTTAGACCTAGGTAACTCTTTCTCTTGCAGAATGCTAATTGTTTATTTCCAGGGTGGAACTAAAACACTGCTCACTACATCATCTGTATAACACTAAAGACTGTGTTGGACATTGTGACCCCCAAATTTAGTATATTGTCCTGAAGCTTCAATTGAAATCATATAACAAATATAGGGCCGGCGCCGCGGCTCACTAGGCTAATCCTCCGCCTAGCGGCGCTGGCACACCGGGTTCTAGTCCCGGTCGGGGCGCCGGTTTCTGTCCCGGTTGCCCCTCTTCCAGGCCAGCTCTCTGCTGTGGCCAGGGAGTGCAGTGGAGGATGGGCCAGGTGCTTGGGCCCTGCACCCCATGGGAGACCAGGAAAAGCACCTGGCTCCTGGCTCCTGCCATCGGATCAGCGCGGTGCGCCGGCCGCAGCGCGCTGGCCGCGGCGGCCATTGGAGGGTGAACCAACAGCAAAGGAAGACCTTTCTCTCTGTCTCTCTCTCTCACTGTCCACTCTGCCTGTCAAAAATATATATATATATATATTTTGCTATGGCAACAGAAAATGAAAGACGACATTACCTTTTCTTGGATAAATGCAATGATTGATAGTCATGACAAAATCATCATACATCTTGTTTCTATATATTCCCTGAGAATAAAATTTACCTTCCTACATCCATTTTCATTAATAAATTATCATAAATCTAAAAAGAAAACAGACAGAATGCTGGGAGTAATTAAGAAAACCACTTACAGGGGCCAGTGCTATCGCACAGTGGGTTAAAGCTCCAGCCCGCAGAACCAGCACCAGATATTAATTCCCACCAAATCAAGTGTGAGTGTGATTTTCAGGAGAATTCAATCAGAATTCCACAGCTAGTCAACTGGGAGGGGTGAATGAATCTGGAAACAGCCGGTTTCCTTGTGACTAAATCAAGCCTAATATCACAAAGGACTCTTGGATTTCTTTGGCTTTTTTCACATTTTCCTTATTTATCATGATTTGTAATGAATTTTATGATGTGAGCTTTAGTTTTGAGACTGGAATATGGAGTTCAGGCAGGGCACGGGAGAAATGATCTTTTTCAATCAGGGCACAGCTGTTGGCTTGCTCCAATTCTGGCTTGCTGTCATTGTTTTGGGTGCTTCAGCCAATTTTTGGTTTTGAGCAGCAATTTCCTAAATGTTTTCTTGGTCTGAGTTTCTTTTGCCTTCTTCCATTCCAAATTTTGTATTCTGACACAATACAAACAAGAGTTTGGACAGAGTAGCCATTATGAAATAAAAAACACAACAAATTTGCCTTTCTGGTTTAGAAATTTACAGGCAGGATGACCAAGATGATTCCTTGTGTTTTGGAAAATGAAATGGAACCCTTTCCTGCGGGGACAGATATTAATTCCCTCCAAATCGAGTTTGACTGCGATTTTCAGGTGAATTCAATCAGAATTCCACAGCCAGTCAGCTAGAAAGGCTGGATGAATCCAGAAACAGCCAGTTTCCTTGGGAATAAATCAAGACCAATATCACAAAGGACCCTTGGATTATTTTGGCTTTTTTCACAGTTTTCTTATTTATCATGATTTGTAATGAATTTTCTGATGTAAGCTTTGGTTTTGAGGCTGTAATATGGAGTTCAGGGCATACGAGGAATGGTCTTTTCGAATCAGGGCACAGCTGTTGGCTTGCTCCAATTCTGGCTTGCTGTCATTGTTTTGGGTACCTCAGCCGATTTTTCATTTCTTAAGCAGCAATATTCTAAATGGTTTCTGGGTCTCAGTTGGTTTTGCCTTCTTCCTCCCCAAATTTTGTATTCTGATGCAATAAAACAAGAGTTCAGACAGAGTAGTTATTATAAAATTAAAAAAAATTGGCATTTCATGCTTAGAAATCTACAGGTAACACGACCAAGATGAGTTTTTGTGTTTTGGAAAAAGAAATGGAACCCTTTTGCTGAGGGTACAGATATTAATTCCCTCTAAATCGAGTGTCAGTGCAATTTTCAGGTGAATTCATTCAGAATTCCAAAGCCAGTCAGCAGGGAGGGGTGGATGAATCCAGAAACAGCCAGTTTCCTTGTGACTAAATCAAGCTGCTGTTCCCTGTGGACTTGTCCTCCTCAGCCCCTGTCTAGAGCTCAGCCACCTCTCCAATGCTGACATCCTCTGACACATGTTTCACTCTTCTGCAGACTCTTGGGCAACCTAAGTAACTCTCATGCATAAACTTGCATAGACACACACAACTGAGGACTCCAGAGTCTTGGATTTCAGGTTGTAATTAACTTTCCTTTTCAGAGGACTGGTGAAAAAACAAGTCTGGAAGCCAGGGTGTAGCCTTGTGGTTCAGATGATGTGTCTCACATAGCAGTTTCTGGGTTTGATTCCCGGTTCCAGCCCCTGCCTCCAGCCTCCTGATAATGTAGACCCTGGTAGCTAGCAAGTGATGGCTCAGATGATTGGGTTCCCTACTCCTGGGACAGCCCTGACCACTGGGGACATTTCAGCAGTGAACTAGAGGGTGAATACCACTTCTCTGTCTACTTGTTCATTTCTTTGCATCTCAAATTAAAAAACAAAACAAGTATGTTTTATCATCCATTAAAATAGCTTCCTCAATGGAAAAAGTAGTTTCATTGTTAAATTTGGGGAAAAATAATGCTTCTTGGTTGTAAATGATATATGAATAATGCATAAGTGTACATCAAACTTCCATTGTGGATAAGGAAGAGAAAGATGGAAGCAATAATTTTTGCTTCTGGCTTTGGTACTTGTCATGTAACCTTGAAAAATTCATTTGAAGTCATGGGGCCTGAGTGTCCTTAAAATTACAGGCTCATCTAGTTGAGGCAGGTGGTGTAAGGGGAGGTGGCAGGAAGCTGAGAGCTTTCCTTGTTTCTGTGCTGACAGAGCTAAGTGACATTAGCAAGTCATTTGACCCCTCTGGATCTTCCTCCCTTGTGAGATCAGTTGTCTTTATAGTTAAAGGATTTATTCTACACAGTCCTATCTTATGGTAAGGTTCACATGACTGTGAAGTGTTTTATAAACTGGCAGTGTAATAATCAAGTTGGCACTGAAGATGAAATGTTAAACAGCATAGAACTTCTAAGGCTTGTAGTTCTATGAGGAGCTACACAGAAACATTAAAGTTCATGGGCATTTTTAAATTTAAAAACAGAATCATTGAATCACTGTTCAGAATCAGTATAGTTGCTAAAATTCTTATTTATAATCACTGAGATTGGTAGTGTAATTACTGATAGCATACTCCTAGTGTTGCATATTTTAGTTTATACAATACTTAGACTGTATAAAATATAGGTAGCATGGTAAGTGCGATACACAGCAGTCTCGTAGAATGGCAGATGTCCTAAACAGCACTCTGGCCTCAGAATCAGCCCTTAAGGCACTCAGATCTGGCTGAAGAGCCCATGAGAGTATTTTAGGTATGGAAAGCCACTCTGGAAAAAAAGAAAAAAAGAAGAAAAGGGACCTAAATAAAAGATATCTGTGAGTGAGATCCCAGTAGAAAGAACGGGCCATCAAAGAAGGAGGTACCTTTCTCTGAAGGGAGGAGAGAACTTCCCCTTTGACTATGACCTTGTCTAAGTAAGATCGAAGTCAGTGAACTCAAGAGGCTTCCATAGCCTTGGCAACTCATGACTAGAGCCCAGGGAGATTTCTGATGCCATAAACAAGAGTGTCAGATTGTTAAGTCAACAACAGGAATCACTGTGTGCTTACTCCTTATGTGGGATCTCTGTCTTTAATGTGTTGTCCAATGTGAAGTAATGCTATAACTAGTACTCAAACAGTATTTTACACTTTATGTTCTGTGTGCTGCAAACTGATGAAAACTTAATTTAATATAAACTAAATCGATCTTCTGTGTATCAAGATAATTGAAAATGAATCTTGATGTGAATGGAATGGGAGAGGGAGTGGGAGATGGGAGGGGTGCTGGTGGGAGGGAAGTTATGGGTGGGAAAGCCTTTGTAATCCATAAACTGTACTTTGGAAAATTATATTTACTAAATAAAAGTTTAAAAAAATTGAAAAATAAATAATAAATAAAAATGTAGGTAGCAATATTTCTTGCTTCTCTTACTGTTCCTGGATTGGATTATAGCATACATTAATAAACCTTTTTTTAAAAGATTTATTTATTTATTTGAAAGACAGAATTATAGAGAGAGACACATAAATAAACAGAGATGTTCTGTCTGCTGTTTTACTCCCCAAGTGGCTGCAAGCTTCTGGAGCTGGGCTAATCCAAAGCCCAGTGCTTCTTCCAGGTCTCCCACATGGATTCAGGGTCCCAAGTATTTGTGCACTGCAGGTGGTGGCTTTACCTTATATGCCACAGCACCAGCCACAGCCTATTCATTTTAAATTAATAACTAAAGATTATCTGCTGTTCAGCTCCAGGCTTTGGCTTGGCCCAGCCTGTGCTGTTGTGGACATTTGGGGAGCGAACCAGAGGTTGAAAGATCTCTCTTCTTATGTCTCTCCCTCTCTAACGTTGCCTTTCAAATAAATAAATGTGGTTTTCTACACATGAGCACTCACTATTTTATATACCATTTAACAATTCAAACATCACTTCAGGTTCAGCAATACACAACAATAGCATGGATGATTCTACATAATAAACATGTTACATTAGTTTGGACTTAAAACCTAGAACTAAAACCATGTGGTAACATGGTTGGATTTAAGGAAAGATGTAGAGCTAGGTAGCTAAGGCCACAGAATCCCAGACCTATTGATTTTAAGTGAGTCTAGAACAACAGCATTCCATTGCATTATCTTCCATCTCAGAGTCCTGCTTTTCCAGTGAGACCCACCCCACTCAGACCACGTATTTCCTGCCTGTGTCTTCACGGTGGTGGAAGCTGTTCTGATACAGGCATCTCCTGGATAGTCACCAGCTTCCTGATTTACTACCTGAACTGGAATCAACAGTTGTGAGGGATGTTTCCCAAACACCCAGGCTGAATTGAATGTTCGTCTCTGGCAGTCAAAAACTTCTGCCTTAGGAAACAGAACATGTCCTCTACTCTGGGGCTCCTTTTTCTTCTCATGGGGTTCTGTGGTGATCTGTGGTTTTCAACACAAATCCTGGTAGCATTCTGACTC
Organism: Oryctolagus cuniculus; assembly: GCF_964237555.1. Classification (NCBI taxonomy): domain Eukaryota; kingdom Metazoa; phylum Chordata; class Mammalia; order Lagomorpha; family Leporidae; genus Oryctolagus; species Oryctolagus cuniculus. The sequence goes on along the minus strand of NC_091438.1, from coordinate 25,425,824 downwards.
AAAAGAAAGACCCAGGATAAGAGTTCTTTCTGGGGGCTGGTGCTGTGGCATAGCAAGTTACACTGCTGCCTGCAGCACTAACATCCCACATGGATGCCAGTTTGACTCCCAGCTGCTCTACTTCTTCCCCAGCTCCTTGCTGGGTAAAGCAGCAGAGAATGGCCCAAGCGCTTGGTCCTCTGCCCCCACATGGGAGACCTGGAGGAAGCTGCTGGCTTCAGCCTGGCCCAGCCCTGGCCATTGTGGCCACTGAGGGAGTGAACCAGCAGATGGACCTCTGTCTTTCCCTCTCTTTTTCTCTCTGTAACTATGCCTTGGAAATAAATACAACTTCAAAAAATTATTCTCCATCAAGTAATACACCCTTTTCCAGGCAGTTGTAAAGCTGGGAGTCATAGCTTCTTTTATATTTTGGATAATAAGAGTTTTGGTTTGAAAGCATGTTCATCTGAAACAAAGATCACTCATTATCCTTTGTTAGAGAAGGGGGCTCTGCTCTTTGAAAGTGAAAATTAGAAGCGGTAATGTGTGATGAGCTCCACCTGCCAGGTCTGGGGATACTTATTTGAAAGACAGGGCACCAGGAGAGGAAGCTTTTCAGATTCCCTGGCCCTTGGTTTAGTCTTATGTCTTTACTTCTTTTGTTGCTTCTTGATGTCAAGAGTGTACTCTCTATGCTGAAATAAGGAATTGTGTCTTACCTCTATTGGGCCTTTTTCTAAGAAGAGTGTATATATTTTTCTTGCATATAAGGATGGCTTCTGGGGTGGGTGGATCTTTTTTGGAAGTTTTCACAAGCCAGCCAGTAGCCTATATTTTCTTCACAGAATTCAGTTTTTAGAAAAGCCTCCAATACAGCCAGAGCATCTGTAGGTAGGGAAGAGAAGGTAGAAAAATAAAAAGAAACATGAGGAATATGAGGAAGCTAATGATCAAATAAACCCTTGTACTTTTCTAGTACTAGGATTAGCTATTTTCTAGTTTTTACTCAATCCTGTAATCCTGCGGATTTAGCTCTTTAAAGACAAAGATGCCTGTAGGCAAAATACTTAAGTTGGTTCCATACTACTAAAACAGAAATACTTCAGTTTGCTTTAGTGCCAAAAATGTATTTACAGGAGAGGCATAAATCCTCAGGGAACTAAGTCTCTTGCAAACACTGCATGCAATGAAAAGCATCCTCAGCCTCAACCAAGAGCACTGCCATTGCAGAGCTGAAGGCTGATTTATCTTCCCCACCTGGTGTGAATATGCTGCAAAATAAGCGGAGATAAACAGACCTTCTAGGTTAAGTCGAATTCTCCCTGGTGAGCTGCTCATTTGAGGACACAGCCTTTCTGCACTCTTGTGATACTTCCAATGGATTCAATTCAAGTCTAATTCACAATTGCTGGCCAGCAGCTCCTGGAATGCTTCTGACCACAACAGTGCTTCCTTCGGGGAAGGTCTGCAAGAGCAGTTCTCTAATGAGTTGTGCTCAGAGCAGTTCCCCTCCCAGCTCAGCAGTGAGCTCTTCAGATTGCAAACACAGGAATCTCAACTTACTTGATGAAAGCTTGCTACCTGCTTTTCTTGCCAATTGTGGCCTTCCCAGGAATGGTGGAGTTTTGCCATAGGTAGCTCAACCCGGTCTTCAATATTCTTAATCTTAAAAAAAAAGACAATTCACTAAGTGGTCATCCTTGAATACCCTACTGAGCCTGAATGCATTTTTACCAAATAAAGTCACCCAATAGCTATAAACCAAAAGCCAACAACAGGCTTACCCACCTAATATTACACTCAGCCCCGAAGTACTGAGCAGTTTCATCAGTTCCTCAGAATGTAACTACACTGTGAGGACTAAAGATAGGACTGCCCAAATTTTAATTATCAATACACTGCACAGCTAATAAAGCAGATGCTGTCTCTGGCCCACAAAAGGAGACAATTTCCCTGCAAGGTTAACCGCAATCGGGAGACATTTTGCACCTGATGGAACCCGCAGCGGGACTGCCTTGAGCCAGCTCCTCTCCTTTCCTTTCCACCTTTGGTCCTGGATGGGCCAGCGACCATGCACAGGAGGTGCCACCGGTCACCCGTGTCCCCCTGTCCACCTGCAATGCTCCTGGTAGGAAGATGCTGCAGAACCATGATTTGTCCCATGATTGTCACTGTGTGAGATCAGCCCATCATGAGAAAATGACCATGGATTCAAATGAGATATCAACCGCAGAAGCACTTCCCCCAGCATCAGTGCAGGAGGGTGGATGATGGAAGGCACAGCATGGCCAGGATCTCTAGGGACCCTGCAGGACTCTGCTGCCCTGGATGCCTACAGCAGGCAGCTGCATGAGGGCCCAGTGTGCCAACAGCACCCTCCTACCAAACCCTTCCCCCTGTCTGCCCATGCAGACCACACAGATGCTGTATCAGTGAGTAAATCAGCACCGCACACTTGGTTTTCCTAATGAGACTCGGCCTTCATTACTTCCCCAAGTGCAGCACGTGCTGCAAGCCTCAGCCAGCAGGGCTGGTGGGAGAGGTGGGCGGTTGCACTCACCAGGACTGTCTCTTCTTCTCCGGCCCTTCCTGACTCTCAGGCCACCACCTGCATTCTGGCCCCAAGGTATGAAATGGGAAGGCCAAGAACCTAACACGACCCATGTCACCGGCACACACCGCAACTACCAGCTGCCCACCAATGACCACTGCCTTTATAGCCAGCCTGGCATGGGGCGGGTCTGGCAGCACTGGTCCTGCCCCAGGGCAGGGAGGATTGGCCTGAGGTTCCCCGCTGGGTGGAGCCTGAGCTGCCCTGCAGCAGATTCTGGAAGCAAGAGAGCTGCTGATGGCTGAGGCCCTGGCTCAGAGCACACTTAGTGAGACCCCATGCCCTGCAAGGGCGCTGGGGCCCTGGACTTTCCCAGGCTGCAGTCCTAGGGTGGAGGCTGGCTCGGCCTCCTTCCCCAGCCCTGCCCACAGGTGGAGTGGGGTTCCCACGGGGGCATCTTCCTTCGTGGGAGCATGGGTGAACCCCAAATGTCGCGACTCCCAGTGCCGAGTGCTGGCCCGCAGCCTTCCGGGAGGGAGTAGGATACAGAGACTTTGTGGGGAGGTGACACTTGAGCTGGGCCTGTATTTTGGGTTAGCTCTGGATGCACAACCCAGTGTGCCTGGAACTGTGGGTCTGCTGCAGGCCTCCTGGAGGCTCTGGAAGCCAGGTGTCCTGGTTGCAAGGGCAGGAGGGTGGGAGGTCAAGGCGCTGAGCTCCTGCTGGGTGCACCAGGCACTTTGGAGCTGTTCAGAGTAAGGAGTTGAGGTCACCTCCTGAACCACTCCTGGTCCCAAACTCCTGATTTGGGATTTGCCAGAACCCTGAAGTAGGGGTGTGGTGGGGGTGGTAGTGGTTGGCTTCAATGCACTGTATTTGTGAATTCTTCAAACACAGCTTCTCCCTACTCCTGCAGGCTTTCAGGTGATTGACGAGGACAGAGTCCCTCAGCTGCAAAGTGACTGAAGTTTGGAAACTACGTCCAGAACTTCACAGTGTGTATTCAGCTGCTCATCCTTGAGGCCTGCAGGTGGACAGCAAGAGCCACAGTAAGATATTAACTACTGTAGATATTCTCCTTTCTTTCCGGTAGACCCACCAAAAGAGAATGGGAGATGAGTACTTGAACATTGGAACCAGTCAGCATGCTAGGGTGAGCTGCCGGTACTTGGAGCTCAGGAGTGGACATGGAGAGCAAAACATGCATTGTTACTAAAGAGGACAGTTAGGCATTTTACTGTGAAAAGGGAAATCACTTAGAAGTGAGCAAGACACCTTAAGAAAAGGTCTATATATTTATTTTTGTTTATTTGCAAGGCAGAGAGAGCCCTTCCATTTACTGCTCATTCCTCAAATGTCTGCACCAACCAGAGCTGGTTCAGGCTGAAGCCAGGAACTCAGTGTGGGTCTCCCACACAGGTGGCAGGGACTCAAGTACTTGAGCCATCAGCTGCAGCCTCCCAGGGTTCTGTTAGCAGGAAGCCAGAAGCAGAAGCAGGGCTAGTGCTTGAGCCCTGGGCATTCTGACTGGGATGTGGAAGGCTTTACCACTATGCCAAACACATGCTCCAGTAAGGTGTTTCAACACGTTTGCAAAAAGTAAGAATGTGGTTTTAAATATATGCTCTTCATCTTAAAAATTTGCATAATCTTATATTCAGTTTCATATGATTCAATACTTACTATTAAATACAAGTAACATTTAGACACATGCTTTACTCACCAATACAAACCTCAGTAATTTTTTCACTTAGAACCTTGAATATTAGCATTCATTCAGACTGAAGTTCACTCATAAGCTGGGAATTCTGACAAAGAGACAGTAGGGAAAAAAAATCTAGATGTGTATCTGATACCTAATAAGATTCTGAACCTGATTGACAAAATCTGAGTAACTGTTCAGAGAGTCACTTCATACCTCTCCCCTCTGTAATGAGAAGACTGTGTCCTTTGGCCACTTTCACATGATGTTATGTAAATCTTACCTGAAAAGCCTTTTATAAATTCTGAAGTACCATACAGAAGCATATTATGCATTTCCATATGTGTGAAAAAAGGCAATGTCAAAGGCATAGCTATTCCAGAGAGAAGTTAGGAGGATTAGCTCAGTTTGTAAGTGTGTAAGTACCATTAAATATCAACATATTTGAAATAGATTTATAGAGTGTGGAGTTCATGATAGATATTTAATAAATGCACTCTGGATAATAAGCAAATATCAGAAATAATGCCACACCCATCAGTGTTTAAACTCTTCAGACAGCTCCATGCCAGGGAAGGGCAGTGATCCCTGTAAATTAACAAAAATCAATCTGTGTATACCCATGGAAGCCACTGGTTTATATGCAGCCTATACTAGAGGTTTTTGTGTTTAGTTAAATTACTTGATTTTTTAATGAATGCTTTCAGACTCATACCTGATGCTGAGTGGCAGACAATTTTTTCTGAAAAGTATGTTGTTGAGAAATATAAATATAAACCAGTTTATAATTTTTGTGTCTGAATATTTTTATGCATTGAGACAATACCTGCAATAATCAGAAGACTTCTCCTCAAAAAGTTGCTACATTGATGCATTTTCATTTATTTATGTAATGTATGTTTGGGTAAAAGGAAGAGAGAGAGAAAGAGAGAGAGAGAGAGAGAGAGATCTATCTTTCATCTGCTGGCTCACTTCCAGATGGCCACAATAGCTGGGGTGAGCCAGGCCGAAGCCAGGACCCTGGAAGTCTGCCCCAGTCCCCCATGGGGGTGCAGGAACCCAAACTCTTGGGCAATCTTTGCTGCTTTCCCAAGCAAAGAGCTGGACAAGAAGTGAAGGAGGTGAGTCTCAAAGCAGTGCCATAAGGCATGCTGCTGTTGCAGTTGGCAACTTACTCCTTTGTGCCACAATGCTGGCCCTGGATTGATGACATATTTAAGTGCTGTCACTGGCTTTTGGCTAAATAGGATGACTTAACGTGTTTTCCACTCTGTGGAAGAGGAACAAATAAGGCAGTTGGTTGTAAAAGTTGCCCATGGAAACCACAGCCTGAGAAAGATGAATCAACTCACCTTGCATTTTCCACGTTGCATCTACACCACCCTTTTCTGGACAAACATCTGATTGTATGCCCTTGTGATGGAGGTTCTCAGGGTGCTGGAACATTTGTAATTTTTTAAAAATATAGATTAAGAAGAAGGCAAATACACAAAAAATTACAAACTTCTGCCAATACCAAGAAGAGATTATTGAGAGTAAAAGGTCACCTGTTGGAGCTTGCACTGTGGCACATCAGGTTAAAGCCCTGGCCTGAAATACAGGCATCCCATATGAGTCCTGGTAGAGTCCCAGCTGCTCCACTTCCAGTCCAGCCTCCTGCTAATGCACCTGGGAAAACAGTAGAGGATGGCCCAAGTCCTTGGGCCCTTTTGCTCATGTGGGAGACCCAGAAAAAGCTCCTGGCTCCTGGCTTCCGATCATCTCACTCTCTACCTCTCTATATAACTTTTTCAAATGAATAAAATATTTTTTTTAAAAAAGGTATCCTGCCATACTTCTTTCTTCCCTGTTAATTCCTAGGAATTAAAAATTGTTATGGGGCCAGCATGTGGCAAAATGGGTTATAGCAACACCTGCAACACTAGCATCCTCTATGGGCACCATTGCATGTTCTACTTCTGATGCAGGTCTCTGAAAACATACTGGGAAAGCAGTAGAATATGGTAGAAATCCTTGAGTCTTGCACCCAAGCGAGAGACCTGGATGAAATTTCCCTGACCACTGGCTTTTTCTTTTAAAGATTTGTTTATTTATTTGAAAGAGTTACAAACACCCACTCACACACACACACTCACACACGCACACGCACACACACACACACACACAGATAGAGAGAGAGGTCTTCCATATGATGGTTTACTCCCCAGCTGGTTGCAATGGCTGGAGCTGCGCTGATCTGAAGCCAGGAGCTAAGAGCTTCAAGTTCTCCCATGCATGTGCATGGGCCCAAGCACTTGGGCCATTTTCTACTGCTTTCCCAGGCCATAGCAAGGAGCTGGATCAGAAGTGGAGCAGCAAGGCCTCAAACCAGTTCCCATATGGGATGCCCATAATGTTTTCTTTAATTGGAGAAATGTTCCTTTGATAGAATGAGCGTATGACCCCACAATATTCTCTACTTACTCATAATAGGGTCTGAGATGTAAAAGTCATGATTAATTTCTTAGAAGAAAATTTACATACCCAGAAGCAAAGAGAGAAAATTAACCTTTTGTTTTTCTCATGAATGAATCAGAGTTTCAAAACTAATACTTAACTTGTATTTTAGAGGAGTTAATGACTTAACCATCTCCTCTATTAGAAATACTATGTTGTGGCCAGTGCTGTGGCACAGCGGGTTAAAGCACTGGCCTGAAGTGCCAGCATCCCATATGGGCTCTGGTTCTAATCCTGGCTGCTCCTCTTCTGATCCAGCTCTCTGCTATGGCCTGGAAAAGCAATAGATGGCCCAAGTCTTTGGGCTGTTCTGAGGCTCTTAGCGTAGTGAAGATATCTTAGATTCTCATTAGTGAAATCTTTAGAAATGTCAGGAAGCATGTAACTTTCTTTAATGATCTGAAACAGAGATGAGATCCATAAGGGCAGAACTGCTCAGCAGCCACACTGCAGGAATATGTATCTTTCTGATGATATCTTCATCTGCTTCTTGCAGTTGCAGCCAGTCTATGAGCTCTTGGTCTGTTTTCTGCCCTTGGGAGGGCCTAGGTTGCTCTATATTGTCTGTAGGGATTCAAAATTTGTTGTATATAAGTGTCTAATCATAAAATTTCCAAAGTGACAAGCTGGATGTAATAAACTATTCCAGACTGCAAAAAAACAAACAAACAAACAAAAAAAAACAAGAAAATACAAACATGGTGTACTGTCTATAAAGTACAGCGGTAAATCTCTATTATAGAGATACACATGTCTACACAATTCTCTGTTTCTTTCCCTCTGAAAGTCTACATTCAGCTCTCGATGGTATGATTACTTAGGAATAGATTTCATATACTTACTTTCATAATCAGTGAACTCGGAATTATTATTGTAGTATTGAGGATTGTACTGACTAAAACACTATGTTTATTCCATGTTAAATAACATCATCGTATCTTTGGATTCCATTTGTCCTGCTACTGATGTATTCACAGGAGAGGGGAGGTGGGAGGAAAACCCAAGATCCATCGGGGTGGAGGAGGAATGTCAGAGGCTGTGGTTCTATTGTACTAAAGCTTGGGTTCTGGAAGAACACATTAATGGACCCAGATGGTTTGAAGCTAACTGAGGGCCTATGTTCTGTACACTTGTCTGTGGTACTGCATTTTCATTTATGTAAAATGTATTTCCTTCAAGTAATATATTAATTTGGATGAAAATGAAAATGTTAAGGAATGTTCAGAATGGGTCTGTTTAACCCTCATTGGCTTTGTTTTTAGGCACTTAACTCAGAAAAGAAAAGATAGAAAAATACATTTTGGGTTCTCTTCATCTGTACCATGGCACTCTTTGGTTAAGATTTGTCATTTTGTCATATTTGATTCTCTAGACTCCCTGAAAAATCCCCTACTTCATTAGATGGAGTCCGTGTCTCACCATGGCAGTGAAAAGTTTAAAATGTTCCAGCTTTGCATTTAGCTAGGCTGTGGACACATGCCATGGCACTTGCCAGCCAATTGTGTCAGGGGCATCATCTGAATCAGAATTACTTGCATGAAAAAAAGGAGTTGCAGATTCTTCCAGTGAAAGTGGAGAGGAGCAGGAGCTGCAGAACATTGCCAGGGGTGAGTGTGCCATAGGATGCCATGTGGTGGCTGGTGTCTGGGGTGCTGGTTCTGCAGAAGATAGGGCTTATGGGGGCTGGTGCTGTGGTGTAGCAGGTAAGGCTGCCTCCTGCAGTGCCAGCATCCCATATGGTCACCGGTTGGAGTCCCGCCTGCTCCACTTCCAATCCAGGTGTGCTGTGGCCTGAGAAAGCAGTAGAAGATGGCCCACGTCCTTGGACCCCTGAACCCACATGGGACACCTGGAAGAAGCTCCTAGCTCCTGGCTTTGGATCAGCTCAGCTCTGGCCATTGCATCCAATTGGGGAGTAAACCAGCAGATGGAAGATTCTCTCTCTCTCTCTCTCTCTCTCTCTCTCTCTGCCTCTCCTCTTTCTGTAATTCTGACTTTCAAATAAATAAATCTTTTTTTTTAAAGAGCTTATGCTTAAGGGTAGTGTTCATGGAAAATGTGTGGGACATTTTTCAGCAAGATTTTGGATGAATTTTCCAACCCCTGAACCTCCTAGAGTTTGGAATAGACTTCTAATGCGTAACTTCCTCTTATGCTTAATTAGGTTTTTGTTTTGAATTGTTTTTGATGAAACAGCAAGGAATTCTGAGTTATAGACTTCCTATTTCAGAGACAGGAGAACACTGATGCCTGCATTATAATTAAATAATGCCTATCACCCTTTCTTAAGCAACAAATGATCACAGATTCTCTCTTTGCTGCTAAGTAATGAGCATGGTGATTCTTCCCACCGTAACCACCTTCCCACCTACACTCCCTCCCCTCTTCCTCCTTCCTCTCCTATTGACATGGAATGCCTTACATAGCTAGGGTGAACATTTAACCCGCTGGCCCTAGGTGTTCATACACTTCAACTCTGTGTGATTATTCATATGCCCTTTTTATGACAAGGCTTATGTCAGAATGACAAATTATATATTCACCTAATACTGAGAGTCATCAAATTGATTTCAATTTTCTTCTCTATTAGGCAGTTCTTGAGGGGCAGAAATATTTATTTTGTATATCATGTATTTATTCAACTAAAAGACTGACTGTCAAGATGCTGAGTTTTAGTGTCAAAGCAAATATGTTTCTAGACCCCATGAAGTTTAGTCTGGCAAGAAAGAGCCATCTACCCAAAGAATATTGTTTAACAGAGTAAATGCTGGTGTGAAGTCAGTGGATAAAGATTGAAGCATTCTTAATCTAGCACCAACTCTAATCCCATGATCTCTAATTGAGAGAAGTAATCAGAAACACAGAACTCCATGTTATCCATTTATCTCTTTGAATTTTTGCTTAAAAAATAAAACATATCAAACAACACAGAAATACCCAGGAGTGCATAATATTTATATACTATCTTGATATTAAAAATAAGAAAAAATAACCATGAAATAATAGCAACTTTGGATCTCCTTTGTTTTCCAGACAAGTTATAATCCTATGTGGTTCTTTACAGTAAATTATTACAGTAAGTTACAGTACATCATTACAGTAAATTATTACAGTAAATAATTACAGTAAATTATTTTTGTAGGTACACTTCATCTCTCTCACATTTTTCCTTTTGAGAAATCAGATTTTAAAAACTGAGACCCAAGAGAAAAGAAAGATTTTTAAGCTAGTGTTATATGTTGATTGGCTCTCTAAAAAAGATTTATTTATTTATTTGAAAGTCAGAGTTACACAGAATAGAAGGGGGGAGAGAGAGAGACAGAGAGAGAGAGAGAGAGAGAGAGACATCTTCCATCTTTTGGTTCACCCACCAATTGGTCACAATGGCTGGAGCTGTACTGATCCAATGCCAGCAGCCAGGAGCTTCTTCTGGGTCTCCCACACAGATGCAGCTGCCCAAGGACTTGGGCCATCTTCCACCGCTGTCCCTGGCCATAGCAGAGAGTTGGATTGAAAGCAGAGTAGCCGGGACACAACCTCCACCCATATGGAATGTCAATGCTTTACCTGCTATGCCACAGTGCTGGCCCCTTGATTGGCCTTTAACTTAGACTTTTTTATGATATTAAAAAACACCATGCTTTTCTAAGCTCTTTCCATTCAGTTTCCACTTTGTAAACTCCAGATAATACTGTCCCCAGAATTAATCTAAGGTATAAATGATATGATATAAGACATTTAACCCCTTAACCTGTCTCCTTGAATACTCAGCTATGTTAGCTCTGTGTCCATTCTTCTGTCTCTGTACTAGATGAATAAAAAGACAGTGTAAAATGATTTGAAAAGAATATAAGGGGTCGGCGCTGTGGTGCTGCTGCCAATTGGGGAGTGAACCAGCAGATGGAAAACCTCTCTCTCTCTGTCTGTCTCTGCCTCTCCTTCTCTGTAACTCTGACTTCCAAATAAATAAATAAATCTTAAAAGAACTATAAACATCAATAAAACACAAATGAAAATTGTATTCTCAAAACTGGATATTAAACCATGCCTTCTACACCTCTGTTAAAAGTTACATTCTATCATAGTCATTTATGATTTCTAGGGCCAAAGTAGTAAATAAGATTTTTCTGGAAGAGACAGAGGTTATGAGGGAGCCAGGATTTGGGGTCAGTTAGCAGCAGTGAGTGTCACTCTTTCACATTTGATTCAGGAAAGTAAGAAAGCTACTGATCCCTGAGATTTTGGTGGGGGGAAGGAAAGGAAGGAGGGACTGAATAAAAGCAAAGGCCCTCTGGTTGTGGGCACCCACCCCTGACTGCAACCTTTGGGGAGGGTCAGCTGGTGTCTCTAGGGATGCTGCAGCCTGGACTCCATTTCCCAGAGTTCCCAGGAGCTCAGCTGTATTCTGCCTTCTGAATGCCTGTGCACATGCATGTGCTACTGCCATTCCCTGGGGCCTGAGTTGGACCAGAGGGAGTTCATTCCCTGATCAGGGTCAGCCCTGGGGGCTGTGCTGCTCCTTCTCTGGCATTTACTGCATCTCCTGCTCTGCACGTGTGATCCCAGGCAGTTTCTGAGTGCTCACCCGGAGCCTGCCTCCTGCTGCTTCTTCCCTCTTCATTGTCCACCTGTGGGTCCCACTTACCAGGGAGTCTCTTCCCGCCACTCCCCGAATTGCTCCCCCGCGTGTCCAGAAGAAAGGGTACCTGCTCCAGGGACTTTCTGCTGCAGGTTTGGCATGCAGGAAGGGGCGGGGACACATGTGGGAGAAGGGTGGTTGCCAGGGTGCCATCGATCATTGCAGCTTCTCCCGAGGTCAGGGCTGGGACCCGGGCTGTTCTGTCTCCCACCTCCACTTCCCAGGCTCCCAGTGCCCGGAATCTCTCCTGCAGAACCTCACCCAAACTGTTCCTAATGTGCTTTATTTAGTGGTTACAGGAGAGAGGGGGCAGCATTCTGGGAACATGCACATGCAGGGAAGGAAGGCAGAAAGACTCCCGCTCTCCACAGTTAAATAAGCTGGGTTCCCACTGTGGGTGGTCTCAGAATGCAGTCTGGCCAGGCCTCTTGATGTTTCCTGGGCTGGTTTCTGCAGGGTGGGGCTGGGTGGCCTTGAGCAGGGAGCCTGGGGCAGCAGAGGGGTGGGAAGGAGGATCTGACTAGGATCTGCCCCACTGCTCTCATCCTGCACCTCATCTTCCTGGTGGGGAGCAGTGTGAAGCGTGAATAGCTGCTTTGTGCATTGATCCCTCTCAAGTATTAATTATCAGATTTTTCCAATGTGGAATTTGAAGCTGTTCCAGAAACCTGGGGTGGGAAAACTCCCTTCTTTCAAACAGGCACAGAGACAGTGGAGGATCCAAGGAGTTTCTATTAATGGCCCTAGGCTCAGCTGGAATGATTTCCTGAGAATTGAGCATCAAATTCAAGTTTCTTAGCTGTTACAGCATTGGTGGGTTTAAATGGCAGCCTACATGACTTAGGTCCACATTTTCAATGGTCAGTGGGTCCAGTATATTTGTAAAAGAGATGCCAGGGACAGATTTATTAGGATAGATTTATGACTGGAGTTTACAGAAGCAGAACTTAGGACATCTTCCCTCCCTAGATAAGATTTCAGTGGGCAGCTGTTTCACTCATTAATTGTGAGCATCCACTTTTAAAGGTTTGTGTTGGATGGGGTCCACTTCTCTTTCTTTGATGATGTATTTGGCTGCTTTTCATTTTCTGTCTTCAGCTATTTCTTCTCCTGTTAGCAAGGCTGTCAACTGTTTTTACCTGCCGCTGATCCCTTTGCAAAGTGAGAAGGGAACTAAAATTAATGCAAGTCTACTGTGTTGTCAATAACTGGAGCTACTTTTTTAAAGATTTATTTATTCATTTGAAAGAGTTACACAGAGAGAGGAGAGAGAGAGAAAGTGAGAGAGACGTCTTCCATCCGATGGTTCCCTCTCCAATTGGCAGCAACAGCTGGAGCTGTGCCAGTCTGAAGCCAGGAGCTTCTTCTGGGATGAAGCTGTTTTTTAAAATAATTATTTATTTATTTGAAAGGCAGAGTTACAGAGTGGTAGAAGCAGAGATGGATGGCTGGAGCTGTTTGGATCCAAAACCAGAAGCCAGGAGCTTTGTCCAGGTCTCATAGGTGGGTGCAGGAGATGAGGGATTTGGGCCATCTTCTACTGTTTTCCCAGGCCACAGCAGAGAGCTGGATGGGAAGTGCAGCAGCCAGGAAACCCAACTGGCACCCACATAGGATGCTGACACTGCAGGCAGTAGCTTTACCCACTATGCAACAGTGCTGCCCACTAACTGGAGCTCTTTTAATCTGAGTTTGCATAAAGTGTTGAATTACAACATCATAAATACAGATAAGCAACATCTTTTTCTCTGCCCAGTACTTTATAGTTACCCAGTGATCCACTGAGAATCTTACATTCCACACTGTGTAATTAAGAAGGCCAGTTACTTGTCTTATTTTGGGTTCTGTGTTTAAACCCATGACATTTTTGAAATGGGAGGATATTAGTTCTACAATTTCATAGAGACTGGTCTGTGGAAGCATCAATAGAAGTTATAACTGTGAGAGTGGTAAGAAAGAAGAGGGGAAGAAATAAGTGCCCCTTACCCCCCACAGAGATGTCCACAAATGGAGTAGAAGATGTGCCCTTGAAAACTATGGCTGACTTTCTGGGACAAACTGTGTTTGAGTGCTTCACATGTTCTGATAGAAAGGTGTTGCCACCTGGTTATTAGTATATTTATTTAGTTAGTTTTTAAAGATTTATTTATTTGAAAATCAGAGCTACACAGAGAGAGAAGGCGAGACAAAGAGAGAGAGAGAGAGAGGTCTTCCATCAGGTTCATTTCCCCAATGGCTTCATCATTGTGAACTTTGCTCAGTTCCTGACCTATACCTTTCCTTTAACCTAGTACTTTGCCATGTAGTAGCCCATGAAAACTGCAGACTGCATAAATGAGTGAATACTTGGAGGGTTGTGATTTCTTAGAGGAACATCATGAAACAGAAGGAATAAAACAAAACAAAAGTATCCTCCGTATATAGAAGGTATACTGTTTTTGCAAGCTACAGAGAAGAGGAAGAAGAAGGAAAGTAGTGAGACTGGAAAGTTTGTGGCAAAGGTAATAGGCACTGGTCAAGAATTCAACAAGCCCATTAGGAAAGTATTAAGGATTCTTTACTTCCATGTAGACTCTACCCTCTAATGGTGAACAGAGTCCTCTAAACCCACTTGTTGCACAAATGAAAACCCAAGCATTGTCTTCTCCTACAGATGGAGTCTGCTATTGGTTTTGATTTACATTTCGCTAATGGCTAGTGATATTGGGCATGTTCATCTATGTCTTGACCATTGAGATTTCTTCTTCTGAGAAACATCTATTCTGATCATTGCCCATTTCTTAAGTGTACATTTTGCTTCTTGTTTGGAGTTTTTCCAGTTCTATATATGTATGTTCTGGCTATCAATCTTTTGTCATATTCAGAGTTTTCAGTGTTACCTGCCATTCTGTCCATTGTATCTTCACTCTGTTGATTACTTTGTTGTGAAGATGTATCTTAATTTGATATGCTCAAATTTGTATATTTCATTTTTGTTACTTGTGCTTTTGGAATCTTATGCAAACTGTTGTCTATGCTAATGTTTTACAGTTTCTCATATGTTTACTTAGGTTTTGGGTTTTTTTTTAACATACATAATTTTATTACAAAATTTAAAAAAAAAACACAGAATGCAACATCCTAACAAAAAATCCAAATTTACAAATGATACTAATTCCTACAACTTTGCTGTGCTACCATACACAAGTCAAGAAATTAAAGAAAGCATTAAATATTTAGGAACATTCAACATCAGAAGCTTTAAAATCTAACTGTATGTAGTAGCCCCTCAAAAAGCTACAACCTGCATTTTTTAAAAAAACTATTTTCTCTACAAAGAATCTTATCAGCTATACAAAAATCTGTACAGTTTTTTTATACTGAAGCTAATATTGAGCTGCACTTGAATTCACATTCTTAGCAAAACAACTGCCTGAGCACACACGCACACTCCACACTCATCATTACAGGATAGCCATTTATTCTTCATCTTCATCCTCTTCCTCATCCTCTTCAACTTCTTCCTCTTCCTCATCCTCTTCATCTTCTTCCTCTTCTTCTTCTTCCTCCTCATCTTCAGGTTCATTCTTCTTCTTTGATCCTGTGGGCCTACCAGGGCCCTTCTTTCCCGCTTCACTTTTGCCCTTGGCACGGTATGCAGCAATATCCTTTTCATATTTCTCCTTTAGCTTAGCTGCTTTCTGTTCATATGGTTGTTTATCTTTGGCTGACTGTTCAGACCACATCTCACCCAATTTTTTTGCAGTGTCCCCAATGGACAGGCCAGGGTGTTCACTTTTGATCTTTGGGCGATGTTCAGAGCAAAAGAGAAAGAAGGCAGATGGTGGTCTTTTAGGAGCATTGGGATCCTTTTTCTTTCCCTTCTTATCACCCTTGGGAGGAACGTAATTTTTCATCTCCCTGTCATAACGAGCTTTATCACTTTTTGCCATATCTTCAAACTTGGAATTTTCCTTTGCAGACATGGTCTTCCATCTCTCCGAGCATTTCTTAGAGAATTCCACGAAATTGACCGAAGAGTCAGGGTGTTTCCTCTTGTGCTCTTCCCGGCACGTCTGCACAAAGAAGGCATAGGAGGACATTTTGCCCCTCGGCTTGTTAGGGTCTCCTTTACCCATGAGGACGGAATGGCGGCCACCTGGTGGGAGTTGTTCCTCAGACTCCCGCAGAGCGGCTGGATCTGACGGCGTCGCTTCCTTCCCTCAGCTCCGGCGTGAACTCAGGATGTGAGGGCGATCTGGCTGTGACATCTGTCACCCCATTGATCACCAGGGTTGATTCGGCTGATCTGGCTGGCTAGGCGGGTGTCCCATTCCGCCCTCACTGCTCCATGTGTGTCCCTCCTGAAGCTGTGTGCTCGGTCAAAGAGGACGACCTTCCCCGCTAGAGGAGGACCAGTCTTAGGTCAAGGGTATACGAGTAGCTGCGCTCCCCTGCTAGAACCTCCAAACAAGCTCTCAAGTTTTTGGTTTTATATTTAGACTTTTAATTCACTTTGAGTTGCTTTTACATAGTGTATGAGGTGTTGGGGTATCTTTTCAGGCTCCTACATATGGATAATCACTTTCCTTTAAACCATTTGCTAAAGGGATTCTTCTTTCTCCTGTTTGTTTTATTTCCTTTATTAAATAGGGGTTGGCTGTAGAAAAGTCGGTTTATTTCAGCTGCCTATTTTTTCCATTGAACTATGTGTCTGTTTTTCCAACAGTGCTAACACTGCTTCTATTTTTTTAAGATTTATTTATTTATTTGAAAGGCCAGATGCTTCTTCCAAGTCTCTCATGTGGGTGCCAGCACCCAAGAACATGGTCCATCTTTCACCAATTTCCCAAGTGCATTAGTAGGGAGCTGGATTGGAAGTAGAGAACCTGGTCTTCTAGCAACAACATATGGGATGCATGAAGAGCAGGACAAGGCATTAACCCACTACACCACAGCATCAAACCCTTCCTTATTTACTTCTGCTGTGATCTTTCATTATTCACTTTTCTACTGCCCCACAACTTGACTCATTCCTGTTTTTTTTTTTTTTTTCTGGGTCCTGGAGGATGGTAGTAGGTTGCTTCTGGGATATCTTTTTTATGTTAGTAGATACTTGGTAATCTAAAATCATAGTTTTTACTTTCTATATTTCTCTGCTAATCACGAGGACCTTCTAGATGACAGCAGAAAATGCTGGCAGAAATGAGGATATATAAATTTGCTAAGAAAATACCACATGGAATTTTACTTCTCAGAGTTGTAGAGGTTGAAAATATCAGATCAAGGTCCTAATACGCTCGATTTTTCCAGAAGCCCTTCTCTGATGTGACAGACACATCTATCATTTGATCTGCTTAAAAGCACTTTCTTCAGGTAGAGTTATGTTGGTGGTTAGCACTTCAGTGTTTGAGTTTTAAGGAGGCACATTTCAGTCCACAACAGCAAAGGGGCCCTGTGGTCTACTTCAATGACAGCCATCTCTGCGGAGGACAGAAAGTTTGAAATCAGCGTTAGGATTTCTCACAGTATTACTGTCAGTGCTATCTCCATCAAATGTGCATTCATGTACACACAAACAAAACTACCTGTACACATAAACACATTCAACAGTGGAAATGCCTGATGGTTGTGTACAGGTAACATCAATATAATATTCCATAAGATGGCCTATTAGCAGACATTAAAAGAGAATTAGAAAGAATGACAACAAAATCTGCAGTTACCTATATTTATGTCTATATGTATGATATTCAGTATTTATAGTTGCTAAAAGATGAATACTGATGTGTGGGAATAAAAGCTAAACCTTACCTTGCAATATTGCAGCCTAGTCTACATGAAAGATGTCTTCCTAAAACCTTTCCCTGGGCCCACTCTGTGGCATAGTAGATTAATATCCACCTGCAGCACCAGCATCCCACATGGGCACCAGTTTGAGTTCCTGCTCCTGCACTTCCAATCCAGCTCTTTGCTAATGGCCCAGGAATGCAGTGGAATATGCCCTGAGTGGTTGGGCCCCTGCACCCATGTGAGAGACCTGGAGGAAGCTGCTGACTCCTGGCTTCTGGCACCTGGCTTCAGATCAGCCCAGCTCCAGCCATTCTGGCCATTTAGGAGTGAACCAGTGGATAGAAGACCTCTCTTTCTCTTCCTCTCTATATCTGTCACTCTGCCTCACAATAAATAAATACATTTTTTTAAAAACCTTTCCCTTTTTAAATTTCTTAATTGTTTTAAAGATTTATTTATTTATTTATTTACAAGTCGAGTTACAGAGAGGAGAGCCAGAGAGAAAGAGAGAGGTCTTCCATCTGATGTTCACTCCCTAATTGATTGCAACTGCCAGAGCTGTGCTGATCTGAACCAGGAGCCAGGAGCTAGTTTCAGGTCTCCCAGATTGGTACAGGGGCCCAAGGACTTGGGCTATCTTCTACTACTTTGCCAGGCCATAGCAGAGAGCAGGATCAGAAGTGGAGCAGCTGAGTATTGAACCGGCCCCCATATGGGATGCTGGCACTTCAGGCCAGGGAGTTAACCTGCTCCACCACAGCACCAGTCCAACATTTTAAATTTCTGATACTCTAAAGTAGCACAGGACTGCATTACATCTAGGAAAGATGTATGTAAAAATTATAAATCTAGTGCATTTTAGCAGAAGTTTCAACAAATACTTCTGATTTTCTCAACATTATGTATAAATAAATGACAGAATGAGTCATTGTCAGATTAATAGAAGGAGTTTGAGAGGATTGTCTCTCTTTCAATTGTGTTGAATAGTTTGAGAAGCATTAGTTCTTTAAAAGACTTGTAGAATTCAATAGTGAGGCTGTCTGATCCTGGACTTTTCTTTCTTGGGAGGTTCTTTATTACTCATCCAATCTCTGTCTTGGTTTTTGATTTGTTTAGCTTTTCTATGTGTCTTCATGACTCAATTTTGGTATATTGTGTATGTCCAGGAATCTGTTGATTTTTCCTCTAGGTTTTCCAATTTGTTAGCCATCACAACAGATGCCCACATGGTATATTGCAGTGCTAATCTGAGTTTTGGGTACTCCACTTCCAAATCAGTTTCATGTTAATATCCCGGGGAAGCAATGGATAATAGCTCCAATTCTTTCCTTCTTGTCATCTAATTTGGAGAACTGTAACCTCAATGGGGACTTGAGAACCTGGTCTTGCACAGTTGTAGCCATATAGAAAGTGAACCAGCAGATGGGAGATCCCTCTGCTTCTCTTTCCTTCTTTCTTTGTCTCTGTGTCTCTCTGCCTTTTTTTTTATCATATTAAAATATTGAATTACTTATTTGAAAGAGTTACAGAGAGAGGGAGAGACAGAAATCTTCCACCACCTAATTCATTTTTGAGATGACTTTAATAGCCAGAGTGTGGCCAGGTTGAAGCCAGGAGCTTTTCCTCCGATGTGCGTGGCAGCATTCCAGCACTTGGGCCAACTTTCCCTGCTTTTTCAGTCCATTGGTAAGGAGCTGGATCTGAAATGGAATAGCTGGTACTTGAACTGGTGCACGTAGAGGATGCCAATGTAACAGATAGCAGCTTTGTCCACTGCACCACAACCACCAGCTCCTCTTTCTGCCTTTCCAATAAATAAATCTTTTGAAAAAGAACTTAAGGTAGTAAAAGTCATCATGACTGAGCAATGGCAAATTTATTGAAGTGATCTATTTTCTTAAAGATCTATTTATGAATTTGAAAGGCAGCACTAGAAAGAGAGAGTGGGAGAGATGGATCTTCCTCCTGGTTTGTTCACTCCTCAAATGGCTGCAATGACTGTGGCTAGGCCAGACTGATATCAGGAGCCAGGGGCTTCTTCCAGGTCTCTCACATGGGTGCAGGAGCCCCAATATTTGAGTCACCCTGTGCTGCTTTTCCAGACACATTAGCAGGGAACTGGATCCGTTTGGAGCATGAATGTCTATGATACTCTCCTTGCAGTTGAAGGATCTAGAATCCATTTCAATTATGGGTGGGCCAAGTACAACAGCTCACAATTGTCCAAGGTTTGGATTAGATGGGTTCTGAGAAATTTTGTTAAAATAGTTTTAATCATAACTCTCAGTTTAAGCTTTTCTTACCAAATTTTCATGTTTGCTGATGTTTATATCTATGGGAAAGTTGGGTCTCTGGATTGCAACCAATGAAAGCATCCAGACTAACAGTAATAAGGTCAACAGTCAGCAGAATGATGTCCAGCTGAACTGAAATAGCTTTTCTTATTTGGTAGAGGGGTTACCTCCTGCATTATACTGACATACTGACATAGACAGTAGATATTGGAGCCTGTCTCTTCTGCCAAATGGAGAATGCGGCATTTTGATCCATCATATATATATTTATATATTATATATTATATTATATATTTCTATACATAATATAGAATTACATATAATTTTCATAAATATATAATATATAATTATATATAAATATTATATATGAATTTATTACATATATATATAATTATTTCTGATCCAGCTCCATACCAATGGATTGAAAAAGCATTGAAAGATGGTCCAAGTGCCTGGGTTGCTGCCACACACATCGGAGGAGAAGCTCCTGGCTTCAACCTGGCCACACTCTGGCTATTGAAGTCATCTCAATAATATATATATATATATAATACATATATAATACTTATAATAAATTATATAATATTATCTGTTTATAATTATTATATATTATATAATATATTATATGATAAAGCATAATATATTTTATATATGAATATATTCATATACATAAATATATATAAATAAATGTAAATATATATATAAAGAATTTATTTACGTATTTGACAGGTGTACTTACAGACAGTGAGAGGAAGAGACAGAGAGAAAGGTCTTCCATATGCTCATTTACTCCCCTAATGACTGCAATGTCTGCAGCTGGGCCAATCTGAGCTAGGAGCTTCCAAGTCTCCCACATTTTGGCAGGGACCAAAGCACTTGGAAGAGCTTCTACTGCTTTCCCAGGCTATTGCAGAGAGCTGGATGGGAAAAGGAGAAATGGGGACCAGAACTGGTGCACATATGGGGTGCCAGCATTGCAGGTAAAGGATTACACCACTGCACCACAGTGCTGGCCCCAGTCTATCCTTTATTAAGGAGATCTCAGTAATCATGTTCAGGTATTGCTGTCCTATATTCATGGCCAAAGTCCTAGCAGACAACATGGTTTGGAGAATCGTAAGCACAAGGTGTGTAGGAGACTTCATTTCTCATACAGCACAGTTAATAACAAGGTTCCAAGAGGGGAAATTACTTGCATCATAGTCTTTGAGAACTAATGGACATCACAGGTGATCTAAAGAATTTAGAGGGTTTGTGAGTCCCTAGAGTGGAAAAGTCACTGGGAGCACAAGGACAGTGCCTAGAGTTTATTTTGATGGATTTTAGCCCCTTTCATTGGAGGGAGGCCCGAAGAAGCTGGACTGATTTGTAAACCTCAGAAGTGTCTTTTCAAGGTGAAGGCAAACTGAGACTGAGGGGTTTTAGGAAAAACTTGGAACAAAATGCATTTGCCACACTTGGTTAAGACACATCATTTATCTACTGATTTTCATCAGATCTGTTAACATTAGGTATAAGGTACAGTGGACATGGTGGATGGCATATAACAATATGATTTTAGTAATATATCATGAGGTGCTTTTATTTTTTACTGAATTTAGCAGGTAAAATTGGGCTACCTAATGGGATGTAGCTGGAATAATCACCTTTTGTTAAATAAATCTGAGGTAATAAATGTTAGTGTATGAAGACATTGAATTTTCTTTTATTGGGACTTCTTGGTTATTTTAATCTGGGATGTGTGAATTCTCATTTTCTCTAGGCAAGTTGTAACTGAAAATCTTTATTTTATTCCTCATCATGTTGGACCAACTCTGCTGCTTCTGGGATTTTTTTAGTACATCTGACATTTGGAAATTTAGACAATAGTATAGTTAAAATGAGATGTACCAAGTATTTATTTTTATTCTGATACATATTTTGGAATTCTTCTAAAATTCCTATTGAGTATGCTTGTTAAATTTAGTTGCATCCCAGGTTAAGACTTATTGGAGGCAGGCGCCATGGCTCAATAAGCTAATCCTCCACCTGCGGTGCAGGCACACCAAGTTCTAGTCCTGCTGGGAGAGCCAGATTCTGTCCCAGTTGCTCCTCTTCCAGTCCAGCTCTCTGCTATGGCCCAGGAGTGCAATGGAGGATGGACAAAGTGCTTGGGCCCTGTACCTGCATGGGAGACCAGGAGGAAGCACTTGGCTCCTGGCTTTGGATCAGTGCAATGTGCCAGCCACAGCACACTGGCCGCAGCGGTCACTAGGGGGTAAACCAACAGAAAAAGGAAGACCTTTCTCTCTGTCTCTCTCACTGTCCACTCTGCCTGTCAAAATAAAAAATAATTTTTGTAAAAAGACTTATTGGAGTCACTCTAGTGATTATACCCATGAAACTTTGTTAATAAATGCAAATAGAACCTGGGAAAATTGATGTATATGTTATGCTGTAGAGACTTAAGATTGAACATCTTTTTTTTTAATCTTTTTTAATTATATAATTTAAAAACAAATTTTAGATTTTTTTTTTTTACTTTACTAAGTCACAGTTCTGGCCCCATTAATATGACTTAACAATGTCTTTTCCTCTCAGACTTATCTCTATTGTTTCAGTTAACTGCATGCCTTTTCTTTACATTCAGATTCTCTCAGCTGTCAAAGCTTATTCATCTTAATTCTGTTGTTCCTATTTCCCTCCCTTTTATTCTGTCCCTATGCTAATTGAGGTCATGATTCTCCATTCCTTCTGTGTGGTGTCACAGTAGCCTTGAAGTGTTCTTTTTCTCTTCTGATTTCTAAAGAAAGAAATTATGTATTCCCCCAGTTTAGATATTTTAATAATTCATTCTAAAACAAAGGTTAAATGTTCTTAATTTGACAAGAATTTTCGAGGCCAGCAGTGTGGCGTAGTGGGTAGAGCCACCACTTGCAGTGCTGGAAGCTCATATGGATCCAGATCTCTGCTATAGCCTGGGAAAGCAGTAGAAGATGGCCCAAGTCCTGGGCCCCTGTACCCATGTGGGAGACCTGGAAGAAGCTCCTTGCTCCTGGCTTTGGCTTGGCGCAGCTCTGGCCATTGCAGCCAACTGGGGAGTAAACCAGTGAATGGAAGAACCCTCTCTCTTCTGTGCCTCTCTCTGTGAAACTCTGACTTTCAAATAAATAAATAAATAAATAAATCTTTTTAAAAAAGAATTTTTTCTATTTTTAGATTTGTTCTACTTCATTGCCACTTCAGGGTGTGTGTAAGGAGTGCATATCCAGTTTTTCTATTTTGGAATTTTGGGATTTTGTATTAGCTCTGCTATGTATTCATTTTTCTCAAGCATTGGTGATATCTTCTCCTTAGTTGTATTAAGATAGAGAGCAATAGCTCTCATGTCTTTTTAGGTAAGTAAGACATATTAAAAACAGAGCATTCAGTATACATTCATAGTAGTTTGACTTGTTCAATTGATTTTCCTGACCTCCCTTGGATATTCTTGGTCTTTGCTGTACAACTTTCTATAGTCATTAATTCTTTGATATTCCCAAATCCAGAAAATGAATGATTCAACAGCTGTGTTCCTGTATTTGCTGGGACTCAGGGTAAGAAGCAAAGTGGAGGTGTTCAGGAATCTAAAGTTACATGCTACATAGCAAAGCACATCATTTCCTATACAAAGTGACTGGGAAATCCAGAATCTTTTGCACACATATTGGATCCTGAACTATTACTGGACTATTCAGTAAGATTTTAATGTATTTATTTTCTGTGTGTGTGTTTGTATTTCTAAATAAACTCTGCTGGGCTACTTAACATTAACATGTATTGCAGAATTCTTTCATCAGTTTTTACTTTTAAAAAGTTTCTCTTTCAGTTTTATGGGAGAGGGTAGAAGTTTTCTGCTATGTAACTGAAAATTCATTCATTCATTAAAGTTAAAAATATTTGTTGGAAATTGGTAGAATACTATTAATTCTCATGTGATTTACATGAAACTAAATACATTCTCTGTTTTGCTTAAAATTTCTGCATGTGTGGACTTCTTTTTTCCTTATTGCCCCAAATCCCTTTGTGTATTGGGATGGCAAACGGGTTTTACACTGGACAAAACATGTTATTTTGGCAAGAAGTACTTAGCTTTCCTGCTTCAAGTATTCAAATATTGCATTGGAAATCAGTATATTTGTTTACTGTACAAATGTCCTTCATACAATTTTGTAATCTTCTGGGATATGAGAGGAAGCAGGAAATAGGAAGGTTATGGGTGGGAGGGATGTTTTGGGGGAGGGGAAGCCACTGTAATCCAAAAGCTGTACTTTGGAAATTTATATTTATTAAAAAAAGTTAAACAATTTTGTAATCTTCATCTTCCTTTTTATTTCATCCTTTTTTAAAAAAAAGATTCATTTATTTTACTTGAAAGTCAGAGTTACATGCACAGAGAAGGAGAGAGAGAGAGAGAGAGAGCAGTCTTCCAACCTCTGGTTCACTCCCCATTTGGCCACAATGGCTGGAGCTGTGCCGATCCAAAGCCAGGAGCCAGCAGCTTCTTTTGGGTCTCCTATGCAGGTGCAGGAGCCCAAGGGCCTGGGCCATCCTCTACTGCTGGATAGTAAGTCTTACTTGCAAAAAAAGCTGGATAGCAATTTGAGTAGCCAGGACTTGAACTGGCACCCATTTGGAATGTCGGCACTGCAAGCCACAGCTCTACTTGCTACTCCACAGCATCAGCCCCCTAAATTCTTATGAGTATTGCTATGCTATTGGAATTTATAATTGATAATGCTGAACAATTGAAACTGTCTTATTTACAATTGTAGGACTGGATATGGCAGTTTTACTTGAAGTAAAGTATGTAGCCTGCTTATTATATGATTTTTGGAAAAGCATGTATTTATATATAACAGCAGATCTGTTAATCATTTAAAAGTGAATTATCATGATTACCCAGATGTAAAGAATGCAATATGTGCTAATGAGTTAGCAGTCACAGACATTTAGAATTAGAGGGATTTTGGAACTTTTTCAATACTGCAGTTTTTATGAAAAACTAATAATTTTTTTATTTGACAGGTAGAGTTATAGACAGTGAGAAATCAGAAAGGTCTTCCTTCCATTGGTTCACTCCCCAAATTGCTGCCCCAGTTGGAGCTGTGCCCATCCGAAGCCAGGAGTCAGGTGCTTTCTCCTGGTCTCCCATCTGGGTGCAGGGCCCAAGCACTTGGGCCATCCTCCACTGCCTTCCCAGGCCATAGCAGAAAGCTGGACTGAAAGAGGAGCAACCAGGACTAGAACCCTTTGCCCATATGGGATACCAGCACCACAGGTGGAGAATTAACCAAGTGAGCCACGGCGCTGGCCCCCGATAAATTTACTCTTAACAAAATATCAAAATATCTTATTCAGTATAAAGTTAGTAGTGAAAAGAGACTACCTTGTTGAACACAGAAATTTGAGATTATATTTCTTGGTATTAATTTGCATCTTAAGGCTTATTGCCTAGTTTATTTCAACATTTCAATCTAATATTACTAATAATATCTTGTACTTAGTGGTTCACTGTGTGCCAGACAATATTCTTTTGATTTTTTAAAAGATTTATTTATTTATTTATTTATTTGGAAGTCAGAGTTACACAGATAGTGAAGAAGAGGAAGAGAGAGAGCGAGAGGTCCTCCATCTGCTGGTTCACTCCCCATATGGCCTAAAAGGTCAGAGATATGCCAATCTGAAGCCAGGAGCCAGGACCTCTTCAGGGTCTCCCATGCAGATTCAGGGGCCCAAGGATTTGGGCCAACTTCCTACTGATCTCCCAGGCTATAGCAGACAGCTGGATGGAAAGTGGAGTAGCCTGGACTTGAAGCAGCCTCCATATGGGATGCCCAAACTGCATGCAGTGGCTTTACTTGCTACACCACAGCACTGGCCTCAAGACTATGCTCTAAAATGATGCATTAATTATTCCCAAATATTGGAAAGTGGCATGGTACATATTTGAATGTGTTGTTTTGTACTAGTTGTAGAAACAGTTTAAAATATATTTATATTTAAAAATGTAAGCTTTGATCTAAAGGTTTACTTTCCCCTAAGGTGCCTGTTTGGAAACTGAGAGATCGTTGAAGTCTCAAGATAGAGTACAACTGATCTTATCCAAGCCTCCTTTATCACATGAGGATGCTAAATGCCAAGCCCAGAGAAGTAAAGTGAACTGTTCAAGGTCACATAGGTAAGTTGTGGCAGGGATAATTTCATATTAGCATTAGGTATCCTGATACATAGGCCACTGTTCTGTCAATTTTGTACTCCTTGTGGAGTTAAAGATTCTAAGTTGTGGAAAATTAAGTTTGGAAATTTAGTGGTTGCTATGTTGTTATGGTGAGAAATTTCTGTGTATAGCTATGAGTTGCTTAAATTTTACTCAATATATTTTTCTAGTATGCTTGCTATTTATTTGAAATGTATAACAAGTAGCTTCATCTATTTGCGAAAAGAATTTTTTAAAGAGTTATTTATATTATTTGAAAGTCATAATTACACAGAGAGAGAAGGAGAGGCAGAGAGAGTGGTCTTCCATTCACTGGTTCACTCCACAGTTGGCCTCCATGGCTACATCTGTGCTGACTGGAAGGCAGGAACCAGGAGCCTCTTCCTGGTCTCCTATGCAGGTGCAGGGGCCCAAGGACTTGTACCATTTTATAGTGCTTTCCCAGGCCATAGCAGAGAGCTGGATAGGAAGTGGAGCAGCCAGGTCTTGAACTGATGCCCCTATGGAATACCAGCACTGCAGGTGGCAGCCTCACCCACTATGCCACAGTGCCAGCCCTTGCCAAAAGAATTTACAGAAGCTATTCCATATATACACTTAACAATTATTTACTTGACACGAACTATCCCTGCATATTTGAAAATTTTGAATGGTATCACTTGGGTTTTAAGAATGTTATATTTTAGGTCTCTTAATATTTTTAGTGATGATGTTTTAAAGGCCCTTTCTGTTTTATGGAAAATGATAAGGATTTTGTTTTACAATGGCCATAGTATTACCACTTAAAGCAATAGATTAAATAACACTTTTAAACAAAGTCATTTAATACTGAATTCTAACACACTGGTATATTTTAAAGTGAGAAACCGGATTTCTTTCAGATATTCTAAAGAAGAATGATAATCAAAATTGAAGACATCTACAGTTTTTAATCACTTGTTTTAAATATTGGTCATAATGGTCCAATTTTGAGTTTAATTTTCATTAGCTTTTAAAAGATTCAATATGGTTTATAGAAAAAATTCGGAGAACATAATTATATACTCAACCTCCCTCCCTTCTTTTTCCTTCTTTGTCATTTTTTTTAGCTTATGAAATGACATTTTCAGTTTACATTACATTAAAAAGGGTTGTTGAATCAAGGGACAAGTTTAACAGGCAAAAAGCAAAAAGATCCTAATTTAGAGGGAATACAGACAATGGCTCTAAGCAATATTTGAATATCACATCTAAACAATATTTGAATAAATTGATAAATATTTTAATTTCTCCTACTAAAATGCTCAGAGAAAGTCTTTCATTATTTATCAAATATTAGTGCAAAATTATGGATTTAAATTATCCCAAAAAGTGATGAATTTTTGTGTAATAAAGTCCAATTTTTGTCAAGGCTTTTTGACAGTCTCACAGAAAACTTATGTTTGTGAATGGGAAGAATAATACCAAAATATCCATACTACCAAAAGCAATTTGCAAATTCAATGCAATCCCAATCAACATACCAACGATGTTCTCAGAGCTAGAAAAAATTATGCTAAAATTCATATAGAAACATGAGAGATGCTTAACATCTAAAGCAATATTATAAAGCAAAAAAAAGCTGGAGACATCACTCCATAATTTAAGATATATTACAGGGGTCAGCACTATGACAAAGCAGGAAAAGTCACCGTCTGCAGTGCCGGCATCTCATATGGGTGCCAGTATGTTTCCCAGCTGCTCCACTTCTTATACCCCTCTCTGGTATAGCCTGAGAAAAAAGTAGAAAATGACCAAAGTCTTTGGGCCCCTGCGCCTGCATAGAGACCTGGAAGAAGCTCCTGACACTTGGATTCAGATCAACACATCTCCGGCCATTGTGGCCATTTGGGGAGTAAACCAGTGGATGGAAAACTCTCTCTCTCTGCCTCTACCTCTCTGTGACTCTGCCTTTCAAATAAATAAATAAACTGCAAAAAAACAGAAAGAAGAAGTGTTAGCACTGATATAATAACAGACACATAGTTCAATAGAAAAGACTAGGTAGCATAGAAATAAACCCAAATTTCTACCAGCAACTCATATTTAACAAAGGAACTAAAATGAACTGGAGAAAGAAGAATCTCTTTCACAAGTGGTGCAGAGGAACTTGATTATCCATATGTAGAAGCCTGAAAATAGACTCCAACATCTCACACTATGTGAAAGTGAACTCACAGTGAATTAAAATCTAATCATAAGACCCAAACCCAAGTAAACATAGGGAAACTCTAAATATTGTCAACAGACAATAGCTTTTGGGTAAGATTCCAATAGCAATAGTCACAAAAATAAAAACAGAGACATTTGAGTATATCCAACTAAGATACTTGTTCACAACAAAGTAAACATCAGAGTGTGGATACAATGAACAGATGGCAGGAAAAATTAAAACTCTGAATGTTTACAGATTTCCAGAACATTTACATGAATTGGAAAAACTCCAAAAAATACAGGCAAGGATCTGAATAGACATTTCTCAGAAGAAATGTAAATGGTCAAAACATGTGAATATGCCCGATGTCACTAGCCATTATGTAAATATAAATCAGAACACCATATCAGTCTCCAACACCTGTGGGAGAATACAATGCTCAGGTGTTTGTGTGTGCAGCAAGTGGGTTTAGAGGACCCTGTTCACCTCTGGAGAGCAGAGTCTACAGGGAGGTAAAGAAACCTTACTGTGCAGGGGCATGCTAATCTTCTCTGTATCGTTCCAATTTTAGTATATGTGCTGCTGAAGCGAGCACGTGTGCTGCCGAAGCGAGAAAGAGATGAAAAGAATTTATCTCAGCTAGCCACCAATATTCAAGAAACAAGGTCTTCAGGAAAACCAACTCAACTGACATTTTCATGTCATTGTTAAATAAAGGAAAAATTATCTAGGTTCAGCAATACGTAGTTTATAAGAGAAAGACTACAGAGTAATTTCCTTGGCATAGAAATAACTTTGTCTTTTTTTTTTATCTATGAGGGCTTGCTATCTAATTAGGTTGCAAGAGAAAACAGCTTTTTGTACACCTGTATTTACACAATTAATCACTAATAGATGGGGGCTGTGGTGCAGTGAGTTAACCCACCCATAGGTACACCCATGTTGAGGTGGATTCGTTCTGAGAGGAGGAGTGTTGTGGGGGCAAGAGGCGTGGAGTCACCACACAGACCCCGGGAGTCCAGTGAAAGCACACCAGAGTGGAGCAGCCCCCAGACTTGTTTATTTCAGTTGGTACAGCAGCTTAAATAGCCAAGGCAGCCAATTTGGTCAAGGAGCTGTCTATGCCCTAATCAGCAACAGCCTGTTGCCAGGCAGTTTCTGAAGCCATCCAATCACAGCCTGTTGCCAGGCAGTTTATGTTGCCAGCAGCGTGCCAGCAGCCATCTTGACATGGCCTTCTCATTCCACCACACACTCACATGCCATATACAAATGCCTGGCTTGAGTGGTAGCTTCTCTGCTTTGAGGCAAGTTTCTGCTAGTGTGCACCCTGGGAGGAGACGGAGGATGGCAGAAGTGCTTGGGTCCCTGCACCCAAATGGGACATCCAGAATGAATTCCCAGTTCCTGGTTTTGGCTTGGTCAAGATTTGGCTATTGCAAGTGTCTGGGGAGTGAAACAGTGGTTCCCTCTTCCTGTCACTCTGCCTTTCAAATCAATAACTGTTGTTGGTAATGACTAATGATGATATTCACTGATTGTCAAATTTTGAATCTATTAATTATAGACAATTTCTCTTTGTATTTTTAAACTTTCATAATGTTCTGTAGCCAATTTCATCACTAGAAATAAAATCTTTTCCTCAAAAAAAAAAAAAAAAAGAAACCTTACTGCTTTCCTAATGGGCTTATTAAGTTCTTGACCAGCGCCTGTTAGTCTTGCCACAAACTTTCTAGTCTTACTACTTTCCTTCTTCTTCCTCTTCTCTGTGACTTGTAAAATAGTATACGTTCTATATACTGTGGATACTTTTGATTTATTTTATTCCTTCGGTCTCCCATGAAGTTCCTCCACAAAAGCACAGCCCTCAAACTATTCATTCATTTATGCAGTCTGCAGATTTCATGAGCTACTAAATTCCAAGTAGTATGTTAAAGGCAAGATGTGGGCCTAAGAGAAAAGTGGTCTGAATTCTGTGCCTAGAAGAGGATTTGGGACATAGTAGAACTTCAGTGAAGTGCTATGTGAAATACATGCACTCAGTAAATGAGTAATCTAAAGCATACACTGCATTTAAGCAACACAGCAGCCCTACTCACCTCAGGTAGAGCAATTGAGAGGAATAATGTGAGCAAAAATAAGACATCAATAAGTTGAATAATAACAGAGAAAACACAAAATGAGATAGATGCCAACATTACTGACCTATTTTTGAGGAATTAAATTGATAGAGGGGCTGGCATTGTGGCCAAGTGGGGAAAGCTGCAATCTGTGAGGCCAGCATAACATCTGAATTCCACTTTGAGTTTAGGAATCTCCATTTCCAATTTAGCTCACTGCTAAACACCTGGGAAACCAGCAGAAGATGGACAAAGGACTCAGGTCCTTGCCACTCATGTGGGAGACTTGGATGAAGCTCCTGACTCCAGCATGCCCCAGGCTCAACTGTTGCAACTCTCTGGGGTGTGAGCCAGCAGATGAAAGCTATCTCTGTCTTTCCCCCTCTCTCTAAATCCACTTTTCAAATAAACAAAGATTTAATAAACAAATTAACTGATTTCAAAATACACAAAAACATGAACAGTACTATATCATTTTTATGCCAAACTGATAAAAAATAACAAATGCTAGAGAGCACATGGGAAAAGAAAACCATCATATATGGTGGGTGAAAATAAAAATTAGTACAGATGTTATGGAGAACAGTATGGTCATTCCTTAAAAAGGATAAAAATTGGGCCGGCGCTGTTGTGCAGTGAGTTAAAGCCCTGGCTTGAAGGGCCAGCATCCCATTTGGGTGCCAGTTCTAGTTCCAGCTGCTCTTCTTCCAATCCAACTCTCTGCTATCTCCTGGGATAGCAGTAGAAGATGGTCCAAGTCCTTGGGTCCATGCACCCCATGTGGGAGACCCAGAGGAAGCTCCTGTCTCCAGGTTTCAGAATGGCATAGCTCTGGCCTTTGTAGTCATCTGTAGAGCGAACCAGCTAATGGAGGACTTCTCTGTGTCTCTACCTCTATGGTAACTCTTTCAAATAAATAACAAAAATTAAACTAAGATAAAAATTGACCTACCATTTGAGAGTTATCTTGCTCTTGGCTATATAGAATAAGGAAATTTTATTAGAATGAAAGGAGGAGAGCATATCAAAGATACAGCAATTTTCCCATAACACAGCCACTATAACACAGTTCACTGTAGCCAGGATTTGAAACCAATCTAGCTGTCCATCAGTGAAAAAAATGGACAGGGCAACTTCATTTAGATACAAAAAAAGAACAAAATATTATTAAATTAATTGAAATAAGCCAGAAGCAGGAACACAAATGTCACCTGGTCCTTGTCACATGTGGAAGTGAAAGAAAATAATGGATCTGAACACAGAACTGTGATTCCTAGAGGCTGAGAAGGGAAGCAGCTAGGGATAGAGGGGGATTGGATAATAGGTAACAAAATACAAAGAGGCAGAAAGAACTTCTGGGGTTCCATAATATAATGAGATGACTACATTCAACCATATTAGGTTCTGTGTAAAGAACTGAAGGAGAGGAGCTGGTAGTCTCAAATCACGGAGCAGAATTAGAAACTGTAGTTGCTTGGGGGCCAGCATTGTGGCACAGTGGGCTAACGCCCTGGCCTGAAGCACCAGCATCCCATGTGGGTACCAGTTCTAGTCCTGGCTGCTCCTCTTCTGATACAACTCTCTGCTATGGCCTGGGAAAGCAGTAGAAGATGGCCCAAGTCCTTGGGTCCCTGCACCCAAGTGGGAGATCTGGAAGAAGCTCCTGGTTCCTGGAATCAGATTGGCAGAGCTCTGGCCATTGCAGCCATCTGGGGAGTGAACCAGCAGAGGAAGACCTCTCTCTCTCTCTGCTGCTACTTCTCTCTGTAACTCTGTCTTTCAAATAAATAAATCTTTAAAAAATTAATAAAACTATAGTTGCTTAGCTTGATCAGTTTTTACTGCATAAATGTGTGCAAATATTGCACTACACCCTGTAATAATGCATGACTAGTACACATTAATCACAAATTATTTCAATGAAATTTTAAAAATTAGAAGCATTTCTTTATATTAACAATGCACTATTTGAAAATGAAATTAGAGAAACATTTCCATGCATAGCAGCATAAGAACCAGGAACCAATGTCTTCAATGTTATCAGTGATGAATCAGATTCACAGCCCCCAGCACTCAGTTTTTGCCATATACCTTACCATAGCAATTGTGGGCATATAGTAGTAAATCAATGGGCAGGAATCCTTTGTCTCTAAATCTGCTAAATAAATAAACAAGGAATTCATCAAAGAAAAAGAGATATCAATTTGGATGCCAGGCACAAAAACACATGCACTTGAGCTATCCTCCACTTTGTGATGCCAACAAATCTTTCAGACATGTTACATTTTCAGAGACTTTTCTGTAATCTTGCTAAGCTTTCTGGAAATCTGCCTTATAGCAAAGGGTTTCCCAATTCCATTACACTCATGATTTTTCTTTTGTGTGAGTTATTAGTTTACCATCCAGAGATAATTTATGGTACAAAACTTTTCTATGCATGCATGTTTTCTCATTTGTGAGTCTATTCATGGGAATTGAAGACTTATTTATAGCAGAAATATATTTTCCAAATTCATTGCATAAACTTTTGTTCCTTATGAATTCTCTGAAGTCTGTTGAAGTCTAATTTCTGGCTAAAGGTTTTATCGTATTTACAGCATGCAAAGAGTATCACCTTTTGTGAATTCTGTATCTATACAAGCCTGAAATAAAGAAAATGTTTTTACACAATCAGTATACTCCTAAGAAACCACCTGTGTCAATTCTCTGATGTACCATTGACTTCTGCCTCTAATAATATTTATAAGCTTTCTCCTTTACATGAGTCTCTGTTGGATAGGATGTGATTTCCAGCAAAAGGTTTTGTCACAATACTTACATGAATTTTGGAGAAAAGCTCTTCCACATTCATTATATTGTTAAGGTCTCTCCCTTGTTCAAATTCCATGATGGATTATGAGGCATTACCTATGTGAAATGACTTTCTCACATTTATTTCATTCATTAGATATATATGTTGTGCATTCTGATATAAGGAGAGATTTGGGCAGAGCTTTCCAACACTCATTACACCCATAAGGTTTCTCTCCCACGTGAATTCCCTGTTGGCTTATGAGGTATGGCTTCTAATTAAATGGATTTTACTTTCAAAGGAGTTTTTCCATATATGAATTTGATGATGTACAATGAGGGCTGAATTATGGTAAAAGGCTCTGAGTCATTACATTCATAAAATTTCTCCCCATGAGAATTCTTTTATGTTTGATGAGGTCTGATTTGCACCACAAAGGCTTATTCACATGTATTACATTCATGCATTTCTCCCCTTGGTGAATTCTCTAATATTTCATGAGATATAACTTGCACAAAAAGGTCATGTAGAAAATTCCCTGTGTGGATTCTCTGATATCTTATGAGTTATGAAGTACAGTATAGAGGCTTTCCGCCATCCTTCCATCCATAAAACCTACCTAAATTGAGCAACAAAGATATAGAAAACCTAAACACACACATAACCGGATGGAAATGATATCAGTAATAAAGACCCTCACTGCCAAGAAAATCCCAGGACTGGATGGCTTCACTGCTGAATTCTAACAGACATTAAAGCACTAACTGCAATTCTTCTCAAGTTATTCAAAACAATTGAGAGAGAGGCGATTCTCCCAAATTCTTTCTATGAAGCCAGCATCACCTTCATTCCTAAACCTGAAAAAAGTGCAACAAAGAAAGTAATTATAGACCAATTTCCCTGATGAACATATATGCAAAGATCTGCAACAGAATTCTGGCCAATTGAATCCAACAATGCATCAGAAAGATCATCCACCCAGACCAAGTGGGATTTATCCTTGGTATGCAAGGATGGAACCAAAGGCTTTTCCACAGTCATTTCATTTATAAGCTTTCTCCATGGTGTGAAGGCTCTGATACTTTCTGAGGTTTGACTTCTCAGCAAAGGTTTTTCCACAGTCGTTGCAATCATAAGGTTTCTCCCAGTACAAATTGTCTGATGCTTTGTGAGCTTTGATTTCTCAGCAAAAGCTTTTCCACAATGATTGCATTCATAAGGTTTCTCCCCTCTGTGAATTCTCTGATGATTTATGATGTTTGCCTTTTGGCCAAAGAATTTTCCACAGTCATTGCATTCATAAGGTTTCTCCCCTGTGTGAATTCTCTGATGATTTATGAGGTTTGCCTTCTGGCCAAATGATTTTCCACAGTCATTGCATTCATAAGGTTTCTCACCTGTGTGAATTCTCTGATGATTTATGAGGTTTGCCTTCTGGCCAAATGATTTTCCACAGTCATTACATTCATAAGGTTTCTTACCTGTGTGAATTCTCTGATGATTTATGAGGTGTTTCTTCTGGCCAAAGAACTTCCCACAGTCATTACATTTGTAAGATTTCAACCCTGTGTAAATTCTCTGATGTCTAATGAGATCTGACTTCTGGTGAGTGGTTTCTCCACAATCATTACACACATGAGGGTTTTCCACAATATGAGTGCTGTGATGGAGGGTGTGGCAGAATTTAATACTGAATGACTTCCCACAAGGTTTACATGCATAGGATTTCTTCCCTATATTTTGTCTATGATTCAGTCTAACATATGATTGGTAAATGACAGGTTCCACAGTCCCAATATACTTATAAATGTTCTCTCTTTTCAGGTGAATACAATCAGAATTCCACAGTCAGTCAGCTGGGAGGGGTGGATGAATCTGGAAACAGCTGGTTTCCTTGTACTAAAACAAGCGCAATATCACAAAGGACTCTTGCATTTCATTTTCTTTTTTGCATTTTTCACATTTGTCTTATTTATCATGGTTTGTAATAAATTTTCTGATGTGGGTTTTGGTTTTGAGGCTGGCTTAAGGAGTTCAGGGAACCAGAGGAATGGTCTTTTTCAATCAGGGCACAGCTGTTGGCTCTCTCAAATTCTGGCTTTCTGTCATTGTTTTGGGTGCCTCAGCCAATTTGTGGTTTTGAGTGGCAATTTCCTAAATGTTTTGTTGGTCTGAGTTGGTTTTGCCTTTTTCATTTTCAAATTGTGTATTCTGATGCAATACAAACAAGGGTTTAGAATGAGGATCCATTATGAAATTGAAAAACAGAACATATTGGGCTTTCATGCTTAGAAATCATAGGCAACATGACCAAGATGAGTTTTTGGGCTTTGGAAAATGACATAGAACCCTTCCGCTGAGGGGCAGATATTAATTTCCTCCAAATCAAGTGTGAGCGCGATTTTCAGGTGAATTCAATCAGAATTCCACAGCCAGTCAGATAGGTGGGGTGGATGAATCCAGAAACAGCTAGTTTCCTTGTGACTAACTCAAGCCCAATATCACTAAGAACTCTTGCATTTCTTTGGATTTTTTCACATTTTACTTATTTATCATGTTTTGTAATGAATTTTCTGATGTGAGTTTTGTTTTGAGGCTGGCATGTTGAGTTCAGGGCACAAGAGGAAGGTTCTTTTTCAATCAGGGCACAGCTGTTGCCTTGCTCCAATTCTGGCTTGCTGTCATTGTTTTGGGTGCCTCAGCTGATTTGTGGTTTATTTTTTTTTTTTTAATTTTTGACAGGCAGAGTGGACAGTGAGAGAGAGAGACAGAGAGAAAGGTCTTCCTTTGCCGTTGGTTCACCCTCCAATGGCCGCCGCTGCAGCCGGCGCACCGCGCTGATCTGATGGCAGGAGCCAGGATCCAGGTGCTTTTCCTGGTCTCCCATGGGGTGCAGGACCCAAGCACCTGGGCCATCCTCCACTGCACTCCCTGGCCATAGCAGAGAGCTGGCCTGGAAGAGGGGCAACCGGGACAGAATCCGGTGCCCTGACCGGGATTAGAACCCGGTGTGCCGGCGCCGCAAGGTGGAGGATTAGCCAATTGAGCCACGGCGCCGGCTGATTTGTGGTTTCTTGAGCAGCAATTTCCTAAATGTTTTCTGGGTCTGAGTTGGTTTTGCCGTCTTATTCCCAAATTTTGTATCCTGATGAAATACAAACAAGAGTTTGGACAGAGTAGCCATTATGAAATAAGAAACACAACAAATAGGCATTTGAAGCTTATAAATCTACAGGTAACACGACCAAGGTGAGTTTTTGTGTTTTGGAAACTAAAATGGAACACTTTGGCTGAGGTGACAGATATTAATTGCCTCCAAACTGAGTTTCACTGCGATTTTCAGGTTAATTCAGTCAGAATTCCACAGGCAGTCAGCTGGAGGGGTGGATGAATCTGGGAACAGCCGGTTTCCTTGTGACTAAATCCAGCCCAATATCATTATGGATTCTTGCATTTCTTTGGTTTTTTCTCTTTTTTCTTATTTATCATGGTTCGTAATGAAATTTCTGTTGTGAGCTTTGGTTTTGAGGCTGCAATATGGAGTTCAGGGCACCAGAGGAATGGTCTTTTTGAAACAGGGCACAGCTGTTGGCTTGCTCCAATTCTGGCTTGCTGTCATTGTTTTGGGTGCCTCAGCCGATTTGTGGTTTCTTGAGTGGCAATGTCCTGAATCTTTTCTGGGTCTGAGTTGGTTTTGGCTTCTTATTCCCAAATTTTGTATCCTGATGAAATACAAACAAGAGTTTGGACAGAGTAGCCATTATGAAATAAGAAACACAACAAATAGGCATTTGAAGCTTATAAATCTACAGGTAACACGACCAAGGTGAGTTTTTGTGTTTTGGAAACTAAAATGGAACACTTTGGCTGAGGTGACAGATATTAATTGCCTCCAAACTGAGTTTCACTGTGAATTTCAGGTTAATTCAGTCAGAATTCCACAGGCAGATAGCTGGAGGGGTGGATGAATCTGGGAACAGCCGGTTTCCTTGCGACTAAATCAAGCCCAATCTCATTATGGATTCTTGCATTTCTTTGGATTTTTTTCTTTTTTCTTATTTATCATGGTTTGTAATGAATTT
Organism: Oryctolagus cuniculus; assembly: GCF_964237555.1. Taxonomy (NCBI): domain Eukaryota; kingdom Metazoa; phylum Chordata; class Mammalia; order Lagomorpha; family Leporidae; genus Oryctolagus; species Oryctolagus cuniculus. The sequence goes on along the minus strand of NC_091438.1, from coordinate 25,388,984 downwards.
TCTGATGTGAGCTTTGGTTTTGAGGCTGGCATATTGAGTTTAGGGCACAAGAGGAAGGATCTTTTTCAATCAGGGCACAGCTGTTGGCTTGCTCCAATTCTGTCTTGCTGTCATTGTTTAGGGTGCCTCAGCCGATTTGTGGTTTCTTGTGTGGCAAATTCCTCAATGTTTTCTGAGTCTGAGTTGGTTTTGCCTTCTTATTCCCAAATTTTCTGTTGATGCAATACAAACAAGAGTTTGGATAGAGTAACCATTACAAAATAAAAAATATAACAATAGGCATTTGAAGCTTATAAATCTACAGGTAACATGACGAAGGTGAGTTTTTGTGTTTTGGAAACTAAAATGGAACACTTTGGCTGAGGTGACAGATATTAATTGCCTCCAAACTGAGTTTCACTGCGATTTTCAGGTTAATTCAGTCAGAATTCCACAGGCAGTCAGCTGGAGGGGTGGATGAATCCGGGAACAGCCGGTTTCCTTGCGACTAAATCAAGCCCAATGTCATTATGGATTCTTGCATTTCTTTGGCTTTTTTCTCATTTTTATTATTTATCATGGTTTGTAATGAATTTTCTGATGTGAGCTTTGGTTTTGAGGCTGCAATATGGAGTTCAGGGCACAAGAGGATGATTCTTTTTCAAACAGGGCACAGCTGTGGGCTTGCTCCAATTCTGGCTTGCTGTCATTGTTTTGGGGGCCTCAGCCGATTTGTGGTTTCTTTTGTGGCAATTTCCTCAATGTTTTCTGGGTCTGAGTTGGTTTTGCCTTCTTATTCCTAATTTTTGTATTCTGATGCAATATAAGCAAGATTTTGGACAGAGTAGCTATTATGAAAGAAAAAAAAAACACAGCAAATTGGCTTTCAGGATTTGAAATCTATAGGCAACCCGAGAAAGATGAATTTTTGTGTTTTGGAAAATGACATGGAACCCTTCTGCTGAGGATACAGATTCTAATTCCCTCCAATTTGAGTGTGAGTGCGATTTTGAGGTGAATTCAATCAGAATTCCAAAGCCATTCTGTGGAAGGGGGGGATGAATCTGGAAACAGCCAGTTTCCTTGTGTCTAAATCCAGCCTAATATCACAAAGGACTCTTGCATTTCTTTGGCTTTTTCACATTTCCCTTATTTATCATGGTTCGTAAAGAATTTTCTGATGTGAGCTTTGGTTTTGAGGGTGCAATATGGAGTTCAGGGCACCGGAGGAATGGTCTTTTTCAAACGGGGCACAGCTGTTGGCTTGCTCCAATTCTGGCTTGCTGTCATTGTTTTGGGTGCCTCAGCTGACTTTGGTTTCTTGAGTTTCACTGCGATTTTCAGGTTAATTCAGTCAGAATTCCACAGGCAGTCAGCTGGAGGGCTGGATGAATCTGGGAATAGCCGGTTTCCTTGCAACTAAATCAAGCCCAATATCATTATGGATTCTTGCATTTCTTTGGATGTTTCTCTTTTTTCTTATTTATCATGGTTTGGAATGAATTTTCAGATGTGAGCTTTGGTTTTGAGGCTGGCATATTGAGTTCAGGGCACAAGTGGAAGGTTCTTTTTAAATCAGGGCACAGCTGTTGGCTTGCTCCCATTCTGCCTTGCTGTCATTGTTTTGGGTGCCTCAGACGATTTGTGGTTTCTTGAGCGGCAATTTCCTAAATATTTTCTGGGTCTGAGTTGGTTTTGCCTTCTTATTCCCAAATTTTGTATTCTGATGCAATACAAACAAGAGTTTGGATAGAGTAGCCATTACAAAATAAAATAAATCTACAGGTAACATGACCAAGGTGAGTTTTTGTGTTTTGGAAACTAAAATGGAACACTTTGGCTGTGGTCAGAGATATTAATTGCCTCCAAACTGAGTTTCACTGCAATTTTCAGGTTAATTCAGTCAGAATTCCACAGGCAGTCAGCTGGAGGGGTGGATGAATCTGGGAACAGCCGGTTTCCTTGCTACTAAATCTAGCCCAATGTCATTATGGATTCTTGCATTTCTTTGGCTTTTTTCTCATTTCTCTTATTTATCATGGTTCGTAAAGAATTTTCTGATGTGAGCTTTGGTTTTAAGGGTGCAATATGGAGTTCAGTGCAACGGAGGAATGGTCTTTTTCAAACAGGGCACAGCTGTTGGCTTGCTCCAATTCTGTCTTGCTGTCATTGTTTTGGGTGCCTCAGCCGATTTGTGGTTTCTTGTGTGGCAAATTCCTCAATGTTTTCTGAGTCTGAGTTGGTTTTGCCTTCTTATTCCCAAATTTTCTGTTCTGATGCAATACAAACAAGAGTTTGGATAGAGTAGCCATTATGAAATAAAAAACAAAACAATAGGCATTTGAAGCTTATAAATCTACAGGTAACATGACCAAGGTGAGTTTTTGTGTTTTGGAAACTAAAATGGAACACTTTGGCTGTGGTGAGAGATATTAATTGCCTCCAAACTGAGTTTCACTGCGATTTTCAGTTTAATTCAGTCAGAATTCCACAGGCAGTCAGCCGGAGGGGTGGATGAATCCGGGAACAGCCGGTTTCCTTGCTACTAAATCTAGCCCAATGTCATTATGGATTCTTGCATTTCTTTGGCTTTTTTCTCATTTTTATTATTTATCATGGTTCGTAAAGAATTTTCTGATGTGAGCTTCGGTTTTAAGGGTGCAATATGGAGTTCAGTGCAATGGAGGAATGGTCTTTTTCAAACAGGGCACAGCTGTTGGCTTGCTCCAATTCTGGCTTGCTGTCATTGTTTTGGGTGCCTCAGCTGACTTTGGTTCCTTGAGTTTCAATGCGATTTCCAGGTTAATTTAGTCAGAATTCCACAGGCAGTCAGCTGGAGGGGTGGATGAATCTGGGAACAGCCGGTTTCCTTGCGACTATAACAAGCCCAATATCATTATGGATTCTTGCATTTCTTTGGATTTTTTTCTTTTTTCTTATTTATCATGGTTTGGAATGAATTTTCAGATGTGAGCTTTGGTTTTGAGGCTGGCATATTGAGTTCAGGGCACAAGAGGAAGGTTCTTTTTCAATCAGGGCACAGCAGTTGGCTTGCTCCAATTCTGGCTTGCTGTCATTGTTTGGGGGCCTCAGTCGATTTGTGGTTTCTTGTGTGGCAATTTCCTCAATGTTTTCTGGGTCTGAGTTGGTTTTGCCTTCTTATTCCCAAATTTTGTATTCTGATGCAATAGAAACAAGAGTTTGGATAGAGTAGCCATTACGAAATAAAAAACAAAACAATAGGCATTTGAAGCTTATAAATCTACAGGTAACATGACGAAGGTGAGTTTTTGTGTTTTGGAAACTAAAATGGAACACTTTGGCTGAGGTGACAGATATTAATTGCCTCCAAACTGAGTTTCACTGCGATTTTCAGGTTAATTCAGTCAGAATTCCACAGGCAGTCAGCTGGAGGGGTGGATGAATCCGGGAACAGCCGGTTTCCTTGCGACTAAATCAAGCCCAATGTCATTATATATTCTTGCATTTCTTTGGCTTTTTTTCTAATTTTTCTTATTTATCATGGTTTGTAATGAATTTTCCGATGTGAGCTTGGTTTTGAGACTGCAATATGGAGTTCAGGGCACAAGAGGATGGTTCTTTTTCAATCAGGGCACAGCTGTTGGCTTGCTCCATTCTGGCTTGCTGTCATTGTTTTAGGTGCCTCCGCTGAATTTGGTTTCTAGAGCTGCAATTTCCTAAGTGTTTTCTGGGTCTGAGTTGGTTTTGCCTTCTTCCTTCCTAAATTTTGTATTCTGACGCAATACAAGGAAGATTTTGGACAGAGTAGCCATTTTGAAAGAAAAAAAAAACACAGCAATTTGCCCTTTCAGGTTTTGAAATCTACAGGCAATACCATCAAGATGAGCTTCTGTATTTTGGAAAATGACATGGAACCCTTCTGCTGAGGGGAGAGATTCTAATTCCATCCAAATTGAGTGTCAGTGCAATTTTCAGGTGAATTCAATCAGAATTCCAAAGTCAGTCTGTGGAAAGGGGGGATGAATTTTTAAACAGCCAGTTTCCTTGTGTCTAAATCCAGCCAAATTTTGAAAAGGACTCTTGCATTTCTTTGGCTTTTTCACATTTCCCTTATTTATTATGGTTTGTAATGAATTTTCTGATGTGAGCTTTGGTTTTGAGGCTGCAATATGGAGTTCAGGGCACAAGAGGATGGTTCTTTTTCAATCAGGGCACAGCTGTTGGCTTGCTCCAATTCTGGCTTGCTGTCATTGTTTTGGGTGCCTCAGCCGATTTATGGTTTCTTGAGCAGCAATTTCCTATATGTTTACTAGGTCTGAGTTGGTTTTGCCTTCTTCCTTTCCAAATTTTGTATTCTGACGCAATAGAAACAAGAGTTTGGACAGAGTAGCCCTTATGAAATAAAAAACACAACCAATAGGCGTTTGAAGCTTATAAATATACAGGTAACACGACCAAGGTGAGTTTTTGTGTTTTGTAAAATAAAATGGAATACTTTGGCTGAGGTGACAGATATTAATTGCCTCCAAACTGAGTTTCACTGCGATTTTCAGGTTAATTCAGTCAGAATTCCACAGGCAGTCAGCTGGAGGGTTGGATGAATCCGGGAACAGCCGGTTTCCTTGCGACTAAATCAAGCTGAATATCATTATGGATTCTTGCATTTCTTTGGCTATTTTCTCATTTTTCTTATTTATCATGGTTTGTAATGAATTTTCTGATGTGAGCTTTGGTTTTGAGGATGGCATATTGAGTTCAGGGCACAAGAGGAAGGATCTTTTTCAATCATGGCACAGCTGTTGGCTTGCTCCAATTCTGGCTTACTGTCATTGCTTTGGGTGCCTCAGCCGATTTGTGGTTTCTTGAGCGGCCATTTCCTAAATGTTTACTGGGTGTGAGTTGGTTTTGCATTCTTTCTTCCCAAATGTTGTATTCTGACACAATACACACAAGAGTTTGGGCAGAGTAGCCATTATGAAATAAAAAAACACAACAAATATGCGTTTGAAGCTTATAAATCTACAGGGAACACGACCAAGGTGAGTTTTTGTGTTTTGGAAACTAAAATGGAACACTTTGGCTGAGGTGACAGATATTAATTGCATCCAAACTGAGTTTCACTGCGATTTTCAGGTTAATTCAGTCAGAATTCCACAGGCAGTCAGCTGGAGGGGTGGATGAATCCGGGAACAGCCGGTTTCCTTGCAACTAAATCAAGCCCAATATCATTATGGATTCTTGCATTTTTTTGGCTTTTTTTCTCATTTTTCTTATTTATCATGGTTTGTAATGAATTTTCTGATGTGAGCTTTGGTTTTGAGGCTGGCATATTGAGTTCAGGGCACAAAAGGAAGGTTCTTTTTCGATCAGGGCACAGCTGTTGGCTTGCTCCAATTCTGGTTTGCTGTCATTGTTTTGGGTGCCTCAGCTGACTTTGGTTTCTTCAGCGAAATTTCCTCAATGTTTTCTGGGTCTGAGTTGGTTTTTCCTTCTTCCTTCCCAAATTTTGTATTCTGACACAATACAAGCAAGAATTTGGACAGAGTAGCCATTATGAAAGAAAAAAAATAACACAGCAAATTAGCTTTCAAGTTTAGAAATCTACAGGCAACACGACCAAGATGGGTTTCTGTGTTTTGGAAAATGACGTGGATCCCTTATGCTGAGGGGAAAGATTCCAATTCCCTCCAAACTGAGTGTCAGTGCGATTTTGAGGTGAATTCAGTCAGAATTCAAAAGTCAGTCTGTGGAAGTGGGGGATGAATCAGGAAACAGCCAGTTTCCTTGTGCCTAAATCCAAGCAAATATCAAAAAGGACTCTTGCATTTCATTGGCTTTTTCACATTTCCAATATATATCATGGTTTGTAATGAATTTTCTGATGTGAGCTTTGGTTTTGAGGGTGAAATATGGAGTTCACGGCAGAAGAGGAAGGATCTTTTTCAATCAGGGCACAGCTGTTGGCTTGCTCCAATTCTGGCTTGCTGTCATTGTTTTGGGTGCCTCAGGTGACTTTTGTTTCTTGAGCAGCAATTTCCTAATTGTTTTCTGGGTCTGAGTTGGTTTTGCCTTCTTCCTTCCCAAATGTTGTATTCTGACACAATACAAACAAGAGTTTGGACATAGTAGACATTATGAAAGAAAAAGCACAACAAATAGGCGTTTGAAGCTTAGACATCTACAGGTAACATGACCAAGGTGAGTTTTTGTGTTTTGGAAAATAAAATGGAACACTTTGGCTGAGGTGACAAATATTAATAGCCTCCAAACTGAGTTTTACTATGAGTTTCAGGTTATTTTACTCAGAATTCCACTGGCAGTAAGCTGAAGGGGTGGATGAATCTGTGAACAGCCGGTCTCCTTGGAACTAAATCAAGCCCAATATCATTATGGATTCTTGCATTTCTTTGGCTTTTTTCTCATTTCTCTTATTTATCATGGTTTGTAATGAAGTGTCTGATGTGAGCTTTGGTTTTGAGGCTGCGATATGGCGTTCAGGGCACCAGAGGATGGTTCTTTTTCAATCAGGGCACAGCTGTTGGCTTGCTCCAATTCTGGCTTGCTGTCATTTCTTTGGGTGCCTCAGCTGACTTTTGGTTTCTTGAGTGGCAATTTCCTAAATGTTTTCTGGGTCTTAGTTGGTTTTGCCTTCTTCCTTCCCAAATTTTGTATTCTGATGCAATAGAAGCAAGTTTTGGACATAATAGCAATTATGAAAGAAAAAAAAACACAACGAATTGGCCTTTCTCGATTAGAAATCTACAGGCACACGACCAAGATGAGTTTCTGCGTTTCGGAAAATGACATGGAACCCTTCTACTGAGGGGACAGATACTAATTCCCTCTAAATTGAGTGTGAGTGCGATTTTGAGGTGAATTCAATCAGAATTCCAAAGTTAGTCTTTGGGAGGGGGGGATGAATCTGGAAACAGTCATTTTCCTTGCATCTAAATCCAGCCAAATATCACAAAGGACTCTTGCATTTCTTTGGCTTTTTTCTCATTTCTCCAATTTATCATGATTTGTAATGAATTTTCTGTTGTGAGCTTTGGTGTGGAGGCTGCAATATGGAGTTCAGGGCACAAGAGGAAGGTTCTTTTTCAATCAGGGCACAGCTGTTGGCTTACTCCCATTCTGGCTTGCTGTCATTGTTTTGGGTGCCTCAGCCGATTTGTGGTTTCTTGAGCGGCAATTTCCTAAATGTTTTCTGGGTCTGAGTTGGTTTTGCCTTCTTCCTTCCCAAATTTTGTGTTCTGACACAATACAACCAAGATTTTGGACAGAGTAGCCATTATGAAATAAACAACACAACAAATAGGCGTTTGAAGCTTATAAATCTACAGGTAACACGACCAAGGTGAGTTTTTGTGTTTTGGAAACTAAAATGGAACACTTTGTCTGAGGTGACAGATATTAATTGCCTCCAAACTGAGTTTCACTGCGATGTTGAGGTTAATTCAGTCAGAATTGCACAGGCAGTCAGCTGGAGGGGTGGATGAATCTGGGAACAGCCGGTTTCCTTGCGACTAAATCAAACCCAATATCATTATGGATTCTTGCATTTCTTTGGCTTTTTTCTCATTTCTCTTATTTATCATGATTTGTAATGAATTTTCTGATATGAGCTTTGGTTTTGAGGCTGCAATATTGAGTTCAGGGCACAAGAGGAAGGGTCTTTTTCAATCAGGGTGCAGCTGTTTGCTTGCTCCAATTCTGGCTTGCTGTCACTGTTTTTGGTGCCTCAGCCGATTTGTGGTTTCTTGAGTGGTAATTTCCAAATGTTTTCTGGGTCTGAGTTGGTTTTGCCTTCTTCCTTCCCAAATGTTGTATTCTGATGCCATACAAACAAGAGTTTGGACAGAGTAGCCCTTATGAAATAAAAAACACAACCAATAGGCGTTTGAAGCTTATAAATCTACAGGTAACATGACCAAGGTGAGTTTTTGTGTTTTGGAAAATGAAATGGAACACTTTGGCTGAGGTGACAGACATTAATTGCCTCCAAACTGAGTTTCACTGCGATTTTCAGGTTAATTCAGTCAGAATTCCACAGGCAGTCAGCTGGAGGGGTGAATGAATCCGGGAACGGCCAGTTTCCTTGTGACTAAATCAAGCCCAATATCATTATGGATTCTTGCATCTTTGGCTTTTCTCATTTTTCTTATTTATCAAGGTTTGTAATGAATTTTCTGATGTGAGCTTTGGTTTTGAGGCTGGCATATTGAGTTCAGGGCACAAGAGGAAGGTTCTTTTGCAATCAGGGCACAGCTGTTGCAATGCTCCAATTCTGGCTTACTATCATTTTTTGGATGCCTCAGCCAATTTATGGTTTCTTGCGCGGCAATTTCGTAAATATTTTCTGGGTCTGAGTCGCATTTGCCTTCTTATTCCCAAATATTGTATTCTGATGCAATACAAACAAGAATTTGGACAGAGTAGCCATTATGAAAGAAAAAAAAAACACAGCAAATTGGGTTTCAGGATTAGAATTCTAAAGGCAACAAGACCAAGATGAATTTCTGTGTTTTGGAAAATGACATGGAACCCTTCTGCTGAGGGGAGAGATTCTAATTCCCTCCAAATTGAGTGTCAGTGCAATTTTCAGGTGAATTCAATCAGAATTCCAAAGTCAGTCTGTGGAAAGGGGGGATGAATTTTTAAACAGCCAGTTTCCTTGTGTCTAAATCCAGCCAAATATCGAAAAGGACGCTTGCATTTCTTTGGCTTTTTCACATTTCCCTTATTTATTATGGTTTGTAATGAATTTTCTGATGTGAGCTTTGGTTTTGAGGCTGCAATATGGAGTTCAGGGCACAAGAGGATGGTTCTTTTTCAATCAGGGCACAGCTGTTGGCTTGCTCCAATTCTGGCTTCCTGTCATCGTTTTGGGTGCCTCAGCTGACTTTGGTTTCTTGAGTTTCACTGCGATTTTCAGGTTAATTCAGTCAGAATTCCACAGGCAGTCAGCTGGAGGGGTGGATTAATCTGGGAACAGCCGGTTTCCTTTCACTAAATCAAGCCTAGTACCATTATGGATTCTTCCATTTCCTTGGATTTTTCTCTATTTTTTATTTATCATGGTTTGTAATGCGTTTTCTGATGTGAGCTTTGGTTTTGAGGCTGCAATATGGAGTTCAGGGCACAAGAGGAGTGATGTTTTTCAAAGAGGCACAGCTGTTGGCTTGCTCCCATTCTGGCTTGCTGTCATTGGTTTGGGTGCCTAAGCCGATTTGTGGTTTCTTGTGTGGCAATTTCCTAAATGTTTTCTGGGTCTGAGTTGGTTTTGCCTTCATATTCCCAAATTTTGTTTTCTGTGCAATATAAGCAAGATTTTGGACAGAGTAGCCATTATGAAAGAAAAAAAAAAACACAGCAAATTGGGTTTCAGGTTTAGAATTCTAAAGGCAACAAGACCAAGATGAATTTCTGTGTTTTGGAAAACGACATGGAACCCTTCTGCTGAGGATACAGATTCTAATTCCCTCCAATTTGAGTGTGAATGCGATTTGAGGTGAATTCAATCAGAATTCCAAAGTCATTCTGTGGACAGGGGGGATGAATCTTGAAACAGCCAGTTTCCTTGTGTCTAAATCCAGCCAAATATCGAAAAGGACTCTTGCATTTCTTTGGCTTTTTCACATTTCCCTTATTTATTATGGTTTGTAATGAATTTTCTGATGTGAGCTTTGGTTTTGAGGCTGCAATATGGAGTTCAGGGCACAAGAGGATGGTTCTTTTTCAATCAGGGCACAGCTGTTGGCTTGCTCCAATTCTGGCTTGCTGTTATTGTTTTGGGTGCCTCAGCTGACTTTGGTTTCTTGAGTTTCACTGCGATTTTCAGGTTAATTCAGTCAGAATTCCACAGGCAGTCAGCTGGAGGTATGGATGAATCCGGGAACAGCCGGTTTCCTTGCGACTAAATCAAGCCCCATACCATTATGGATTCTTGCATTTCTTTGGATTTTTCTCTTTTTTCTTATTTATCATGGTTTGTAATTAATTTTCTGATGTGAGCTTTGGTTTTGAGGCTGCAATATGGAGTTCAGGGCACAAGAGGATGGTTCTTTTTCAAACAGGCACAGCTGTTGGTTTGCTCCAATTCTGGCTTACTGTGATTGGTTGGGGTGCCTCAGCCGATTTGTGGTTTCTTGTGTGGCAATTTCCTAAATGTTTTCTGGGTCTGAGTCAGTTTTGCCTTCTTATTCCCAAATTTTGCATTCTGATTCAATACAAGGAAGATTTTGGACAGAGTAGCCATTATGAAAGAAAAAAAAAAAACAGCAAACTGCCCTTTCAGGATTAGAAATCCACAGGCAACACAACCAAGATGAGTTTCTGTGTTTTGGAAAATGATATGGAACACTTTGGCTGAGGTGACAAATATTAATTCCCACCAAATTGAGTGTGAGTGATATTTTGAGGTGAATTCAGTCAAAATGCCAAAGTCAGGGGGGATGAATCAGGAAACAGCCAGTTTCCTTGTGTCTAAATCCAGCCAAATATCACCAAGGACTCTTGCGTTTCTTTGGCTTTTTCACATTTCCCTTATTTATCATGGATTGTAATGAATTTTCTGATGTGAGCTTTGGTCTTGAGGCTGGCATATTGAGTTCAGGGCACAAGTGGAAGGTTCTTTTTAAATCAGGGCACAGCTGTTGGCTTGATCCCATTCTGGCTTGCTGTCATTGTTTTGGGTGCCTCAGCTGACTTTTGTTTCTTGAGCAGCAATTTCCTAAATGTTTTCTGGGTCTGAGTTGGTTTTGCCTTCTTCCTTCCCAAATGTTGTATTCTGACACAATACAAACAAGAGTTTGGACATAGTAGACATTATGAAAGAAAAAGCACAACAAATAGGCGTTTGAAGCTTAGACATCTAAAGGTAACACGACCAAGGTGAGTTTTTGTGTTTTGGAAAATAAAATGGAACACTTTGGCTGAGGTGACAAATATTAATAGCCTCCAAACTGAGTTTCACTATGAGTTTCAGTTATTTTACTCAGAATTCCACTGGCAGTAAGCTGAAGGGGTGGATGAATCTGTGAACAGCCGGTCTCCTTGGAACTAAATCAAGCCCAATATCATTATGGATTCTTGCATATCTTTGGCTGTTTTCTCATTTTTCTTATTTATCATGGTTTGTAATGAAGTGTCTGATGTGAGCTTTGGTTTTGAGGCTGCAATATGGCGTTCAGGGCACCAGAGTATGGTTCTTTTTCAATCAGGGCACAGCTGTTGGCTTGCTCCAATTCTGGCTTGCTGTCATTGTTTTGGGTGCCTCAGCTGACTTTGGTTTCTTGAGTTTCACTGCGATTTTCAGGTTAATTCAGTCAGAATTCCACAGGCAGTCAGCTGGAGGGGTTGATGAATCTGGGAACAGCCGGTTTCCTTGCGACTACAACAAGCCCAATATCATTATGGATTCTTGCATTTCTTTGGATGTTTCTCTTTTTTCTTATTTATCATGGTTTGGAATGAATTTTCAGATGTGAGCTTTGGTTTTGAGGCTGGCATATTGAGTTCAGGGCACAAGTGGAAGGTTCTTTTTCAATCAGGGCACAGCTGTTGGCTTGCTCCCATTCTGGCTTGCTGTCATTGTTTTGGGTGCCTCAGACGATTTGTGGATTATTGAGCAGAAATTTCCTAAATGTTTTCTGGGTCTGAGTTGGTTTTGCCTTCTTATTCCCAAATTTTGTATTCTGATGCAATACAAACAAGAGTTTGGATAGAGTAGCCATTACAAAATAAAAAACAAAACAATAGGCATTTGAAGCTTATAAATCTACAGGTAACATGACCAAGGTGAGTTTTTGTGTTTTGGAAACTAAAATGGAACACTTTGGCTGTGGTGAGAGATATTAATTGCCTCCAAACTGAGTTTCACTGCAATTTTCAGGTTAATTCAGTCAGAATTCCACAGGCAGTCAGCTGGCGGGGTGGATGAATCCGGGAACAGCCGGTTTCCTTGCTACTAAATCTAGCCCAATGTCATTATGGATTCTTGCATTTCTTTGGCTTTTTTCTCATTTCTCTTATTTATCATGGTTCGTAAAGAATTTTCTGATGTGAGCTTTGGTTTTAAGGGTGCAATATGGAGTTCAGTGCAATGGAGGAATGGTCTTTTTCAAACAGGGCACAGCTGTTGGCTTGCTCCAATTCTGGCTTGCTGTCATTGTTTTGGGTGCCTCAGCTGACTTTGGTTCTTTGAGTTTCACTGCGATTTTCAGGTTAATTTAGTCAGAATTCCACAGGCAGTCAGCTGGAGGGGTGGATGAATCTGGGAACAGCCGGTTTCCTTGCGACTACAACAAGCCCAATATCATTATGGATTCTTGCATGTCTTTGGATGTTTCTCTTTTTTCTTATTTATCATGGTTTGTAATGAATTTTCTGTTGTGAGCTTTGGTTTTGAGGCTGCAATATGGAGTTCAGGGCACAAGAGGATGGTTCTTTTTCAATCAGGGCACAGCTGTTGGCTTGCTCCCATTCTGGCTTGCTGTCATTGTTTTGGGTGCCTCAGCCGATTTATGGTTTCTTGAGCAGCAATTTCCTATATGTTTACTAGGTCTGAGTTGGTTTTGCCTTCTTCCTTTCCAAATTTTGTATTCTGACGCAATAGAAACAAGAGTTTGGACAGAGTAGCCCTTATGAAATAAAAAACACAACCAATAGGCGTTTGAAGCTTATAAATATACAGGTAACACGACCAAGGTGAGTTTTTGTGTTTTGTAAAATAAAATGGAATACTTTGGCTGAGGTGACAGATATTAATTGCCTCCAAACTGAGTTTCACTGCGATTTTCAGGTTAATTCAGTCAGAATTCCACAGGCAGTCAGCTGGAGGGTTGGATGAATCCGGGAACAGCCGGTTTCCTTGCGACTAAATCAAGCTGAATATCATTATGGATTCTTGCATTTCTTTGGCTATTTTCTCATTTTTCTTATTTATCATGGTTTGTAATGAATTTTCTGATGTGAGCTTTGGTTTTGAGGATGGCATATTGAGTTCAGGGCACAAGAGGAAGGATCTTTTTCAATCATGGCACAGCTGTTGGCTTGCTCCAATTCTGGCTTACTGTCATTGCTTTGGGTGCCTCAGCCGATTTGTGGTTTCTTGAGCGGCCATTTCCTAAATGTTTACTGGGTGTGAGTTGGTTTTGCATTCTTTCTTCCCAAATGTTGTATTCTGACACAATACACACAAGAGTTTGGGCAGAGTAGCCATTATGAAATAAAAAAACACAACAAATATGCGTTTGAAGCTTATAAATCTACAGGGAACACGACCAAGGTGAGTTTTTGTGTTTTGGAAACTAAAATGGAACACTTTGGCTGAGGTGACAGATATTAATTGCATCCAAACTGAGTTTCACTGCGATTTTCAGGTTAATTCAGTCAGAATTCCACAGGCAGTCAGCTGGAGGGGTGGATGAATCCGGGAACAGCCGGTTTCCTTGCAACTAAATCAAGCCCAATATCATTATGGATTCTTGCATTTTTTTGGCTTTTTTTCTCATTTTTCTTATTTATCATGGTTTGTAATGAATTTTCTGATGTGAGCTTTGGTTTTGAGGCTGGCATATTGAGTTCAGGGCACAAAAGGAAGGTTCTTTTTCGATCAGGGCACAGCTGTTGGCTTGCTCCAATTCTGGTTTGCTGTCATTGTTTTGGGTGCCTCAGCTGACTTTGGTTTCTTCAGCGAAATTTCCTCAATGTTTTCTGGGTCTGAGTTGGTTTTTCCTTCTTCCTTCCCAAATTTTGTATTCTGACACAATACAAGCAAGAATTTGGACAGAGTAGCCATTATGAAAGAAAAAAAATAACACAGCAAATTAGCTTTCAAGTTTAGAAATCTACAGGCAACACGACCAAGATGGGTTTCTGTGTTTTGGAAAATGACGTGGATCCCTTATGCTGAGGGGAAAGATTCCAATTCCCTCCAAACTGAGTGTCAGTGCGATTTTGAGGTGAATTCAGTCAGAATTCAAAAGTCAGTCTGTGGAAGTGGGGGATGAATCAGGAAACAGCCAGTTTCCTTGTGCCTAAATCCAAGCAAATATCAAAAAGGACTCTTGCATTTCATTGGCTTTTTCACATTTCCAATATATATCATGGTTTGTAATGAATTTTCTGATGTGAGCTTTGGTTTTGAGGGTGAAATATGGAGTTCACGGCAGAAGAGGAAGGATCTTTTTCAATCAGGGCACAGCTGTTGGCTTGCTCCAATTCTGGCTTGCTGTCATTGTTTTGGGTGCCTCAGGTGACTTTTGTTTCTTGAGCAGCAATTTCCTAATTGTTTTCTGGGTCTGAGTTGGTTTTGCCTTCTTCCTTCCCAAATGTTGTATTCTGACACAATACAAACAAGAGTTTGGACATAGTAGACATTATGAAAGAAAAAGCACAACAAATAGGCGTTTGAAGCTTAGACATCTACAGGTAACATGACCAAGGTGAGTTTTTGTGTTTTGGAAAATAAAATGGAACACTTTGGCTGAGGTGACAAATATTAATAGCCTCCAAACTGAGTTTTACTATGAGTTTCAGGTTATTTTACTCAGAATTCCACTGGCAGTAAGCTGAAGGGGTGGATGAATCTGTGAACAGCCGGTCTCCTTGGAACTAAATCAAGCCCAATATCATTATGGATTCTTGCATTTCTTTGGCTTTTTTCTCATTTCTCTTATTTATCATGGTTTGTAATGAAGTGTCTGATGTGAGCTTTGGTTTTGAGGCTGCGATATGGCGTTCAGGGCACCAGAGGATGGTTCTTTTTCAATCAGGGCACAGCTGTTGGCTTGCTCCAATTCTGGCTTGCTGTCATTTCTTTGGGTGCCTCAGCTGACTTTTGGTTTCTTGAGTGGCAATTTCCTAAATGTTTTCTGGGTCTTAGTTGGTTTTGCCTTCTTCCTTCCCAAATTTTGTATTCTGATGCAATAGAAGCAAGTTTTGGACATAATAGCAATTATGAAAGAAAAAAAAACACAACGAATTGGCCTTTCTCGATTAGAAATCTACAGGCACACGACCAAGATGAGTTTCTGCGTTTCGGAAAATGACATGGAACCCTTCTACTGAGGGGACAGATACTAATTCCCTCTAAATTGAGTGTGAGTGCGATTTTGAGGTGAATTCAATCAGAATTCCAAAGTTAGTCTTTGGGAGGGGGGGATGAATCTGGAAACAGTCATTTTCCTTGCATCTAAATCCAGCCAAATATCACAAAGGACTCTTGCATTTCTTTGGCTTTTTTCTCATTTCTCCAATTTATCATGATTTGTAATGAATTTTCTGTTGTGAGCTTTGGTGTGGAGGCTGCAATATGGAGTTCAGGGCACAAGAGGAAGGTTCTTTTTCAATCAGGGCACAGCTGTTGGCTTACTCCCATTCTGGCTTGCTGTCATTGTTTTGGGTGCCTCAGCCGATTTGTGGTTTCTTGAGCGGCAATTTCCTAAATGTTTTCTGGGTCTGAGTTGGTTTTGCCTTCTTCCTTCCCAAATTTTGTGTTCTGACACAATACAACCAAGATTTTGGACAGAGTAGCCATTATGAAATAAACAACACAACAAATAGGCGTTTGAAGCTTATAAATCTACAGGTAACACGACCAAGGTGAGTTTTTGTGTTTTGGAAACTAAAATGGAACACTTTGTCTGAGGTGACAGATATTAATTGCCTCCAAACTGAGTTTCACTGCGATGTTGAGGTTAATTCAGTCAGAATTGCACAGGCAGTCAGCTGGAGGGGTGGATGAATCTGGGAACAGCCGGTTTCCTTGCGACTAAATCAAACCCAATATCATTATGGATTCTTGCATTTCTTTGGCTTTTTTCTCATTTCTCTTATTTATCATGATTTGTAATGAATTTTCTGATATGAGCTTTGGTTTTGAGGCTGCAATATTGAGTTCAGGGCACAAGAGGAAGGGTCTTTTTCAATCAGGGTGCAGCTGTTTGCTTGCTCCAATTCTGGCTTGCTGTCACTGTTTTTGGTGCCTCAGCCGATTTGTGGTTTCTTGAGTGGTAATTTCCAAATGTTTTCTGGGTCTGAGTTGGTTTTGCCTTCTTCCTTCCCAAATGTTGTATTCTGATGCCATACAAACAAGAGTTTGGACAGAGTAGCCCTTATGAAATAAAAAACACAACCAATAGGCGTTTGAAGCTTATAAATCTACAGGTAACATGACCAAGGTGAGTTTTTGTGTTTTGGAAAATGAAATGGAACACTTTGGCTGAGGTGACAGACATTAATTGCCTCCAAACTGAGTTTCACTGCGATTTTCAGGTTAATTCAGTCAGAATTCCACAGGCAGTCAGCTGGAGGGGTGAATGAATCCGGGAACGGCCAGTTTCCTTGTGACTAAATCAAGCCCAATATCATTATGGATTCTTGCATCTTTGGCTTTTCTCATTTTTCTTATTTATCAAGGTTTGTAATGAATTTTCTGATGTGAGCTTTGGTTTTGAGGCTGGCATATTGAGTTCAGGGCACAAGAGGAAGGTTCTTTTGCAATCAGGGCACAGCTGTTGCAATGCTCCAATTCTGGCTTACTATCATTTTTTGGATGCCTCAGCCAATTTATGGTTTCTTGCGCGGCAATTTCGTAAATATTTTCTGGGTCTGAGTCGCATTTGCCTTCTTATTCCCAAATATTGTATTCTGATGCAATACAAACAAGAATTTGGACAGAGTAGCCATTATGAAAGAAAAAAAAAACACAGCAAATTGGGTTTCAGGATTAGAATTCTAAAGGCAACAAGACCAAGATGAATTTCTGTGTTTTGGAAAATGACATGGAACCCTTCTGCTGAGGGGAGAGATTCTAATTCCCTCCAAATTGAGTGTCAGTGCAATTTTCAGGTGAATTCAATCAGAATTCCAAAGTCAGTCTGTGGAAAGGGGGGATGAATTTTTAAACAGCCAGTTTCCTTGTGTCTAAATCCAGCCAAATATCGAAAAGGACGCTTGCATTTCTTTGGCTTTTTCACATTTCCCTTATTTATTATGGTTTGTAATGAATTTTCTGATGTGAGCTTTGGTTTTGAGGCTGCAATATGGAGTTCAGGGCACAAGAGGATGGTTCTTTTTCAATCAGGGCACAGCTGTTGGCTTGCTCCAATTCTGGCTTCCTGTCATCGTTTTGGGTGCCTCAGCTGACTTTGGTTTCTTGAGTTTCACTGCGATTTTCAGGTTAATTCAGTCAGAATTCCACAGGCAGTCAGCTGGAGGGGTGGATTAATCTGGGAACAGCCGGTTTCCTTTCACTAAATCAAGCCTAGTACCATTATGGATTCTTCCATTTCCTTGGATTTTTCTCTATTTTTTATTTATCATGGTTTGTAATGCGTTTTCTGATGTGAGCTTTGGTTTTGAGGCTGCAATATGGAGTTCAGGGCACAAGAGGAGTGATGTTTTTCAAAGAGGCACAGCTGTTGGCTTGCTCCCATTCTGGCTTGCTGTCATTGGTTTGGGTGCCTAAGCCGATTTGTGGTTTCTTGTGTGGCAATTTCCTAAATGTTTTCTGGGTCTGAGTTGGTTTTGCCTTCATATTCCCAAATTTTGTTTTCTGTGCAATATAAGCAAGATTTTGGACAGAGTAGCCATTATGAAAGAAAAAAAAAAACACAGCAAATTGGGTTTCAGGTTTAGAATTCTAAAGGCAACAAGACCAAGATGAATTTCTGTGTTTTGGAAAACGACATGGAACCCTTCTGCTGAGGATACAGATTCTAATTCCCTCCAATTTGAGTGTGAATGCGATTTGAGGTGAATTCAATCAGAATTCCAAAGTCATTCTGTGGACAGGGGGGATGAATCTTGAAACAGCCAGTTTCCTTGTGTCTAAATCCAGCCAAATATCGAAAAGGACTCTTGCATTTCTTTGGCTTTTTCACATTTCCCTTATTTATTATGGTTTGTAATGAATTTTCTGATGTGAGCTTTGGTTTTGAGGCTGCAATATGGAGTTCAGGGCACAAGAGGATGGTTCTTTTTCAATCAGGGCACAGCTGTTGGCTTGCTCCAATTCTGGCTTGCTGTTATTGTTTTGGGTGCCTCAGCTGACTTTGGTTTCTTGAGTTTCACTGCGATTTTCAGGTTAATTCAGTCAGAATTCCACAGGCAGTCAGCTGGAGGTATGGATGAATCCGGGAACAGCCGGTTTCCTTGCGACTAAATCAAGCCCCATACCATTATGGATTCTTGCATTTCTTTGGATTTTTCTCTTTTTTCTTATTTATCATGGTTTGTAATTAATTTTCTGATGTGAGCTTTGGTTTTGAGGCTGCAATATGGAGTTCAGGGCACAAGAGGATGGTTCTTTTTCAAACAGGCACAGCTGTTGGTTTGCTCCAATTCTGGCTTACTGTGATTGGTTGGGGTGCCTCAGCCGATTTGTGGTTTCTTGTGTGGCAATTTCCTAAATGTTTTCTGGGTCTGAGTCAGTTTTGCCTTCTTATTCCCAAATTTTGCATTCTGATTCAATACAAGGAAGATTTTGGACAGAGTAGCCATTATGAAAGAAAAAAAAAAAACAGCAAACTGCCCTTTCAGGATTAGAAATCCACAGGCAACACAACCAAGATGAGTTTCTGTGTTTTGGAAAATGATATGGAACACTTTGGCTGAGGTGACAAATATTAATTCCCACCAAATTGAGTGTGAGTGATATTTTGAGGTGAATTCAGTCAAAATGCCAAAGTCAGGGGGGATGAATCAGGAAACAGCCAGTTTCCTTGTGTCTAAATCCAGCCAAATATCACCAAGGACTCTTGCGTTTCTTTGGCTTTTTCACATTTCCCTTATTTATCATGGATTGTAATGAATTTTCTGATGTGAGCTTTGGTCTTGAGGCTGGCATATTGAGTTCAGGGCACAAGTGGAAGGTTCTTTTTAAATCAGGGCACAGCTGTTGGCTTGATCCCATTCTGGCTTGCTGTCATTGTTTTGGGTGCCTCAGCTGACTTTTGTTTCTTGAGCAGCAATTTCCTAAATGTTTTCTGGGTCTGAGTTGGTTTTGCCTTCTTCCTTCCCAAATGTTGTATTCTGACACAATACAAACAAGAGTTTGGACATAGTAGACATTATGAAAGAAAAAGCACAACAAATAGGCGTTTGAAGCTTAGACATCTACAGGTAACATGACCAAGGTGAGTTTTTGTGTTTTGGAAAATAAAATGGAACACTTTGGCTGAGGTGACAAATATTAATAGCCTCCAAACTGAGTTTCACTATGAGTTTCAGTTATTTTACTCAGAATTCCACTGGCAGTAAGCTGAAGGGGTGGATGAATCTGTGAACAGCCGGTCTCCTTGGAACTAAATCAAGCCCAATATCATTATGGATTCTTGCATATCTTTGGCTGTTTTCTCATTTTTCTTATTTATCATGGTTTGTAATGAAGTGTCTGATGTGAGCTTTGGTTTTGAGGCTGCAATATGGCGTTCAGGGCACCAGAGTATGGTTCTTTTTCAATCAGGGCACAGCTGTTGGCTTGCTCCAATTCTGGCTTGCTGTCATTGTTTTGGGTGCCTCAGCTGACTTTGGTTTCTTGAGTTTCACTGCGATTTTCAGGTTAATTCAGTCAGAATTCCACAGGCAGTCAGCTGGAGGGGTTGATGAATCTGGGAACAGCCGGTTTCCTTGCGACTACAACAAGCCCAATATCATTATGGATTCTTGCATTTCTTTGGATGTTTCTCTTTTTTCTTATTTATCATGGTTTGGAATGAATTTTCAGATGTGAGCTTTGGTTTTGAGGCTGGCATATTGAGTTCAGGGCACAAGTGGAAGGTTCTTTTTCAATCAGGGCACAGCTGTTGGCTTGCTCCCATTCTGGCTTGCTGTCATTGTTTTGGGTGCCTCAGACGATTTGTGGATTATTGAGCAGAAATTTCCTAAATGTTTTCTGGGTCTGAGTTGGTTTTGCCTTCTTATTCCCAAATTTTGTATTCTGATGCAATACAAACAAGAGTTTGGATAGAGTAGCCATTACAAAATAAAAAACAAAACAATAGGCATTTGAAGCTTATAAATCTACAGGTAACATGACCAAGGTGAGTTTTTGTGTTTTGGAAACTAAAATGGAACACTTTGGCTGTGGTGAGAGATATTAATTGCCTCCAAACTGAGTTTCACTGCAATTTTCAGGTTAATTCAGTCAGAATTCCACAGGCAGTCAGCTGGCGGGGTGGATGAATCCGGGAACAGCCGGTTTCCTTGCTACTAAATCTAGCCCAATGTCATTATGGATTCTTGCATTTCTTTGGCTTTTTTCTCATTTCTCTTATTTATCATGGTTCGTAAAGAATTTTCTGATGTGAGCTTTGGTTTTAAGGGTGCAATATGGAGTTCAGTGCAATGGAGGAATGGTCTTTTTCAAACAGGGCACAGCTGTTGGCTTGCTCCAATTCTGGCTTGCTGTCATTGTTTTGGGTGCCTCAGCTGACTTTGGTTCTTTGAGTTTCACTGCGATTTTCAGGTTAATTTAGTCAGAATTCCACAGGCAGTCAGCTGGAGGGGTGGATGAATCTGGGAACAGCCGGTTTCCTTGCGACTACAACAAGCCCAATATCATTATGGATTCTTGCATGTCTTTGGATGTTTCTCTTTTTTCTTATTTATCATGGTTTGGAATGAATTTTCAGATGTGTTCTTTGGTTTTGAGGCTGGCATATTGAGTTCAGGGCACAAGTGGAAGGTTCTTTTTAAATCAGGGCACAGCTGTTGGCTTGCTCCCATTCTGGCTTGCTGTCATTGTTTTGGGTGCCTCAGACGATTTGTGGATTATTGAGCTGAAATTTCCTAAATGTTTTCTGGGTCTGAGTTGGTTTTGCCTTCTTATTCCCAAATTTTGTATTCTGATGCAATAGAAACAAGAGTTTGGATAGAGTAGCCATTACAAAATAAAAAACAAAACAATAGGCATTTGAAGCTTATAAATCTACAGGTAACATGACCAAGGTGAGTTTTTGTGTTTTGGAAACTAAAATGGAACACTTTGGCTGTGGTGAGAGATATTAATTGCCTCCAAACTGAGTTTCACTGCGATTTTCAGGTTAATTCAGTCAGAATTCCACAGGCAGTCAGCTGGAGGGTTGGATGAATCCGGGAACAGCTGGTTTCCTTGCTGCTAAATCTAGCCCATTGTCATTATGGATTCTTGCATTTCTTTGGCTTTTTTCTCATTTCTCTTATTTATCATGGTTCGTAAAGAATTTTCTGATGTGAGCTTTGGTTTTAAGGGTGCAATATGGAGTTCAGTGCAACGGAGGAATGGTCTTTTTCAAACAGGGCACAGCTGTTGGCTTGCTCCAATTCTGGCTTGTTGTCATTGTTTTGGGTGCCTCAGCTGACTTTGGTTCCTTGAGTTTCACTGCGATTTTCAGGTTAATTTAGTCAGAATTCCACAGGCAGTCAGCTGGAGGGGTGGATGAATCTGGGAACAGCCGGTTTCCTTGCGACTACAACAAGCCCAATATCATTATGGATTCTTGCATTTCTTTGGATGTTTCTCTTTTTTCTTATTTATCATGGTTTGGAATGAATTTTCTGATGTGAGCTTTGGTTTTGAGGCTGGCATATTGAGTTCAGGGCACAAGTGGAAGGTTCTTTTTAAATCAGGGCACAGCTGTTGGCTTGCTCCCATTCTGGCTTGCTGTCATTGTTTTGGGTGCCTCAGTCGATTTGTGGTTTCTTGAGTGGCAATTTCCTCAATGTTTTCTGGGTCTGAGTTGGTTTTGCCTTCTTATTCCCAAATTTTGTATTCTGATGCAATACAAACAAGAGTTTGGATAGAGTAGCCATTACGAAATAAAAAACAAAACAATAGGCATTTGAAGCTTATAAATCTACAGGTAACATGACCAAGGTGAGTTTTTGTGTTTTGGAAACTAAAATGGAACACTTTGGCTGAGGTGACAGATATTAATTGCCTCCAAACTGAGTTTCACTGCGATTTTCAGTTTAATTCAGTCAGAATTCCACAGGCAGTCAGCCGGAGGGGTGGATGAATCCGGGAACAGCCGGTTTCCTTGCGACTAAATCAAGCCCAATATTATTATGGATTCTTGCATTTCTTTGGCTTTTTTCTCATTTCTCTTATTTATCATGGTTTGTAATGAATTTTCTGATGTGAGCTTTGGTTTTGAGGGTGCAATATGGAGTTCAGAGCACAAGAGGATGGTTCTTTTTCAATCAGGGCACAGCTGTTGGCTTGCTCCAATTCTGGCTTGCTGTCATTGTTTTGGGTGCCTCAGCCGATTTGTGGTTTCTTGTGTGGCAATTTCCTCAATGTTTTCTGAGTCTGAGTTGGTTTTGCCTTCTTATTCCCAAATTTTGTATTCTGATGCAATATAAGCAAGATTTTGGACAGAGTAGCCATTATGAAAGAAAAAAAAAAACACAGCTTATTGGCTTTCAGGATTAGAAATCTACAGGCATCATGTCCAAGATGAATTTCTGTGTTTTGGAAAATGATATGAAACCCTTCTGCTGAGGATACAGATTCTAATTCCCTCCAAATTGAGTGTGAGTGCGATTTTGAGGTGAATTCAATCAGAATTCCAAAGTGAGTCTGTGGAAGGGGGGGATGAATCTTGAAACAGCCAGTTTCCTTGTGTCTAAATCCAGCCAAATATCACAAAGGGCTCTTGCATTTCTTTGGCTTTTTCACATTTCCCATATTTATCATGGTTTGTAAAGAATTTTCTGATGTGAGCTTTGGTTTTGAGGGTGCAATATGGAGTTCAGGGCACCGGAGGAATGGTCTTTTTAAACAGCGCACAGCTGTTGGCTTGCTCCAATTCTGGCTTGCTGTCATTGCTTTGGGTGCCTCAGCTGACTTTGGTTTCTTGAGTTTCACTGCGATTTTCAGGTTAATTCAGTCAGAATTCCACAGGCAGTCAGCTGGAGGGCTGGATGAATCTGGGAACAGCCGGTTTCCTTGCGACTATAACAAGCCCAATATCATTATGGATTCTTGCATTTCTTTGGATGTTTCTCTTTTTTCTTATTTATCATGGTTTGGAATGAATTTTCTGATGTGAGCTTTGGTTTTGAGGCTGGCATATTGAGTTCAGGGCACAAGAGGAAGGTTCTTTTTCAATCAGGGCACAGCTGTTGGCTTGCTCCAATTCTGGATTGCTGTCATTGTTTTGGGTGCCTCAGCCGATTTGTGGTTTTTTGTGTGGCAATTTCCTAAATGTTTTCTGGGTCTGCGGTGGTGTTGCCTTCTTATTCCCAAATTTTCTATCTGATGCAAAAAAAACAAGAGTGTTTACAGTGTAGCCATTATGAAATAAAAAACACAACAATAGGCATTTGAAGCTTAGAAATATACAGGTAACACGACCAAGGTGAGTTTTTGTGTTTTGGAAACTGTAATGGAACACTTTGGCTGAGGTGACAGATATTAATTGCCTCCAAACTGAGTTTCACTGCAATTTTCAGGTTAATTCAGTCAGAATTCCACAGGCAGTCAGCTGGAGGGGTGGATGAATCCGGGAACAGCTGGTTTCCTTGCAGCTAAATCAAGCCCAATGTCATTATATATTCTTGCATTTCTTTGGCTTTTTTTCTAATTTTTCTTATTTATCATGGTTTGTAATGAATTTTCCGATGTGAGCTTGGTTTTGAGACTGCAATATGGAGTTCAGGGCACAAGAGGATGGTTCTGTTTCAATCAGGGCACAGCTGTTGGCTTGCTCCATTCTGGCTTGCTGTCATTGTTTTAGGTGCCTCCGCTGAATTTGGTTTCTAGAGCTGCAATTTCCTAAGTGTTTTCTGGGTCTGAGTTGGTTTTGCCTTCTTCCTTCCTAAATTTTGTATTCTGATGCAATACAAGGAAGATTTTGGACAGAGTAGCCATTTTGAAAGAAAAAAAAACACAGCAATTTGCCCTTTCAGGTTTTGAAATCTACAGGCAATACCATCAAGATGAGCTTCTGTATTTTGGAAAATGACATGGAACCCTTCTGCTGAGGGGAGAGATTCTAATTCCCTCCAAATTGAGTGTCAGTGCAATTTTCAGGTGAATTCAATCAGAATTCCAAAGTCAGTCTGTGGAAAGGGGGGATGAATTTTTAAACAGCCAGTTTCCTTGTGTCTAAATCCAGCCAAATATCGAAAAGGACTCTTGCATTTCTTTGGCTTTTTCACATTTCCCTTATTTATTATGGTTTGTAATGAATTTTCTGATGTGAGCTTTGGTTTTGAGGCTGCAATATGGAGTTCAGGGCACAAGAGGATGGTTCTTTTTCAATCAGGGCACAGCTGTTGGCTTGCTCCAATTCTGGCTTGCTGTTATTGTTTTGGGTGCCTCAGCCGATTTGTGGTTTCTTGAGCAGCAATTTCCTATATGTTTACTAGGTCTGAGTTGGTTTTGCCTTCTTCCTTTCCAAATTTTGTATTCTGACGCAATAGAAACAAGAGTTTGGGCAGAGTAGCCCTTATGAAATAAAAAACACAACAAATAGGCATTTGAAGCTTATAAATATACAGGTAACATGACCAAGGTGAGTTTTTGTGTTTTGTAAAATAAAATGGAATACTTTGGCTGAGGTGACAGATATTAATTGCCTCCAAACTGAGTTTGACTGCGATGTTGAGGTTAATTCAGTCAGAATTGCACAGGCAGTCAGCTGGAGGGTTGGATGAATCCGGGAACAGCCAGTTTCCTTGCGACTAAATCAAGCTGAATATCATTATGGATTCTTGCATTTCTTTGGCTATTTTCTCATTTTTCTTATTTATCATGGTTTGTAATGAATTTTCTGATGTGAGCTTTGGTTTTGAGGATGGCATATTGAGTTCAGGGCACAAGAGGAAGGATCTTTTTCAATCATGGCACAGCTGTTGGCTTGCTCCAATTCTGGCTTACTGTCATTGCTTTGGGTGCTTCAGCCGATTTGTGGTTTCTTGAGCGGCCATTTCCTAAATGTTTTCTGGGTGTGAGTTTGTTTTGCCTTCTTTCTTCCCAAATGTTGTATTCTGACACAATACAAACAAGAGTTTGGGCAGAGTAGCCATTATGAAATAAAAAAACACAACAAATATGCGTTTGAAGCTTAGAAATCTACAGGTAACACGACCAAGGTGAGTTTTTGTGTTTTGGAAACTAAAATGGAACACTTTGGCTGAGGTGACAGATATTAATTGCATCCAAACTGAGTTTCACTGCGATTTTCAGGTTAATTGAGTCAGAATTCCACAGGCAGTCAGCTGGAGGGTTGGATGAATCCGGGAACAGTCGGTTTCCTTGCAACTAAATCAAGCCCAATATCATTATGGATTCTTGCATTTCTTTGGCTTTTTTTCTCATTTTTCTTATTTATCATGGTTTGTAATGAATTTTCTGATGTGAGCTTTGGTTTTGAGGCTGCAATATGGAGTTCAGGGCACAAGAGGATGGTTCTTTTTCAAACAGGCACAGCTGTTGGTTTGCTCCAATTCTGGCTTACTGTGATTGGTTGGGGTGCCTCAGCCGATTTGTGGTTTCTTGTGTGGCAATTTCCTAAATGTTTTCTGGGTCTGAGTCAGTTTTGCCTTCTTATTCCCAAATTTTGCATTCTGATTCAATACAAGGAAGATTTTGGACAGAGTAGCCATTATGAAAGAAAAAAAAAAAACAGCAAACTGCCCTTTCAGGATTAGAAATCCACAGGCAACACAACCAAGATGAGTTTCTGTGTTTTGGAAAATGATATGGAACACTTTGGCTGAGGTGACAGATATTAATTCCCACCAAATTGAGTGTGAGTGATATTTTGAGGTGAATTCAGTCAAAATGCCAAAGTCAGGGGGGATGAATCAGGAAACAGCCAGTTTCCTTGTGTCTAAATCCAGCCAAATATCACCAAGGACTCTTGCGTTTCTTTGGCTTTTTCACATTTCCCTTATTTATCATGGATTGTAATGAATTTTCTGATGTGAGCTTTGGTCTTGAGGCTGGCATATTGAGTTCAGGGCACAAGTGGAAGGTTCTTTTTAAATCAGGGCACAGCTGTTGGCTTGATCCCATTCTGGCTTGCTGTCATTGTTTTGGGTGCCTCAGCTGACTTTTGTTTCTTGAGCAGCAATTTCCTAAATGTTTTCTGGGTCTGAGTTGGTTTTGCCTTCTTCCTTCCCAAATGTTGTATTCTGACACAATACAAACAAGAGTTTGGACATAGTAGACATTATGAAAGAAAAAGCACAACAAATAGGCGTTTGAAGCTTAGACATCTAAAGGTAACACGACCAAGGTGAGTTTTTGTGTTTTGTAAAATAAAATGGAACACTTTGGCTGAGGTGACAAATATTAATAGCCTCCAAACTGAGTTTCACTATGAGTTTCAGTTATTTTACTCAGAATTCCACTGGCAGTAAGCTGAAGGGGTGGATGAATCTGTGAACAGCCGGTCTCCTTGGAACTAAATCAAGCCCAATATCATTATGGATTCTTGCATATCTTTGGCTGTTTTCTCATTTTTCTTATTTATCATGGTTTGTAATGAAGTGTCTGATGTGAGCTTTGGTTTTGAGGCTGCAATATGGCGTTCAGGGCACCAGAGTATGGTTCTTTTTCAATCAGGGCACAGCTGTTGGCTTGCTCCAATTCTGGCTTGCTGTCATTGTTTTGGGTGCCTCAGCTGACTTTGGTTTCTTGAGTTTCACTGCGATTTTCAGGTTAATTCAGTCAGAATTCCACAGGCAGTCAGCTGGAGGGGTTGATGAATCTGGGAACAGCCGGTTTCCTTGCGACTACAACAAGCCCAATATCATTATGGATTCTTGCATTTCTTTGGATGTTTCTCTTTTTTCTTATTTATCATGGTTTGGAATGAATTTTCAGATGTGAGCTTTGGTTTTGAGGCTGGCATATTGAGTTCAGGGCACAAGTGGAAGGTTCTTTTTCAATCAGGGCACAGCTGTTGGCTTGCTCCCATTCTGGCTTGCTGTCATTGTTTTGGGTGCCTCAGACGATTTGTGGATTATTGAGCAGAAATTTCCTAAATGTTTTCTGGGTCTGAGTTGGTTTTGCCTTCTTATTCCCAAATTTTGTATTCTGATGCAATACAAACAAGAGTTTGGATAGAGTAGCCATTACAAAATAAAAAACAAAACAATAGGCATTTGAAGCTTATAAATCTACAGGTAACATGACCAAGGTGAGTTTTTGTGTTTTGGAAACTAAAATGGAACACTTTGGCTGTGGTGAGAGATATTAATTGCCTCCAAACTGAGTTTCACTGCAATTTTCAGGTTAATTCAGTCAGAATTCCACAGGCAGTCAGCTGGCGGGGTGGATGAATCCGGGAACAGCCGGTTTCCTTGCTACTAAATCTAGCCCAATGTCATTATGGATTCTTGCATTTCTTTGGCTTTTTTCTCATTTCTCTTATTTATCATGGTTCGTAAAGAATTTTCTGATGTGAGCTTTGGTTTTAAGGGTGCAATATGGAGTTCAGTGCAATGGAGGAATGGTCTTTTTCAAACAGGGCACAGCTGTTGGCTTGCTCCAATTCTGGCTTGCTGTCATTGTTTTGGGTGCCTCAGCTGACTTTGGTTCCTTGAGTTTCACTGCGATTTTCAGGTTAATTTAGTCAGAATTCCACAGGCAGTCAGCTGGAGGGGTGGATGAATCTGGGAACAGCCGGTTTCCTTGCGACTACAACAAGCCCAATATCATTATGGATTCTTGCATGTCTTTGGATGTTTCTCTTTTTTCTTATTTATCATGGTTTGGAATGAATTTTCAGATGTGTTCTTTGGTTTTGAGGCTGGCATATTGAGTTCAGGGCACAAGTGGAAGGTTCTTTTTAAATCAGGGCACAGCTGTTGGCTTGCTCCCATTCTGGCTTGCTGTCATTGTTTTGGGTGCCTCAGACGATTTGTGGATTATTGAGCTGAAATTTCCTAAATGTTTTCTGGGTCTGAGTTGGTTTTGCCTTCTTATTCCCAAATTTTGTATTCTGATGCAATAGAAACAAGAGTTTGGATAGAGTAGCCATTACAAAATAAAAAACAAAACAATAGGCATTTGAAGCTTATAAATCTACAGGTAACATGACCAAGGTGAGTTTTTGTGTTTTGGAAACTAAAATGGAACACTTTGGCTGTGGTGAGAGATATTAATTGCCTCCAAACTGAGTTTCACTGCGATTTTCAGGTTAATTCAGTCAGAATTCCACAGGCAGTCAGCTGGAGGGTTGGATGAATCCGGGAACAGCTGGTTTCCTTGCTGCTAAATCTAGCCCATTGTCATTATGGATTCTTGCATTTCTTTGGCTTTTTTCTCATTTCTCTTATTTATCATGGTTCGTAAAGAATTTTCTGATGTGAGCTTTGGTTTTAAGGGTGCAATATGGAGTTCAGTGCAACGGAGGAATGGTCTTTTTCAAACAGGGCACAGCTGTTGGCTTGCTCCAATTCTGGCTTGTTGTCATTGTTTTGGGTGCCTCAGCTGACTTTGGTTCCTTGAGTTTCACTGCGATTTTCAGGTTAATTTAGTCAGAATTCCACAGGCAGTCAGCTGGAGGGGTGGATGAATCTGGGAACAGCCGGTTTCCTTGCGACTACAACAAGCCCAATATCATTATGGATTCTTGCATTTCTTTGGATGTTTCTCTTTTTTCTTATTTATCATGGTTTGGAATGAATTTTCTGATGTGAGCTTTGGTTTTGAGGCTGGCATATTGAGTTCAGGGCACAAGTGGAAGGTTCTTTTTAAATCAGGGCACAGCTGTTGGCTTGCTCCCATTCTGGCTTGCTGTCATTGTTTTGGGTGCCTCAGTCGATTTGTGGTTTCTTGAGTGGCAATTTCCTCAATGTTTTCTGGGTCTGAGTTGGTTTTGCCTTCTTATTCCCAAATTTTGTATTCTGATGCAATACAAACAAGAGTTTGGATAGAGTAGCCATTACGAAATAAAAAACAAAACAATAGGCATTTGAAGCTTATAAATCTACAGGTAACATGACCAAGGTGAGTTTTTGTGTTTTGGAAACTAAAATGGAACACTTTGGCTGAGGTGACAGATATTAATTGCCTCCAAACTGAGTTTCACTGCGATTTTCAGTTTAATTCAGTCAGAATTCCACAGGCAGTCAGCCGGAGGGGTGGATGAATCCGGGAACAGCCGGTTTCCTTGCGACTAAATCAAGCCCAATATTATTATGGATTCTTGCATTTCTTTGGCTTTTTTCTCATTTCTCTTATTTATCATGGTTTGTAATGAATTTTCTGATGTGAGCTTTGGTTTTGAGGGTGCAATATGGAGTTCAGAGCACAAGAGGATGGTTCTTTTTCAATCAGGGCACAGCTGTTGGCTTGCTCCAATTCTGGCTTGCTGTCATTGTTTTGGGTGCCTCAGCCGATTTGTGGTTTCTTGTGTGGCAATTTCCTCAATGTTTTCTGAGTCTGAGTTGGTTTTGCCTTCTTATTCCCAAATTTTGTATTCTGATGCAATATAAGCAAGATTTTGGACAGAGTAGCCATTATGAAAGAAAAAAAAAAACACAGCTTATTGGCTTTCAGGATTAGAAATCTACAGGCATCATGTCCAAGATGAATTTCTGTGTTTTGGAAAATGATATGAAACCCTTCTGCTGAGGATACAGATTCTAATTCCCTCCAAATTGAGTGTGAGTGCGATTTTGAGGTGAATTCAATCAGAATTCCAAAGTGAGTCTGTGGAAGGGGGGGATGAATCTTGAAACAGCCAGTTTCCTTGTGTCTAAATCCAGCCAAATATCACAAAGGGCTCTTGCATTTCTTTGGCTTTTTCACATTTCCCATATTTATCATGGTTTGTAAAGAATTTTCTGATGTGAGCTTTGGTTTTGAGGGTGCAATATGGAGTTCAGGGCACCGGAGGAATGGTCTTTTTAAACAGCGCACAGCTGTTGGCTTGCTCCAATTCTGGCTTGCTGTCATTGCTTTGGGTGCCTCAGCTGACTTTGGTTTCTTGAGTTTCACTGCGATTTTCAGGTTAATTCAGTCAGAATTCCACAGGCAGTCAGCTGGAGGGCTGGATGAATCTGGGAACAGCCGGTTTCCTTGCGACTATAACAAGCCCAATATCATTATGGATTCTTGCATTTCTTTGGATGTTTCTCTTTTTTCTTATTTATCATGGTTTGGAATGAATTTTCTGATGTGAGCTTTGGTTTTGAGGCTGGCATATTGAGTTCAGGGCACAAGAGGAAGGTTCTTTTTCAATCAGGGCACAGCTGTTGGCTTGCTCCAATTCTGGATTGCTGTCATTGTTTTGGGTGCCTCAGCCGATTTGTGGTTTTTTGTGTGGCAATTTCCTAAATGTTTTCTGGGTCTGCGGTGGTGTTGCCTTCTTATTCCCAAATTTTCTATCTGATGCAAAAAAAACAAGAGTGTTTACAGTGTAGCCATTATGAAATAAAAAACACAACAATAGGCATTTGAAGCTTAGAAATATACAGGTAACACGACCAAGGTGAGTTTTTGTGTTTTGGAAACTGTAATGGAACACTTTGGCTGAGGTGACAGATATTAATTGCCTCCAAACTGAGTTTCACTGCAATTTTCAGGTTAATTCAGTCAGAATTCCACAGGCAGTCAGCTGGAGGGGTGGATGAATCCGGGAACAGCTGGTTTCCTTGCAGCTAAATCAAGCCCAATGTCATTATATATTCTTGCATTTCTTTGGCTTTTTTTCTAATTTTTCTTATTTATCATGGTTTGTAATGAATTTTCCGATGTGAGCTTGGTTTTGAGACTGCAATATGGAGTTCAGGGCACAAGAGGATGGTTCTGTTTCAATCAGGGCACAGCTGTTGGCTTGCTCCATTCTGGCTTGCTGTCATTGTTTTAGGTGCCTCCGCTGAATTTGGTTTCTAGAGCTGCAATTTCCTAAGTGTTTTCTGGGTCTGAGTTGGTTTTGCCTTCTTCCTTCCTAAATTTTGTATTCTGATGCAATACAAGGAAGATTTTGGACAGAGTAGCCATTTTGAAAGAAAAAAAAACACAGCAATTTGCCCTTTCAGGTTTTGAAATCTACAGGCAATACCATCAAGATGAGCTTCTGTATTTTGGAAAATGACATGGAACCCTTCTGCTGAGGGGAGAGATTCTAATTCCCTCCAAATTGAGTGTCAGTGCAATTTTCAGGTGAATTCAATCAGAATTCCAAAGTCAGTCTGTGGAAAGGGGGGATGAATTTTTAAACAGCCAGTTTCCTTGTGTCTAAATCCAGCCAAATATCGAAAAGGACTCTTGCATTTCTTTGGCTTTTTCACATTTCCCTTATTTATTATGGTTTGTAATGAATTTTCTGATGTGAGCTTTGGTTTTGAGGCTGCAATATGGAGTTCAGGGCACAAGAGGATGGTTCTTTTTCAATCAGGGCACAGCTGTTGGCTTGCTCCAATTCTGGCTTGCTGTTATTGTTTTGGGTGCCTCAGCCGATTTGTGGTTTCTTGAGCAGCAATTTCCTATATGTTTACTAGGTCTGAGTTGGTTTTGCCTTCTTCCTTTCCAAATTTTGTATTCTGACGCAATAGAAACAAGAGTTTGGGCAGAGTAGCCCTTATGAAATAAAAAACACAACAAATAGGCATTTGAAGCTTATAAATATACAGGTAACATGACCAAGGTGAGTTTTTGTGTTTTGTAAAATAAAATGGAATACTTTGGCTGAGGTGACAGATATTAATTGCCTCCAAACTGAGTTTCACTGCGATGTTGAGGTTAATTCAGTCAGAATTGCACAGGCAGTCAGCTGGAGGGTTGGATGAATCCGGGAACAGCCAGTTTCCTTGCGACTAAATCAAGCTGAATATCATTATGGATTCTTGCATTTCTTTGGCTATTTTCTCATTTTTCTTATTTATCATGGTTTGTAATGAATTTTCTGATGTGAGCTTTGGTTTTGAGGATGGCATATTGAGTTCAGGGCACAAGAGGAAGGATCTTTTTCAATCATGGCACAGCTGTTGGCTTGCTCCAATTCTGGCTTACTGTCATTGCTTTGGGTGCTTCAGCCGATTTGTGGTTTCTTGAGCGGCCATTTCCTAAATGTTTTCTGGGTGTGAGTTTGTTTTGCCTTCTTTCTTCCCAAATGTTGTATTCTGACACAATACAAACAAGAGTTTGGGCAGAGTAGCCATTATGAAATAAAAAAACACAACAAATATGCGTTTGAAGCTTAGAAATCTACAGGTAACACGACCAAGGTGAGTTTTTGTGTTTTGGAAACTAAAATGGAACACTTTGGCTGAGGTGACAGATATTAATTGCATCCAAACTGAGTTTCACTGCGATTTTCAGGTTAATTGAGTCAGAATTCCACAGGCAGTCAGCTGGAGGGTTGGATGAATCCGGGAACAGTCGGTTTCCTTGCAACTAAATCAAGCCCAATATCATTATGGATTCTTGCATTTCTTTGGCTTTTTTTCTCATTTTTCTTATTTATCATGGTTTGTAATGAATTTTCTGATGTGAGCTTTGGTTTTGAGGCTGGCATATTGAGTTCAGGGCACAAAAGGAAGGTTCTTTCTCGATCAGGGCACAGCTGTTGGCACACTCCAATTCTGGTTTGCTGTCATTGTTTTGGGTGCCTCAGCTGACTTTGGTTTCTTCAGCGAAATTTCCTCAATGTTTTCTGGGTCTGAGTTGGTTTTTCCTTCTTCCTTCTCAAATTTTGTATTCTGACACAATACAAGCAAGAATTTGGACAGAGTAGCCATTATGAAAGAAAAAAAATAACACAGCAAATCAGCTTTCAAGTTTAGAAATCTACAGGCAACACGACCAAGATGGGTTTCTGTGTTTTGGAAAATGACGTGGATCCCTTATGCTGAGGGGAAAGATTCCAATTCCCTCCAAATTGAGTGTCAGTGCGATTTTGAGGTGAATTCAGTCAGAATTCAAAAGTCAGTCTGTGGAAGTGGGAGATGAATCAGGACACAGCCAGTTTCCCTGTGCCTAATTCCAAGCAAATATCAAAAAGGACTCTTGCATTTCATTGGCTTTTTCACATTTCCCTTATTTATCATGGATTGTAATGAATTTTCTGATGTGAGCTTTGGTTTTGAGGGTGAAATATGGAGTTCACGGCAGAAGAGGAAGGATCTTTTTCAGTCAGGGCACAGCTATTGGCTTGCTCCAATTCTGGCTTGCTGTCATTGTTTTGGGTGCCTCAGCTGACTTTTGTTTCTTGAGCAGCAATTTCCTAAATGTTTTCTGGGTCTGAGTTGGTTTTGCCTTCTTCCTTCCCAAATGTTGTATTCTGACACAATACAAACAAGAGTTTGGACATAGTAGACATTATGAAAGAAAAAGCACAACAAATAGGCGTTTGAAGCTTAGACATCTACAGGTAACATGACGAAGGT
This sequence comes from Oryctolagus cuniculus, assembly GCF_964237555.1. Lineage (NCBI taxonomy): Eukaryota > Metazoa > Chordata > Mammalia > Lagomorpha > Leporidae > Oryctolagus > Oryctolagus cuniculus. The sequence goes on along the minus strand of NC_091438.1, from coordinate 25,355,684 downwards.
GAGTTTTTGTGTTTTGGAAACTAAAATGGAACACTTTGGCTGAGGTGACAAATATTAATAGCCTCCAAACTGAGTTTCACTATGAGTTTCAGGTTATTTTACTCAGAATTCCACTGGCAGTAAGCTGAAGGGGTGGATGAATCTGTGAACAGCCGGTCTCCTTGGAACTAAATCAAGCCCAATATCATTATGGATTCTTGCATTTCTTTGGCTTTTTTCTCATTTTTCTTATTTATCATGGTTTGTAATGAAGTGTCTGATGTGAGCTTTGGTTTTGAGGCTGCAATATGGCGTTCAGGGCACCAGAGTATGGTTCTTTTTCAATCAGGGCACAGCTGTTGGCTTGCTCCAATTCTGGCTTGCTGTCATTTCTTTGGGTGCCTCAGCTGACTTTTGGTTTCTTGAGCGGCAATTTCCTAAATGTTTTCTGGGTCTGAGTTGGTTTTGCCTTCTTCCTTCCCAAATTTTGTATTCTGATGCAATAGAAGCAAGTTTTGGACATAATAGCAATTATGAAAGAAAAAAAAAACACAACAAATTGGCCTTTCTCGATTAGAAATCTACAGGCACACGACCAAGATGAGTTTCTGCGTTTCGGAAAATGACATGGAACCCTTCTACTGAGGGGACAGATACTAATTCCCTCTAAATTGAGTGTGAGTGCGATTTTGAGGTGAATTCAATCAGAATTCCAAAGTTAGTCTTTGGGAGGGGGGGATGAATCTGGAAACAGTCATTTTCCTTGCATCTAAATCCAGCCAAATATCACAAAGGACTCTTGCATTTCTTTGGCTTTTTTCTCATTTCTCCAATTTATCATGATTTGTAATGAATTTTCTGTTGTGAGCTTTTGTGTGGAGGCTGCAATATGGAGTTCAGGGCACAAGAGGAAGGTTCTTTTTAAATCAGGGCACAGCTGTTGGCTTACTCCCATTCTGGCTTGCTGTCATTGTTTTGGGTGCCTCAGCCGATTTGTGGTTTCTTGAGCGGCAATTTCCTAAATGTTTTCTGGGTCTGAGTTGGTTTTGCCTTCTTCCTTCCCAAATTTTGTGTTCTGACACAATACAACCAAGATTTTGGACAGAGTAGCCATTATGAAATAAAAAACACAACAAATAGGCGTTTGAAGCTTATAAATCTACAGGTAACACGACCAAGGTGAGTTTTTGTGTTTTGGAAACTAAAATGGAACACTTGTCTGAGGTGACAGATATTAATTGCCTCCAAACTGAGTTTCACTGCGATGTTGAGGTTAATTCAGTCAGAATTGCACAGGCAGTCAGCTGGAGGGGTGGATGAATCCGGGAACAGCCGGTTTCCTTGCGACTAAATCAAACCCAATATCATTATGGATTCTTGCATTTCTTTGGCTTTTTTCTCATTTCTCTTATTTATCATGATTTGTAATGAATTTTCTGATATGAGCTTTGGTTTTGAGGCTGCAATATTGAGTTCAGGGCACAAGAGGAAGGGTCTTTTTCAATCAGGGCGCAGCTGTTTGCTTGCTCCAATTCTCGCTTGCTGTCACTGTTTTTGGTGCCTCAGCCGATTTGTGGTTTCTTGAGTGGTAATTTCCAAATGTTTTCTGGGTCTGAGTTGGTTTTGCCTTCTTCCTTCCCAAATGTTGTATTCTGATGCCATACAAACAAGAGTTTGGACAGAGTAGCCATTATGAAATAAAAAACACAACAAATAGGCGTTTGAAGCTTATAAATCTACAGGTAACATGACCAAGGTGAGTTTTTGTGTTTTGGAAAATGAAATGGAACACTTTGGCTGAGGTGACAGACATTAATTGCCTCCAAACTGAGTTTCACTGCGATTTTCAGGTTAATTCAGTCAGAATTCCACAGGCAGTCAGCTGGAGGGGTGAATGAATCCGGGAATGGCCAGTTTCCTTGTGACTAAATCAAGCCCAATATCATTATGGATCCTTGCATCTTTGGCTTTTCTCATTTTTCTTATTTATCAAGGTTTGTAATGAATTTTCTGATGTGAGCTTTGGTTTTGAGGCTGCAATATGGAGTTCAGGGCACAAGAGGATGGTTCTTTTGCAATCAGGGCACAGCTGTTGCAATGCTCTAATTCTGGCTTACTATCATTTATTGGATGCCTCAGCCAATTTATGGTTTCTTGCGTGGCAATTTCGTAAATATTTTCTGGGTCTGAGTCGCATTTGCCTTCTTATTCCCAAATATTGTATTCTGATGCAATACAAACAAGAATTTGGACAGAGTAGCCATTATGAAAGAAAAAAAAAACACAGCAAATTGGGTTTCAGGATTAGAATTCTAAAGGCAACAAGACCAAGATGAATTTCTGTATTTTGGAAAATGACATGGAACCCTTCTGCTGAGGGGAGAGATTCTAATTCCCTCCAAATTGAGTGTCAGTGCAATTTTCAGGTGAATTCAATCAGAATTCCAAAGTCAGTCTGTGGAAAGGGGGGATGAATTTTTAAACAGCCAGTTTCCTTGTGTCTAAATCCAGCCAAATATCGAAAAGGACGCTTGCATTTCTTTGGCTTTTTCACATTTCCCTTATTTATTATGGTTTGTAATGAATTTTGTGATGTGAGCTTTGGTTTTGAGGCTGCAATATGGAGTTCAGGGCACAAGAGGATGGTTCTTTTTCAATCAGGGCACAGCTGTTGGCTTGCTCCAATTCTGGCTTGCTGTCATTGTTTTGGGTGCCTCAGCCGATTTGTGGTTTCTTGAGCAGCAATTTCCTATATGTTTACTAGGTCTGAGTTGGTTTTGCCTTCTTCCTTCCCAAATTTTGTATTCTGATGCAATAGAAGCAAGTTTTGGACATAATAGCAATTATGAAAGAAAAAAAAAACACAACGAATTGGCCTTTCTCGATTAGAAATCTACAGGCACACGACCAAGATGAGTTTCTGCGTTTCGGAAAATGACATGGAACCCTTCTACTGAGGGGACAGATACTAATTCCCTCTAAATTGAGTGTGAGTGCGATTTTGAGGTGAATTCAATCAGAATTCCAAAGTTAGTCTTTGGGAGGGGGGGATGAATCTGGAAACAGTCATTTTCCTTGCATCTAAATCCAGCCAAATATCACAAAGGACTCTTGCATTTCTTTGGCTTTTTTCTCATTTCTCCAATTTATCATGATTTGTAATGAATTTTCTGTTGTGAGCTTTGGTGTAGAGGCTGCAATATGGAGTTCAGGGCACAAGAGGAAGGTTCTTTTTCAATCAGGGCACAGCTGTTGGCTTACTCCCATTCTGGCTTGCTGTCATTGTTTTGGGTGCCTCAGCCGATTTGTGGTTTCTTGAGCGGCAATTTCCTAAATGTTTTCTGGGTCTGAGTTGGTTTTGCCTTCTTCCTTCCCAAATTTTGTGTTCTGACACAATACAACCAAGATTTTGGACAGAGTAGCCATTATGAAATAAAAAACACAACAAATAGGCGTTTGAAGCTTATAAATCTACAGGTAACACGACCAAGGTGAGTTTTTGTGTTTTGGAAACTAAAATGGAACACTTGTCTGAGGTGACAGATATTAATTGCCTCCAAACTGAGTTTCACTGCGATGTTGAGGTTAATTCAGTCAGAATTGCACAGGCAGTCAGCTGGAGGGGTGGATGAATCTGGGAACAGCTGGTTTCCTTGCGACTAAATCAAACCCAATATCATTATGGATTCTTGCATTTCTTTGGCTTTTTTCTCATTTCTCTTATTTATCATGATTTGTAATGAATTTTCTGATATGAGCTTTGGTTTTGAGGCTGCAATATTGAGTTCAGGGCACAAGAGGAAGGGTCTTTTTCAATCAGGGTGCAGCTGTTTGCTTGCTCCAATTCTGGCTTGCTGTCACTGTTTTTGGTGCCTCAGCCGATTTGTGGTTTCTTGAGTGGTAATTTCCAAATGTTTTCTGGGTCTGAGTTGGTTTTGCCTTCTTCCTTCCCAAATGTTGTATTCTGATGCCATACAAACAAGAGTTTGGACAGAGTAGCCCTTATGAAATAAAAAACACAACCAATAGGCGTTTGAAGCTTATAAATCTACAGGTAACATGACCAAGGTGAGTTTTTGTGTTTCAGAAAATGAAATGGAACACTTTGGCTGAGGTGACAGACATTAATTGCCTCCAAACTGAGTTTCACTGCGATTTTCAGGTTAATTCAGTCAGAATTCCACAGGCAGTCAGCTGGAGGGGTGAATGAATCCGGGAACAGCCGGTTTCCTTTCACTAAATCAAGCCTAGTACCATTATGGATTCTTCCATTTCCTTGGATTTTTCTCTATTTTTTATTTATTATGGTTTGTAATGCGTTTTCTGATGTGAGCTTTGGTTTTGAGGCTGCAATATGGAGTTCAGGGCACAAGAGGAGTGATGTTTTTCAAAGAGGCACAGCTGTTGGCTTGCTCCCATTCTGGCTTGCTGTCATTGGTTTGGGTGCCTAAGCCGATTTGTGGTTTCTTGTGTGGCAATTTCCTAAATGTTTTCTGGGTCTGAGTTGGTTTTGCCTTCATATTCCCAAATTTTGTTTTCTGTGCAATATAAGCAAGATTTTGGACAGAGTAGCCATTATGAAAGAAAAAAAAAACACAGCAAATTGGGTTTCAGGATTAGAATTCTAAAGGCAACAAGACCAAGATGAATTTCTGTGTTTTGGAAAACGACATGGAACCCTTCTGCTGAGGATACAGATTCTAATTCCCTCCAATTTGAGTGTGAATGCGATTTGAGGTGAATTCAATCAGAATTCCAAAGTCATTCTGTGGACAGGGGGGATGAATCTTGAAACAGCCAGTTTCCTTGTGTCTAAATCCAGCCAAATATCGAAAAGGACTCTTGCATTTCTTTGGCTTTTTCACATTTCCCTTATTTATTATGGTTTGTAATGAATTTTCTGATGTGAGCTTTGGTTTTGAGGCTGCAATATGGAGTTCAGGGCACAAGAGGATGGTTCTTTTTCAATCAGGGCACAGCTGTTGGCTTGCTCCAATTCTGGCTTGCTGTTATTGTTTTGGGTGCCTCAGCTGACTTTGGTTTCTTGAGTTTCACTGCGATTTTCAGGTTAATTCAGTCAGAATTCCACAGGCAGTCAGCTGGAGGTATGGATGAATCCGGGAACAGCCGGTTTCCTTGCGACTAAATCAAGCCCCATACCATTATGGATTCTTGCATTTCTTTGGATTTTTCTCTTTTTTCTTATTTATCATGGTTTGTAATTAATTTTCTGATGTGAGCTTTGGTTTTGAGGCTGCAATATGGAGTTCAGGGCACAAGAGGATGGTTCTTTTTCAAACAGGCACAGCTGTTGGTTTGCTCCAATTCTGGCTTACTGTCATTGGTTGGGGTGCCTCAGCCGATTTGTGGTTTCTTGTGTGGCAATTTCCTAAATGTTTTCTGGGTCTGAGTCAGTTTTGCCTTCTTATTCCCAAATTTTGCATTCTGATTCAATACAAGGAAGATTTTGGACAGAGTAGCCATTATGAAAGAAAAAAAAAAAACAGCAAACTGCCCTTTCAGGATTAGAAATCCACAGGCAACACAACCAAGATGAGTTTCTGTGTTTTGGAAAATGATATGGAACACTTTGGCTGAGGTGACAGATATTAATTCCCTCCAAATTGAATGTGAGTGATATTTTGAGGTGAATTCAGTCAAAATGCCAAAGTCAGGGGGGATGAATCAGGAAACAGCCAGTTTCCTTGTGTCTAAATCCAGCCAAATATCACCAAGGACTCTTGCGTTTCTTTGGCTTTTTCACATTTCCCTTATTTATCATGGATTGTAATGAATTTTCTGATGTGAGCTTTGGTTTTGAAGCTGGCATATTGAGTTCAGGGCACAAGTGGAAGGTTCTTTTTCAATCAGGGCACAGCTGTTGGCTTGCTCCCATTCTGGCTTGCTGTCATTGTTTTGGGTGCCTCAGACGATTTGTGGATTATTGAGCAGAAATTTCCTAAATGTTTTCTGGGTCTGAGTTGGTTTTGCCTTCTTCCTTCCCAAATTTTGTACTATGACGCAATACAAACAAGAGTTTGGGCAGAGTAGCCATTATGAAATAAAAAACACCACAAATAGGTGTTTGGAGCTACAGGTAACACGACCAAGGTGAATTTTTGTGTTTTGGAAAATAAAATGGAACACTTTGGCTGAGGCGACCGATATTAATTGCCTCCAAACTGAGTTTCACTGCGATTTTCAGGTTAATTCAGTCAGAATTCCACAGGTAGTTAGCTGGAGGGTTGGATGAGTCTAGGAACAGCCAATCTGCTTGCAACTAAATCAAGCCCAATATCATTATGGATTCTTGCATTTCTTTGGCTTTTTTCTCATTTTTCTTATTTGTCATGGTTTGTAATGAATTTTCTGATGTGAGCTTTGGTTTTGAGGCTGGCATATTGAGTTCAGGGCACCAGAGGATGGTTCTTTTTCAATCAGGGCACAGCTGTTGCCTTGCTCCAATTCTGGCTTGCTGTCATTGTTTTGGGTGCCTCAGCCGAATTGTGGTTTCTTGAATGGCAATTTCCTAAATGTTTCCTGGGTCTGAGTTGGTTTTGCCTTTTTTCCTTCCCAAATTTTGTATTCTGATGCAATACAAACAAGAGTTTGGGCAGAATAGCCATAATGAAATAAAAAACACAACAAATAAATTTTGAAGCTTAGATATCTACAGGTAACACGACCAAGGTGAGTTTTTGTGTTTTGGAAAATAAAATGGAACACTTTGGCTGAGGTGACAGATATTAATTGCCTCCAAACTCAGTTTCACTGCGATTTTCAGGTTAATTCACTCAGAATTCCACAGGCAGTCAGCTGGAGGGTTGGGTGAATCCGGGAACAGCCGGTTTCCTTGCAACTAAATCAAGCCCAATATCATTATGGATTCTTGTATTTCTTTGGCTTTTTTCTCATTTGTCTTATTTATCATGGTTTGTAATGAATTTTTTGATGTGAGCTTTGGTTTTGAGGCTGGCATATTGAGTTCAGGGCACCAGAGGATGGTTCTTTTTCAATCAGGGCACAGCTGTTGGCTTGCTCCAATTCTGGCTTGCTGTCATTGTTTTGGGTGCCTCAGCAGATGTATGGTTTCTTGAGCGACAATTTCCTAAATGGTTTCTGGGTCTGAGTTGGTTTTGCCTGCTTCATTCCCAAATTTTGTATTCTGACGCAATACAGGCAAGATTTTGGACAGAGCAGCCATTAGGAAGGAAAACAAAAACACAGCAAAAAATCTACAGGCAACACAACCAAGATGAGTTTCTGTGTTTTGGAAAGTGACATGGAACCCTTCTGCTGAGAGGACAGTTAGTAATTCCCTCCAAATTGAGTGTGAATGCAATTTTGAGGTGAATTCAATCAGAATTCCAAAGTCAGTCTGTGAAAGGGGGGATTGAATCTGAAAACAGCCCATTTCCTTGTGTCTAAATCCAGCCAAATATTTCAAAGGACTCTTGCATTTCTTTGGCTTTTTCACATTTCCCATATTAATCATGCTATGTAATGAATTTTCGGATGTGAGCTTTTGTTTTGAGGCTTCAGTATGGAGTTCAGGGCACAAGAGGAAGGTTCTTTTTCAATCAGGGCACAGCTGTTGGCTTACTCCCATTCTGGCTTGCTGTCATTGTTTTGGGTGCCTCAGCCGATTTGTGGTTTCTTGAGCGGCAATTTCCTAAATGTTTTCTGGGTCTGAGTTGGTTTTGCCTTCTTCCTTCCCAAATTTTGTGTTCTGACACAATACAACCAAGATTTTGGACAGAGTAGCCATTATGAAATAAAAAACACAACAAATAGGCGTTTGAAGCTTATAAATCTACAGGTAACACGACCAAGGTGAGTTTTTGTGTTTTGGAAACTAAAATGGAACACTTGTCTGAGGTGACAGATATTAATTGCCTCCAAACTGAGTTTCACTGCGATGTTGAGGTTAATTCAGTCAGAATTGCACAGGCAGTCAGCTGGAGGGGTGGATGAATCCGGGAACAGCCGGTTTCCTTGCGACTAAATCAAACCCAATATCATTATGGATTCTTGCATTTCTTTGGCTTTTTTCTCATTTCTCTTATTTATCATGATTTGTAATGAATTTTCTGATATGAGCTTTGGTTTTGAGGCTGCAATATTGAGTTCAGGGCACAAGAGGAAGGGTCTTTTTCAATCAGGGCGCAGCTGTTTGCTTGCTCCAATTCTCGCTTGCTGTCACTGTTTTTGGTGCCTCAGCCGATTTGTGGTTTCTTGAGTGGTAATTTCCAAATGTTTTCTGGGTCTGAGTTGGTTTTGCCTTCTTCCTTCCCAAATGTTGTATTCTGATGCCATACAAACAAGAGTTTGGACAGAGTAGCCATTATGAAATAAAAAACACAACAAATAGGCGTTTGAAGCTTATAAATCTACAGGTAACATGACCAAGGTGAGTTTTTGTGTTTTGGAAAATGAAATGGAACACTTTGGCTGAGGTGACAGACATTAATTGCCTCCAAACTGAGTTTCACTGCGATTTTCAGGTTAATTCAGTCAGAATTCCACAGGCAGTCAGCTGGAGGGGTGAATGAATCCGGGAATGGCCAGTTTCCTTGTGACTAAATCAAGCCCAATATCATTATGGATCCTTGCATCTTTGGCTTTTCTCATTTTTCTTATTTATCAAGGTTTGTAATGAATTTTCTGATGTGAGCTTTGGTTTTGAGGCTGCAATATGGAGTTCAGGGCACAAGAGGATGGTTCTTTTGCAATCAGGGCACAGCTGTTGCAATGCTCTAATTCTGGCTTACTATCATTTTTTGGATGCCTCAGCCAATTTATGGTTTCTTGCGTGGCAATTTCGTAAATATTTTCTGGGTCTGAGTCGCATTTGCCTTCTTATTCCCAAATATTGTATTCTGATGCAATACAAACAAGAATTTGGACAGAGTAGCCATTATGAAAGAAAAAAAAAACACAGCAAATTGGGTTTCAGGATTAGAATTCTAAAGGCAACAAGACCAAGATGAATTTCTGTATTTTGGAAAATGACATGGAACCCTTCTGCTGAGGGGAGAGATTCTAATTCCCTCCAAATTGAGTGTCAGTGCAATTTTCAGGTGAATTCAATCAGAATTCCAAAGTCAGTCTGTGGAAAGGGGGGATGAATTTTTAAACAGCCAGTTTCCTTGTGTCTAAATCCAGCCAAATATCGAAAAGGACGCTTGCATTTCTTTGGCTTTTTCACATTTCCCTTATTTATTATGGTTTGTAATGAATTTTGTGATGTGAGCTTTGGTTTTGAGGCTGCAATATGGAGTTCAGGGCACAAGAGGATGGTTCTTTTTCAATCAGGGCACAGCTGTTGGCTTGCTCCAATTCTGGCTTGCTGTCATTGTTTTGGGTGCCTCAGCCGATTTGTGGTTTCTTGAGCAGCAATTTCCTATATGTTTACTAGGTCTGAGTTGGTTTTGCCTTCTTCCTTCCCAAATTTTGTATTCTGATGCAATAGAAGCAAGTTTTGGACATAATAGCAATTATGAAAGAAAAAAAAACACAACGAATTGGCCTTTCTCGATTAGAAATCTACAGGCACACGACCAAGATGAGTTTCTGCGTTTCGGAAAATGACATGGAACCCTTCTACTGAGGGGACAGATACTAATTCCCTCTAAATTGAGTGTGAGTGCGATTTTGAGGTGAATTCAATCAGAATTCCAAAGTTAGTCTTTGGGAGGGGGGGATGAATCTGGAAACAGTCATTTTCCTTGCATCTAAATCCAGCCAAATATCACAAAGGACTCTTGCATTTCTTTGGCTTTTTTCTCATTTCTCCAATTTATCATGATTTGTAATGAATTTTCTGTTGTGAGCTTTGCTGTAGAGGCTGCAATATGGAGTTCAGGGCACAAGAGGAAGGTTCTTTTTCAATCAGGGCACAGCTGTTGGCTTACTCCCATTCTGGCTTGCTGTCATTGTTTTGGGTGCCTCAGCCGATTTGTGGTTTCTTGAGCGGCAATTTCCTAAATGTTTTCTGGGTCTGAGTTGGTTTTGCCTTCTTCCTTCCCAAATTTTGTGTTCTGACACAATACAACCAAGATTTTGGACAGAGTAGCCATTATGAAATAAAAAACACAACAAATAGGCGTTTGAAGCTTATAAATCTACAGGTAACACGACCAAGGTGAGTTTTTGTGTTTTGGAAACTAAAATGGAACACTTGTCTGAGGTGACAGATATTAATTGCCTCCAAACTGAGTTTCACTGCGATGTTGAGGTTAATTCAGTCAGAATTGCACAGGCAGTCAGCTGGAGGGGTGGATGAATCTGGGAACAGCTGGTTTCCTTGCGACTAAATCAAACCCAATATCATTATGGATTCTTGCATTTCTTTGGCTTTTTTCTCATTTCTCTTATTTATCATGATTTGTAATGAATTTTCTGATATGAGCTTTGGTTTTGAGGCTGCAATATTGAGTTCAGGGCACAAGAGGAAGGGTCTTTTTCAATCAGGGTGCAGCTGTTTGCTTGCTCCAATTCTGGCTTGCTGTCACTGTTTTTGGTGCCTCAGCCGATTTGTGGTTTCTTGAGTGGTAATTTCCAAATGTTTTCTGGGTCTGAGTTGGTTTTGCCTTCTTCCTTCCCAAATGTTGTATTCTGATGCCATACAAACAAGAGTTTGGACAGAGTAGCCCTTATGAAATAAAAAACACAACCAATAGGCGTTTGAAGCTTATAAATCTACAGGTAACATGACCAAGGTGAGTTTTTGTGTTTCAGAAAATGAAATGGAACACTTTGGCTGAGGTGACAGACATTAATTGCCTCCAAACTGAGTTTCACTGCGATTTTCAGGTTAATTCAGTCAGAATTCCACAGGCAGTCAGCTGGAGGGGTGAATGAATCCGGGAACAGCCGGTTTCCTTTCACTAAATCAAGCCTAGTACCATTATGGATTCTTCCATTTCCTTGGATTTTTCTCTATTTTTTATTTATTATGGTTTGTAATGCGTTTTCTGATGTGAGCTTTGGTTTTGAGGCTGCAATATGGAGTTCAGGGCACAAGAGGAGTGATGTTTTTCAAAGAGGCACAGCTGTTGGCTTGCTCCCATTCTGGCTTGCTGTCATTGGTTTGGGTGCCTAAGCCGATTTGTGGTTTCTTGTGTGGCAATTTCCTAAATGTTTTCTGGGTCTGAGTTGGTTTTGCCTTCATATTCCCAAATTTTGTTTTCTGTGCAATATAAGCAAGATTTTGGACAGAGTAGCCATTATGAAAGAAAAAAAAAACACAGCAAATTGGGTTTCAGGATTAGAATTCTAAAGGCAACAAGACCAAGATGAATTTCTGTGTTTTGGAAAACGACATGGAACCCTTCTGCTGAGGATACAGATTCTAATTCCCTCCAATTTGAGTGTGAATGCGATTTGAGGTGAATTCAATCAGAATTCCAAAGTCATTCTGTGGACAGGGGGGATGAATCTTGAAACAGCCAGTTTCCTTGTGTCTAAATCCAGCCAAATATCGAAAAGGACTCTTGCATTTCTTTGGCTTTTTCACATTTCCCTTATTTATTATGGTTTGTAATGAATTTTCTGATGTGAGCTTTGGTTTTGAGGCTGCAATATGGAGTTCAGGGCACAAGAGGATGGTTCTTTTTCAATCAGGGCACAGCTGTTGGCTTGCTCCAATTCTGGCTTGCTGTTATTGTTTTGGGTGCCTCAGCTGACTTTGGTTTCTTGAGTTTCACTGCGATTTTCAGGTTAATTCAGTCAGAATTCCACAGGCAGTCAGCTGGAGGTATGGATGAATCCGGGAACAGCCGGTTTCCTTGCGACTAAATCAAGCCCCATACCATTATGGATTCTTGCATTTCTTTGGATTTTTCTCTTTTTTCTTATTTATCATGGTTTGTAATTAATTTTCTGATGTGAGCTTTGGTTTTGAGGCTGCAATATGGAGTTCAGGGCACAAGAGGATGGTTCTTTTTCAAACAGGCACAGCTGTTGGTTTGCTCCAATTCTGGCTTACTGTCATTGGTTGGGGTGCCTCAGCCGATTTGTGGTTTCTTGTGTGGCAATTTCCTAAATGTTTTCTGGGTCTGAGTCAGTTTTGCCTTCTTATTCCCAAATTTTGCATTCTGATTCAATACAAGGAAGATTTTGGACAGAGTAGCCATTATGAAAGAAAAAAAAAAAACAGCAAACTGCCCTTTCAGGATTAGAAATCCACAGGCAACACAACCAAGATGAGTTTCTGTGTTTTGGAAAATGATATGGAACACTTTGGCTGAGGTGACAGATATTAATTCCCTCCAAATTGAATGTGAGTGATATTTTGAGGTGAATTCAGTCAAAATGCCAAAGTCAGGGGGGATGAATCAGGAAACAGCCAGTTTCCTTGTGTCTAAATCCAGCCAAATATCACCAAGGACTCTTGCGTTTCTTTGGCTTTTTCACATTTCCCTTATTTATCATGGATTGTAATGAATTTTCTGATGTGAGCTTTGGTTTTGAAGCTGGCATATTGAGTTCAGGGCACAAGTGGAAGGTTCTTTTTCAATCAGGGCACAGCTGTTGGCTTGCTCCCATTCTGGCTTGCTGTCATTGTTTTGGGTGCCTCAGACGATTTGTGGATTATTGAGCAGAAATTTCCTAAATGTTTTCTGGGTCTGAGTTGGTTTTGCCTTCTTCCTTCCCAAATTTTGTACTATGACGCAATACAAACAAGAGTTTGGGCAGAGTAGCCATTATGAAATAAAAAACACCACAAATAGGTGTTTGGAGCTACAGGTAACACGACCAAGGTGAATTTTTGTGTTTTGGAAAATAAAATGGAACACTTTGGCTGAGGCGACCGATATTAATTGCCTCCAAACTGAGTTTCACTGCGATTTTCAGGTTAATTCAGTCAGAATTCCACAGGTAGTTAGCTGGAGGGTTGGATGAGTCTAGGAACAGCCAATCTGCTTGCAACTAAATCAAGCCCAATATCATTATGGATTCTTGCATTTCTTTGGCTTTTTTCTCATTTTTCTTATTTGTCATGGTTTGTAATGAATTTTCTGATGTGAGCTTTGGTTTTGAGGCTGGCATATTGAGTTCAGGGCACCAGAGGATGGTTCTTTTTCAATCAGGGCACAGCTGTTGCCTTGCTCCAATTCTGGCTTGCTGTCATTGTTTTGGGTGCCTCAGCCGAATTGTGGTTTCTTGAATGGCAATTTCCTAAATGTTTCCTGGGTCTGAGTTGGTTTTGCCTTTTTTCCTTCCCAAATTTTGTATTCTGATGCAATACAAACAAGAGTTTGGGCAGAATAGCCATAATGAAATAAAAAACACAACAAATAAATTTTGAAGCTTAGATATCTACAGGTAACACGACCAAGGTGAGTTTTTGTGTTTTGGAAAATAAAATGGAACACTTTGGCTGAGGTGACAGATATTAATTGCCTCCAAACTCAGTTTCACTGCGATTTTCAGGTTAATTCACTCAGAATTCCACAGGCAGTCAGCTGGAGGGTTGGGTGAATCCGGGAACAGCCGGTTTCCTTGCAACTAAATCAAGCCCAATATCATTATGGATTCTTGTATTTCTTTGGCTTTTTTCTCATTTGTCTTATTTATCATGGTTTGTAATGAATTTTTTGATGTGAGCTTTGGTTTTGAGGCTGGCATATTGAGTTCAGGGCACCAGAGGATGGTTCTTTTTCAATCAGGGCACAGCTGTTGGCTTGCTCCAATTCTGGCTTGCTGTCATTGTTTTGGGTGCCTCAGCAGATGTATGGTTTCTTGAGCGACAATTTCCTAAATGGTTTCTGGGTCTGAGTTGGTTTTGCCTGCTTCATTCCCAAATTTTGTATTCTGACGCAATACAGGCAAGATTTTGGACAGAGCAGCCATTAGGAAGGAAAACAAAAACACAGCAAAAAATCTACAGGCAACACAACCAAGATGAGTTTCTGTGTTTTGGAAAGTGACATGGAACCCTTCTGCTGAGAGGACAGTTAGTAATTCCCTCCAAATTGAGTGTGAATGCAATTTTGAGGTGAATTCAATCAGAATTCCAAAGTCAGTCTGTGAAAGGGGGGATTGAATCTGAAAACAGCCCATTTCCTTGTGTCTAAATCCAGCCAAATATTTCAAAGGACTCTTGCATTTCTTTGGCTTTTTCACATTTCCCATATTTATCATGCTATGTAATGAATTTTCGGATGTGAGCTTTTGTTTTGAGGCTTCAGTATGGAGTTCAGGGCACAAGAGGATGGTTCTTTTTCAATTAGGGCAGAGCTGTTGGCTTGCTCCCATTCTGGCTTGCTGTCATTGTGTTGGGTGCCTCAGCTGACTTTTGGTTTTTGAGCAGCAATTTCCTAAATGTTTACTAGGTCTGAGTTGGTTTTGCCTTCTTCCTTCCCAATTTTGTATTCTGACGCAATACAAACAAGAGTTTGGGCAGAGTAGCCCTTATGAGATAAAAAACACAACAAATAGGTATTTGAAGCTTATAAATCTACAGGTAACAGGACCATTGTGAGTTTTTGTGTTTTGGAAAATAAAATGGAACACTTTGGCTGAGGTGACAGACATTAATTGCCTCCAAACTGAGTTTCACTGCGATTTTCAGGTTAATTCAGTCAGATTTCCACAGGCAGTCATCTGTAGGGGTGGATGAATTCAGGAACAGCTGGTTTCCTTTTGACTAAATCAAGCCCAATATCATTATGGATTCTTGCATTTCTTTGATATTTTCTTCTCTTTTTTCTTCTTGATCATGGTTTGTAATGAATTTTCTGATGTGAACTTTGGTTTCGAGGCTGCAATATGGAGTCGTGGGCACCGGAGGAATGGTCTTTTTCAAACGGGGCACAGCTGTTGGCTTGCTCCAATTCTGGCTTGCTGTCATTGTTTTGGGTGCCTCAGCTGATTTTGGCTTCTTCAGCTCAATTTCCTGAATGTTTTCTGGGTCTGATTTGGTTTTGCCTTCTTCTTCCCAAATTTTGTATTCTGATGCAATACAAGCAAGATTTTGGACAGAGTAGCCAGTATGAAAGAAAAAAAAAAACACAGCAAATTGGCCGTTCAGGATTAGAAATCTACAGGCAACACAAACAAGATGAGTTTCTGTGTTTTGGAAAACGACATGGAACACTTCTGCTGAGGAAAAAGATTCTAATTCCCTCCAAATTGAGTGTGAATGCGATTTTGAGGTGAATTCAATCAGAATTCCAAAGTCATTCTGTGAAAGGAGTGGATGAATCTGGAAACAGTCAGTTTCCTTGTGTCTAAATCCAGCCAAATATCACAAAGGACGCTTGCATTTCTTTGGCTTTTTCACATTTCCCTTATTTATTATGGTTTGTAATGAATTTTCTGATGTGAGCTTTGGTTTTGAGTCTGGCGTATTGAGTTCAGGGCACAAGAGGAAGAGTCTTTTTCAATCAGGGCACAGCTGTTGGCTTGCTCCAATTCTGGCTTGCTGTCCTAGTTTTCGGTGTCTCAGCTGACTTTTAGTTTCTTGAGCAGCAATTTCCTAAAAGTTTTCTGGGTCTGAGTTGGTTTTGCCTTCTTCCTTCCCAAATTTTTTATTCTGACACAATACAAACAAGAGTTTGGGCAGAGTAGCCTTTATGAAATAAAAAAAAACAACATATAGGCTTTTGAAGCTTAAAAATCTACAGGTAACACGACCAAGGTGAATTTTTGTGTTTTGGAAATTAAAATGGAACACTTTGCATGAGGTGACAGATATTAATTGCCTCCAAACTGAGTTTCACTGCGATTTTCAGGTTAATTCAGTCAGAAGTCCACAGGCAGTCAGCTGGAGGTGTCGATGAATCTGGGAACAGCCGGTTTCCTTGCGACTAAATCAAGCCCAATATCATTATGGATTCTTGCCTTTCTTTGGCTTTTTTCTCATTTTTCTTATTTATCATGGTTTGTAATGAATTTTCTGATGTTAACTTTGGTTTTGAGGCTGCAATATGGAGTTCAGGGCACAAGAGGAAGGTTCTTTTCCAATCAGGGCACAGCTGTTGGCTTGCTCCAATTCTGGCTTGCTGTCATTGGTTTGGGTGCCTCACCCCATTATTCGTTTCTTCAGTGGCAATTTCCTAAATGCTTTGTGGTTCTGAGTTGGTTTTGCCTTCTTCCTTCCCAAATTTTGTATCCTGACGCAATACACACAAGAGTTTGGACAGAGTAGCCATTATGAAATAAAAAACACAACATATAGGCGTTGGATGCTTACACATCGACAGGTAGCACAACCAAGGTAAGTGTTTGTGTTTTGGAAAATAACATGGAACACTTTGGCTGAGGTGACAGACATTAATTGCCTCCAAACTGAGTTTCACTTTGATTTTCCGGTTAATTCAGTCAGAATTGCACAGGCAGTCAGCTGGAGGGGTGGATGAATCCGGGAACAGCCGGTTTCCTTGCGACTAAATCAAGCCCAATATCATTATGGATTCTTGCATTTCTTTGGCTTTTTTCTCATTTGTCTTATTTATCATGTTTTGTAATGAATTTTCTGATGTGAGCTTTGGTTTTGAGGCTGGCATATTGAGTTCAGGGCACCGGAGGAATGGTCTTTTTCCATAAGGGCACAGCTGTTGGCTTGCTCCAATTCTGGCTTGCTGTCATTGTTTTGGGTGCCTCAGCCAATTTGTGGTTTCTTTTGTTGCAATTTCCTAAATGTTTCCTGGGTCTGAGTTGGTTTTGCCTTCTTCCTTCCTAAATTTTGTATTCTGATGCAATACAAGCAATATTTTGGAGAGAGTAGCCATTATGAAGGAAAAAAACACAGCAAATTGGCCATTCAGGATTAGAAATCTACAGGCAACACGAACAAGGTGAGCTTCTGTGTTTTGGAAAACGACATGGAACCCTTCTACTGAGGGTACAGATTCTAATTCCTTCCAAATTGAGTGTGAGTGCGATTTTGAGGTGAATTCAATCAGAATTCCAAAGTCTGTCAGTGGAAGGGGGGGATGAATCTGGAAACAGCTAGTTTCCTTGTGTCTAAATACAGCCAAATATCACAAAGGATGCTTGCATTTGTTTGCCTTTTTCACATTTCCCTTATTTCTCATGGTTTGTAATGCATTTTCTGATGTGAGCTTTGGTTTTGAGGCTGGCATATTGAGTCAGGGCACAAGAGGAAGGTTCTTTTTCAATCAGGGCACAGCTGTTGCCTTGCTCCAATTCTGGCTTGCTGTCATTGTTTTCGGTGTCTCAGCTTACTTTTCGTTTCTTGAGCAGCAATTTCCTAAAAGTTTTCTGGGTCTGAGTTGGTTTTGCCTTCTTCGTTCCCAAATTTTGTATTCTGATGCAATACAAGCAAGAGTTTGGACAGAGTAGCCATTATGAAATACAAAACACTACAAATAGGCATTTGAAGATTAGAAATCTACAGGTAACATGACCAAGGTGAGTTTTTGTGTTTTGGAAACACAAATGGAACACTTTGGCTGAGGTGACAGATATTAATTGCCTCCAAACTGAGTTTCACTGCGATTTTCAGGTTAATTCAGTCAGAATTCCACAGGCAGTCAGCTGGCGGGGTGGATGAATCCGGGAACAGCCGGTTTCCTTGAGACTAATTCAAGATCAATATCATTATGCATTCTTGAATTTCTTTGGCTTTTTTCTCATTTTTCTTATTTGTCAATGCTTGTAATGAATTTCTGATGTGAGCTTTGGTTTTGATGCTGCAATATGGAGTTCAGGACACCGGAGGAAGGTTCTTTTTCATTCAGGGAACAGCTGTTGGCTTGCTGCAATTCTGGCTTGCTGTCATTGTTTTTGGTGCCTCAGCTGACTTTTGGTTTCTTGAGCGGCATTTCCTAAATGTTTTCTGGGTCTGAGTTGGTTTTGCCTTCTTCCTTCCCAAATTTTGTATTCTGATGCAATAGAAGCAAGATTTTGGACATAATAGCGATTATGAAAGAATAAAAAAAAATACAACAAATTGGCCTTTCAGGATTAGAAATCTACAGGCAACACGACCAAGATGAGTTTCTGTGTTTCAGAAAATGACATGGAACACTTCTACTGAGGGGACAGATACTAATTTCCTCTAAATTGAGTGTGAGTGCGATTTTGAGGTGAATTCAATCAGAATTCCAAAGTCAGTCTGTGGGAGGGGGGGATCAATCTGGAAACAGTCATTTTCCTTGCATCTAAATCCAGCAAAATATCACAGAGGAGTCTTGCATTTCTTTGGCTTTTTTCTCATTTCTCTTATTTATCATGATTTGTAATGAATTTTCCGATGTAAGCTTTGGTGTAGAGGCTGCAATATAGAGTTCAGGGCACAAGAGGAAGGTTCTTTTTCAATCAGGGCACAGCTGTTGGCTTGCTCCAATTCTGGCTTGCTGTCATTGTTTTGGGTGCCTCAGGCAATTTGTGGTTTCTTGAGCGGCAATTTCCTAAATGTTTTCTGGGTCTGAGTTGGTTTTGCCTTCTTCCTTCCCAAATTTTGTATTCTGATGAAATACAAACAAAAGTTGGGACAGGTTAGCCATTATTAAATAAAAAACATAACCAATAGGCGTTTGAAGCTTATAAATCCACATGTAACATGACCAAGGTGAGTTTTTGTGTTTTGGGAAAACAAATGGAATACTTTGGCTGAGGTGACAGATATTAATTGCCTCCAAACTGAGTTTCACTGCGATTTTCAGGTTAATTCAGTCAGAATTCCACAGGCAGTCAGCTGGAGGGGTGGATGAATCTGGGAACAGCCGGTTTCCTTGCGACTAAATCAAGCCCAATATCATTATGGATTTTTGCACTTCTTTGCCTTTTTTCTCATTTTTCATATTTATCATGGTTTGTAATGAATTTTCTGATGTGAGTTTAGTTTTGAGGCTGGCATATTGAGTTCAGGGCACAATATTTAGGTTCATTTTCAAAAAGGACATAGCTGTTGGCTTGCTCCAATTCTGGCTTGCTCTCATTGTTTTGAGTGCCTTGGCCGATTTGTGGTTTCTTGAGTGGCAATTTCCTAAATGTTTTCTGGGTCTGAGTTTGTTTTGCCTTCTTCCTTCCCAAATGTTGTATTCTGACGTAATAGAAACAAGAGTTTGGGTAGAGTAGCCCTTATGAAATAAACAACACAGCAAATAGGCGTTTGAAGCTTAGACATCTACAGCTAACACGACCAAGGTGAGTTTTTGTGTTTTGGAAACTAAAATGGAACACTTTGGCTGAGGTGACAGATATTAATTGCCTCCAAACTGAGTTTCACTGTGATGTTCAGGTTAATTCAGTCAGAATTCCACAGGCAGTCAGCTGGAGGGATGGATGAATCCGGTAACAGCCGGTTTCCTTGCAACTAAATTAATCCCAATATCAATAGGGATTCTTGCATTTCTTTGCCTTTTTTCTGATTTTTCTTATTTATCATGGTTTGTAATGAATTTTCTGATGTGAGCTTTGGTTTTGAGGCTGGCATATTGAGTTCAGGGCACCAGAGGATGGTTCTTTTTCAATCAGGGCACAGCTGTTGGCTTGCTCCAATTCTGGCTTGCTGTCATTGTTTTGGGTGCCACAGCTGTCTTTTGGTTTCTTGAGCGGCAATTTCCTAAATGTTTTCTGGGTCTGAGTAGGTTTTGCCTTCTTCCTTCCCAAATTTTGTATTCTGACGCATTGCAAACTAGATTTTGGACAGAGCATCCATTAGGAAAGGAAACAAAAACACAGCAAATTGGCCTTTCAGGATTAGAAATCTACAGGCAACACAACCAAGATGAGTTTCTGTGTTTTGGAAAATGACATGGAAACCTTCTGCTGAGGGGACAGATACTAATTTCCTACAAATTGAGTGTGAGTGCAATTTTGAGGTGAATTCAATCAGAATTCCAAAGTCAGTCGGTGAAAGGGGGGGATGAATCTGGAAACAGGCAGTTTCCTTGTGTCTAAATCCAGCCAAATATCACAAAGGACTCTTGAATTTCTTTGGCTTTTTCACATTGGCCATATTTATCATGCTATGTAATGAATTTTCTGATGTGAGCTTTGGTTTTGAGGCTGGCATATTGAGTTCAGGGCACAAGAGGATAGCTCTTTTTCAATCAGGGCACAGCTGTTGGCTTGCTCCAATTCTGGCTTGCTGTCATTGTTTTGGGTGCCTCTGCTGACTTTTGGTTTCTTGAGCGGCAATTTCCTAAATGTTTTCTGGGTCTGAGTTGGTTTTGCCTTCTTCCTTCCCAAATTTTGTATTCTGATGGAATACAAGCAAGATTTTGGACAGAGTAGCCAGTATGAAAGAAAAAAAAAAAACACCGTAAATTGGCCTTCTAGGATTAGAAATCTACAGGCAACATGACCAAGATGAGTTTCTGTGTTTTGCAAAATGACATGGAACATTTCTGCTGTGGGGATAGATACTAATTCCCTCCAAATTGAGTGTGAGTGCAATTTCAAGGTGTATTCAATCACGATTCAAAAGTCAGTGTGTGGAAACGGACGATGAATCTGTAAACAGTCAGTTTCCTTGCATCTAAATCCAGCCAAATATCACAAAGGACTCTTGCATTTCTTTGGCTTTTTTCTCATTTCTCTTATTTATCATGATTTGTAATGAATTTTCTGATATGAGTTTAGGTTTTGAGGCTGCAATATTGAGATCAGGGCACCGGAGGAATGGTCTTTTTCAATCAGGGCACAGCTGTTGCCTTCCTCTAATTCTGGCTTGCTGTCATTGTTGTGGGTGCCTCTGCTGACTTTTGGTTTCTTGAGCGGCAATTTCCTAAATGTTTTCTGCGTCTGAGTTGGTTTTGCCTTCTTCCTTCCCAAATTTTGTATTCTGACACAATACAAACAAGAGTTTGGACAGAGTAGCCATTATGAAATAAAGAACACAACAAATAGGCGTTTGAAGCTTAGAAATCCACAGGTAACATGACCAAGGTGAGTTTTTGTGTTTTGGAAAATATAATGGAACACTTTCGCTGAGGTGACAGATATTAATTGCCTCCAATCTGTTTCACTCAGATTTTCACGTTGATTCAGTCAGAATTCCACAGGCAGTCAGCTGGAGGGGTGGATGAATCGGGGAACAGCCGGTTTCCTTGCGACTAAATCAAGCCCAATATCATTATGGATTCTTGCATTTCTTAGGGTTTTTTCTCATTTTTCTTATTTATCATCGTTTGTAATGAAATGTATGATGTGAGCTTTGGTTTTGAGGCTGGCATATTGAGTTCAGGGCACAAGAAGAAGGTTCTTTTTCAATCAGGGCACAGCTGTTGGCTTGCTCCAATTCTGGCTTGCTGTCATTGTTTTGGGTGCCTCAGCCAATTTGTGGTTTCTTGAGTGGCAATTTCCTAAATGTTTTCTGGGTCTGAGTTGGTTTTGCCTTCTTCCTTCCCAAATTTTGTATTCTGACACAATACAAACAAGAGTTTGGACAGAGTAGCCATTATGAAAGAAAAAACACAACAAATAGGCGTTTGAGGCTTAGAAATATACAGGTAACACGACCAAGGTGAGCTTTTGTGTTTTGGAAACTAAAATAGAACACTTTGGCTGAGGTGACAGATATTAATTGCCTCCAAACTGAGTTTCACTGTGATTTTCAGGTTAATTCAGTCAGAATTCCACAGGCAGTCAGCTGGAGGGGTGGATGAATCTGGGTACACCCGGTTTCCTTGCGACTAAATCAAGCCCAATATCATTATGGATTCTTGCATTTCTTTGGCTTTTTTCTCATTTGTCTTATTTATCATGGTTTGTAATGAATTTTCTGATGTGAGCTTTGGTTTTGAGGCTGGCATATTGAGTTCAGGGCACCAGAGGATGGTTCTTTTTCAATCAGGGCACAGCTGTTGGCATGCTCCAATTCTGGCTTGCTGTCATTATTTTGGGTTCCTCAGTCGATTTGTGGTTTCTTGTGTAGCAATTTCCTCAATGTTTTCTGGGTCTGAGTCGGTTCTGCCTTCCTCTTCCCAAATTTTGTATTCTGATACAATAGAAGTAAGATTTTGGACAGAGTAGCCATTATGAAAGAAAAAAAGAAAAACATAGCAAATTGGGCGTTCAGGATTAGAAATCTACAGGCAACACAAACAAGATGAGTTTCTGTGTTTTGGAAAACGACATGGAACACATCAGCTGAGGGGACAGATTCTAATTCCCTCCAAATTGAGTGTGAGAGCGATTTTCAAGTAAATTCAATCAGAATTCCAAAGTAAGTCTTGGGAAGGAGGGGATGAATCTGGAAACAGCCAGTTTCCTTGTGTTTAAATCCAGCCAAATATCACAAAGGACTCTTGCATTTCTTTGGCTTTTTCTATTTCCCTGATTTATCATGGTTTGTAATGAATTTTCTGATGTGATCTTTGGTTTTGAGGCTGGCATATTGAGTTCAGGGCACCAGAGGATGGTTCTTTTTCAATCAGGGCACAGCTGTTGGTGTGGTCCAATTCTGGCTTGCTGTCATTGTTTTGGGTTCCTCAGCCGATTTATGGTTTCTTGAGCAGCAATTTCCTAAATGTTTTCTAGGAATGAGTAGATTTTGCCTTCTTCCTTCCCAAATTTTGTATTCTGACACAATACAAACAAGAGTTTGGACTGAGTAGACATTATGAAATAAAAAACACAACAAGTAGGCGTTTGAAGCTTAGAAATGTACAGGTAACACGACCAAGCTGAGTTTTTGTGTTTTGGAAAATAAAATGGAACACTTTGTCTGAGGTAACAGATATTAATTTCCTCCAAACTGAGTTTCACACCGATTTTCAGGTTAATTCAGTCAGAATTCCACAGGCAGTCAGCTGGAGGGGTGGATGAATCCTGGAACAGCCGGTTTCCTTGCGACTAAATCAAGCCCAATATCATTATGGATTCTTCCATTTCTTTGGCTTTTTTCTCATTTGTCTTATTTATCATCATTTGTAATGAATTTTCTGATGTGAGCTTTGGTTTTGAGGCTGGCATATTGAGTTCAGGGCACCAGAGGAAGGTTCTTTTTCAATCAGGGCACAGCTGTTGGCTTGCTCCAATTCTGCCTTGCTTTAAAGGTTTTTGGTGCCTCAGTGGCCTTTGGTTTCTTGAGCGGCCATTTCCTAAATGTTTTCTGGGTCTGAGTTCTTTTTGCCTTCTTCCTTCCCAAATTTTGTATTCTGACGCAATGCAAACAAGAGTTTGGACAGAGTAGCCACTATGAAATAAAAAACACAACAAATAGGCGTTTGAAGCTTAGAAATGTACAGGTAACATGACCAAGGTGAGTTTTTGTGTTTTGGAAACTAAAATGGAACACTTTGGCTGAGGTGACAGATATTAATTGCCTCCAAGCTCAGTTTCACTGCGATTTGCAGATTAATGCAGTCAGAATTCCACAGGCCATCAGCTGGAGGGGTGGATGAATCCAGGAACAGCCGGTTTCCTTGTCACTAAATCAAGCCCAATATCATTATGGATTCTTGCATTTCTTTGTTTTTTTCTCATTTTTCTTATTTCTCATGGTTTGTAATGAATTTTCAGATGTGAGATTTGGTTTTGAGGCTGGCATATTGAGTTCAGGGCACAAGAGGAAGGTTGTTTTTCAATCAGGGCACAGCTGTTTGGCGGGGTCCAATTCTGGCTTGCTGTCATTGTTTTGGGTGCCTCAGCTGACTTTTGGTTTCTTGAGCAGCAATTTCCTAAATGTTTCTTGGTCTGAGTTGGTTTTGCCTTCTTCCTTCCCAAATTTTGTATTCTGATGCAATACAAACAAGAGTTTGGACAGAGTAGCCATTAGGAAATAAAAAAAACACAACAAATAGGCGTTTGAAGCTACAGGTAACACGACCGTGGTGAGTTTTTTTGTTTTGAAAAATAAAATGGAACACTTTGGCTGAGGTGACAGATATTAATTGCCTCCAAACTGAGTTTCACTGCAATTTTCAGGTTAATTGAGTCAGAATTCCACAGGAAGTCAGCTACAGGTGTGGATGAATCCGGTAAGAGCCGGTTTACTTGTGACTAAATTAAGCACAATATCATTATGGATTCTTGCATTTCTTTGGCTTTTTTCTCTTTTTTCTTATTCATCATGGTTTGTAATGAATTTTCTGATGTGAGCTTTGATTTTGAGGCTGCAATATTGAGTTCAGGGCACAAGAGGAAGATTCTTTTTCAATCAGGGCACAGCTGTTGGCTTGCTACAAACTGGCTTGCTGTCATTGTTTTGGGTACCTCAGCGGATTTGTGGTTTCTTGTGTAGCAATTTCCTAAATGTTTTCTGGGCCTGAGTTGGTTTTGCCTTCTTATTCCCAAATTTTCCTTTCTGATGCAATATAAACAAGAGTTTGGATGGAGTAGCCCTTATGAAATAACAAACACAACAAATAGGCATTTGAAGCTTATAAATCTACAGGTAACATGACCAAGGTGAGTTTTTGTGTTGTGGAAAATAAAATGGCACACTTTGGCGAGGTGACAGACATTAATTGCCTCCAAAATGAGTTTCACTGCGATTTTCAATTTAATTCATTTAGAATTCCACAGGCAGTCAGCTTGAGGGGTGGATGAATCCGGGAACAGCCGGTTTCCTTGCGACTAAATCAAGCCAATAACTTTATGGATTCTTGCATTTCTTTGGCTTTTTTCTCATTTTTCTTATTTATCATGGTTTGTAATGAATTTTCTGATGTGAGCTTTGGTTTTGAGGTTGGTATATTGAGTTCAGGGCACAAGAAGAGTGGTCTTTTTCAAACAGGCACAGCTGTTGGCTTGCTCCAATTCTGGCTTGCTGTCATTGGTTTGGGTGCCTCAGCCAATTTGTGGTTTCGTTGTGGCAATTTCCTCAATGTTTTCTGGGTCTGAGTTGGTTTTGCCTTCTTATTCCCAAATTTGTATTCTGACGCAATATAAGCAAGATTTTGGACAGAGTAGCCATTTTGAAAGAAAACACAGCAAATTGGCTTTCAGGATTTGAAATCTACAGGCAACACGTCCAAGATGAATTTCTGTGTTTTGGAAAATGACATGAAAACCTTCTGCTGAGGATACAGATTCTATTTCCCTCCAATTTGAGTGTGAGTGCGATTTTGAGGTGAATTCATCAGAATTCCAAAGTAAATAAGCAAAAAGAGAAAAATCCAAAGAAATGCAAGAATCCATAATGATATTGGGCTTGTTTTAGTCACAAGGAAACCGGCTGTTCCCAGATTCATCCACCCCTCCAGGTGACTGCCTGTGGAATTCTGACTGAATTAACCTGAAAATCGCAGTGAAACTCAAGAAACCAAAGTCTGCTGAGGCACCGAAAACAATAGAATCTGTATCCTCAGCAGAAGGGTTCCATGTCATTTTCCAAAATACAGAAACTCATCTTGGTCGTGTCTCCTGTAGATTTCTAATCCTGAAAGGGCAATTTGCTGTGTTTTTTTTTTCTTTCATAATGGCTACTCTGTCCAAACTCTTGTGTGTATTGCATCAGAATACAAAATTTGGGAATAAGAAGGCAAAACGGACTCACACCCAGAAAACGTTTAGGAAATTGCCACTCAAAAAACCACAAATTGGCTGAGGCACCCAAAACAATGACAGCAAGCCAGAATTGGAGTAAGCCAACAGCTCTGCCCTGATTGAAAAAGACCATTCCTCCGGTGCCCTGAACTCCGTATTGCTGCCTCAAAACCAAAGCTCACATCAGAAAATTCATTACAAACCATGAGAAATATGAGAAATGGAATAAATCCAAAGGAATGAAAGAGTCCTTTGGGATATTTGGCTGGGTTTGCACACAAGGAAACTGACTGTTTCCAGATTCACCCCCCCTCCATCCAAAGACTGACTTTGGAATTCTGATTGAATTCACCTCAAATTTGCACTCTCACTCAATTTGGAGGGAATTAGAATCTGTCCCCTCAGCAAAAGGGTTCCATATCATTTTCCAAAACAAAGAAACTCATCTTGGTCGTGTTGCCTGTAGATTTCTAATCCTGAAAGGACTCTTTGCTGTCTTTTCTTGTTTCTTTCATATTGTCTGCTCTGTCCAAACTCTTGCTTGTATTGCATCAGAATACACAGTTTTGGAATAAGAAGGCAAAACCGACTCAGACCCACAAAACATTTAGGAAATTGCTGCTCAAGAAACCACAAATCGGCCACGGCACCCAAAACAATGACAGCAAGCCAGAATTGGAGCAAGCCAACAGCTGTGCCCTGATTGAAAAAGAACCTTCCTCTTGTGCCCTGAACTCCATATTGCAGCCTCAGAACCTAAGCTCACATCAGAAATTTCAGAACAAACCATGACAAATAAGAAAAATGAGAAAAAAACAAAGAAATGCAAGAATCCATAATGTTATTGGGCTTGATTTAGTCACAAGGAAACCGGCCGTTCCTGGATTCATCCACCCCTCAAGCTGACTGCCTGTGCAATTCTGACTGAATTAACCTCAACATCGCAGTGAAACTCAGTTTGGAGGCAATTAATATCTGTCACCTCAGCCAAAGTGTTCCATTTTATTTTCTGAAACACAAAAACTCACCTTGGTCTTGTTACATGTAGATTTATAAGCTTCAAATGCCTATTTATTGTGTTTTTTATTTCATAATGGCTACTCTGACCAAACTCTTGTTGTATTGCGTCAGAGTAAAAAATTTGGAAAGGAAGAATGCAAAACCAACTCAGACCCAGAAAACATTTATCAAATTGCCACTCAAGAAACCAAAAGTCAGCTGAGGCACCCAATACAGGGAGAGCAAGCCAGAATTGGAGCAAGCCAACAGCTGTGCCCTGATTGAAAAAGAACCATCCTCTTGTGCCCTGAACTGCATATTGCAGCCTCAAAACCAAAGCTCACATCAGAAAATTCATTAGAAACCATGATAAATAAGGGAAATGTGAAAAAGCCAAAGAAATGCAAGAGTACTTTATGATATTGGGCTGGATTTAGACACAAGGAAACTGGCTGTTCCCAGATTCATGCACCTCTCCAGCTGGCTGCCTGTGGAATTCTGACTGAATTAACCTGAAATTCAGAGTGAAACTCAGTTTGGAGGCAATCAATATCTGTCACCTCAGCCAAAGTGTTCCATTTTATTTTCCAAAACACAGAAACTCATCTTGGTCGTGTTGCCTGTAGATTTCTAAGCCTTAATGGGCAACGTGATTTTTTTTTCTTAAATAATGTCTACTCTGTCCAAACTCTTGTTTGTATTGCATCAGAATACAAAATTTGGGAATAAGAAGGCAAAAACGGACGCAGACCCAGAAAACATTTAGGAAATTGCCGCACTAGAAACCAAAAGTCAGCTGAGGCACCCAAAACAATGACAGCAAGCCAGAATTGGAGCAAGCCAACAGCTGTGCCCTGATTGAAAATGAACCTTCCTCTTGTGCCCTGAACTCCATATGCCAGCCTCAAAACCAAAGCTCACATCAGAAAATTCATTACAAACCATGATAAATAAGAAAAATGAGAAAGAACCAAAGAAATGCAAGAATCCATAATGATATTGGGCTTGATTTAGTCGCAAGGAAACCGGGTGTACCCAGATTCATCCACCCCTCCAGCTGACTGCCTGTGGAATTCTGACTGAATTAACCTGAAAATCGCAGTGAAACTCAGTTTGGAGGCAATTAATATCTGTGACCTTAGCCAAAGTGTTCCATTTTACTTTCCAAAATACAAAAACTCACCTTGTTCGTGTTACCTGAAGATTTATGAGCTTCAAATGCCTATATATTGTTTTTTTTTTGATTTCATAATCCCGACTCTGTCCATACCCATGTTTGTATTGCATCAGAATACAAACTTTGTTAAGGAAGAAGGCAAAACCAACTCAGACCCAGAAAACATTTAGGAAATTGTCGCTCAAGAAACCACAAATCCGCTGAGGCACCCAAAACAATGACAGCAAGCCAGAATTGGAGCAAGCCAACAGCTGTGCCCTGATTGAAAAAGAACCTTACTCTTGTGCCCTGAACTCCATATTGCAGCCTCAAAACTAAAGCTCACATCAGAAATGTCATTACAAACCATGATAAATAAGAAAAAAGAGAAAAGAGCCAAAGAAATGCAAGAATCCATAATGACATTTGGCTTGATTTAGTCTCAAGGAAACCAGCTGTTCCTGGATTCATCCACCCCTCCAGCTGACTGCCTGTGGAATTCTGTCATTGTTTTGGGTGCCTTAGGCGATTTGTGGTTTCTTGTGTGGCAATTTCCTAAATGTTTTCTGGGTCTGAGTTGGTTTTGCCTTTTTATTCCCAAATTTTGTATTCTGATGCAATACAAACAAGAGTTTGGACAGAGTAGCCATTATGAAAGAAAAAGAAAAAACACAGCAAATTGACTTTCAGGATTAGAAATCTACAGGCAACACCACCAAGATGAATTTCTGTGTTTTGGAAAATGACATCGACCCCTTCTACTGAGGGGAAGGATACTATTTCCCTCCAAATTGAGTGTGTGTGCTGTTTTGAGGTGAATTCAATCATAATTCAAAAGTCTATCTGTGGAAGGGTGGGATGAATCTGGAAACAGCCAGTTTCCTTGTGTCTAAATCCAGCCAAATATCATAAAGGACTTTGGCATTTCTTTGGCTTTTTCACATTTCCCTTATTTATCAAGGTTTTTAATGAATTTTCTGATGTGAGCTTTGGTTTTGAGGCTGGCATATTGAGTTCAGGGCACCAGAGGATGGTTCTTTTTCAATCAGGGCACAGCTGTTGGCTTGCTCCAATTCTGGCTTGCTGTCATTGTTTTGGGTGCCTCAGCAGACTTGTGGTTTCTTGAGCGGCAATTTCCTAAATGTTTTCTGGGTCTGAGTTGGTTCTCCTTCTTCCTTCCCAAATTTTGTATTCTGATGCAATTTCAGCAAAATTTTGGACAGAGTAGCCATTATGAAATTAAAAACACAACAAATAAGCATTTGAAGCTTGTAAATATGCAGGTAACACGACCAAGGTGAGTTTTTGTGTTTTGGAAAGTAAAATGGAACACTTTGGCTAAGGTGACAGATATTAATTGCGTCCAAACTGAGTTTCTCTGTGATTTTCAGGTTAATTCAGTCAGAATTCCACAGGCAGTCAGCTGGAGGGGTGGATGAATCCGGGAACAGCCGGTTTCCTTGCGACTAAATCAAGCCCAATATCATTATGGATTCTTGCATTTCTTTGGCTTTTTTCTCATTTTTGTTATTTATCATGGTTTGTAGTGAATTTTCTGATGTGAGCTTTGGTTTTGAGGCTGCAATGTGCAGTTCAGGGCACAAGAGGATGGTTCTTTTTCAATCAGGGCACAGCTCTTGGCTTGCTGCAATTCTGGCTTTCTGTCATTGTTTTGGGTGCCTCATCCAATTTTTGGTTTCCTGAGTGGCAATTTCCTTAAAGTTTTCTGGGTCTGAGTCGGTTTTGCCTTCTTATTCCCAAATTTTGTATTCTGATGCAATACAAGGAAGATTTTGGATAGAGTAACCATTACAAAAGAACAACAACAACAAAAAACAGCAAATTGCCCTTTTAAGCTTAGAAATATACAGGCAACATGACCAAGTTGGGTTTCTGTGTTTTGGAAAATGATACGGAACCCTTCTGCTGAGGAAACCAATTCTAATTCCCTCCAAATTGAGTGTGAGTGCGATTATGAGTTGAATTCTTCGGAATTCCAAAGTCATTCTGTGAAATGGGGGGATGAATCTGGAAACAGCCAGTTTCCTTGTGTCTAAATCCAGCCAAATATCACAAAGGACTCTTGCATTTCTTTGGCTTTTTCACATTTCCCTTATTTATCACGGTTTTTAACGAATTTTCTGATGTGAGCTTTGGTTTTGAGGCTACACTATGGAGCTCAGGGCACCGGAGGAATGCTCTTTTTCAATCAGGGCACAGCTGTTGGCTTGCTCCAATTCTGGCTTGCTCTCCCTGTATTGGGTGCCTCAGCCGATTTGTGGTTTCTTGAGCGGAAATTTCCTAAATGTTTTCTGGGTCTGAGTCGGTTTTGCCTTCTTATTCCCAAATTTTGTATTCTGATGGAGTACAAGCAAGATTTTGGACAGAGTAGCCATTATGAAAGAAAAAAAAACACAACAAATTGTCCTTTCAGGATTAGAATTCTATAGGCAACACGACCAAGATGAGTTTCTGTGTTTTGGAAAATGACATGAACACTTCTGCTGAGCGGACAGATTCTAATTCCCTCTAAATTGAGTGTCAGTGTGATTTTCAGGTGAATTCAATCAGAATTCCAAAGTCAGTCTGTGAAAGGCGGGGATGAATCTGCACCAGTCAGTTTCCTTGTGTCTAAATCCAGCCAAATATCACAAAGGACCCTTGGATTCCTTTGGCTTTATCCCATTATTCATATTTCTCATGATTTGTAATGAATTTTCTGATGTGAGCTTTGGTTTTGAGGCTGGCATAATGAGTTCAGGACACAGAGGAAGGTTTTTTCAATCAGGGCACAGCTGTTGGCTTGCTCCAATTCTGCCTTTCTGTAATTGTTTGGGTGCCTCATCCGATTTGTGGTTTCTTGTGTGGCAATTTCCTAAATGTTTTCTGGGTCTGAGTTGGTTTTGCCTTCTTCCTTCCCAAATTTTGTATTCTGAGGCAATACAAACAAGAGTTTGCGCAGAGTAGCCCTTATGCAATAAAAAACACAACAAATAGGCGTTTGAAGCTTATAAATCTACAGGTAACACGACCAAGGTGAGTTTTTGTGTTTTGGAAACTAAAATGGAACACTTTGGCTGAGGTGACAGATATTAATTGCCTCCAAACTGAGTTTCACTGCGATTTTCAGGTTAATTCAGTCAGAATTCCACAGGCAGTCAGCTGGAGGGGTGGATGAATCCAGGAACAGCCGGTTTCCTTGCGACTAAATCAAGCCCAATATCATTATGGATTCTTGCATTTCTTTGGCTTTCTTCTCATTTTTCTTATTTATCATGGTTTGTAATGAATTTTCTGATGTGAGCTTTGGTTTGGAGGCTGGCATATTGAGTTCAGGACACAAGAAAAGTTTCTTTTTCAATCAGGGCACAGCTGTTGGCTTGCTCCAATTCTGGCTTGCTGTCATTGGTTTGGGTGCCTCAGCCGATTTGTGGTTTCTTTAGCGGCAATTTCCTAAATGTTTTCTGGGTCTGAGTTGGTTTTGCCTTCTTCCTTCCCAAATTTTGTATTCTGACGCAATACAACCAAGAGTTTGGGCAGAGTAGCCATTATGAAATAAAAAACACAACAAATAGGTGTTTGAAGCTTAGACATCTACAGCTAACACGACCAAGGTGAGTTTTTGTGACTTGGAAAGTAAAATGGAACACTTTGGCTGAGGTGACAGATATTAATTGCCTCCAAACTGAGTTTCACTGCGATTTTCAGGTAAATTCAGTCCGAATTCCACAGGCAGTCAGCTGCAGGGGTGGATGAATCCGGGAACAGCCGGTTTCCTGGCGACTATATCAAGCCCAATATCATTATGGATTCTTACATTTCTTTGGCTTTTTTCTCATTTTTTTATTTATCATGGTTTGTCATGAATTTTCTGATGTGAGCTTTTTTTTTGAGGCTGGCAAATTGAGTTCTTCACACAAGTGGATGGTTCTCTTTCAATCAGGGAACAGCTGTTGGCTTGCTTCAATTCTGGCTTGCTGTCATTGTTTTGGGTGCCTCAGCCGATTTATGGTTTCTTTAGAGGCAATTTCCTAAATGTTTTCTGGGTCTGAGTTGGTGTTGTCTTCTTCCTTCCCAAATTTTGTATTCTGACGCATTGGAAACTAGAATTTGGACAGAGTAGCCATATGAAATGAAAAACACAACGTATAGGCATTTGAAGCTTAGAAATCTACAGTTAGCACGAACAACGTGAGTTTTTGTGTTTTGGAAACTAAAATGGAACACTTTGGCTGAGTTGACAGATATTAATTGCCTCCAAACTCAGTTTCACTGCGATTTTCAGGTTAATTTAGTCAGAATTCCACAGGCAGTCAGCTGGAGGGGTGTATGAATCCGGAAACAGCTGGTTTCCTCGCGAATAAATCAAGCCCAATATCATATGGATTCTTGCATTTCTTTGGCTTTTTTCTCATTTGTCTTATTTATCATGGTTTGTAATGAATTTTCTGATGTGAGCTTTGGTTTTCAGGCTGGCATATTGACTTCAGGGCACAAGAGGAATGGTCTTTTTCAAACGGGGCACAGCTGTTGGCTTGCTCCAATTCTGGCTTGCTCTCCCTGTATTGGGTGCCTCAGCTGATTTGTGGTTTCTTGAGCAGAAATTTCCTAAATGTTTTCTGGGTCTGAGTTGGTTTTGCCTTCTTCCTTCCGAAATATTTTGTTCTGGTGCAATACAAACAAGAGTTTGGACAGAGTAGCCACCATGAAATAAAAAACACAACAAATAGGCGTTTGATGCTTATAAATCCACAGGTAACAAGAAGAAGGTGAGTTTTTGTGATTTGGAAAGTAAAATGGAACACTTTGGCTGAGGTGACAGATATTAATTGCCTCCAAACTGAGTTTCACTGTGATTTTCAGGTTAATTCAGTCGGAATTCCACAGGCACTCAGCTAGACGGGAGGATAAATCCAGGAATAGCCGGTTTCCTTGTGACTAAATCAAGCCCAATATCATTATGGATTCTTGCATTTCTTTGTCTTTTTTCTCATTTTATTATCATGGTTTGTAATAAATTTTCTGATGTGAGTTTTGGTTTTGAGGCTGCAATATTGAGTTCAGGGCAAAAGAGGATGGTTCTTTTTCAATCAGGGCACAGCTGTTGGCATGCTCCAATTCTGGCATGCTGTCATTGTTTTGGGGGCCTGAGCCGATTTGTGGATTCTTGAGCAGCAATTTCCTAAATGTTTTCTGGGTCTGAGTTGGTTTTGCCTTCTTCCTTCCCAAATTTTTTCTTCTGACGCAATAGAAACAGGAGATTGTACAGAGTAGCCGTTATCAAATAAAAAACACAACTAATAGGCGTTTGATGCTTATAAATCTATAAGTAACACAACCAAGGTGAGCTTTTGTGTTTTGGAAAATAAAATGGAACACTTTGGCTGAGGTCACAGATATTAATTGCCTCCAAACTGAGTTTCAGTGCGATTTTCAGGTTTATTCAGTCAGAATTCCACAGGCAGTCAGCTGGAGGGGTGGATGAATCAGGGAACAGCCGGTTTCCTTGCGACTAATTCAAGCCCAATATCATTACGGACTCTTGCATTTCTTTGGCTTTCTTCGCATTTTTCTTATTTATCATGGTTTGTAATAAATTTTCTGATGTGAGCTTTGGTTTTGAGGCTGGCATATTGAGTTCAGGGCACAAGACGAAGGTTCTTTTTCAATCAGGGCACAGCTGTTGGCTTGCTCCAATTCTGGCTTGCTGTCATTGTTTTTGGTGCCTTAGCGGCCTCTGGTTTCTTGAGCAGTGATTTCATAAATGTTTCCTCTGTCTCAGTTGGTTTTGCCTTCTTCCTTCCCAAATTTTTTATTCTGACGCAATACAAACAAGAGTTTGGACAGAGTAGCCAGTATGAAATAAAAAACAAAACAAATAGGCATTTGACGCTTAGAAATCACAAGTAACACGACCAAGGTGAGTTTTTGAGTTTTGGAAACTAAAATGGAACACTTTGGCTGAGGTGACAGATATTAATTGCCTCCAAACTGAGTTTCACTGCGATTTTCAGGTTAATTCAGTCAGAATTCCACAGGCAGTCAGCTGGAGGGGTGGATGAATCCGGGAACAGCCGGTTTCCTTGCGAATAAATGAAGCCCAATATCATATGGATTCTTGCATTTCTTTGGCTTTTTTCCCATTTTTCTTATTTATCATGGTTTGTAATGAATTTTCTGATGTGAGCTTTGGTTTTGAGGCTGCAATATGGAGTTCAGGGCACCAGAGGATGGTTCTTTTTCAATCAGGGCACAGCTGTTGGCGTGGTCCAATTCTGGCTTGCTGTCATTGTTTTGGATGCCTCAGCTGTATTTGGTTTCTTGTGTTGCAATTTCCTAAATGTTTTCTGGGTCTGTGTTGATTTTGCCTTCTTCCTTTTCAAATTTTGTATTCTGATGCCATACAATCAAGAGGTTGGACAGAGTTGCTATTATGAAATAAAAAACACAACAAATAAGCGTTTGAAGCATAGAAAACTAAAGGTAACACGACCAAGGTGAGTTTTTGTGTTTTGGAAAATAAAATGGAACACTTTGACTGAGGTCACAGATATTAATTGCCTCCAAACTGAGTTTCATTGCGATTTTCAGGTTAATTCAGTCAGAATTCCACAGCAGTCAGCTGGAAGGGTGGATGAATTCGTGAACAGCCAGTCTCCTTGCAACTAAATCAAGCCCAATATCTTTATAGATTCTTGCATTTCTCTGGTTTTTTCTCATTTCTCTTATTTATCTTGGTTTGTAATGAATTTTCTGATGTGAGCTTTGGTTTTGAGGCTGGCATATTGACTTCAGGACACAAGAGGAATGTTCTTTTTAAATCAGGGCACAGCTGTTGGCGTGCTCCAATTCTGGCTTGCTTTAAAGGTTTTTGGTGCCTCAGCGGCCTTTGGTTTCTGGTGCAGCAATTTCCTGAATGTTTTCTGAGTCTTAGTTGGTTTTGCCTTCTTCTTTCCCAAATTTTGTATTCTGATGCAATACAAACAAGAGTTTGGACAGAGTAGCCATTATGAAATACAAAACACAACAAATAGGCGTTTGAAGCTTATAAATCTACAAGTAACACAACCAAGGTGAGTCTTTGTGTTTTGGAAACTAAAATGGAACACTTTGGCTGAGGTGACAGATATTAATAGCCTCCAAACTGAGTTTCACTTCGATTTTCCGGTTAATTCATTCAGAATTCCACAGGCAGTCAGCTGGAGGGGTGGATGAATCCAGGAACAGCAGGTTTCCTTGCAACTAAATCAAGCCCAATATCATTATGGATTCTTGCATTTCTTTGCCTTTTTTCTCATTTTTGTTATTTATCACTGTTTATAATGAATTTTCTGATGTGAGCTCTGGTTTTGAGGCTGGCATATTGAGTTCAGGGCACAAGAGGAAGGTTCTTTTTCAATCACGGCACAGCTGTTTGCTTGCTCAAATTCTGCCTTCCTTTAAAGTTTCTTGGTGCCTTAGTGGCCTTTGGTTTCTTGAGCGGCAATTTCCTAAATGTTTTCTGGGTCTGAGTTGGTTTTGCCTTCTTCCTTCCCAAATTTTGTATTCTGATGCAATACAAACAAGAGTTTGGACATAGTAGCCATTAAGAAATACAAAACACTACAAATAGGCGTTTGAAGCTTAAATCTACAGCTAGCATGAATAAGGTGAAATTTTGTGTTTTGGAAACTAAAATGGAACACTTTGGCTGAGGTGACAGATATTAATTGCCTCCAAACTCAGTTTCACTGCGATTTTCAGGTTAATTCAGTCAGACTTCCACAGGCAGTCAGCTGCAGGGCTGGATGAATCCAGGAATAGCCGGTTTCCTTATGACTAAATCAATCCCAATATCATTATGGATTCTTGCATTTCTTTGCCTTTTCTCTCATTTTTCTTATTGATGATGGATTGTAATGAATTTTCTGATGTGAGCTTTGGTTTTGAGGCTGGCATATTGAGTTCTTGGCACAAGAGAATGGTTCTTTTTCAATCAGGGCACAGCTGTTGGCTTGCTCCAATTCTGGCTTGCTGTCATTGTTTTTGGTGCCTTAGCGGCCTTTGATTTCTTGAGTGGCAATTTCCTACAAGTTTTGTGGTTCTGAGTTCGTTTTGCCTTCTTCTTTCCCAAATTTTTGTTCTGATGCAATACAAACAAGAGTTGGACAGAGTAGCCATTATGAAATACAAAACACAACAAATAGGCGTTTGAAGCTTAGAAATCTACAGGAAAAACCACCAAGGTGAGTTTTTGTGCTTTGGAAACTAAAATGGAACACTTTGGCTGAGGTGACAGATATTAATTGCCTCCAAACTGAGTTTCACTGAGATTTTTAGGCTAATTCAAGCAGAATTCCACAGGCAGTCAGCTGGAGGGGTGGATGAATCCGGGAACAGCCGGTTTCCTTGCGACTAAATCAAGCCCAATATCATTATGGATTCTTCCATTTCTTTGGCTTTTTTCTCATTTGTCTTATTTATCATGGTTTGTAATGAATTTTCTGATGTGAGCTTTGGTTTTGAGGCTGGCATATTGAGTTCAGGGTACAAGAGGAAGGTTCTTTTTCAATCAGGGCACAGATGTTGGCGTGGTCCAATTCTGGCTTGCTGTCATTGTTTTGGGTGCCTCAGCCGATTTGTGCTTCTTGAGCGGCAATTTCCTAAATATTTTCTGGGTCTGAGTTGGTTTTGCCTTCTTCCTTCCCAGATTTTGTATTCTGATGCCCTGCAAACAAGAGTTTGGACAGAGAAGCCATCATGAAATAAAAAACACAACAAATAGGCGTTTGAAGCTCTAAATCTACAAGTAACACAACCAAGGTGAGTCTTTGTGTTTTGGAAACTAAAATGGAACACTTTGCCTGAGGTCACAGATATTAGTTGCCTCCAAACTGAGTTTCACTGTGATTTCCAGGTTAATTCAATCAGAATTCCACAGGCAGTCAGCTGGAGGGGTGGATGAATCCGGGAACAGCCGTTTTCCTTGCGACTCAATCAAGCCCAATATCTTTATGGATTCTTGCATTTCTTTAGCTTTTTTCTCATTTTTCTTATTTATCATGGTTTGTAATGAATTTTTTAATGTGAGCTTTGGTTTTGCGGCTGGCATATTGTGTTCAGGGCACCAGAGGATGGTTCTTTTTCAATCAGGGCACAGCTGTTGGCGTGGTCCAATTCTGGCATGCTGTCATCGTTTTGGTTGCCTCAGCCGATATGTGGTTTCTTGAGCGGCAATTTCCTAAATGTTTTCTGGGTCTTAGTCGGGTTTGCCTTCTTATTCCCAAATTTTGTATTCTGATGGAATACATGCAAGACTTTGGACAGAGTAGCCTTTATGAAAGAAGAAAAACTCAGCAAATTGCCCTGTCAGGATTTAAAATCCACAGGCAACACGACCAAGATGAGTTTCTGTGTTTTGGAAAATGACTTGGAACCCTTCTGCTGAGGGGACAGCTACTAATTCCCTCTAAATTGAGTGTCAGTGCGATTTTGAGGTGAATTCAATCAGAATTATAAAATCATTCTGTGGAGGCAGGGGGATGAATCTGGAAATAGCCAGTTTCCATGTGGAAAAATCCAGCCAAATATCAGAAAGGACTCTTGCATTTCTTTGGCTTTATCACATTTCCCTGATTTATCATGGTTTGTGATGAATTTTCTGATGTGAGCTTTGGTTTGGGGCTGCAATACGGAGTTCAGGGCACAAGAGGAATGGTCTTTTTCAATCAGGGCACAACTGTTGGCTTGCTCCAATCCTGTGTGCTGTCATTGTTTTGGGTGCCTGAGCTGTCTTTTCGTTTCTTTAGCGGCAATTTCCTAAATGTTTTCTGGGTCTGAGTTGGTTTTGCATTCTTCCTTCCCGAATTTTGTATTCTGATGCAATACATGCAAGAGTTTGGACAGAGTAGCCATTATGAAATAAAAAATAACTCAGCAAATTGGCCTTTCAGGATTTGAAATCCACAGGCAACATGACCAAGATGAGTTTCTGTGTTTTGGAAAATGACTTGGAACCCTTCTGCTGATGGCACAGATACTAATTCCCTCTAAATTGAGTGTCAGTGTGATTTTGAGGTGAATTCAATCAGAATTCCAAAGTCATTCTGTGAAATGGGGGGATGAATCTGGAAACAGTCAGTTTTCTTGTGTCTAAATCCAGCCAAATATCAGAAAGGACTCTTGCATTTCTTTGGCTTTCTCACATTTCCCTGATTTATCAAGGTTTTTAATGAATTTTCTGATGTGAGCTTTGGTTTTGCGGCTGCAATATGGAGTTCGGGGTACAAGAGGAAGGTTCTTTTTCAATCAGGGCACAGCTGTTTGGCGGGGTCCAATTCTGGCTTGCTGTCATTGTTTTGGGTGCCTCAGCCGAATTGTGGTTCTTGAGCGGCAATTTCCTAAATATTTTCTGGGTCTGAGTTGGTTCTCCTTCTTCCTTCCCAAATTTTGTATTCTGATGCCCTACAAACAAGAGTTTGGACAGAGAAGCCATCATGAAATAAAAAACACAACAAATAGGCGTTTGAAGCTTATAAATCTATAAGTAACACAACCAAGGTGAGTTTGTGTTTTGGAAAATAAAATGGAACACTTTGCCTGAGGTCACAGATATTAATTGCCTCCAAACTGAGTTTCACTGCGATTTCCAGGTTAATTCAATCAGAATTCCACAGGCAGTCAGCTGGAGGGGTGGATGTATCCGGGAACAGCCGTTTTCCTTGCGACTAAATCAAGCCCAATATCATTATGGATTCTTGCATTTCTTTGCACTTTTTCTCATTTTTCTTATTTATCATGGTTTGTAATGAATTTTCTAATGTGAGCTTTGGTTTAGAGTCTGGCATATTGAGTTCAGGGCACCAGAGGATGGTTCCTTTTCAATCAGGGCACAGCTGTTGGCGTGGTCCAATTCTGGCTTGCTGTCATGGTTTTGGTTGCCTCAGCCGATTTGCGGTTTCTTGAGCGGCAATTTCCTAAATGTTTTCTGGGTCTTAGTCAGGTTTGCCTTCTTATTCCCAAATTTTGTATTCTGATGCAATACATGCAAGAGTTTGAACAGAGTAGGCTTTATGAAAGAAAAAAAATAAGCAAATTGGCCTTTCAGGATTTGAAATCCACAGGCAACATGACCAAGATGAGTTTCTGTGTTTTGGAAAATGACTTGGAACCCTTCTGCTGAGGGGACAGATACTAATTCCCTCTAAATTGAGTGTCAGTGTGATTTTGAGGTGAATTCAATCAGAATTCCAAAGTCATTCTGTGAAATGGGGGGATGAATCTGGAAACAGTCAGTTTCCTTGTGTCTAAATCCAGCCAAATATCAGAAAGGACTCTTGCATTTCTTTGGCTTTCTCACATTTCCCTGATTTATCAAGGTTTTTAATGAATTTTCTGATGTGAGCTTTGGTTTTGAGGCTGCAATATGGAGTTCAGGGCACTGGAGGAATGGTCTTTTTCAATCAGGGCACAGCTGTTGGCTTGCTCCAATTCTGCCTTGCTGTCATTGTTTTGGGTGCCTCAGCTGACATTTGCTTTCTTGAGCGGCAATTTCCTAAATGTTTTCTGGGTCTGAGTTGGTTTTGCCTTCTTCCTTACCAAATTTTGTATTCTGATGTCATACAAACAAGAATTTGGACAGAATTTCCATTATGAAATAAAAAACCCAACAAATTGGCGTTTGAAGCTTAGAAATCTATAG
Source organism: Oryctolagus cuniculus (assembly GCF_964237555.1). Lineage (NCBI taxonomy): Eukaryota > Metazoa > Chordata > Mammalia > Lagomorpha > Leporidae > Oryctolagus > Oryctolagus cuniculus. The sequence goes on along the minus strand of NC_091438.1, from coordinate 25,316,457 downwards.
GTAACGCGAGCGACGTGAGTTTTTGTGTTTTGAAAACTAAAATGGAACACTTTGGCTGAGGTGACAGATATCAATTAACTCCAAACTGAGTTTCACTGCGATTTTCAGGTTAATTCAGTCAGACTTCCACAGGCAGTCAGCTGCAGGGCTGGATGAATCCGGGAACAGCCGGTTTCCTGGGAACTAAATCAAGCCCAATATCATTATGGATTCTTGCATTTCTTTGCATTTTCTCTCATTTTTCTTATAGATGATGGTTTGTAATGAATTTTCTGATGTGAGCTTTGGTTTTGAAGCTGCAATATTGAGTTCTTGGCACAATAGAATGGTTCTTTTCCATCAGGGCACAGGTGTTGGCTTGCTCCAATTCTGGCTTGCTTTAAAGGTTTTTGGTGCCTTAGCGGCCTTTGGTTTCTTGAGGGGCAATTTCCTAAAAGTTTTCTGGGTCTGAGTTGGTTTTGCCTTTTCCTTCCCAAATTTTGTATTCTGATGCAATACAAACAAGAGTTTGGACAGAGTAGCCATTATGAAATACAAAACACAACAAATAGGCGTTTGAAGCTTAGAAATCTACAGGTAACACCACCAAGGTGAGTTTTTGTGCTTTGGAAACTAAAATGGAACACTTTGGCTGAGGTGACAGATATTAATTGCCTCCAGTCTGAGTTTCACTGTGATTTTCAAGTTAATTCAGTCAGAATTCCACAGGCAGTCAGCTGGAGGGGTGGATGAATCCGGGAACAGCCGGTTTCCTTGCGACTAAATCAAGCCCAATATCTTTATGGATTCTTGCATTTCTTTGCCTTTTTTCTGATTTTTCTTATTGATCATGGTTTGTAATGAATTTTCTGATGTGAGCTTTGGTTTTGCGGCTGGCATATTGAGTTCAGGGTACAAGAGGAAGGTTGTTTTTCAATCAGGGCACAGCTGTTGGCTTGCTCCAATTCTGGCTTGCTGTCATTGTTTTGGGTGCCTCAGCTGTCTTTTGGTTTCTTGTGTTGCAATTTCCTAAATGTTTTCTGTGTCTGAGTTTGTTTTGCCTTCTTCCTTCCCAAATTTTGTATTCTGATGCCATACAATCAAGAGTTTGGACCGAGTTTCCATTATGAAATACAAAACACAACAAATAGGCGTTTGAAGCATAGAAAAATACAGGTAACACGACCAAGGTGAGTTTTTGTGTTTTCGAAAGAAAAATGGAACACTTTGGCAGAGGTGACAGATATTAATTGCCTCCAAACTGAGTTTCACTGCGATTTTCAGGTTAATTCAATCAGAATTCCACAGGCAGTCAGCTGGATGGGTGGATGAATCCGGGAACAGCCAGTCTCCTTGCAACTAAATCAAGCCCAATATCATTATAGATTCTTGCATTTCTTTGGCTTTTTTCTCATTTTTCTTATTTATCATGGTTTGTAATGAATTTTCTGATGTGAATTTTGGTGTTGAGGCTGGCATATTGACTTTATGACACAAGAGGATGGTTCTTTTTCAATCAGGGCACAGCTGTTGGCTTGCTCCAATTCTGGCTTTCTGTCATTGTTTTGGGTACTTGAGTGGCAATTTCCGGAATATTTTCTGGGTCTGAGTTGGTTTTGCCTTCTTCCTTCCCAAATTTTGTATTCTGATGCAATACATGCAAGAGTTTGGACAGAGTAGCCATTATGAAAGAAAAAAAAAACTCAGCAAATTGGACTTTTAGGATTAGAAATCTACTGGCCACACGTCCAAGATAAGTCTGTCTTTTGGAAAATGACATGGAACCCTTCTGCTGAGGGGACAGATACTAATTCTCTCTAAATTGAGTGTCAGTGCGATTTTGAGGTGAATTCAATCAGAATTCCAAAGTCATTCTGTGAAAGGGGGGGATGAATCTGGAAACAGTCAGTTTCCTTGTGTCTAAATCCAGCCAAATATCACAAAGGACCCTTGCATTTCTTTGGCTTTCTCACATTTCCCTGATTTATCATGGTTTGTAATGAATTTTCTGATGTGAGCTTTGGTTTTGAGGCTGCAATATGGAGTTCAAGGCACAAGAGGAAGGTTCTTTTTCAATCAGGGCACAGCTGTTGGCTTGCTCCAATTCTGCCTTGCTGTCATTGTTGTGAGTACTTGAGTGGTAATTTCCTAAATGTTTTCTGGGTCTGAGTTGGTTTTGCCTTCTTCCTTCCCAAATTTTGTATTCTGACGCAATACAAACAAGAGTTTGGACAGAGTAGCCATTATGAAATAAAAAACACAACAAATAGGTGTTTGAAGCTTAGAAATCTACAGGTAACACGACCAAGTGAGTTTTTGTGTTTTGGAAAGTAAAATGGAACACGTTGGCTGAGGTGACAGATATTAATTGCCTCCAAACTGAGTATCACGGCGATTTTCAGGTTAATTCAGTCAGAATTCCACAGGCAGTCAGCTGGACAGATGGATGAATCCGGGAACAGCCAGTCTCCTTGCAACTAAATCAAGCCCAATATCATTACAGATTCTTGCATTTCTCTGGCTTTTTTCTCATTTTTCTTATTTATCATGGTTTGTAATGAATTTTCTGATGTGAGCTTTGGTTTTGAGGCTGGCATATTGAGTTCAGGGCACAAGAGGAAGGTTCTTTTTCAATCAGGGCACAGCTGTTGGCTTGCTCCAATTCTAGATTACTTTAAAGGTTTTTGGTGCCTTAGCGGCCTTTGGTTTCTTGAGGGGCAATTTCCTAAATATTTTCTGGGTCTGAGTTGGTTTTGCCTTCTTCCTTCCCAAATTTTGTATTCTGATGCCATACAAACAAGAGTTTGGACAGAGTAGCCATTATGAAATAAATAACACAACAAGTAGGCGTTTGAAGCTTAGAAATCTACAAGTAAGGCGACCAAGGTGAGTTTTTGTGTTTTGGAAACTAAAATGGAACACTTTGGCTGAGGTGACAGATATTAATTGCCTCAAACAGAGTTTCACTGCGATTTTCAGGTTAATTCAATCAGAATTCCACAGGCAGTCAGCTGGAGGGGTAGATGAATCCGGGAACAGCCGGTTTCCTTGCGATGAAATCAAGCACAATATCATTATATATTCTTGCATTTCTTTGGCTTTTTTCTTATTTTTCTTATTTATCGTGGTTTGTAATGAATTTTCTGATGTGAGCTTTGGTTTTGAGGCTGGCATATTGAGTTCAGGGCACCAGAGGATGGTTCTTTTTCAATCAGGGCACAGCTGTTGGCGTGGTCCAATTCTGGCGTGCTGTCATTGTTTTGGGTGCCTCAGCCAATTTGTGGTTTCTTGAACGGCAATTTCCTAAATGTTTTCTAGTTCTGAGTAGGTTTTGCCTTCTTATTCCCAAATTTTGTATTCTGATGCAATACATGCAAGAGTTTCGACAGAGTAGCCATTATGAAAGAACAAAAAACTCAGCAAATTGGCCTTTTAGGATTAGGAATCTACCTGCCGCACGTCCAAGATAACTTTCTGTGTTTTGGAAAATGTCATGGAACCCTTCTGCTGAGGGGACAGATACTAATTCCCTCTAAATTGAGTGTCAGTGCGATTTTGAGGTGAATTCAATCAGAATTCCAAAGTCATTCTGTGAAAGGGGGGGATGAATCTGGAAACAGTCAGTTTCCTTGTGTCTAAATCCAGCCAAATATCACAAAGGACCCTTGCATTTCTTTGGCTTTCTCACATTTCCCTGATTTATCATGGTTTGTAATGAATTTTCTGATGTGAGCTTTGGTTTTGAGGCTGGCATATTGAGTTCATGGCTCAAGAGGAAGGTTCTTTTTCAATCAGGGCACAGCTGTTGGCTTGCTCCAATTCTGCCTTGCTGTCATTGTTGTGAGTACTTGAGTGGTAATTTCCTAAATGTTTTCTGGGTCTGAGTTGGTTTTGCCTTCTTCCTTCCCAAATTTTGTATTCTGATGCCATACAAACAAGAGTTTGGACAGAGTAGCCATTATGAAATAAAAAACACAACAAATAGGCATTTGAAGCTTAGACATACACAGGTAACACCACAAGGTGAATTTTTGTGACTTGCAAAGTGAAATGGAACACTTTGGCTGAGGTGATAGATATTAATTGCCTGCAAACTGAGTTTCACTGCGATTTTCAGGTTAATTCAGTCAGAATTCCACAGGCAGTCAGCTGGAGGGGTGGAGGAATCCGGGAACAGCCGGTTTCCTTGCGACTAAATCAAGCCCAATATCATTATGGATTCTTGCATTTCTTTGGCTTTTTTCTCATTTTTCTTATTGATCATGGTTTGTAATGAATTTTCTGATGTGAGCTTTGGTTTTGAGGCTCGCATATTGAGTTCAGGGCACAAGAGGATGGTTCTTTTTCAATCAGGGCACAGCTGTTGGCTTGCTCCAATTCTGGCTTGCTGTCATTGTTTTGGGTGCCTCAGCTTTCTTTTGGTTTCTTGTGTTGCAATTTTCTAAATGTTTTCTGGGTCTGAGTTGGTTTTGCCTTCTTCCTTCCCAAATTTTGTATTCTGATGCCATACAATCAAGAGTTTGGACAGAGTTGCCATTATGAAATAAAAAACACAACAAATAGGCGTTTGAAGCATAGAAAACTACAGGTAACACGACCAAGGTGAGTTTTTGTGTTTTGGAAACTAAAATGGAACACTTTGGCTGAGGTGACAGATATTAATTGCCTCCAAACTGAGTTTCACTGCGATTTTCAGGTTAATTCAGTCAGAATTCCACAGCAGTCAGCTGGAGGGGTGGATGAATCCAGGAACAGCCAGTCTCCTTTCAACTAAATCAAGCCCGATATCATTATAGATTCTTGCTTTTCTTTGGCTTTTTCCTCATTTTTTTTTAACATGGTTTGTAATGAATTTTCTGATGTGAATTTTGGTGTTGAGGCTGGCATATTGACTTCAGGACACAAGAGGAAGGTTCTTTTTAAATCAGGGCACAGCTGTTGGCTTGCTCCAATTCTGGCTTGCTGTCATTGTTTTGGGTACTTGAGTGGCAATTTCCTAAATGTTTTCTGGGTCTGAGTTGGTTTTGCCTTCTTCCTTCCCAAATTTTGTATTCTGATGCCATACAAACAAGAGTTTGGACAGAATTTCCTTTATGAAATACAAAACACAACAAATAGGCGTTTGAAGCTTAGAAATATAGGTAACGCGACCGACGTGAGTTTTTGTGTTTTGGAAACTAAAATGGAACACTTTGTCTGAGGTGACAGATATTAATTGCCTCCAAACTGAGTTTCACTGCGATTTTCAGGTTAATTCAGTCAGAATTCCACAGCAGTCAGCTGGAGGGGTGGATGAATCCGGGAACAGCCGGTTTCCTTGCGACTAAATCAAACCCAATATCATTATGGATTCTTGCATTTCTTTGCCTTTTTTCTATTTTTCTTATTTATCATGGTTTGTAATGAATTTTCTGATGTGAGCTTTGGTTTTGAGGCTGGCATATTGAGTTCAGGGCACAAGAGGATGGTTCTTTTTCAATCAGGGCACAGCTGTTGGCTTGCTCCAATTCTGGCTTGCTGTCATTGTTTTGGGTGCCTCAGCTGTCTTTGGTTTCTTTTGTTGCAATTTCCTAAATGTTTTCTGGGTCTGAGTTGGTTTTGCCTTCTTCCTTCCCAAATTTTGTATTCTGATGCCATACAAACAAGAGTTTGGACAGAGTAGCCATTATGAAATAAATAACACAAGAAGTAGGCGTTTGAAACTTAGAAATCTACAAGTAACACGACCAAGGTGAGTTTTTGTGATTTGGAAACTAAAATGGAACACTTTGGCTGAGGTCACGGATATTAATTGCCTCAAACTGAGTTTCACTGCGATTTTCAGGTTAATTCAATCAGAATTCCACAGGCAGTCAGCTGGAGGGGTAGATGAATCCGGGAACAGCCGTTTTCCTTGCGATGAAATCAAGCACAATATCATTATATATTCTTGCATTTCTTTGGCTTTTTTCTCATTTTTCTTATTTATTGTGGTTTGTAATGAATTTTCTGATGTGAGCTTTGGTTTTCAGGCTGGCATATTGAGTTCAGGGCACCAGAGGATGGTTCTTTTTCAATCAGGGCACAGCTGTTGGCGTGGTCCAATTCTGGCGTGCTGTCATTGTTTTGGGTGCCTCAGCCAATTTGTGGTTTCTTGAGCGGCAATTTCCTAAATGTTTTCTGGGTCTGAGTAGGTTTTGCCTTCTTCCTTCCCAAATTTTGTATTCTGATGCCATACAATCAAGAGTTTGGACAGAGTTGCCATTATGAAATAAAAAACACAACAAATAGGCGTTTGAAGCATAGAAAACTACAGGTAACACGACCAAGGTGAGTTTTTGTGTTTTGGAAAATAAAATGGAACACTTTGGCTGAGGTGACAGACATTAATTGCCTCCAAACTGAGTTTCACTGCGATTTTCAGGTTAATTCAGTCAGAATTCCACAGCAGTCAGCTGGAGGGGTGGATGAATCCAGGAACAGCCAGTCTCCTTTAAACTAAATCAAGCCCGATATCATTATAGATTCTTGCTTTTCTTGGGCTTTTTCCTCATTTTTCTTTTTTATCATGGTTTGTAATGAATTTTCTGATGTGAATTTTGGTGTTGATGCTGGCATATTGTCTTCAGGACACAAGAGGAAGGTTCTTTTTAAATCAGGGCACAGCTGTTGGCTTGCTCCAATTCTGGCTTGCTGTCATTGTTGTGGGTACTTGAGTGGCAATTTCCTAAATGTTTTCTGGGTCTGAGTTGGTTTTGCCTTCTTCCTTCCCAAATTTTGTATTCTGATGCCATACAAACAAGAGTTTGGACAGAATTTCCATTATGAAATACAAAACACAACAAATAGGCGTTTGAAGCTTAGAAATATAGGTAACGCGACCGACGTGAGTTTTTGTGTTTTGGAAAATAAAATGGAACACTTTGGCTGAGGTGACAGATATTAATTGACTCCAAACTGAGCTTCACTGCGATTTTCAGGTTAATTCAGTCAGAATTCCACAGGCAGTCAGTTAGAGGGGTGGATGAATCCGGGAACAGCCAGTCTCCTTGCAACTAAATCAAGCCCAATATCATTATAGATTCTTGCATTTCTCTGGCTTTTTTCTCATTTGTCTTATTTATCATGGTTTATAAAGAATTTTCTGATGTGAGCTTTGGTGTTGAGGCTGGCATATTGACTTCAGGGCACCAGAGGATGGTTCTTTTTCAATCAGGGCACAGCTGTTGGCTTGCTCCAATTCTGGCTTGCTGTCATTGTTTTGGGTACTTGAGTGGCAATTTCCTAAATGTTTTCTAGGTCTGAGTTGGTTTTGCCTTCTTCCTTCCCAAATTTTGTATTCTGATGCAATACAAACAAGAGTTTGGACAGAGTAGCCATTATGAAATAAAAAACACAACAAATAGGCATTTGAAGCATAGAAAACTACAGGTAAAACGACCAAGGTGAGTTTTTGTGTTTTGGAAAATAAAATGGAACACTTTGGCTGAGGTGACAGATATTAATTGCCTCCAAACTCAGTTTCACTGCGATTTTCAGGTTAATTCACTCAGAATTCCACAGGCAGTCAGCTGGAGGGGTAGATGAATCCTGGAACAGCCGGTTTCCTTGTGACTAAATTAATCCCAATATCAATATGGATTCTTGCATTTCTTTGGCTTTTTTCTCATTTGTCTTATTTATCATGGTTTGTAATGAATTTTCTGATGTGAGCTTTGGTTTTGTGGCTGGCATATTGAGTTCAGGGCACAAGAGGAAGGGTCTTTTTCAATCAGGGCACAGCTGTTGGCTTGCTCCAATTCTGGCTTGCTGTCATTGTTTTGGGTGCCTCAGCAGATGTATGGTTTCTTGAGCGACAATTTCCTAAATGGTTTCTGGGTCTGAGTTAGTGTTGCCTTCTTCCTTCCCAAATTTTGTATTCTGACGCAATACAGGCAAGATTTTGGACAGAGCAGCCATTAGGAAGGAAAACAAAAACACAGCAAAAAATCTACAGGCAACACAACCAAGATGAGTTTCTGTGTTTTGGAAAGTGACATGGAACCCTTCTGCTGAGGGGACAGTTAGTAATTCCCTCCAAATTGAGTGTGAATGCAATTTTGAGGTGAATTCAATCAGAATTCCAAAGTCAGTCTGTGAAACGGGGGGATGAATCTGGAAACAGCCCGTTTCCTTGTGTCTAAATCCAGCCAAATATTACAAAGGACTCTTGCATTTCTTTGGCTTTTTCACATTTCCCATCTTTATCATGCTATGTAATGAATTTTCTGATGTGAGCTTTTGTTTTGAGGCTTCAGTATGGAGTTCAGGGCACAAGAGTATGGTTCTTTTTCAATTAGGGCACAGCTGTTGGCTTGCTCCAAATCTGGCTTGCTGTCATTGTGTTGGGTGCCTCAGCTGACTTTTGGTTTGTTGAGCAGAAATTTCCTAAATGTTTTCTGGGTCTGAGTTGGTTTTGCCTTCTTCCTTCCCAAATTTTGTATTCTGACGCAATACAAACAAGAGTTTGGACAGAGTAGCCCTTATGAGATAAAAAACACAACAAAGAGGCATTTGAAGATTATAAATCTACAGGTAACACGACCAAGGTGAGTTTTTGTGTTTTGGAAAATAAAATGGAACACTTTGGCTGAGGTGACAGACATTAATTGCCTCCAAACTGAGCTTCACTGTGATTTTCAGGTTAATTCAGTCAGAATTCCACAGGCAGTCATCTGTAGGGGTGGATGAATTCAGGAACAGACGGTTTCCTAGTGACTAAATCAAGCCCAATATCATTATGGATTCTTGCAATTGTTTGATATTTTTTACTCATTTTTCTTATTTATCATGGTTTGTAATGAATTTTCTGATGTGAGCTTTGGTTTTGAGGCAGCAATATGGAGTCTAGGGCACCGGAGGAATGGTCTTTTTCAAACGGGGCACAGCTGTTGGCTTTCTCCAATTCTAGCTTGCTGTCATTTTTTTGGGTGCCTCAGCTGATTTTGGCTTCTTCAGCTCAATTTCCTAAATGTTTTCTGGGTCTGATTTGGTTTTGCTTCTTCTTCCCAAATTTTGTATTCTGATGCAATACAAGCAAGATTTTGGACAGAGTAGCCAGTATGAAAGAAAAAAAAAACACAGCAAATTGGCCGTTCAGGATTAGAAATCTACAGGCAACACAAACAAGATGAGTTTCTGTGTTTTGGAAAACGACATGGAACCCTTTTGCTGAGGGTACAGATTCTAATTCCTTCCAAATTGAGTGTTAGTGTGATTTTGAGGTAAATTCAATCAGAATTCCAAAGTCAGTCAGTGGAAGGGGGGAATGAATTGGAAACAGCCAGTTTCCTTGTGTCTAAATCCAGCCAAATATCACAAAGGACGCTTGCATTTCTTTGGCTTTTTCACATTTCCCTTATTTATCATGCTTTGTAATGAATTTTCTGATGTGAGCTTTGGTTTTGAGTCTGGCATATTGAGTTCAGGGCACAAGAGGAATGGTCTTTTTCAATCAGGGCACAGCTGTTGGCTTGCTCCAATTCTGGCTTGCTGTCCTAGTTTTCGGTGTCTCAGCTGACTTTTAGTTTCTTGAGCAGCAATTTCCTAAAAGTTTTCGGGGTCTGAGTTGGTTTTGCCTTCTTCCTTCCCAAATTTTGTATTCTGACACAATACAAACAAGAGTTTGGGCAGAGTAGCCTTTATGAAATAAAAAAAAAAAAAAAACAACAAATAGGCTTTTGAAGCTTAGAAATCTACAGGTAACACGACCAAGGTGAGTTTTTGTGTTTTGGAAAATAAAATGGAACACTTTGCCTGAGGTGACAGATATTAATTGCCTCCAAACTCAGTTTCACTAAGATTTTAACGTTAATTCAGTCAGAATTCCCCAGGCAGTCAGCTGGAGGGGTGGATGAATCCGGGAACTGCAAGTTTCCTTGCGACTAAATCAAACCCAATATCATTATGGATTCTTGCATTTCTTTGGCTTTTTTCTCATTTTTCTTATTGATCATGGTTTGTAATGAATTTTCTGATGTGAGCTTTGGTTTTGAGGCTGCAATATGGAGTTCAGGGCACAAGAGGAAGGTTCTTTTTCAATCAGGGCACAGCTGTTGGCTTGCTCCAATTCTGGCTTGCTGTCATTGGTTTGGGTGCCTCATCGCATTTTTCGTTTCTTCAGTGTTAATTTCCTAAATGCTTTCTGCGTCTGAGTTGGTTTTGCCTTCTTCGTTCCCAAATTTTGTATTCTGACGCAATACAAACAAGAGTTTGGACTGAGTTGCCATTATGAAATAAAAAACACAAACAATAGGCGTTTGAAGTGTAGAAATCTACAGGTAACACGACCAAGGTGAGTTTTTGTGTTTTGGAAAATAAAATGGATCACTTTGGCTGAGGTGACAGATATTAATTGCCTCCAAACTGAGTTTCACTGCAATTTTCAGGTTAATTCAGTCAGAATTGCACAGGCAGTCAGCTGGAGGGGTGGATGAATCCGGGAACTGCAGGTTTCCTGGCGACTAAATCAAACCCAATATCATTATGGATTCTTGCATTTCTTTGGCTTTTTTCTCATTTGTCTTATTTATCATGGTTTGTAATGAATTTTCTGATGTGAGCTTTGGTTTTGAGACTGGCATATTGAGTTCAGGGCACAATAGGAAGGTTCATTTTCAAAAAGGACACAGCTGTTGGCTTGCTCCAATTCTGGCGTGCTGTCATTGTTTTGTGTGCTTCAGGCAATTTGTTGTTTCCTGTGTTGCAATTTCCTAAATGTTTTCTGGGTCTGAGTCGGTTTTGCCTTCTTCTTCCCAAATTTTGTATTCTGATGCAATAGAAGCAAGATTTTGGAGAGAGTAGCCATTATGAAAGAAAAAGAAAAACACAGCAAATTGGCCATTCAGGATTAGAAATCTACAGGCAACACGAACAAGATGAGCTTCTGTGTTTTGGAAAACGACATGGAACCCTTCTACTGAGGGTACAGATTCTAATTCCTTCCAAATTGAGTGTGAGTGCGATTTTGAGGTGAATTCAATCAGAATTCCAAAGTCAGTCAGTGGAAGGGGGGATGAATCTGGTAACAGCTAGTTTCCTTGTGTCTAAATACAGCCAAATATCACAAAGGACGCTTGCATTTGTTTGCCTTTTTCACATTTTCCTTATTTCTCATGGTTTGTAATGCATTTTCTGATGTGAGCTTTGGTTTTGAGGCTGGCATATTGAGTCAGGGCACAAGAGGAAGGTTCTTTTTCAATCAGGGCACAGCTGTTGGCTTGCTCCAATTCTGGCTTGCTGTCATTGTTTTGGGTGCCTCAGAGACTTTTCGTTTCTTGAGCGGCAAATTCCTAAATGTTTTCTGGGTCTGAGTTGGTTTTGCCTTCTTCCTTCCCAAATTTTGTATTCTGATGCAATACAAACAAGAGTTTGGGCAGAGTAGCTTTTATGACATAAAAAACACAACAAATAGGCGTTTGAAGCTCAGAAATCCATACGTAACACGACCAAGGTGAGTTTTTGTGTTTTGGAAACTATAATGGAACACTTTGGCTGAGGTGACAGATATTAATTGCCTCCAAACTGAGTTTCACTGTGATTTTCAGGTTAATTCAATCAGAATGCCACAGGCAGTCAGCTGGAGGGGTGGATGAATCCGGGAACAGCCGGTTTCCTTGAGACTAAATCCAGATCAATATCATTATTTATTCTTGAATTTCTTTGGCTTTTTTCTCATTTTTCTTATTTGTCAATGTGTGTAATGAATTTCTGATGTGAGCTTTGGTTTTGAGGCAGCAATATGGAGTTCAGGGCACAGGAGGAAGGTTCTTTTTCAATCAGGGAACAGCTGTTGGCTTGTTGCAATTCTTGCTTGCTGTCATTGTTGTTGGTGCTTCAGCTGACTTTTGGTTTCTTGAGCGGCATTTCCTAAATGTTTTCTGGGTCTGAGTTGGTTTTGCCTTCTTCCTTCCCAAATTTTGTATTCTGATGCAATAGAAGCAAGATTTTGGACATAATAGCGATTATGAAAGAATAAAAAAAAATACAACAAATTGGCCTTTCAGGATTAGAAATCTACAGGCAACACGACCAAGATGAGTTTCTGTGTTTCGGAAAATGACATGGAACACTTCTACTGAGGGTACAGATACTAATTCCCTCTAAATTGAGTGTGAGTGCGATTTTGAGGTGAATTAAATCAGAATTCCAAAGTCAGTCTGTGGGAGGGGGGAATGAATCTGGAAACAGTCATTTTCCTTGCATCTAAATCCAGCCAAATATCACAAAGGACTCTTGCATTTCTTTGGCTTTTTTCTCATTTCTCTTATTTATCATGATTTGTAATGAATTTTCTGATGTGAGCTTTGGTGCAGAGGCTGCAATATGGAGCTCAGGGCACAAGAGGAAGGGTCTTTTTCAATCAGGGCACAGCTGTAGGCATGCTCCAATTCTGGCTTGCTGTCATTGTTTTGGGTGCCTCAGGCAATTTGTGGTTTCTTGAGCGGCAATTTCCTAAATGTTTTCTGGGTCTGAGTTGCTTTTGCCTTCTTCCTTCCCAAATTTTGTATTCTGATGAAATACAAACAAAAGTTGGGACAGGAGAGCCATTATTAAATAAAAAACATAACCAATAGGCATTTGAAGCTTATAAATCCACATGTAACATGACCAAGGTGAGTTTTTGTGTTTTGGAAAATAAAATGGAACACTTTGGCTGAGGTGACAGATATTAATTGCCTCCAAACTGAGTTTCATTGCGATTTTCAGGTTAATTCAGTCAGAATTCCACAGGCAGTCAGCTGAAGGGGTGGATGAATCCGGGTACAGCCGGTTTCCTTGCAACTAAATCAAGCCCAATATCATTATGGATTCTTGCATTTCTTTGGCCTTTCTCATTTTTCTTATTTATCATGGTTTGTAATGAATTTTCTGATGTGAGCTTTGGTTTTGAGGCTGGCATATTGAGTTCAGGGCACAAGAGGAAGGGTCTTTTTCAATCAGGGCACAGCTGTTGGCTTGCTCCAATTCTGGCTTGCCGTCATTGTTTTGGGTGCCTCAGCCAATATGTCATTTCTTGAACAGCATTTTCCTAAATGTTTTCTGGGTCTGAGTTGGTTTTTCTTCTTCCTTCCCAAATTTTGTATTCTGACGCAATACAAACAAGCGTTAGGAAAGAGTAGCCATTATAAAATACAAAACACAACAAATAGGCATTTGAAGCTTAGAAATCTATAGGTAACACAACCAAGGTGAGTTTTTGTGTTTTGGAAACTAAAATGGAACACTTTGGCTGAGGTGACAGACATTAAAAGCCTCCAAACTGAGTTACACTGCGATTTGCAGGTTAATTCAGTCAGAATTGCACAGGCAGTCAGCTGGAGGGGTGGATGAATCCGGGAACAGCCGTTTTCCTTGTGACTAAATCAAGCCCAATATCATTATGGATTCTTCCATTTCTTTGGCTTTTTTCTCATTTTTCTTATTTCTCATGGTTTGTAATGAATTTTCTGATGTGATCTTTGGTTTTGAGGCTGCAGTATGGAGTTCAGGGCACAAGAGGAAGGTTCTTTTTCAATCAGGGCACAGCTGTTGGCGTGCTCCAATTCTGGCTTGCTGTCATTATTTTGACTGCCTCAGCCAATTTGTGGTTTCTTGAGTGGCAATTTCCTAAATATTTTCTGTGTCTGAGTTGGTTTTGCCTTCTTCCTTCCCAAATTTTGTATTCTGACGCAATACAAACAAGAGTTTGGACTGAGTTGCCATTATGAAATAAAAAACACAAACAATAGGCGTTTGAACCATAGAAATCTACAGGTAACACGACTAAGGTGAGTTTTTGTGATTTGGAAAATAAAATGGATCACTTTGGCTGAGGTGACAGATATTAATAGCCTCCAAACTGAGTTTCACTGCGATTTTCAGGTTAATTCACTCAGAATTCCACAGGCAGTCAGCTGGAGGGGTGGATGAATCCGGGAACTGCAGGTTTCCTTGCGACTAAATCAAACCCAATATCATTATGGATTCTTGCATTTCTTCGGCTTTTTTCTCATTTTTCTTATTTATCATGGTTTGTAATGAATTTTCTGATGTGAGCTTTGGTTTTGGGACTGGCATATTGAGTTCAGGGCACAATAGGTAGGTTCATTTTCAAAAAGGACACAGCTGTTGGCTTGCTCCAATTCTGGCTTGCTGTCATTGTTTTGGGTGCTTCAGGCAATTTGTGGTTTCTTGAGTGGCAATGTCCTGAATGTTTTCTGGGTCTGAGTCGGTTTTGTCTTCTTCTTCCCAAATTTTGTATTCTAATGCAATACAAGCAAGATTTTGGAGAGAGTAGCCATTATGAAAGAAAAAAAAAACACAGCAAATTGGCCATTCAGGTTTAGAAATCTACAGGCAACACGACCAAGATGAGCTTCTGTGTTTTGGAAAATGACATGGAACCCTTCTACTGAGGGTACAGATTCTAATTCCTTCCAAATTGAGTGTGAGTGCGATTTTGAGGTGAATTCAATCAGAATTCCAAAGTCAGTCAGTGGAAGGGGGGGATGAATCAGGAAACAGCTAGTTTCCTTGTGTCTAAATACAGTCAAATATCACAAAGGACGCTTGCATTTGTTTGCCTTTTTCACATTTTCCTTATTTCTCATGGTTTGTAATGCATTTTCTGATTTGAGCTTTGGTTTTGAGGCTGGTATATTGAGTTCAGGGCACAAGAGGAAGGATCTTTTTCAATCAGGGCACAGCTGTTGGCTTGCTCCAATTCTGGCTTGCTGTCATTTCTTTGGGTGTCTCTGCTGACTTTTTGTTTCTTGAGCGGCAATTTCCTAAATGTTTTCTGGGTCTGAGTTGGTTTTGCCTTCTTCCTTTACAAATTTTGTATTCTGATGCAATAGAAGCAAGATTTTGGACAGATGAGCCTTTATGAAAGAAAAAAAAAAACTCAGCAAATTGGCCTTTCAGGATTCGGAATCTACAGGCAACATGACAAAGATGAGTTTCTGTGTTTTGGAAAATGTCATGGAACCCTTCTGCTGAGGGGACAGATACTAATTCCCTCTAAATTGAGTGTCAGTGCGATTTTGAGGTGAATTCAATCAGAATTCCAAAGTCATTCTGTGGAAGAGGGGGGATGAATCGGGAATGAGCCAGTTTCCTTGTGTCTAAATCCAGCTAAATATCAGAAAGTACTCTTGTATTTCTTTTGCTTTTTCACATTTCCCTTATTTATCATGGTTTGTAATGAATATTCTGATGTGAGCTTTGGTTTTGAGGCTGCAATATGGAGTTCAGGACACCGGAGGAATGGTCTTTTTGAATCAGGGCACAGCTGTTGGCTTGCTCCAATTCTGGCTTGCTGTCATTGTTTTGGGTTACTCAGCTATCTTTTGGTTTCTTGAGCGGCAATTTCCTAAATGTTTCCTGGGTCTGAGTTGGTGTTTCCTTCTTCCTTCCCAAACTTTGTATTCTGACGCAATACAAACAAGAGTTTGGACAGCGTAGCCATTATGAAATAAAAAACACAACAAATAGGCATTTGCAGCTTAGAAATCTACAGGAACATGACCAAGGTGAGTTTTTGTAATTTGGAAAATAAAATGGAACACTTTGGCGGAGGTGACAGACATTAATTGCCTCCAAACTGATTTTCATAGCGATTTTCACGTGAATTCAGTCAGAATTCCACAGGCAGTCAGCTGCAAAGGTGGATGAATCCAGGAACAGCCGGTATCCATACCACTAAATCAAGCCCACTATCATTATGCATTCTTGCATTTCTTTGGCTATTTTCTCATTTTTCTTATTTATCATGGTTTGTAATGAATTTTCTGATGTGAGCTTTGGTTTTGAGGCTGGCATATTTAGTTCAGGGCACAAAAAAAGGTTCTTTTTCAATCAGGGCACAGCTGTTGGCTTGCTCCAATTCTGGCTTGCTTTAAAGGTTTTTGGTGCCTCAGCGGCCTTTGGTTACTTGAGCAGCAATTTCCTAAATGTTTTCTGGGTCTGAGTTGGTTTTGCCTTCTTCCTTCCCAAATTTTGTATTCTGATGCAATACAAGCAAGAGTTTGGACAGAATAGCCATTATGAATTAAAAAACACAACTAATAGGCATTGATTCTTAGAAATCTACAGGTAACACAACCAAGGTGAGTTTTTGTGATTTGGAAAATAAAATGGAACACTTTGGCTGAGGTGACAGATATAATATTGCCTCCAAACTGAGTTACACTGCGATTTTCAGGTTAATTCTGTCAGAATTGCACAGGCAGTCTGCTGGAGGGGTGGATGAATCCGGGAACAGCCGGTTTCCTTGCTACTAAATAAACCCCAATATCATTATGGATTCTTGCATTTCTTTGGATTTTTCTCATTTTTCTTATTTATCATGGTTTATAATGCATTTTCTGATGTGAGCTTTGGTTTTGAGGCTGGCATATTGAATTCAGGGCACCAGATTGGTTCTTTTTCAATCAGGGCACAGCTGTTGGCGTGGTCCAATTCTGGTTTGCTGTGATTGTTTTGGGTGCATCTGCTTACTTTTGGTTTCTGAGCGACAATTTCCTAAATGTTTTCTGGGTCTGAGTTGGTTTTGCCTTCTTCCTTCCCAAATTATGTATTCTGAGGCAATACAAACATGAGTTTGGGCAGAGTTGCCCTTATGAGATAAATTCACAACAAATAGGCATTTGAAGCTTAGAAATCTACAGGTAACATGACCAAGGTGAATTTTTGTGTTTTGGAAAATAAAATGGAACACTTTGGCTGAGGTGACAGATATTAATTGCCTCCAAACTGAGTTTCACTGTGAATTTCAGGTTAATTCAGTCAGAATTCCACAGGCAGTTAGCTGGAGGGGTGGATGAATCCGGGAATAACCGGTTTCCTTGCGACTAAATCAAGCCAATATCATTATGGATGCTTGCAATTCTTTGGCTTTTTTCTCATTTTTCTTATTTATCAAGGTTTGTAATGAAGTTTCTGATGTGAGCTTTGGTTTTGAGGCTGGCATATTGAGTTCAGGGTACAAGAGGATGGTTCTTTTTCAATCACGGCACAGCTGTTGGCTTGCTCTAATTCTGGCTTGCTGTCATTGTTTTGGGTGCCTCAGCTTACATTTGCTTTCTTGAGGGGCGTTTGCTAAATGTTTTCTGGGTCTGAGTTGGTTTTGCCTTCTTCCTTCCCAAATTTTGTATTCTGACGCAATACAACCAAGAGTTTGGGCAGAGTAGCCTTTCAGAAATAAAAAGCACAACAAATATGCGTTTGAAGCTTAGACATCTACAGGTAATATGACCAAGGTGAGTTTTTGTGATTTGGAAAATAAAATGGAACACTTAGACTGAGGTGACAGATATTAATAGCTTCCAAACTGAGTTTCACTTTGATTTTCAGGTTAATTCACTCAGAATTCCACTGGCAGGCAGCTGGAGGGGTGGATGAATCTGTGAACAGCTGGTCTCCTTGCGACTAAATCAAGCCCAATATCATTATGGATTCTTGCCTTTCTTTGGCTCTTTTCTCATTTTTCTTATTTATCATGGTTTGTAATGAATTTTCTGATGTGAGCTTTGGTTTTGAGGCTGGCATATTGCGTTCTTGGCACAAGAGGATGGTTCTTTTTCAATCAGGGCACAGCTGTTGGCTTGCTCCAATTCTGGCTTGCTTTAAAGGTTTTTGGTGCCTCAGCGGCCTTTGGTTACTTGAGCGTCAATTTCCTAAATGTTTTGTGGGTCTGAGTTGGGTTTGCCGTCTTCCTTCCCAAATTTTGTATTCTGACGCAATACACATAAGAGTTTGGACAGAGTAGCCATTATGAAATAAAAAACAGAACAAAGAGGCGGTTGATGCTTAGAAATCTTCAGGTAACACGACCAAGGTGAGTTTTTGTGTTTTGGAAAATAAAATGGAACACTTTGGCTGAGGTGACAGATATTAATTGCCTCCAAACAGAGTTTCACTGCGATTTTCAGGTTAATTCAGTCAGAATTCCACAGGCAGTCAGCTAGAGGGGTGGATGAATCCGGGAATAGCCGGTTTCCTTGCGACTAAATCAAGCCCAATATCATTATGGATTCTTCCATTTCTTTGGCTTTTTTCTCATTTGTCTTATTTATCATGGTTTGTAATGAATTTTCTGATGTGAGCTTTGGTTTTGAGGCTGGAATATTGAGTTCAGGGCCCCAGAGGATGGTTCTTTTTCAATCAGGGCACAGCTGTTGGCGTGTTCCAATTCTGGCTTGTTGTCATTCTTTTGGGTGCCTCAGACGTTTATGGTTTCTTCAGCAGCAATTTCCAAAATGTTTTCTGGGTCTGAGTAGGTTTTGCCTTCTTCCTTTCCAAATTTTGTATTCTGACGCAATACAAACAAGAGTTTGGACAGAGTAGCAATTATAAAATAAAAAACACAACAAATAGGCGTTTGAGGCTTAGAAATCTACAGATAACACGACCAAGGTGAGTTTTTGTGATTTGGAAAATAAAATGGAACACTTTGGCTGAGGTGACAGATATTAATTGCCTCCAAACTGAGTTTCACTGTGATTTTCAGGTTAATTCAGTCAGAATTCCACAGGCAGTCAGCTGGAGGGGTGGATGAATCTGGGAACAGCCGGTTTCCTTGTGACTAAATCAAGCCAATATCATTATGGATTCTTGCATTTCTTTGGCCTTTCTCATTTTTCATATTTATCATGGTTTATAATGCATTTTCTGATGTGAGCTTTGGTTTTGAGGCTGGCATATTGAATTCAGGGCACCAGAGGATGGTTCTTTTTCAATCAGGGCACAGCTGTTGGCATGCTCCAATTCTGGCTTGCTGTCATTGTTTTGGGTGCCTCAGTCAATTTGTGGTTTCTTGTGTAGCAATTTCCTCAATGTTTTCTGGGTCTGAATCGGTTCTGCCTTCTTCTTCCCAAATTTTGTATTCTGATACAATAGAAGCAAGATTTTGGACAGAGTAGCCATTATGAAAGAAAAAAAAACATAGCAAATTGGCCGTTCAGAATTAGAAATCTACAGGCAACACAAACAAGATGAGTTTCTGTGTTTTGGAAAACGACATGGAACCCATCAGCTGAGGGGACAGATTCTAATTCCCTCCAAATTGAGTGTGAGAGCGATTTTCAAGTAAATTCAATCAGAATTCCAAAGTAAGTCTTGGGAAGGAGGGGATGAATCTGGAAACAGCCAGTTTCCTTGTGTCTAAATCCAGCCAAATATCACAAAGGACTCTTGCATTTCTTTGGCTTTTTCACATTTCCCTTATTTATATGGTTTGTAATGAATTTTCTGATGTGAGTTTTGGTTTCGAGGCTGCAATACGGAGTTAGGGCACCGGAGGAATGGTCTTTTTCAATCAGGGCACAGCTGTTGGCTTGCTCCAATTCTGGCTTGCTGTCCTGGTTGTGGGTGCCTCAGGTGATTTGTGGTTTCTTGAGTGGCAATTTCCTAAATGTTTTCTGGGTCTAGGTTGGTTTTGTCTTCTTCCTTCCCAAATTTTGTATTCTGATGCAATACAAACAAGATTTTGGACAGAGTAGCCATTATGAAAGAAAAAAAAAAACACAGCAAATTGGCCTTTCAGGATTAGAAATCTACAGGTAACACAACCAAGATGAGTTTCTGCGTTTTGTATAATGACATGGATCCCATCTGCTGAGGGGACAGATTCTAATACCCTCCAGATTGAGTGTGAGTGCGATTTTGAGGTGAATTCAATCAGAATATCAAAGTCAGTCTGTGGAAAGGGCGGATGCATTTGTAAACAGCCAGTTTCCTTGTGTCTAAATCCAGCCAAATATCACAAAGGACGCTTGCATTTCTTTGGCTTTTTCTATTTCACTGATTTATCATGGTTTGTAATGAATTTTCTGATGTGAGCTTTGGTTTTGAGGCTGGCATATTGAGTTCAGGGCACCAGAGGATGGTTCTTTTTCAATCAGGGCACAGCTGTTGGCGTGGTCCAATTCTGGCTTGTTGTCATTGTTTTGGTTTAATTAGCCGATTTATGGTTTCTTGAGCGGCAATTTCCTAATTGTTTTCTGGGAATGAGTAGATTTTGCCTTCTTCCTTCCGAAATTATGTATTCTGACACAATACAAACAAGAGTTTGCGCAGAGTAGCGCATATGAAATAAAAAACACAACAAGTAGGCGTTTGAAGCTTAGAAATGTACAGGTAACACGACCAAGCTGAGTTTTTGTGTTTTGGAAAATAAAATGGAACACTTTGGCTGAGGTGACATATATTAATTTCCTCCAAACTGAGTTTCACTGCGATTTTCAGGTTAATTCAGTCAGAATTCCACAGGCAGTCAGCTGCAGCGGTGGATGAATCCAGGAACAGCCGGTTTCCTTGTGAATAAATCAAGCACAGTATCATTATGGATTCTTGCATTTCTTTGGCTTTTTTCTCATTTCTCTTATGTATCATGGTTTGTAATGAATTTTCTGATGTGAGCTTTGGTTTTGCGGCTGGCATATTTAGTTCAGGGCACAAGAAAAGATTCTTTTTCAATCAGGGCACAGCTGTTGGCTTGCTCCAATTCTGGCTTGTTTTAAAGGTTTTTGGTGCCTCAGCGGCCTTTGGTTTCTTGAGCGCCAATATCCTAAATGTTTCCTGGGTCTGAGTTGGTTTTGCCTTCTTCCTTCCCAAATTTTGTATTCTGATGCCATACAAACAAGAGTTTGGACAGAGTAGCCATTATGAAATAAAAAACACAACAAATAGGCGTTTGAGGCTTTGAAATATACAGGTAACACGACCAAGGTGAGTTTTTGTGTTTTGGAAAATAAAATGGAACACTTTGGCTGAGGTGACAGATATTAATTTCCTCCAAACAGTTTCACTGCGATTTTCAGGTTAATTCAGTCAGAATTCCACAGGCAGTCAGCTGGACGGGTGGATGAATCTGGGAACAGCCGGTTTCCTTGCGACTAAATCAAGCCCAATATCATTATGGATTCTTGCATTTCTTTGGCATTCTTCTTATTGTTCCAATTTATCATGGTTTGTAATGAATTTTCTGATGTGAGCTTTGATTTTGAGGCTGGCATTTGAGTTCAGGGCACTAGACGAAGGTTCTTTTTCAATCAGGGCACAGCTGTTGGCTTGCTCCAATTCTGGCTTGCTTTAAAGGTTTTTGGTGCCTCAGCGGCCTTTGGTTACTTGAGCGTCAATTTCCTAAATGTTTTCTG
This sequence comes from Oryctolagus cuniculus, assembly GCF_964237555.1. NCBI lineage: Eukaryota > Metazoa > Chordata > Mammalia > Lagomorpha > Leporidae > Oryctolagus > Oryctolagus cuniculus. Next base: position 25,295,323 of record NC_091438.1, on the reverse strand, counting down.
GGTCTGAGTTGGTTTTGCCTTCTTCCTTCCCAAATTTTGTATTCTGACGCAATACAAACAAGAGTTTGGACAGAGTAGCCATTATGAAATAAAAAACAGAACAAATAGGCGTTTGATGCTTAGAAATCTACAGGTAACACGACCAAGCTGAGTTTTTGTGTTTTGGAAAATAAAATGGAACACTTTGGCTGAGGTGACAGATATTAATTGCCTCCAAACAGAGTTTCACTGCGATTTTCAGGTTAATTCAGTCAGAATTCCACAGGCAGTCAGCTGGAAGGAGGGGATGAATCTGGAAACAGCCAGTTTCCTTGTGTCTAAATCCAGCCAAATATCACAAAGGACTCTTGCATTTCTTTGGCTTTTTCACATTTCCCTTATTTATATGGTTTGTAATGAATTTTCTGATGTGAGTTTTGGTTTCGAGGCTGCAATACGGAGTTCAGGGCACCGGAGGAATGGTCTTTTTCAATCAGGGCACAGCTGTTGGCTTGCTCCAATTCTGGCTTGCTGTCATGGTTGTGGGTGCCTCAGGTGATTTGTGGTTTCTTGAGTGGCAATTTCCTAAATGTTTTCTGGGTCTAGGTTGGTTTTGTCTTCTTCCTTCCCAAATTTTGTATTCTGATGCCATACAAACAAGATTTTGGACAGAGTAGCCATTATGAAAGAAAAAAAAAACACAGCAAATTGGCCTTTCAGGATTAGAAATCTACAGGTAACACAACCAAGATGAGTTTCTGCGTTTTGTATAATGACATGGATCCCATCTGCTGAGAGGACAGATTCTAATACCCTCCAAATTGAGTGTGAGTGTGATTTTGAGGTGAATTCAATCAGAATTCCAAAGTCAGTCTGTGGAAAGGGCGGATGCATTTGTAAACAGCCAGTTTCCTTGTGTCTAAATCCAGCCAAATATCACAAAGGACGCTTGCATTTCTTTGGCTTTTTCTATTTCACTGATTTATCATGGTTTGTTATGAATTTTCTGATGTGAGCTTTGGTTTTGAGGCTGGCATATTGAGTTCAGGGCACCAAAGGATGGTTCTTTTTCAATCAGGGCACAGCTGTTGGCGTGGTCCAATTCTGCCTTCTTGTCATTGTTTTGGGTTAATCAGCTGATTTATGGTTTCTTCAGCGGCAATTTCCTAAATGTTTTCTTGGAATGAGTAGATTTTGCCTTCTTCCTTTCCAAATTTTGTATTCTGACGCAATACAAACAAGAGTTTGGACAGAGTAGACATTATGAAATAAAAAACACAACAAATAGGCGTTTGAGGCTTAGAAATCCACAGGTAACAATACAAGGTCAGTTTTTGTTATTTGTAAAATAAAATGGAACACTTTGGCTGAGGTGACAGATATTAATTGCCTCCAAACAGAGTTTCACTGCAATTTTCAGGTTATTTCAGTCAGAATTCCACAGGCAGTCAGCTGGAGGGGTGGATGAATCCGGGAACAGCTGGTTTACTTGCGACTAAAACAAGCAAAATACTATTATGGATTCTTGCATTTCTTTGGCATTTTTTCTCATTTTTCTTATTTATCATGGTTTGTAATGAATTTTCTGATGTGAGCTTTGGTTTTGAGGCTGGAATATTGAGTTCAGGGCACCAGAGGATGGTTTTTTTCAATCAGGGCACAGCTGTTGGCTTGCTCCAATTCTGGCTTGTTGTCATTGTTTTGGGTGCCTCAGCCGTTTATGGTTTCTTGAGGGGCAATTTCCTAAATGTTTTCTGGGTCTGAGTTGGTTTTGCCTTCTTCCTTCCCAAATTTTGTATTCTGACACAATACAAACAAGAGTTTGGACAGAGTAGACATTATGAAATAAAAAACACAACAAATATGCATTTGAGGCTTAGAAATCTACAGGTAACACCACCAAGGTGAGTTTTTGTGATTTGGAAAATAAAATGGAATACTTTGGCTGAGGTGACAGATATTAATTGCCTCCAAACTGAGTTTCACTGTGATTTTCAGGTTAATTCAGTCAGAATTCCACAGGCAGTCAGCTGGAGGGGTGGATGATTCCGGGAACAGCCGGTTTCCTTGCGACTAAATCAAGCCAATATCATTATGGATTCTTGCATTTCTTTGGCATTCTTCTCATTTTCCTTATTTATCATGGTTTGTAATGAATTTTCTGATGTGAGCTTTGGTGTTGAGGCTGGCATATTGAATTCAGGGCACCAGAGGATGGTTCTTTTTCAATCAGGTCACAGCTGTTGGCTTGCGCCAATTCTGGCTTGTTTTAAAGGTTTTTGGTGGCTCAGCGGCCTTTGGTTACTTGAGCGTCAATTTCCTAAATGTTTTCTGGGTCTGAGTTGGTTTTGCCTTCTTCCTTCCCGAATTTTGTATTCTGATGCAATACAAACAAGAATTTGGACAGAGTAGCCATAATGAAATAAAAAACACAACAAATAGGCGTTTGAAGCTTAGAAATCTACAGGTAACACGACCAAGGTGAGTTTTTGTTATTTGGAAATAAAATGGAACACTTTGGCTGAGGTGACAGATATTAATTGCCTCCAAACAGAGTTTCTCTGCGATTTTCAGCTTCATTCAGTCAGAATTCCACAGGCAGTCAGCTGGAGGGGTGGATGAATCCGGGAACAGCCGGTTTCCTTGCGACTAAATCAAGCCAATATCATTATGGATTCTTGCATTTCTTTGGCTTTTTTCTCATTTTTCTTATTTATCATGGTTTGTAATGAATTTTCTGATGTGAGCTATGGTTTTGAGGCTGGCATATTGAGTTCAGGGCACCGGAGGAATGGTGTTTTTCAATCAGGGCACAGCTGTAGGCGTGGTCCAATTCTGGCTTGCTGTGATTGTTTTGGGTGCATCTGCTGACTCTTGGTTTCTGAGTGGCAATTTCCTAAATGTTTTTGGGTCTGAGTTGGTTTCCCCTTCTTCCTTCCCAAATTTTGTATTCTGATGCCATACAAACAAGATTTTGGACAGAGTAGACTTTATGAAATAAAAAAAAAAAAAACACAGCAAATTGGCCGTTCAGGATTAGAAATCTACAGGCAACACAAACAAGATGAATTTCTGTGTTTTGGAAAACGACATGGAACCCATCAGCTGAGGGGACAGATTCTAATTCCCTCCAAATTGAGTGTGAGAGCGATTTTCAAGTAAATTCAATCAGAATTCCAAAGTAAGTCTTGGGAAGGAGGGGATGAATCTGGAAACAGCCAGTTTCCTTGTGTCTAAATCCAGCCAAATATCACAAAGGACGCTTGCATTTCTTTGGCTTTTTCACATTTCCCTTATTTATATGGTTTGTAATGAATTTTCTGATGTGAGTTTTGGTTTCGAGGCTGCAATACGGAGTTCAGGGCACCGGAGGAATGGTCTTTTTCAATCAGGGCACAGCTGTTGGCTTGCTCCAATTCTGGCTTGCTGTCATGGTTGTGGGTGCCTCAGGTGATTTGTGGTTTCTTGAGTGGCAATTTCCTAAATGTTTTCTGGGTCTAGGTTGGTTTTGTCTTCTTCCTTCCCAAATTTTGTATTCTGATGCAATACAAACAAGATTTTGGACAGAGTAGCCATTATGAAAGAAAAAAAAAAACACAGCAAATTGGCTTTTCAGGATTAGAAATCGACAGGTAACAGAACCAAGATGAGTTTCTGCGTTTTGTATAATGACATGGATCCCATCTGCTGAGGGGACAGATTCTAATTCCCTCCAAATTGAGTGTGAGTGCGATTTTGAGGTGAATTCAATCAGAATTCCAAAGTAAGTCTGTGGAAAGGGGGGATGAATTTGTAAACAGCCAGTTTCCTTGTGTCTAAATCCAGCCAAATATCACAAAGGACGCTTGCATTTCTTTGGCTTTTTCTATTTCCCTGATTTATCATGGTTTGTAATGAATTTTCTGATGTGAGCTTTGGCTTTGAGGCTGGCATATTGAGTTCAGGGCACCAGAGGATGGTTCTTTTTCAATCAGGGCACAGCTGTTGGCATGGTACAATTCTGGCTTGTTGTCATTGTTTTGGGTTCCTCAGCCGATTTATGGTTTCTTGAGCAGCAATTTCCTAAATGTTTTCTGGGAATGAGTAGATTTTGCCTTCTTCCTTCCTAAATTATGTATTCTGACACAATACAAACAAGAGTTTGCGCAGAGTAGCACATATGAAATAAAAAAAAACACAGCAAATAGGCGTTTGAAGCTTAGAACTGTACAGGTAACACGACCAAGCTGAGTTTTTGTGTTTTGGAAAATAAAATGGAACACTTTGGCTGAGGTAACAGATATTAATTGCCTCCAAACAGAGTTTCACTGCGATTTTCAGGTTAATTCAGTCAGAATTCCACAGGCAGTCAGCTGCAGCGGTGGATGAATCCAGGAATACCCGGTATCCTTGTGAATAAATCAAGCACAGTATCATTATGGATTCTTGCATTTCTTTGGCTTTTTTCTCATTTCTCTTATTTATCATGGTTTGTAATGAATTTTCTGATGTGAGCTTTGGTTTTGAGGCTGGCATATTGAGTTCAGGGCACAAGAAAAGGTTCTTTTTCAATCAGGGCACAGCTGTTGGCTTGCTCCAATTCTGGCTTGCTGTCATTGTTTTTGGTGCCTCTGCTGACTTTTGGTTTCTTCAGTGGCACTTCCTAAATGTTTTCTGGGTCTGAGTTGTTTTGCCTTCATCCTTCCCAAATTTTGTATTCTGACACAATACAAACAAGAGTTTGGACAGAGTAGACATTATGAAATAAAAAACACAACAAATAGGTGTTTAGCTTATAAATCTACAGGTAACACTACCAAGGTGAGTTTTTGTGTTTTGAAAAATAAAATCGAACACTTTGGCTGAGGTGACACATATTAATTGCCTTCAAACTGAGTTTCACTGTGATTTTCAGGTTAATTCAGTCAGAATTCCACAGGCAGTCAGCTGGAGGGGTGGATGAATCCGGGAACAGCCCGTTTCCTTGCGAATAAATCAAGCCCAATATCATTATGGATTCTTGCATTTCTTTGGCTTTTTTCTCTTTTTTCTTATTTATCATGGTTTGTAATGCATTTTCTGATGTGAGCTTTGGTTTTGAGGCTGGCATATGGAGTTCAGGGCACAATAGGAGGGTTCTTTTTCAAAAAGGACACAGCTGTTGTCGTGGTCCAATTCTGGCTTGCTGTCATTGTTTTGAGTGCCTCAGCCAGTTTGTGGTTTCTTGAGCGGCAATTTCCTAAATGTTTTCTGGGTCTGAGTTGCTTTTGCCTTCTTCCTTCCCAAATTTTGTATTCTGACGCAATACAAACAAGAGTTTGGACAGAGTAGCCATTATGAAATAAAAAACACAACAAATAGGTGTTGGAAGCTTAGAAATCTACAGGTAACACGACCAAGGTGAGTTTTTGTGATTTGGAAACTAAAATGGAACACTTTGGCTGAGGTGACAGATATTAATTGCCTCCAAACTGAGTTTCACTGCGATTTTCAGGTTAATTCAGTCAAAATTCCAGAGGCAGTCAGCTGGAGGGGTGGATGAATCGGGGAACAGCTGGTTTCCTTGAGACTAAATCAAGCCCAATATCTTTATGGATTCTTGCATTTCTTTGGCTTTTTTCTCATTTTTTTTATTTATCATGGTTAGTAATGAGATGTCAGATGTCAGCTTTGGTTTTAAGGCTGCAATATGTAGTTCAGGGCACCGGAGGAATGCTCTTTTTCAATCAGGGTACAGCTGTTGGCTTGCTCCAATTCTAGCTTGCTGTCATTGTTTTGGGTGTTGCAGGCAATTTATGGTTTCTTTTGTATAAATTTCCTAAATGTTTTCTGGGTCTGTGTTGGTTTTGCCTTCTTCCATCCCAAATTTTGTATTCTGATGGAATACACACAATAGTTTGCAAAGAGTAGACATTATGAAATAAAAAATACAACAAATAGGCGTTTGAAGCTTATAAATCTGCAGGTAACACGACTAAGGTGAGTTTTTGTGTTTTGGAAAATAAAATGGAACACTTTGGCTGAGGTGACAGATATTAATTGCCTCCAAACTGAGTTTCACTGTGATTTTCAGCTTCATTCAGTCAGAATTCCACAGGCAGTCAGCTGGTGGGGTGGATGAATCCGGGAACAGCCGGTTTCCTTGCGACTAAATCAAGCCCAATATCATTATGGATTCTTGCATTTCTTTGGCTTTTTTCTCATTTTTCTTATTTATCATGGTTTGTAATGAAGTTTCTGATGTGAGCTTTGGTTTTGAGGCTGGCATATTGAGTTCAGGGCACCAGAGGAAGGTTCTTTTTCAATCAGAGCACAGCTGTTCGATTGCTCCAATTCTGGCTTGCTGTCATTTTGTTGAGTGCCTCAACCAAATTGTAGTTTTTTGAGTGTCAATTTTTCTAAATGTTTTCTGGGTCTGAGTTGGTTTTGCCTTCTTCCTTCCCAAATTTTGTATTCTGATGCAATACACACAATAGTTTGCAAAGAGTAGACATTATGAAATAAAAAACACAACAAATAGGCATTTGAAGATTAGACATCTAGAGATAACACGACCAAGGTGAGGTTTTGTGTTTTGCAAAATAAAATGGAACACTTTGGCTTAGGTGACAGATATTAATTGCTTCCAAACTTAGTTTCACTGCGATTTTCAGGTTAATTCAGTCAGAATTCCACAGGCAGTCATCTGGAGGGGTGGCTGAATCCGGTTACTGCCGGTTTCCTTGCGACTAAATCAAGCCCAATATCATCATGGATTCTTGCATTTCTTTGCCTTTTTTTCTCATTTTTCTTATTTATCATGGTTTGTAATGAATTTTCTGATGTCAGCTTTGGTTTTGAAGCTGGCATATTTAGTTCATGGAACAATAGCATGGTTCATTTTTAAATAAGGTTATAGCTGTTGGCTTGCTCCAATTCTGGATTGCTGTCATTTTGTTGAGTGCGTCAGCCAATTTGTGGTTCCTTGAGTGGCAATTTCCTAAACGTTTTCTGGGTCTGAGTTGGTGTTGCCTTCTTCCTTCCCAAATTTTATATTCTGGCCCAATTCAAACAAAAGTTTGGACAGAGTAGCCATTATGAAATAAAAAACAGCACAAAAAGGCGTTTGAAGCTTAGAAATCTACAGGTAACATGACCAAGGTGAGTTTTTGTGTTTTGGAAACTAAAATGGAACACTTTGGCTGAGGTGACAGATATTAATTGCCTCCAAACTGAGTTTCACTGCGATTTTCAGTTTAATTCAGTCAGAATTCCACAGGCAGTCAGCCGGAGGGGTGGATGATCCGGGAACAGCCGGTTGCCTTGGGACTAAATCAAGCCCAATATCATTTTGGATTCTTGCATTTCTTTGGCTTTTTTCTCATTTTTCTTATTTATCATGGTTTGTAATGAATTTTCTGATGTGAGTTTGGTTTTGAGGGCGGCATATTGAGTTCAGGGCACAAGAGGAAGGTTCATTTTCAATGAGGGCACAGCTGTTGGCTTTCTCCTATTCTGGCTTGCTGTCATTGTTTTGGGTACCCCAGCTGAGTTTTGGTTTCTTGAGCGGCAATTTCCTAAATGTTTTCAGGGACTGAGTTGGTTTTGCCTTCTTCCTTCCCAAATTTTGTATTCTGATGCCATGCAATCAAGAGTTTGGACAGAGTAGCCATTATGAAATAAAAAACACAACAAATAGGCGTTTGAAGCTTAGAAATCTACAGGTAACAGGACCAAGGTGAGTTTTTGTGCTTTGGCAAATAAAATGGAACACTTTGGCTGAGGTGACAGATATTAATTAACTCCAAACTGAGTTTCACTGCGATTTTCAGGTTAATTCAGTCAGAATTCCACAGGCAGTCAGCTGGAGGGGTGGATGAATCTGGGAACAGCCAGTTTCCTTGCAACTAAATCAAGCCCAATACCATTATGGATTCTTGCATTTCTTTGGCTGTTTTCTCATTTTTCTTATTTATCATGGTGTGTAATGAATTTTCTGATGTGAGCTTTGGTTTTGAGGCAGGCATATTGAGTTCAGCTCACAAGAGGAAAGTTCTTTTTCAAAAAGGACACAGCTCTTGGCTTGCTCCAATTCTGGCTTGCTGTCATTGTTTTGGGTGTCTCAGCTGACTTTAGGTTTTTTGAGCGTAAATTTTCTAAATGTTTTCAGGGACTGAGTTGGTTTTGTCTTCTTCTTTCTGAAATTTTGTATTCTGACGCAATACAAAGAAGAGTTTGGACAGAGTAGCCATTATGAAATAAAAAACACAACCAATAGGCGTTTGAAGCTTAGACATCTACAGGTAACACGACCAAGGTGAGTTTTTGTGTTTTGGAAACTAAAATGGAACACTTTGGCTGAGGTGACAGATATTAATTGCCTCCAAACTGAGTTTCACTGCGATTTTCAGGTTAATTCAGTCGGAATTCCACAGGAAGTCAGCTGGAGGGGTGGATGTATTCGGGAACAGCTGGTTTCCTTTCGACTAAATCAAACCCAATATCATTATGGATTCTTGCATTTCTTTGGCTTTTTTCTCATTTTTCTTATGTGTCAATGTTTGTAATCAATTTCTGATGTGAGCTTTGGTTTTTAGGCAGCAATATGGAGGTCAGGGCACAGGAGGAAGTTTCTTTTTCAATCAGGGAACAGCTGTTGGCTTTCTGCAATTCTGGCTTGCTGTCATTGTTTTTGGTGCCTCAGCTGACTTTTGGTATCTTGAGCGGCATTTGCCAAATGTTTTCTGGGTCTGAGTTGGTTTTGCTTTTCTTTTCTGAAATTTTGTATTCCGACGCAATACAAACCAGAGTTTGGACTGAGTTGCCATTATGAAATAAAAAACACAACCAATAGGCGTTGGAAGCTAGACATCTGCTGGTAACACCACCAAGTGAGCTTTTGTGTTTTGGAAAATAAAATGGAACACTTTGGCTGAGGTAACAGACATTAATTGCCTCCAAACTGAGTTTCACTGTGATTTTCAAGTTAATTCAGTCAGAATTTCACTGGCAGTCAGCTGGAGTGGTGGATGAACCCGGGAACAGCCGGTATCCTTGCAACTAAATCAAGCCCAATATCATTATGCATTCTTGCATTTCTTTGGCATTTTTCTCATTTTTCCTATTTATCATGGTTTGCAATGAAGTTTCTGATGTGAGCTTTGGTTTTGAGGCTGCAATATGGATTTCAGGGCACCAGAGGATGGTTCTTTTTCAATCAGGGCACAGCTGTTGGCTTGCTCCAATTCTGGCGTGCTGTCATTGTGTTCAGTGCCTCAAACAAATTGTGGTTTTTTGAGTGGCAATTTACTAAATGCTTTCTGGGTCTGAGTTGGTTTTGCCTTCTTCCTTCGCAAATTTTGTATTCTGATGCAATACAAACAATAGTTTGGACAGAGTAGACATTATGAAATAAAAAAGCAACAAGTAGGCATTTGAAGATTAGAAATATAGAGATAACACGACCAAGGTGAGTTTTTGTGTTTTGGAAACTAAAATGGAACACTTTGGCTGAGGTGACAGATATTAATTGCTTGCAAACTTAGTTTCACTGCGATTTTCAGGTTAATTCAGTCAGAACTCCACAGGTAGTCAGCTGGAGGGGTGGATGAATCCGGGAACAGCCGGTTTCCTTGCGACTAAATCAAGCCTAATATCATTATGGATTCTTGCATTTCTTTGGCTTTTTTCTCATTTTTCTTATTTATCATGGTTTGTAATGAATTTTCTGATGTGAGCTTTGGTTTTGAGGCTGGCATATGGAGTTCAGGGCACAATAGGAGGGTTCTTTTTCAAAAAGGACACAGCTGTTGGCTTGCTCCAATTCTGGCTTGCTGTCATTGTTTTGGGTGCTTCAGTCAATTTGTGGTTTCTTGAGTGGCAATTTCCTAAATGTTTTCTGATTCTGAGTTGGTTTTGCCTTCTTCCTTCCCAAATTTTGTATTCTGACGCAATACAAACAAGAGTTTGGACAGAGTAGCCATTATGAAATAAAAAATGCAACAAATAGGCGTTTCAAGCTTAGACATCTACAGGTAACACGACTAAGATGAGTTTTGTGTTTTGGAAAATAAAATGAAACACTTTGGCTGAGGTGACAGATATTAATTTCCTCCAAACTGAGTTTCACTGCGATTTTCAGGTTAATTCAGTCAGAATTCCACAGGCAGTCAGCTGGAGGGGTGGATGAATCCAGGAACAGCCGGTTTCCTTGCAACTAAATCAAGCCCCATGTCATTATGGATTCTTGCATTTCTTTGGCTTTCTTCTCATTTTTCTTATTTATCATGGTTTGTAATGAATTTTCTGATGTGAGCTTTGGTTTTGAGGCTGGCATATTGAGTTCAGGGCACAAGAAAAAGTTCTTTTTTAATCTGGGCACAGCTGTTGGCTTGCTCCAATTCTGGCTTGCTGTCATTGTTTTGGGTGCCTCAGCTGACATTTGCTTTCTTTAGCGGCATTTGCTAAATGTTTTCTGGGCCTGAGTTGGTTTTGCCTTCTTCCTTCCCAAATTTTGTATTCTGACGCAATACAACCAAGAGTTTGGGCAGAGTAGCCTTTCAGAAATAAAAAGCACAACAAATAGGCGTTTGAAGCTTAAACATCTACAGGTAATATGACCAAGGTGAGTTTTTGTGATTTGGAAAATAAAATGGAACACTTTGCCTGAGGTCACACATATTAATTGCTTCCAAACTGAGTTTCACTTTGATTTTCAGGTTAATTCTGTCAGAATTCCACTGGCAGTCAGCTGGAGGGGTGGATGAATCTGTGAAGAGCTGGTCTCCTTGCGACTAAATCAAGCCCAATCTCATTATGGATTCTTGCCTTTCTTTGGCTTTTTTCTCATTTTTCTTATTTATCATGGTTTGTAATGAATTTTCTGATGTGAGCTTTGGTTTTGAGGCTGGCATATTGCGTTCTTGGCACAGGAGGATGGTTCTTTTTAAATCAGGGCTCAGCTGTTGCCTTGCTCCAATTCTGGCTTGCTTTAAACGTTTTTGGTGCCTCAGTGGCCTTTGGTTACTTGAGCGTCAATTTACTAAATGTTTTCTGGGTCTGAGTCGGTTCTGCCTTCTTCTTCCCAAATTTTGTATTCTGATACAATAGAAGCAAGATTTTGGACAGAGTAGCCATTATGAAATAAAAAACACAAAGTAGGCATTTGAAGATTAGAAATCTACTAGTAGCACGAAACAGGTGGTTTTTTGTGCTTTGGAAACTAAAATGGAACACTTTGGCTGAGGTGACAGATATTAATTAACTCCAAACTGAGTTTCACCGCGATTTGCAGGTTAATTCAGTCGGATTTCCACAAGCAGTCAGCTGGATGGGTGGATGAATCCGGGAACAGCCGGTTTCCTAGAGACTAAATCAAGCCCAATATCATTATGGATTCTTGCATTTCTTTGGCTTTTTTCTCATTTTTCTTATTTATCATCGTTTGTAATGAATTTTCTGATGTGAGCTTTGGTTTAGAGGCTGCAATATGGAGTTTAGGGCACAAGAGGAAGGTTCTTTTTCAATCAGGGCACAGCTGTTGGCTTGCTCCAATTTTGGCTTGCTGTCATTATTTTGGGTGCCTCAGTCGATTTGTGGTTTCTTGAGCGGCAATTTCCTAAGTATTTTCTGGGTCTGAGTTGGTTTTGCCTTCTTCCTTCCCAAATTTTGTATTCTGACGCAATACAACCAAGAGTTTGGGCAGAGAAGCCATTCGGAAATAAAAAGCACAACAAATATGCATTTGACGCTTAGAAATCTACAGCTAACACGACCAAGGTGAGTTTTTGTGTTTTGGAAACTAAAATGGAACACTTTGGCTGAGGTGACAGATATTAATTAACTCCAAACTGAGTTTCACTGCGATTTTCAGGTTAATTCAGTCAGAATTCCACAGGCAGTCAGCTGGAGGGGTGGATGATTCCAGGAACAGCTGGTTTCCTTGCGACTAAATCAAGCCCAATATCATTATGGATTCTTGCATTTCTTTGGCTTTTTTCTCATTTTTCTTATTTATCATGGTTTGTAATGAATTTTCTGATGTGAGCTTTGGTTTTGAGGCTGGCATATTTAGTTCAGGGAACAATAGGAAGGTTCTTTTTCAAAAAGGAAATAGCTGTTGGCTTGCTCCAATTGTGGCTTGCTGTCATTGTTTTGGGTGCCCCAGCCGATTTGTGGTTTCTTGAGCGGCAATTTCCTAAATGTTTTCTGGTCTGAGTTGGTTTTGCCTTCTTCCTTCCCAAATGTTGTATTCTGATGCCATACAAAGAAGAGTTTGGACAGAGTAGCCATTATGAAATACAAAACACAACAAATAGGCGTTTGAAGCTTAGACATATACAGGTAACACGACAAGGTTAATTTTTGTGACTTGTAAAGTAAAATGGAACACTTTGGCCGAGGTGACAGATATTAATTGCCTCAAACTGAGTTTCACTGCGATTTTCAGGTTAATGCAATCAGAATTCCACAGGCAGTCAGCTGGAGGGGTGGATGAATCCGGGAACAGCCGTTTTCCTTGCGATGTAATCAAGCACAATATCATTATAGATTCTTGCATTTCTTTGGCTTTTTTCTCATTTTTCTTATTTATCATGGTTTGTAATGAATTTTCTGATGTGAGCTTTGGTTTTGAGGGCGGCATATTGAGTTCTGGGCACCAGAGGATGATTCTTTTTCAATCAGGGCACAGCTGTTGGCGTGGTCTAATTCTGGCGTGCTGTCATTGTTTTTGGTGCCTTAGCATATTTGTGGTTTCTTGAGTGGCAATTTCCTAAATGTTTTCTGGGTCTGAGTAGGTTTTGCCTTCTTATTCCCAAATTTTGTATTCTGATGCAATACAAGCAAGAGTTTGGGCAGAGTAGCCATTATGAAAGAAAAAAAAACTCAGCAAATTGGCCTTTTAGGATTAGGAATCTACTGGCCACACGTCCAAGATAAGTTTCTGTGTTTTGGAAAATGACATGGAACCCTTCTGCTGAGGGGACAGATACTAATTCCCTCTTTATTCAGTGTCCGTGCGATTTTGAGGTGAATTCAATCAGAATTCCAAAGTCATTCTGTGAAAGGTGGGAATGAATCTGGAAACAGTCAGTTTCCTTGTGTCTAAATCCAGCCAAATATCACAAAGGACCCTTGCATTTCTTTGGCTTTCTCACATTTCCCTGATTTATCATGGTTTGTAATGAATTTTCTGATGTGAGCTTTGGTTTTGAGGCTGCAATGTGGAGTTCAGGGCACCGGAGGAATGGTCTTTTTCAATCAGGGCACAGCTGTTGGCTTGCTCAAATTCTGCCTTGCTGTCATTGATGCCATACAAACAAGAGTTTGGAAAGAATTTCCGATATGAAATAAAAAACACAACAAATAGGCGTTTGAAGCTTAGAAATCCATACGTAACACGACCAAGGTGAGTTTTTGTGTTTTGGAAACTATAATGGAACACTTTGGCTGAGGTGACAGATATTAATTGCCTCCACACTGAGTTTCACTGTGATTTTCAGGTTAATTCAGTCAGAATTCCACAGGCAGTCAGCTGGAGGGGTGGATGAAACCGGGAACAGCCAGTATCCTTGCAACTAAATCAAGCCCAATATCATTATAGATTCTTGCATTTCTCTGGCTTTTTTCTCATTTGTCTTATTTATCATGGTTTGTAATGAATTTTCTGATGTGAGCTTTGGTGTTGAGGCTGGCATATTGACTACAGGGCACAGGAGGAAGGTTCTTTTTCAATCAGGGCACAGCTGTTGGCTTGCTACAATTCTGGCTTGCTGTCATTGTTTTGGGTACTTGAGTGGCAATTTCCTAAATGTTTTCTGGGTCTGAGTTGGTTTTGTCTTCTTCCTTCCCAAATTTTGTATTCTGATGCCATGCAATCAAGAGTTTGGACAGAGTAGCCATTATGAAATAAAAAAAACAACAAATAGGCTTTTGAAGCTTATAAATCTACAAGTAACACGACCAAGGTGAGTTTTTGTGTTTTGGAAACTAAAATGGAACACTTTGGCTGAGGTGACAGATATTAATTAACTCCAAACTGAGTTTCACTGCGATTTGCAGGTTAATTCAGTCAAAATTCCACAGGCAGTTAGCTGGAGGGGTGGATGAATCCGGGAACAGAAGGTTTCCTTGTGACTAAATCAAACCCAATATCATTATGGATTCTTGCATTTCTTTGGCTTTTTTCTCATTTTTCTTATTTATCATGGTTTGTAATGAATTTTCTGATGTGAGCTTTGGTTTTGAGGCTGGCATATTGAGTTCAGGGCACCAGAGGATGGTTCTTTTTCAATCAGGGCACAGCTGTTGGCGTGGTCCAATTCTGGCTTGCTGTCATTGTTTTGGGTGCCTCAGCTACTTTTGGTTTCTTGATCGGAAATTTTCTAAATGTTTTCTGGGTCTGAGTTGGTTTTGCATTCTTCCTTCCCAGATTTTGTATTCTGATGCAATAGAAGCAAGATTTTGGACAAAGTGGCCAGTATGAAAGAAAAAAAAGCACAGCCAATTGGCCTTTCAGGATTAGAAATCTATAGGCAACATGACCAAGATGAGTTTCTGTTTTTTGCAAAATGACATGGAACCCTTCTGCTGAGGGGCAGATACTAATTCCCTCCAAATTGAGTGTCAGTGCTATTTTGAGGTGAATTCAATCACGATTCAAAAGTCAGTCTGTGGAAGGGGGGATGAATCTGGAAACAGTCAGTTTCCTTGCATCTAAATCTGGCCAAATATCACAAAGGACTCTTACATTTCTTTGGCTTTTTCACATATCCCTTATTTATCATGATTTCTATTGAATTTTCAAATGTGAGTTTTGGTTTTGAGGCTGCAATATTGAGTTCAGGGCACAATGGGAAGGTTCTTATTCAAATAGGACACAGCTGTTGGCTTGCTCCAATTCTGGCTTGCTGTCATTGTTTTGGGTGCCTCAACTGATTTGTGGTTTCTGAGTGGCAATTTCCTAAATGTTTTCTGGGTCTGAGTTGGTTTTGCCTTCTTCCTTCCCAAATTTTCTATTCTCACACAATACAAAGCAGAGTTTGGACAGAGTAGCCATTATGCAATAAAAAACGCAGCAAATAGGCGTTTGAAGCTTAGAAATCTACAGCTTAACACGACCAAGGTGAGTTTTTGTGTTTTGGAAACTAAAATGGAACACTTTGGCTGAGGTGACAGATATTAATTGCCTCCAAACTGAGTTTCACTGCGATTTTCAGGTTAATTCAGTCGGAATTCCACAGGCAGTCAGCTGAGGGGTGGATGAATCCGGGAACTGCCGGTTTCCTTGTGACTAAATCAAGCCCAATATCATTATGGATTCTTGCATTTCTTTGGCTTTTTTCTCATTTTTCTTATTTATCATGGTTTGTAATGAATTTTCTGATGTGAGCTTTGGTTTTGAGGCTGCAATATGGAGTTCAGGGCACAAGAGGAAGGTTCTTTTTCAATCAGGGCACAGCAGTTGGCTTGCTCCAATTCAGGCTTCTGTCATTGTGTTGGGTGCCTCAGCTGAGTTTAGGTTTCTTGAGTGTCAATTTTCTAAATGTTTTCTGGGTCTGAGTTGGTTTTGCTTTCTTCCTTCCCAAATTTTGTATTCTGACACAATACAAACAAGAGTTTGTATAGAGTAGCCACTATGAAATAAAAAACACAACCAATAGGCGTTTGAAGCTTAGAAATCTACAGGTAACACGACCAAGGTGAGTTTTTGTGTTTTGGAAATTAAAATGGAACACTTTGGCTGAGGTGACCGATATTAATAGCCTGCAAACTGAGTTTCTCTGTAATTTGCAGGTTAAATCAGTCCAAATACCACAGGCAGTTAGCTGGAGGGGCGGATCAATCCGGGAACAGAAGGTTTCCTTGTGACTAAATCAAGCCCAATATCATTATGGATTCTTGCATTTCTCTGGCTTTTTTCTCATTTGTCTTATTTATCATGGTTTGTAATGAATTTTCTGATGTGAGCTTTGGTTTTGAGGCTGGCATATTGAGTTCAGGGCACCAGAGGAAGGTTCTTTTTCAATCAGGGCACAGCTGTTGGCTTGCTCCAATTCTGTCTTGCTGTAAGTGTTTTGGGAGCTTCAGGAAATTTGTGGTTTCCTGAGCGGCAATTTCCAAAATTTTTTCTGGCTCTGAGTTGGTGTTGCCTTCTTCCTCCCCAAATTT
The DNA here is from genome assembly GCF_964237555.1 of Oryctolagus cuniculus. Classification (NCBI taxonomy): domain Eukaryota; kingdom Metazoa; phylum Chordata; class Mammalia; order Lagomorpha; family Leporidae; genus Oryctolagus; species Oryctolagus cuniculus. The sequence goes on along the minus strand of NC_091438.1, from coordinate 25,279,216 downwards.
TGTTTCTGATGAAATACAAACAAATGTTGGGACAGGTTAGCCATTATTAAATAAAAAAGCATAACCAATAGGCATGTGAAGATTATAAATCCACATGTAACATGACCAAGGTGAGTTTTTGTGTTTTGGAAACACAAATGGAAAACTTTGGCTGAGGTGACAGATATTAATTAACCAATTTGTGATTTCTTGAGTGGCAATTTCCTAAATATTTTCTGTGTCTGAGTTGGTTTTGACTTCTTCCTTCCCAAATGTTGTATTCTGACGAAATACAAACAAGAGTTTGGACTGAGTTGCCATTATGAAATAAAAAACACAAACAATAGGCGTTTGAAGCATAGAAATCTACAGGTAACACGACTAAGGTGAGTTTTTGTGTTTTGGAAAATAAAATGGATCACTTTGGATGAGGTGACAGATATTAATAGCCTCCAAACTGAGTTTCACTGCAATTTTCAGGTTAATTCAGTCAGAATTCCACAGGCAGTCAGCTGGAGGGGTGGATGAATCCGGGAATTGCAGGTTTCCTTGTGACTAAATGAATCCCAATATCATTATGGATTCTTGCATTTCTTCGGCTTTTTTCTCATTTTTCTTATTGATCATGGTTTGGAATGAATTTTCTGATGTGAGCTTTGGTTTTGAGACTGGCATATTGAGTTCAGGGCACAATAGGAAGGTTCATTTTCAAAAAGGACACAGCCTTTGGCTTGCTCAAATTCTGGCTTGCTGTCATTGTTTTGGGTGCTTCAGGCAATTTGTGGTTTCTTGTGTTGCAATTTCCTAAATGTTTTCTGGGTCTGAGTCGGTTTTGCCTTCTTCTTCCCAAATTTTGTATTCTGATGCAATAGAAGCAAGATTTTAGACAGAGTAGCCATTATGAAAGAAAAAAAAAAAAACACAGCAAATTGGCCATTCAGGATTAGAAATCTACAGGCAACACGAACAAGATGAGCTTCTGTGTTTTGGAAAACGACATGGAACCCTTCTACTGAGGGTACAGATTCTAATTCCTTCCAAATTGAGTGTGAGTGCGATTTTGAGGTGAATTCAATCAGAATTCCAAAGTCAGTCAGTGGAAGGGGGGGATGAATCTGGAAACAGCTAGTTTCCTTGTGTCTAAATACAGCCAAATATCACAAAGGACGCTTGCATTTGTTTGCCTTTTTCACATTTCCCTTATTTCTCATGGTTTGTAATGCATTTTCTGATGTGAGCTTTGGTTTTGAGGCTGGCATATTGAGTTCAGGGCACAAGAGGAAGGATCTTTTTCAATCAGGGCACAGCTGTTGGCTTGCTCCAATTCTGGCTTGCTGTCATTTCTTTGGGTGTCTCAGCTGACGTTTGGTTTCTTGAGCGGCCATTTCCTAAATGTTTTCTGGGTCTGAGTTGGTTTTGCCTTCTTCCTTCCCAAATTTTGTATTCTGACGCAATACAAACAAGAGTTAGGACAGCGTAGCCATAATGAAATACAAAACACAACAAATAGGCGTTTGAAGCTTAGAAATCTACAGGTAACACGACCAAGGTGAGTTTTTGTGTTTTGGAAACTATAATGGAACACTTTGGCTGAGGTGACAGATATTAATTGCCTCCAAAATGAGTTTCACTGCGATTTTCAGGTTAATTCACTCAGAATTCCACAGGCAGTCAGCTGGAGGGGTGGATGAATCCGGGAACAGTCGGTTTCCTTGAGACTAAATCAAGATCAATATCATTATGGATTCTTGCATTTCTTTGGCTTTTTTCTCATTTTTCTCATTTATCAATATTTGTAATGAATTTCTGATGTGAGCTTTGGTTTTGAGGCTGGCATATTGAGTTCAGGGCACAAGAGGAAGGGTCTTTTTCAATCAGGGCACAGCTGTTGGCTGGCCCCAATTCTGGGTTGCCGTCATTGTTTTGGGTGCCTCAGCCAATATGTCGTTTCTTGAACAGCATTTTCCTAAATGTTTTCTGGGTCTGAGTTGGTTTTTCTTCTTCCTTCCCAAATTTTGTATTCTGACGCAATACAAACAAGAGTTAGGAAAGAGTAGCCATTATGAAATAAAAAACAAAACAAATAGGCATTTGAAGCTTAGAAATCTACAGGTAACACAACCACGGTGAGTTTTTGTGTTTTGGAAACTAAAATGGAACACTTTGGCTGAGGTGACAGACATTAATTGCCTCCAAACTGAGTTACACTGCGATTTGCAGGTTAATTGAGTCAGAATTGCACAGGCAGTCAGCTGGAGGGGTGGATGAATCCGGGAACAGCCGGTTTCCTTGCGACTAAATCAAGCCCAATATCATTATAGATTCTTGCATTTCTTTGGCTTTTTTCTCATTTTTCTTATTTATCACGGTTTGTAATGAATTTTCTGATGTGAGCTTTGGTTTTGAGGGCGGCATATTGAGTTCAGGGCACCAGAGGATGATTATTTTTCAATCAGGGCACAGCTGTTGGCGTGGTCTAATTCTGGCTTGCTGTCATTGTTTTTGGTGCCTTAGCCAATTTGTGGTTTCTTGAGTGGCAATTTCCTAAATGTTTTCTGGGTCTGAGTAGGTTTTGCCTTCTTATTCCCAAATTTTGTATTCTGATGCAATACAAGCAAGAGTTTGGGCAGAGTAGCCATTATGAAAGAAAAAAAAACTCAGCAAATTGGCCTTTTAGGATTAGGAATCTACTGGCCACACGTCCAAGATAAGTTTCTGTGTTTTGGAAAATGACATGGAACCCTTCTGCTGAGGGGACAGATACTAATTCCCTCTTTATTGAGTGTCCGTGCGATTTTGAGGTGAATTCAATCAGAATTCCAAAGTCATTCTGTGAAAGGTGGGAATGAATCTGGAAACAGTCAGTTTCCTTGTGTCTAAATCCAGCCAAATATCACAAAGGACCCTTACATGTCTTTGGCTTTCTCACATTTCCCTGATTTATCATGGTTTGTAATGAATTTTCTGATGTGAGCTTTGGTTTTGAGGCTGCAATGTGGAGTTCAGGGCACCCGAGGAATGGTCTTTTTCAATCAGGGCACAGCTGTTGGCTTGCTCAAATTCTGCCTTGCTGTCATTGATGCCATACAAACAAGAGTTTGGAAAGAATTTCCGATATGAAATAAAAAACACAACAAATAGGCGTTTGAAGCTTAGAAATCCATACGTAACACGACCAAGGTGAGTTTTTGTGTTTTGGAAACTATAATGGAACACTTTGGCTGAGGTGACAGATATTAATTGCCTCCACACTGAGTTTCACTGTGATTTTCAGGTTAATTCAGTCCAAATTCCACAGGCAGTCAGCTGGAGGGGTGGATGAAACCGGGAACAGCCAGTATCCTTGCAACTAAATCAAGCCCAATATCATTATAGATTCTTGCATTTCTCTGGCTTTTTTCTCATTTGTCTTATTTATCATGGTTTGTAATGAATTTTCTGATGTGAGCTTTGGTGTTGAGGCTGGCATATTGACTACAGGGCACAGGAGGAAGGTTCTTTTTCAATCAGGGCACAGCTGTTGGCTTGCTACAATTCTGGCTTGCTGTCATTGTTTTGGGTACTTGAGTGGCAATTTCCTAAATGTTTTCTGGGTCTGAGTTGGTTTTGTCTTCTTCCTTCCCAAATTTTGTATTCTGATGCCATGCAATCAAGAGTTTGGACAGAGTAGCCATTATGAAATAAAAAAAACAACAAATAGGCTTTTGAAGCTTATAAATCTACAAGTAACACGACCAAGGTGAGTTTTTGTGTTTTGGAAACTAAAATGGAACACTTTGGCTGAGGTGACAGATATTAATTAACTCCAAACTGAGTTTCACTGCGATTTGCAGGTTAATTCAGTCAAAATTCCACAGGCAGTTAGCTGGAGGGGTGGATGAATCCGGGAACTGCCGGTTTCCTTGTGACTAAATCAAACCCAATATCATTATGGATTCTTGCATTTCTTTGGCTTTTTTCTCATTTTTCTTATTTATCATGGTTTGTAATGAATTTTCTGATGTGAGCTTTGGTTTTGAGGCTGGCATATTGAGTTCAGGGCACCAGAGGATGGTTCTTTTTCAATCAGGGCACAGCTGTTGGCGTGGTCCAATTCTGGCTTGCTGTCATTGTTTTGGGTGCCTCAGCTACTTTTGGTTTCTTGATCGGAAATTTTCTAAATGTTTTCTGGGTCTGAGTTGGTTTTGCATTCTTCCTTCCCAGATTTTGTATTCTGATGCAATAGAAGCAAGATTTTGGACAAAGTGGCCAGTATGAAAGAAAAAAAAGCACAGCCAATTGGCCTTTCAGGATTAGAAATCTATAGGCAACATGACCAAGATGAGTTTCTGTTTTTTGCAAAATGACATGGAACCCTTCTGCTGAGGGGCAGATACTAATTCCCTCCAAATTGAGTGTCAGTGCTATTTTGAGGTGAATTCAATCACGATTCAAAAGTCAGTCTGTGGAAGGGGGGATGAATCTGGAAACAGTCAGTTTCCTTGCATCTAAATCTGGCCAAATATCACAAAGGACTCTTACATTTCTTTGGCTTTTTCACATATCCCTTATTTATCATGATTTCTATTGAATTTTCAAATGTGAGTTTTGGTTTTGAGGCTGCAATATTGAGTTCAGGGCACAATGGGAAGGTTCTTATTCAAATAGGACACAGCTGTTGGCTTGCTCCAATTCTGGCTTGCTGTCATTGTTTTGGGTGCCTCAACTGATTTGTGGTTTCTTGAGCGGCAATTTCCTAAATGTTTTCTGGGTCTGAGTTGGTTTTGCCTTCTTCCTTCCCAAATTTTCTATTCTCACACAATACAAAGCAGAGTTTGGACAGAGTAGCCATTATGCAATAAAAAACGCAGCAAATAGGCGTTTGAAGCTTAGAAATCTACAGCTTAACATGACCAAGGTGAGTTTTTGTGTTTTGGAAACTAAAATGGAACACTTTGGCTGAGGTGACAGATATTAATTGCCTCCAAACTGAGTTTCACTGCGATTTTCAGGTTAATTCAGTCAGAATTCCACAGGCAGTCAGCTGGAGGGGTGGATGAATCCGGGAACAGCCGGTTTCCTTGTGACTAAATCAAGCCCAATATCATTATGGATTCTTGCATTTCTTTGGCTTTTTTCTCATTTTTCTTATTTATCATGGTTTGTAATGAATTTTCTGATGTGAGCTTTGGTTTTGAGGCTGCAATATGGAGTTCAGGGCACAAGAGGAAGGTTCTTTTTCAATCAGGGCACAGCTGTTGGCTTGCTCCAATTCAGGCTTCTGTCATTGTGTTGGGTGCCTCAGCTGAGTTTAGGTTTCTTGAGTGTCAATTTTCTAAATGTTTTCTGGGTCTTAGTTGGTTTTGCTTTCTTCCTTCCCAAATTTTGTATTCTGACACAATACAAACAAGAGTTTGTATAGAGTAGCCACTATGAAATAAAAAACACAACCAATAGGCGTTTGAAGCTTAGAAATCTACAGGTAACACGACTAAGGTGAGTTTTTGTGTTTTGGAAATTAAAATGGAACACTTTGGCTGAGGTGACCGATATTAATAGCCTCCAAACTGAGTTTCTCTGTAATTTGCAGGTTAAATCAGTCCAAATACCACAGGCAGTTAGCTGGAGGGGCGGATCAATCCGGGAACAGAAGGTTTCCTTGTGACTAAATCAAGCCCAATATCATTATGGATTCTTGCATTTCTCTGGCTTTTTTCTCATTTGTCTTATTTATCATGGTTTGTAATGAATTTTCTGATGTGAGCTTTGGTTTTGAGGCTGGCATATTGAGTTCAGGGCACCAGAGGAAGGTTCTTTTTCAATCAGGGCACAGCTGTTGGCGTGGTCCAATTCTGGCTTGCTGTCATTGGCTTGGGTGCCTCCGGCAATTTGTGGTTTCTTGAGCGGCAATTTCCTAAATGTTTTCTGGGTCTGAGTTGGTTTTGCCTTCTTCCTTCCCAAATTTTGTATTCTGACGCAATACAAACAAAAGTTTGGGCAGAGTAGCCATTGTCAAATAAAAAACACCACAAATAGGTGTTTGGAGCTACAGGTAACACGAACAAGGTGAATTTTTGTGTTTTGGAAAATAAAATGGAACACTTTGGCTGAGGTGACAGACATGAATTGCCTCCAAACTGAGTTTCACTGCGATTTTCACCTTAATTCAGTCAGAATTCCACAGGCAGTCAGCTGGAGGGGTGGATGAATCCGGGAACAGCCGGTTTCCTTGCGACTAAATCAAGCCCAATATCATTATAGATTCTTGCATTTCTTTGGCTTTTTTCTCATTTTTCTTATTTATCATGGTATGTAATGAGTTTCTGATGTGAGCTTTGTTTTTGAGGCTGCAATATGGAGCTCAGGGCACCAGAGGAAGGTTCTTTTTCAATCAGGGCACAGCTGTTGGCTTGCTCCAATTCTGTCTTGCTGTAAGTGTTTTGGGAGCTTCAGGAAATTTGTGGTTTCCTGAGCGGCAATTTCCAAAATTTTTTCTGGCTCTGAGTTGGTGTTGCCTTCTTCCTCCCCAAATTTTGTTTCTGATGAAATACAAACAAATGTTGGGACAGGTTAGCCATTATTAAATGAAAAAGCATAACCAATAGGCATGTGAAGATTATAAATCCACATGTAACATGACCAAGGTGAGTTTTTGTGTTTTGGAAACACAAATGGAAAACTTTGGCTGAGGTGACAGATATTAATTAACCAATTTGTGATTTCTTGAGTGGCAATTTCCTAAATATTTTCTGTGTCTGAGTTGGTTTTGACTTCTTCCTTCCCAAATGTTGTATTCTGACGAAATACAAACAAGAGTTTGGACTGAGTTGCCATTATGAAATAAAAAACACAAACAATAGGCGTTTGAAGCATAGAAATCTACAGGTAACACGACTAAGGTGAGTTTTTGTGTTTTGGAAAATAAAATGGATCACTTTGGATGAGGTGACAGATATTAATAGCCTCCAAACTGAGTTTCACTGCAATTTTCAGGTTAATTCAGTCAGAATTCCACAGGCAGTCAGCTGGAGGGGTGGATGAATCCGGGAACAGCCGGTATCCTTGTGACTAAATCAATCCCAATATCATTATGGATTCTTGCATTTCTTCGGCTTTTTTCTCATTTTTCTTATTGATCATGGTTTGGAATGAATTTTCTGATGTGAGCTTTGGTTTTGAGACTGGCATATTGAGTTCAGGGCACAATAGGAAGGTTCATTTTCAAAAAGGACACAGCCTTTGGCTTGCTCAAATTCTGGCTTGCTGTCATTGTTTTGGGTGCTTCAGGCAATTTGTGGTTTCTTGTGTTGCAATTTCCTAAATGTTTTCTGGGTCTGAGTCGGTTTTGCCTTCTTCTTCCCAAATTTTGTATTCTGATGCAATAGAAGCAAGATTTTAGACAGAGTAGCCATTATGAAAGAAAAAAAAAAAAACACAGCAAATTGGCCATTCAGGATTAGAAATCTACAGGCAACACGAACAAGATGAGCTTCTGTGTTTTGGAAAACGACATGGAACCCTTCTACTGAGGGTACAGATTCTAATTCCTTCCAAATTGAGTGTGAGTGCGATTTTGAGGTGAATTCAATCAGAATTCCAAAGTCAGTCAGTGGAAGGGGGGGATGAATCTGGAAACAGCTAGTTTCCTTGTGTCTAAATACAGCCAAATATCACAAAGGACGCTTGCATTTGTTTCCCTTTTTCACATTTCCCTTATTTCTCATGGTTTGTAATGCATTTTCTGATGTGAGCTTTGGTTTTGAGGCTGGCATATTGAGTTCAGGGCACAAGAGGAAGGATCTTTTTCAATCAGGGCACAGCTGTTGGCTTGCTCCAATTCTGGCTTGCTGTCATTTCTTTGGGTGTCTCAGCTGACGTTTGGTTTCTTGAGCGGCCATTTCCTAAATGTTTTCTGGGTCTGAGTTGGTTTTGCCTTCTTCCTTCCCAAATTTTGTATTCTGACGCAATACAAACAAGAGTTAGGACAGCATAGCCATAATGAAATACAAAACACAACAAATAGGCGTTTGAAGCTTAGAAATCTACAGGTAACACGACCAAGGTGAGTTTTTGTGTTTTGGAAACACAAATGGAACACTTTGGCTGAGGTGACAGATATTAATTGCCTCCAAAATGAGTTTCACTGCGATTTTCAGGTTAATTCACTCAGAATTCCACAGGCAGTCAGCTGGAGGGGTGGATGAATCCGGGAACAGTCGGTTTCCTTGAGACTAAATCAAGATCAATATCATTATGGATTCTTGCATTTCTTTGGCTTTTTTCTCATTTTTCTCATTTATCAATATTTGTAATGAATTTCTGATGTGAGCTTTGGTTTTGAGGCTGGCATATTGAGTTCAGGGCACAAGAGGAAGGGTCTTTTTCAATCAGGGCACAGCTGTTGGCTTGCCCCAATTCTGGGTTGCCGTCATTGTTTTGGGTGCCTCAGCCAATATGTCGTTTCTTGAACAGCATTTTCCTAAATGTTTTCTGGGTCTGAGTTGGTTTTTCTTCTTCCTTCCCAAATTTTGTATTCTGACGCAATACAAACAAGAGTTAGGAAAGAGTAGCCATTATGAAATAAAAAACAAAACAAATAGGCATTTGAAGCTTAGAAATCTACAGGTAACACAACCACGGTGAGTTTTTGTGTTTTGGAAACTAAAATGGAACACTTTGGCTGAGGTGACAGACATTAATTGCCTCCAAACTGAGTTACACTGCGATTTGCAGGTTAATTGAGTCAGAATTGCACAGGCAGTCAGCTGGAGGGTTGGATGAATCCGGGAACAGCCGGTTTCCTTGCGACTAAATCAAGCCCAATATCATTATGGATTCTTGCATTTCTTTGGCTTTTTTCTCATATTTCTTATTTATCATGGTTTGTAATTAATTTTTTGATGCGATCTTTGGTTTTGAGGTGCAATATGGAGTTCAGGGCGCAAGAGGAAGGTTCATTTTCAATCATGGCACAGCTGTTGGGTGCTCCAATTCTGGCTTGCTGTCATTATTTTGACTGCCTCAGCCAATTTGTGGTTTCTTGAGTCGCAATTTCCTAAATATTTTCTGGATCTGAGTTCGTTTTGCCTTATTCCTTCCCAAATTTTGTATTCCGATGCAATACAAACAAGAGTTTGTACAAGTAGTCATAATGAAATAAAAAACACAACAAATAGGCGTTTGATGCTTAGGCATCTACAGGTAACACGACCAAGGTGAGTTTTTGTGTTTTGGAAAATAAAATGGAACACTTTGGCTGAGGTGACAGATATTAATAGCCTACAAACGGAGTTTGACTGCGATTTTCAGGTTTAATCAGTCAGAATTCCACAGGCAGTCAGCTGGAGGGGTGGATGAATCCGTGAACAGCCAGTTTCCTTGCGACTAAATCAAGCAAAATACTATTATGGATTCTTGCATTTCTTTGACATTTTTCTCATTTTTCTTATTTATCATGGTTTGTAATGAATTTTCTGTTGTGAGCTTTGGTTTAGAGGAAGGCATATTGAGATCAGGGCTCAAGAGGAAGGTTCTTATTGAATCATGGCACAGCTGTTGGCTTGCTCCAATTCAGGCTTGCTGTCATTGTTTTGGGTGCCTCAGCCGATTTTTGCTTTCTTGAGAGGAAATTTCCTAAATGTTTTCTGGGTCTGAGTTGGTTTTGCCTTCTTCCTTCCCAAATTTTGTATTCCGACGCAATACAAACAAGATTTTGGACAGAGTAGCCATTATGAAATACAAAACACAACAAATAGGCGTTTGAAGCTTAGACATATACAGGTAACACGACCAAGGTGAGTTTTTGTGTTTTGGAAAATAAAATGGATCACTTTGGCTGAGGTGACAGATATTAATTGCCTCCAAACTGAGTTTCACTGCGATTTTTAGGTTAATTCACTCAGAATTCCACAGGCAGTCAGCTGGAGGGTTGGATGAATCTGGGAACAGCCGGTTTCCTTGCGACTAAATCAAGCCCAATATCATTATGGATTCTTGCATTTCTTTGCCTTTTTTCTCATTTTTCTTATTTATCATGGTTTGGAATGAATTTTCTGATGTGAGCTTTGGTTTTGAGGCTGGCATATTGAGTTCAGGGCACCAGAGGATGGTTCTTTTTCACTCAGGGCACAGCTGTTGGCATGCCCCAATTCTGGCTTGCTGTCATTGTTTTTGGTGCCTGAGCCGATTTGTGATTTCTTGTATTGCAATTTCCGAAATATTTTCTGGGTCTTAGTCGGTTTTGCCTTCTTATTCCCAAATTTTGTATTCTGATGCAATACAAGCAAGAGTTTGGACAGAGTAGCCTTTATGAAAGAAAAAAAGGAACTCAGCAAATTGGCCTTTCAGGATTAGGAATCTACAGGCAACATGACCAAGATGAGTTTCTGTGTTTTCGAAAATGTCATGGAACCCTTCTGCTGAGGCGACAGATACTAATTCCCTCTAAATTGAGTGTCAGTGTGATTTTGAGGTGAATTCAATCAGAATTCCAAAGTCATTCTGTGGAAGAGGGGGGATGAATCTGGAAACAGCCAGTTTCCTTGTGTCTAAATCCAGCCAAATATCAGAAAGTACTCTTGCATTTCTTTGGCTTTCTCACATTTCCCTGATTTATCATGGTTTGTAATGAATTTTCTGATGTGAGCTTTGGTTTTGAGGCTGCAATATGGAGTTCAGGACACCGGAGGAATGGTCTTTTTCAATCAGGGCACAGCTGTTGGCTTGCTCCAATTCTGGCTTGCTGTCATTGTTTTGGGTGCCACAGCTGTCTTTTGGTTTCTTGAGTGGCAATTTCCTAAATGTTTTCTGGGTCTGAGTTGGTTTTGCCTTCTTCCTTCCCAAATTTTGTATTCTGATGCCATACAAACAAAAGTCTGTACAGAGTAGCCATTATGAAATATAAAATACAACAAATAGGCGTTTGAAGCTTAGAAAACTACAGGTAACACGACCAAGGTGATTTTTTGTGTTTTGGAAACTAAAATGGAACACTTTGGCTTAGGTGACAGATATTAATAGCCTCCAACTGAGTTTCACTGTGATTTGCAGCTTAATTCAGTCAGAATTAAACAGGCAGTCAGCTGGAGGGGTGGATGAATCCGGGAACAGCCGGTTTCCTTGCGATGAAATCAACCACAATATCATTATGGATTCTTGCATTTCTTTGGCTGTTTTCTCTTTTTTCTTATTTATCATGGTTTGTAATGAATTTTCTGATGTGAGCTTTGGTGTAGAGGCTGGCATATTGAGTTCAAGGCCCAAGAGAAAGGTTCTTTTTCAATCAGGGCACAGCTGTTGGCTTGCTCCAATTTTGGCTTGCTGTCATTGTTTTGGGTGCCTCAGTCGATTTGTGGTTTCTTGTGTTGCAATTTCCTAAATGTTTTCTGGGTCTGAGTCGGTTCTGCCTTCCTCTTCCCAAATTTTGTATTCTGATGCAATAGAAGCAAGATTTTAGACAGAGTAGCCATTATGAAAGAAAAAAAAAAACACAGCAAATTGGCCGTTCAGGATTAGAAATCTACAGGCAACATGACCAAGATGAGTTTCTGTGTTTTGGAAAACGATATGGAACCCTTCTGCTGAGGGGAAAGATTCTAATTCCCTCCAAATTGAGTGTGAGTGCGATTTTGAGGTGAATTCAATCAGAAATCCAAAGTCAGTCAGTGGAAGGGGGGGATGAATCTGGAAACAGCCAGTTTCCTTGTGTCTAAATCCAGCCAAATATCAAAAAGGACACTTGCATTTCTTTGGCTTTTTCCCATTTCCCTTATTTATCATGCTTTGTAATCAATTTTCTGATGTGAGGTTTGGATTTAAGGCTGCAATATGGAGTTCAGGGCACCAGAGGAATGTTCTTTTTCAATCAGGGCACAGCTGTTGGCTTGCTCCAATTCTGGCTTGCTGTCATTGTTTTGGTTGTTTCAGGCATTTTGTGGTTTCTTGAGCAGCAGTTTCCTAAATGTTTTCTGGGTCTGAGTCGGTTTTGCCTTCTTCTTCCCAAATTTTGTATTCTGATGCAATACAAGCAAGATTTTGGAGAGAGTAGCCATTATGAAAGAAAAAAAAAAACACAGCAAATTGGCCATTCAGGATTAGAAATCTACAGGCAACACGAACAAGATGAGCTTCTGTGTTTTGGAAAACGACATGGAACCCTTCTACTGAGGGTACAGATTCTAATTCCTTCCAAATTGAGTGTGAGTGCGATTTTGAGGTGAATTCAATCAGAATTCCAAAGTCAGTCAGTGGAAGGGGGGGATGAATCTGGAAACAGCTAGTTTCCTTGTGTCTAAATACAGCCAAATATCACAAAGGACGCTTGCATTTGTTTCCCTTTTTCACATTTCCCTTATTTCTCATGGTTTGTAATGCATTTTCTGATGTGAGCTTTGGTTTTGAGGCTGGCATATTGAGTTCAGGGCACAAGAGGAAGGATCTTTTTCAATCAGGGCACAGCTGTTGGCTTGCTCCAATTCTGGCTTGCTGTCATTTCTTTGGGTGTCTCAGCTGACGTTTGGTTTCTTGAGCGGCCATTTCCTAAATGTTTTCTGGGTCTGAGTTGGTTTTGCCTTCTTCCTTCCTAAATTTTGTATTTTGATGCAATACAAACAAGAGTTTGGACAGAGTAGCCCTTATGAAATAAAAAACACAACAAATAGGCGTTTGAAGCTTTTAAATCTACAGTTAACACGACCAAGGTGAGTTTTTGTGTTTTGGACACTAAAATGGAACACTTTTGCTGAGTCGACAGATATTAATTAACTGCAAACTGAGTTTCCTGCGATTTGCTGGTTAATTCAATCAGAATTCCACTGGCAGTCAGCTGGAGGGGTGGATGAATCCCGGAACAGCCGGCATCCATGTGACTAAATCATGCCCAATATCATTATGGATTCTTGCCTTTCTTTGGCTTTTTTCTCATTTTTCTTATTTATCATGGTTTGTAATGAATTTTCTGATGTGAGCTTTGGTTTTGAGGCTGGCATATGTAGTTCAGGGCACAAGAAGAAGGTTCTTTTTCAATCAGGGCACAGGTGTTGCTTGCTCCAATTCGGGCTTGCTTTAAAGGTTTTTGGGGCCTCAGTGGCCTTTGGTTACTTGAGCGGCCATTTCCTAAATGTTTTCTGGGTCTGAGTTGGTTTTGCCTTCTTCCTTCCCAAATTTTGTATTCTGACGCAATACAACCAAGAGTTTGGGCAGAGTAGCCATTCGGAAATAAAAAGCACAACATATAGGCATTTGAAGCTTAGACATCTACAGGTAACACGACCAAGGTGAGTTTTCTGTTTTGGAAACAAAAATGGAACACTTTGGCTGAGGTGACAGATATTAATTGCCTGCAAACTGAGTTTTACTGCTATTTGCAGGTTAATGCAGTCAGAATTCCACAGGCAGTCAGCTGGAGGGGTGAATGTATCCGGGAACAGCCGGTTTCCTTGCGACTAAATCAAGCCAAATATCATTATGGAAGCTTGCATTTCTTAGGCTTTTTTCTCATTTTTCTTATTTATCATGGTTTGTAATGAATTTTCTGATGTGAGCTTTGGTTTTGAGTCTGGCTATTGAGTTCTTGGCACAAGAGGATGGTTCTTTTTAATTCAGAGCACAGCTGTTGGCTTGCTCCAATTCTGGCTTGCTGTCATTGTTTTGGGGGCCTCAGCTGAATTGTAGTTTCTTGAGCGGCAATTTCCTTAATGTTTTCTGGGTCTGAGTTGGTTTTGCCTTCTTCCTTCCCAAATTTTGTATTCTGATGCCATACAAACAAGAGTTTGGACAGAGTAGCCATTATGAAATAAAAAATACAACAAATAGGCGTTTGAAGCTTAGAAATCTACAGGTAACATGACCAAGGTGAGTTTTTGTGCTTTGGCAAATAAAATGGAACACTTTGGCTGAGGTGATAGATATTAATTGCCTCCAAACTGAGTTTCACTGCGATTTTCAGGTAAATTCAGTCAGAATTCCACAGGCAGTCAGCTGGAGGGGTGGATGAATCTGGGAACAGCCGGTTTCCTTGCGACTAAATCAAGCCCAATATCATAAAAGACTCTAGTAATTCTTTGTCTTTTTTCTCATGTTTCTTATTGATCATGGTTTGTAATGAATTTTCTGATGTGAGCTTTGGTTTTGAGGCTGGCATATTGAGTTCAGGGCACAAGAAGAAGGGTCTTTTTCAATCAGGGCACAGCTGTTGGCTTGCTGCAATTAAGGCTTGCTGTCATTGTTTTGGGTACCTCAGCTCAGTTTTGGTTTCTTGAGCGTTAATTTCCTAAATCCTTTCTTGGTCTGAGTTCGTTTTGCCTTCTTCCTTCCCAAATTTTGTATTCTGACGTAATACAAACCAGAGTTAGGAAAGAGTAGTCGTTATGAAATAAAAAAACACAACAAGTAGGTGTTTGAATATTAGAAATCTAGAGGTAAGACGACCAAGGTGAGTTTCTGTGTTTCGGAAAATAAAATGGAACACTTTGGCTGAGGTGACACATATTAATTGCCTCCAAACTAAGTTTCACTGCGATTTTCAGGTTAATTCAGTCAGAATTCCACAGGCAGTCAGCTGGAGGGGTGGATGAATCCGGGAACAGCTGGTTTCCTTGTGACTAAATCAATCCCAATATCAATATGGATTCTTGAATTTCTTTGGCTTTTTTCTCATTTGTCTTATTTATTAATGTTTGTAATGAATTTTCTGATGTGAGCTTTGGTTTTGAGGCTGGCATATTGAGTTCAGGGCACAAGAGGAAGGTCTTATTCAATCAGGGCACAGCTGTTGGCTTGCTCCAATTCTGGCTTGCTGTCATTGCTTTGGGTGCCTCAGCAGATTTGTAGTTTCTTGAGCAGCAATTTCCTAAATGTTTTCTGGGTCTGAGTAGGTTTTGCCTTCTAACTTCCCAAATTTTGTATTCTGATGCAATACAAGCAAGATTTTGGACAGAGCAGCCATTAGGATGGAAAACAAAAACACAGCAAATTTGCATTTCATAATTAGAAATCTACAGGCAACACAACTAAGATGAGTTTCTGTGTTTTGGAAAGTGACATGGAACCCTTCTGCTGAGGGGACAGATACTAATTCCCTCCACATTGAGTGTGAATGCAATTTTCAGGTGAATTCAATCAGAATTCCAAAGTCATTCTGTGAAAGGGGGGGATGAATCTGGAAACAGCCAGTTTCCTTGTGTCTAATTCGAGCCAAATATTACAAAGGAGTCTTGCATTTCTTTGGGTTTTTCACATTTCCCATATTTATCATACTATGTAATGAACTTTCTCATGTGACCTTTTGTTTTCAGGCTGCAATATGGAGTTCAGGGCACAGAGGATGGTTCTTTTTCAATCAGGGCACAGCTGTTGGCTTGCTCCTATTCTGGCTTGCTGTCATTATTTTAGGTGCCTCAGCTGACTTTTGGTTTCTTAAGCAGCAATTTCCTAAATGTTTTCTGGGACTGAGTTGCTTTTGCCTTCTTCCTTCCTAAATTTTGTATTCTGACGCAATACAAACAAGAGTTTGGACAGAGTAGCCATTATGAAATAAAAAACACAACAAATAGGCGTTTGAAGCTTAGAACTCTACAGTTAACACGACCAAGGTTAGTTTTTGTGTTTTGGAAAATAAAATGGAACACTTTGGCTGAGGTGGCAGATATTAATTGCCTACAAACTGAGTTTCCCTGTCATTTTCAGGTTAATTCAGTCAGAATTCCACAGGCAGTCAGCTGGATGGGTGGATGAATCCGGGAACAGCCGGTTTCCTTTCGACTCAATCAAGCCCAATATCATTATGGATTCTTGCATTTCTTTGCCTTTTTTTCTCATTTGTCTTATTTATCATGGTTTGTAATCAATTTTCTGATGTGAGCTTTGGTTTTGAGGCTGGCATATTGAGTTCAGGGCAGAAGAGGATGATTCTTTTTCAATCAGGGCACAGCTGTTGGCTAACTCCAAATCTGGTTTGCTGTCATTGGTTTGAGTCCCTCAGCCAATTTGGGTTTTCTTGAGCGGCAATTTATAAATGTTTTGTGGGTCTGAGTTGGTTTTTGCCTTCTTCCTTCCCAAATTTTGTATTCTGATGCAATACAACCAAGAGTTTGGACAGAGTAGCCATTATGCAATAAAAAACACAACAAATAGGCATTTGAAGCTTAGACATCTACAGGTAACATGACCAAAGTGAGTTTTTGTGTTTTGGAAACTAAAATGGAATACTTTGGATGAGGCGACAGATATTAATTGCCTCCAAACTGAGTTTCACTGTGATTTTCCAGTTAATTCAGTCAGAATTAAACAGGCAGTCAGATGGAGGGGTGGATGAATCCGGGAACAACCGGTCTCCTTGCGACTAAATGAAGCCCAATATCTTTATGGATTCTTGCATTTCTTTGGCTTTTTTCTCATTTTTCTTATTTATCATGGTTTGTAATGAATTTTCTGATGTGAGCTTTGGTTTTGAGGCTGCAATATTGAGTTCACGGCACAAGAGAAAGGTTCTTTTTCAATCAGGGCACAGCTGTTGGCTTGCTCCAATTCTGGCTTGCTTTAAAGGTTTTTGGTGCCTCAGCGGCCTTTGCTTTCTTGAGCGGCAATTTCCTAAATGTTTCCTGGGTCTGAGTTGGTTTTGCCTTCTTCCTTACCAAATTTTGTATTCTGATGCAATACAAACAAGAGTTTGGACAGCGTAGCCATTATGAAATAAAAAACACAACAAATAACGGTTTGAAGCTTAGAAATCTACAGGTAACACGACCAAGGTGAGTTTTTGTGTTTTGGAAAATAAAATGGAACACTTTGGCTGAGGTGACAGATATTAATTGCCTCCAAACTGAGTTTCTCTGCGATTTTCAGCTTCATTCAGTCAGAATTCCACAGGCAGTCAGCTGGAGGGGTGGATGAATCCGGGAAGAGCTGGTTTCCTTGCGACTAAATCAACCCCAATATCATTATGGATTCTTGCATTTCTTTGGCTTTCTTCTCATTGTTCTTATTTCTCATGGTTTGTAATGAATTTTCTGATGTGAGCTTTGGTTTTGAGGATGGCATATTGAGTTCATGGCACCGAAGGAATGGTCTTTTTTAATCAGGGCACAGCTGTTGCCGTGGTCCAGTTCTGGCTTGCTGTGATTGTTTTGGGTGCATCTGCTGACGTTTGGTTTCTGAGTGGCAATTTCCTAAATGTTTTCTGTGTCTGAGTTGGTTTTGCCTTCTTCCTTCCCAAATATTGTATTCTGATGCAATACAACAAGAGTTTGGACAGAGTAGCTATTATAAAATAAAAAACACAACAAATACGCATTTGAGGCTTAGAAATATACAGGTAACACGACCAAGGTTAGTTTTTGTGATTTGGTAAATAAAATGGAACACTTTGGCTTAGGTGACAGATATTAATTGCCTCCAAACTGAGTTTCACTGCGATTTTCAGGTTCATTCAGTCAGAATTCCACAGGCAGTCAGCTGGAGGGGTGGATGAATCCGGGAACAGCCGGTTTCCTTGCGACTAAATCAAGCCCAATATCATTATGGATTCTTGCCTTTCTTTGGCTTTCTTCTCATTTTTCTTATTTATCATGGTTTGTAATGAATTTTCTGCTGCGAACTTTGGTTTTGAGGCTGGCATATTGAGTTCAGGGCACAAGAGGAAGGTTCTTTTTCAATCAGGGCACAGCTGTTGGCTTGCTCCAATTCTGCCTTGCTGTCATTGTTTTGGGTGTCTCAGCTGATATTTGCTTTCTTGAGCGGCATTTGCAAAATGTTTTCTGGGTCTCCGTTGGTTTTGCCTTCTTCCTTCCCAAATGTTGTATTCTGACGCAATGCAACCAAGAGTTTGGGCAGAGTAGCCTTTCAGAAATAAAAAGCTGAACAAATAGGCGTTTGAAGATTAGACATCTACAGGTAATACGACCAAGGTGAGTTTTTGTGATTTGCAAAATAAAATGGAACACTTTGGCTGAGGTGACAGATATTAATAGCTTCCGAACTGAGTTTCACTTTGATTTTCAGGTTAATTCACTCAGAATTCCACTGGCAGTCAGCTGGAGGGGTAGATGAATCTGTGAACAGCTGGTCTCCTTGCAACGAAATCAAGCCCAATATCATTATGGATTCGTGCTTTCTTTGACTTTTTTCTCATTTTTCTTATTTATCATGGTTTGTAATGAATTTTCTGATGTCAGCTTTGGTTTTGAGGCTGGCATATTGCGTTCTGGCACAAGAGGATGGTTCTTTTTAAATCAGGGCACAGCTGTTGGCTTGCTCCAATTCTGGCTTGCTTTAAAGGTTTTTGGATCCTCAGCAGCCTTTGGTTTCTTGAGCGTCAATTTCCTAATTGTTTTCTGGGTCTGAGTTTGTTTTGCCTTCTTCCTTCCCAAATTTTGTATTCTGACGCAATACAAACAAGAGTTTGGACAGAGTAGACTGTATGAAATAAAAAACACAACAAATAGGCGTTTGAAGCTTAGAAATCTACAGGTAACACGACCAAGGTGAGTTTTTGTGTTTTGGAAAATAAAATGGAACACTTTGGCTGAGGTGACAGATATTAATTGCCTCCAAACAGAGTTTCACTGCGATTTTCAGGTTCATTCAGTCAGAATTCCACAGGCAGTCAGCTGGATGGGTGGATGAATCCGGGAACAGCCGGTTTCCTTGCGACTAAATCAAGCCCAATATCATTATGGACTCTTGCATTTCTTTGGCTTTCTTCTCATTTTTCTTATTTATCATGGTTTGTAATGAATTTTCTGCTGCGAACTTTGGTTTTGAGGCTGGCATATTGAATTCAGGGCACCAGAGGAAGGTTCTTTTTCAATCAGGGCACAGCTGTTGGCATGCTCCAATTCTGGCTTGCTGTCATTGTTTTGGGTGCCTCAGTCGATTTGTGGTTTCTTGTGTAGCAATTTCCTCAATGTTTTCTGGGTCTGAGTCGGTTCTGCCTTCTTCTTCCCAAATTTTGTATTCTGATACAATAGAAGCAAGATTTTGGACAGAGTAGCCATTATGAAAGAAAAAAAGAAAAACATAGCAAATTGGCCGTTCAGGATTAGAAATCTACAGGCAACACAAACAAGATGAGTTTCTGTGTTTTGGAAAATGACATGGAACCCATCAGCTGAGGGGACAGATTCTAATTCCCTCCAAATTGAGTGTGAGAGCGATTTTCAAGTAAATTCAATCAGAATTCCAAAGTAAGTCTTGGGAAGAAGGGGATGAATCTGGAAACAGCAAGTTTCCTTGTGTCTAAATCCAGCCAAATATCACAAAGGACGCTTGCATTTCTTTGGCTTTTTCTATTCCCTGATTTATCATGGTTTATAATGAATTTTCTGATGTGAGCTTTGGTTTTGAGGCTGGCATATTGAGTTCAGGGCACCAGAGGATGGTTCTTTTTCAATCAGGGCACAGTTGTTGGCTTGCTAGAATCCTGGCTTGTTGTCATTGTTTTGGGTTCCTCAGCCAATTTATGGTTTCTTGAGCGGCAATTTCCTAAATGTTTTCTGGGTCTGAGTTGGTTTTGCCTTCTTCCTTCCCAAATATTGTATTCTGACACAATACAAACAAGAGTTTGCGCAGAGTAGCGCATATGAAATAAAAAACACAACAAATAGGCGTTTGAAGCTTAGAAATCTACAGGTAACACGACCAAGGTGAGTTTTTGTGTTTTGGAAAATAAAATGGAACACTTTGAGGTAACAGATGTTAATTTCCTCCAAACTGAGTTTCACTGCGATTTTCAGGTTCATTCATTCAGAATTGCACAGGCAGTCAGCTGGAGGGGTGGAGAAATCCGGGAACAGCCGGTTTCCTTGCGACGAAATCAAGCCCAATACGATTATGGATTCTTGCATTTCTTTGGATTTTTTCTCATTTTTCTTATTTTTCATGATTTGTAATGAAGTTTCTAATGTGAGGTTTGATTTAGAGGCTGGCATATTGAGTTCATGGCTCAAGAGGATGGTTCTTTTTCAATCAGGGCACAGCTGTTGGCATGCTCCAATTCTGGCCTGCTGTCATTGTTTTGGGTGCCTCAGCTGACATTTGCTTTCTTGAGCGGCATTTGCTAAATGTTTTCTGGGTCTCAGTTGGTTTTGCCTTCTTCCTTCCCAAATTTTGTATTCTGATGCAATACAAACAAGAGTTTGGGAAGAGTAGCCTTTCAGAAATAAAAAGCACAACAAATAGGCGTTTGAAGCTTAGACTTCTACAAGTAACACGACCAAGGTGAGTTTTTGTGTTTTGGAAACTAAAATGGAACACTTTGGCTGAGGTGACAGATATTAATAGCTTCCAAACTGAGTTTCACTTTGATTTTCAGGTTAATTCACTCAGAATTCCACTGGCAGTCAGCTGGAGGGGTGGATGAATCTGTGAACAGCTGGTCTCCTTGCGACGAAATCAAGCCGAATATCATTATGGATTCTTGCCTTTCTTTGGCTTTTTTCTCATTTTTCTTATTTATCATGGTTTGTAATGAATTTTCTGATTTGAGCTTTGGTTTTGAGGCTGGCATATTGCGTTCTTGGCACAAGAGGATGGTTCTTTTTAAATCAGGGCACAGCTGTTGGCTTGCTCCAATTCTGGCTTGCTTTAAAGGTTTTTGGTGCCTCAGCGGCCTTTGGTTTCTTGAGGCTGGCATATTGAGTTCAGGGCACCAGAGGAAGGTTCTTTTTCAATCAGAGCACAGCTGTTCGATTGCTCCAATTCTGGCTTGCTGTCATTGTGCTGAGTGCCTCAGCCAAATTGTAGTTTTTTGAGTGTCAATTTTTCTAAATGTTTTTTGGGTCTGAGTTGGTTTTGCCTTCTTCCTTCCAAAATGTTCTATTCTGACGCAATACAAACAAGATTTTGGACAGATTAGCCATTATGAAATAAAAAACACAACAAATAGGCATTTGAAGATTAGAAATGTAGAGATAACAGGACCAAGGTGAGGTTTTGTGTTTTGGAAAAAAAAATGGAACACTTTGGCCTAGGTGACAGATGTTAATTGCTTGCAAACTGAGTTTCACTGCGATTTTCAGGTTAATTCAGTCAGAATTCCACAGGCAGTCAGCTGGAGGGGTGGATGAATCCGGGAACAGCCAGTTTACTTGCGACTAAAACAAGCAAAATACTATTATGGATTCGTGCATTTCTTTGGCATTTTTCCTCATTTTTCTTATTTATCATGGTTTGTAATGAATTTTCTGATGTGAGCTTTAGTTTTGAAGCTGGCATATTGAGTTCAGGGAACAAGAGGATGGTTCATTTTTAAATCAGGGTACAGCTGTTGGCTTTCTCCAATTCTGGCTTGCTGTCATTTTGTTGAGTGCATCAGCCAATTTGTTTTTCCTTGAGTGGCAATTTCCTAAATGTTTTCTGGGTCTGAGTTGGTTTTGCCTTCTTCCTTCCCAAATTTTGTATTCTGACGCAATTCAAACAAGAGTTTGTACAGAGTAGCCATTATGAAATAAAAAACACAATGTAGGCGTTTGAAGATTAGAAATCTACAGATAACACGAAACAGGTGAGTTTTTGTGTTTTGGAAACTAAAATGGAACACTTTGGCTGAAGTGACAGACATTAATTGCCTCCAAACTGAGTTTCATTGCGATTTTCAGGTTAATTCAGTCGGAATTCCACAATCAGTCAGCTGGAAGGGTGGATGAATCCGGGAACAGCCGGTTTCCTTGCGACTAAATCAAGCCCAATATCATTGTGGATTCTTGCATTTCTTTGGATTTTTTCTCATTTTTCTTATTTATCATGATTTGTAATGAAGTTTCTGATGTGAGCTTTGGTTTTGAGGCTGCAATATGGAGTTTAGGGCACAATAGGAAGGTTCTATTTCAATCAGGGCACAGCTGTTGGCTTGCTCCAATTCTGGCTTGCTGTCATTGTTTTGGGTGCCTCAGTAGATTTGTGTTTTCTTGAGTGGCAATTTCCTAAATGTTTTCTGGGTCTGAGTTAGTTTTGCCTTTTTCCTTCCCAAATTTTATATTCTGATGCAATACAAACAAGAGTTTGGGCAGATTAGCCCTTATGAAATAAAAAACACAACTAATAGGCGTTTGAAGCTTAGAAATATACAGGTAACACGACCAAGGTGAGTTTTTGTGTTTTGGAAACTAAAATGGAACACTTTGGCTGAGGTGACAGACGTTAATTGCCTCCAAACTGAGTTTCACTGCGATTTTCAGGTTAATTCAGTCAGAATTCCACAGGCAGTCAGCTGAAGGGTTGGATGTATTCGGGAACAGCTGGTTTCCTTTCGACTAAAGCAAACCCAATATCATTATGCATTCTTGCATTTCTTTGGCTTTTTTCTCATTTTTCTTATGTGTCAA
This sequence comes from Oryctolagus cuniculus, assembly GCF_964237555.1. NCBI lineage: Eukaryota > Metazoa > Chordata > Mammalia > Lagomorpha > Leporidae > Oryctolagus > Oryctolagus cuniculus. The sequence goes on along the minus strand of NC_091438.1, from coordinate 25,256,939 downwards.
TGTTTGTAATGAATTTCTGATGTGAGCTTTGGTTTTGAGGCAGCAATATGGAGGTCAGGGCACAGGAGGAAGTTTCTTTTTCAATCAGGGAACAGCTGTTGGCTTGCTGCAATTCGGGCTTGCTGTCATTGTTTTTGGTGCCTCAGCTGACTTTTGGTATCTTGAGCAGCATTTGCCAAATGTTTTTTGGGTCTGAGTTGGTTTTGCTTTTCTTTTCTGAAATTTTGTATTCTGACGCAATACAAACCAGAGTTTGGACTGAGTTGCCATTATGAAATAAAAAACACAACCAATAGGCGTTGGAAGCTAGACATCTGCTGGTAACACCACCAAGTGAACTTTTGTGCTTTGGAAAATAAAATGGAACACTTTGGCTGAGGTGACAGACATTAATTGCCTCCAAACTGAGTTTCACTGTGATTTTCAGGTTAATTCAGTCAGAATTCCACTGGCAGTCAGCTGGAGGGGTGGATGAATCTGTGAACAGCCGGTATCCTTGCAAGTAAATCAAGGCCAATATCACTATGGATTCTTGCATTTCTTTGGCATTTTTCTCATTTTTCCTATTTATCATGGTTTGCAATGAAGTTTCTGATGTGAGCTTTGGTTTTGAGGCTGCAACATGGAGTTCAAGGTAACAGAGGATGGTTCTTTTTCAATCAGGGCACAGCTGTTGGCTTGCTCCAATTCTGGCTTGCTGTCATTGTTTTGGGTGCTTCAGGCAATTTGTGGTTTCTTGTGTGGCAATTTCCTAAATGTTTTTTGGTTTTGAGTTGGTTTTGCCTTCTTCCTTCCCAAATTTTGTATTCTGATGCCATACAAACAAGAGTCTGTACAGAGTAGCCATTATGAAATATAAAATACAACAAATAGGTGTTTGAAGCTTAGAAAACTACAGGTAACACGACCAAGGTGATTTTTTGTGTTTTGGAAACTAAAATGGAACACTTTGGGTGAGGTGACAGATATTAATTGCCTCCAAACTGAGTTTCACTGCGATTTTCAGGTTAATTCAGTCAGAATTCCACAGGCAGTCATCTGGAGGGGTGGATGAATCCAGGAACAGCCGGTTTGCTTTTGACTAAATCAAGCCCAATATCATTATGGATTCTTGCATTGCTTTGGCCTTTTTCATTTTTCTTATTTATCATGGTTTGTAATGAATTTTCTGATGTGAGATTTGGTTTTGAGGTGGGCATATTGAGTTCAGGGCACAAGAGGAAGGGTCTTTTTCAATCAGGGCACAGCTGTTGGCTTGCTCCAATGCTGGTTTGCTGTCATTATTCTTTGTGACTCAGCCAATATGTCATTTCTTGAACAGCATTTTCCTAAATGTTTTCTGGGTCTGAGTCTGTTTTTCTTCTTCCTTCCCAAATTTTGTATTCTGACGCAATACAAACAAGAGTTCAGAAAGAGTAGCCATTATGAAATAAAAAACACAACAAATAGGCATTTGAAGCTTAGAAATCTACAGGTAACACAACCAAGGTGAGTTTTTGTTATTTGGAAACTAAAATGGAACACTTTGGCTGAGGTGACAGATATTAATTGCCTCCAAACTGAGTTTCACTGCGATTTTCAGGTTAATTCAGTCAGAATTCCACAGGCAGTCAGCTGGAGGGGTGGATGAATCCGGGAACTGCAGGTTTCCTTTCGACTAAATCAACCCCAATATCATTATGGATTCTTGCATTTCTTTGGCTTTTTTCTCATTTTTCTTATTTATCATGGTTTGTAATGAATTTTCTGACGTGAGCTTTGGTTTTGAGACTGGCATATTGAGTTCAGCCCACAATAGGAAGGTTCATTTTCAAAAAGGACACAGCTGTTTGCTTGCTCCAATTCTGGCTAGCTGTCATTGTTTTGGGTACTTCAGGCAATTTGTGCTTTCTTGTGTTGCAATTTCCTAAATGTTTTCTGGGTCTGAGTCGGTTTTGCCTTCTTCTTCCCAAATTTTGTATTCTGATGCAATAGAAGCAAGATTTTGGAGAGAGTAGCCATTATGAAAGAAAAAAAAAAAACACAGCAAATTGGCCGTTCAGGATTAGAAATCTACAGGCAACACGAACAAGATGAGCTTCTGTGTTTTGGAAAATGACATGGAACCCTTCTACTGAGGGTACAGATTCTAATTCCTTCCAAATTGAGTGTGAGTGCGATTTTGAGGTGAATTCAATCAGAATTCCAAAGTCAGTCAGTGGAAGGGGGGATGAATCTGGAAACAGCTAGTTTCCTTGTGTCTAAATACAGCCAAATATCACAAAGGTCGCTTGCATTTGTTTTCCTATTTCACATTTCCCTTATTTCTCATGGTTTGTAATGCATTTTCTGATGTGAGCTTTGGTTTTGAGGCTGGCATATTGAGTTCAGGGCACAAGAGGAAGGATCTTTTTCAATCAGGGCACAGCTGTTGGTTTGCTCCAATTCTGGCTTGCTGTCATTGGTTTGGGTGCCTCAGCTGACTTTTCAGTTCTTGAGTGGCAATTTCCTAAATGTTTTCTGGGTCTGAGTTGGTTTTGCCTTCTTCCTTCCCAAATTTTGTATTCTGATGAAATACAAACAAGTGTTTGGACAGAGTAGCTATTATGAAATACAAAACACAACAAATAGGCGTTTGAAGCTTAGAAATCTACAGGTAACATGACCAAGGTGAGTTTTTATGTTTTGGAAACACAAATGGAACACTTTGGCTGAGGTGACAGATATTAATTGCCTCCAAACTGTGTTTCACTGCGATTTTCAGGTTAATTCAGTCAGAATTCCACAGGCAGTCAGCTGGAGGGGTGGATGAATCCGGGAACAGCCGGTTTCCTTGAGACTAAATCAAGATCAATATCATTATGCATTCTTGAATTTCTTTGGCTTTTTTCTCATTTTTCTTATTTGTCAATGTGTGTAATGAATTTCTGATGTGAGCTTTGGTTTTGAGGCAGCAATATGGAGTTCAGGGCACAGGAGAAGGTTCTTCTTCAATCAGGGAACAGCTGTTGGCTTGCTGCAATTCTGGCTTGCTGTCATTGCTTTTGGTGCCTCAGCTGACTTTTGGTTTCTTGAGCGGTATTTCCTAAATGTTTTCTCAGTCTGAGTTGGTTTTGCCTTCTTCCTTCCCAAATTTTGTATTCTTATGCAATAGAAGCAAGATTTTGGACATAATAGCGATTATGAAAGAATAAAAAAAAAAAACACAGCAAATTGGCCTTTCAGGATTAGAAATCTACAGGCAACACGACCAAGATGAGTTTCTGTGTTTCGGAAAATGACATGGAACCCTTCTACTGAGGGTACAGATACTAATTCCCTCTAAATTGAGTGTGAGTGCGATTTTGAGGTGAATTCAATCAGAATTCCAAAGTCACTCTGTGGGAGGGTGGGATGAATCTGGAAACAGTCATTTTCCTTGCATCTAAATCCAGCCAAATATCACAAAGGACTCTTGCATTTCTTTGGCTTTTTTCTCATTTCTCCTGTTTATCATGATTTGTAATGAATTATCTGATGTGAGCTTTGGTTTTGAGGCTGGCATATTGAGTTCAGGGCACAAGAGGAAGGTTCTTTTTCAATCAGGGCACAGCTGTTGGCTTGCTCCAATTCTGGCTTGCTGTCATTGTTTTGGGTGCCTCAGCCGATTTGTGGTTTCTTGAGCGGCAATTTCATAATGTTTTCTGGTTCTGAGTTGGTTTTGCCTTCTTCCTTCCCAAATTTTGTATTCTGATGAAATACAAACAAAAGTTGGGACAGGTTAGCCATTATTAAATAAAAAACATAACCAATAGGCGTTTGAAGCTTAGAAATCTACAGGTAACATGACCAAGGTGAGTTTTTGTGTTTTAGAAACACAAATGGAACACTTTGGCTGAGGTGACAGATATTAATTGCCTCCAAACTGAGTTTCACTGCGATTTTCAGGTTAATTCAGTCAGAATTCCACAGGCAGTCAGCTGGAGGGGTGGATGAATCTGGGAACAGCCGGTTTGCTTTTGACTAAATCAAGCCCAATATCATTATGGATTTTTGCACTTCTTTGACTTTTTTCTCATTTTTCTTATTTATCATGGTTTGTAATGAATTTTCTGATGTGAGCTTTGGTTTTGAGGCTGGCATATTGAGTTCAGGGCACAAGAGGAAAGTTCTGTTTCAATAAGGGCACAGCTGTTGGCTTGCTCCAATTCTGCCTTGCTGTCATTCTTTTGGGTGTCTCAGCTTCCTTTAGGTTTCTTGAGCATCAATTTTCTAAATGTTTTCTGGGTCTGAGTTGGTTTTGCCTTCTTCCTTCCCAAATTTTGTATTCTGACGCATACAAACAAGAGTTTGGGCAGAGTAGCCATTATGAAATAAAAAACACCACAAATAGGCGTTTGAAGCTTAGACATCTACAGGAAACATGACCAAGGTGAGTTTTTGTGTTTTGGAAAATAAAATGGAACACTTTGGCTGAGTTGACAGACATTTATTGCCTCCCAACTGAGTTTCACTGCGATTTTCAGGTTAATTCAGTGAGAATTCTACAGGCAGTCAGCTGGAGGGGTGGATGAATCCGGGAACAACCGGTCTCCTTGCGACTAAATCAAGCCCAATACATTATGTATTCTTGTATTTCTTTGGCTTTTTTCTCATTTTTCTTATTTATCATGGTTTGTAATGAATTTTCTGATGTCAGCTGTGGTTAAGGCTGCAGTATGGAGTTCAGGGCACCGGAGAAATGGACTTTTTCAATCAGGGCACAGCTGTTGGCTTGGTCCAATTCTGGCTTGCTGTCATTGTTTAGGGTGCCTCAGGCAATTTGTGGTTTCTTGAGCGGCAATTTCCTAAATGTTTTCTGGGTCTTAGTTGGTTTTGCCTTCTATCTTCCCAAATTTTGTATTCTGACGCAATACAAACAAGAGTTTGGGCAGAGTAGCCATTATGAACTAAAAAACACAACAAATAGGCGTTTGAAGTGTAGACATCTACAAGTAACACGACCAAGGTGAGTTTTTGTGTTTTGGAAACCAAAATGGAACACTTTGGCTGAGGTCACAGATATTAATTGCCTCCAAACTGAGTTTCACTGCGATTTCCAGGTTAATTCAGTCAGAATTCCACAGGCTGTCAGCTGGAGGGTGGATGAATCCGGGAACAGCCGGTATCCATGCGACGAAATCAAGCCCTCTATCATTATGGATTCTTGCATTTCTTTCGCTTTTTTCTAATTTTTCTTATTTATCATGGTTTGTAATGAATTTTCTGATGTGAGCTTTGGTTTTGAGGCTGGAATATTGAGTTCAGGGCACCAGATGATGGTTCTTCTTCAAATAGGACAAAGCTGTTGGCTTGCTCCAATTCTGGCTTGCTCTCATTGTTTTGGGTGCCTTGGCAGATTTGTGGTTTCTTGAGTGGCAATTTCTAAATGCTTTCTGGCTCTGAGTTGGTTTTGCCTTCTTCCTTCCCAAATTTTGTATTGTGATGCAATACAAACAAGAGATTCGACAGAGTAGCCATTATGAAATAAAAAACCCAACAAATAGGCATTTGAAGCCTAGAAATCTACAGGTAACATGACCAAGGTGAGTTTTTGTGTTTTGGAAACTAAAATGGAACACTTTGGCTGAGGTGATAGATATTAATTGCCTCCAAACTGAGTTTCACTGCGATTTTCTGGTTCATTCAGTCAGAATTCCACAGGCAGTCAGCTGGAGGGGTGGATGAATCCGGGAACAGCCGGTTTCCTTGTGACTAAATCAAGCCAATATCATGATGGATTCTAGCCTTTCTTTGGCTTTTTTCTCATTTTTCTTATTTATCATGGTTTATAATGAATTTTCTGATGTGAGCTTTGATTTTGAGGCCGGCATATTGAGTTCATGGCTCAAGAGGAAGTTTCTTTTTCAATCAGGGCACAGCTGTTGGCGTGGTCCAATTCTGGCTTGCTGTCATTGTTTTGGGTGCCTCTGTGGCCTTTGGTTTTTTGAGCGGCCATTTCCGAAATGTTTTCTGGGTCTGAGTAGTTTTTGCCTTCTTCCTTACCAAATTTTGTATTCTGACGCTTTGCAAACTAGAATTTTGACAGAGTAGCCATTATGAAATAAAAAAAAACTACAAAGAGGCGTTTGAGGCTTAGAAATCTATAGGTAACGCGACCGACGTGAGTTTTTGTGTTTTGTAAACTAAAATGGAACACTTTGGCTGAGGTGACAGATATTAATTGCCTCCAAACGGAGTTTCACTGCGATTTTCAGGTGAATTCAGTCAGAATTCCACAGAAAGTCAGCTGGAGGGGTGGATGAATCTGGGAACAGCCGGTATCCATACCACTAAATCAAGCCCGCTATCATTATGGATTCTTCCATTTCTTTGGCTTTTTTCTCATTTTTCTTATTGATCATGGTTTGTAATGAAATGTCTGATGTGAGCTTTGGTTTTGAGGCTGGCATATTGAGTTCAGGGCACAAGAGGATAGCTCTTTTTCAATCACGGCACAGCTGTTGGCTTGCTCCAATTCTAGCTTGCTGTCATTGGTTTGGGTGCCTCAACCCATTTTAATTTCTTGAGAGGCAATTTCCTAAATGTTTTCTGGGTCTCAGTCGGTTTTGCCTTCTTCCTTCCCAAATTTTGTATTCTGACGCAATACAAACAAGAGTTTGGGCAGAGAAGCCATTATGAAATAAAAAACACAACAAAGAGGCGTTTGAGTCTTAGAAATCCATGGGAAACACGACCAAGGTGAGTTTTTGTGTTTTGGAAACTAAAATGGAACACTTTGGTTGAGGTGACAGATATTAATTGCCTCCAAACTGAGTTTCACTGCGATTTCCAGGTTAATTCAGTCAGAATTCTACAGGCAGTCAGCTGGAGGGGTGGATGAATCCGGGAACAGCCAGTTTCCTTGCGACTAAATCAAGCCAAATATCATTATGGATTCTTGCATTTCTTTGACTTTTTTCTCATTTTTCTTATTTATCATGGTTTGTAATGAATTTTCTGATGTGAGCTTTGGTTTTGAAGCTGGCATTTGAGTTCAGGGCACAAGAGGAAGGTTGTTTTTCAAACAGGGCACAGCTGTTGGCTTGTTCCAATACTGTCTTGCTGTCCTAGTTTTCGGTGTCTAGCTGACTTTTAGTTTCTTGAGCAGCAATTTTTTAAAGTTTTCTGGGCCTCAGTTGGTTTTGCCTTCTTCCTTCACAAATTTTGTATTCTGATGCAATACAAACAAGAGTTTGGGCAGGTTAGCCTTTATGAAATAAAAAAAAACAACAATTAGATGTTTGAAGCTTATAAATCTACAGGTAACACGACCAAGGTGAGTTTTTTTTGTTTTGGAAACTAAAATGGAACACTTTGGCTGAGGTGACAGATATTAATAACCTCCAAACTGAGTTTCACTGCGATTTTCAGGTTAATTCAGTCAGAATTCCACAGGGAGTCAGCTGGAGGGGTGGATGAATCCGGGAACAGCCGGTTTCCTTGCGACTAATCAAGCCAACTATCATTTTGGATTCTTGCCTTTCTTTGGCTTTCTTCTCATTTTCCATACTTATCATGGTTTGTAATGAATTTTCTGATGTGAGCTTTGGTTTTGAGGCTGGCATATTGAGTTCAGGGCACAAGAGGAAGGTTCTTTTTCAATCAGGGCACAGCTGTTGGCTTGCTCCAATTCTGCCTTGCTGTCATTCTTGTGGGTGCCTCAGCCGATTTGTGGTTTCTTGAGTAGCAATTTCCTAAATGTTTTCTGGGTCTGAGTTGGTTTTGCCTTCTTCCTTCCCAAATTTTGTATTCTGATGCAATACAACAAGAGTTTGGGCAGAGTAGCCATTATGCAATAAAAAACACAACAAATAGGCGTTTGATTTACAAATCTACAGGTAACACAACCAAGGTGAGTTTTTATGTTTTGGAAACTAAAATGGAACACTTTGGATGAGGCGACACATATTAATTGCCTCCAAACGGAGTTTCACTAACATTTTCAGGTTAATTCAGGCAGAATTCCACAGGCAGTCAACTGGAGGTGTGGATGAATCTGGGAACAGCCGGTTTCCTTGCGACTAAATCAAGCCCAATATCATTATGGATTCTTGCATTTCTTTGGCTTTTTTCTCATTTTTCTTATTTATCATGGTTTGTAATAAAATGTCTGATGTGAGCTTTGGTTTTGAGGCTGGAATATTGAATTCAGGGCACAAGAGAAAGGTTCTTTTTCAATCAGGGCACAGCTGTTGGCTTGCTCCAATTCTGGCTTGCTGTCATTGTTTTGGGTGCCTCAGCCGATTTGTGGTTTCTTGAGCGGCAATTTCCTAAATGTTTTCTGGGTCTGAGTAGTTTTTGCCTTCTTCCTTCCCAAATTTTGTATTCTGATGCAATACAAACAAGAGTTTGGACAGAGTAGCCATCATGGAATACAAAACACAACAAATAGGCGATTGAAGCTTAGAAATCTATAGGTAACGCGAGCGACGTGAGTTTTTGTGTTTTGTAAACTAAAATGGAACACTTTGGCTGATGTGACAGATATTAATTGCCTCCAAACGGAGTTTCACTGCGATTTTCAGGTGAATTCAGTCAGAATTCCACAGAAACTCAGCTGGAGGGGTGGATGAATCTGGGAACAGCCGGTATCCATACCACTAAATCAAGCCCACTATCATTATGGATTCTTCCATTTCTTTGGCTTTTTTCTCATTTTTCTTATTGATCATGGTTTGTAATGAATTTTCTGATGTGAGCTTTGGTTTTGAGGCTGGCATATTGAGTTCAGGGCACAAGAGGAAGGTTCTTTTTCAATCAGGGCACAGCTGTTGGCTTGCTCCAATTCTAGCTTGCTGTTATTGGTTATGGGTGCCTCAGCCCATTTTAATTTCTTGAGAGGCAATTTCCTAAATGTTTTCTGGGTCTCAGTCGGTTTTGCCTTCTTCCTTCCCAAATTTTGTATTCTGACGCAATACAAACAAGAGTTTGGGCAGAGAAGCCATTATGAAATAAAAAACACAACAAAGAGGCGTTTGAGTCTTAGAAATCCATGGGAAACACGACCAAGGTGAGTTTTTGTGTTTTGGAAACTAAAATGGAACACTTTGGTTGAGGTGACAGATATTAATTGCCTCCAAACTGAGTTTCACTGCGATTTGCAGGTTAATTCAGTCAGAATTCCACTGGCAGTCAGCTGGAGGGGTGGATGAATCCAGGAACAGCCGGTTTCCTTGCGACTAAATCAAGCCCACTATCATTATTGATTCTTGCATTTCTTTGGCTTTTTTCTCATTTTTCTTATTTATCATGGTTTGTAATGAATTTTCTGATGTGAGCTTTGGTTTTGAGGCTGGCATATTGAGTTCAGGGCACAAGAGGAAGGTTCTTTTTCAATCAGGGCACAGCTGTTGGCTTGCTCCAATTCTGGCTTGCTCTTATTGTTTTGGGTGTTTCAGGCATTTTGTGGTTTCTTGAGCGGCATCTTCCTAAATGTTTTCGGGGTCTGAGTTGGTTTTGCCTTCTTCCTTCCCAAATTTTGTATTCTGATGAAATACAAGCAAGATTTTGGACAGAGTATCCAGTATGAAAGAAAAAAAAAACACAGCACATTGGCCTTTTAGGATTAGAAATCTACAGGCAACACGACCAAGATGAGTTTCTGTGTTTTGAAAAATGACATGGAACCCTTCTGCTGTGGGGATAGATACTAATTCCCTCCAAATTGAGTGTGAGTGCAATTTCAAGGTGAATTCAATCACAATTCAAAAGTCAGTGTGTGGAAAGGGGCGATGAATCTGAAAACAGTCAGTTTCCTTGCATCTAAATCTGGCCAAATATCACAAAGGACTCTTGCATTTCTTTGGCTTTTTTCTCATTTTTCTTATTTATCATGATTTCTAATGAATTTTTTGATATGAGTTTTGGTTTTAAGGCTGCAATATTGAGTTCAGGGCACAAGAGGAAGGTTCTTTTTCAATCAGGGCACAGCTGTTGGCTTGCTCCAATTCTGGCTTGCTCTTATTGTTTTGGGTGTTTCAGGCATTTTGTGGTTTCTTGAGCGGCAATTTCCTAAATGTTTTCTGGGTTTGAGTCTGTTTTGCCTTCTTCCTTCCCAAATTTTGTATTCTGACGCAATACAAACAAGAGTTTGGACAGAGTAGCCATTATGAAATAAAAAACACAACAAATAGGTGTTTAGCTTATAAATCTACAGGTAACAGGACCAAGGTGAGTTTTGTGTTTTCGACAATAAAATGGAACACTTTGGCTGAGGTGACACATATTAATTGTCTTCAAACTGAGTTTCACTGCGAATTTCAGGTTAATTCAGTCATAATTCCATAGGCAGTCTGCTGGAGGGGTGCATGAATCCGGGAACAGCCGGTTTCCTTGCGACTAAATCAAGCCCAATCTCATTATGGATTCTTGCATTTCTTTGGCTTTTTTCTCATTTTTCTTATTTATCATGGTTTGTAATAAATTTTCTGATGTGAGCTTTGGTTTTGAAGCTGGCATATTGAGTTCAGGGCACAAGAGGAAGGTTGTTTTTCAAACAGGGCACAGCTGTTGGCTTGTTCCAATACTGTCTTGCTGTCCTAGTTTTCGGTGTCTAGCTGACATTTAGTTTCTTGAGCAGCAATTTCCTAAAAGTTTTCTGGGCCTCAGTTGGTTTTGCCTTCTTCCTTCACAAATTTTGTATTCTGACGCAATACAACAAGAGTTTGGGCAGAGTAGCCATTATGCAATAAAAAACACAACAAATAGGTGTTTGATTTACAAATCTACAGGTAACACAACCAAGGTGAGTTTTTATGTTTTGGAAACTAAAATGGAACACTTTGGATGAGGCGACACATATTAATTGCCTCCAAACGGAGTTTCACTAACATTTTCAGGTTAATTCAGGCAGAATTCCACAGGCAGTCAACTGGAGGTGTGGATGAATCTGGGAACAGCCGGTTTCCTTGCGACTAAATCAAGCCCAATATCATTATGGATTCTTGCATTTCTTTGGCTTTTTTCTCATTTTTCTTGTTTATCATGGTTTGTAATGAAATGTCTGATGTGAGCTTTGGTTTTGAGGTTGGCATATTGAATTCAGGGCACAAGAGAAAGGTTCTTTTTCAATCAGGGCACAGCTGTTGGCTTGCTCCAATTCTGGCTTGCTGTCATTGTTTTGGGTGCCTCAGCCGATTTGTGGTTTCTTGTGTTGCAATTTCCTAAATGTTTTCTGGGTCTGAGTAGTTTTTGCCTTCTTCCTTCCCAAATTTTGTATTCTGATGCAATACAAACAAGAGTTTGGACAGAGTAGCCCTCATGGAATAAAAAACACAAGAAATAGGCATTTCAGGCTTAGAAATATACAGGTAACACGACCAAGGTGAATTTTTGTGATTTGGTAAATAAAATGGAACACTTTGGCTGAGGTGACAGATATTAATAGCCTCCAAACTGAGTTTCACTGCAATTTTCAGGTTAATTCAGTGAGAATTCCACAGGCAGTCAGCTGGAGGGGTGGATGAATCCGGGAACTGCAGGTTTCCGTGCGACTAAATCAAGCCCAATATCATTATGGATTCTTGCATTTCTTTGGCTTTTTTCTCATTTTTCTTATTTATCATGGTTTGCAATGAATTTTCTGATGTGAGCTTTGGTTTTGAGGCCGGCATATTGAGTTCATGGATCAAGAAGAAGGTTCTTTTTCAATCAGGGCACAGCTGTTGGCTTGCTCCAATTTTGGCTTGCTTTAAAGGTTTTTGGTGCCTCAGCGGCCTTTGGATTCTTGAGCGGCCATTTCCTAAATGTTTTTTGGCTCTGAGTTGGTTTTGCCTTCTTCCTTCCCAAATTTTGTATTCTGACACAATACAACCAAGAGTTTGGGCAGAGTAGCCATTTGGAAATAAAAAGGGCAACAAATAGGCATTTGAAGCTTAGACATCTACAGCTAACACAACCAAGGTGAGTTTTTGTGTTTTGGAAACTAAAATGGAATACTTTGGGTGAGGGGACAGATATTAATAGCCTCCAAACTGAGTTTCACTGTGATTTTCAGGTTAATTCACTGAGAATTCCACTGGCAGTCAGCTGGAGAGATGGATGAATCTGTGAATAGCCGGTCTCCTTGCGACTATATCAAGCCCAATATCATTATGGATTCTTGCATTTCTTTGGCTTTTTTCTCATTTTTCTTATTTATCATGGTGTGTAATGAATTTTCTGATGTGAGCTTTGGTTTTGAGGTAGGCATATTGAGTTCTTGGCACAAGTGGATGGTTCTTTTTAAATCAGGGCACAGCTGTTGGCTTGCTCCAATTCTGGATTGCTGTTATTGTTTAGGGTCCTCAGGCAATTTGTGTTTTCTAGAGCAGCAATTTCCTGAATGTTTTCTGGGTCTGAGTTGGTTTTGCCTTCTTCCTTCCCAAATTTTGTATTCTGACGCAATACAAACAAGAGTTTGGACAGCGTAGCCATTATGAAATAAAAAACACAACAAATAGGCGTTTGAAGCTTAGAAATCTACAGGTAACATGACCAAGGTGAGGTTTTGTGATTTGGAAAATAAAATGGAACACTTTGGCTGAGGTGACAGATATTAATTGCCTCCAAACTGAGTTTCACTGCGATTTTCAGGTTAATTCAGTCAGAATTAAACAGGCTGTCATTAGAGGGGTGAATGAATCTGGGAACAGCTGGTTTCCTTGCGACTAAATCAAGCCCAATACCATTATGGATTATTGCATTTCTTTGGCTTTTTTCTCATTTTTCTTATTTATCATGGTTTGTAATGAATTTTCTGATGTGAGCTTTGGTTTTGAAGCTGCAACATGGAGTTCAGGGCACAAGACGAAGGTTCTTTTTCAATCAGGGCACAGCTGTTGGCTTGCTTCAATTCTGGCTTGCTTTAAAGGTTTTTGGTGCCTCAGCAGCCTTTGGTTTCTTGAGCAGCCATTTCCTAAATGTTTTCTGGGTCTGAGTTGGTTTTACCTTCTTCCTTCCCAAATTTTGTATTCTGATGCAATACAAACAAGAGTTTGGGCAGATTAGCCATTATGAAATAAAAAACAAAACAAATAGGTGTTTGAAGCTTAGACATCTACAGCTAACACGACCAAGGTAAGTTTTTGTGTTTTGGAAACTAAAATGGAACACTTTGGCTGAGGTGACAGATATTAATTGCCTCCAAACTGAGTTTCACTGCGATTTGCAAGTTAATTCTGTCAGAATTCCTCAGGAAGTCAGCTGGAGGGGTGGATGAATCTGGGAACAGCCATTTTCCTTGCGACTAAATCAAGCCCAATATCATTATGGATTCTTGCATTTCTTTGGCTTTTTTCTCATTTTTCCTATTTATCATGGTTTGTAATGAATTTTCTGATGTGAGCTTTGGTTTTGAGGCTGGCATATTGAGTTCAGGGCACAAGAGGAAGGTTCTTTTTCAATCAGGGCACAGCTGTTGGCTTGCTGCAATTCTGGCTTGCTGTCATTGTTTTGGGTGCTACTGCTGACCTTTGGTTTCTGAGTGGCAATTTCCTAAATGTTTTCTGGGTCTGAGTTGGTTTTGCCTTCTTCCTTCCCAAATTTTGTATTCTGATACAATAGAAGCAAGATTTTGGACAGAGTAGCCATTATGAAATAAAAAGCACAACAAATAGGCGTTTGAGGCTTAGAAATATACAGGTAACACGACCAAGGTGAGCTTTTGTGATTTGGTAAATAAAATGGAACACTTTGGCTGAGGTGACAGATATTAATTGCCTCCAAACTGAGTTTCACTGCGATTTTCAGGTTAATTCAGTCAGAATTCCACAGGCAGTCAGCTAGATGGGTGGATGAATCTGGGAACAGCCGGTTTCCTTGCGACTGAATCAAGCCAATATCATTATGGATTCTTGCCTTTCTTTGGCTTTTTTCTCATTTTTCTTATTTATCATGGTTAATAATGAATTTTCTGATGTGAGCTTTGGTTTTGAGGCAGGCATATTGAGTTCATGGATCAAGAGGAAGGTTCTTTTTCAATCAGGGCACAGGTGTTGGCTTGCTCCAATTCTGGCTTGCTGTCATTGTTTTGGGTGCCTCAGTTGATTTGTGGTTTCTTGTGTAGGAATTTCCTCAATGTTTTCTGGGTCTGAGTCGGTTCTGCCTTCTTCTTCCCAAATTTTGTATTCTGATACAATAGAAGCAAGATTTTGGACAGAGTAGCCATTATGAAAGAAAAAAGAAAAACATAGCAAATTGGCCGTTCAGAATTGGAAATCTACAGGCAACAGAAACAAGATGAGTTTCTGTGTTTTGGAAAACGACATGGAACCCATCTGCTGAGGGGACAGATTGTAATTCCCTCCAAATTGAGTGTGAGAGCGATTTTCAAGTAACTTCAATCAGAATTCCAAAGTAAGTCTTGGGAAGGAGGGGATGAATCTGGAAACAGCCAGTTTCCTTGTGTATAAATACAGTCAAATATCACAAAGGACGCTTGCATTTCTTTGGCTTTTTCTATTCCCCTGATTTATCATGGTTTGTAATGAATTTTCTGATGTAAGCTTTGTTTTTGAGGCAGGCATATTGAGTTCAGGGCACCAGAGGATGGTTCTTTTTCAATCAGGGCACAGCTGTTGGCGTGGTCCAATTCTGGCTTGTTGTCATTGTTTTGGGTTCCTCAGCCGATTTATGGTTTCTTGAGCGGCAATTGCCTAAATGTTTTCTGGGAATGAGTAGATTTTGCCTTCTTCCTTCCCAAATTATGTATTCTGACACAATACAAACAAGAGTTTGCACAGAGTAGCGCATATGAAATAAAAAAAACTACAAATAGGCGTTTGAAGCTTAGAAATGTAGAGGTAACACGACCAAGCTGAGTTTTTGTGTTTTGGAAAATAAAATGGAACACTTTGTCTGAGGTAACAGATATTAATTTCCTCCAAACTGAGTTTCAGTGCGATTTTCAGGTTAATTCAGTCAGAATTCCACAGGCAGTCAGCTGGAGCGGTGGATGAATCCAGGAACAGCCGGTTTCCTTGTGAATAAATCAAGCACAGTATCATTATGGATTGTTGCATTTCTTTGGCTTTTTATTCATTTCTCTTATTTATCATGATTTGTAATGAATTTTCTGATGTGAGCTTTGGTTTTGAGGCCGGCATATGTAGTTCAGGGCACAAGAAGAAGGTTCTTTTTCAATCAGGGCACAGCTCTTGGCTTGCTCCAATTCGGGCTTGCTTTAAAGGTTTTTGGTGCCTCAGCGGCCTTTGGATTCTTGAGCGGCCATTTCCTAAATGTTTTCTGGGTCTGAGTTGGTTTTGCCTTCTTCCTTGCCAAATTTTGTATTCTGACGCAATACAAACAAGAGTTTGGACAGAGTAGACATTATGAAATAAAAAACACAACAAATAGGCGTTTGTGGCTTAGAAATATACAGGTAACACGACCAAGGTGAGTTTTTGTGATTTGGAAAATAAAATGGAACACTTTGGCTGAGGTGACAGATATTAATTGCCTCCAAATTGAGTTTCACTGTGATTTTCAGGTTCATTCATTCAGAATTCCACAGGCAGTCAGCTGGAGGGGTGGATGAATCCGGGAACAGCCGGTCTCCTTGCGACTAAATCAAGCCCAATATCATTATGGATTCTTGCCTTTCTTTGGCTTTTTTCTCATTTTTCTTATTTATCATGGTTTGTAATGAATTTTCTGATGTGAGCTTTGGTTTTGAGGCTGGCATATTGAGTTCATGGCTCAAGAGGAAAGTTCTTTTTAATTCAGGGCACAGCAGTTGGCTTGCTCTAATTCTGGCTTGCTTTAAAGGTTTTTGGTGCCTCAGCGGCCTTTGGTTTCTTGAGCGTAAATTTCCTAAATGTTTTCGGGGTCTGAGTTGGTTTTGCCTTCTTCCTTCCCAAATTTTGTATTATGACGCAATACAAACAAGAGTTTGGACAGAGTAGCCATAATGAAATAAAAAACACAACAAATAGGCGTTTGATGCTTAGAAATCTACAGGTAACACGACCAAGGTGAGTTTTTGTTATTTGGAAAATAAAATGGAACACTTTGGCTGAGGTGACAGATATTAATTGCCTCCAAACAGAGTTTCACTGCGATTTTCGGGTTCATTCAGTCAGAAATCCACAGGCAGTCAGCTGTAGGGGTGGATGAATCCGGGAACTGCCGGTTTCCTTGCGACTAAATCAAGCCAATATCATTATGGATTCTTGCCTTTCTTTGGCTTTTTTCTCATTTTTCTTATTTATCATGGATTGTAATGAATTTTCTGATGTGAGCTTTGGTTTTGAGGCTGGCATATTGAGTTCAGGGCACTGGAGGAATGGTCTTTTTCAATCAGGGCACAGCTGTTGGCGTGGTCCAATTCTGGCTTGCTGTGATTGTTTTGGGTGCATCTGCTGACTTTTGGTTTCTGAGTGGCAATTTCCTAAATGTTTTCTGGGTCTGAGTTGGTTTTGCCTTCTTCCTTCCCAAATTTTGTATTCTGATGCAATACAAACAAGAGTTTGAACAGAGTAGCCATTATGAAATAAAAAAACACAACAAATAGGCGTTTGAGGCTTAGAAATATACAGGTAACATGACCAAGGGGAGTTTTTGTGTTTTGGAAACTAAAATGGAACACTTTGGCTGAGGTGACAGATATTAATTGCCTCCAAACTCAGTTTCACTGTGATTTTCAGCTTCATTCAGTCAGAATTCCACAGGCAGTCAGCTGGTGGGGTGGATGAATCCGGGAACAGCCGGTTTCCTTGCGACTAAATCAAGCCCAATATCATTATGGATTCTTGCCTTTCTTTGGCTTTTTTCTCATTTTTCTTATTTATCATGGTTTGTAATGAAGTTTCTGATGTGAGCTT